>NC_056483.1:12638399-13859495 GCF_008729295.1 Plectropomus leopardus
TGAAGAGCCCTCTGTTCTGTCAGTGCACTTTCTACTGCACAGTGACAAAAGTTCACCATAGGCCTCTGGGGGAGTTTAGCTCTTTTAGTTTCCTTAGGTAAAAAAGGCATTACTGGGCCTTTCCTATGGCTGAGGCGATGGTCTTGCCCCAAGACAGATCCTCCATCGCAGCCAGACCCAGGAACCTGAAGCTTCAGACTCCCTCCACCTCTTCATTGTCAATGAAACTTGCAATCTCATGGTTTCTGAGTGTGTTTTAACAGACCAAGCTAATGCATCTGACACTTCCCCGGTGTTGATCTCAGAGTCTGCAGGTTAGCCCTCCAACCAACTGAGCTATACCTTCAGACACTTCAACTGTATTTTAAGTTGAACTTCAGACGTTTCTCTGGGAAGCAGCCTGTAAAACTTATTTGCCCTGGATAAGGTTCAAACTCAAAATTCCAAATAGGTTTTTTGTTTAAATGTTAATTAAATGATTAATTTACATGAAATTTTCATGGTTTGATCTACAAATGATGTACACCAAGATGACGTGGAATTTATGTGCCCTCCAGTGCCATCTAGTGGGTCTATAGTACGCCATACGAAAAATAATATTAATAAAAACTGCATAGTATAGTATGTGGTCCAAAAATTCATAAACATAACATAGTTTAGTATATTGTCCAAAATTTTATAAATTAGTTGACTATATACCTCATAGTATAGTTTGTCATGCAAAAATGTCTAAAAATATCATAGTTTAGTGTGTGGTCCTAAATTCATTAAAAACATCTGATTTTTTGAACAACATACAAATGTTGTTCAATAAATCATCAAAATTTCATGTTGTTCCAAAATACATAAAAATGTCATAGTTCAGTATGTTTTCAAAAATATGTCCTAAAGTCAAAGTTTAGTTTGTCATCAAAAATCATGAAGCAAATTCATAGTATATATTATCTCATCATACATGAACATAAAGTCATACAGACACAGTACAGAACATACATTTTCAAATGGCAGCCCGAGATTTAATGGTAGCTCTTTGAAATTTTGTATTTGATTCGACCTTCACGTGACATGCAATGCAGTTTGTCTTATTTTCTTAGGTAGTCCTTTTCAGTACTTCAACTTTCAGTGTCTTAAAGTTGATACATTACCTGGCAACTGCCTCCAACAACATCCCCATACCTAGTGTCTGTCAGGTCACAAGTGACTTTTAGAAGGCTTGTTTCATGGCAACGAATGTCACTTTGTGCAAAGTGTCACTGGAATTACATTCTGTAATAAATGCTACAGCGGTTTGCTAAATTTAGGGAATACAGTGGACAACTTGGCAGTTGTCCCTCTTATTTTGTGTGATCATGAACTGTATTCTGTCCCCCCAAAATTGACACTTAGAGAGGACAATACCAGGGGTTCCCAAAGTTTTGGCTACTTTTACTTCCTGATACACCTTCCTGTAGATCAATAACTCATCACAAGGCCCATTAGCAGAGAGGAAGAATCTAATAGGGTGGTGAAATGAAGAGTTGGTTTAATCCAAAGCAGTTAAGGCTGATTCTAATTGTAAATTGTAAAGAAGTATTGAAGGATGGGTTTCTGGCTATTTTTGAAGTAGGGTACAAATTAACACTGATTAATCCCCTGGATAGCTGCTGCGATTGACTTGACTTTAGATTCATGTTCTTTTGATTGCAGGGTCATCAAAGTTTGAAGGAAAAGGATAATCGTGAGCAAAATGACCTCATTTTAATCAAAACAGAGCATCTTTGTGATATGAATGTTTCATTTAGCTGTATGCAGGTAATCAGTTTCCCTGGGAACAAATGAATGTTTTTTTATAGTAATGGTTTACTCTCACATATAAGAGCCATTAATACCAGAGTTTTACAAAACATGGTGATTGCTTTCCTGGATCAAGTAATGATCGTGAAGTAAAACAGTTGCCCAGTCATTACACTTCCTCATTGTCCATTGTTTTCTTGTTAAAGGTAATCAATTTTCTTATGAGCATGAATCCCTTAAGTGTTTCACAGCCTATGCTGAGTGCTTTCATTAATCAAGTAGACAAACCATACCTTGGAGGGATGCTCGGTCTTGTGCTGTAAATTCTGAAGACAGCAGTAAAAGAAAAAAAACTTCATAATGTGTAAAAATGAAAGATGTTAATGTAAGAAAGGAGGCGATAACAGGAGTAACTCCCTCTGTCTTGTTTTCTCTCTTGCCTGTATGCCTCTCCAGCATTACTTCTCCCCTGTCTGTCGACTTCTCTCTTTCTCTGACTTTATTTTTCACTCTCAAATCTCCTCACTTCCTGTGGCTCATGGAAGGCTAAATTTGTCATCCAGCAGGTGACGAGTGCAATGTTTTTCACCCTGACCTCTACTCCGTCTCTAATGAGAAATAAGCTATGCTGCTTCATGCTCCCACAACCGAGACTGAGACCTGGGTCAAATAATATATGAACACACTTTTTTGGTTTGTTGAAGCCTGCTCGATGTGATTGACTGTCTGCGTGGGAACCTTCAATGAATGGTCAGGAGTGGACAAAATATTCAGATCCTTTACTTGAGTAAAAGTACTAATACTCAAAATTATTGGAAAAATAAATACCCTTAAAATTCTAAAACTTTAGTAAAATTGGTAATAAAAAAACTAAAATTATTTTAAAAAATGAAAATAACACCACCCCCAAAGATTTCATAAAAAAAGGAATCGATTAAAAAAACAAGCTGAATATATAAAGTAATTGAAAAAAAAAAAACACACCAAAAAGATGTATTAAAAATAATCCAAAGGGTATCAAAAAAGAAATACTGATTCATTTAGGTTTGACACAGTCATACCATCAGTATTATACACATAAAAGAATTATTAAATCGCAGCTACATCAGTCATATTCACCACCTACTCTTCACACATCACATCCCCTGTCCCCTGCCATCAGTGTCTGGAAATTAGCTACTGTGGGTCGAAAAATTTTCATATCACACCTCAGGCCTTCACAGCCAGACGTATTTGCCTATCATCCTGACGCAAGTCTTTTCTTTTGTTAAAAGTCTTAGCTAACCTGTCACTGTCAGTCGTCACGGTTTCAATCATTCCCTCTATACTTGTCTGGTCACAGCAAAAAGCAAACCAGCAGGATAGCGGATGCTATAATGGAATGAAAAATGAATAGCAGCTCTTTTGGGGAAATTAAAAAAAACATATATATTTTTTGGCTTTAGGACATCAGTGTCAATGGAAATGTAACTTGAACTCAGAAACATTCAAAGACTTTCTAAAAAGGACTGCAGGTGCACATTGATACAGACAAGGCCATCTGTGTCCTTTCACAGAATGTGTGAAAAGGCTTTTTTTTCTTTCTTTTTTTTAATAACCAGTGCAAATAAACTCCAAGGGAAAAGTCTTATCTCGAAAATAATGTAGGTCTGCGATAGGGGATTATGGGAAAATGTCAGATGAAATCCAAGCTCCAAATAGACCTAAATAAAGACCATGTGTACTGTGGGAGCATATTACTTACAAGAGTTATAATTTACCCCTGTAGGGTTGAAATCAACTCCTAACCCCCTAAAACATGTTTTCATGACATAATTTTTTGCACAAACACATCTTTCCTATCGGTGTAATTATCCGACATGTCAGCAGGGGTGGAAAATACTACATTCACCAAAGAACTAGAAATGTAAAAGGACAGTATAAGTGTGATTTAGATACCTGCGTAGTCTTGGTTACTTTTTGCATTTTTTTTTTGCTAATACCTTTTACTTAAATCTGTCGGTCTCTACCAACTCCTGAGGGAAATATCTGTCTCTTTAGCTGCTAAATGCTCCACTATGTTTACCAGCTCGTCTCTGTGTCTGGGACTGAGGGAGGTGTTGTTCAGGTTAGGTGACCCCTGGAAATATCAAATGACATCACATTTGCAGGCTCAAATAAACAAAGAGCATGAAGTATGTAATCAGCTCTTTTTCGCCACTGGCATTAAGCGGGATTTAGTTACAGCCGAGTGCTGTAAGTATACAATAAGCTTTGTTTGAACAAGAGCTGGCAGGGCCACAGTACATATACCCACACCTTGACACAGGACCTGAATTTGCAGGCTTTACTGTTAACTTGTGAGTGTAAGTTTTGGGGACCTTAAACTGTAGGATCCTGATAATATTCTTGGAAAGATGAAAGCAAACACTTCTCATCTTGTAAACTAAGGAATAGTGTTGCATTTTGGAAAATATTCTCAAAAATTAGCTTTCTTGTGGTGAATTAGATTAGAAGATTGATGCCGTTCTCATGTTTGTATGTACACAAAATAAAAAAGCAGTCAAAAGTAGGGGGAGACAACTCGCTTGGCTCTCCAAACAAACAAACAAACAAACAAACAAACAAACAAACAAACAAACATACAAACAAACAAACAAAAACTTCACCTAACTCTTGGTAAGGAAGCAAATAAACAAATGTCAAACAAAATTTCGAACTATTCCTTTAAACTGCATTTTATCTAATATGTTTTAAATCAGCCTACACTTCATTTAGCCCAAATTACTCCCATTCATTGCTTTCCATTGTACTGTGTATCCATTTTATCTGCTGAGCAGTGCAGAGCATTATTGATTTAACTTTCAATTAGATTTTTGTCTTTGTTATACTCCTGCCAGCTCACCTTCATGTTTCAAACTCAAGCAAGAAAAACACCAGGAATAAAAAGGAATTTTAGTTAACTGCCATCATTTGGGGTAAAACAACCAAAACAGAAACAAACCCTGATATACCACTCATGTCTAAAGATTTTTGTAAATTTGTGCATCATACTACTGTAATATATCTGACTGTTGATTTGGTGCCCTTGTATGAATTATAGAGACTGTTTCTGAACTGCAAGTGACATTGACACTCTGCCACATAAAGCAGCTTCTGTTCTTCCCATAACTGTTCAGATTAAACCTGTTTACCAGCAGTTTTCTATCACTGATTCTTCTGGCATGAACTTTATATTCTCTGTTGGACACCTGCTACATTCCCATCCAGCAGCTTACAACATGATGCCGATTGTATATAAAGCAAGGGAGCTGCTTTTAATCATCTCTCAAATCTGTCCACAATGAGGGGTCGAGTCGGTCAGATAGTGCTGCTTTTCTTCCTGTCAACAGTGACGGCTCAAACACCCGATCCATCTATTACTGCTATCTGGAATGAACTGAAAACGCTGAGAGACATGGTGTATGCCCTGGGCACAGTAGTGGTAGAGCAGAGGGTAGAGCTGAGGAGCCTAGTGACCAGAATGAGAGACACTGAGCTTCAGGCGGAAGAAGAGAGGGGCAAAGTCTTGCTCCTGACAAGTGACCTGAGGAACATCTTGAAGGAGGTTGAAGCGCAGAAAACAGAGCTGGTGGTTGCTAATAACAAGATTGCTCAGATGGAGAAGGAAAACACAGGTAAAAGATCATATGTCAGTGTATTTATATGAGAAAATGCAATTAGTAGGTTGGCTTACGACTCAGATGAAACATGACAAGGAGCTCTGGCTAGACTCTGCTTTTTTGTCACAAGCCAAAAATTTGAAAACATTAGTTTAACCCTTTGAAGCCTCAGCAAATAGGCTTGATTTCTTTGAAAATCATGGAATGAAGACAATGAGCAACTTAACAAGAAATGAGCTGACAATTAGCAAGAAATTTGTAAAAAGTTGCAAGAAAACCTGCAATTAGCAAAAAAAGGAAAGAAAAGGTAGAAAAAAAAAAAAGAAACTGACCAGAAAAAAAAAAATGCTAAAATGAAATAAAATGATAAATGTAGATTAGAATGTTCTTCTGTAATCTAATTTAAAATAATTCTTTATAATAACATCATACATAGTTTTCTTGATTTTTCTTATAGGCATTTTTCTATGAAACTCTTTTTGTATAGGACATTTCATGTAAAGTTATAGCTTTTTTACCCTTGAAAGAAAAAAAAATCAATTTCAAAGTTTTAAATACTTTTGAAAGGTGTCTGAACGCTGTTCAAGAAAACTGATGTCGATCCAAGTTCTTTGATAAGTTATATTTTATAAGCTTATATGTGTTTTTTCCTAATGTCTGACTACAGAAACAAAGTTGAGGGAAAGCGGTTACATCTCACACACTTTCACAAACATTACAAACAAATCATTCACAGCAGCATCGAAGAATTGCTTCTTCTTCTGTGGATGACAATAAATGGGATTCTGACTCTGTGGACACAGAAATAATATCCACAGTGATTCACAGGCATATGGGCACATTTCCCACTTCATAACTGTCAGCTCTGCGGTGACATATAAGTCATTTTGATGTAGAAGTTTCCACAGAGTCAATATTTTGGTTTGTTTGAAGTTTGGTTTAAAGGAATCAATTTTTATGACTTCTATCACTGTTTGTTCTTTCAAATATTGATTTGAATGTTTTTATTTTCAGGAATAAATGAATTTTGCTCAAGGCTATGCTGAATATTTTCACTTGATTTGTTGTGAATGTATTTACAAAAGCTTGAAGATTGTTGTTGAATAAACGTGTTGAATGTATATTAGCAGCGTATGGCTTTTCTTTATAATTCTAGTGCTATCAGCACAGCTGGAAGGTGTCGGAAAGAGAGTGGCAGCCAGCGAGGAAGACCTGGACAATCAGGGCAGAGAGGTAGCCACTCTGAGAGGAGCGTTAAGCACCACTGAAACTCAAGTGCTACTGCAGAAGATAATTGTAGAGGACCTGGAGAAAGCAAAAACAGGTTCTTGGTTCATACCAAACATTATCTTAAATTGTGACTGATCTAAAAGCTTGTGTCTTTCCAGTTTGGTTTGTGTCTAAATGATGAGCATTGCATGAATTTTCAGGTCAGTTAATTAAAAAAAAAAAGTATTTGTATATGTGTCAGTAATTTTCCTGACACATATTATCTAATTAGAGACACCAATGGGAAAAGAAATTTCTGAATTATATTATTTAAATAGCTCATGTCAGCAAACACTATCTGAATACAGTCCTTCACACATAAAGAGGAAGAAGCACCAGACACAAAACCTCATGAAAATACATGAATATTGGATTCACTTCAATATTTCATTGCAAAACATCATTTTAGTATTTCCTCTGCTACTATTGCTAATATTTACTCTATTGATCACAAACATCATCCTCAAATATGTTCTTGCTTTCCTGTGTGCAAACTCAGAGCAAGAAACCAGATTAAATGTGATGGAGTCCAGAGTGACAGCCAATGAAAAAGAAGCAGAAGAGCAGAAGATGGATGTAGTGACTCTAAAAGCGGACCTGAACAGCACCATGGCTGAACTGCAGCTCCAAAACAATGACATAAAGCGACTGCAGAAAGAGACTGCAGGTAACATAGATATGTGACTTTAAATCAGAAGGTTGAATATCACTTTTTTACAAAGCCAGAATCAGCCACCAAAGATACAAGTAGCAATTATGTCAGTGTCACATTTTTAATGACCTTTTTTGAGTCTAAGTCATAAAACAATAAGTATTCCTTTAAATTACACTTCAGCTCTTCATTTAAGCATCGTGACTGCACGCACAAAATACCTGTAGAATTACAACATATTGGGATAGAGCCACTGAAGCAGCTAATTCAGGCAGACAACTTGAGACCACTTGAACTGTGACATGACTTACTCTTCTCGTTGCAACATAAATCCAATTTCCCCTTTGAAAATGGCAGTGTACTTAAAGGGGAGCTGCACCGATTATACGCATCAGAGTCTGCTCTGTTCACCTGAAAGCGAGGCTATAACTACTCCTATCACTTGCTGCGACAGCTGCTGCTACTGCTGCTTTTCATACAGCCTTTAAAAGCTCCACCTCCACCCCAGCACCCACCTGTATGCTCAGAGTCTAAATTACTTTAGGACCAAAGTTGTAATCGCCTCTCCCTAACAAACAATTTCCCTCACAGGATTAATAAAAGAAAAATAAATAAATAAATAAAGTGATTGTATGAGTAATAATTTAACCTGTCATGATAAACTTTTTTAAACTTTTTTTTCTTTTACAGGCAAGATTGCTTTCTCTGTTGGCTTGAACAGTCAGGTGGGACCATACAATACAGAAATCCAAGTGAAGTACAACAAAGTCTTTACCAACTTTGGCAATGCTTATAATCCTACATTAGGTACAGTTCAAGCAACAAACTGTTTCAAGCAAAATAAAGTGCTCACTTTTCTAACTGTCACATTGCTGATCTCTTTTTACTTATTTTATTATTAAGGCAAGTTCATCGCACCAGTCAGAGGAGTCTACTACTTCAGATTCACAGCATTTGACCACCACGATGACAAACATTTTGGACTTCATTTTTACCGCAATAACCAGAAAATGATGACAAACTGGGAACACAACAGGAATGAAGGCCATTTGTACCTGTCCAATGCATTAACTCTTCAATTAAATGAGGGAGATTTGATTTACATGCAGCTTCCCTCCGGATATGTTCTTTATGATGATAGAAATAATCACAACACTTTCAGTGGCTTTTTACTTTTCAGTTTGTAAGCGATGGTCATGCGGTGATCACATTGTGCCACTTGTTTATGGCGAACCAAGACATGAATATATGAATAAATAATAAATGATCAGCTTTTGACCAGTGACTCCTGAAGTATTCATTTGTTTTTTGACACTTTGATGAAAAGCCCTAAAATAACCCAGTTCTGAGCTAAATTGCTTGCAGTAAAGATTTCATCTTAAAAGTTATATGAACAACATGTCAAATTAAAGACAAATCCTTTTGTTGTTTCTGTTAATGAAGACAACAAAATGGATTGCTTTGTTTGGATTAAGTTTCTAATAACCTTCATGCAGTCATCTCAAGATGAAAAACACTGCTGTAGGCCCACTTGATCAAAGGTGTGCTTAGTGAGATTATACTTGATTCTATTTGCCAAGATAAAAACAAGTGCCAGTGATGCTCAGAATACTAAAATAAATATCTACATGCACATATAAAAAGAAAATCTAGTAAAATAAGATAAAGATAGGGAAATGGACCATGTAACAAATTGTGCAAATTAATTCAAGTTTTAAGTTTCAAATTAATTTTATGAAGCACAAACACATATAAAAGCAAGTCAAAGTACTTAAAAAAGTTGAAAATAAATGGAAAAACTCAAGTCAACAGCCCTGCCAACAGCTCTGTGAGGCTGTACATTGAGCTAAATGCTAATGCCAGCATGCCAACATGCTCACAGCAATAATGCTAATATACTGATGCTAAGCAGGTAAATAGTTATCATGTTTACCATCTTATTTTAGTGTGCTAGCTTTTGCTAATTAGCACAAAACACAAAGAACAGCTTAGGCTGATGGGAAATTATTGGACAAACTGAAGTTTTGACATGATGATGGTGTTGAAGTTTATGGATCACAAAAGTGATTAGAATTAATCCTGAGGCCAAATTGTAGGCCATTTTACTCAGGTATTTCCACTTTATGCCCTGATACTTTTACATTTCATGTGTATATAAAAAATGACATTATATTATTATATTTTCCTGACAGATATAGACTAGTTACTTTTAGATGATTTTTTTAATGTACAAACCACTGAGTATATAAATCATGAATATAGCTGTAGGCTGTTGGTTTGAAGTCTTGAGTTTGGCATTTTGGCTGTCGCCATCTTGTGATCTTAGAGCCAGAAGTGACTATATTTGGACAATGTAAATGTGTGAGTTGCATAAAAATTCAGGCCATCATAATTGTCAACAAGTGTTGAAATTAGCTATAGAGACCGAAACAGGCTGTGAACTGTAAAGGAAGGCATTTTAACATGGGTGTCTACTGGGATTTACTTAATTTTGGAGCCAGCCTCAAGTGGCCATTAAAGGAACTGCAGTTTTTGGCACTTTGTGTTGGCTTTGTTTCTCTGTCCCGTGGTTGCCACATGGTGCAAACATATGATGAGTTTATAAAATATGTTGCAATAGGCTGAAATAGTGTAAATATCCCAACTACTATATGAAATATTGTAGACTAGTAATCAGTTCCACCACGAACAACTACCATTCAGCACCACTTATGTAGTAATACAATAATAATAATGATCCACATATATGATATCTAACACTCACAGAGGCTATTGCGCATAATACTTTTAATTGGCCAATCTTAAGTACATTTGTTTTTGCTTTTACTTCCATAAATTAACTTAGGTCAAATTTTGAATGCAGGACCAGCTGTTAGTAGTATTTTTGAAACGTATTATTGCGACTTTTACTTAAAAGTATACTATGCAGAATTGTCAGTAACTGTTTGTGAACATGCTTGCTGGTGAAAGTGAATGCAAAAACGGACAGATTCACTCGCAGATTCACTCTTGTTTGGTGTTGTGCTATGGAAAATTTGCTTTTTTTCTGGAGACCTACTGGCATCTGGTCACCACCTTTTTTAAAAAGGGTCCTGAGCACAGAAAACAAGAATAAGAGAGTACAAACACGGTCTCATCCCAAGTCGTCACACATTGCCTGTTGCAGTGGACTTCCACATCTACAAATAATGCTGTAGATATCTCTCTGCTTCTGGTATCCAGGATATCGTTACCATGATGTCAGCACAAGCACATGGTGGCATTATGCTGCACATGGTTATGTTTATACAAACAGCTCATGGCAACCGCCTGAGTGTCAACAAATGTTCATGCTGCCTCGGATAGTAAGGAATAGGGGAAGGAGGCAAGTCTATACATTGCTTTGAGAAAAATTCTGCAAAGTATATCTTGAGGTTAATGATTTGAGTACTTCTGCCACCACTGTCTGAGATAAATTTTGAATAAATTATCATAATCAATCTGTTTTCAATCATTTAAATTTAATAACCAATAAGTTCATTAAAATGAACTTATTAGTTTAAAAAAAAAAGATTATAGCTCTGAGTAGGCTCATTTCAACACTCCTATTTGCCACTGACATTGCACTTCGAGAGATGTCTCCCTGCTATTGATAAGACCTGCTGTCCCAAACACCACAGTAGTCATCAATAGCCCCTGTGAGTGAATCCAGCGCTGACAGAGCCCTTCTGTTCTGAAAGGTCTCCCTATGCACAGATACCGAGGAAGCGGAGCAGCGCCAGAGCAGCTGCGCATGCTGAGGAGAATCAGGGCTTGTGGGGAAGCTGGCAGGGAAAGATGGAGGAGACATAGTGGGTAATTGGAGCGCAGCGATATCCGCCATCTTGGCTCGTTACCTAAATAACAGCTTTGATTGAGGTGAATAGGCCCATAAAGGGGTTGTGGTGGAGCTGATAAGCTTCAGTGTGGCTTGGCTGGTGTTGCGAGGCTCTTGGCATCCACGAGGGGCTCTTGGCTTCCTGCAGCTGAGACCTGGATCGGCGGGACAGGCACCTGGGATTCCAGATGTCTTGGGGTGGAATCTATGGTGGCATCTCTCAACTGGCATTAGTGCCTACGGTGACATTCATCCCTCAGTCTGGCATGACGGAATTGGCAGCGGCAAGCCAGCTTCCTATCTACCCACACATATCTGTCTGAGTGAGCGCTGCTGGAAGTCGCGCTTCCTTTTGTCTGGGATGAAGAAAAAGACGAGTTTGCGAAGGAAACTGCTGTGCTATTTGGAAACTTGGAAAGTTAAACAGACGCCAGATGCTAATGTGATGAGTATGGAATTCCTAATACGCATGGCGAAAACACATTTTCCTAGAAGATATCACTGATATGAAAAATATTTATCTTTAAACGTGGCAGCAAGGGTGTTATGGAGATCAGAGCTGCTTTGAGAAATCTCTCTCATCTGTGTGCTTTGAATACGTAGTAATGTAAATCTGTGCTGAAGCTGCATTAAGGAATGTTTGCTGCCAAACATACAAGAACGCAGAAAAATATACTTAAGGGGATGCAATGGGGGATAGTTAAAGAATCTACTGTCTGAGTTGCTCTATTTATGGCATAACAACAAATAAAGTGGCAAATCCACAGGGCTTCACCTTGGCCTCTGGTGGAAACAGATACAGAAAGAGTGTCAGGTGAGTTACACCTCTGTGGTGCTATGCTGTGGAGAGTATCTCACAGATGACCGCGTACTAAGTGTTAGCCCCACTGCTCAAGGATTCCACCACATGACAGGCGTCGGTAATCACTGTTATTTTCCCACTGCAAAAAACCACAAAATTTCATGACAGCTCATAAATTGTTCAGTAGTCCTCAGTCATCCCTGGGGTTGTTTAGTCAACATCTACTTCAATCACTCCTCAAAGCTCATACAAACATAACACATCAGCATACATTCATCATTCGGTTCTCCCCCTGAAAGCATTTTTCAGAGTGCACTGCGCCGCTGCCTGCATGGGGTCTCGTCCCAGACTTAGCTATAACTTCTTCTGATTCTCCCCACAACAAATGACGGAATAGTTATGGCAGGATTAATCACTGGTGCTGAATAACAACAGCAGCTGCATTTGCAACTTGTAGTCTGGGGACTTAATTTTGGGGGCATTTGTATAGTTAGTCATGCTGATATTACAGTGCGGACAGGGTCGGGGATCTGCTCAAGGAGGTGCAGAAAAGGCAGGTCTAAAGCACAGTGATCCATGTGAATGAGAGAAAATCTGGTCTCGAGAGGAAAAAGAGGTGTTTAATGGGATGTTCACGCTCTGTTACCTGCCTGACAGGAACAATCTCCCTCACTCACCTTGTTTGCCACTCAGTGGCCTCTGTATACAGGCTGCTAATTAACAGAGCTCCTGAATGCTTCATGAGCCAAGTGGTTACATACTCAGAGAAGTCTGGCTCATATTTGGAAAAATCTATTTATAGTAAATGCATTTTCTATTCAAATCACATCCTAAGGGTATCAGTCAAACATGAACTCAGAAATCTGATAGGGAAGCAGAGCTTTCAGACCCTGAATGGGAAATTTGTTGGTCAATAATTTGATTAATATGGTCTTATACAAGAGATCATAACAATCTACTCATTTATTTTGTTGTCCTTAACTGTTTTCCGTGATAACACCGTGTGTGTGTGTGTGTGTGTGTGTGTGTGTGTTTGTTTGTTTGTTAATGGCAATATGTTGAAAGTAATAAAGATATAATTGAAAAAAAAGCTACAGCTGGCAACTTTTAGGAAAATATTTGCAGAAAATGTCATTATATCCTGAAAGTACACGAGACGGACAATCATGTCACTTTTACTCCTTATAGTGCTTCTAGTGACATTACAATAAACCGTGGCTCTTGGGAAACAACCAATCAGAGCTGAGAACTCTAACACTGCTGTCAATCATGTCAATCACTGCTCAAGAACTGCTATCAGACTGTCAAAGTAGCACTGATCAAATATTCATCACGATTCTGTTACTGTTTGCCTATTTCTTGCATCAGTTGTTTGCAGAAACATATTAAAGTGTACTGTTTAGCTGTAAAATGAGAAAGGTTTGTGGCCAAGCACCTTCTAGCTGGATAAACTTTAAATACGAGAGCTATTAGAGAAAGCAGAGAAGCAACTAATAGTTACTGTTGTACTCACCAAATGTTAGAATTTCCCCTGACCAAGACAGTAGTGTCCATTTAATGGTAATTTCCCATATTCCTTTATTTGTAATTATTATTTCATATATTCTTTTAGCTCATGTTTAATTTACAAAACATTGTAAAACTGAAGGAGATACTACTGTCGTAAAAAAAAAAAAAAAAAAAAGCCGCCAAATTTAATAAAGAAATGTGTGTGGTAAAAGTAGGCTATGGTTGGTTAGGAAACGACAGTGTGTTACCATGCTCAAAATGACAATCCTATCATGCTGATGCTTAGCATAATCACTGTTTTAATGTAGCATGTTAGCATGCTAACATTTGTTAATTATAAACACATTATGCAACTGAGGGAAATGCCATTAGGTTTGCTGAAACTTTGACCTAATGATGAGCCTAGATGAAAAGTTAGAGCATTGCTAAAGTCAGTAGGATACATAAGCTTGGAACAATGAAACTCCTCACCAAATTTTACACCAATCCATCTATTAATCTATTAAGATTTGCGATATTTTACTGGAAAGGTGAAATCCTGGAGAAGGAAAAGTGAAGGGATCACCAAAGTCTGCAGGATTTATCCACTAGGGAACAAGAATGCCTACACAAAATTAGATTATAATCAAATCCAATAGTTGCTGAGAAATTTCAAACTAGTCCAAAGTGGTTGTCAGACCAACCTTGCTGTTGCCATTTCACTAAAATCTTCCACACGCACACACACAAACAATATGCAGATGGTAGTCCATCTCATGCTGCAAGTCACATCTCATGACACTTTGACTTCTTTATACACATGCACGCTCTCACACAGTCAGTTTCCCTGACACAAGCACAAGCCCTGCTCTTGTGACCTTTAGCTGTGACCTTTAGCCATCCCTAAATGCCACTTTGGGAAAGTCATTAATTGTCCACGGCCCTGCTGTCAAAGTGGAATGTCACATGTGTCTGACTGACTACAAGCTGCATCGCTCACATTGCCGGCAAAGTGCTGAAGGAAGCTTCAGTCCCACTCTGCTGGCTGTGTGCAGAAAGTATACATCACGTGTGCATCCAATGATGATTCATCAGTCAAGGTTTGGTGAGGTCAGTGTCTTACGGAAACAATATTGAGGAAGAAATGTGTACACTTTGCAGCAGCTCACACCACATTTCCAACCTTTAACACACACTTATGTGCATACACACTTGCACATGCACCCACTGTCCTCTATCCCCTGTATGTTTATATACAGCCATCTCTGTGGCTGTTGCTGCTTTCTCAGGAAGTAAGAATGAATTCAAGGTAGAGAGATTGATCTCCTGGAGCCAGACAGCGCTGGGTCGTACATTGGGCTGGATCAGCCCCCCTGACTCCCATCACCTCCAACTGACCAAACAGCAGGGTGATTAATAACACCCCCTCCATTACCCTCAGCACACAGATGGGACGTCAGGTTGAAGGTTGATGGAGAACAGCGCGGTGTGTGGTGTTACACCCCATCATACAGATTAGAGTTTGGACTTCAGACAGCGCCCCCTCCACCTTTACCCTGCCACCTTGCGCAATTTGTATCCTTCAGGTATCCTTCCACTACTGCTGATGTCATTTGTCAAAACGGGGCCATGCTGAGGACTCCTTTAAAAATTGGGTGGAGGGAGTCTTCCGTTCCGCTTTTGAGAGATTTATGAAGTGCTGGTGCATGCTCACGGTGCTCTGGTTTTACAGTGTCTTGCTCAAGGAACATCAAAGTCTCGAAAGTTGTCAGCACAACCCACGCTGGACAGAAGTGCCCCACACACTGAGTGCTTTATAATGCTGCTTTCACTCTAGTTAAAGCCATGGTCATGTCATTTATAAGAGCTGCAGAGAAAATAACATTTTACTAGATCAAAAACATCGAAGCTTTACTAAAGAGACAACCCAATCATCAGAATAAATGTTGGCATTGTATGTTTCTATAAACAATGGATATGTTACATTCATACGTTATTTACTCTACATTTACATTTATTTCCATTTCAACAACTGTGGTTAACTTGGTTAGTTTTGGGCACAAAAACCCACTTAAGCGTCATTGCTACCAAGCTTGCCAATTCAGTACAGTTTGTTTACACATTAGAACAGTTAGTTTGACATTTTCATTGTCAAAAGTTGTACATGGTACAAATAAAATACTCCATTCGATATTTTTTTTCTATTTTAGAACCCTCTGTTGAGATATTTAGCTTATGTATGCAACTTTAGAAACACTGATATGACATAGATGAAATGTACAAATGTAAAATATCCGTGGTTTGCAGATATAAACAATACCAACATTATCTGGCAACTGAATGAGATATTGGAAAAATTAATCTGTATAACTCACACTCTGACAAATCTGTTGTGTACGAAGCAGTTTTTAATTTATGCACAGTAACACAAGCAAACATGTAAAAAGAGTTAGTTGCAACTGAACCACTGAATAACCTAATATTCGGTTATACACTCTGAACAGAAATATCTCAACTTGATGAATGGATCTCATCGTATAGTATATGGGTAGCGCTCCAGTTGGGGTTCAGGAAAGAAGCATCTGCTATGCTCCATCTGTACAGTAAATGCCATTAACATCCTGCTCTCACAAATTACATATTTAACTCAGAAGCCAAAGGAATAGCGAACACTATCAAAATTCAAAAACATTATTATTATTTTTTTTTTTACAAAAAATATAAAAAGTACGGTGACAAAGACTGAACTTGATGCAGGCTGACATGGATACTCCTGATTACTTGACTGGATGCACATAAACTTTCTTTTTTAAAAGGAAATGTTTTATTTTTTAAACACTTGAGACACTGAATAAATGTATTTAGAAAAAAACTACAGACGTAGGTTTTAAACTTAACATCCTGTACAAAGCAAAAAATAAAAAATGGAAAAAAAGAGAAAGCAAAAATAATGTTACACTGAAAGTTCAGTCACTGCGAGCTGCTAGAGCCTGCAACAGAAAAAAGTGGACAAACCTGACCAACGGCCTCAAATATCTACATCCTGATTCTAGGAATGGGGGTGGATATTGATCCATCTGGAGACTGCTGCAGCCGTGAATGCTAAAAGCCATCAGGCATCACCACAGTCTTTGTTTTTATGACTTCCAAAACCAGTCCTGAACTTAAGACCAGCAAAAAAAAATGCTGCTTTCGACTCCCCAAACCCTGGAATGCGATCAACCATGCAAAAATGAAACAGAACAGCAGAGAAAACACGTCAAATGAAGTCATGCAAAGCGGTTTTGTGGTTATTTCCCATCATTACAAATGCAGATCTGTTTTTAGAGGCGTCACAGGAAAGTTAAATGGGGATCACGTTTCCCACTGTCTCTTCGAGTTCTTATTTTTCCCTTTTTTGTCCACTTGGGAAATCCAGTTGTCCATTTCTCAGAGAGAGTCAAGGCAAGATTTGCCCCCCAAAAATGAGCTTTCCAAGTGTACCCCAAGGCACCTGAGAGAAAGTGGGCATTTCCCTCTGTTGGCAACACTGTGTGTCTGTTTTTATTACATACCAGCTGCCATAGAGTCTGAGAGTGGGACTATCCCACGCATGGTGTCACGAATCTCAATACAAAGCACAAAGAAAAGAATACAGTCAAACTGGATGATAGGGTCGGTGTCCCCACCTATGGTATGGAGTCTGAACTGCCGAATCAAGGCTTAATAATCATCGTAGGTGTTGAGGTCGGTGAAGTATGCATTGGTATAGGTCTTCCCGGCAAGCTGTGGGTTGAAGTACTTATTTCTTTCCTCCAGAATCAGATTATTTTTGTTGAAGGCCTGCGGATAAAAAAAAAAAAAAATGGAGAGGATAAAAGGGAAAGGAGTCAGCATGGACTTGCCTGCGACACATGGATCAAGTGATTATTCAGCCCAGATGGCAAGGTAAAAGCAAATCCATCTAGCCCCAAAAAGAAAAAAAAAGGAGCAACACAAATCAATGGGGAGGCCGCTCAGTGAATGAAACATACATTTCACGGAGCAAGGTCAAAGCATTTGCAAACAGGCTGGAAAAATGATAAGCCACCACAGGGCGAAATTATTTTGATGCGCGTCCGTATGTCCACCTCTGTCATCTCTAATACCCAGCATCAGCAGTTTTTATGGCCCTCCAATTGTTGGTCCTCTAGGACAATCTGAGCCATAAAAATCGATCAAGGGTGAGTCTCTTTTCTGTTAAACAATGAGGAAGAGCCATGGGGGCATCTTCTCTGTCCCTGCGTGACATAGTAAACATGGAATGAGCTTCTGATGTGGTGCTCAATACAACATCAGCAATTTGGCAAATGGATGTGTTCATATGCATTCTGTTGCGTGTGCTGGGAAGTCCCTTGGGGCAGTGTAATTGAACACTTGATGATGCTGCATTTGCCATTGATGGATGCTTCCGACTCGACACTGATAGGGAACAAGTGTGCTGGACGAAAAACTCATACATTTCGCTTCTTCCCCATTATGTGATTTGCACACAAAGGGAATGTAATCAACACTCCCGCAGCCCCGGAGATGGTTATGTGTCTCCGCAGGTGGCCCCATGGCTGCTTTTAAACAGCTGTGCTACGATGCTTGTTAGCATCATCTCCTTTGTCTTCTTGCCTTAAACCGCTTTAATTGGCTGAAGAATGATTACATTTGAGTTTGCGGTGCGGTAAACAAAATGTGCTTAAACTAAGAAGTGGCATAAGTGATAGAGAGGTAACAGAGGAGCATAATAAAACAGCATCACAATGGATTTTCTTTTCAAACCCATCAAATCAAAAGCCGCCAAGGAAAAACTGAGGACAAAACAAGAAAGACAAACATGAAAAAAACATGCAAATGGGGGCACTTTTTGAAAGAGAAAAATAAGGTGGGGGATACACTGCCTTCTCACAAGCCGGGAGGGAGAAGGGAAGGATGGAGGGATGAAAGGGTCTGAGCAGAGAAAGAGAGTCTGTACTCCAACCTGCCACACACAGGAAGTGCCACAGGAAGTGGAAGGGCGGGGCACGGTGGGGAAGAGGAAGTAGTAGAGGTTGGGGTCAAAGAGTTGTTGGGAGGGGATCAAGAGGCGAGATGCTGTAGAGGTCAGAGGTTAGTAGAAAATCTCCAGGCCACGCATGGACACCCCCATGTTAGCAGAGAGAGGCTGGTGCATGGCGGGGTCGTCCAAGGGCAAGAGTACCGACACATCTGGCTGCAGGGAGGAGAGGAATGGGCAAGAGTCATCCTCAAAGAAACCCTAAGGCCATATTCTGTTTAACAGGAAGCCTGGAAATATGATAAACTGTACATAAAACTGCAGCTACTTAGGACTGAGATCATAAACTAGCCGGCTGGAAATACTCCAGTTGGCCAAGAAACCAGTATGAAGGGTATCTGTGATTCACTGTGTGTAATAGTAATGACTCATCAACATCAGGATTTGAGCCAAAAACTCTCAAATATGGCATCAGGTGTTCATCATTCCTCCCTATAAATGCTCAAAAGAGGCATATTACGGTTTTCCACATTTAGTGGTTGAAAATTCACTGCAACATCCAAACGGTTTTGGGCTCAGTGAGTGAAGGTTGGAGGCAGAATGTGCTTTTGGAAAATTAGACAGTGTTCATTTGTCATGCAGCTCCTTTTGTACTTTCACATGGTCTGTCTATATTCATATCTGCCTCTATTTGCAATAGGACTAAATGAATTATGCTCTGTGCTCCTGACTCTAATTGCATGACAGATGAACGCTCCTCACACCTTTATTCTGCAATGAAATTACATTTGGAGAAGTTTGCCCCGAGCCTTCTATTCTCACTCGGTGGTAGTTTTACAAAACACTTTCATATCAAAGAGCTAGTTTTTGCAAACAGAGATCCAAGTATCCACTTAGTCTAAAATATGTCTGTATTAAAGACTTCCTCTGACAGAATGTCAAATACAAATGAAAAGAAAACTTGCCTAAAAATTTGCTGATTCATCAGCATTATAGTAAAATCAAGTTATAATACCAAGCTTAGTGTAAAACATTGACGACAGACGGCACGCTAAACCCCTCCCAGCGATTGTGCAGTCATGGCCTTACCAATCCCCTTGTTTATCAACCTTTGAATTTATGTCCAATTTGAAGTTTTGCATATGGGGCTGTAGAAGTATTTCAGGTATTTCTAGCATTTTCAAAATCAAAGACAAGAGGAAAGGTTTGAGAAAATGGTTCTTCTGCTCTAAAGTAGTTGCAAACATTAGCATGCTCAGCTATTCATCTTACTACCTACAGCAGTGTTACTTGAACCTCCACTGTGTAGCCAGGCTAAATGCCCCATCTTATTGTCATTAGAAAGAACTATGCAATACTTTAGCCTCATCATCCAGTTCCCCCTGTTGCATTTCAATTGGCTGTTCACTCAGCCAGTCAATGCTTGCTTTTGCTGCATTTCCACTACTCTTCTCAACTCGACTCGCTTTATTTTTGGTTTTCCATTCGCAAAAGTTGTCACTAGTACCTGGTTCTTTTCTTGGTATCACCTTTTGTCAAGGTTCCACGCTAAGTTGATACTAGAGGGTGGAGTTAAAACACTGCAGACCACTGATTGGTCAGAGAAAATCTTCACTGGAGCGACAAAAGGCAGCCTGCAAAAACCTAACTAAGTCGCCCCAGACATTTAAAAATGGTGGCTCATAAAACTATGCCAGACACTATGCTGTACAATGTACCATTAATGAAGAGCAGAAGCATTTGACCAACAAAAATCAACCAGCATATGCCCCTGAATTCCCAACCTAATCCATCCAAATCTGTGATATTGAGAACTTAAGTCAGATAATTAAATACATTTTCTCATAGGCCTATAAGATACATTCGATGAGCAAGTATTTGTAATTTGTAATAAGATCCCTTTTTGATGTATTTGTGCCCATCTGTGATATAGCTGTTAAGTGCACACTGAAGAGTTATTTTAAAGTGAATCAGCTGGAAACAGAGAGGCAAGCAACACGTTAGTTTATTAATCTAGCTACAGTACTAACAACTAATAAAAGAAGGCTAGTTTGAAATCAAAGACCCATCATTTACGAAAAATTGCTACAAATTTCAAAAATTCACTCTGCCACCATTATTGTAAACTGCATATCTGCAATGCTTACAATGCAATGCAAACTTAACAGGTATTGCAACAGTAACTACAGTAACTAAAGAAGGGCAGCTTAGCTTCTCTACAGCTATGATTCATGTCATGTACAGAAGCCTTGCATATCCAATAGCTGCCAATCAGCAGGCAGACCAATAAGTGCCAGAGCCTTAAAATGGCTGACTAGTGCCAGACTATCTAACAAATGTAATTTGTAAGAATATTCTGTGGCAAATTCTTTTATTGTTATAAAAACCTCATTACCCGATTCATTACTTCTTAGGCTCCTTTTAAGGGTAAAAAATGAACAAACTGTTAAAATGATTGAAATGCTCTTTAATACAGAGCTCTGGGAATACTTGAAAAAAGCCCAGCTGGGGCATAGAGTAGCTATGGACAAGCACCAATCACCAGCTCGGTCTGGCACTAAAGGCCTGATGTATCAGTGGATAAGAGGCTGTTTGTACTACCAGAGTAGCTGATCTCTGTCCCTGGCTCTGCTGCATCCGACTGTCTGCAATTTAGGATGCAATAATGACACAAAGGACCTGTCTAAGCAGGGAAATGCGCAGATGCAGAGCATCTTCTCTGATTACCTACCCACGCACCGATAAGTAATTGCATTAGTATGTTATGAGAAAGCAGTGTATGACCACTGACACAGAACAAAGTCACACACTGAGACACACAGCGGAGAGGGCACATGGAGAAAAGATGTACGCACAACTGCCTATCTGTTACACGACTAGAGAGTGTCAGTGCACGACAGGAGGTGGTGTGACAGAGAGAGTCATGCAGTAAGAAGTGTATTTAATCACAACTGACACTGGAGGAAGAAGCAAACCGTTGCTCACTGACTGGGAGTGTGACATCAGCTGATTAAGTCAAAGAGTAAGGAAATGTTACGAACTACTGCTTTGCCTCTACACATCTGGACATCAGTCAAGCGTGACACGTAGTGAATCCCAGAGCAAATCTGTCCACTGACCTTGATGGCTTCCACCGAGTCGTACTTGTCCAGTTTGTTGATGTGGTTGGTGATGCTGGTGTTGAGCGGTGCAGCTGAAATGGGGTGGATGACAGTGGCGTCGTGAGACTGCTGCTGGTAGCGCTGGCAATACGAGTAGACCAGCAGGGTAACCAGGCAGCCAAGGATGGAGCTGCTGAGCCCCACGGCGATCATGTGGAAGAGGTTGAAGTCTGGAGGAAGAAAAAGGGGAGGTGGAGAAGGAGAATGGAGGTAATTCTCTGTCAATTCACACAAGTGAAAGTGGTAATTGAAGCTGCAATTCATATGGTAATGATGCAGGGTTCTACATTAAAAATGTTTCTCTTTGCTTTTTGTCCTTACTGTGAGCTAGTGAGGCCTTCTGTATATCACAAATGAAAGATGTGTAAGTATTCTTTGTTCCCCGTCATTAACATGCAGCTTTTATCCAAAGATTGTACACATTTAAATTTAAACTTGAATTACAGTAAAAATTTGTCCTCAGCTGTCAAATATGAATTTAATCTGTTTTTCCTTAAAAAAAGTAAAAGTAAGTAGCAGCTGAACCTTCTCCCGCTTAGAATTCCTTCAGTGTCCACTACTGGGAGCCGAATCATCTAAAGAGGTCTCCTCCTCTCAAAAACAAAGTGAACGGTGATGAACTTGTAAAAACACTGAATTAAGCAGTTTCACACAGAATGATCAGTGTTTTTCTGTTGTTGCTTGTTGTGGAGGGGCTACTTTCCATAGTGGATGATGCAAAGATGCAAATGGCCCTATCTAAAGCTAGTGTTTGATTTGTCCGTTCTGTAGAAACAAGTTGGTGCAATGTGTCCATTTCCAGGTGAGGGCCCACTCCCTATGTAGAAATAAACAGCTCATTCCAAGGCAACAAAATGACAATGATTCTTATTTTCAGGTGATTTTACACTAAAGAAAAGTATGTCTTATATTCTATTCCATTTCTGCCAACATACTCCCCTAATACCTACACACTGGACCAACTGAAAAAGTTGGCAGCACCATTGCTAGCAGTGGAAAAATAAGTCTGGAGCCCTGGATATGCTGCATATGGTTTCTCTATTATTAATGCATTATATCTCCTGAACATCATGTTTCATCGATAGAGACATAAATCAACTAAAATATAAGTTTACGAAACACAGGTCAGAACGCTTTCCTCGATTGGCTTTTATTTGTGTTCGAAAAACATATATAGGAGAAAGCAATTGTTTGTTTATTTGCCCTGAGCGCTGTCTGCACACCACAAAACTTCTCACTGCATACAGCCTCCAACAAGCTAAATAATGATAGTGAGAGCAGCCTGTAGCCTGTGTAAGAGGCAAAACCCAGGGCACTAAAGGTCCCTGAAGCCTCGCTTCTCCTCATGTAGCTTATTGCTCTGGGTGCAGGGTGCCTGTTTTATTGATTCACTCAAAGTCAAACTGTAACTTAAGAAATTAAACTGTTTTAGTCAAACACCATGTTTCTCAGACCCACTATTATACAGTACAGATAAGGTTAATTACACCATCAGCAGCACTACATACAGAATTATTTACATAAGACCGCAACATACACAGAGTTGTTATATACTGTCATCTCCTTATGGATGATGAACTTGTCAAATTGATCAAGTGCATCTTTGACCTCCACCAGATGTGATCAGACTACCAAAATTTTTTAAAAAAAACATATCTTGGGTGTGTTTAGAGCTGGATCTATACATGTTAAACGGGACTGGAAATCTATCTTATAGCCAAACTGTACATGTGCAACACTAGGTGTTATCCCCTCTTCTCTCTCTTACACACACACACACACACACACACACAGGCACACACACAGGCACACACACACACACACATTATAAATTACCTCCACAGCGCCTCTCCTCCTGACTGGAGCGTGCAATCGAGACTTCTGACAAAGGAAAAGAAACAGCAAAAGGCAGCAGTATTAGGGCCAAAAACCATATACACATACGCCCCTGTTAGCATGACAAATTGTACCCTTGAAGGTGAGCGTGGAGATGAAAGCTGCGCTCAATATGGAACAGATTATCGTAAAAACTCCACAAGCTAATCGCGGCTGTGGCACCTGGAGTGGTTTATGAAAAGTATCAGCTCTCATTAAAGGAAATGAAGTACAAGACGTATCTAATGAACCTTAATGGACTACCTTTCCCATTAAAGTGGATGGATGATAAGGTATAAAGGCAAATGTGTAATTCTACAAAGACCTGTGAAGGGTTTTCATGACTATTACACCCCTGTTAATTAATACAGAGAGATTACAAATTTATGTTTCAATCAAATGTTTATTCTCATCTAATAATTAATGATTCCTGTAGCTTAAGACTACCAATGAATATATAACGATTTCCAGAAATATACAAACATTTTATAGCAGTCTTCACTGTAAACCAATATCTATAACATGTGCATCCTTTGTTAAAGGGTGGAGTTTTAATGATCTCTGTGTAGACCAGATCAATGCTCTATGTTTCTCGCATTACCGGCTGTTAATAGGGAGATGCCAGTCTAAGAAGTTATCAGTACTAATGGTGTGTGTGAGATGTGTATGTGTGTGCGTGTATGGGTATTTAGGTTTTAGAGGGAGTTTCTGAACTTTCATTTAACTGTTTGACTGTTTTTAAACCCCTCCCCTGACCAGTGATTGTCTTATGATAGCTTAGCAGCTGTAACAACACATGCCACAAGCTGTAGTAAGAGCAATTCTTGGCATTAAAAGATCTTAAGATTTAGTTTTAGATATTTATTTTTGCTAAAGGGAGGGTAGTCTGACTTTTTTGGAGAGTGCAGGGCAGGGGAGGGTCTTCTTTTGTCCCTCTTAGCTTCATAAGTCTTTTTTATTTTAGCCTTTCCTTGTGAGATTTATTATATCTTAAAAAAGAGATCAAATAGTTACATCAAAAAGACAGCGTTCAAGTGCACCGCAATCAAAAAGGTGTACTTTACATGCGGCGGATAATTCCTGTCTCTGTGTCTGAGTTTTATTTTCCTTATCGACATGAAATCTGCAGCTAATGTCCGTTTTAAAAAACACAGTACATGTTGATCTAATTAGTTAGTGCTGATTTAATGTCTCTAGTGAAAATGGACAGCTTGAGAGCAAAAGTAAGTGGTGCAGGCAAGGGTTGGCAAACACTCAAATTTTCAGTGGGTGGAATCAATAAATATGACCTTATTTTATCTTGTCTTAGTAGTTCTACAAAATAAAGTATCTTACCACTTATTGCTAGGGATGGGCATGAGCACTCAAGTGCTTGTCAGTATTCGTGCAATGTATAGAGTAATTGCCACCCAACCTGTGACATGTGAACATAACTTTCATATAATAATAAAGTATATATATATATATATATACACATAAACAGGCTCTCTAAACATTCTAGAAACATCTTTGGGGGTCTGGTAACATTTATTGAATGCTCCCTAGATGTTAAAACTGCAAGTTTCCCTGACATAAAACTAACGTTATTGATTTGTTCCTAGAATTTTCCAGGAATGTTATGGGAACGTTTTGCGTTCGCTGGTGGTAACTGCACTTGCATTTAAAACAAACACCAGAAAAGCAGCAGGAGAGTCTACTTAACACTGAAATGACTCTCATTGGGGGAAAGGTTGTGTTATTAAGTAGCAAATTATCACGTACATAGATGCCAGAAAATATTAAAGAGAAAAATACAAATGCTTAAATGACCAGGCACAGAAAATAGCACACAGGAGCCATTTCCACCTTTCATTCCAACATAAAAAAGTAAAACTGCTGGTGTAAGTGCTTTTTGCATGGCCTGACAAGACTTCTAGGCTCATAATGAAACTAATATAGCAGCAGGGTTGTTGGAATGAGAAGAGAGACTGCCCTTAAGTGTAGCACCCGGGTTCACGCCCCCGTGTAATCACCTGCCGCTCTCTGGAGTCCTTGAGCAAGACACTAATCCCAACCATCCCCAAAACTGCTGCCCTGTCGCTGAACCTGACCTCCGACCTGAGACGAGTCCCTCGGAGGGATCGCTAACGTATTTTATTATCATAGGATTCTTGGAAATTAACTGAATTACTGCTGTGGGCATATGGTGGTGGGTGGTGCGGAATGACTGTGTGTGCTGTTAAGTCATGCATGAGTACCCAAGATATTCCTGCAGAGAGGAGTGTGCACATAAGCAGTTGTGTATATATGTGTGTGTGTGTGTGTGTGTGTGTGTGTGTGTGTGTGTGTGTGTGTGAGTGATCACCTGGTATAAAATTAGAGTCAGGGGGGCATGGCCTAGTCTCGCTGTTGTTTCCTGTGCACTGGTTTCCAGTGGGAAACAGGACATCACAGTGACGTACGCGCATCTGGGCCCCGTTGGAGTCACAGTGGGACCACTCTGACCAGCTGGACCAGCTCTCTGGAAAAGGAAATGACAGTACACATGTCATAGCCAGGCCAGTGTGTGTCCATATACGTGTGTGCCCTTAGCTTTATATTAGTCATGCATGAGTGTCCTCTGAGGGGCCGAGAGAGACTGAAGAAAATAAGCAATGAACCTTTGATGGATTGGTGGTCAAGTCAGAGCCTTAAGCTGCTTATCGCTGAAGTGAGTGTGTGTGTGTGTGTGTGTGTGTGTGTGTGTGTGTGTGTGTGTGTGTGCGTGTGTGTACCTGGGCAGGATTGTGTGTTGCACAGCGCCTCCTCTGTGTGCAGACCCAGGCAGATGTCCCCTCCGTAAGCTGGCGGGGGGTTGCTGCAGGTGCGTGTCCTCATATAGTGTCCCCCTCCACACGTCACAGAGCACTTGGACCATGAAGACCAGCATGACCAGCTGCCGTCCACTAAACCGAGGACATCAGTGTCATATTTAGGAACTCTGGCTTGCTACATCACTATCTTCTTTTAAATCACTTTTGAAGACTTATTTTATCAAGACGAATTACTATAGTTTCTTTCAAATTTCTCTTAGGTCTGTTTTCATTCTTAGGGTACAGTTTACTCAGTGAGTTACACTGTATGCTACTCCTGACATTGCAATTAGGACTTGCACTGCTCTTTTAGATTTTAAAAATCAAACATTGTTTTTCTATTTTTCATTTGTGTTGTATGTGTTGTTTTCCTTTTAATTTTCCTGTGTGTGTGTGTTTTATTAGTTTTTATGAGAAAAGCACTTTCTAAGTGGTTTTGAGGTGCTATGAGTGCAATTAAAAAACCCTTTATGATCATATTATTAATAAACCTGAATTATTATATTTATACAAACTTTGTCGACCACTGAAATTGATGTAGGACAGCAGAAACTGCTCAATAAATATCCCAGTTACTTGGTTTCTTGGAGAATACCCCTTAAATTGTGTGTTTTTGTGTTTTCTAGGATTTAGGTTCCAGGTCATTTGAAAAGACAATTTCCTCTGAACATCGAGTGATTGGAAGTCATTCCAAGCCATTTCAAACAGCCATGCGTGACACAGAAATATGAGGCCATTTGGAGATGTGTGTGTGTGTGTTTTGAAGTGACAGGAAGTGTGCTTCATCCAGCTGTTACAGCAAACGCCTGACCCCCACCAAACCCGACATTCTCTCCTCTGATTAATAAAGATAAATGAAGCATCACAATCCGCCGCTGTTGTTCTTCCCTTCATGTGGTGCCAAGCGGCAAACACGTGAAAATTCATGACAGCATCCGCACACAAAGAAGACATAAATAGATGAAAAGAGGGAGAGAAGATTGAAAATTAAAAGAGGGGAGAGAAAAGAGCAATAAAATGGGGAAAATCTTTGGCCATGAATCACAACAGAGGGAAATACACTTTGCCAATCATCTGCGTAAATCCTTACTTCATTGTGGCAGAGAGATATTACCTTTTCGGAACCACTTGAGAATCACTTTTAAAGACCTGATGATGGCTGGCAGCAGAGTGTAGGGTAATTGAAGTTGCCGATGCTTTTTGTCATCTCTGTGAAATTTCTCTATCACAAAGCGACACGTAAGTCGATTCCTGGCCCTCGATGACGAATCATCTCATCTCGGGCGCAGACGCAAGAAAAACACAGATTCATTTGTTTCCAAACCAGATGGATGGTAGGCAAAACACCTTCTCTCTCCTTCTTCTCCGCAGGATTAGCCATAGGAGGATTACAATTGGTCTGCCAGCCCGGTCTGCCTGCCTCAAAATAATATCTCACTTTCAGAGGGGTGCTAATTGAGTATGCATTAGTATTCATTACTACTCAGACTGGGTTAAGTCGGCTCCTTTGGGGGACATGAGTGCGGAGTTGTTCATCAACATACTGTAGCTTTGGTCTTATTACAGTCAACAGCCCAGAATAGGTGTACTATATGTATTAGCATAGTGACGCAGGGCTGGAAAATCAAAGTGCATTCACTCGACATTTTACTCAAGGGGAACATTAGCAGCAACTATACAGGCAGAGCCTTTCTGAACAAAGCAGATCTGATGCTCTTAGATCCAAAGTCTTCATCTGAGCTCGCAGCTGATAACAGCTTACCCTGTTAGCGACTGCGCTCAAGCTGTTGCGAGCTGAATGGCATGCACTTTCGCTGAATGAATTAACAGGCTGTAAAAAAAAATAGTATCGATGGCCATGCATTCGCTTGCCTCTTTTGCTTGGTTACAGCAGTTATGAAGACAGATCGCGGATGCTGGGGATGACGGGCAGATCCAGGCTTTTAGCGAGATACCTAAAGTCCTACTCCAGGGGGCTTGATTAATAATCATCTGAGACAACATTCCTGCTTGTCTGCTTGGCGCCCGTGCTGGATACCAGGTGCGCTTTATGCCAAACTAAGCACTGGATTTCCATTTAGACAGCTTACTTTCCTTGTCAGACAGAGTATTCTTTTAATTAGAAAGCTTCCTCTCTCAGTTTTCCGTTAGAGGAGTGTTGAAAATGCATTGTCTCAGGGCTTTTCACAACAGAATAAGGCCTCCCATAGCTGGCAGCATAATTACCCAGCAATGTAATTACATACTGGAGCACCACAGGGATTGTCTCTTTGATTCCTGGTGTAAATTGGGGCCTCGTCACACCTCTTATCTGCAACTGATTTCTTTTGTGGTTCCTGATGATTTGAAGTCATTTTGTCACCGTAATTCTTTATCTATTAATCACGGCAAAACATAGCTTAACTGTGGTGTGGTGTAGTGTGTATTTATCTCACTGTGTGAGTGAAAAAGAGAGGTGGCTTTGTAATTGACTTCTGCTCTTGTTAATGTTCTTATCACAATGTGCCCTCTGTTTGGTGATTGTATACATTTTATGTCTTTGCAAAAAAAAGGTATGAATAAATGTGTGCATTTCTTACCTGGACAAGGGGTGATGTTACACTCTTGATACTCCTGTGCTGGCCCCAGGCAGGTCTGACCTCCATATCGGGGCTCTGGGTTACTACATGTCCTCTTCCGGCTGCGGATTCCCCGGCTGCAGTCTCTGCTGCACTGGGACCAGGAGCTCCAGGACGACCAGCCGCCGTTCACCGTGTGGCCCGAGATCCTCCCAAGACGAAGCACCTCTCCTGATATGAATAGTGTGAGAACAACATAAAAAAATGAGACCATTGTCAAAACAACTTCCATTGTTTGTCACGCCTATACTATTGTTAGTCTTTCTCAGCTTTGAGACATTTCCTATAATACTCTGCTTTTTTGTGCAAAAGTGGATGATACTTTTCCTCCCTTTCTCCCATTACTGTGTATGTTTGTTTTGAAGAGCAAGAAGAGGGCAGAGAGTCAACAGCAGCTCTTCATAGCAGTTACTCCAAAGCTTTTTGAGATACTTTAAAAGCTTGAACTTGATTTGTACTAAAAGAGCAGAGCCCACCACATGTTTTGTGTTGCTAAGTAATTTAGTGCTATAAAGCGATTCAGCAGATTTGATGAAAAATCAACTGGTGGAACAGCATGTGCAATACAGTGCAGAGGCTCGTACACGCTGTGAGTCTTAAGTTCTGCTTGTTTAATAAATTATACCTAAATTTATACTGATATTCTAGGCTAATGGAAACACAAAGAAATATATATATAAATGGGTTACATCTAAATATATCCTTTTCAGTTGACACCCGATATGTAGGGTATCATTAATTCTGTTGTTTTAGATCTTTTTGGTGTGCAGGAACGCCTTCCTTTGTCATATTTCCAGACAAGGCAGAAGTAAAGCTGTTGTCACAAATTTGAATTTGAACACTTATTGACCTGTGTTTTAAGGACTTTTTAACTTTATTGCCCATTTCAAAACTTTTTTTTTTTTTTTTTAAAGGAATCACAAAGGAATCAAATGTAAAAAGTCACATTACTTTGATGAGTAATTAAAACAGGGTCCCCGTACATTTTCATGGACCATTTTTTTCTGCCCTACTAGGGAGAGATGGAACACATGGAGAAAATGGAGAAACGTATGTGTATGAATTTGTCATGACCATGGGAACCCTGTTTAAATAGTAATATTACTTATTACATTTTTAAAAGGGTAACTAATAATCTGTAAATCTGTATCCTCTTACATTTCAAAAGTACCCCTCCCAGCACTGGCCACGATGCCTAAGTACAGCCGCACAGACGCACTGACATGACTGTACACTCATACCAATACCCATACTCCAATATTATTAGTATGCCAGGCGACAGATTAAGCATGTTCCATAACATAGTATGTCAAATGCAGCATTCCAAAAATTCTAGGATGTCCTACTGCATTTAGTTGCATTTTGCAGTGCGCAAACTAAAGCATGCTTTTATGGCAATTTAACCTTTAATCCTGTGTGCGGCTAAAGACGCGTCACATCGACTGAGCAACAAACTGATGACAGCTTGTTGACATTTCCAACTAACTGAAGATTATAATAAATCCTTCAATAAGAAAAAAAATAATATGTGTGCAGTTATAACTTAAAGGTTAAAGTAGGCCTCATATATTGCAAAGTAACAACAGCAGAGCTCACGGTCGACCTCTGATGTCTCTGGCAAGCTCTGCAAGTGATGTTTTATTGTATCTCCAAGGTAAAGTTAAGTGATAATTTTTAAATCACATGTTTTTTAATTCAAACTATGTGCTATGGACTGAGATGGGTGACCAAGAGGATCAAAGGTCAAGGCACAATGTTTTGATGAAGTAGTATATCGCAATATATGCACATTCAGTGCGACAGTATGTACTTTGTGAGGGCGGCTGCAGAATATACTGAAAGTAAAAAGAAGTGCAATTCAGAAGGCAGTGATGGTCTTATTCGTGTACTGTTACTTTCTCAAGTGACTGAATTAACTAAAAATTACTGATTTAATTTGAATGGAGCAGAAGATACAGTAGAGAAATCCAGTTCATAGACAGACAGACAGACAGACAGATACCACGGTGATGGTGTCAGCCGCACAGATGTAATTTATCATCTAATTCTTCACAGGCCTCTTGTCACTCTCTAAAGATGGATTCAGTGCGAGCTGAGTGTGTCCTGTCAACATGTGAACGCTCCCCCTCATCAAACAGCATCAGCTGACTAATCTGTGTACACTCATCTGGAATGAGTCGAATAGAGGATTCCTAATGAAATATGAAACCGTCGTTTCTATTAAACTATAATTACTGCATGCATTAATCAGCGCCGTGGAATTGAGCAGAATGAGCGCAGGGCGAGAGAGAAAGCTTCTGGCCTTTTTGAATGAAAAGAGTGAACTCATGTGTTTGAGTGAATCATAATCACCTCCAATGAAATTATAGTCAGTGTCCAGGCACTTCTCTGATGATTCACTCATTCAACAAACTGGACTATTATCTACTTTTTCAGATAATGGCTTAAAGCCTTAATTCTGTGTCTATGCTGGTTCTGCTTTGCATCATTCTGCTCCTCAGTCTCAGTCTCTTTGTCTTTAGAGGAAAAAAGGGGAGAGCTTTTTTGAGTTGCTGAAACAGACAGCAGAATCACATCTGGATCCCGAGTCTTAACCACTCAACCAGTTATCTCCTGATTTATCTTTTTGTTTTATCACTATCTCATCTATTATGCTCTCAGCTTCTCTTTATCCTGCTTTTCCTTTCTGTCTATCTTTCCCATTAACCTTCTCTCCCTTTCTGTCTCGCTCTCTTCTCTCTGTCCTCCAACCTGGCCTTGCTGTTTTGTCAGCGTGCTCTTTTCACTGACAGTTAGCGTGGTGCGCCTGCTTTGTATTCTCAGGGAGAGGACAGTGTGTTTACCTAGCCCAAATCCTCGACCTCTTCATAACTACGGCTGACCTTGGCAGTGCACAGGCCGCCTCACCCCAGCATCAAGCTGGCGTGAGCGTTGACAGGCCCGTCGAGGCTCCCGCTCTTTATCGATTCTGAGCAGGCAGTGGCACGGACAGTCCCCCCACTGCCACTGTGACCCGTAGTCTTTATCAAGCTCTCTGTAGCCCAGGAGACTGGGCTGCTGCTCTTCTCTAACAGCCACAGAGTGCTTTAAAATCAACCCTCTCATACATGCACACACCAATGCAGGTATCCAAATGCAAACACTTAGTGCCTGCAGCACTTCGCCCACTTTGCTTGCTCCAGCTGTGGCCTGAGGCTTCTCCAGTGTGCTCTGCGTATTGTTAATGCTACTTCACAGGGACTGCCCTCCCATCGCCAAAACAAACAGCGTGGTGCCCTCCCTCTCAAATAGGCAGCGACTGGATCTATCGATCCGCACAAGAACCACACACAGCCTGAGAGAATTAATCCTTGCTCTCCTGACAAGCTGGGCCGAGCCAAAACTAAGAAGGACACAGCGCAACATCCAATAGTCCCCGCTGCAAAGAAACTAGGACATGAAAAAAGTCTCCTCCTCCCTCCCCTCGCTCAACCTCACACCCTGCTCAAAGGCAAAACACACTGTAAACAAACTTATGAACTTGTGTGTGAGAGTATAGACGTGTGCATGTGTGGGGAATAAGAGGACTCTGCGGGGCCACACAGACACGCAATGCCGTGCAATCTAATGTACACTATAGGCAACTGTAAGGGTGCTCAAAGGAAGTGAGAAGAAAGGAAGGAATAAAAAGAGAGATGGAGGCAGAGATGGAGACGAGATGACATCTGCAAACCGGAGAGACTACTCCACTTTGAGACAGGCAGATGTGAGAGACGGAGAGGTGGAAAAATCGCTAACCTTCAGCAGTGAGAAGAGATGCACTGTCAAGTGTGAACAAAGTTTTATTGACGTAAGAGTAACACTGGACCACACTGGGAGAGAAAAGTGGAAAAGTGCTTGTTCCAGACTGTCCTAGATTCAAAACTGCACATTTATTTCCAATTACCCCTCGTCTCTCCTCCTCCTTTACTTTCAATGCGAATATATATATATATGTGTGTGTGTGTGTGTGTGTGTGTGTGTACACGCCATATTTATACCTAAAAATTACATTTTTGCATACGTCATGCCCTGCTTTCTAGTCACTTGCTGAGGAACAATACTACAGTGCTCCTTGTACTGTCCTGAGGTAGAGAGCTAATTAAATTGTAAGGGTGCAATTATAACCTCAGCCCTGTTGAGCAATCACATAGAAACACAGATGCACAAATAGCCAAGATAAAGGATATGCATGCTAACCTGATATAAGCACAGGGAGTTGGTGAATGTTATGTTTCATGAATTGAGGCGAGACTTTTTAGTGTGACAGCTTTTTCAAAGGAGGATTAAAGGCCAAACATACACCTTCAGACTGTCCTCTGCTTAAAAATAATTCCAACTTACAGGTTTGATTGCAGAGGTTTTTTGGACTAAAAGGGTTTTATTTAGTCTGTATGTAATGTTTTGGGCTTTTAAGGACATATCACAGTATTAGCACTACTACTAGCATGAGCAGACTTTGAATGTAACCAAGCATATTTTCTCAAGTACAATTTTGAGGTACCTGTACTTGAATTTTCATTTTAAGGTAGTTTATACTTCTACCGGGGACTTTTTAGGGACCTCAGAATTGCATATTTGCTGTTTGCAGATGATGTAGTTCTGTTAGAGTCAAAACCCTGTGACCTCCAGCATGCACTGGGTGGTAAACAGATGAGTGCGAAGCAGTCAGTGCCTGCAAGACTGAGGCGGGAAAACGGTGGATTGCCCCCTCTGGGTTGGGAGAGAGTTACTGCCCTACATAAAAGAATTCAAGTATCTCAGTGTCTCATTCATGAATGAGGGTCAAACAGAATGTGAGATGGACAGGCGGTTTAATGCGGCATCAGCAGTGATATTGGTACTGCCCTGAACTATCAGGGAAAAGACGAAGCTGAGCAGCTCTCATCTATGATCATGAGCTTTGGGTAGTGAATGAAAGAATGAGACAACAGTCTCAAGTAGCTGAAATTAGTTCCATAGGGTGGCTGGGCTTAGCCTTAAAGATAGGGTGAGGAGCTCAGGCCCAGCTGAGGTGGTTTGGGCATCTGATCAGGATGCCTCTGGGTGCCTCCCGTCCCTGTAGGAAACCCTGGGGCAGACCCAGATCTTGATGGAGGATTATATAACTCATCTGGCCTGGGAATGCCTCAGGATTCCCCAGGAGGATCTGGAAACTGTTTTTTTGGAGAGGGACGTCCGGAGTACTATGCTCATCCGGCTGCCACTCCGACCTGGCCTTGGATAAGCCATGAATTACACTTCAGGTTATTAATATAACAAAATCTGACTAATAAATTATGATATATATATATGTATATATATACACACACACACACACACACACCTAGCCTGGGATAAGCCATGAATTACACCTCAGGTTATTAATATAACAAAATCTGACTAATAAATTATGATATATATATATGTATATATACACACACACACACACACACACACATATATATATATATATATATATATATTATAAATTCACCGGTAATTATAATCCAATAATATTACAGGTATCATTCTGAAACGGGCCATTTTACATAACAAGTATTTACTTAGACTACATTTTAATGCTACTCTTGTTGAGTTGATTGATATTTCCAATGAAGGACTTTTAATTTCAACAAAGTATTTCTATGCTGTTGCTACTTGTGCTTAAGAAAAAGATTTGTGTAGGCTACATCTTCCATCACTGTATGTTTATTGGAACACATGACCAATCATACTTGTTTATGTAATAGCACTTACATGAATTGTACTTAAAAACAATTTGCAGTGGGTTCAAGTTCGGTTTGGTTGTTTTTCTAAGACATTTACTTTAAATCAGGTACTGTTTTCATCACTGCCAACATCTAACATCCAAACTTTCAGTCTTCTGCCAAACAGAAACCTTTCAATGCAACAAACAATCTCATGTTATTGTTTCCACATCATTATCATTATTATTGTTTATCTGGTGAGTCAGATTTTCTGACTGGATAACTAAGCATTGCATGATATAATTTCCAGCTTCTGACTGACAATTTTTACCTTGAATATGCCATCAGGAGGTGCTGAAAATCATTCCCACCACTCCAAACTGCAACAATAACATAACTTTGACATGGAAATTAAGGCGAGTTAATGCTTCCTGTGATGGATCACCATCCACATGCAGGTTTCAAGTCACCACAGGCTAATTTTTTAGATTCTGGTGATGTAAACTGGAACCAGAAGGTTGGAAATTAACCTATAAGTCTACATGGGTTTAAGAAAATTGTTGTAAAACCCATTTACACCCTTTTTTGGGCAAAGACGAATTCTTCAAAATTGATCTGCTGTTGTTGAACTGTTGTTGTTTAAGTGAACAAGGCAGAAAAAGCAAAAATCAAGAGGTGGAATTTAAGACCAGTTTCTCTTTATCTATCCCTCTTGCCACTGCAATCACAGCTAACACACAATACCAGCTGGTACTGCCTGCTGTGGTGGTGGGCTTCAAGTGCATGTTGTAATTGTAGATGCTTTCAAAAGAATGAGGTAACTTCAACAACTGACATTGCCAACAAACTGCACACACAGGATTGATTTTTTTTTTCTCAACCAGAGGAAACTTGCTCCCATCAAAGAAACAGCCCTCTCCTTCTCCCTGGTCATTTAAAGTAATGCAGTTCTGCTCTCCACTTTGAGGTAACATCCAGTCTGATTGGTCCAAAAAAAAGCAACAAAGCGGAAAGTGAACCAATGTCAGAGAAGACAGGCGAAGACAAGCTCATCATGATAACGTCAGAACGTGTAAGACTCGAAACTTCTCTTGGGTGTTGTTAATCTGTCAGAACCTGCTGTTATGATGTATTTAAGAGAGCACAGAGCCATGATTTCATGCAGGCATGTTGAGCAAGGGGCGGCCTCCTGCCAGCAAAGTCGATTCTTTGTGACATGCAGTTGTGTTTTTTCAACGCCTACGCAGTTTCGCTAAATTGTTGACTCTATGGCATTAGAATTTGTGCCACTCTATGAGAGCCACATTGAGGGCAAATGTGAAAAACGCTGTGTGTCACTGGCACTCAAATGGTAACCTGCAACTTCAGTGTCAAGGATAATTGCAATAAGGTTATGAACTCCACCTGACAGTAATCTGGGAGAGGTCATGGGTTACATACTTAAGTGAAGCATAACAGACAGAGAGAGACATATAGGGAGAGATCCTGTCATCAACAGCTTAGTATGAGCTAACATGTTATAAGCGATGCAGCAATATCCCAATTAAACCATTCAGCATTACAGAGACTGAGTGACCAGGTGGAGACAAGCGACTGGGCAAGAGACAGATATAAGTACATAAAAAACCCAGAAAGAAATTTAAGCAGCTGCATTTCATTTATAGGTATATAATCTAAGAGCCCTTTCACACATACCTCAGTTGTGCAAAACTTTTGGACATTTCAGTTTGATCGAACCAAAATTTCAGGTTTGAGACTTCTCCTGGTCTATAATCTGAACCAAGCAACCGAGCTTGGGTCTGAGGAAAAGAAGCGGTCTTAAACTGAACCATTGTTCTTTTTGTTTCTGGTGTGAAAACATTTTTTGATTGTTCAGACTTACAAAACAATTACAGGAAGTTTTGTCAGGCTATCATCAAGTGATAAGAGTAGTGTTTAGTGCCTCAGTGCATAGTGTTTGTGTGTGTTTGTGTGTGTGTGTGTGTGTGTGTGTGTGTGTGTGTGTGTGTGTGTGTGTGTGGTTTGGAGAGAGAGAGAGGAACGATGGCTGAGCTTCGAGCAGACAGGTGATGGTGTTCGTGACAGAGGAGAAATTAGCCGTTAAGTTGTCCAGTGGCAGTAAAAGTACAGTGTAGGAGTCCATTAATAGCACAACATAACAAAATGAGCCATGGTAGCGCATGGGAGCTAAAGGAGACAAATGTATAAAGAGTCAGTCAGAAAAACTCACAAAACTCTGACACTTTTTAATATTTTCCAAGAGGATTGCGAGATGCGATATGAGAGGACCGAGGAGCTTGTCTACAAACTAATCCATGTCAGGTAAAGAGACATGCAGGTCACCTAGGCGATGATGACAAGACATGAGACAGGTATATCACCTATAGTAATTTAGTGCACTGGCATAAATGCAATGTAAAAACAAAACTAACCAGATTGAACATATGAAATATAATAAAAATATATGACCTTGGATCAGACTGTCAGGTGAGAATAGGCCCTATGTATATCTGAATTATTTTGTACATTGTTTTTCAAAATTAAGCCACAACTCACACATACCGACGTACAAACCAGATGCCAAAGCCAGATGTTTATTATGCATATAAATTGTTTAAAATCCAACTGTTAACATGTACATATTCATATTCCAACAATGTGTGCTATTATGTTGCCAAATAACTGCCAGAAAGATCATACAGATCAACTAACACAAAAACCAGACAAGTTCATCTTGAAGTACACTAACCAGTGATACCTACACATAAAATTATTTTCACATATTGAATAAATAATATTAGATTATTGTTCCCCCCATATATTTTCATCTCTCTTATAAATAAGAACTGAACGTGAGTTGAAAAAAGTCTATACACAGCTATAAAGGCTTCCTTACACAGAAAAGAAAGTCCATTTACTGATCACTGCATATCTCAGAAATGTTAAGACAAGCTCAGTATTTGATTATTTGCGATGCTATGCTAGATGAAATTCAAAAATATTAGGGCACTTTCATTCAGATGAATTTGGTTGCTGCTTTCTGGATGTGTTACAGTCATAAGGCACTCAGGGCAGAGCTGCTTTGCAGGCTGTGACATACCGGCATAGAGGTGGCTCTGTGTAGTAGTTTGCATTCAGTTGCATGCCATACAGCTTGCTTTGCTTTTAATGACGAGTTGGCCCTTTTAAATTTTATATTTCAGAAAACAGAACAGAGCAAATAATCTGGAAACAATATTTTTCATGCTTTCTTTTTTTTCCCATATTTATTCAGACCTGGAAATATCAAATTCCACACTTCTCGGAAGCGACCCTGTATTAATGAAGAGTTGGCGGAGGTTTGATGAGGGGCATGTTTTCTGTTTTATCATTAAAAGTCTGGGATCTTTCTTTCAGACGTACTATTACGAAACCTGTCATCATCTTCCTTTTTGCGAGATTCAACTGAAAGCTTCCATTTTCCACCTACTGGCTTCACTCCACCTCCACTAACCTCAGCGTCTAGACTCCAGGGGAATCGTGTCCTATCTTCCACCGTCATATCTAATCACCAAAGCCCCTCTCTATCTCAATAATTATTGATATGCATAATCGACTCTCGTTATTGTAACATACCTCAGGGACAAGACACATGCTGTGTAACTTGACTCAGCTGTGAGTTCACTTATTAGCTCAATTGTGTCTTTTGTGAAAAAAAAGAGACGTCTACAGTGAAAAACAAAGTGTGTGTATATATATATATATATATATATATATATATATTATATATATATATATATATATGTATACAGAGACAGAGAGAAAGAGAGAGAGAGGAGTACAGAGGAACAAAAAGACAATAAGGATACTGGAATAGCTGTCATCGGTCAGAAGTGTCCCTCAGCACTGTCCTGTGTCTACTCAGTGTCTGCTCATGACATCCGCGCGGGAGAAACTAATCTGTCGCCCATGAGAAGGCCCTGGCCTTGATTCCAAATCAGCTGAAGTGAAACACATCAAGCTGCTGACATGCCACCGTTTCTTCCAGGGAAAAAAAAATGAAGCCATCACTCATCGACACAAGCTGGCAAAATTACAAACTCACAGCCTTCTACAGAAATGTCTTTCATCTTTCCGGTGCTTTTCTTTTCCCCCTGTGTGTGTGCCTCTGTCTTTGCGAGATGCAAATGCGAAAAAAAAAAAAAAATAGAGTGATTGCCTGATTGCAAAGCCCTTTAAAGCTCGTGTTACTACTGCTGCATCATAAAAAAGTAGCGGGTCTGAACTTTTAACTCATTATGTAGAGATATTGATTAAATCAGACAGGCAGATCTGTTTCATAGACATATGGCTTCACAGGAATCATCATTTAAATTGTTGGTTTGTGCGGTGGGCTGGCCTATGGCTGCAGACAGAGTGACTAATAATGGAGAACTTTTTAGTTGGAGGCTGACTAATGATAGACAAGTAGCTGGTTTCAATCCTGGCAACAGTGGGAGTGTTAATTCTAGCTGTATGCAGACTATAGCAGGCAGGCTAGTAACTGTCTGTTCTCAAAACCATCCCCCTAAACAGTGAGTGTCCAGTCATAGCTTAGCAACTGTAAGTGTGCACAGCAGGCCTGTCAAGCTTTTGATTTTTCAACACACTGAATGGGTGTGCACCGGGCTGCAGTGAGAGTGCTTCTCTGCATTTAAAGATTTGGGAGGTTGGTGGAAGTTTTAGTTTTTTCCAAAATCAAAAATCAGAGGTGGAACCATTGACTGTATATAAAAGATGGACAGCATAAAAGCTCTCCAGAAGTTAAGCCAAAACATCTTAACCACCCCCTGGTTGGCTGCAGTGTAGGTCATAAACCTCCATGTTCGTTGATGGACATGGGCCAAACTAAAAAATCAAAGTACACAAATCATTTTTTTCCCAAAGATGGTTCCTGTCATTTTAGGTAGTTCATATCATGCTGATGTTTGTTCAAGTATTCTTATTCTGATAAGTTTGGGTTTAATTAGTTTGATGCTATAAAAAGGGGTTTTGACATCATGATTGGCAGATGTGTGCCAAACAGTGTGTCTGCCATCAATGGCACAGCTCACGAATGGTCGGATGAGTTTGGGCGGGAACTCTACTACTGGAGATCACAACTGCACAGACTCTGGCTCCAAATTACATCACAGCGCAATCTTTATATACAGTCTGTGGGTGTGACCAAGTCATTGTCTTCCAAGTCACAAGTACACAAGTACATCTTGCCTCTTAAGTTCCAAGTCAAGACTAGTAAGCCCCAAGTCAAGCTGCAAATCAAGACTGACCAGTCCTAGTTAAGTCCAAGAGTCGTAAACAAGTCATAAATGCCATTTTCTGAAAGCATCTTAAAATCAAAAGGCTGAAGTCCAAGTGAAGTGATGAGATCTTGGTGTTCAAGTTCAAGTCTGGATGCAAGACTTTTTGTGTAGTTATGTGGTGATAAAGGGTGCTTTCAAAGACCTTTAGTCATCCTTTCTGGGATCAAATTAGCAATCCCACAAAGTCCCATACTGACTCGAGTCCAAATCATGTAACTACAGTCAAACACAAGAGCAAAAGGTATCAGGAAGTGTCTTCATAACATGAATACTGCAGAAGACTCTTTGAGCAATCTATAGAGAAGTGCATATGTGATTAGAGCGGCATGCATAATAGAGAATATGCAAAAAACAAACTGCCACGTGTAAGCTATCTTGTAATATAAATTGTGCATAAATGCATACATATTATATGAAGACATAATGTATCACAGAGTCAAAAGAAGAGTCACATAATGAGTGGGAAAAAAAGCCATGATTTATAAATAACCTCTAGGACTTTGCGTCATGGATGTTTAAAAATACATATCTATACAGGCAATTATGCAAATGGTATAAATGTTTGGTTTTTCATTCAGCTATGTGAAATGTGATACAAAAAGAAAAATGGCTACAAACACTAGAAAACTAAACACTGGGCATATATCACAGGGGGTGTCTTTAAATCACTACAGATCTTAATTAACTCATTGCTATCATTAAGTCATGATCACTGACATGAAACAAGTCAGTATGTTCTATAAAAGCTCATTGTAAATGCTTGGCTAAATCTTTCATAATTTATGTCTAATAATAAAGACAGATAGAGATCTTAATGTGAGAGACATTGAGAGACAAAGGAGAAGATATTCTGGGGAGGGGGTTGGGAAAGTCAAATCTGAAACATCGATTTATTCTCCATTGATTGGGGGGGGGGTAATATTCTCCATATCTATGCGTCACAGATGAGACTTCCAGGCGTTTGTCAATAACATGCACCGCGTCTCAGAATACAATCCAAATTGTCAAATGTCAGGTATATCTGATAGCTCTGATGCTTCAAGCTATAAACATGGTGACATTCTGCCTGAACAGGCGGAGATGAAGGAGAGCTCAGACAACATGGCAGAGTGGGCTGTTTATTGAGTAGCGGGGGAGGGACATCAGTGTGACAACGAGACAGCAAAACAGTCTTTCAAAGTTCATGTGTCTGTTTCAAATGAAAATAAAAAGAAGGACAGTGTTGGCTGCAGGGAGATTGTCTCTGCTCCTTTTTTTTTTGCATACAGTCATATGCAGTGATGGCAATAACACATTGCAGTTTACCCAAATGAGATCCAAGGGATAACTATTTGTTTGGTTGAATTGTGCCTATTCTTACCCTGCTGTTAGTGAGGGTAGGGCTTAGATAGTATGAACTCAGACGAACCCTGGGGAAATGCTGCCCTCCATTACTTTGGAACATTAGGTATTACACATTGCACCTTTAATGGAGTGATGCTATCAATCTCTGCTCTGTGCGTTCATAGGACAGAAAGCTGCTGCAGGATGTGTTAGCAGAAGTGCAAGAGGTGGATAGTCTCAACTAAAATAAGAGATGTAAGTCTCTATGTAATTCCAAAGTTGTCTTATTTTAGGCTGACATGCCCCCATTTGGCAAGTCATTCGGAGCCAAAGTCTGCGCAGTAGCGATATCCTCGCTAGGGGTGTTCCCGCCAAAACGCCTGCCCCACCAATCACGAGCAGTCCAGTGCAGTGCAAACGCATTTCATAGTGGAAAATCCCCTTTTTGTAGAACTGAATAACTCATTAAAACTGAACTTATAAAAACAGTCACTTGAAAAAACAGCATGATGAGAACTACCTTCAGTGACAGAAACCATCTTTGGGAAAAATGTATTTGGCATGTACTTTTGATTTTTAGTTTGACCTATGTCACATTCACTAATGTGGAGGGACGAGCTTTATGACCAATACAGCAGCCTGACACCAGGGGGTGATCGAGATTAAAAAGTTTTTGGTTGTTGTCCATCTTTATAAACAGTCTATGGTTCTATTTTTTTAGCTGCCTATTAGCCTAAACTACATTAAGATAGTGTGCTTATATTTGGAGACTCCAAACTGTCGAGCGGCTGCTTGGTAAACTGCAGTGTATTGTTCCTTATCAACACATGTTAAATACATAAGATGCAACACGTGTATGTAATAAAAGTGAAGCAATTAGTGGTTTAACTTCTGTTCCTTTACTTTTGAGTATTAAATAAAGTCATTATTTTTCAGTCAGTATTTCGTAATGAGTAATTAAGCTGTATCAAGCTGTTCACATGGCAACCTATTTTCTAACAGCTCTCGCAGGAGAAGCACAGATTTCTTGTTGAGCGCTAATCGAAACTAAGCCGCGTGATGCAAATAGTAAATCTTTATTGGGTGACACACCATTCCTTTTGGGTTCTCATCATCTCGGAGGGATCTCGGCATCCTTTGCCTCGCTTGTGGACATCAATACACACCACCACCGTGGTGTTAATTATCCTGCAATGGCCTCTCGCTTTAAGTAAAGTTAACTAATGTTCCCAGGGCTCAGGCACCTCATGCATCTATGAGAGGTGGATGGTGGGAGGGGGACGAATTGGAAAAATGTCATCACACACACCTACGAGCAAGCACACACACAAACAGATGCACATGTTTACACACCCACAAAAGTGGCACACACGCACAAATACACACACCAGTGCTCTCCAGATGGATGACAAGTTTGATAATGGTTGAAATGAAGAAGTGGATCACTGGAGTCCATCCTCTTTTTCGACAGTTATGACCTAAAACTCCTCCGAGAAGTGAATCATATTGAACTCTTTAGATGAACAATCAGCGTGGGACGTGAGAGGAGTGCAGCACACAGAAGCCACGTACACCGAATAGATCTTGTTTACACTCACGCTTTACACTGTAACTAGAGTGAACCAGTTTCTTTTAAAGTAAGGTGAAAAGGTTCCTTATTCTTCATTGAAGTTTTTTTTTTCCCCCTCAAACGTACACAGAATCAAATTCCATTCATAAAAGAAAAAAGAAATAGACACTTTTACTCATAATCATGAGATTTTCTCTTGCAATTACAAAAGAGAGAGCACTTAGATTTTTTATATTTGTGAAGAAAGATCCTGTGAGAGCCATTCTGTATTGTTTCCTACAGGAAGAGAGTGACCTCTAGCACATTAGACTTGGTTTTCTGCCTGAACAATCCCAGTGCAGTGTTTACAAAGTTATTTTAATGCCAACCACATTAGGGAAAACTTCTAAAAATCTTAGTGTCTCATAAAGAAAATGAAATAAAAAAGCAAATTAAATGCATACGCTTGCCCACTGTCTTATCCTGTAACGTAGGTAAGCTAGGATGGGCCATAAAGAATTATTTAACTGCTGGAAAGATGGTCTTTTCATAAAACTAGACTGTATATAATGACACAAATAATTACAAACCTGGTGCTACATTACCAGAGAAAAACAGACTGTGGCATTTGCTTTTGTTCAGGAATTAGACAACATATCATTATCAGAATACACTTCGCTGCACTGGACCAATAACATATGATCTCAATAACATAGTGCAGGCTTGGCCATTTTTGAAACAGGAAACAATATGGAAGCCAGCTGGCAACAAACAATCTCGAATTACAGCTAAACAGTGAACTAAAATATGTTTCTGAATCACTTTAGGCAAGAAATAGGCAACACAGTAACAGAATCTTGGTTTAAATTTTATCAGCACTGCCTAGTTTTACCATCTGGGGGTCTGGGGTCTGTGGCGGGCATACGAAAATGTGCAAGTACAATCTGTAGTTCAAGCAACAGCTGTGGAGCAAGACAAAATCGTTCTGATCATCTGTATTTGAGCTGAGAGTGGAGCAGGGAGATCAGGGTACTGGTACAAAGGAGGGAATTTTCCGCAGGTCATTTACACATACTACCCACATTGTTATGATACAAAGCTGGTTGAAAATTGCAAAGTATCCCTTTAGCTTTTCTTGTAATTACAAGATCTTTTCTTTAATTAGGAGAGAGCAACTCATAATTATGAGTTAAGGAGTCTATTGTTTTTTTCTTTTGTGAAATCAATGCGCTTCTGTACAGTTGAGCTTTTAATAAGAATCTTTCAGTGACGGACTTTTTATTTTGAGGAGAATTTTTTTCAACTGAACATTTACAAAAAGCAAGTTAATTTGGGATTTTATATAAAATGACAGTCTATGTACAAGGTCGTGCTTTGAAGCAATGCAGGCCAGCAATTTTACCTGCAGTGATATTAATTACGCATCTAGTTAAAATGCCAATATAGGCTGAAGTGCTATAACATCATATCAATGCTGTTAATAGTTTTTGACACTAATAAAGTTTGCATCTATTAACAGAGAAATTATGACTCCCCTTGTACAAAAGGTGTGAACATAACCTGCAGCATTGCTTGTTCCTCATTTGCACCTCAATAAGCTGAGTTAACAGTGTTTCCCATTTTTCCTGATGGCAGATTGGTGAAAACAACACCCATGTTTGTACACCGGTTGTTGAAGGGATTTGAAGCTCGTACTGCTCGGCTCATACATCACCATCTGCCTGCTGTAGCCTATAGGCTGCTTACATCCTCCAACACCGACCGACTCACTGCCAAAAGTGACTGCTGAACCTTCAGCCTTCGCTTTTCAATTGGTGTAATTAACACTAAACTTAATCTGATGTCAGGCTTCTAGTGACAACCTCTAATGAAACACATTGTGTCTGTTACTTCCTCCTGCTAATCAGAAACAAGACAGACCTATTAAAGCTCTAGTCTTTGTTCACTAATGTCTTGGATGTGTGGCTGTCACTCCTCTTAAGGCTTTGAGGCAGCAGTCAGGTTTCCTCTGTTCCTGCCAGCGCTCATGTAAAGCCCTTCAGGAACATTTAAGCGTTGGCTTCAAAGTGTGAAGAGAACAAGTTGTACCAGCGACAGCACTGGAGGAAAGACAGAGATTAATAATCAAAAATGAGGAAGAAGAGAGATCAAAAGAGAGAAAACCCCACTGATACCGTACATTAGGGCTATCCTGTGTGATTACCGCAGCGTGTGGCATGTGAGTGGTGTAGCGACGGACCACCCAGAGACATGATAGATGAAGTCAAAGTGATGGGAGGCAACAGCATCGTAGCCCGGCACTAACTCCAAAGGCTTTTTCCCTCTGAGGCAAAGAGTCATAAACAAACTTTAACTGCTGCATCTGTATCCGAAGCCGCTTTGCTGTGGTGTGGTGCCACCCCGCCTGTCTCCACTCTAATATGGATCCTTCCACTTGACAACGTAAACAACTTGTCAATTAGCAGGCTGTTTGTACAAACGTTTACAGCGTTTAATTCACCAGGGGTGTGGCTGAATGAGACTCTGTGGTACACCGACTCAGGCAGAAGGGAATAGCTGGGATGATGGATGAGGAGTGTGTGTTTGTGCTTCTTTGCAAGACTATGAGTGAACTTTGTGCATGCATGTGTGTGTGTGTGTGTTTGTGTGTGAGTGTGAAAGATAGCGCGGGAGAGCTAAAATTAGTTGTAAACTGCTGATCGGCTTTGTGGATTGGAAGTTCATTAACATGTCTGACGCTTTGATCCTCTGATGAAGTCGAGGGACCGTAAACACAAGCGCCGATTAAGATAGCGCTCCTTCAACTTTTTGCAGGACAGAGAGGGCAAAAGTTTGAAAAGGAAAGCAAGAAAGATCTAATGAACAACAGACACACACAGACAGAAGGAATGGCTTGAGGCAAGGAGGCCAATAACTAGCCTGCAGAGACGCGGAAAGCCAGTTGGAGTGAGATAACAGAAACATCCAGAGGCTGGATAGCTGGAAAGAGACCATCTGTCTCTTGCACTCACCGTCAGTGGAGCAGCCGGTGGATCCATCGCTGGAGCAGTAGCGCATCTCGATTCTCTGCCTGCCCACCTCTAGCAGGCTGGGATCGGGGATGCGAGCTTTGCAAGTGTAGCGAAAGCGCTGCTCATAGTGCCCACCATTGTCAGAGATGTTAACTGGTGTCCAGGGAGTCCAGGGTGTGGTCTTTTTCAGGTCAGGACATGGTAGAGTGTTGCATGACTGGTACTCCTGCAACCAGAGGCAGAAAACATTTTATTGCATAATTTTTTTTCCCAGTTGGAATTTCTTCCTCTGAACTACTGCAGGAACACGGTGGAGCAACATGGTGATCTCTGTGGATGACAACCCACAACCATATGATATAAACAGCTCATTCTAAGGTTAAGAAAACACAATGATTCTTATTTATCTCATCTTATTTATTACAACTCCAGCATACAGGAGACACAGAGGTGACATGATTGAGATCTGGAAGCTTGATCAAAGAATATATGATATATGGCTGAGCCTGTCATCTTGAAATTATTTCTAATAGGGTATTTCTAATGAAAAGAGGAAAAAACTACTTCACACTTCCTACAGTAAAAGCTCGGAACAAGCTGTCAGATGATGCAGTGCGGGCTCCTTCAGATCAATTCTGGACAAATAAGGATATTTTATATAATATATATTATTGATATTTCAACATTGTATATTGTGATATAGTTTTACTGGATGGTTTGATTGTTGTTGGTGTGGATAATTCTTATCCTGTATCAGAACATTTTCATAAAATTACTTACTTTCAGGTGACTATATACTAAAGAAAACATACTTATATTCAATTTCTGCCAACAGGTCCTCCTAAATCCTACAAAACGTCCCTTTCACATAAAGTGTTATTTTATTGCAAGCACGTCTGCAGGCAGGTGGATGCGCCACGTCCAGCGTAGGAAGAGATAATCAAAAATCATTAAAGTCATAATTAAACATGACAAGCTCAGACAGAAATATGTGGTGTATTTCCCTGGTATAATAATGGACAGGACAATGCCTTTTGAAATTCTCAGCAGTGACTAATATGAAATTAAACAGCTTATTTTAAGAGAAAACAAACAGCCTTTTCAAAGCTTTCATCATCATTCATCCTTGAAAGCCTCTTGATTCCAGTTTTGGCTGGGGTACTGTACCGTGTGCCACGAGATCCGGCACCACTCATCCCCCCAAAACATCCCTCACACAACAACCAAGCCCTGTTTGCCTGGCCCCAACATACCTGTCATTCTGCCTGCACACACTGACTAAGGATACATTCCCTTTAGACCACTTGCTGAACATGGCAAGAGGCAAACAAGCCAGGCAGAAAAGGTCATTCGTCAAGTTTAATTCATAACCGAGGGGAAAGGCTGGAGGAGAGGAGGAGGTGGTGTTGATAGAAAAAGAGCAAAAAGAAGGCAATAATGGCAACTCTTTCTCCTCTCTGCATCTGGCTTTAAGAGCCGGGCAATAAAAATGAAAAACACAGCACTGACGCTCCTACAGTATGATATGCGAGTCTCATTCAGAAGTGCCATGAGTATATATTTTGCCTCTGTGTCTCTCGGCTAACTTTTATTTAGACTAGTGGTTGAAAAAAAAGTATTCTTCTTCTGTCGTGCTATTTTTGATGATACGATTCAGGAGGATAATAGGTGGGTAATAGGCGGTCCAGACCCCTTTTGTGCCCAGTTAAATAAATAAGGAGGTGGAGGTAGAGATACGTCTGGAGAAAATGACACCGCAGAAGAGGAGGTGAGACGGCTGCCATTTTCCTCACCGCTTGTTTATTTATGCTGAATAGGCCTTGAGTGACTGCCAGACCTTGACAAAATAAGATAAGAGTTCCTTTCTGCACATCCGTCAGCCTGTCACATGGGATCGGCTGACAGGTCAGCTGAGGAGAGGAGCGCTTTACATTATACAGTATGCAGGTCTATTTTTCACCATCTTGCCTCCTCTCTTATGCTCTCTCTTGGTCTCACTTTCCATCCATCTATCTATCTTTATATTCCTTTCACCCTCTTCTTCACACACTGTTCATAACCCGCTTTGTGTCAGCTCTCTTTCTCCCTCCCCTTGTTTCTTTTTTCCATCTGTGCCTCAGCTTCATCCCTCTCTGTCTCTTCCCATCCGCCCTTGTTTCTGTCTCCTCCTCTCCCTCGCTCCCCCTGCCTCTCTTCCCCGGGGTACCAAGGTTAAAAACACAGGGAGGATTTAGATTCTGTTAGGGCCCCGTGATGAATGAGGGTGTCACCTCCACCGCACTTCCTGCCTCTCTCCATCTAGCACAGTAATCATCTCCAGACATTAATATTTAACATCATCACACATCACAGACCGGCCCACAATCTGTGATTATCAGCCAATAACAAAAAGGATGGAAAAAAAAAAAGAGTTCACCTCAGCGTCTCGCCACCGCCTACAGTGACAAAAAAAAAAAAAAAGCAACACATGGCATGAATAGGGGGGAAAGGCAAACGATCTGTGGGTGTTTGTTGTGTGAGTTGTTGATGGTGGCTAAACACAGTAAATATTTAATGAGGCTTGTCTGGTAAGCGTTTCTTCCTGCACTCTCTGAGGATTAGTGTCGATGCAGAGGGCTAAGGAGATAATTACTGGTTTTAAAGCTAAACCTCATTCAAGGTCTCCCAAGACAACTACAGCTAAAGTATATGCAGTTTACAGCAAGGTGGTCAGCGTTTATGTAACAAAGACGTCCCACTGACTGAACAAATCTAAAAAGCTCTGTGGCTTGTTGAAAGGACAAACTTTGAATGGAAATCTATGCACTGCCACTTTACGTAAATATTTTCAAAGTAGATCCCTGGCTTTCAAACGGGGGCGTCCAATTGATTTATTTTTCTTGTCTAATTTTTTCTGTCTTTGTAATGAAGTGGTGCATACTTTTACTTCCTCAGGATTCAATCTGAGAGGGAAAAATGACTGTTTGGATAAGATGCTCAAAACTCACACCAACCCCATTAACAGAATAAATGTAGGAATAGTACATTTCTGAAAACAAGTTTATTACATTTGTACATTTTAAATGTATCAGATATGTTGAAATTTAACGTTTCTTTTGGCTTCAGTCTAATGTTGTGAAAACACCATGGTAAATGTGGTTGAAGCTTCAACCTCCTGTTAAACAATACTCGTATTGGTTGTCACAAATATGGCCGGGAATTTCCCAACCTCACAATAAAAAATATCTGGTTTGGTTGCCACAATATTAATTGGAAATTTTTCAGCTCTCATAAAAACCATGGTTTTGAACAATAGTCTCGCCTAGATGTCATGCCATCTGCCATCCCCTCCCACTCCAGATTAGAAATCAGCTCTTAATCTGATCTACATCATTTTAGAAATATTAATGTGACACATATGAAATGTACAAATGTAACATACCTGTGGTTTGCCATACAATGCAAACATTTTATTTTAGTGACTGGGCTGCACAAAAACCACCTGATGCAAAGTGGCGTTGTCCTCTAGGTCACCCATTACAATAATGGAACACACAGGATTTTTTCCTTACTTATTCCTCAGTCATTTATTTATGTGAAGGAAACAGGTGTTTGTTAAAGACTAGGTATTATTATGCTGGTAGTAATGCTCATAAACTGAATGACTAAAGTGGGACGGTGAGAATATGACGTAATGCCGTGAAGATATGGTGGCAGTCCCCAGTATATCAACCCTGTACCACCTGAGGGGTCCATAATATGAAAAAGGGTTAAGAACCCCTGCTGTGGACTATTTCATCCAATAACAAATGTTGAAGGACAGTGGACAGCTTATTGTCTTTTCCTGCAATAAAGGAGCCTTGTTATTGCGGGTAGGCATGTGAATTCAAAATCTGGCATAATAACAAAAACAAAAACAGTCCCCCCGCTTTACGAGCAGCAATTTTTATAACATGTTTTGAATAATGCATTCAAAATGGACCTGAGGATGTGAAATAAACATCAGTATAGCTCTGCCCATAAAAACCCATAAACTAAACACACACACACACACACACACACACGCACACACACACACAAACACAAGCAAAAAACCATAACTCCATTCAAATGACATTCAGTGAGCCACAGCAGTGAATAGGTCATCTTAGGCATATATTACATGTTGGCCATGTGAATGTGCCTGTGAACAAAATGAAAGAGCAGCACTGTATTTGAATTAAATGAAAGAATAAAAGAAGCTGATCAAAATGAGCCGTTTTAAATGTCTCACTTCATTCTTTCCAGTCGATATGGCGAGCTAATAAAACAAAGTAATAAAACTACAGGAAAACAACAAAAACGAGGAAACATTTGCTGTGTTCTTCACTCAGCCACACTCACATCTCAATTTCGGAGAAATTAACCGAAAGTGAAAACATGGCGGAAAGCAGTCGAATGTGACAAGTGGCATGTGGAACACAAAATTGGATTCAATTAGTCTGCTGATTTCGACTCATATCTGTAGCCCCCCCCCCCCCCCCCCGCGGGGGCAGTGGTATGCATTATGGGCAAATGGAGAGCAGCGATTTTATGCTGTGCAACACCTTTAACAGGCAGCTGCTCAGAGACGGGCAGCTCTGTAATGTGTTTCTGGCTGGAGCTCAGGAGAGCTGGGTGGGAGGAGGACGCCTGATAGCATCGTTACTGCCTCGCACGAAAACGCGGTTGGTCAGTATGGAAGTGGTGGTCAGGCTGTTTGTGTGTGCAAATGTGTAAGGGTGTCTGTGGAGCAAAAGTTTGACTTTACTGGCACTTTGGCACTGATTTGTGTGTGTAGCGCGTGCATGTTTATAAGTTTATGCATGGCGAGTTATGGATTCAGGCAACTCCTATCTCACTCTGTCTCCATCCGCAGACCTTTCTGCTTATTTTTTTTAGGTGTTATAGGCTGAGGGGATACAAGCTGCGGAAAGAGAGTGTGTGTGTGTGTGAGTGTGTGTGTGTGTCTCAGAATAGTGTCTGAGTGCTGGGGAAGTAAGCCCTCAGCTTCTCCTTATTTTTATTGAAGAATGTATGAATGTGGAGTGGAGGGTGAAATACACTGTATATCTTTACTCCCGTGTGTGACTCTGTGTGTCTGTGTGTTTGTGTGTGTGTGTGTATGGAGGAGAGAGTATGAAGGTACAAAAAGCTCTCTATGGTGTCCGGCCAGTTGTGGGAGGTGAATAATAAGGAACTGTGCCTCTCTAGCCTCCTACCGTCATTACACTCATTATACTCCTTATTGGACTAGGAGAGCTGTAGGAGAGAGAGAGTGAGAGGTAGAAGGAAGCATGTGTGTGTATATAAGGATGCCTACATGTACACACGAATGGTCCAGATGTGAGATATGAGGGGACTAATCCTCTCCAGGGCATACGTCTTTATCTATTGTGGTCAAGTCCACTAAGACAGAGGCCCTAATGTTCCTCAAGTCTCCATGACACATCAGTTCAATTAGCAGTGCCGACCAAAACACACTTTGTCAAACTCTGACTTCTCTCTCTCTCTGTCTCCCCCACCAGTCTGACTCCATAATGAAGCCTGCTGTCGGCCAGGAGCAGGTCTCCCGGCTACACGCCAATGCACCCGCGCACGCACACACACACACAAACAGTGAACAATGCAAAAAACACACAAGTGTGTTCATACGTCAGTCTGCCTACACAAACAGCGGGTACTTAACTTTCATTTCGCAGTCTGGCGGCACGACTGGCAGGTAAATAGAACAGCTCTTGGTGTCATTAAGCAGCTCTGTGCATCGTCAGGCCTGCATGGCCCATATTTGACTTATTTAACTGAGAGAGGCAGAGTCAAGATGTGCAGTTCAGCCGAGAATAATGGTGCTTTTTGATCCTGGGATCTGAGAAATATTTGATGTACTTCACTGTATAAAGTAAAGAATACCTCAGTGAATGTCACAGAGACCTCTGGAGCAGACCTTCTTTCAACTGATACTATTAAATTAAGCATGTGAATGATGTGATTTTGACAAATCCAGTTAATGTACCACTTCTATCCGATCTCCACAGACTGGATGAGAAAGTGTGGAGGAACGAGCTAGTTATACAGCAACACAGTACTGTAGCTTATAATTGAAACCAAACTCCATGATTCCTTGCTTTGTCATCATGAGAAATGTGTTTAATAAAATTCAAAAAACTATAATAGAGTTGTCACTATTCTGGAATCTACCTTCTATACAATAACCCGCCTTGAAAAATATCAATATTTGATACATTTTTCAATACCATGGAGAAAGATTTTTTTTTTTTTTTGGAAAAGCTTAATATATATGACAAAACTATAACATGATGATGAAGAATTTTCTTTCTTGGTTTGTAGCAGAGAACAGCAGAATGACTGTTAAAAATAACAATAAAGGGAGTGAGAAAGCGCAGCTGGTACCGGTGTATCAATACTGCAGAAAATGAGTATTGAAACCATTTCCTGTATTTAGATTTGATGTGTCAATAAATCAATATCAACAAAAGTACATGATTTTTTTGTCAAATGTATTATCAAGCTTTATGAGATTAAAGGGGTGACGGCTCCCCCCGGCCCTATGTAGACTGCTCTGTAATAAATAATCATTGCATGTTGAGCTGAAATTTAAGTTTTTGGCTTAGGATCTTTTTAATGCCATTTGATGACTACATTTACAATACATCTAACAAATTGTACAGGGTCTGCTGAACAGATTTCTTGGGAAAAGCACTGAAAAATGTTTTCTTTTAAGCATTATGTAGGTTGGACAAGTCTGTGGAGGTTTTTCTATGTTAATTTCTGCTTCTAGAGGTTGAAAAAAGAAGTCCTCATGGCTGATAACCAAGCTGACGATAACTCTATTAATAAGAGTAAACTGATATCTTTCTGTCTGTATTTTTTTCTTTTTATGCTCATGAACAATGATTCTTTCTTAATCAACTCCTCAGTCAGTCGTTTAATTAACAGCATGTGGGTTTCAACGTGTGGTCATCATCAGGAGGTTCATATAAATAATAATTTTCTTTTAGCAAGATTGCAATTTACCAACTCAAGTTTTTGATATTAAAAATATTACATTTTATATTAACAATATTGCTTAATGAAGCTGTAATGAATCACTGCTTCATGGTTTGGGGAAAAAAATCGTTTTTCTTCCAATTTATCCAAAGACTGCCAGACTGAGCAAACATCCTCTTTTTTAGGAGAGGATGGGGTTGAGTGCTGTACTCTTGGTACAGTATTTTACTGCTGGGCCACCAGAGCCTTGCTTGTTTATTTCCAGCCCAGATTTTGCTGGCTCCTCTGGGGATTCAAACCTGTAATGCAGATACAGTGAAACGAGAGAGACGGAGCAGCGCTGCACGGACCATGGCTCAGACTGATGAAGTTGCAGTCATGTGGCCTTTTGCGTCAGCAAAATGAAGCACAGAGCCCCTCAGGACTAAATACTTCCATGATGATAAGACTGCTGAGGCTTCAGTCAATGACTTGCAGGGCAAACAGGGCAGGTTTCATGGAAATAAAGCAGCCACAGAGTTTGTTCTTTTAATCATGCATGTGACAACATTTTGTTTTAAGGGTACCAGGGTTGCATAGTGAATAGAGACACTTTTATTTAAATGAAAGTGCCCTTGACCCGAATCCCTACTAGCTTCACTTGAACTATTTTGTCTGTGACTATGTGCTGTGAGCTCCCTGTGGAGGGGGTATAAACATAGATTTTGCTTCAGGGATCAATAGAGAATCACAAAAAAGTAACAACTGAATAGATGTTTTGCTCAGCAGTTCATGCTGGGAGTTTTGACCAGAATGTTATCTCCAACTTCAGTTCATCTTTGATACTTTTCAAAATAAGTTCAAAAAGTTAGTATTTCCTGCAAATTCCCTGCATGACACCCCTGTAAAACACCGAGCAGATGTTAGCTTATCGCTGTCGATTAATGTCTGGCAAACGCCGGGAGCTGATCACAGGTGGCTGCCGCGATATCAATCCTGACAGGTAAACATGAATGCACACACGTAGATACGCCGCTCTAGCGTCAAAGACCTACACAGGGCTCAGCTTTTTAGGTCTCTGCAGGGTGTCTGGCCTAAAAAAGTAGCTGTGATGACAGAAGCTGCAACCTGTGTGTGTGATTATGTGTGCGTGGTCTCCTTCTGTTTAATTAAACATGGATCTGTCCAGGGGAAGAGCGCACAGACAGATGGCACATAAAAAACCAACTACATCACACTTTTCACTTTTTTTGGGGGGGTGGGGGTGGTCCTTGATGAAATTAAAAAAACGTATTCCCATCATCCTTGATCTTCAAGTGCTGAATACAAATCACAGCATCACAAACTTTATTGGAAAGGTGTATGCTTTTTCAAACAGTTTCCTGTCTTGAACACTTGAGCTTTACTTCTTAAGGGGCTTAAGTGCATGGAAGTAATTTGTTAAACATTGACAGCTGTGCCTTAAAGCACCTTATCAGGGTTGTAAATGGAAGGCGGCAAATGTTTCTTTGATCAGAGTAAATATGCAGCTATAATTACAAGTTAGCCAAGCTGTCCAAATAAAGTCCCCCCCCTGGAAAGGAGTCTCTGAAATCTGCATGTAATTACAAACTCTGGTGGCTGAGATGGCCCCAATTAAGTCCATGTCGCAGTGGCCAAAGACAAGGAGTCACGAGGGAACAAAACAAAACAAAAGGGAATGTAACTTCTTTGTTTGTAATCACTGTGAAAACTGTCCCCTCCCCTGACACCGAAAAACAACCATCTCTAACATCTCTTGCTCAGTGAGCTCAAACATCAAAAATACCCACAACTACAGACACTCAGGCTTCCCCTTTTGGAGACAGCAGTGACGAGGTGCTGAGACTCCTCGTGCTCGTCATCTCTTTCCTTTTCTGAACTGAGCTCCTCCAGGAATGTCGATGCATTCCCAGGATGCTTCTGTGAGGATAATGGTCTCTGCGCATTGACAGAAAAAAGACAGCTGCCATCTGATGGGAATGTGCATGAGATGATACGTTGCAACTGCTCAATTGCTACTTAATGGGAGGTCAGTCTTTTCATTTGGGGTGTTCTGCAGCTACTAATGTGTCATGGGCAATTATCAGATACTATATATGCTGTTGAGGTTGTAAGGCCTGTGTGTGGGATGTTTCATAGTGCTGGCAGTGTGTTATTTAGCAGCACAACGGGCCATTACACAACCTGTGGGATGTGCTCTTTTAGCTTAATGTGATTTGGGTCATTGAATGCTTTTTCAGCATTTTTCTTTAATCTAACATGCTTTTAATTTTACACAAAATGCCTGTGTTTGAAAATGTATTCGGCATACATACAGACTGTGAAGGCGCACATATTAACGTGAATTTAAACAGCTTCCAACACATGTCAAATCCTGATTTTACTCTTGAATCTAAACTCTAAATTTAAACTAGCCATTTAGAAAAAGTCAGGTTTAAGGATCATTTTATCCCCAATCCAACAAAAACTCAAATTTCTATCAAAATGATGGAAAAAAGAGGCAACAAACAAGCAAAAAACACACTTCAAGGATCCCCATGCATCCACAAGACCCTGACCCACATTCTTTAATCCATTTCCAAGAGGGACATGAGACACTACAGCTATCATGTTCATTCTTGCTTATTTTTACCAGGACTGTGGGAATGAGTTTGTGTGTGAAAATAGCAGCAGAAATAACACGAGCATCACATAATTCTGTCAACAAGGAGGACGCTCATATTTCAACACTTCCTTGCATCATCCGCGCTTTGGAGAAAGCTTTGTGGCAGAAAATAAGCCTATTCATATGAGGAGTGATTACTGTGTGTGTGTGTGGTATTAAATATGTCTTGGTAATAAATCTGATGGCTGCTGCCACTGTATATAAATATAGCCAGGGGATTTGGTTGTGTTAGATGTTCCAATTTCATCACCGCTGACTGCTCATCGCATCAAATGGCTTAGGATGACTTCCTAAACAATGAAGAGACAGATAGAGAGAGGCGGATATGAGGATGTGATGGCTATTGTTCTGTGTGACATACCTGACCACACCCGGGACAGTCGTTGCCATTCTCACAGGTTCTGCGTCGTGACTGGATGCCACCGCCACAGGGCACGGTGCAGCGTTCCCATGCCGACCAGGCCGACCAGTACACATGGGGTGGGCAGGGAAGGTGTTCATTACAGTACCTAGGAAGGAAGAGTGAGATATGTTGGAAACTCTTTCAATTGTTGATTCAATTGATTCAATCTATTGTTATTATTTAAAAAAAAATGCATCTTTTAAAGGACAGTTCAGCACCAAATCAAACATACATATTTTTTCTCTTGCCTGTAATGCTATTTATCAGTCTAGATTGTTTTGGTGTGAGTTGCACAGTTCTGGAGATATCGGCCGTAGAGATGTCTGCCTTCTCTCCAATATAATACTATATAATACATTTTAAAAAAAATCAACAGCAATGTTTCTTTCCAGAAATCATGACCCAGTTACCCAAGATAATCCACAGACCTTGTTGTGAGCAGTTGCATAGAGGATTTATTTTCTTTTTACCAAATTAGACCTGTCAGAAGGAAGCAAGAGGCTAATGCTCTTCACAGTGCGAGATATAAATGTGGGAAACATTTATTAAACTTTTTACTCAAATAAATGTATCAATAAATTCAGTCAATCAATAAACATAATTATCATTTATCTTTTTTGTTGTTGTTGTTGTTAATCAAGATGTGAGCTAAAAGATAATACATTCACAATCTGCACTCAGTTTCGGAACAAACGCGTTAAAGTAAAGAGAATCTTAAGAAAACAACACAAATAAATGACTTAGCGAACAAATAAGTATAAAACAAAAACAGTAAAAATAAATGAAATAATAATAATAATAATAAAATAAAAATATGATATTAAAAACAACAACAACAATAAAACAACAATAGTAATAATAATAATAATAATAATAATAATAATAATAATAATAATAATAATATGTGTGTACTAACCTGCAGATTTTTATCTTCTTCTTATTTTGTTTTGTTTTGTTTTGTTTTGTACTGCGCCCCAGAATGGTTTTACCCTTTCATTTTCTCGTATTACAATGCGCTCCACATACACTCCACCATTTCCCTTATGGGTCGTTGCAACAGCTGCCTATTTGCTTATAGATCCGCCACAGTCTATACTCAAGTTTGTGCGTGTGTGTGCCATCTGCACTCAGGTGATTTCATGATGTTCAGAGGATAAGAAACAATTGTGGCAAGAGTAGGGAGTAGAGATCAGAGGGCGTAGCAGTAGGAGGGCACTACCAACAAGGCCCACAACAGGAGGGGAATGTGAACAGCATAAAGGTGAATGTAATATTGAGACAGTTCAGTCAGCTCCTGGGACCAGCTCAGTTTTCTGTGTGCAAACTTTGAAGACTCTCAGTATTTCGCATTGAACTCTGAAGGACTGCTGTTGTCTTTTTTGATAAAAGTAACACAAAAAATCTAATGCAGCTGGCCACTGGAAATATTTTCATCCCACAAAGCATATCCAGTATGATTGGTTGGTGTAGTTTGGTAGCAAGAAAATAGTTACTACGTGAAATTGTTCACAACAAGGTCTGCAGATTATCTTGAGTGACTGGGTCATGATTTCTGGAAAGAGACATTGCTGTTGAGTTTTTCAAATGTATTTTTTTTTAGTACCACAAGTTGAGGGCCATCTAGTTCCATTTTGTTGGAGAGAAGGCAGACATCTCTATTGCCGATATCTCTAACACTCTACAACTCAAACAAAAATATAGACTGATAAATAGCACTATAGGTAAGAGGAAAAATGTGCATTTTTGATTAAATGTCCCTAATGTAATTACCAGATTGTGCACTGTAGTTACAAGTTTAACTACGAAGTGATGTAAGGTGGTTTGCAAGCTTTGTCTATAGAGCTTAGCTTATACTTGGTGCGTGTAAGTTGATCATGTATGAAAGTGTCCTCTGAGTGGTGTGTGGAACATGGAATAGCTACTTTATCTGTCAGAACACTCAAATTATATGTGAGGGGCACTGGGGACGTCACCACACTTCTGAAACCTTGCCACGGAATTGAAATAGCTACAAAGAGCTCATACCACAAGACAGGGATGTCTGAAAAGGCATGTAAACTTCTCTTTAGAAAAAAAAAAACTTGAACAAACCCAACATGTTTCTTTGATGTGGCCTTGCCTTACAGAGAACACGGTGCACTGTGAACCAGAACATCTGATTGAATCATGCCACCAAAGACGGCTCAGTGGTGTATTTCTGTTCATGGCGTAATGGCTAGTGTTGCATAAAAGCACATCTAAGAAAATTCCATCTCAAATCTTAATGAACGTGCATATGCATTTTGCATAATTCATTGATACAGCCTATTAAAAAAGCCACAAAGATGCATGCATCATCTCTAATTACATCGTTTTACAAGACAGGATTACTGCGATGTCTAAAATACTTAATTACTCAGTCCTCATTATACAATAACGACAGACGATTGCCAGCCTTATTAGAGCCATATAATGTATTTTATAACTTTTACGCATACTATAAAATTGCTTTTATTGCTATTTTGTTGTGTTTTGGCACATGGGTGCCTTTTGAGGAAAACTGAGTCTTCTTGTGCTAAAATAGCTTTAACTTTATACCCTTCCTCCAGAGGCTCAGGCTGGGTATTTCCATTGTACTATTCCCAAATATTCTGCTATTGTTCGCGGCAAATCAAAAGCTACATTCTGTATACCCTGGTTGTAAAAATCCTCAGAGCAGTGTCTTCTCTTTTCACTTTTACTAATCTGCACCCTTGTAGTGGGATGATACAGTGGGGAAACAGGAGTGTGGAGAAGTCAGGGGAGGTGTGGATTACAATCTTGTGTAAAACTGAGAGGAGAAGAAAGATGCACATACACAGATGCACACAGACTTGTATGCAGACCCAAAAGCCCTGCTGCACCCTAGCACAATGAAAAACCATGGCGATTAATGTGAAGCAGATTTAGAGCCTAAAATAATCATCATAACCACTTTAATCACCCCAGACAAGTCATAGCTTTAGTCCATCATATCCTTGTCTCCTCACTCTAAAAACACACAGAGCTGATCAGACTAAAACGCTCCTAATTACTCGCTATAGGCTGAGTAAGCATAGTGGACGGTGTCAGTGTGCTGAGGGAAATACCAACAGAAGGTTCATAAATGCAGGCATTAACCAGCCAGATTTAAGCCCATAGCGCTGTCGTGCACGGCCGGTTTCAGAACATTTGCTTTATCTTTAAAAGCTCTGCCTGCTGCAAACAATCAGGGCCAAACTTATGAGAAGGCTGTTGGCTAAAGAAAGAAGAGGTGAGAGAAGAGGTTTAGATTTAGCCTTCCTTACAAATACGTGTACACACGAGCTCACGCCGTATGCATGCATGTTTTGACATAAGTCTTGAGCATTAATCCGAACAGGGTATTCGAGGCAACTTGGGAAGAACAAAGAGAGTAGCGAGGTTTAATGCAGACGCCTAACACCTCTAAAAGGAGGCCTGCGCCCCATAAAATAAAACTCTTTCACAGCATTAAAAGAATCGTTCAGTGCGCAAAAAACTGATAAAGTGCCAGTCTTTTTCATGCCATGCGGACTGAAGTCTTTACAGAAGACCGATTTCACACATGGGCAACTATAAACAACAGATGTGGTGGAAGTTTTTGGACAACATTACACGGGTTTAACTTAAAATGAGAAGCTTTTCTCATTTCTTCAAGAGCAATGGGGATATACATGCCTGACACACCTGGATGTGCTCATATTGAACACACACAAAAACATTTTTCTAGCATCCCGATCCTTTACTCCCTCAGGCAGACTCAAACTGACAAAGCATAATTCATCTGTTAACACATTTTCTCTTTCTGTCGCTCTACCTTACTGTCCATCTGTCTCTCTCTCTCTAACACACACACACTGAAGCACACAAAGACTCTCGCTCCTCCCATGCAAAGATCCTCTTCCAGCCCTCACAGCTGGCCCCTAACTGGCCTAAGGTGTTTTAAATAGCTGAACAGAGCAAGTACGGAGAGCAGGAAGGGGAGATGAAACAAAGGGGACTAAAGAGAAAGAGAGGGGGTGGCAGAACCTGCCTCTGGCCTCCTGTGGTCTTTAGTGCCAGCCAGCGATTTTTTAAAAAAAAAAAATTTTGGTGAGGTACGTGAGTAACCGAGCTGTGGCTGTTACTCCATATATTTTTTTTTCTCAGAGCCCCTGGTGGAGCAGTCCTTGAGAAAAGAACTGCTCCACCAGGAGCTTGAGTGAGTAAGAAAGAGGAAAGTGGAAGGTTAAAGGAGGGAGAGAGGAAATGAAAAAGTGCAGAGAAAGAAGCGAAAAAAAGGATGTAATATAAGGTTCATCCTTGAAGGCCGTATCCAATTACTCGTCCGTCGCAATGCTGTTTCCGTTGCCGTGGTAACGATTGGTAACAATTTATTTCTCCCTTTTCCTTCCCTGTACCCTCTGAACTGTATTTATTTGCACTTTTTTTCTGCCTCCACCTCTGGCTACCAGCAGGAGTTGGATGAAAAACATCAGCAGGATACCACGCTTGGAGAAACAAGGATGATGGACACAGACAAAGAATGCCTCAGTTCATAAAGAAACACCAGTCTCTATTAAGATGGAATTGAAATATTGTAATATAGCCACAGTTGACTAATTTTCAAACACCATGGAAGCTGTCACAGTTTTCCTCAGTCGTTTTTTCTGATTCGGCAAACGTTAAACTTAAGTTTGAGGCAACCAGAATAAATTGAGAGAACTTTAACTGCAAGAATCTCTTGACCTGCTCTACCTGGGTTGCTTTGCATGTCTCTTTGTGCTTCTTCTCATACTTTCTCCTTGAAAAACAGGTTTTTTTTCAGGCCTTGAAGGTTGCTTAGAAACCACACAAACACATCTTTAAAAAGGCGATTATTCAACGGCAAAGCCTCCAAAGCTTCAAAACGTGGACTCGGCCTGTGTGTGAAAGCCAGATAATTACCCAAGCGCAGGCCTATCCCACTCATTCCTTAATTGGCTGTCACAAAGTTGGACAGAAGTGAGGGGAAAAAAAGAAAAGAAAAAGTCACAGTGAAAGTCATTTTGTTCCTTAATTTGCAACCTGCAGTTCAGAAAATGCAGGTTGCAGATTTATGGAGCAAAACAGCTTCTTTCAACACACACACAGAAACACAAACACATGTACATCTCGCATTTGCTTTAATCAGTACATGTAAATGAATGTATAAACATGTAAGCGTCTGTGGGTGGATGTTTGCTGTACCTCTCTTCGCGATTCTGGCCCACACACACTCGTCCGCCGTGGCGAGGGGTCGGGTTGCTGCAGGAGCGTTGACGGACCTGGAAGCCAATGCCACAGCTGGTGCTGCAGGGAGACCAGGAAGTCCAGGGAGTCCACGCTCCGTTTCTATGGAAAAACAGAGAGCAACATCAGTCTTAGCTATCTTAGCTACTGATGGAGAGGTGATGACAGCTGGAAGAACACAAAAACATGTTTAAAGCAAGAGGATTTTAACTATTAAATCACATTAATCTCAGTAGTTGATGAAATGTCTGTTACCTCTTATTTCAAGAGATGAATAAAGAAGACACACAAAGCATTTCTGTGGTACGGCTTTCGTACATATTGATTAGCTGTTTTTTTCCTGCTCCTGTTTCAGTTTTAATTTCACATGTTTGTTACTGCTAGTCAGATGAAATGATTTAAGGTATTTCATTTGGCCTCAGGTTACTACTTTCACACATGGATTAGACTGAAAGATTAATTTAATGTTGGAAGAAAAAGAACTGATAAATGAATTAGAGGGATACTTAACCAATTTTCAGTCAGCTTTGTATCATAACAATGTATGTGTAATTTAATTGTGGTAAACTTCCCTCCATCTAACCAACGCCTAGTTATCCCCATTTCAACCAGCAAAACGCTGCCAGAGGACGCAAAACGTGTCATCTGGCAGAGTTGCACTGGCTCTCAGGGCTGTTGCTCGAACTACAGGCTGTATTTAGTGCTGCCAGCTGCCCATGTCACCACCATGGAAACAAAGGGTATAGAGGTGGTCCAAGACACAGACCCACCCCCCTCTGCCACTGCCAGACTCGGATCAAATGGTACAAAATAGGCAGTTCTGATTGATTAACTGTCACTGTACTGCCTATTTCTCTTCTAAAATGTTTCAGAAAAATATTATAATGCACTGTTTAGTTCTATTAGCTAGAATTTGAGACACAGTAAAAACAGAGGCCGAAAAAACTAAAAGATCAAACTGTAAAACTAAACAGCTCAGTTTGAAAAAGAAAAGAAAATTCTGTCATTGAGTTGCATATTTCTTGCTTCATATGTTTTCAAACATGCTTTAGCTTCCTGTTTAGCTGTAATACGAGGTTGTTTGTTACCAGTCATTGTGTCAAATGGACAAGTTCTCATTACGACACCTGCCAGCAGGAACATTTAGTGGTCTGGTGAGGCACATTGCATTTTAGAAGTTGGAGGTTTTCTGCCTCTTAAGCAAATGTGAATGCCACAGTTCTCTTCTATGTTTTCTCTGGTCATGTAGCACCAATTTTAAAAGTATTTGTGTCTCTCTACTGCAAAGATGGCCTAGTTTTATCAAAAGACCTTCTTTTCAGCAGTGAAATACTTCTTTAATAAAGAAGACTATATGTATTTGCTTCCCCTCATCGACTTACATGTATCTTTCATTTTTAGAGTATGTTTAATGCCCACTGGCAACAGTTAATTTTAACTCCGAAAGTGTCAAAATCAGGAATAAGTCAGCTGAGAGAGTGAAAAAAAAAAACACCCAATCAACACTTGTTAGCCCTAAATAACTGACACAGAAAAGGCAGCACAGGACAATTAAATGTGTATGATTACTGACTTGTAGGTGTGAGGGTGCAGGAATTAACACAAACACATTTTTACACTTATCCCTTTACCCCTCCATCACCCTCTCTTTTACTGAGACAGGAACATACATATTCATAGACTATAGACAAAGAGAAGAAAGAATTAGAGATGTGTATCAACCAAAAATGTACCTTGAGCAGTTGGCGACCTCGACGCTGATGCCGTAGCATTGCTGGCCACCACACTGAGGAGCGGGGTTATCACAGGCTCGTGTGCGACACAGACACGACCCAGCGCTGCCTCCGTCATTATGACTACATGTGGACCAGCCTGACCAGGCACCAAAGCCTCCATCAACAGTAACATTACGGATCTGTAAGCAATGAAAAGGGCCAAAAATAAAATGTTTGAGAGTAATGGCTTTTCTGAGAAACTGGTCATTGCATTACACTGGATGCTCTCAGGAATGTATTGCTCTGGGAAACGCAGCCCATGGCTATGGTGGATGCAAACAGAAATCAATTTCCCTCAAATAGATGCAAAAATAACGGCATTACATCATCTGCAGCACATCCGAAATTGTGAAGTTATACGGACAAAAATGTGCTGTAAACACGAGGAAGATATATGAAAATTGTCTCCGGATATGATGAGATTCTAGAACGGCAAAAGAGAGATTCAGAAAGGGAAATGAAAGCCGTGAATGGACACATTCAAAGGACAGAAATACGAGGAAATAAAAGTGGCAGCATAAATAGACATCTGAGGCAAAACAGAATGAAACAGGAAGGCTCAGATATTACAGGAGCTATGAATTACGAGTGATGTCCTGGGCACACGAGCTAAATACAAAAACGCAGCGGTGTGAGATTCAGCGCCGCAGATGATATGAGCCATGTCGCTGCTACATTTCAGGGTGATTTAAAAATGCAAAGAACTCTTTCATACACAGAGAAAAGAGAGCGTGATCATCAGCTGCTTTGGCAGAAGCAGAAATAACATCTGCCCTATGCTCTTTGTGGTAATTGAACTCTGCCGTGTGCCTAAATGGGGGACGCTTGGCTAAGACAGACAACATTTGCATCAAAGGCTGCCTAGAAAGCAAACAACTAGAATGAGGCAGACAGTATCACATCTCTTTCACAAATCATTTACAACTAAAACCATAATATAGTGCATCTATATGACATTTATTTTATGCTATTTGTCTCTGAAAAGTAATAAAAAATACCTATAAAAACAGATAAAGGACTCTTTTTCAAATTGAGAGAGTACATTTGTAATTTATTTTATTAAAATAGGAAAACAGAAATGAAAGGATACCAGAAACAGGATGATAGAGAAGTGTGAAGGATGATGAAAAGCACTCATGCTTAATGCCGCTTATAACAGTAAAAGTTGTTTTCACAGGCTGAAATTACAACAGCTGTCTCTTTTTTTATTCTACAGAATATTGTAACATCATGTTTTTGGAGTGGGGGTTGATTAAAATTACTTTTAGGCAAAGTGGGTTCTTCACAAAAACATTTATTGAGTTGAAATTTCCATTTTATGTGAGTGGAAACATACAGCAAAGCGAATGAGACTTGTACCTTCCCTAAAACTACAGAGAAACTAATTTCTGCTTGTTTTCATATAGACGTGGAGCTGTGGAGCCAGATGGCGTTAGTGAATAAGTTGGTAAAGCTTATCGCCTGTCTGCCTACACAACGTAACTCAGTGTGCAGAGCCATAACTGGCCTCCAGCTCCACTCTTCTGCTTTGCGGGAGAAAGCAGCAGAGCAGACATTGAGCCAGTTTAACCACTTTCAAAACTGTTACTAGACTCATAGGGAGTGAAACAGTAACTGTGATAAAAGACAACTTCTTGTTTTTCAGTCTTCACATTTTAGCATTGAATCCCTGCAGGCAGACAATTTTCCCGTTTCTGGTCTGGCTTCACAAGCCCCATTGTACCGCCATTTTTCTCTGTCTGCATACAAAATTATTACTGCCAAAGTTAATTCATGCTCACTCTAAACAGACTGGACCTGGTTAGACCAAGGTTAAGTGAGTAAATACATATTCCATCACTGGTGTGGGCAGTGGTATGCGGCCAAATGAAAGTACATCAAAACTAAAGTTGGTGGCTTCACTGCTGATGGAAACATGGACATCGTCTCTGATCAGATCATGCATTCAAAGTAACAGTTTTTTTGAAAGTTATTTAAGCTTAGCATAAAGACTGAGCAGCAGTATGAAAAACCTTCTGGCACATCTAAAGTTCACTAATTAACATATTGCTTAATGAGCCTAAGATGCTGATAGGTGGATTTATTCATATTTAGACAAAGCCAAGCTAGCTTTTTCCCGTTTTCAGTCTTTATGCCAAGCTAACTGTCAACGAGGTCCAGCTTCATGCTCACAGTACAGTCACGAGAGTGGTATTTATATCATTTAACTTTTGGAAGAGAGCAAAACGTTGAACTATTCCTTCAAAATACTTTGAAAAGACTAGTGTTGACTAGTCTGACACCCTGTCACATTTAAAAAATAGTTTTTACTCACTATGAGATTAAAGACTCGTGATCCTGCTGGGTCTCTATTACAAGAATACAACCCCTTTGATATAATTTTCCATCTTGCCCCTGGTGGAAAATTACACCAAACTACCTTTAAGAATTACAAAATAATAAGAATTCCATAACTTTCCGGAAAAACATGTAACTAGAAACACAAGATAAAAGGTGTTATATCAATAGTATTCTTGTGAATTCAGCATCAATATAATCCGTAAAGAGTTAACACATTTGTGTAAAAGCTTTACAATTTGTCGCTTCAACTCACTTCAAGCATCCGCTGGTTAGCTGCACTATTTTAGTGGAAGGAGATCATGGAAATGAGAGGGGAACCATTTAAATAATTAAGATTTCTCTCAAAAATAAATGCTGGTTGCTGGATCAGATACACACTGAATTAAACTATGACTCTTGTCAAGTTTGCTGCTTCTTGTTTGGAGCTGGGTAGAGAACAGCTGGTTATTGTTGACAAATGTTACCAATTTTTACAAGACGACTTCTTTAAATAGTAAATCTGTTGTTTGCCTAGTTTCTATCCTTTTTTATCCATTTTTTTACTGGTCTAGGCCCATGTCCAGTGTTTTTATTTAGTTTATAATTATGCTATTGCTGTTTACATTTTGAAGGTATGCTTTTTTTATTTTGTTCAGTAAAGCAGTTTGTAACTATGTTTTGAAAAGTGCTATACAGACAAAAATGTATCAAAGTTTATTTTTGAAATGCAGTATTTTCATGAGCCAAGATTTAAAACTTTTGGTAATATTAATTTTGAGTTCTATTTTGTTGGAACATCGAGACAAAAAAAGACTTAGATTTAGGACGAGATACCTTAAATGAAGGTATGACCACGTTTGACGTAGTAATGACTACAGTATTACTCTGATTAATTTCAGTCTCTGGCTTAGGAAAAAAAAAAGTCGAGTTGCAGCCAGTGGTAACTTGGCGAAATAATAACGCCTGTGCCTGTTCATGAGCATGCATGATTGTGTGTGGCCATGTTTACTGTATATTTGAATGCATGTGAGGATGCGATGTTAGCCAAGTTTCTGCCACAGCTCTGCTGACAGATGCCACTGGGTGCTCAGTGGCTTGACTGCCAAATATTCCTCTGAACATGAAGCCACATAAAAGGGCATGGAAGCACACAGCACTCTCCGCTGTGACTGGCTTGAAAATGATGTCTGTGAAACGTTGAAAGAAAAAAAAGAGCGGAGCCATGCTGGAATTGATAGGCTTACCACCCCCCTAATACTGCTCCCAAATTTGGTACGCGTTAAAATAAATGGAAGAGCTGTTCTTCTAATGAACAAGCAGTCAGAGGTGAATGATTGAGGCAGCCCTCTAGATCATTCCCGGCGTACACGTCGCTGCCTTAAAGTCAAGTTGTTGAGCCCCCAAGATGCTTTTCTTTGGCGAAGATGTATGTTTGGCAGGCTGGTTTTAGGGGATGTTGCTTGTAAGTTGTGAGCGTTTGGAGAGAATACAGAGCAGGCTGTAGCGCTCAAAGGAGAGGAGCAACGATGAATGTAAGTATTAAATTCATGTGGAGGAGAGAGCGACCATGGAGTAAGGATAATTGTGTTTCCTCCAAACTTAAAAGTTTCAAAGCAGAGACAACAAAGGAGGCACGTAAAAAGCAAGTCAACTACAGATGAAGCAGCAGCTCTTTGATACTCACAGGGCATTTTGAGATGCTCTGTTCCCATTGGCTCATCCTGACACTTTCCTCCAGCGTGGTGCATTTCTTCAATAACAGGTCCCAACCACAGTATGGGTCCCTGGCTCCAACACAGGCTCTGGAAGGACAATAAATTCACCTTTAATGTGCTTTTAATAACCAGTCACATGTGGATACAGACAGCTCTTCTTTGTGACAGGACATGAAATCTAATGTCAGGTTGAGACAAAGATAGTGGAGAAAGCTGGGAGATAAGGTGTTCAGAGAAATGATGGATGGAAAAATAGGAAATGGCAGAGATAAGATGGGAGACAGCAGCAAAGGAGAGACAGGGAAACAGGAGGGAAAGAGATTGTGTAGAGGTGTAGAAAGAGAGGCGAGAGCAAAGCAAATTAACATAGGAGAGAAGCTCCTCAAGTGACAGAGAAGAAAGGAGAGATAAGTAAGGCAGGAGAAAAATGTTAATAAGAGTATTGCAGTTCTCTACAATGCTTACATTGCGTCAGCATCCTAAAATTGCGTCTTAACACAATGTGCTGACTGATTTCTCAGGTAATCTCCAGCCAAGCACTGGGATTATAGTTTCGTGTCCACACACACACACATACATTTCTGACTCAAATAGCTTATCAGCCCTACAAATATTCACTGTGAGGATACTGTGGCAAAGATAGCTGGATCTGTCTTTGGCGTATCTGCTTCAGGTGGTTTATTGAGTGCAATAAAAAGCCTGATGTTACTCTTTTCATGCAAATACGTGTCTGGGGTGACAGCACAGTGACATATCTCTGAGCCACAAGCATCAATGGAGCCTGACATGCCCCTACTGAAATGTAACCAAAGTTGTCCACAGGTTTCATAACAATGAAGCACAAGAGCAAGGGCACAAGATCATACGCATCCGTGCGTGTGAAAATGCAAAACGGCAAACACTCGTGCTTGCTTGCTCACACACGGGGAGGCTGACATAGCGTCTGGGTGGCTAACAAAAAGCAGAAAGTGATGAGCTGCATCTGTATGGACAGGGTTACCAGGGGTGACGACAGCAGCACCAATGAAAGGGAGAAAGAACAAGATAATACCTGTCTTTCAGAGGGCCTTAAGGGCCTTGCTGATTATACACCAACCATCAGTGAACCACACAGCACACAAACAGAGAGGCAGCCTTCTAATATTTCAAACAGGTACGCCTCAAAGAAATGTCAGTGATGAACCCGGTAACTCTCCCTGTACTGTAGCTGCCAGTCTGTGTTTCTTTCTTTTATCTGTTTTGTTTCTTCTGACTCTCTCTAGCGCTCTTAAAAAAAGAGGTGATGAAATGCTGTAATGGCTGCAGCATATATCACAGAGCCACAGCTGTAACACGTAGCCTTAATTCTTCTGTGCATTCCAATAACAGCTCATTGTGTGACAGATAAGGAATGCAGGTGTGACTCCTTTTCTGCGTGCGATGATGGATGGGATCCCAATCTTGTGGTGAGTTTTCACACCCTGGCCTCTGTCTCGGGTTTTTCTTTGCCAATATTTATGCCTTGATGGAGCGTCTTCTAGACAGACAGAAACTCAATATATCTGCTAAACACACACACACACACACACACACACACACACACACACACACACACAGAGTTGCAACAGAGCTGTGCACGCAAGGCAGGAAAACGCACGATTTGATGATGAGTGGAAGACAGTGAGACAGACAGAGGGCAGCCCTGGGCACGTCCAGTGGCTCAGACAAAAGCTGATTTACAGGGTTTTAAATCTCAGCAAAGGCCCCTGACCAACACGCAGGCCTGGCCCTCTCAGATAAAGAGCATCTTATGAAAAAGGGGAGCTTTGAAACTTCGATGTGTAAATATTTGCTTTTGACAGTTTCCATTGAGATAAATGGTGCCAGTTTGTGCATGTACTCACTCTCTGCTCTTGTGGTAGCTGCATCTCTTAAGTGGGATCTTGATGACCTGGTCTCTTACACCCACATAAAGCTCGCTGCGGCTGTGCAGGATCAGCAGGCTTCGGATCGGCTGCCTCTTCCTGGGCGGGAACAGCTCGATCTCCTCCAGTAGGCAGCTCCCCGTAGACTGATTGAGAGGGGAAAGCACTTTCCTGATAGTACCGTAATCTAGAAGAGAAAGAGGAGTGAAGAGAGGATTCGGTCACAAAGGAGAAGGCGGGTATTTATCTGCACAAGAAAAGGTAAAGTAGTGGAAGAGTTTGATGAGGGGAAAAACAACAAAAAACATATATCTTGGATGAAAACTGCACACAAGCCAATGTGAACTCAGTGTGAACCACACAACAATCACTTCCGAACAGAGAGGCTCTAAAATAACTCTGTCAAAGAGACTGGTGGTGGCTGGCGTGCCAAGCTCGGTTACACCATCAACATGCAGTGCTGTCAACGCAACCAGGGAATTGGTATTGTATGGCACTTGAATACATGATTTCTGTCCTACTTTTCTTTGAGGGGCTATTCCAAAGGAAGAAACCACTTTGTAGTTCTGAGAGAGAAGAGTGAGGAAACCCGTGTCATTGTACCGACCTTTATTTTATGTAAGGTAGGCCCCGCGAGATGAAGTTGGAGGCACTTTTCTTTTGGGAGAGTTAAAACAAACATAATCTATTATACATGCAATCCCCTGGGTGAGGAAAAAGTAATTAGGTGCATAGTGATGCTGAGGGAAGAAGGCTGAATTGCTAATACAAAGTTTCAAAATAAGGAATGTAAAAGTTAAAGGGACAGTTCACCCAAAAGTTTCCGAGTGTTGGAGACATTGGCTGTATCTGCCTTCTCTAGCAAATTATGGAACTAGATGCGGGCAATCGGCTTTTAGTGTTCAAAGTGCTAACAAAAAACATTTCATGGACAAAATTTCAAAACTGTTTTCCATTTGTATCAAGCAGCAAATAACTAAAAATACTATGCATTGCAAAGTTGATGCCGAAATGATATCGAGTGCTGCCCTGAGTCGACACCCATTAGATCTACACTATGCAAAATGGCTAACTTACAGAAAATAATTTTGCTGTTATGTTCCATTACATGGAAGGTTATCTCCAGCCTCCAACCTAATTGCTGTAACAATTATTTTATTACACACAACAAAATGTCATTACTGGTGAGGGGTGGTACTCTCAATGCTGCAATATGCAACTAAGGGCTAACATGTCAAAGGATTGCACCTTGTGCTATGTGCAGAGAGAAAAAGTTATACTGACAAACTAAATATTGTCGATTTATCTCAGTGTCCCTTCTCCTTATTTTTGTCAGTCTTGGAGAAATTATCCCAATGAGTGGCGGGAAGTAACATACTTTGATTTTTACAACATCATCAGGTAAGATAATTATTTAACAAAGATCAAAACCAGGCATCACATACTTAACTTAGCTTCAACCTCTACAGTTTGTTTGGCCATGTGAGCGAAATGCTCACTGCACGCCGGCACATAGAGTGTCAGTTTTCCCATAACTTCCTGCTGATGCCTCACATTGTATTGCTTTAAAGTTCAGTTTTTCGGTTTGGCAGCTTGTGAAAATTTAGTTACAGATTCTTTACCACATTGGAAGTGTATCCCACTACAAAACAGCTTTCAGATAATTTTGTGTTGTTTGCTAGAAGACATTAATGACAAGGAGGCAACATCACGTAACACAAGGTCAGTGGAGAGCAATGAATGATGCTCTGCTCCAAAAAGTAGTCTGAATGCTTTTTTAACCATAAAGTAGTTTGCATCACATTACTCTTACAATACAATACAACATAGCATTACAATATTTATTGTACAACTTTTTCTCTATTTATTTGTAGGCCTACTAATTACCTTTGTGCTGCTGCAACACACTTAAGATTTATCTAATCCTACATCGGGTGAACTAATTACTTTTGTTGTTAAATAATCACTTTTTCACTGAGTGAAATGTAATGAGTGATGAATTTTGCTGTTTTTCTCAAGGCACGTACCTTCACTTACTCTCTGCTCCACGACTACATTGATATTTTGGTGAAGTGGGGACTTCCAGGAACATTTTTTTGCATTAAACTGAATTCTGTTCATGATAACTGCAGGAGAAAAATACTGCTGCGGGGCTAAAATTACTAATGAGGGCTGAATAACAAGAGAGGGGAAATGTGCTGCATGCCACATGTTTGAATAATAGAATCCTACACCTTGACATCTTTGGAGTCCCAGTTTGAGCCATCTCGTTTTCCACAATGGCCCCAATCAGCATGGTGCGTTTAAGCGTTAATAATAGCGTGTGATTAGGTACAGTATGTGCGCTACCCAATGGCCTTGGCAGGGTTTCAGATGTTTTCATTAGCATCTGGTTAGTGTCTGGGGAACTTGCAGTGTGGGCAGCTCTGGTCCGACGCTACATTGATCACAGCACCATGCAAACAATGAGAGGGGAGTTTTTGAGGGAGATGCCAAGCATAGAGCCAGTGAACTGGAACAGGTTTTTTTTGTGTGTGTGTGTGTGTGTGTGTGTGTGTGCGTGTGTGTGTGTGTGTGAGTGTGTGGGAGAAAGTGTGTGCTTGCATGTGTGATATCCTAAAATAACACTGACTAACAACAGGAAGATCATGTTGACATTTCCCAGTGGGGCTATGGTACATTAGCACAGTGAAGTGGGTCACTACGTTCAATTCTGTTCAGTGCCTCGGTTCATAATCCATAATGTGTTATATCATAATACAGCACAGACACCAAACGCTGGTGGTGTCTAGCTGATACTGTTCTCAGCACTTTGCCAAGTCTAACATCACAGATTGTCACACCAGTGTGATCAAACAGTCTACTGATAAGCAGGTGGTGCCATGCAGTTCAGACAGGGGAAATGCGTAAGGGTTAAATCAGAGCTGTAAGCGTGTGTTATTAATTACCCGTCTGTTTTCTTTTGACTCATGGCTTTTGGCTGTTTCATGGTGTCTACGATCTCTTAGTGAGGGTTTGCATGGGAGTGATATGTGGTGTGTGCACTGTCAGTGCATATGGAGGACATATGGAGGGAAAGAGTAATCAAACTTGGGTCAGATGACAGAGCTTTGATGCCTCCTCAGAAGTACAGATCTATTGGTTTCATTGTTCTTCATACAGGACCTTTTTATGTGCAAAGACTACACTTCAAAGGGCGTAAAGCCCTTCAAAACTTGGTTTTAAGTATCTATAAAGAACAATCAATATTTATGGCGCTACCTATGTTTACATGCATAAAATATAGAGTTTTCTTCCCTTTCAAAAAGGACAATCTTCCTACTAATCTGTTTGCATGGCTAATTTAAATTAATATTCCACTAATATTAATGTTTACACGCAGCCGGGCATACAATGATTCACATGCCCTACCACGTCATTTATCAAGTCAAAATATAAAAAAAGTGGAATGCTTTTGCTCGTGCAAGGATTTTCTCAAAGCTTTCCACTGATGGCGGACTTGTTCAACCCAAGACCCCAGGAAGTGCACAGGGCTTTGAAGCCAATTTTTGTAGCGGCTAAACGGTGTAATTACACCCTCACATGATGCCCTGCAGCTAAAAACATTTTTTCCAATTGACTAACATCAAAAGGGAGACATCTATAAAACAGTGGATAACAATTTTTGAGCATCATAACCCAAGCAACATGACTTAATTTACCATAAGGATTTAATTCGATAAGAATTGGAAAGTCTAGAGGAGCAAATCAGTTGAATCATTTTATCCTCAAACAAGTTAGTGCTAAACCGGAAATATGTAGCTTGGCCGGCGGACGTCTCAAGCATTTCTGCTCTATGGGCCACATAGTGTCGAAGCAATGCTGCTCATCCGGTAATTCTTACACAGCAGATGAAGCATTTTGACCTCATGCCTCACTGAGTGCATAGGAAAGGTGGTTTAACTGCACAAACACAGTCTCTGCCTTTCATTCCTTCAACCTCCTTCTAGAAAAGGTTGGGATTGCGATAATTGGTATTTGTTGATATCCAAGTTTTTTATAATATTTAAAAGTAGGTGTGTTTCCTCTTCCAACAAGAAATGTGGGCTTTTCCTTTGGGCGTGTATGTCTACCCCAGCTTTGCAATCTGTTGGCAAGTTGATTTGTGTACAATGTATCCATGACAACACACAGAGATGTCCAAAGAGTGCCCCTTAAACCCAAATAAAGTATGTTTGACTCGGAAAGTGGAATAAGGCCTTATTCCAAACAGAATCAAATTCAAAATCAATTTTGTCATCTCTGGAATAATGGTGGAATATTAGTGTGCATGTAAACGTGCCAACTGGATGGCAACAGTTAAACATCCAGTTTGGAAAGCTACATTAGATGTTATTTATTAACACTCCTAAAATGCTAATCTATGATAATCAGGTGCTCAAACACTGTGTAGGTGTGATTTGATCCAATTTGACTGACAGTGTTGGCTAAAAAGGTAAACAACCCTTCAACTGTCATTACATTTTGGATACAATATTGCTTAATCCTGATTGGGCCTTGGATTTATATAACATCAAAATTTTCCTGCCCACATTAAACCTGTGAAAAAGGCAACACAATGCATACACATGTGCCAAGTACCTACCAGTCGCCAAGTAAATGATGTGAAACAGCATGTCTTTCCCCTGCACCACATCCACTGCCACATGAGTAAAGCGCACATTGTCCTCCATGAAGTAGGGCACAGGAACCACGGGCTGGACCACCTCATGCATCAGTAGAAACTTCTGCGCGTCCTGCAGGTTTCTTTCAGTCAGGTTAACATAGGAGCCGGAGTCAATGGTGCCGCACTGTGGAGGTGGGGAGGACATAAAGGAAAAGATTGACTGACTACATTAATAAAAGCTCTGAGCTCTTTGGGATGAACAGCTACGCTAATATGCTTAAGATTTTTGTCTAGAAATACCACCAGAGATGAGAAAAGAGAGGGATTGAATGATTAAATGAACAAGCCTTTAAAGTCGATTGCCGCCTCGTTGTGATGGTTCGCCATCCTCGCAACCTTGAGGCTTTGTAGTCAATACACCGCGGCTGATGGAAGACGACTGAATGAATGTTTGACTGAGCAAGTAGTTAGCTCTTTTATTAGATTTTTTCCTCATATGCATATATATTGCTGGTGAGTTTTGTTGGTACTCTAATAGTAATGTCTCTGACTGCTCATTTTTCTTTACACCCAAAAAAAATCTTTAAAAAAAATGTTTTCATCTTCAGAGCTTCAATGTTACTATTCATAATCGTACAGAAAAAAGGAATTTTCTAAATGTTGCTTTATCTTTTAAACACAGGACAAAGTATAAAAATAATTTTTTTAAAATTTTTTTAGACAAACTGTTTGGACCTGCTGAAAACAGCCCAACTGTAATAACAGAAGTACAGATAGATAGTCATATAAATAGGTAGATTTTCATAAAAACAAGATTAATTTGGTTTTATCAGGTATGTTGACTTTAGGGTCTGTATCCCAGTTGAGTTTCCGTGCATTGCTGCAGCACTTGGTTATAATGTGAAATACAGTATCTAATATGGAAGATATTTCCCTGTCTTCATTTATTAGTGGAAGTTCAATAAAGTGAACTGTCTCCAAATGGGAGTTAAAAGAGGAAAATATTACAGAATCAAAAGTATAGCTGTAGTATGTTTTTTGAAAGTGGAGTCTTATGTAACTCTTTTTAAAGGTCATGTGTGAAGGATATAGGGGCATCTCTTGGCAGAAATTGTGTATAATATTCATACTGATGTTTTCATTATTTATTTTAACCTCAAAATTATTATCATCGTGTTTTAGTTACTTTAGAATGATAAATTTTATATCAACATACAAAGCAGGTAATTTTCCACAGATTCTGTTATGTTGTTTCTACAGTAGCCCAGAATGGACAAAGAAAACACTGGCTCTAGAATGGACCTTTTTCCTAGTATATCTCCTACTTCTTAGAGTAAAGAAACCATTTAGAAACCAACTGGATTTTCATAATCACATAACAGTGATAATATTCATGCTTTTTCAGGGTGGGAATGTAGAGCCTTTTTTCCACCGAGCAGAACGGGACTAAGTGAGGCACAAAGCCAGGCCAGCTGAGGCAGAGTTGGATGAGTAAAGCTAACCATGCATGTCCTTCTCAGTAAAAGAGGTCCCTGGCTGGGGTCAGGATTGTGGATTGAGGCCCCATCCACAAAGAATAGGCTTACTTCAAGGCACACAGAGCAGAGGACAGAAAAATAAGCAAAGCTTGACAATTAAACTAACCTAAATGACTGGTACTGTTTTTGTTTTGAACATAGTATTGCAAATGCACTGCACGGATTTGCTCCGGGCTAACCGTGCACATCCTCAGCATACTAAGCTGAGACTGGACCTTGGGTGGCGATTAGTTCCTGCCGACTAGCTACAGTAGCAACAGCATGGACGCTTTATACAGATCAATCCCTGGCCTTCCCTGGGCTGACAGATGAGAATCATGGTGGGCTTCCCCGGGATGGGCAACGGATCAGTGCCCTCGCCACATCAGGAGATGGGAAATTAAAGCCCCGAAGGACAGGAAAATGCAACTTTGTGTGTATGTGCTTGTGTGCTTTCAGTGTCCCTCTGGCTTATGGCAGAAATGTGTAGCATGTGTGTGTGTGTGTGTGTGTGTGTGTGTGTGTGTGTGTGGCTGTATAGAAACATATGTCTAAGGTTTCCTTTTGTGGTTTGTCCTTGCATGTGTGTCAATCCCAAAGTGTCTCGGTGTCTGCATGATTGTATTTCTGCTACAGTGAGACGAAGTTAGGCGCTGACCAGTGAGGGTCGATGACATCTGTGAATGTACCCAGAGACGGATGTAGCGATTTCCTTGGTACAGTCAAGGTGAGGGACAGAACCGTCATTTGGCTGAGGGCCCATCCAACACTCAGCTGTCCCGCTCATCATCAATGCCCTGTGCTCTGCCAGGATGATAAGTACCTCTGAGAAATATGGTTGTATCACAGCAGGTTGTGCGCCAAATGGGCTTTTGTTTAAAATGTGTCCCTGGTTGTTTAGAATTTCAGCATCCCGGTTACATCTGAATATAATATTTTATCACTTTTGGCTCAAAATTTTGCCTGGGTCCAGACCTTGGAATTCCCTATTCCACCCAGCTGACTGATTTGTCTAGCACTGTGACATGAAACAGCTGTTTTTCTGTTAAAATAAAAAATGACCAATGAGCGCCACAGAGGGACAAACAATTAGTCAATCAGTGCCAGAGGTGGGTCTAATGTTGTTGTCAAGATGATGTCAAGCATTGTCAAGGGGCATTCCAGAACCAATGAGGTCTAACAATAAAAATGGCGAGCACTATAGACAAGATAGGCGCTTCTATTGAGGCAGGTCTAAATCACAGAATAGGGTCCGGTGAACGGATGGGGTCTAGGTATGTGTTCATAGGGGTTACTTTTGGTTCTAAAGGTATGACACTGAAGGTTTTTGGTGGAAACACAGCCTAAACTGTTGAGTTAGTGGTAAACCAGCAACTCCCACATGCTGGGATATAAAATTACTGTTCCTGTTAATAGAATCTGGTGGCTTCTGAGAGACTCTGAGAGCTAGGTAAAGCAGTAAAATAACCTAATATAACGTACACTCAAACTTATATTGAATTTTTCAGCATTTTAACCTACACACACACACAGGTCTTTGATAACAACGGAGTGGGAGATTCCATTTGAGAAACACTGAAAAGAACGTAAAGGGACCTGCCCTTTAAAATTATGTTACACTCAGGTGTACACATTGGTCTTTACTGACTGGTTTGGGAAAATCAAACCCCCCTACCCCTGTCCAACATCAGGCAACTCCAAATGGTCACACATAACTTTGAAAGGAAAGCAAGAAAACCAACATCTCTTATTTGTTGCATTTCAAATATTTAAAATAACAAAACTTTCCAGCAGCATTTGGCTCAAACTCATTACTGTACATATTTTCCTACACATGTAGCATAATAATGAATGCGCTTGTACAGTGAGCAATTACAGCGTGACAGAAAACCTATACAACACAGAGACGGTATTAGCTCCTAACGCCCAGCGAACATGACTCATAGGCTGAATAAACCCAGCAGGATCAATCCGTGTGGTTCAAATAAATGGGGGGATTTTCTCTGCAGACAGACAGGGAATTAAGCTCTCAATCAATGACTAGTGTGTGTGTTGAGTGATGAGCTCACAGTGATAATTATCCCTATTTGGCAGCAATCAACAACCCTCTATTTTAGTGGGCGTTTTTGTGTACAGTATATATGTACATTGCTTTTATAAGTGCTGCTCCCCTGTAGGTGTATGTTGCATGTGTGTAGGTGTGTGCACAAAGGACTGCAAAAAAAAAAAAAAAAATCCAGCAGGCCATAAATCCTGCGCTCGTAAATCTAATCCTCCAACATTGACAAATGCTTGATGAAGATGTCACTGAAACCTAGATAAAGTGTGCATCGGTCCAGCGGTGAGGAGCAGCTATTGTGCCTGAGCTTAAGTGGAGGGATGCAGGTGGAAAGGCAAGAACTGATCCTGCTTTATCCTTGAGGAACACAGCCTCATAAAAGCCTATGGTATATAGACACCTTTATGCGATGTACCTACAGTATGCTGAGCAGGATAAATCTGTGGTCAGCACTGGCCAGATAGAGGAAATTGGTTTTCTTGAAGGTAAGTGAATTTCAGACATGTAGATATATGAACGTATGACGGCACTGCACTGCTTTCAAAGTTCCAGATTCATGTGTATGTGCTTTACTTAGCAAACTGTCACAGCTAGCACTTTTTCCGCTCGAACATTTTATCCACTTTTTCGGCATGTCATTATAGATAATGGGTGTGTTACTTCTCGATAGCAGCCATCGCCAATGCTCACGCAGCTGCTGGCTTGACAGAAACATGATCGAGAGCCCGTGATGGGAAACACGTGCAGAAGTGAGGCGTGTGTCACCCATTGGCAGCCAAACAGCAGAGGGAATTCAATCCCTCATGGAGAGCTGCGTGGATTAGCTCCCTCACTATCAGCTAAGCCCGTAACAACTGAGAGCCACTTCAGCTAATAAAACATTCCCTCAGTGTCATCAGTGTAGAAGCGCTTAAAATAAGGACAAGAAGCCCTGCCACTGCTTGGTTTGTGCCTCAGAGTTTTAGGACAGAGTATAAACATAAAGTGCCACTTGTGCAAAACAAGGACAGTTTATTAGAAAGGGACTACAGTTCAGAGAACGAGGCTATAAACATCTTAAAGGAATGATCGGGCCACTGTAAAAATCACTGGATTTTATAACGAGCGGTCGTAATGTGTCTGCTCACGAGTAGAGAGAGAGGGATGATTGAAAGGAAGAAATTAATGAGAGTGAAGAGCTCGCCGGGACTCTAAGACAGGCTCATCAGGGTGAACACACATACCACATGCATAAATTTCCTCAGGCACGCAACCAGCCACGCGCATTGTTTGGTTTGTTTGGCAGTGTGTTTGGGGCCAAATCACCTCAAGCACGAGCAAATTATCATATAAGGTGCAATGTGTAAGATACAGGCAAAACTTTAGTTTAAAACTTGAAAATATGAACATACATTATCAACAGAATGTAAAGCAGCAACAGTTTGATGTTATATCAAAGACATATCAAAGACTAACCAGCCAGCAGAGTCACTGTAGCGTCCAGTAGCCCTAATTCCAATATGAGAAGATGAAGAAGTACATCTACACCCCCTGATTAGTGGCACAGTAAACACAAAGATGGCTGAGGCTCTTGGCAAGTGACTTTATTACCATCCCAGTCACCTCCAGCAAGTATACACATTCAGCAGCCAAGAAGTGAAAGAAAAAGAAGCAAAACAAAAGTGAAAGCTGTAGGCTTTCCACCATTGGAGGCTGATTTCTTGCTACTCTGGTCAAATGTGAAGATATTGAGATTGTAGTGTTATTTTGAATGTCTCAGAGTTTCAGCTTTTTGGCGGATTTTTTGCATATTCTTGCACTGCTATTAAAGAGTAGTTGGCTGTCAGGTGAAATGCTGCTCCTTTTTTGTATGGAGCTTGTGGCCATGTATTACACATTGCACCTTTAAGGTTTATTTCTGAACTTAAGTCCACACACACACTTCATAAACTGTCTTAATGACTGTGATTTTAGCTGTTGGGCTGTGGATTGTTTTTTTTGTCTGAAATATCTGAGAATAGAGAAAATTAGATCTGCACACCAAAAAGTCCCATTAAAGGGATTTCAATACTGTAAAGTTTCTTCTTGCTGGAACTTTTTGGTGTGCAAATCTGTTTTCTACTCTGCTGTTTCTTGTGATGTTTCTTTGATCCACCACCTATTTCGTTTTACACAGGGATGGGCTTGTCTTTAATTTCCATTTTTTATAAATATCCCTCAGCAGACACATTCATGGTCCTCAAAGGATGAATCCAACTGACTTTAGCAATCCCCTGAGTTTTCCTCTACCACCTACAATGGATTGAATGGATTTTTTTGCTATTAAAAAACAAACAAACAAAAGACCAATACTCTTTTGTATAGTTTTTTTACCTGAAAGTCGGGGTTGGGGTTGGGGTAGGGTAGCCACGCTGACCGTGAGTTCTCCTGGAACTTGAAGGGCCCGTTGAAAACCTGTGATATGGCACTGAGATTGAAGGCACACACCGCAGATGCAGCAATGCTGTTTCTAAATGTCAGGAAGAGAAAAAAAGGAAAGAGAGACCCAACAGCAGGGGATGAGAGGATAGAGGGGATGATGGATGACAGAGGGAGAAACAGAGGTAAGTATTGGATGAAAGAAATTTAAGAAAGGACACCACAGCACAAGTAGGCAACTTGAAATTTTGTTGGTATTTGTACAGCTGACCTCCGCGTGTTTGTTTTGCTTTCAGCTAACAATACAAATCAAACACCGAACAGAACACATCGTCATTATTGGATTATAAATTCAGCAACAGGACACAATTAAGCTGTTCGACTTGTCTGATTAACTGTACAGATCTCGGGCCTGAAATACAGCTTTGACTTTTTAAGCTGTCAGTTTCAACAAGTACCACTCTCCTCCCTCCGAAGAGAAAGTAAAGAATGAGAGTATTAACTCTCAACTTAAACTGAGAGACTTGGGCGATGTGAATTATAATCCAATGCGGCTGTTCATTAAACTCTGTGCCTGCAGGGGGAAATGTTTCCAATACCCTTCAAAAGACTTCTTTTTCAGCAATGTGAAGGCACTGACCATAAAGAATAGATTACTCAGCTTTTAATAATGGTCTGTGCACGTGTGTGTGTGCGTGCACATGTGTTTGTGAGTATGAGAAAGTTTAAAACAAGATAGAGAGACAAAAAAATAAAAGGGTGTTTGTGAAAATAGAAAATAATAGCTTTTATCTATGAATGCATCCCATCTATTACATCTGCCATGAGCATGATACAGTGCACATTTCAATAAGTGATGATAAGCTTCTTTCATGGGATTTAAATGTCAGATGGTACTAAAATGAGTGGCTGGTTTGAGTGTTCATGGGAGGAGACTTCTGCTGGAAATTCAATTTGAGACGCACTTGGCCATGTAAACATTGCTGTCATATATCACTCAATTTTATATGCTCAGTGTGAGTGTTGAGAAAAGGTCACATGCTAAGTTAACGCAGATGCAGTCAAAGTGTTTTTGTTTACACAGCTGACAATGTGATGCCAAAAACACTGTGAATTATACATGAAGCTATTCTGTGGGTGCATTAAAAACAACAAAGAATGAAAGAAATTTCTGATGATATAAGTTGGCATTTTTGGGTATCAACGCGCTGTGAGCTGGAGCTCACTTTGGTTCATCCTTCACGATGCAAATTATACAGACTGTCAAATATAGAAATGGAACAGGGGTGATTGTGGAAAATAACTTTGAAAGACTTAAACTTTTTAAAAGTTTGAATCCAACAACTTAATAATTGGATTAATCTGATTATTTACAAAGGCTAGATTTCTTTCAGATAAATTGTATGCAAATTATGATACAAAATAGACTATAATAAGGACTCTGGGAATACGAAAACAATTTGTAAAAATCACTCAGGGTGGAAAAGAAAAGCAATTTATCACAAACAAATTTTAAATGCAAATTTTACAGCGTTCTTGTTTACATCAACTGGGAAAAGTCATGGAGCTAACGTTAGCTTTGTTCGCTATATAGGCCTTGCTAGAACTGATAAATCTGCTGAGTTTGGTTGTAATTCAGGTAAAATAGACCTTGTTGGCTAGAAATGAGAAGCTGCTTTCATCTGTCTCTGCCAAAAATAAATATTAAAGTGCAAGTCTTAATCAGGTTGCCAGTCTTTTTGGATTTTGTCATCATCAGTTCAATGTGACTTGAGTCCACACCTGTACTAAAATATTATGTTACTCACACATTGGTAGTGAAAATGCCGTAGAGCAGCTCCAGCTCCGGCAGGTAAAACGTTCCCTGCAGCTCGTTGTAGTTAAAGGGGATTTCGCCCGGTCTGGAGCAGTTCAGCCTGGCCTTCATGAAGGTGGTCCATGTGTCCTCCAGGAGGAAGCGTCCACCAATGTCGTTCTTACAGACACGCCCTGCTCTGGAAAACACTGTCCGGCCACAGTCATGCTCCACTGCGTTTTCCCGGAAGAAAAAGTAGGTGAAGTTGCCGATATCATAGGAGGAGACAAAGTTGGGTTCTGTTGAAGGAGAGGTGGCAAGAGACAAGGAAAATGAGTAGGAGTAAGAAACATGAGAAAGAAAAAATGAAGAGAGCTAAGAGACAGATGAAGTGCGGGGAGAGGAAGAAGAAATGCCGAAAGAACAATATTTAAGGCTGTGGGAGTAAGAGGGAGTGGGAGAGCGAATGGGTATGTGTGATGACTGATTGACTCACAGTGTGTGTGTGAGCGTGAGGCCCACACAACAGCAGGTGATCAGGATTAATAACTACAGGCCATGTTATTAATGGCGTTGTGTTGTAATAAGAAAACTCATTTTTCACTCCCCAAACGTAAAGGTTAGGATGAGAAATGACCAAAACAGGTGTAGCGTAATAGCTCTCACCCTATCTGGAACACGCGACCTCCATGACACTGTCACAGCTAAGGCGTTCGTCTTTATGTATGACATTATTGGATCTAAACCGCACACTTTATTCTTGCTGACAGAGATTTAATTCACCTTTAAATGAAAGTGACCCCCCCCCACCCCCCCCCTCCTCATTTCTACCCTCCTCTCCTTTGCACCTTTGGAGGGCAGTGCAGGGGGAGACACAGGAAAAAAAAATCAATTCGCCATAAAATTAGTTATTAAACTTTTTCCCAGAAGGTTGCTGCAAAGCAATGTATGTGGTGACTTTTAATTTATTTTTTCAATTTAGCTTAAATGTGGATCAGATAGAAGTCACTTGCTGACAAGATACTGATTGACCCGATGCTCTGTAGGCTGGACACTTTAAGCCATCTGAAGTTCTCTAATCTGCACTGAGGTGGTTTGTGCTTGAAGTGCATCTGAGCTTTCAGGGAAAAAGACATTGATTTGAGCCAATTTCACAATTTCATGCTCCTCAAAGAAAGAGTGAGATAAATATATAGATTTTCCAGTTGGTTAGTTACTTTAGAAATAATTGTTATACTGATGAAATGCAATAATTACAGAGATAATCATCATTCTCTGCACTACTTTGCTCCCACAATGGTGACTTGAGGAGGAATATAACCCTTCGACCAAGAAAAACAGATTCCTACTCTGTGCTAAGATAAGCATCTGCAATGCCTATGTATCCAACTCTGAATCTCCACAAGCTGCAGTTCTGATGTTCATAAGCTGGGACAGAGGAAATCAAAAAGGACATTTTCTACTTAATTGTGATTCTTTGTATTTGAAAGGCCCATCATTAAGTAATGATTTTTACACATAAACTGTACAACAGCAACAGTATCCTCATACAACAGTTCATATGATATCTACAAAAATATCAGTGTCCCTCGCACTTAGTATAGGTTAAGGGCAAGAATCATGGTTGAGCATAATCACAAGGTGACATGAAGACATGACATGAAATATGTAAGTCACTTAAAATAAAGCTGACTTTTGGTTTCAAATGGGACACAAACAGCAGTCTCTTGGGTTTAAGTCCTGTGTTTGTTTTACTCATCTATCCACCCTTAATTGCCTTCCTAGGTGGACTTTGTAGCTCTTCATACTACAACACCTGACTGCCTCCTTTGCTACCATCAGGGATGGGCAGTATTTCTGTTGAATGAATTCAAAATACATATTTCATTACCTTTGAGTATTTCATATTTTTTGTTGGAGAGGAAAGAATTGGTTCAAATTTGTAACAAAATACCTTGAGGACTGTGTGTGTGTGTGTATTTCAGATACTTAAATGCATTGTTTAATTTGTCATTTTTTTCTTAAATAAGACGTCTTCTATCTCCAGGTTTAAAGTATAAAAAAACGTTTCCTTCCGGGTCCAGCAACATGCTTATTGAGAGCTGCCCTATTTCATGTGTGGTTCACTGGATTACTTTTTTGTATATAAGTCTTTCAATTGGTTGCTTGTAAAGTTGGGAGTTCTTACAAATGTACTTACTTCACTACATTTACATTTATCTATTTAATAAATAAAAAAATTAATTACATTTACATTTATTTATTTACGCATTTTTTGAAAAGGACATCTGCTAAATGCCCAGTCTTGTTTTCATCTAAATGAACTAGTGCATCACTGTGGCCTAAATGTTCAGTTCCCTTGATTGCATTTTAATTGGCTATTCACTCAGTCAGTCAGTGGTGACTTTGACTGACAGAAAGCACCCAGCATGCAACCCTGAATTCACAGCCTCCCTCCTTTAGTCCTGACTAGCCACTGAAATCTATAATGTGGGAAGTTAGCAGAGCTAATTTTTCAATGTCAGACCCATATTGAGGCTCCTAAATGCCTAAAATGTCATAATATCAGTTTGGATAGAATGTGCAACCATAAAACACCCACATTTTTATTACAATGCTGTTTATCAAACCAGTATCTTATATTTCAGTTTTGATAGATTTGGAACTATTTATATTTGTAACAAAATACTTTCTGAATTATTCGGGCCCATTTACAGCTACCACACAAGACAGCTGGCTCAAAGGTGTATTAACAAACAGTGAGTATGAACAGCTTTAACAGTAACATCTCTATCTACTGTAGCTATATCTGGACCCCAGACTTTGGCAGCCCCCTACCGTTCAGCCACTTGGAGTTGTACTGGGCAGTGCGCAGCGGTGGAAGCCCGCCCAGGCTGCGGTAAATGGCGGGGTCTCGCCCAGAGAAATCCATGGCCGTGGCAGCGTAAAGCTCCCCGCTGGAGGTGATGAGGGCGGTGGAGTTGTGGAGGGGGTTGTAGGGACACCGAGCCATCCCGCTAATCTGATCATGGATCTCTGTCAAATTTGTCAGCTGCAACACAGAAAAACAAGAAGATGAGGTTGGGGGCAAAAGAGGAAAAAATAGACATTGAGAGGCTGTAGGCGTACTGCTAAAAGGAACTGATTTTGATTGTTTGTAACAGGAGTATCCCCTGAGTTAAGAAGCAAAAACAATAAGATGCATTTTCTTCTTTTTTTTTCTAAATAATGGTCCTGCATTAAAAATATAGGACAGAGTATCAAAGGGCAACATTAGCATGCAAACCGAAGAGGTCTGATAATGTTTTGTTTGTTCCTGCCAATATGTAAATGGTGCAGACTAAAAAAAATATACTCCATCTCATTATGTTTTGTTTGGTTTACATCTACTCTCTCAGCAATATATATGAGCAAAACCTTCAGGAGCAGTAAACATAATCAGAGAACGCATTTAGAATCATTAGCAGCCGAGAACACACAAACAGAGCAGCTGCCTAAAGTCCAGTGTTACGAGTAAGGATGTCAAGAAAGCAATAAAATTACTAAAACAGTGTATCAATGTACTCTGGCTGCAGTGTTTTTTGGTTTGGTTTCTGATGTATCTATAGGACAAGCAGCTGTTTGTCTGCTTATAACATTATTATACCACATCTTCAAGAAGCCTCTTTAAGTTCAAAAGAGGCTTGATGTGAGATACAGTCGTCCATGCATTCTGCCTTTGAACATGAGGCCAAATCCAACTACCCGCTTTTTAAAAATACTTTACAGCATGACCCTGGCTTAGCCCTGACACACTGCGCTGGTTTTTAGTTACAAAAAAAAATCACAGGCCATAGCTCAGTGACTCAGCCTAGAATACCAAAAAGGAGTTGTGCATTTTTTTAAATCCAAGATGTAATTATATTTTATGGTGCAAAAGTAAACACTGTATACGAGGATTAACTCATGGTTCATGCCTCCATCCGTCGTTCTGAGAGCACACGCATGACGCAAAGTAAAAAAGATTGCACTAATCTCAAGTTTTGAAATCCACAGATGATAATTAAAATTCTTCTACATGCAATTACTTTTCTATCAATCAGGACTCCACGTTTTTGACTCTGGAGTTTCAAGAGTTGACTAAATAGACTGAATAATCTGTTGACAACTCTATGGCCAGACTCCATTCAGGGCATGTGTTGGGGGAAACGGCCCGCTTTTTTAGCCAATTTCCTGGAGCCGGTCGATTTGGATCAAGGGTTCTGTTAACTCCCGCCACCTCTGCTCCACCTTAACCACAACAAAACAGAGCAGCCCTGTCTGAGCTCTGCCAGCCCAAGATGAAAGCCCAGTATTGACGGGATTCATTCTGTGGGCCGGATTAGCTGTTTTTAGGTCAATTGGGTCATTTAGAAAAACAAAAAGTGGAGTGATAAATAGATAGACTGCGGCGCATCCGTTGCATTTTGAGGATGTGGGGTGAAAGTCGCCTCTATAGTGCACCCAGCAGCTGTGCGAGTGGGACACTGAGGTGACTCAGAATGCCTCTAATAGACACTTTTTAGAAAGAGACAACTCACAGCTCAGATAGACCGCTGTGAGAGCCAGTTGGGTGCTATGTATGGTGTTACTGAGACGCTATTGTTGCTGTTGGGAGAATTTTTAACTCCCCACTCTGACAGGAAATCTAGCCACAAGCTTTTTTCACCTGCTGCGACAGGATTTTCATCGATATTTCAATGTGGATGGCAAAATGACAAATCCAAGCAGCTGTCATTTTCAACACACTCACACCAAGCAAGTCAAAACAGCATCACTATCATCAACTGTTTTTGTCACAAGCTCCACAATTACTGACTCCTGTCACTGCAACTGCCAGCAGATTGTCTTACTGTAACAAAAAGACAAGAAACAGGGAAATGGCTAGTCTGTCTCTGTACAAAGGTTAAAAAAAAGTACACCCATCAGGACATCTAAAGCTACTAACTAGGATGTTATATCTCGTTAACTTAGACTAAGATTGACTTTACAGTCATTCCAACTATACACAACAGTGCACATAAAATGAAATTGTGTTGCTACTGGCTCCGAAATAGTAAAACTGCAGTAAAATACAAAAGCAAAAGTGTCAGAATGGTAAGTTTTAGTCACGGATTGCCTGGCTGCCACATTGTAATGACTAGACTCCAGGATATAATGTGTTAATTAGTAGGGGTGGGGATATTAGAGACATTTTGTGTGGCAATATTGTATCATTATATGAACACCATGTATCTTTTTTGTGTAAATGATCAATATTCTAAATACAAATCAAACTTTTGGCAGCCCACTAGAACAATATAAACAATTGGTAATTCCATCCAGTAGATACAGTTTTTGCAATAATAATGACCAAACTGAGATGAACAGACTGAAAACGTTACCTATTACATAGTTAGCAGTTAAAAAAAAGTAATAAATTGCAATGTATCTCAATATGTTATCGCAATACTCAGCATATTAAGCATAATGCCAATACTGTATTGTGGGGCCTCTGATGGTTCCCACACCTATTAATTAGTGAGCTTTACATGTGCAGGGAGGTGACCTCTGTTACCTCTGGACAGAGTCAGGTGAGCTGTTTCTCCCTGTTTCCAATCTTTATGCTAAACTAAGGTAACTGGCAGCTGGCTGCAGCTTCATATCTAACATAAAGACACGAGAGTGGTATTAATTTTTTATCTAACTCTCATAAAGAGGGTGAAAAAGTGTATTTCCTAAAATGAAAAACTTTTATGTGGCAGAGTTTTTCCTGCATGAACTTTTTCATGCCTTCCAGGTTTAAGCCAGTGCCAAAGAAAAATTTCCAGTGCACAAATTATACAAATTTTAAATGAAAATAGCAATTCAAATCCTCTCCAAATGTGTTTAATAGCAATTTAACAAACAGCTAAACAAACAGAATGTAAACTTAAAAAACAAATGTCTTTGACTTCTAGCAGTCAACTCTCTTTTCATCCAGAAATACTATACGTAATACATGTGGTTGGATAAGCCAGTGCTCTGTATTCTTGTGATTCCTCTTTAGAAAAAAAAATTGAATTACAACTGCAGCATCCTTTTTGCATCATGTCCTGACTCCTGCACCCCTTATGTTTATCAGAGTATTTCCAGTAGGTGAGAAAAAGTCCAACACGACAGTCTCCTGTTGTGTGCTACATGTGTGACAGCAGAACACCAGAAAATATCTGGACCTGATTCTCTGGACATTATAAAATTGACCGACATTGACTGCCTCCAATCTTCCAACCCCACACCCCTCTCCCTCAAACTAATTTCCTTCCCACCTTACAACTTTGTAATAAACTATTTTTATAACCAGTTTTGTCAATTGGGGTTTCATTTACTCAAGTATAATAGACATTTTTGTGTATAAAATGGTAAAAAAAAAAACAACAGGAAAATGCATACATTTGTGCCAAATAAGGCAATACTGACTCATTGTCTTTACTGTACGCAGACTGATCATGCTGTCATGCAAAGGCAACCCCCTTTTTGAGCCAGGAGCGTGTTGTTGCTGTAATCATAGCAGTCTTTCCTGTATATTCCAAGTAATGGTGTCTATTGGCATCCAGTCACAGTAATATACACACACAATATAGAAATTCATATAAAGCTTACCATATACAAATATATATAAAATATTTTTAAGAGGCACCTGGAATCTTTTTCATTATTATCAGATTTTATTTGGTCCATATTTCAAATTATTATGGAGCTACATTACAGCATTCTTAACAGATAACATGCAGTAGTACTTCATTACTAACTTGTGTTTGAAGAATGTGCTTTTTGGCTTGTATCTAAGTAAAAAAACAAGAAAAGAGAAAAGTATTTAATTAATTTTAATTGGCAAAATATTCTATCAACAAATGCTGATATATAAATTCAGTACTCTGTGATAAAAAAAAATAACAGGAAGCTGAAGTGATATGGGCTCCTTTTTGATGTTTTCGTTTCAAGACATCCTCCTGTCTGCTATTCTCATTATCCCCATCATCACAGTCACCATCAGTGGCAGCATGGCGAAAAGTCAGAGAAATTAACAGCTGTTTAATCTATAACCTCCGAGCACTTATTAAACGAATAGAATATTCTGCTCCTTCTCTGTTCATCCATCACATCTGATAGTAAATCTGTCAGAGCGTGATTCCTTTGCTGTTGCTGTGCCCGACCAGTGTTTCACATTAACGGACATTCAGTGGGTAAATTTGACAGCGCCTGATGAAATACTGCTATAATAATGTCATGACATTTCAACTATATGTATTTTCACAGCGGTAAACAGTCATTATGAGCCCATGACCTTTGGGTGCAGTGCTTTTGGACCAAAACAAATGTCATCATAATAGTAAACTCCTGCCGCCTCCTCCTCTAAAATCCCACAGAGGGAGACGTAGATATTTGATATGTTCTGAGGTAAGCACAACAGTCTGACATTTTAAATGTTGCTCTATACTTAACTTCAATGGCCACTTGTCATTAACAACAGCACAAGAAAAGACACTTCATTCCTGAGAAACATGGTTATTGGCACAATAATACAAAAGAAAGGGTAGCAGCAAGTTACAAACTGGTGGTTAATAGACACAAAAAAAGTTGTGGAAGTGTTGCCCTCATGATTCAAAAACCTGATGAAACTCAAACTGAAAAGTCTGACTAAACATCCCTTTAAAACATGGGATTAAGAGCTAGAAGGAATTTGTAGAAGCATGAAAGAGAGAGAAGTGAAAACATTGCATTGCACTAGAATTAAATTTAGAAGAAGAAAAGGATTTGATACAAAGAATTAAAACGAAATAACTCCAATGACTCAGGACGAAGGGCAAAGAAGCACAGATGAGACAGGGATATATTTACTTGTAGGCCGACATCATGATTATCAGGAGTAATGAGCTTAAGGCAATATTTTGATTACGACGTTTAACAAGTTTGAGGAAACACAACTTCCTAAATAACCAAGCTTAATAAGATTCATCTTATAATTAGTCTACATCCCTGACTGCACAACAGAGGAGGCGAGAACAGCAACACGCAAGCTCATACAATAAATCCTGTGATATCAGGATCACAGCTCCATCACATCTCGATTAAATGTGTTGATCAACCTTGGCTTTTCCTCCTGACATTGTCAGTTTGATCAATAACACTTCAATTCATTTTCCCAAAGTTATCAGGCTCACCCAGCTTGAAATATTACTGTTACTGAAGGATAATGACTTATCAAGACATGTTTTGTTTTTTTTTATAGATTTTCAGTAAGCACTGACAAACATATGTGACATATGTAGTGGTGTAGTGGAGAATATATGCAAGTATATGAGGTAAATCCATCTCTTTTTCTGGCTGTTTAAACTATACTCACCTATCAGCCAAAAAGCTTAATCTCTTGATCTTAAACAGTTAGAAGTTGGCAATAGCAACAATTTAAAATAACTTCTTCTTTTCTCTTTTAATATATATATATTTTAATTTCCTTTCTTTCCTTTAACTGAATGGCTGAGGTTTTGTTTTGTTTTTTTCAGGGCTAACATATATGGAGAGTTTTTTTTCTTTGTACTGCCTAAACTAACAATGGTGGCTGTCAGTGTGTCAAAAAATATATCCAAAGATGCTATACAGAACTTTTGGGTGAAAGTCGTCATCAGAAGCTATGCCGTGGTGTTAGCGTTAGCCAGCTTTTGCTTTCTTTGTAACATTAAAGTTAACATTAATGGTTTTCAAATGGGTGGGCTTACTTAAGCTAACGTTACCTCGCAAAGTTTGCTAAAGGTAACATCATACAAGATATAGCATATGAGGTTACATATACTTTTCACTTTGCAGCAAATTTTGCCAACACTATGCTGCTTTACCTTAGAACAAATGTAGACATCCTTGTTTGTTTAGGCTTTCAGGATACCTCGTAACAGTGTTGCATATACCCCATGCACATCGTTTGATCTTTTTATAAGTTAAAATTTCATCAATTTAAATAAAATATCAGGAAAATCAAAATTTCTGATCCTTTTCTATGGAGGTCTATGGGCAGGATAACATGGTGCATTGTGTAGCTGCACAAAATGTGATTGGCTTGTGTCGTTCGGGAGCTAGGTCAATAGGAAAATTTCATGACTCTCAGAGTCATGATTACAGTCCGTGAACCTAATCCTAGCCTATGCCATATAATGTGAATATAGAGCTGAGGAAAATCTTTTTCAGGTTTACATTTTGTGTACTATGGAGCTGGGGAAAATAGGGCCCTTGGAGAGCACATATGTAGAAATGGCGAACATAGGACCCTTTGTCATGTTTTCATTATGTGCCATATAAATCTGGGGGAATAAGCCCACACCAGTGCTGTACTGGCAAAACCTGTGAGAGTACTGAACAGAGAAAACCTTTCTTCTATTGCTCATAATTTTCCCTTCCATGTATAAGAGGAAGAATGTGTTAGGTCTTCTTTAAAAAATGACATTGTCTCACTTTAATGTTTAATTAACCAAGACTGTTCAGCTGTGTCGGGTTGAACACAATGTAGGAGGACAAAATATGTGAAATTCCAGGACCTATAAATCCTTTGTGACATAAATAAAGAATAAAACAATATTTAAACCCACAGCCAGTGTGCTTTATGTAAGATAACACTGTAATTTTAGCTTTCCAGGCCAACCGCAAACATGCTAGTAGATTAGCTTGTTAGCTTTAGTACTACCCCAACCATATAGAATCCCAGTAATGACCCATAAAGCCCGGAAATGAATTAGTATTTCAGCATCTTCGGTTCCCTGGTTTCAAAGTTAGTATGTTTGTTGAATGGGTTTGTATATGTGTAAAATATGTCAGTAAATATCCCACTCACAAACTTTGAAGCTTTTATGTGTCTTAAAAAAGGTGGTCACCAAGAAGTTGCTTAATGACACTACAGAACATCATCACACCGAACCGCCTTGTAGCAGTGGTGATGTGAACATTTTGACTAACAATATTTTTTTACTTCGGTCAATAACATTTAGGCTTCAGAAAACCTGAAAGTGTTGTTCATTTGTGAAGATTATCTTGCTGAACACAACTTGTAAGCATCATCAACATTTGTTTACCATGGAGCTTATTTTCTGCAATGATTCAAAATCCAATGGAAAAATCCCATATGCTTTTTGACAGGGGAATCAGGGCGATGTTAGCCTCCTGGCTGACCTACAGAAAAACTTTATCCCTAGAGCACTGCAACTGCCTTTGTTTTGTAACTGTCCCCAACATTAATTTGTAAAATGATTTGCTGACTCCACTTGAATTAGACAAAAGAGTTAACATGAATCTAAATAGAAATAGAAGTTCTACTGTTGTATAGGCTAAAGATTATTTAGCATTTGTGAGAACCTGGCCAAAAAACAGTATCATGGTAGGAAAAGACAGAAAAAGGGGGTTAGAAAGAGAAACTCTGCTGGTGTTCGTACCGTTCGGTTGGTGCAGATGGGCGTGAAGGCGTTGGTTCCACAGGTGAACAGCCTGTTCCCATTCACCAGCAGCACCCTGATGTAGTTCTGGCACTCCTCCTGTGGAAACACACCAGCAAACAGTTAGCCACAACTCCATTATCTATTCATCGACAAGCAGCAGCATTAGGCAGAGGGACGAAATTACACTTTATGCCAATAAATGAGACAAACACCTGCAACGGCGGGAGGGCTACTCTAAAACGTGACCAAGCTTGACAGAGTCAAATCAAGGCTAATGCTCGCATAGCTCAGCCACGTCACATCTTAATTCAACAGGGACGAGATTAGAGAGGGATCTGGATGAGGTGGAGAACAGATAAATGCAGCAGGCGTGGGAGAGGACCACTCAGGATTGGTTTAAAAAATTGCCTCAGCTTTGTTGACTGGTCAAAAAGTGAAATTAAAGTGTAGCCTCTCATATGCTTCATTAAAGCACGTTTCTTTTTGGGCTGCTCTCTACATTAATCAATCCAAACCACTTTTCTCTAAATTATGGTGAAGTACACGTTCACCACTCTTTTCTTGGCTTGCTCCTCCTCTGAGGTTTTGGCCTGGGTTTCTAGCAAACCGCTCAGCACTTGGTTAAAAGCGCACGGCGAATACAGCGGGACAGACGTGGTGAATGATTGATTGAATGATTGATTGCCGCTCATGAACTCTTCACGTTGCCGTCGGGCTTTCGTGCAGGTTTACTGGGGATTTCCATCAACAAAACTCGGAGCAAATGAAACAACAGCAGTCAGTATTCATGTCAGAGAGTGGCATTTGTTTTTGTCCTAGGACAAGGTAATAAACTTATAGGGTCCCCTCCATCTGAAAGGGGCCACGGCTGGGTTGGGACCCTCGTAGAAATTTAACACCCTGTAAATCTGGTAGTGTCTGAGTCACTCGAGGTGCCCAGGGCGACACCACCTCCCCCTCCTCTCCCTCTCGAGGGTCTGATTTAGGAGTGGAGGGCACAGTAGGAAAGATGGAGGGAAGAGGAGAGGAAAGACTTTTATTCCCCCCTATCAAGATGAAGGTTGACTCATAAAACAACTCGTTTCCTGGTGCTAAGCACAGCCTAAGTATGTGTGTATGTGGTCATGCGTGTTCAAAACTGTGTGTGTAGTAAAACTTGTTATGTATGTCTATATATCTGTGCTGATTGTACAGCTTGTTGTGTACTGTATATGTGTGCACAGGGGCGCAGGAGTTGGGGGGGGGTGGTTGTAAGGGGTCTGTATAATTCAATTCTTCTTTGCAGCTTGTGTCTACAGTAAATAACGGCATATTTAATATTTGCCCAGCCTAACAGTCTTGACTTGTTTACAAAAACTTCCTGACAAATGTTCCACGTCCGTACTGTAATACAGAGGCTGTTATGCTTGGCTCTCGCATTATAAAACAAAACAGAGGCAGCAATCAAGTCCTGTCAAGTCAATTTAACTCTCCTTTCTTCTCCCGGTTGAAATAAATCAAATACACAAGAGAAGAGCGGACGCGTGCAATGGGAAAAAAAAATACAATCACTTGTAAATTCACTCAAAGCACAGGCACGGTATCTGTGTAATAGCTTAAGCGATGGTATATTGCTGTGCGCTGAGCTAGGTAATAAACCATCGAAAGCCCTGTCAACCGCAGGAGAATGAAGTCTTTTAATGCTATTCTTAGTGTACATCACAGCAGCTGATCCTCAAAAGGGAACAGTGAGCAAAACAATTCGACTCTGGGAGACAGCAGCGACTCTCAAGGACTGAGGTAGCTTTGGTCTGTAATTCACAACAGCTATCTTGTGCTGGCCAGCCCGTGCATGCCTATTATGGGTCCCTAACCACCTTTCACAGGAGGATAAATACACAGCGGTGCACACACACACACAGGGATCAGGGCTGGGCAGTTCACCTTCAAGTCAAGTTCAGCTCGAAAGCAGCTGTTTAGACAGGAGTATGCCAGTTAACCACATACAAAAACATACGCTCCTGCACCAAAAGAAACTACAGAAAAACAATAGGAACTCCCATTATGCAAGGCCTTTAAATAAGTGGTTGGGGAAGCTTTTAACTTCACGACATGTTGATTTATAACCTTTTTGAGGATAATCCCATGTAGAAAGCAGGAATTCCCAGTGAGACTGTATGTTAAGAATAAAGAGCTCCATGTTGCTTTCAGGCTTCAATATGTTTCATCATAACTTCGCTTCTTTTTTTGCGTGTGCTATTTGATGTGTTCTCTGAAGCTGATTCAACACTGCCTGTAAAAATGAAGGGAGATCAGTGATTTGTGTCTTTAAGATTACATTTTGTCTCACCGTTATGCGGCACTGATTCACTGGTGGGAAAGTCCGACATCTGGGGCCTTCAGTTCCACTGGCAGACAGCGTTCATTCGTGTGTTATTTTTGTAGATAACCAAAGCCACAGGAAAAAATGTCGAACAGTCATAAGTAGTTTTGAAGGCTGCAGCTTTGCAATTTAGGAAAGTGTTCAGCAGTGGTGGAGGTTTGCTTTCTTGTTAGTAGTTGCTTTGTTGTACAATTATTTTGTAAAAGTAAATTTTCCCAATTCTTTCAGGGAACTAGATGGAGCTTTGTCATATCTGAGAAATTAACCCTTGTGATTTCATCAAGGTCATTTTGGGTTTAATCTCTATAAACAGATATCGCCATATGTACGCAGAATAACGCACAAGATTTTGATAGTGCAAGCATCTTTTTTTTCTGTTGTCAGTACGAGTAAAGGTCGGAATCACCAGTGGCCCCCTGATACAATACTGTCAGGATACTTAAGTTACAATACCATATCATTGTAATTAAATGTATTGCAATATGTCAAGTATTGCGATAACATATATTGCAATAACAAATATTACGATATATAGTGTTTTGTTACCTTTTTTCAACTTCATATTACGGAAAAAATGTAAAAGATAACTTTTTAGTCTGTTCATCTTACTTCAATCTTTCAGTCGATTTTATTACAGCAACATGTATCTAGTGTACTAAAAAGGCAGTCAGTTTCTTTATTGTAAGCCACCATAAGTGTAATTTGTATATTAAATATTAATAAATTATACCATGTATTGTATCCATGGATACAATATTGCCAAAACAATATGCTGTACTGATTTTCCCCCCACCCCTAAGTCCAAGTAGTACTGATCAAATACATTTTAACACCAGCTAAACAGTCTGCATGGAGACCAAAAGAGGCAGTCTCAGAACCTGTTAGCTATCATCTGACAACATCTTAAGCTGTATTACCTTGTTCTTTTTTATCTGCATTCATATGCAGCTATCTGTTTCTAAAGATTAGCCAAAACAAGTGGCCATGAAAGAGAAAATCTTGACCTGGATATTTGATGGCTAGAACCCCTTTTAGCCATGTTGGCAGCATGGCTTGAGGAATGGCAGTGTCAGCCGGTGGTTTGGTCAATCCCCTGACTACCTTAAACATTTTTATTTGTTGAATACTTTGTTTTATGAACCAACCTGCAAAACCAGTGACATATCATTCTTAGCTGTATTTTGTGTTCTGCACAAACATTAGCTTGCTACACTCTAAACTAAGATGATGCCATGTTAAACATAGACATCAGTATGTTATCTCTGAGCTTTTGAGTATGCTGACATTAGCATTTAGCACCTTATATAGATCTGCTAGATTGGCTGTAGACTCTTGCATTACAAAAAAGGTGTGGAGTGTGAAATATGTTGGCATTTTCCAAACGCAGAGAGTCTAACAAAGATTTTATTTAGTTGCATCGTGGGAAGCGTAGGTTGTAGGGTTTTTGTTTAATCAAATACTAAATATCCCTTTCACTGACTTTATTAAAACAAATATATCTTGCATTGACTGCAAAGTATCATGAAGTACACCTTTTACTGATGACAGGATGTTTTTTTTGGGTTGTTGTTTTTTTTTACAATATGACACTAAAACCTGTTTTGCCTGAATATGGTGACAAGTGTCTGATAAAGCAATATAAAAGCGTGACATTTGAAATGCTCAGACATCACTTAAACTCACCTCAGATTTTCCACGGCTGAAGCAGGCTCCCTTGGTAAACTCATCACAGTGCCACTCAGCCTCCTGCGGAGAGAGAGAAAAGCAGCACAAGGCTCCAATAAACCATCAAGAAGAAGCAAACATCAAAAACATTTGGCGCCATGTCACCATGAACCACTTTAAAAAGCACTCAGGGAACCCAAACAAAACAATGTCTGACTCTCAACTATGGCAAAAATCCAACCTTTTTGAAGTCAATTTGATGTGTGACTTAGTCTGAGATAGCAGGGGCAATAAAAATGCCAGAGTAGACATGAAAACATAGTAACAGAAATGTGATAGAAAATTATACTGTAATAAGGTAGACACGCTGACTGATGCACTGATTTCTGGTTGCTGACTATTCTTTGACTTGAGTGGGAGGAGTGGATTAGAACATAGGCGAACAGTAAATGAATTTGAATTTTACATCACTGTACTCTCAATCCCAAAATGCTCACATACACACACAGTTGTTTTTTTTTCAAGTTTATAAAACATGGTAAATACAGACACAGAATCCAATTAAGGTGCATACCAAGCTGAGACCTCTCGAAACGAGTGACACGTCTGAGCAGAGCTGAATGCCCGATTTGATTTATGTGTGAGGGAAAAGAGGCATCTTAAGACATAACACGCGAGTCCCCAGAGTAGGATGTCAGCGTGATTTACATGTAAGGCAGAAACAGAGGGGCGCCTTTTACATTTTACTACAAGAGGGAGAGGAGTGCGGAGATAAAACCTCGACTCGTCTGCTTCGAGGGTGAAGACACCAGCGTGCTCCAATTTCTGCCGTTTAATTTCAGCGTGACCTCAGGGGGGCTTTCTCATTGATAAAAGTTCTCGATTCATGAAATGAGTGTTGGCCTCAGGACAGCACCGGGCCACTAAGACACTCGTGCTCGTGACAGGCCGAATTAGCCATCACCGCCACCAGCTCCGTGTGACTGGCACAGAGAGGAATACTTATCAGAAAAACTGGCTGGTGCAATATTACTCTTAACATTAAGTAATGAAAAGTCTCTAAAAGTATTCAACTTCTTTTCTGGCTACAGAGACACAGGTTTCCTGCAGCAATAACCTGGCGAGTGGCCAGAGGCACAGGAATTCATTCTCAGTGGGAATATAGTAAATATCGCTAACTGAAAGAGAATATTAGATTTCACCTTGGTATCAGGGCTTTTTTATGCCAGGACAAGAGGGGAAACGAAAGCTGAGCCCCCCTCAGCACTTAGGAGAACTTCTTTCATTTCCTCTTTGAGAAGGCTCTTGGAGTTTCCTCTGTGTGTTTTATGACAATGCTTCCCGCCTCACTCGCCTTTGGGAGGCCTAGAAACACCCGTATGTACACACATAAATGCACACATAGGCAGTTCACTGTAAAATCCCATAAGATGATCTTACTTTTAAAAAATATAGGAAACCAATGGCTTTGAAAAATATAAGCAAATATAACTATTAGACTTAATTTATATATACTTTGTATCTAATTGCTAAGTTTTTTTAAAAATGTAGTTATTTTTACTTAATTGTGTGAAGTTGTAGCAACTGTGCCATATATCTGTACTCTGCTGGCTGCAAATGAGTCAGTCATATTTGCATACTCTTAATTATGTTTAAAAAACAATACTTGCAGATCTCCTAACTTCATCATTAGCTAAAACCTCTTTGTTATGATCAAGTTCAGACCAAGCTTGATTTATGGAAGTTGTATACATATAAAGGCACAAGGTAAATTCATTTGTCATTCTTAAGTTCCAAGAACATCAAAAGATTAAGTAAATACAGCTAAATTTTAAGTAAACATAACAATTAGATATAAAGTAGGGCTGTCTGCATTAATGCATTAATCGCGATGCAATAAAGGTCTGTAATTAACACGTTAGTTTTCTTTAATCATGTTAATTGCTGGCTGACTTTACTGTTCTTAAGAGGCTGTACGGGCTGAGTTTTGAAGAGAGAGTGATGATAACGGGCATCATATAAAATGAAAAAACCTAAGAAATAGAACGGTGCCAACCGTGTAATGCTAGTCTCTGAGTGAGTGGGTGGAACAATTTCTAGGCTAAATTTTGTTGATGAAAAATCAGCATGGTCATTTCACAGGGGTCCCTTGGCCTCTGACCGCCAGATATCTGAATAAAAATGGGCTCTACTTGAACCCATAAGTCTCCCCTTTACAGACATCGTCACTTTATGCTAGTCCCATGCAGTTTTCTTGCTGCCATTTGACTCCTAATCAAGACAATCTTGTCAACATGGACTTCAAAACTGTTCTGAAATGCCAAATAATGGCACTGAAAACATTTGATGAAATTCAGTGATTAATCACAATTAAAATAATTAATTGTCTAAGAGTCCTAATACAAAGTAAACATAAACTGAGATTAATAGTTATATTTACTTTTCTTTTTCAAAGCAATCGTTTTCCAAGATTATTTTAAGTAAGATCAACTTGTCAGATTTTACAGTGTAACAGGAGGGAGCTTAGAGAGAGAGAGAGAGAGCTTGGGGTGTGGGGTACTATTCAGGGAGGATAAGATATGGAGTATTAATGTGAGCCGGCTTCTCCTGCTCTTCGCTGTGTGTGTGTGTATGTGTGTGTCAGTTCACATTCCAGGCCAAAGCGGGCTATTCTGGGGCCACGCAGCCACAAACCACACACATCAGCACAAGCGGCACAGCCTGCACACACAGCACCACAGCGTGTCCCAGCTGAATTGAATGTAGGCGCTCAAAAGTGCTTTCACTAATCGCAGGGGGTGGAGGGTAGGGGGAAACCTGTTAATGGCCCGAAACCTCCCTCACTCATGTTCAGGGAAAAAATCAATCATAATACGATGCAAAATTACAACTTGAGATCACATTAATGAGAGCAAAGTGGTTGCTTTTATCACTACGGAGCGATTATGTGATTTATCGTCATCTGAAATAGTTCAAAGCAGATTTTCAGAGTCGTATATATTCCTATTACATCTTTAAGACATCAACTTTATGAGCGCTGATGTCTATGAGCCTGTAAGTGGGGGATGTGCTGGCATCATTGACCACTAAAGCCACCCTATCTGACTACCCTGCCTCAAATGGTCCAGAGTAAAGAACAGAATCACAGCCATGCAAAGGCAAGTGCCGGTGTCATTAAGAAACATTAAAAGCTCATTAACATGCTTTTGTTCAGCCACTGTGCTCCTAAGATGAATGTGTCTTGAACCGAAATATGTCTGGAATGCGCCGTCGTTAAATAATAATTCTTGGCTTTATCAGAGGAAGCTGCGTTACAAAGACCATTTTCTGTGCCTTTGTCACCTAGAAGAAACTGAAATAGAGACTTAGAGAGGAAACAAAGAAGATGAGAGAATAAGAGGGGACCAGGATTAAATTTAGTGAGCTGAGCGTGGTGGCGAATTGGCCTGAAAGGAAAATAAATATCCATCATGGCACTGTAATCATCTCTGGAGAAAAGCAACCATTGGATGTTGTGGAGAAGGCAGCGATACACAGCTGTTAAAGGATAATTATAGTTTATTACAACTATTTATTTTCATCATTTTCATTGGGCATGATAACATTGTACTCACCAAAGTATGTAAACCAGAAAGATTTGGAAACAACTGATACTAGTACAATGAAGTCCAACATGATAATCAGATTGTGAGCCAGAAGTTTATCAAGATTGTCTCAACCAAGCAAGTAGTGGGGACGTCTTTCCAAATGCAGCCAACCCCTGACGTCCCCCTTCTCCCCTGAAGCAAGCGTGTGTGCAAAAATCAACTCATGTCTGTGTAGGGGAGCAGAGAGAAAGGCATTTTTAAAAGTCTCTGTGTGTTCAGCTCTCTGTACTTTTGTAGTGTCTAATTAAATCTCTGTGGTTTGAAGTTTAGCTTCTCTTCTGCATCTCTGCTCGTACTCTCAGATATCTGCTTCATTTTATTGTTGCACGTTCGCTTTCAGTTGTATATGAGGTGCTGCCTTATTTTGCTGTTTTACAATAAATAGCTTTTACATAACAAAATAACAGGGTACTTCTATAATGAAGAATATATGAGAAATTTAATGTGTTAATTACTGTATTAGCAGAACTTTGTTTGTGGCTACCAATACCGCAGGGAGAAAGTTACAATCAGAAACAGCCACAGTGAGATGTTAGATGAAGGGCTGCATACAAAAGGCTTTTACTGCACTTCTGCAAACAGCTCACTTCCAACAGGTACACTTCTTTGCAGCCAATAACAGACGACCTTTGCTGCTTTAAAATCTTCATCAATCCAAGACAACGCATTATCACGTAAAGACACATCTATAGGGGGGTAGTCCAGTGGTAATGAAGATGCAAATCCCTGTCACAAGGAGTCAGACTGAGTCAACATTTCTAGGATTTTAGGACATTTCTAGGATTTCTGGACATTTCTAGGATTTTAGGACATTAGGGGTTTGCTAGGACCTCTGTCTGGGGGTGCAAGGGATCCTCTACTGGCACTTCTTTTAATAAACAAGCTCTATTTTGATACTATACCCTGACACTATACTAAAAGTACAGAAATAATTCTTGTGTGAATCTCAATATTTTTATTGGGAATTAGAAAATGAACAGGGGTCTACCAGGCACCTTATCAGGGGCCTGCAGGCTATCGGTAGAGTATCACTGATGTTCGATATCGACCTGGAAATAGAAAGGACTTTGTTGTCTTTTTATTCCAGAACATGACCAATGATTGAATGATATCTCCATCACCTTTGTTTGCAATTCCTGGACTGTTTGAGTATTTCCTTTTTAAAAGTAAACCGGACCAGTCGAAAACTGAAAGAATATATCCCCTTCACATTGGTTCGATTCAGGAACTGGACCTTTAGGTGTGAATCGCCCTAAGAAAGAGGCAGAGGGATTTGAAACAGTTGGTAGCAGTAATTTGTTGCGTTAGGGAGGCTGAAGAAGAAATTCCTAAGATGGTATGTCCCATGTGTCCGCCCTCTCCACTGTCCCCTGTAATGGGTGCAATCCTCAGAGATGAACCATTGTTCTCAGGCCTCTTGTCAGCCCTCACACTGAGGGGCTATTGTCACTATGAGGTGGGTTCAGGACAGATACCAAGGGAGAGAGTGGGCAGCGAGAGAGATAGACAGAGACAGAGGAGAGGACAGAAAAAGGAAAATATGGAACAAACTGATAGAAAAAACAACAAAGAGAGTCCAACTTAGGAGTCAGCCAGAACAACGGAGACAGTGTGGGCAGAGAGAAGTAGTCAGTGAAATGAATGAGGGAGTGAGGCGCAGAATTCCAAAACACCACTGTTTCCAGACATGATACTGAATATATTTTGCATAAAGAGGGTCCGGAGAACGCACTCGATGCTGACAGCTGTCTAGCTCTATGAAACGACTGGCTGTGTGTCTCATTACAAGGGGACGGCGGGGTGAGAGTGAGAGCTGGACAAATCCTGCCGGGGAAATCTAATCTGTCTTATGAATAGCTGATATTGCCTTTTGATGTGCTGGCACAATATTTACTATTCAGACTGATGTCTGCTGATGTAAGCTGCTGAAAGATTTACACGTGAAATTGGTCTTGATGTTATGTCTCGCCGAGTGTGTCGGGCTGAGTCACTACACGTATCATCATATGCCATGAAAAGATAAGTTGGTTGTAGTGACCCCCTGCAACGCCTCTTACTACTTGCTTAAACATGGCATCAAAGTCCATGATATCACTAAGCGTGCTGGTATCTCCAATCCCACTGATGCGATTCACTCTGTGCATGTAAATGGCCGAGTTAGTGGGCTCTAGTAATTGAATTAGCAATGCTTCCAGAGCTATGGAGGACAGTTTCTGTAAGCCGCTGATTAGCAGGGCTAATTGTCTGTCTGACGAAGCGTAATTGCAAGAGGCAGGCCCATGAAATACAACATGTGTGACTGGGAGAGAGCCTTTTGTTTTCTTTGGAGTCTCCTCTCCTTCGGAACGGCACAACAATACGAGAGGAAGTGAAGAAAAATGGAAGCACAATATACATCTCAACACCATACAGTGACTGTTGCCAAGGGGAGTTGTTATGGATAGTGTTTTCATAGGAGAGGCTACAGTGAATATCCCCTATTTTTCTCCTCCTCTGGTGCTGTATCGAATGGTGAACAATGCCACTGATCCTCCTCACCCCAGTGCTTATTGACTAATGCTATGCCACAGTGTTTCTGTTGAAACTCCGTCTCAGTGTCTGCATCCTGTTTCGATTTAGCATGGAAACAGCAAGCTAATATTGGATTCTTACAGGAGGAGGTGTTTTTTTTATTTTTAATTTCTTCTTACATTAGCATGTTGTGAATTCACAAGCTCTTATTGTGCCTGCAAATTAGATACTTCAGTTATCAGGACCAGCATGAAAAGTGCGTGGCTTGCTAATAGACCAGGTGTGCAAGGGTAAAGACGGAGCTAACACGGGAAGTGGGGATCACTACATTAGGGTATTCAACGCTGACAAAGGTCATTATTTGAGGAGATCACGGGCAGAAAGAAACACAAGGCTGAGGGGTACATCGAGCTGGTTTGGCCATTCATCAGCCCTGGCAGCACAATGGGAAATTGAACACAATGCAAATGCAGAAGGGCCAATTCATCAGTGTTTGTCCCCTCTCTGCAGTGGGCCACGGAGGCTGGATAACAGTGATGCCAGCGTTGATTTGCCTGTACAAAGTTGGCAGCAGACGAGAGCAGGGAGCTGAATGACGGATAGAGGGGGTAGGAGGACAATACCAAACAGATAGGAGATAAGAAGTGGGATTCACCTGTAGATGGAAGAAAGATATTGCGCTTTTTGGCTGCTGTTTTCAAAGACAGTTCTTTAGCTGCATTCATTCTAAAAGACTCATTATTTGTGCATGCTGCAGAGTTAAGTCCCTGTCTTTTTTTTTTTTAACTTGAGCTGCACAAGTTTGAAAGTGGAGCAAGGAGGAAAGTATCCACCTTTTGTTCTTGACAGTATTTTCCAGATCAGTGAGGATGAGGGTAGAGGTTGACAGGGGGGAGGAAGGCCTCCTCAGGCTGTTGAGACACTGCAGAAAAAAAACTATAAGTGCCCGATATTAACTCCAATCAAGGCCACAGGGAGGGCTGACTCATGTTTCAGCGCCTGATTCCCATCTCAACCCCCTGATTGCCATTCAGCTCGAGTACATGCTGGCAAGTTCATGTACAGTCAGGTGGAAGATTTTCTCTTTATGGTTCTAAAAGTGTCCTCCTGTTGTGTAAATAGTCCCTTAGACAAACCTGTATATAAAGCCCTTTTCACACACTGCAAAGCTAAAATTATCCACGCATTACCCGGGAGATCTGAAGATGAGAACACAACTGTCCAAAGCAGTTGGATTGGCCATTTAATGTCAGATTCAGTTCATGTGTGAATACAGCAGGTAATGGTCCAAAAATTCATGGCAAGTGGGTAAGTGGGCATGCTGATGATGTGTCTATCATGTGGCTTGCATGAAACTGGAAGAAAACAAACACCTGAGGGTGAAGAAATAGAGTCATTTACATGAAGACGGCAATAAAAAAAGAATAAATGGAGAGATGACTAGATTTGGGAATTTTCCGTCGGTAAGAGCATAAGGCGATATTGTCAGACAAAGTCAAGGAATGGCAAAGGACTGTGTTGTTTATGACAAAACTACTAAAAACCAAAACTGGCTACATGACTGCAATGTAATCTGCGCCAGGTCCTGCCTCCTGCTTGCCACCCCTCGCCTAAACCGAACGAGTATTTCCAGCAGGTAAGACCTCTTCTGATATCTCTTGTGTGCTACATGTGTGAAAGGGAAACTCTAGACAATGTTTGGACCTGACTGTCTAGATATTGTCCAGAGTTCACCTGAGAAAATGGTTTAAGGCTCCATGTTCACTAAAGTTGTTTTTTTTTTCAGCCGAAAACACCAAACGCTCCTGGTAGTGTTTGAGAACACTTTGGAGGTGCAGCATTTTTTTTTAGTTGGTTGCGTCTCGTTGCTATGATACATAATATGGACGGAAATGAGCATGGTGGCACAAGCTGGACTACTTGCTTTGAATAAAGGGAAGGCTGAAGCATACAGGAAGAACACGAGATAAGCATAACAAGTGGGCTTGTCTGTGAAGAGGAGACTCATGGGTACCCACAGAACCCATTTTCATTCAGATATCTTGAGGTCAGAGGTCAAGGGACTCCTGTGAGATGATCATACTGTGTTTCTATTACCAAAATTTTGCCTAACTGTGGAGCTTTATTTAGCCCCCTTCCTGAGAAGCTAGTACGACAGGGTTGGTACCACAGGATTTTAATTCTTCTAGTTTCATATAATACCAGTATCATCAGTCTCACTCAAAACTCACCCTGGTACAGCCTCTCAAGAACAGGAACGTCAGCTGGCAACTAATGTCAAAAAACAAAAAAATTAACTAGTTAATCCTGACTCACGTGTTAACGCTGACAGCCCTGCTTTATATCTAATTGTTATGTTTACTTAAAATTTAGCTGCAGTTACTTAATCTTTAGATGTTGTTGTTTGTAAAAAAGAGTGAAATTACCTGCTTTGTAAAGAGATAACTGAATATATAAATATGACTGACTATTTGCAGAATACATATGTATAGCACACTAAACTTGGTTCACTGAAGTTGCAAAAACTTAGAAAGACTGATTTAATTAAACTTCACAAAGTTAAGTAAAACTAACTAAATTGTACATAAACACTTAGATATGAAGTAAACAAAGTAAATGAAGATTTGTAGTTACATTTACTTATATTTTTCAAGGCAGTGGGTTTCCTAGATTTTTTTAAAAGTAACATCTGCCAATACACAAGAACAGATGAACTGACAGCAATTAGTGCAGCATTTTTACCCAAGGTCGAACATTTTTCAACTCTTGGCGCTCAGTAAAAAAACAGCCAACCGGCAGCACTCAGCTCAGAATACACGCTCAGCGCCTCGTCCCTCTGTTGGTGTTTATTGTGTAGCACAAATACACAGTGCTCCTATTGCAAAGCATTTTTTAAAAGGTCTCTGCAGGCCTCACAAAAAAAACTTTGGTGGACATGGCCCCCAAGTGACTGAACCCTTTCCACTCCCAGGACTTACTGAAGAACAAATATGAGGGGTGGCTGCGAAAAGGGCAGTGAAAGCGTAGAAGTTCACAGATGGCTTGACATCAACTCTTTTAACAAAGGTCCCCTCTATCTACAGCTTCTGATGTTCTCGGCTTTCTTTTTATTTTTTTTATTACCTCCAAGCTAGGAGGGCATTTACTGAGCAGATTATGGTTGCTGGGCTCAGGCTCTATCGATCTGTGAGTCTCAACTCGATATGTGCAATAGAGTGAGTTAGACCAGTGGTGTTTAGCTACCACCCTAAGTGTCACTACACTCTAAACCCTCCATAATACAATCGTAAGACTACTGAGTATTCAGAGTTTATCCTCTGCCTTGCACAATGCTTGAAAACAACTCATAACAACAACCAAGGGCAGGGGAAGTGGGTGGGATTAATTTTGCCTTCACGCAGCAGAAGACCTTGTCTGTTGTTTTCATAAATGTTTCATGCATGCACATACGCGATGAGATCAGCCCGTCATCGATCATATGGTAATTATATCCACCTCTTTAGCGTATTATAGGCTGTTTGTATTACAGCGACTCTAAGCCTTGTGCTCTGTCAAAACCATACACAGCCCGACTCTTAGCGCTGCCAGCCATGCAAGAACAAATCACTGCCACTGGGCATTATCTGACATGGCTGATGCATGGGGATGGGGTGAAATCACAAAGACAAGCGTAGGTGTAGCTTTTAGCTTGTTTTCCTTCTGCCGGAAAGGAAAAAAAAAGAACCTCATGCAACTCTTTTGAACGGTGGTGCAACCGAAATAAAACGCGCTGAGCTGCTAACGACTGTTTGTGCTCAAACTTTCTTTGTTCACTCTGACACTCTCAGCCCCACATTCCCTTGTAAATCTATTTGATCAATCAGCAATGCATGTAATGTGAGTGGAGCAATGGTGCCAAAGGGGAAATTCATTCAAGTCTTTCATATCCAACAACAATAAGACTGACAAATATATGTAAACCCAGCCACAGAGGCAACCAAATCTCTGTGCAATTAATCTCCCGTTTCATGCCAGGATGAATACGTAGGAAAGAGAAAAAAGATTTTCAGAGGGAGGTGAATAGAAGACTAGCACTTCAGCAGTTGAACTTCGCCTTCCCATCGACTCTAGAGCCCTGGTCCAATCAAATGCAAAGCAGGCACTAGTGCACAGGTCATCTTAAACTGGCGCCAGGCCTTGGCAGGGAATTTCCAGATCCTATTATCTTAAGAGAAGATGTCTTGGAGATGAGGGGTTGATTGGGTCGGTGGAATCTCCTAGCGCAGCCTAGCGCAGGATGAAATAAAGAAGGAGGGATGATTGGGTGCACGGATGGCACAGAGCATTTTTTAAAAAGCATCTGTGTCCCAGTGAGCGGCCACAAAAGACCGGCTCTGCATGAATCCTCGTCTCCCTCCGTGGGGGGTTTCTTCCCTCTGTCTGTGCGCTGTCTCACTGCTCCCAGATTCCTTTGTACGTGCTGCCCTCCGCTCCCTCCCATCCAACAAATTCAGTCTTGCCTCTCCTTTTCGTCGGACCGTTTTTCTCATTTTCACTTTCCAGGCGGATTTATATCAACAGCACCCCCCCCTTACTCTCCCTTTTGTTCCATCCAACCATGCTTGCTCCACTGTTTCTCCTCACCTCATCCTCTCCTGTGGTTTTCCAGGGTGTAAAAGGCAAACATCAAGAGTTGTCAAACCATCAAAGACGCCTTGCTGCTACCACCTAGAAATAAACCCCTCGATATGTCAATGTTTGTATGGGAGCTCAGCAGGTCACAAAATGCTTAGCTCCGCAGGGGGGGATGTGGGCTCATGCAAGTGTAATGAAAGAAAGAAAAATGAGGGGATGCAGGAAGAAAATTAGAATGACAACACGTGGGAGAGAGGGATTGAACGTCAGACTGAAAAAAAAGAATAATTGCTACCTTAAGCAAACTTCTAGTTATGCATGTTTGGTGCAAATTTTACAACATGTTACCATCGGCAGAACTCTAGCCCTGAAGTAAGCATTCTTTAATTTCTGTTTTTCAGATCATTTGATTCTCTCTCTACCTCGAGAAGAGCACCAAAAATCGTGTTAAAGAAATTGCACAAGATGTTAATACCCTAGTAAATGTGGAAAAGTACAGCTCTAGAGTATATGTATCAAATACAGTTTCAAATTGGATTTAAACACGCAGGGTATTTACGCTGTCTACACTTTAAATCATGACTCTTTCCTTGCGTCTGTGTATCAACCCACAGCGCCGTCGACCGAACCCACTGTCACTCCACCGGATGGGAAGTTGTTGTGACATCTGAAATGCTAAACCATTTTACTGTAACAGCTTTAAGTTGTGGGAGCTGGCAGCACACTACGACTATAGCGCGGAGTTTGTTTGGACGCAGGCAGCGCTCTGGATGCCTGTGCCAGCGTGACTGTAAGAGCAGACACAGTGAGCACATATTCACTCAGAAAAGTAGGTGAATCAGACTGAGGGAGAATCAGAAAGACAGAGCAAGAGAGAATTAACACTCACCTGGATCAGTGTCAGGTCTTCCAAATTGAGTCTGAAGAGGTGATTTCTGTGAAAAAAAGGAAGCATGTGAGCTGATGGAGACATTTTCTCTAAATAAACCAAAATGTGTGGATTTCACAGCATCTCCAAGGCTAAAGCTCTGTACAGTTTTTATCTGTGTTCACTCTGTAGTTCTTTCATCTTCACTCTGCTACCCATAGTGCAACTAGTACAAAGGGATTTCCCCCTCCAAAAGGGACCATACAGACTTAAACTGCTTTAACAGCAAGTTGGGGGTGAAAAAGGTTCAGAAGATTTCAACACACTTAAAAGAGTTTTTTTTTTTTTTTTTTTTTTTTTTTTTACTGATGTAGCACTGCACTTCAATAACATTGTCAAAACTCATGATAGACAGTTTAAAAAATGATTAAAACTGATGCAGCAAAACCAGAGATCATGTCTTTTTACTCATTCTTCTTCCTTGCGAAAATCTGGCACCTGCATTACCCACAATCAACCGAATGGCCAGAGTAAATGTTGGCATTGTACATTTCTGCAAACCATTATGTTGAATTGTTGTTTCATGTGCGGCAGATATGTTGAAAACTTGCATTTGCTTATGCTTATGTTGCTTATGTTTCAATTTTCAATATTATGTTGTGACAGCCCTGTGGTTCACATGGTTAGGTTAAGGCACAAAAGCACAATACTACTTTTATTGCCCTAAACATGGCTGACAGTGTCTGAATGTGCCATCAAAAAAACACAGTTTTGTAACCACAAAGATGGCTAAAAATGTCACAATATGTCATTAAAATATACCTGTTTTTTCTTTAGAAACTCAGCTGGAAATATCCCAACATGTTGTTAAAAAATATGCAGTTTTGTCACCACAAACATGGTTGGAAACATCCCAACTTTCTATTAAAAATATGGTTACACTAAATAAAACAATATTTGTTTGTTTGTTTTTTCGCCATAAATAGGGCCAAAATACTCTTTGCCATAACCACAACTGGAAATGTACCAACTTATGGTTGAAAAAAATAGCCGTTTTTGTTGTTTGCTGGTCACAAACACTGGTATGCTGCTGTCTGCTGCTGATCATCCACCATTCCTTCCTCCTGCTGGTAAGTTCATGTTATCTGAATTACATCACTTTAAAAATGTTGATGTGATTTGTATGAAATGTACAAATGTAACATATCTGTGGTTTGCAGAAATGTACAATACTGACATTTAATCCTGGTGACTTGTAGTTCACATCTTTCACATAAGCAGTAGTACTCCCCAAGACCTGTAACAGACTTTGATTTGTAAAATTGGTGGAGTTTCTGTCTGAAGATTTCTCCTCTCAGAAGTTATATTTGACCCTTTCATTGGTGGCAAAAGGAGTTGTTAGAGTTTGACAGGGTACTGGGGACCAGATTTCTATGGATGTTTAGATTCAACCACTGCAGGAAATGATGGACCTCTAGGCTTCCTCAGCTCATAATTAGGAGACAAGAAAGACTGGATAAAGAAGCACTAAAAAGTTTTACAGTACGCTCCTATCTCTGGAGCTTTGTCTATATGTGAAACAGGGACAGAGAAAGAAAGAAAATCAAAGCCTGGCGGTGAAACTTCACTCTAATAAGTGCCTATGCCGCTTTGCCTGAGGCCTTTTAAATTTGCACAGCACAAACAAAACGGTTTCATTGGCATTTACAACTTTTCAAGAAACATTAGGTTCTAATGAATGTCCCCTCAAGAGGAATATTCAGTATATTGACTAACGATGTCTCGGGCTGTCTACTAAAACCATTATACACCATTACCAGAATACGATCACATGAAAGCTGACAATTAGGACTAAAAGCATTATTTATTGTGATTTTTTTCCCCTTTGAGACTTCTGTATTATCCATATTTTGTAGTTTTCATTCCATGGGGCAATCATGATCCAAGATTACTGTTAGTCTATGCCAGCAAAAGAAAATTGTTTTAAACATTTGGTAAGTTTAGTGCAATTGACAGCAAATACCTTATTTAGATATCAACCCAAATGATTTTTTTTTTAATATTGCTTAAAAAACAATTTCTTTCTTGCAACAGCTTTCACAATGAGCCATAATGTGTTTTTCTCTTTCATATCAGCAATCATTTTCAAAGAGCAAGCATTGTTTTGTTTTGTTTTTTTCACATTAAAGTAGATATCTAATTTCGGGGCTCAAATTTTAAAGCATGTTCACGCGCACACACACACACACACACACACACACACACACACACACAAACACTTTTTCTGTGATCTATCAATCTCCTGAAGAGTGGCTATCAGCCAGGTCTCAGTGTGGCCGCGGCCCCCTGTTTTACTGTATTGATATTTGCATCGATCCCTCTTTCCTTCCATTATCACTCATACTTCTAACCCAGCCTGCAGCCATCCATCCAGCAACACAACACCTTTCACAGCGAGACACTCGGCAGTCATCAAGTTGGAACAGAGAATTGAACTGAATCTCTCATTTCATTCCTTTGAGCGCTCCAAAGACCATGTGTTGGTAGAATTGTGTGGGTAAAAATAAAAGATTGCAAGCACAAAAACATTGTGTGCCTGTTACATTATCACAATATTGCGAGCAGTTTAACTGAGAATCCACTCGCCTCTGTGACCTTTGCTCTTCTTCTGTCCCCACACACACACACCATCCCTGATTAGCTATTTCCATCTGAGTTTCCTGGGGTGCATTAGTAAATTCCCTGGGCTCACTTTGATTCTGTTTGTTGTGCTGTTCACCTTCCTGCTGGCTCCTCTGTTATCTCTTGTTCACATTGTGGTGAGTGTTTCTCTCTATTGACAACTAAGCCATTAAGAGAAGTGCAGAGCGCACTTCATCTGGAATCGGCTGGAGACTCACACAGCGTGAATGTATACACCCATCATACACACACGCATGCACACAAACATTCACAAACATATTAAAGAACACACGGCACATGCTTTAACAATTATTCACATGTAGGCACGAACATACACAAAAACACACTGTTACAAGCAGAATTGTTTGTTAATGAATGCAATTGCTTTCCCATTCAGTGTCTCAGTCACAAAGATACAGCAAACACATACACACACACATACACACTCACACTTGGCTGGGCCTTACAAAGACAATAGACTTGGAAACAATCTCCAAAGCCATTTTTTCTCTGGTTTTTGAAGACATCTATAGAGAAACTGATCATTACTCATGCAATGAACCAACACAGAAAAAAGGGGAATGAGAGACAAGGCAACAAAAAGAGAGACAACAAGACAAAGAAACAGGAGGGGAGGCAGAGATGCTAAAGAAAGAGCTAGAAAACTGCACCCGGATATGAGTTACCTGGCACCGACGATCAGCTCGTTCTGGCCGGGGTCGAAGGTCAGCTGTGAGTAATCCACTGTGCCCTCCGCCTTGAACCTGAAGATCCACGGCTCCATCTCTGCCAACGACACCACAGGACACAAAAAGCATGAGCCAATCGGAGCGTTGAGTTTATGGCTGCAGATGACAGCTGTGCTGATGAATGAGCTGCGTTCAAAGGGCTGCTGTAACTTTTCTCGACACACTCAAAGAGCCGGGGCCTTAAAGGGCAAAGCTGGAATAGCAGCAAGTCTTTCCACCACTGCCTTTGTTCAGATTCTTACCTTTCCTCCTACCTTTAGTGGCATTTATGATGTAAATACTACAACTATGGCACTTATGTTTTGCATTACAATGAATTTACAGGGACAAAAATTCATAGAGGAGTTGGCCTCAACTTAAAGGGCACTAATGCTCCATTAGCGGCAGGTGTAAACGCTTGTTGCAACAAAATGAAGAGTTGGGGCTCATTAAAAATAATAGGCATGGGGTTTGCGTGTACCTACTTACATACAGTAAGTCAATGATATCATGAACCGTTATTCCAGTTAAACATAATGTTACTTCCCACTGGTAAAGTTTTAGTTTAAACAATGGAATTAGGTTATCATAAAGTATCCATTCCTTGAAAAAAGCTTGGTCATTTTTCATTTGAATGGATGTTTTGGATGATTTTGGTTGGTTCTTTTGTCCTTAGTTGCTTGATGTTATATTTGGTAAATTATTTAAAAAACAGATAATATCAGTTATTTTGGTTCATAATATGCTACTTCCCATGTCTGAGCTTTTTAAGACCTTTTGAATTTAAGATATTTTAATACTAAGTAAGGCCTTATTTATAGTTTAATGAATTTGTGTTTTTAGAGTTTTTACACATCCACGGGAATCCTGAATGGATATAGGCAGGAGTTCAAAGAAATAGTTTAGTTTGAGTTCTTCATGTTTGTATGAACTGTATGTCAAATCAGCGACCAGGTCATTCTGACATTCATCATTGTTCGTCATTGTTATTGTCCAAAAATAAAAGCAATAAAAAAAAATTGAGACAGAAAGTATGTTTTCTTCCTTTTTACAGTCTTTTGTAAAGATTGTCCTCTTGACAGTTTCATTTCAATCTGACCTGATTGACTCATTTGCATTATATTGTTAATAAAGTCCTTTTGAAAAGAAATAGATTTACATTCCTTCTGCATAATATATAATAATTAATCATTATTTGGCTGTGTTATGAAGAATGTCTGCCATGGTGCAAATATGAACCCTACAACTGAAGGAAATGAAGGCGAGATTGAATAAAGAGAACAAAACACTTGGAGCTGTCGTTGCAGTTGATAAGGTCACTCATTCAAAAAAATCCCTTTCCACGGATCAAAGTACTCTTACATTGCAGTTTCTCAGCCTCGCCAAAACAAAAGTGAAACCTGAGACCTCCATTCATAACTGAATGTGTACAAAATAGTGAAATCTAGCTGCTTGTGACTTTGATTTATGTAAACCATCACTACTGCTCATTGACCGTGTTCATGTAAATTAATACTGTGGATGAACGATGAAGACCAATGAGACTTTTTATGGAGATTGACCTTGGTATGTTGGATACATGCATACATGAAGAGAGAGACAGAGAGACATCCCAGACAGACACTGACATCTTATCCACAACACGCTTGTTCTCATGGCGCCCAACCCATTAACCCTTGACCAATCGAATCACAGACCCCAGGTGGTTGCCGAGCGATGAGGACAGCCTGTCTGCTGTCAGGTTATTCGATAGGTTTAGTCAAGGGTGGTCAATTGGTCATTATGGTGACGTGTTTTCCCCATCACTCTTCACATGCTTGATCTGCAGTCATAATAACAGATCCTGGTACTACTGATCATCACCATGAATGGCATATTTTCTCCAGATAACTAGAAATTTTGTGCCAGAACTCCTGCAGAGTTTTACGCAGTGGTTGCTCCAGTGATTTAAAATCATTCATCACTACATTTGCAAGCTATTTCCAGACTAAAAATTTCAAAGGGACTTTTTTAATTTACCAGGGAGCTTTCCATCAGGGCCGGAACAGAGGGAGAGGACAGCTTGAATATCCTCCCTGAAACACATTATCTGCTTCTTCAGGCACACCTGTCAGACAGCATTTCAAATAAAAGCACGCTCTCCCTTGACTGCATCAAAAGCGAGTACTTTCGGGTTTCGGTGACAAACGTGGGATTTCTCGGTGTTTCGAAGACAAACAGAGCAAGAAAACTGGGAGCTTCCAAAGAACATCTGCCTCCTCCAGCTCACGTAGAGGGACCAAACTCCAACTCTCCGAACAAAACAATATCATCTGCAGCGAGACAGCGCCACTGTATGCAAAGACGTGTTCCCTTGTTCTCTTTCAAGTCTCCAGCGACGAGTACAAGGGGAGTGCGGGAAGAAAAAAGCATCTTGGCGTCTGACTCTAGGTTTCAAAGCACTAATACATTTTCATTAGCAGAGGGGAAATAAATATCTGGAAGATCACCACCAACTTCACCCCGAAGATTTCATTTTGGTTAATGGCTGCTGCTCAGCATTTTCTTGAGGGAGACACAAAGTTTTGGATGTGGCAATCCTTTGGCTCCACTGGGCTTGTTTTTCACGCCATCGAGAGGATCCCTGGCATACAAATGTAGCTGTGACACCCCCCCTAGGGAAGACGCCGCTTGACGAACCCAGCTTCTCCCCATAAATCTCCCTGACTCACCAGGGGAGGCTTGCTAACGGGGTGATGGAGTGTGTGAGAGTGCGTGTGCCCGGTTGTGTGTGTGTATGTGTGAGACAGAAACAGAGGAGAAAGGATATCTGTTGGAGTGCGGAAAAGGGGCAAAAGGTTTTAATTGAACATAACAGCACTCAAAGGATTTATGGCCTTTTGTGACGGGGGCCAAGGACCATTCATAAACATTCATAACCAGCATGGATGGGCCCTCCCAAGGCTGTGGAGCTAAATATACAGAGCTCCACAAAGTCAAACTCGTCGGGGGTTAGCAGATCAGAGTTGGGGATGCGAAGATGTGACACACTTGAAAAGATTTTCAAAAAGAACACCGCAGAATAGCTTAACTGCAGACACATATCCAACTGATTTGAACTCAGATTAAACTTGTGATATTTATTTGTTCTAGACAGTTGGTAATAGCTAATTTTAGTGGCACCCATGAATGTTTTTGTGATCCAGTGAAATCAGTTTTAATCCAATAAAAAAGGAAGCCCCCAGTCAATAATTATTCCTAATGGGAAGAAGGCAATCCACAACAGAAGAAATCAACCAAAAATAAGCAAGAAATTTAAAAAAGAAAAATAAGTACAAGAAAATGACCTAAAAAAATGAAAAAGAAAGTTTAAAACCAAGAATGTGACCTGTGAAAAGTGCCTAGAGAATTCTATATGAATATAATGTTTCCTTAGCTTTTGTCCCTTTCCCTAGACATTTAGCTTTTATAAAATAGTTTTCTAAATCTACTAATTTCTTGCAGTTTGTGGAACATGTCTTACAAAGTTGCCCATTGCCTTTCTACCCATGTTTTTGAAAGAAATTGCACAAATTTTCTCAGAGTTCGAAGGCATCTGAAAGCAGCACAACAAAAGTGATGTTGCGCAAGGTTTTAAGGGGTTAAACTTGTGATATTTATTTGTTTTTCTATGGGGAGTAATGGCTAATTTTAGTGGCACCCAAGGAGGTTTTTGTGATCTTAATCCATTAAAAAAAGGAAACACAGCTAATAATAATCCCTAAAAAAAAAATTTAAAAATCCCACTCGATTCTCTCTAGATTTTCAACCTCCTTTACATGTTACATATGTTCATATCAGCTGCGCTTTAACTTTAAATGCATGTGATAATGTAATCACATCACAGCCGTGCTTGTACAGCAGCTGTCTGAATCAGAGGATTGGCTGCCGATGAGACGAAGGCGTAATCACACACACGCGTTACAGACACACTTACACACACATACAGATTGGGATGAAAATTCAGAGAGCAGCCGGGGCTCTGAGCCAACATGAAACCAGCGAACACACACACTCACACACCCCTCCCCCCCTTTCTCAGTCCCCTCTTATCCCCTTAACCCCTGTCTCCCTCCTACTCAAAATAGAACAGCCCATCACTCACATCCCGCTTGTTATTCCCCGCTCTGACACGGAGCAGTTGACACAAAGACAAAATGACAGGATATATAAATATTTACACTCAGCATCAGAGGCCAGTCTTCGGTCTGCCAGCGCTCAAAGTTAGCGTTCTACAGTTCTGCCAGGCCCGGCAATGATGGCAACATGTGGAACCAATTCGGAAATGTGAATGGTTTGTCTGTGAGTGGTGTAAATAGAGTGTGGAAGCAGGCGTGCACATAAATGATGAACCAATTCACTCAAAATGCAGCTAATGGACAGAAGAAGAATGGCAACTCTTCGGTTAAGTTGTAAGGAAACGATCTGGCTGAGTGGTCGAAAAAGCAAACACCTGCTCAAAAAAATCCAAAGCTAAAGGCAAGGTCGGTTGGGTCCTTAGCGCACCGCGGCTCTGCGCTCCAAGGTTTCCTCCTTATTATGTTATTCCGAGCAAGAAAAACAAGCACATTTTGCAGCTAAAAAGTCCTGCCGTGGCCCCAGGGCAGCGAGTGAATCATGCAAAACAAACCACCGTGAAGCCACAAATAAGTGAGCAATAAAATATTTAAATCTAATGTGTATTTAGGAGTCATTTGGTTCTAAGGGGGTGCGGAAGAAGAGACAACCTTTTTAACAAGATGACCAAATCTCTTCGGGCCACTTTGGAAAAAAAAAGATTAAAATATATGTAGGGAAATGAGATGCAGAACTTTTATTGCTGCGGGTACATGAAAGACAGACGAAAATATGGTCAGGCTGCTCTTCATGTCATTGGCAGCCTGTCATCCACAGAAATAAAACATGGCTAGAACATAGCTGACCTTGGACACAATTAGACTTAATGTTTTGTGATTTAAGCTTCGAAGACCTTGGAGGGCCTTCAATTTAGAGGAATCAGCCCCAAATGACTAATTAAAAGATCTCTGATACCAGTTGTGGCCTGTTGCATTTATGAATGCTATGAGGCCATTTGTTTATTTTCTTGCTTCCACTCCCCTCTCTCTAACGATGTGTCGGCCGTTCGGGGATGATAAAAGCTGAGCTCAGTCTGTGGCTGTAAAACAAGTCTGCTGGTTCCACTCCACAGGGATGTGGCCCTCAGCTTGACCTGTGAAGGCATTGTTTACACCACAGTTTATAACCTTTAAAAGCCTTCAAGCCTACACCCAGGAACACTTGTTAAATATAACACTTTATTAATACAGTATTTCTCAGGGGTGTAAGCTACAATAACACAAGAGGGAAACCTTTGCAAAAACCAGTCCTTTACCAGAAAGTCTCTCAACGCCCCTCCTAAAATAAATCTATATATGAAACACATTTACATTGGACCTCTGCTGGAGCTATATTCAGACCCTGTTTTCGCAAAGGCATACCTTTTGGGTAAACATTTTCAATATAGCTGCCGAACTGTAAAGTGCACTTTCTTTCTCAAACCCTCCATTTCTGAAACCGCCATACAAAGCAGAAAGTGGTCTTTAGACTATAGCATCCTTGCACCACAGTAGCAGTTCTGTCAGCCAAGTGTTGTGCCAAGTCAGAAAACCACAGTCCCCAGTGGGGTCAAACCCATGTGAGGCACGCCCTTCCACAGTCAGGCCGCAATCACACAGAGAGAAAGAAACGCTGTCACTGAAGCCCACTCAGACAAACCTTGACCTTGGCTTCTGTGATGGGTCACAACCACTCTTTGGGCTCTGTATTGTTTAACTCTTTTTTTTTTTAGTTTAGCTGAAACTAGAGCGGTTTAGTGAGCCAGACACCCACAATGGAGTAGCTGCAGATCCGGTGGCACGAGAGAGAAAGCAGCATATCACTCTTTTTTCCCCCTTCACCTTCCAATCGACCTAACCTTGAATACAAAAAGACTTGTTTTCTATCTGATGCCAGAATAGATTAATCTAACTGAAGCTGATTAATTAATTGCTTATTCCTTGTTGCTTTAAATTGCTTAAACTCTTAAGTGGCAGAAAATTGTGAAAAATGTCTCAGTGTCCCAGAGTCCAAGGTGATGTTTGTCAAAATCCTCAATCCTAAAATACTTCGATAAAGAAAAGCCAAGAAAGCTCATACTTGAAAGAGTTGAACAAGATTTATATTTTTTGAATATTTGCTTGATAAATAACTTCTTTCATTTCACAAATTTGGAAAATCTAAGTAACATCTCCTGAATAGTTTGCAGGGAATTAGGCCTGGTAAATGGTTGGACTTTCACTTGTATACCACCTTCTAGTCTTCTGACCATTCAAAGTGCTTTAACACTACTTGTCACATGTGCCCATTCACACACACGTTAATACACTGGTGGCCAAGGTTACTATACAAGGCATGGTAATCACTTGCTAATTCGGTATTAAGGTAATAGAGTAAACTGGGGTTTAGAAATCCCAAAAGGTACATTTACAAAACCATCAAAAATACAAATACTCCTCTTTATGCTCTGATACAGATATGCTGTAGTGAGGTGATATAGTGCAAAGCATGTGCCACCAGAGGTCAGTCTCTAGGTGGACCAGGCAGCCAAGCTAAAAGAAAAATGGCGACTGCAAGTAGTGGGGATAACGTTACAGAACTAGTACAAAAAGAATGTCTGCCCCTGTTTGAGGGTATTGCCACATATAACTTTATCTTGAGATGACTTCTTCCAGCTTCAGAGGCAGTTTATAAGCCACAGCATTTTATTCAAGACATCATCTCCATTGTGTAGGTATATGAGGCAACAAGCATCCTTTCGTACTCTTAGAAGAAGGGTGCTTGTTCTATGGGCCATAAGCATAACCAAACAAGCCTTGTAATAGGCTAATTGCATATTAGACACACTGCATTGTAGGCGAGACAATAACATGCATGTTACAATGGCTTCTATCACTATGCTTGTATATATTTTTGTTTGTTTTTAACAGATATAACATAATATACTGTATACCATGGTGAAATGTCAGGAAGTTATTAAGATATGAAAAAAATAGATATTGCCCAAGCCTAGTATAAAGGCAACAATTTGTGTTTTTGTGTTAATTGAGGTTTAGAGGTGCTGGCAGACAGATTATGTTAACAGAGCCAGGCAAGCTGTTTTGCCCCTTTGTCACTTTAAGCTAACCAGATGTTGGTTATAGCTTCATTTTTTGGCAAACAGAAACAAGAGCAGTTTTAATCTTGCCAACTAACTTTGAGCAAGATAGTTAACCATCAAACTGTTTCCTCAATTAACCATGCATATACGTAACAGCTGTAACACTCAAGCCAAATCTCTAAATGTATGTCTGTGTATGTCCAAATGGGAAAAGGTTCGCCTGAGCCGAGTGGGAGCATTGTACTGTTGTGATCCACAGGGGTATGTTTAATGTGTTTGTAGTCCTCCCAGCTCGGCTGAAGAGGAGCCATGGCAGCCTCGCTCCACACATTCTCAACAACCAGGGATTACACTACATTACATGGAGCACAATGACACACAAAGGAGAATGATAATAGGTTTAACAAGAGGTTTCTCTTCCCTCACACATTTGCGTGCATATGTGTGTGTGTCGGCATATGCTGTAATGACTCATAGCTTTTTTGCGTTCATTGCAAAAAAGCAAGGGCTGTAATTTGGCAGTGTCCAAAAAAGCTTTGTGTACTGTGTGCCTGGGAACAATGAGATGTGTTTGAGCCTTACAAAAACTATCATCAGGTCATGAAAGGCGAGTTATTAAAAAACTGAGCATAAATATAGCGTGAAGGCAAAGAAAAATGAACATCTCCATGAGAGCATGGGAAATAGCAGCTGCTCTGCAAAGGTGCTGATTCTTACACAAGGTGAGAATAAATTAGATTGGGATGTAAGTAAACAAAGCATGATGATAGAAACTGTGTTGCAGGGAAACGTCTTGCGCTTTCTGTCCCCACATGACAGCGGGAAAAAAAACAACAAAGAAAAACTTACAAAGCTCTCCAACAAAGCTAATATGTAGACAGATCCCAAAGCTTGTGAGTTCAGAAACTTTTAGGGGTCAACAACCTTAATAGGCCAATAAAATTTACATACATACTGTACATGTTTCAGCCTCGGAGCAACTTTATTTCATAAACAATTATTTCACCTTTTCACAGTTTCAATGCAGATGTGTCCTTACATAGCTATATAAAGAGCAATACATGTGATAACCAACACTGAAAAGAATGTGACAAGCATCCCCAACTGGGATATTTTTGCTAGCAACCAAGTTAACAACCTCATGTTGTTGTCTAGCTAAGAAAAACCCTAGAAAATATATATAAATCCTACATTATAGCCCTCCTTTCATACTATTTTATGTTAACAACTGTTTTATTATAAACACTTTCTATAAATGCATAGAAGAGACACAGTAGAGCTGGAACCCTAACCTCCTATTCCTAACCCCAAGTCCTCACTGTAACCCTACAAAAGTCCTTTCACCTCATTGTTAATCGACTTACTCCTGAAATGACCTTGTAGGTGACCTCTGACTTCAGTTCTGAAAATTTCAGCATCATCATTTTTAACTATGCCCTCTAGGGGAGCAGGATCTAATGTACGTGACAACCTAACCACGTGACAGCCAACCTCATTCTCCCCTACAGTACAGATCTATGATATAACATATCTCCAGTGGAGTCTTTTATCCACCGTCCTGCCAGAAACCACTGTTTCATCACAGCTGATCATTCAGACACTGACCCACGGACAGTGAAACCTCTTCCTTTTCTCTTCTTCTCTACAGTAGCTTTTGTGTTAGTGAACCATGTCTGATTACTAACTGAAACGTCGACCCCTTCTATTAATGCGCCTATATTTCAACCAAAGCATTAAGCCACCCGAGCTTAATGGGCCATTCTGGTACATTAGAGAACACAAACGCGTTGACCACAGCTGACCCACTGGCTGGTGTGTGATCCCCCTCATGCAGAAAGCACACGGCAGGAACGCATTACGTTAGCTGGGCTATTAGTCATCATCATTGCACTCAATTGGCGCAGAGGGAAGAGTGCCACCTCAGCTAACCATGAAGTGACAAAGACGGCAAAGAAAGACAGTCCTTGTGTCTACTGAGTTGTGTTACTGAATATGAGTCTTTGCATGCTTGAGGATCTTTGGACACACGCAGTGACCTTGGTCTTCTAGTCCATTTTTCCCTATACAGAAACTTATGTGGTTATCTGACTGTGACTCTGCTGGACTGAAAACAGCTCAATGACATTTCGCTGCTTTGCACAAGGTAGACAGAACTGCATTGATCGCTATTGATACTTTCTTTCGACTAAGTTTCACATCATTTCATTACACTTTAGTCGTTCAATAGCAATGTAAGATAAAGGGTAAGGGCAATGAAATCTGATGCGGAAAGTGCTGTATCTGAAAACTGCAGAGCCATGTAGTAAAGGTATACGAGGCAGGTTGTGCCTGCTCTGTGTCTCAAGGGAAGGGACAAAGAGGAAAGGGTATCAGCTTTAGTTATCTGGCTAATTAAGCTGAAGTTAAGTTGTTTGGAAATACAATCTGCTGCTGACTTCTTAAGTTCTCCTCATTTAAAAACTGTATTTTTATTTTTTTAGAATCATTATAAAGGGGTCTTGAATATGCGCTTGATGACTTCATACATGTTTATGATTGACCTCCTGTAATCACTTAACATTTGTCGCCAGCTTATCACAAGGATGACACACAGAGATGGACAATCATTCACATTCACATAACCTGACCTACATGTCTTTGGACTATTGGAGGAATCTGGAGCAGCTGCACCGCTGTGCCACCATGATACTGTGCTTAAAGTATGAGGCCAAAGTGCCATGTTCCAGACAATGGTGGTAAGAATAGGTAGTAGTTACCCAGACATGCTAATGATAGCATCTTATATTAGAACAGACAACACTTTGTTTCATCATTCCTTAAATTTTTTCTTTTGTGTTTTTGGTTTTGGACACCACCTTCCAAACGCTTTAAATGCACAGTATCGCTCTGCATTTAAACAACATTTCAACAAATGACAAGCAATACAGTGCCGACTGTAGTTACGGTTGCTACGTTGTAACCGGATAATCACAATTCAACGTAGAGGTTCAGCAGACATGAACAAGTCTGTCTACCCGCATTAAGATATTTTTGAATATGGATGCTTTTCCCCTCCATTAAAAAAAAAAAAATCAACAGACATAAACTTAATTTTGAAAAATATTTCTGTTGTCCACACTGGAATGCAAAACTGAGGTCAGTAGATTGCAACAAAGTCTACTTCAAGGATACGTCAAATACCAGACAAAAATTCTGGGCATTCGAAGTGAGTTTATATTTCTTTGCCAGCCTGACCCAAAAGTATCGTTTCTGATGGACTTTAAACCAAGGAAGCTGAGGCGATCCAAATAACATCAGGCGCAGTAGATGTTGGTTCTTAACGTGGTGCAGCAATACAGAGTTAAGAAGTAAAGTAGTTTTTAGACATAGCAGTGCTAATAAAACGTAGAGCAGTCTGCTATTTTCGTTGTTTTCTCTGGCGCAGGCTCATCACACAAAGCAGCAATTTGCATACACAATTTGAGGAGACATCATTGTTTCCCAAATGCTCCTTTTTTACACACCCACACAGATACAAAGGAACCAGAGTTTTGGAAAAAACTACTCATTAGAAGGCATTTTCAAAAGTCACTTTGTGACCCAAAACTCCCTTTGCGTGTAACCAAAAGACCAAAACTTAGATCAAACAGAGCCTAGATTTACCTATTAGACATATTCAACAGCCACATGTTTACATTATTGCAATCAAAGGTTTACATTAATTGTGTTCAGACAGGTTCTAGCAGATTTTACCACAATGTGTGTGTGTGTGTGTGTGTGTGTGTGTGTGTGTGTGTGTGTTATTTATGAGTAGCAAATGTGATGACAGTCCTTTCTAAGGAGTGACTCTAAATTAAAAAAAAAAAAAAAACACTTCATTTTCATTTTAGATATCAGCATGCAATATAAACATTTCAGTCAATATCTTGTTTGCAGTTTTTGGCAGGGGGAAGTGACATAAAACCATCGGACAAACCGCTAATTGCTAATTAGATACTCAATAAAATCATCAAGGTATTGCATTTGTGTACTTTTTCTTCTCGTTGTCATCAATTTTCTTACAACTAAGAGCTGACCGCATGTGTCCAAGAATGTTTATGTCTCCTAGCAACAGTAAAATGTCCTGATGAAACGGTCCAGTAAGTGTCCGTATATGGTCCACAAATCTAACCTTGTGAAAAATGAATGCAGGGAAGGAGATGTCAATAGAGGAAGCAATGTTATTAAGTTTAGAGCAAAGGAATGGAGATATGTAGAGAGAAAGCATATAAAGTAATTACATACTGCACACAGAAAAGTTCACATAATTATGGAGGGAAATTAAGAACCTAATGAGTCGAACTGACAATGTCACCATGGTGCATGTGCATTTTTGTGAGTGTTTCTTACCTGAATGTGGGATGAGCGGGTGCTCCGTCTTGTGACAGGGCGATTCAGGCAGCAGCACCGGCCCTCTCCTACTGGCCACACCTCCGGGCCGCAGGACCAGCATGCACTGCAGCAGCAGCAGTGCATGCTGGGTGACAGGGCGTCCCATGGGGGCCTGCGCTTCGCTCACTTCTCCTCAGGCCTCAGGGGCCAAGAGCATTGGAGAGACACACCTGAAAGGAAGAGAAAGAGACAGATTTGGGTTCAAACAAAGACTTATGTCACATTAGTTTTAATCAAAGCGCTGAAACGCTCGATACAGTACAGCACCTCGCTATAATCACCAAGGGCTCACTCCGGGAGATGAAAAGCAACAAAAATAAATCCTTACAAAAAAATCAAGGAAGAGAGGTGCAAAGAAGAGAGAGTGTGACAGATTGGGGAAAAAAGTGTTAGGAGTTTTGCAGAGCAACAGCAGACTGTGAGCCCCACAAGACCTCACAACTCTCACCTCTGACACCAAGTGCATGAATCAGACATGGCTCTGCATTGCATTATCTCAAACACCTAATGTGGGTGTTTGTGTGTCTTCGAATATCTGAAATTAAGAGCCCTTTCTGCATGTCTTTGCTCCTACTGCAGAGGCAACACTATCTCCTATAAATTACTTTTGTTTTACATGTTTAGAGAAATTGTTTCTTTCCAGTAACAAAGTGCCACATTAATGTGCCACAAAGAGGTGGTTGGGGAGGATGGGGAGTGACAAAGTGCAAGACCTTGACACCAAAATCTCGGGTTCCCATGCAGACTTCTAGCTCAAGTTCCTTTAAACCTTTGAAACCTGAGCAAAGTGGCTTGATTTTTTTCCCGAAAGAACCGCAAGAAGGCAATAAGCAAATTAACAAGACATGGCCCAAAAGTTAGCAAGAAATTTGCAAAACATCACAACTAAAATATCTGAAATGAAGTAAAAACAAAAGTAAAAAAAGATATTTTTTAATGTGTATAATTTTGAATAAATAATTTAAAAAATTGGGAATATATTTTTCTCTGGACATTTTTTGGATAAAATCTAATAATCTCCCTGCAGCTAATTTTCATTTTGATACTGTATGTATTACATGGTGTTAGCTGTTAGACCAGCAGCCAAAAATGTCCACAAATTGGGAAAACAATAGGTCCGGGAGCTTGTTACGAAAAAATTATTGTTATTGCCAAGTTATGCCATTGTAACTGTTAAGAAAGCGCTGCCCATGCAGTTGTCACACTAGAGGCAGTCACTGTTGTATTCAACTTTAAGCTACTTGTGCTTCCGTTACTCTTGCATGTTGTTTCAAATCACACACAGGGGCAGAATGATGACGCCACTGTTTGGTTCTGTGTAAAAATGCAAAGCGGCATAATGAAGGGACTTCATTGCAGCCCAAATGCAAAATCTCTGTGTAAAAAGGAGATTTGGTTTATGAAGAAAACCACTTTGGCTAACGTTAGGGAAAGACTGCAATTTCTTTTAAATTTTAACAGACCTACGGAATTAGAAAATAATGCTGTAGTCACTGCAACTGGATGCTGTATTGTAAGATTGCCGATTGGAGTGAAAAACAACTGAATTATGTTTTTACTGAACATTTTGCTGACACATTCAGTGTTAACATTTTTCTGACTTGCCGGTGGCGTTTTTGTCTCACTATATAATAAAAAACTTAATTCTTCAGGCATAAAGTTTCCCTCAAAGCGTATTTGCTTTTTCAAATTAATCATATACTGAATTTCTTGAGGACAGGGCTGGCAGAGGAACTTTACTGTCTGTATGAAATAATGGTGGGCAGCAGTCGTTCAGTGTGCGCTATGTGTATGTGTGAATGTGTTTTTCCTAATTAAGAGTCTATTTGTTTGTGCATATATGTGACTGATATACGTATATGGAGTTGCACTGCACAGCACTCCTTGTGGGTCAATTAAACCCTATAGCTGCTGTAAATCTGATAAGTTTTTATTCACAACTAAGCCCACCAATAACTGGATGTGACTATTATATAATGCTTACTGCAGATTCATGCTTCCCCGAAAAGTCATTCGCTGCAAGAACAACAAAGCCGTTTTCACAACTCAATTGTTCATGATTTCTTTTCTTTGTGGGGGTGAATTGATGAGCGGTCTAGACCATCTACATCATTACTTTTTAATCATTTATGTGATGCTATTACGGAGAATGATTCATGCTGTGCGAAACAGAAGAATAAGCCTCGCTGACTGTACACCACATTTTGAGCAGTGTGTGTGGCGGAGTGAGGAAAGATACTGGGGATCTCAGCTGTAAAGTGCAAGCTTAACTTTTCAAAACCGAAAATGTGTTGTGCAGGCGAAACCTGTGGAGCATTCTTATTATTTTATTGCATGTGAAATAGGCTTTTCATCTGTTGTCCAGTCGGTGGAAATAAATGGGGCTTTGTAGAGCAAGAACAGAACAATCCTGCCTCCATGGCAGTTGATTTAGTGTGGATGGAGGGTTGCAAATAAGCAAAAACTATTAATACTGTGTTTGTTGTGGGAAGGAAGCGAAATATTGAAAAAATCTGCAAGCTGGAAAAAAGACTGAAAAGAGCAAAGAAAGAAAAAGGTGTGAGCATTTGCTCTCCTCAGACAAACCACTCTCCACCTCTCTCTGAAGTATGAATCCCCCTCAGTGCTGGAAAGCTTTGAGCGGCTCTGGGGTAGAACAGAAGGCACCTCTCTACTTTCAAATGAAAAACCCTAATGCTGTGAGTGTGGTGGTTTTATTTCATTTTCTCCTTGAATGGAAAGTTTACTCTGCCGTCAGTGTGCATGAATAGGCTCCCTGACCTTGGGGCCTATATGGAATTCATTCAAAGTCCAGTGTATAAATGTACAGGCAGCGGGGATATGTGGTTTGCCTTCACCCACAGAGTAATGTAAAACACCTGTCATCCACAGTGGGGAAAGCAAGTGACAGCCAGTGCCAGTTTCCTCTCTCTCTGTTCTTTTTCCCTTTCGTCTTGACGGTTCACACATCAGCTTCTGTGCTCCTGTGCAGCTTTCCTTTAGTCAACCTGTCGTTTTACATGTCACTTTTCTTTGTCTGCTAGTTTTCTTGACAGTCTGACTTTTTTTTCCCCTCACCAAAAAGCCATTTTACCTGTTGCAGCTGAAAGCCGGCAAGTCATTTTCCCCAGGTAGTCTCTAGCTGGTACGTTCCTCTTGTCATTTTTAATTCAGTTGTATAAACTTTTATGTCTGCATTCACTTAGGGAAAATATTTCATAATATGCTGGGCACAGAGGGGAACCAGACATAGGAAATTAGATTATTCATGTTTTTATAGTTGTGTGCGAGTGTATGTATAGTCAGAAAAGGCTGCAGTATTGTGCATATGTGTCTGTCCTCACACACACGTACACACACACACGTACACACACACACACACGCTCACACAGAGATATATGCAGAGGGCTGGATGACAGAAGTAGGAGTCACTGAACTGTGTGCTCTTTGTTGACCTCACTCCCTCTGCAACAGCCCTGCACATGACCTCCTGTCATGTCTGCACACACAAAATGCATGTGTGCGCGCATGATCTGTAAACACACTTACACCATCTCATATATATGCACAATTTGTAATGCTATTTAAACAACAAGCAACCTTTCCTTCTCAATATCAGTTTCTCCATCTCTTTCTTGTTGTTTTACTGAGTCACAGCGTGTTTTTAAACCTTTCCGTTGTAGTTGTAATTAATATTAAAGCTGCCCTGTGGAGATTTCAAGTAAAAAAAAAAAACAAAAGCACCACCAAAGCACATTGTGTGCAGCCTTGAGGTCAAACAAATGTGTTAAAAATATATTTCCCTATGTATAAAACACTAGCAAAGCAAAATTTTGAATATGTTAAAACATTGTTGCTTAAAGTGAAGCCCGCAGGCTAATGGCGACCCCAGAACATGACATAAAATGCATGCATTATATTTTAATTATTCACAGTCCATTTCAGTACCTTACATCTCATACAATAGTTTACTAGGAGACTGCAGCAAGCTGCATCCCCTAAAAAGCGCAAGGTTAGGGATGACAATTTGTAGACAGCTAACAATTGCATGGCAACTAGTGGCACCTCATGCGTGTCGCAGAAATTACGTCCCACTATTAATGCTATTGCTGGAAGCAAAAGTTAACAATTGCAATAGTGTGTGAAACCCAAGCTGCAACTGTCAGGATTGAAAAATTAACCCAACGTTGAAGTGCCAGGAACTGCAGTTCCTCAAATGGCCACTTGAAGCTGGCTTCAAAACAGAGTCAGTCTCCACAAACTCCTATGTTAAAATGTCCAACTTTACAGCATGAATAAACATGTTTACAACGTGATACAAAAAACTGATTGCGTCTCTACAGCTACCCCCCCCCCCCCATGACAACTGTGCCTAAACTTACTTATAATTAAGGGCACTGCCACTTTGAGTGAACTTGCAAACCATCGTTGTAAATGCACCAACCATACTAGCAGCTAGCGTTACAGTGAGCTCCACCACCCTCTAAAAATCCAACATGGTGGTGGCCAAATTCCCAATTTTGAGACTTTAAAACAAGAGTCTACAAACCAGTGGGTGATATCACAGTGGCTATGTCCATTTTTTTTATACAATTTGTAATACCTAGTGAGGCCTCAATCAGAAAGAAATTGCTCCATAGCACCACTAGTGGCCAAAAACTTCACAGGGTATCTTTGATTTAGCCACTGAATGAATACACACAAAAAAAATTTGCATATTTAAGATCATAGTGGGTCCTCATAGATTTTGCCTCCCTTTCACCATCTGGATTTAACAAATCTCCAAATACTTCCATCTCTGTATTTTCATGAACTAATGAAAACCTGAAATTATATGGAGAAACAATTAAGAACTAAAATCTAAGATACTGTAAATATTTATAAGCCACAAATAAAAAATAAAAAAAAGCACCACTTTCAAGACCCACAGATAATCTGATTTATGCCCACACATGCATTTGCATCATGCCTTTTAAGTAACAGAGCCCAGACAAACAGCTGTGACTTGATTTAAAACCAAACCATTTGAACTGTTGTTTCATCCCCCTGAAGTGATCTCTGGTGCATCGTATTTTCTCTTTAGCTCACCACAAGCCACCGACTGGTCCTGTGGGAGAAAACTGGAGGAGCTTTCTGAGCTGTTCGGTGGTCTAAACTCTAAATCATCTCCAGGGCATTAGTACAAGCCTCCTCCACCACCTCTTCCTGCTCCCACTCCTACCTCTTTCTCTGTCTCTGTTTCACACCTCTGCAAATATGGACACACAAAAACACACCTACAGTACCAGTGCATTCACAGCAAACACACATGCACACACAGAAATCACCCTGGGACCTGGTGATGAATAACACACCGTTGCATTCAAGGCACTTAGCACAGGGAGCACGAACCACACGTACAAAAATAAATAACATGGTGTAAGCTGTGTTGCCATTTGAAATGCATGTACAGAACTGATAATAACAGTAAAGTACAATATTCCTGGCAAAATGTCAGTGTTAAGCTCTTATGTTCTTTTTTAAATTGTGAGAGCACACAGACAGTGAGGTGCAGACCAACAAGTTATCACTCACTTGGTCAGTGGCCCTATATGCTTCAAACTATGAAGCTATAGTTACCCCTAAAGCGTAACTTTCAGATGAAATGAACAGCTTCCACTTGTTACTGGACAGTGTCTTTTCAAAATAAACTTGGGTTTAGAAACCAGGCCTACTTTGTAAGGTTCAGGAAAAATAAACATGGTTTGATTTTTTTTTAAAGTATGTTTCTTAAGTAACTAAACTGATACATAATCACAGTGGTGTAATTTAACAAAGTTATTTATACTTAGTTACAGTACTTGTGTACGCTACATGAGTTTTTCTATTTCTGTAATCTTTCACTTTTACTCCACTACATTTCTCCTAAGCCATTTAGTTACTTACTTCAAAATAGGGAAGTAATTAGGAAGGAAGGAGGGGACATATGGGTGAATGAAGGAATGAGAGGGAAGGGAAAAACTGGATTTTGCTGTGAAAGTTGTGCAAGTTGTGACGAGGACCTTGTTTTTCTTCAAGTGTAATTTACTTGCCATTCTTAAGGTGGTGTATGTTACAAAGAAACATACATCTTTTTTAGCGTCATATACTTTTACTTTCAATTTCAAAACTCAAGTACATTTAATATCATAAAAATACTTTTGATTTTTAAGTGTAGCAAATAACAGATATTTTAAGACTTTTACTGAGGTAATATTCTAATAGGCGACTTTTTCAAAAATCATTTTCTGGTAATACACTGTTCTTTTACTTAAGTATGGTTTTAAGGTAAGTTATCCTCCACTGCATAATCACTTGACTTATGTAGTTCAAATAGCTCATTGATGACTTATGTTTTTAGACAGGAGACAAACAGCATTCTCCTAGGTCATAGTCCTGTGTTTGTTTGATCCATCCATACACCCTGTACTACTCCTTTTGTTGACTTTCTTGTTCTTTATACTACATCAGTTGCTCTGAGTGTCCGGTGTTGCCACAGATGGGTTTACAAGCGAAGTGCGTCACATACAGACGCTACAGGGAGCCTTGTGTATTGCCATCAGACACTGAGGGGTGTGATATAGTGTTGGTATTTGGTGACATGGGAGTAACAATAGGTTGTTAGAACAAAGTCAAGTCCTTCATCAATATGTTTTGTTACCTACATGTTTTTGGCTATCTTGACTTTATGAGGGTGATGTCTGAGGTTTTGTCTGCTCCCTTTAGTTGATCACTGACTTTACAACATAAATATACATTGCCTTAAAGACAAGACCTACAAAACATTATTACATCTTTGAAATCTTTTGGATTTTAAACAAAAATAATTACTGTAATCACTACCTTCCACTAACAGGTAAAATGGTTGAATTTTTAAAAACTTTTTCAACTTTAGAGTTCAAAACAAAGACTAAACATCTTTCATCTCCTAATGATGAACATAACTTATTAATGAGAATATCCGAAATCTCAAAGCATTTCTCCCTTTCCCCCTCTTCAAGTGATCCAGTGATGCATTGAGTTAGTCTTAATGGTCAAAATTAATTACACCGCTTCTCTAATGATCTGTGCAACTCTGTCATGTTCATCAACATCCTCGTCGTGTAACTCCTCACATGCAAGAATATTTGAGACTCGTCTTATTCATTTAAATATTAACCACTGAAATATCAGGTTTGTTCAATTTTCATAATCTAATATCCCCTAAAAACCTGCAATTACAGACAACATATTAAATATCAACCTCCCAAAAAGCAGAAGAAGAATAATGCAGATGCAAAGTCTACTTGCTGTAAAAGGTATCAAGCAGAATAATGGATATGCTCAGACAGTCAATAGCTGTTTGCTTCTTAGTTTTGGAAAGTTATATAACGGCACATTCAGCTGCGTATAGACAGTATCACACACACACACACACGCAAGCGCACGCACACACACACAAGTCTCTGCATCTTTGCATTGTGGGAGCTGAGGTGTCAGCTAACTAATCAATTGAAGTCTTCCTGCAGTAACGAGTGGAGAGAGGATCATATTAACAGCAGTATTGATTTTGTCTGAGGGGGACTTCATGATGGTTGAATTACACTATACATAATGAATACGCTCCCAAATAAACGCCGGCTTTGTACCCATCACGCTGACACATACATGCACAGATACATGCACACGCATACAGGCTCACATTCAAGCACGTTTGTCAAATGTGAGTGGTGCAGTGATGATCCATCTGTCCAAACACAGTCAGGGGAGTGTGAGTTCGAGGTCACAACACAGTGCTGATAGATGCTCACTTCTCTCTCTCCGGCCAGACACCAGTAAAATCAACCCAGACTTTGCTTTAGACCACAACACACAAAGACACTGCAGGGCTGCTTCATAAAGCTGTATGTTTGTCAGGCAGAGCGCTTATATGTGTGTGTGTGTGTGTGTGTGTTTGGATGCGATTGACTGGGTGTTTGCCTGTTTATCACTCTGTCTATCAGATGGGTTATTGCCAGTTTTTGTTTGTTGTTCTGAGTCTCTGTCTGCCAATTGGTATCTGTGATTTTGGCATCTTATGCTTTAGACCAAAGCACACACAGAAATGACAGAGATGTTTGCTCGTTGCTTTGCTGCCTGTGTGTTGGAAAAGGACAGCAGAGACTGAGTGATTAGTCTGTGGCTGAACTAAGTTTCTGATTGATGAAAGATTAAAATGATTACTATGAAGTCTGAGCACGACTTCCCAACTTGCTGATTGTGTGGCCGAATGAACAACTGACCGACAAACTAGATGACCGTGTGACAGTCAGGATGTTGAACTGAATGACAGACAGTCTGACAAAATAAGGAACTAGGTGACTGACAGAGAGACTGATGAGATGCCTGAATGAGTGAATGACTGCTGCGTAAAACACAACATGATTGACAGGCCGAGTGGCCGACTGACTGACTTTTCTTCTCCTCAGGTTGTCATGAGGATTTTCTTTCCACAGCCACCTCTCGGATTTCCTCCACCGTTATCCATCCCCTACCCCTTTCTGTCTCTACCCGCCATTGACCTTTTCCTTCACTATTTATGCTTTCAGTCCACCTCAGTCCACCGGGTGTCTCACAGGCTCAGCAGAGGATGACAGAGAGAATGACAGTGTGATGCTATCGCCATCAAAGGCTCATTGCTGCACAGCAGGGTCCTTTCCGCTTCACGACCCCCGGATCGGGGGGCAGGTTAATTCCGCACGAAGCGAAATGTTTGTGTCTCTCCAAGAGTGAGATTGAAAAGGATCAGATGGCTTGTTTGTTTCAAAAGCTTATCTGCGGTTCACAGTATGGCTTTTGATGCGCAAATCAAATGTGCACATGTGCTGTTTGTCGTCTTCAGTCTTTCACATTCTTTCTGTGTCTCTCTCTTTCTCTGTCAGACAGACACACAACACACAGATACACACACACACACACACATACACACACACACACACACACACAGTGGTGAGTAAAGAGCTCTTTCAGTTTTCCCTCCAGCCCAGAATGCATTTCACACTCCAGCTTCCTCCTACTGCTGACATTTCTCTGCATTGAGCATGAGCATGTTATTATGTATTATATATGCTACTTTGCTGCTGTCACAGACCTTACTTAGTGACTGTTTGCTCATCCATTTTTTTTTTTGTTTTCCGCATTCTAAAGCTTTCTGAACTACATTATTTTGCTGCAGTCTTTGTATAAAACTATGAAGCTTGTATTATTTTTCTTTTTGTTATTATTATCAGTAATCATTCTTATATATTTTCATGCTGCCATGTTTTCTTCTGGTTCTATGAATTAATTTTCAATTCAAACTGAAGTTTAAATAATGTTTTGCTTTAAAATTATAATGGTATATCCTTGCTATCTGTTTTTACTTTGCACTCCTTTGGTCAAAAAAGAAGAAATTAAAGTTTTATTATTTTTGTGCAGTCACAGTGCCCCCTATAAAAGTGCTCTCCAGGGTATGTAAATTTTTATTCAGGCTGAATTTGACTGGCACAATATTTATGTGATTGGTTGGTAATATCAAGTCCCGCAGGCAGTTAAAAAGCTAGTGGGCCGGACGCTTTAATTAAAGAAAAACTTCACCAACAAAATGTCAATTTGTATGTCAATTCTTCCCCTCGTGTTACAATTAATTCATGAAGAAATGTTTTGTTTTTTTTAGCATGCCGCATTTAACAACAGCAAAACTACATCAAAACATCCATTTATAAACTCTCACACAAAATCCAAGTCCATTTACGCAGACATCCACTCAGTAACACATGCATTTTTGATTATGATTCAAAATATATAAGTAGCATGTCTAGACAAGCGTGTGTGGTCTAAAAAGCAACGTTTTAGGAAGTTCTCAGCATACGACCGGGTAAATGAGACGTGGCTTATACTGCATGAGCTGTGTGAGAGTTTGTGAATGGATAGTTTTGCTCTTGTTAAATACGGAACCCTTTTACTCCCATTCATCAACAATCGTCTTTGATTTTGGATTCTCTGTTCACTGTGGAGTCACACAAGAAAAACAAAGTTTTCTTCCCGATTTCAACTCAACCTGTTGTTAGTAATCGACATACAAATGATCATTTTGTGGGTAAAGTAATACTTTAACCAAAAGCAAGTTAATTCCCTTTGTTATGTGAGTGCAGGACAGTTAGCAGAATATGCACAATAGCAACAGAATCATTGCAGCTGATATTTCCTGGTGCAAAATGTATGGGCATTTCTAATTTCACTACTTTTAAAGCCAAGAGAATACTCTTTCACCAAGAAAGGTTTTCGCAGTCTTTAAAAAAATCCCTCTTCGATAACGCATATTTCTGTGCCATAATGCTATATTTTTGCCTGCACATAATCTGACTCCGAGTCCAGTATGTTTCACAGACAGCTCTATATCGGAGTAAACATTAAATCGAACAAATGCTGGATCACTTTCCGCCTGTTGGAATGACGCTCTGAGATTCAAATCTGTTGTTGGTTTGCGATTGCTGTAGAAGATTGGGAAAACAGAGCTGTGTATTTTCTGCTCGCAGCATATGGAGGGAAGTTATACAGCTGATGAAACACAGGCGCTGGGGGTGCGGCAGCAGGGGCAGAGGAGAGCTTCTTTGGTGCTGGACTGAAACATCGCAGGTACTCAACTTTGTTCAGTTTGTTGTTCCGCAAAACTTCTGCTGAAACTTTTACAGTAAATAGTGCTTGCGGGTCAATTTAAGAAAATGTCACCCGCCTCTGCCCCTGAGTAATGGTTGTAAACACCACAACCTTTCATATTTTTTTATTTTTTTTGTACATACTGAAAAACACAATGAATCTTGAAAATACCAAAGTCTGTGCATACTGTACTGAGGTGAAAAGGCTTCTTTCTTTTTTTTTTAACCAGCCCTGATGACTCCCCTGACCACAACCATAGCTTTGGTCCAGTTAAATCTGGGACGTTCATCACTCACTCACTCACTCATACACACACACACACACACACACACACACACACACACACACACAGAGCCACAGAAACACACACATGCACTGACTCTCCACTGTCTTGCTCAAAAACACACCCAGCAATTTCATCCGAGTCCCACCCTAACTCTCCAGAGCTTCCCAAATCCTGCTGTTATTTTTACTCAACCGGCTTACCCTCTAGCACTCATGCTGATGCACTACCACGTGCCTGAATGCGGTCGGCGTGAGTGTTTCTACACAACACATCTCCAGATGAAGAAAGGCTTAAACAACATGCAATATGTGGCAAAAAAAGTGACATCATGCCTGAAAAGAAGAAACATCCGTGTGAAAGCTCTCACACGCCACTACACTACACACAGATTACCAACATGACGTGGCCTGTGTCTTGCTGGATGTACTTTAATTTGACCCTTGACTTAAAACCATTACAGAACTCCAGGCAGGATTGCCCTTTATAATACAGAGCAAGGCTTTAAAAATGGTTCACTTCTACATTTAGGTCAAGGTAAGGCAGAGTCAGGACTTGCTCCCTACACAGCCAACTTCCTAATTGCAGAGAATTAATCATTTCTAAGGTTGGCTGGTTTCTTTTTTTGACTTTTGACAAGGGTACAATGAAAATAGATACACTGTGTAATCTTTTCATTTGTATTCATTTCTTTTAAATACTGTGCCTTATTCTTAAAGGAAAAGTTTGACATTTTGGGAAATATATGCCTTCGTTTTCTTGCCAAGACTTAGCTGAGAGTATTGTTTGCACTTTCATGTCTGTACACTAAATATTAAGCTATCATTAGCTGCCAGCTAATATATATAAGCACACAGACAGGAAACGGGGGGGTATGGCTTGTGTGGTTCATCCAAAGGTGACAAAATCTGCCTACCAGCACCTTTTAAGCTCACCAATCAACATATTACATCTCATTTATCTCATTAATACAAAAACCCAAGTGTAAAAACGACAAATCGCTGCTCTAAAGAGTGTTATATGCAGGAGTACATCCTTGGTCGGGACTGGTAAATTTATTGTGTTACCGCTGTTTGCCTGGCAGCTGCATTTTGATGGAAATAGTTTGACATATCACACCACCCTGAAAAACACTGATTTGTTGGTTTTTACACTTCAGTCTTTATGCTAATGAAACAAAACAACATATGTCAATTAATGTTCATTTTTAGTCTCTCTGCTAAGCTAAGTTAGCCTGCTGCTGGCTGTAGCTTTATACTGTATTTAGCATACAGTAAAGTCTCGGTGGCACACTGCTTTTATGGCTATGGTATGAAAACTGACAGTGATAATACAGTGTACATTTGCTTCTTTACAGTATTGGAAAAAAAAAGGAACCAAATGGAGAATGTCACCTGCATGTGCACATCTCCTTTCCTCCCCGAATGCCTGTCAGACTTTTCACACATACTTACATTTTCAAAAAATGGTCTCAAGTTTTAATTATGATAAAGCATTTGTTCAGCCAAAAGTAACCTTTTGTTTTTATTCTTCTAAAGGTCCAGTGTGTAAGATTTGGGTTATCTACTAGCAGAAATAGCATATAATATTCAAAGCTCTTTTTTTCATGAGTGTATAATCATCAGAAATTAAACACGGCCACATGCAGCAGAGACAGCAGAAAAAAAATCAGCTTCATAGTGATAGAACAGCACACAATCTGCCTTTCACCTTTCATTAACATTATCCCAGCCCTCTCTCTACCTCTATGGCCAGGGTGCTGCTGCCACTGCTGCTGAGAGATGTCTACATAGCACAGTGTCAACTTCAAAAAAAATCCTGTGGTCGACCCAGGCACCGATCGGCTGTTGAGACAGCGGCTCAGCCCAGACCCTCAGGCTACTGTCTGAGCTGCTCTCAGTGACAAGAAAGCACTGTTCACAAGGAGCAAATTCTCACAACAACCTCGCAGCTCTTCAGTGGTTTAAATCTCAGAGAAGAAACCAAGAGTTTGTCACCCCTGTCCCAAAACGACATCTCACTGAGAGTTGATATTTCCATGACAACCTCAGCAAGGTACTACAAAGTTACCTCTCTGACAGGAAAGCAAGTGTTAGGCTGCTACAAGCTCACTTCTACAAGGTTTCGGGGTGCTTTTTCTGTTCCAATGTCATCGATGACTTTGACTTAACAACTAGCACTGAAGATTTACACAGACCCCAAAACCCTAAACTGATTTGCAAGCACAGGATCAGGTTCTTTTTCACTCTGGAGATGATCAAAACAGTCCCCTCATGGATGTTTGAAAAAATTTCTGTCATTTTCTCAACATTTAACTGCCAGGGTAATGCATCAGCATAAAAGATTTCTTGCACTTCAAAGCCTTTGTACTCCGTGTGGTGTATTAGCAGGGTCGATCCACACGAGTGGAGCAGTGTCATCTGATGCCTGATCAAGGCAGCGGTGCGAGGATGGCCACAACACTTCAAGACTCACAGCAAAATAACGTGCCACACATGCAGGAAATACAAACACTAAACTCGTAGCAGCACATATACACTCACTGGAGACTGCAGCGATGAGGGGCATAAAGCCCACCACTGAGGAATGGTGACATTTTTAAAGCTTTAATTACATGCTTGGCTAACGGGTAGCCGACTGTCTCACTGGGTGCAAAATTGCACGATCACAGTCTTCAGCTGTGCACAGGCGCGAGTCTAAAACTGACTTGCCATTCACACAAACACACCTGCCCTCTGCACCTCTGAGGTGAAGAAGCAAAGCGATTGCACTCACTGCTCTGCCAATATCAAGGGTGACTACTAAATACAGGACCAGCTCATTGATCTATCCTTTCGAAAGGGCACAGACGCGCTCCACAGATGAATGAAATACTACCTTGATGCTAACCAGACTCCAAATGAAGAGAAAATTACAGTCATCCAAGGGTAAATTCCTCTCATTCAGCGGAGAATGTGGGATCAGTGAGTGGAGACTGCTTTTTTTTTGTTCTGTACAGAATACTGCAGTTTTGAATCATCCAATTATTAATATCATAATCAATCATATCAGCTTTAGCGATGACAGGATATGACTTGGGGAATGATGGATGAAATCTCTTTCAGATAGGAATCCACTGCAGGGGAGCTCCAGTCTCTCTAGTTATACTTGCTATAAAGCCTACTAAAGCTGTACTGTACAAAGCTTTCAAATGTATGTACTGTTGGATTTTCTACAGCAGAGATGGAGGGTTTAAAAGTACACACACTCAGGGACCGAACTTCAACATTATGTCAGGTTTATATCTGTTCTCCACTACATTCCAGAGGCAGGCTAAATTTTGTACTTTTTAGTTTTTTATTATGCATGCCTGTTACTTTAAAGCAGCTGAAATCAATACTTTTATATTGAAAATGGATCAAATCACTATGTGTGGTAGGAAAGATGTTGCTCATAGTGACAAAGGAGCTTTTTAACTTCTTTTAACTCATTGTTTTTCGCTCTCAACACTCTTAATGTACCATTTTTGACCATAGCAGGCAGCTGTTTTCAGCCAAAAAGCTCTGAAATCCCACTGTATGCTATCCTCCCTAGCGTAAATGGCAAACAGATGAATTTAGCCTCTACCTAGTAAACACAGTGGAGCATTTGGTTTAAGAGACAGATATTTTCCTGGCAGTTGGTAGCAACTCAGACACCAGCATAAATGTTGGCAATGTACGTTTCTGCAAGCAGTGGATATGTGTCGTTTGTTCGAGTTGCCAACTATTAAATTAATTGGTAACTAATTTAATAATTAATGAATTGGTTGGAGTAACACTTTTTATGAAACAAAGCCAAAATATTCTAATTCAAGCTTCTTTAATGTGAATATTTTCAACTGTCTTTCTTCCTCTATGACAGCAACCTGAATATTTAGAAAAAAAAGCAGCTTGGAGGCTGTCTCACCAAAGTTTCATGCCATCCACGCTTGCCTCAACATCCTGATGACTGTCAGCTCATATACTGTTCATGTAATTTGAACTATGTCACTTGAGAAATGTTGATAAGATATGTATAAAACAAATACATATCCCTAGTTTGCAGAAATGTATAATGGCAACATTTTCGCTTGATGCCAGGGCTGTTAACAAAGCCAAGGAAATATTCTCTATGAGGCCAGAAAGACAACTCTAAATGAATGATAATGTGTAAATAACCAGCTGTTTATTAAGAAGTTCAGAATATCAACATGAAATGTGATAATATGTCAGTGTTGTGTTAACAGCTTATGCTCCCAAATGGCCAAAAAAATCACTTATTGCTGGTTTAAGACTTTACATATGCACTATAAGATATGCTAAAGAACGATGGATTGTTATGGTTAAATATTGGCAATATGACATAAGATTTTGGCTTCATAGAAATGTTAGTTTTTGAAGTCAGTTAAAAATCTTTAAGATTTTACAAAGTATCTTGCTTGATTTTTGCTAAGCTTTAATCTGTCAATAATCATCTAATTTGTATGGACTTCCTCGACAGGGAAACATGCTCATTTAGTTTATTTTGTCCGTCTTGTCTTTTTTTCCCCCATTTCAATGTGTATAACACTTCAGGAACAAACTTACTGGTGAAATTAGGTCAGCTACAACATTAAATGCACTTATTGCAGACTGCTTTTTTGTGCTGTTCAATATATTTTATTCTTTTAAGTACAAAACTAGTTGATTGCCATATCAGTTGCTTGGATAAGTCTAACAAGGTTGGTGAACTCCGTGGCAGTATCATCTTCCTTTAAAAATCTGCCCTATCACTGTCAGAAGTTCCAATCGGTCAAACCCAAAGGGAGGCGGGGAGAAGTGAACCATAATCAATCTTTCCACATGTTTCTTACAATCAACACATCCAGGATAACAAGCCCAACAGGCTGCCAACTCCTACAGCTCAGTAATTATATGCCTGAAAAACAACAACAACCACCTCTTTGGCAGAAAAAAAAATCATACCCACATATACTTCTACAGACATAAAGGACCTACAGATGGGGAGGGAGCCATAAGGAAGCTGCCACGAGATGAGTCGTCTTACTGTATCTGAAGCAATGTGGCAGGAGGGATAGTAAATTAGCTCTTGGCTCCACTGGAACCAATTAATTACCCGTGCGTGTGCATGTGTGCGTGTCTGTGTGTGTCTGTTGAGTGCCTGGCCTTGGCAATTTGTCCCGTTAACACCAGAGACGGGCACAATAGCGGAAAGTTATAGCATTAATGAGAGTGAGAGATGGGTTTGGTTAGCAGCAGCTGTTTTATCACCAGAAAGGACGCAGCAGAAGTGGTCTTAGTGTGTTTGTGTTTGTGCAAGTGTGCGCCTGCCAGAGTCTCCATCTCCCCCGAATATGTCTCTCGGGGGTGAAGTGGAACAACAGAGCAGCGGAGTCGGAGACAGAGCCTGCAGGCATCCGATGTGATCGTGTCTCTGCTAGACCAAGCAAACAGATGTAGGTCTATCTCCCTCTGTCTCGCCTCTCTCTTTCTCCCTCTGTCTGTATGCGTGTTCGTGAGCAGTCTGAAGGATTGTGTTACACCGAGAGCTGAATGGACTAGTCTGCTCTAACAGTGAACCTTCTCAAAAATATAGACACCTGAGACTTGAAGCCACTTTCAGAGCCGGCCTACACACCTTAGCCCTAGGCAACTCATGTCTCTGGATCTATTAAGGCTATGTTAAGGCAAAAAACTTCTATGAAATGCACTACTTCAGTGATTCTTCTTCTACTTCCTCTTTTTTGCTCACTTCTACTAGAGCAGGGCCTAAGGGGAAAGGCTTTAATTGGGTATTTGATTCCCAGTTGAGCTCCAGAAGAGGGCTTTATTAGTCAGTTGTGCAATTAGGAGGTACTGGACTTGAAACATATTGATTCTGCATATACGTTAAATGCACTGCACATACTTTATGCATAGTAACAGATATGACATATTGCAAACAACTGTGCCTTCAGGAATATGTTGCGTCAACATTAAACCCTAAAGTTAACTAGTTCTAAGTGCTGTGTTCGAGGAAGTGGTATTATTTAGGTGCAATTCTTACACACAAACACACACACATACCTCTTACTCCCAACTCATCAAATACCAGCCTATTCTCATTCTGAAATCCTCAAATACAGCCACTTTTGCAGTGACTTTAGCATAAGATCCTGACACCAAAAGCCACTTTTTGCGGCAGACGATGCACAAAGATACGTAGAGTGTAATATGTTAACACAGAAGTACACTGACAAAGCTGCAGCATGTAACGACTTGGGATCAAATGTGTTGCAAATACAGCAGCTTGATCGTCCTGCGCTTCAAATTATGTCGCTCTAAGCACCCATTTAGCATCAGTTTTGGAGGCTTAGGGGAAACTTAGGTTTCATCACCAAAACTACTTTAGGTTTAGACAACAAAACTGCTTGATGTAAAATTGTTCAACAAACTCATTGGACGAAAGTTAAGTTTTTGAAGACTTATGAAAAATATATGAAAAATGTAATCAGACACCTGCATGTGAATGCTTTTTGCTCATGCAGAGAAAATTACCTTCCCAGCTATCCCTGAATAAAATCCTATTTAACCATTTTTTATCTTTATTATCTTTATTTTGTTTCTGACGTAGAGGGCGAGTTTGTAATCTTGACTGTAATGAGTGAAATATGACCACTTGACCATTGTTATGTTTTCTGTATAGTTTCTATGTTTTGTATTTCTTGGTTCTTTTCAACTGGGCAACTATTACAATGCACTGTCATAAGTGCTTCGCCATTGCTGTCAATTTATGTGAAAAAAAGTTACTTTTAAAAGTAAAAAAAAAAAATCAGTTTGTGATACAATAGGTTAAGTTAACAACTGTGTGAAATAATGTATGTTACATGACAATAACTATGTTAAACACTCACACAGGACACAAACAACTATCTCTTGGGTGAAAGTTCATCACTTATTTGACTGATCCACTGCCACTACACCCTGCCCATTATTGACTTTGAACAACTCATACAGATGCTAAAGGGTGCATCAGAATCAGCCACTGACAGCCATGGACCAAGCTGTCGTATTTGATGCACAAAAAGGGGAACAGGGTTCACGCACACAGAGATAACCAAACTGCCATCCAGATCTTCTACACCAGCACATTTTTTCAGGTTTAAATAAACACATCCACTGTAAATATATTCATTTCACTGGTCTATCTTTAGAGATTCTATTTGAATAAAGTCAGTAGCTACTCTTGAGGTCATGAGATGCCCACATTAAAAATGGCTGCTTAATAAGCTTATTTACATCCTGTGAAGATGGGAGTGAGTAAATCAAATGATTTGTGTTGTGTCTTTGAAATTCAACACATTAAAAGAGGCTAACTTTTAACATCAGGGCTCAGTGATTAAGAGTCTGCTGGGAGGCGGTAATTGCATTTCCTTCTGCATGATCCAGTGTATTTTCCCCATGAGAGAGGCCAGGCTGTTTTTGAAGAAGCACAACAACGTGCAACACACTCTCTGAGGGGTAAAACCGCGAAAGCGAGGAAGAGCAGGGGCAACAATAAGAAATATTAATAGATTTGGGAGATGTCCATCATTACAGAGCTGCAGCATGATGTCAGTGTAATAAGTTTTTCACTTGAGGATGGTAACTGTAATTCACTCCAACGCTGTCCCTAATGATAGCCCGCAAAACATCAGTCAACACATTTTATTCATAATAACCTCTGCAGACTACAAATTGCCTTATGATGTCAGCTCACTTCTTCTCTTCTTACTTTATTTTTTTTTGGTAAAAAATAACTTGTTAACCTTAATGCCACCCTCCCCAGCGCAGCATGAATATTCACAACTCACTATTTATATACAGCTGACGGCTACTGTGCTACTGTAAGGTAGAAAGCATAAAACCACACCACATATAGCCCCCACCATTATCTCTCCCACATCAATGGGTGCCATTATCTACATGCTTAGGTCCAAAGGCTTAATGATCAGGTTGTCCTTCACTATGTGCTCATTAACCACTGTGACAAAGCCTTTTGTGCAGGTAGATTTCCTCTGTAAATGCCAATTGGAAGGTCAAAAGAAGCAGTGAATTAGAGCACACTTTGACAGAGTGCCAAGAAAGACATAGCGGTTAAATGAGGGGTTTGGCCTCTTATAAGGAGGCGCTCGTGGTGATATCGAAAATGGCAGCATATGTTAACGAAACCAAAGGTGAACTATTAACTTCAGTGTTAGATTTAAATTTCTCTTTGCAGCATTTACACAGGAATCCATAACGTTCCTATTATGTGACACACTGTCATAACAGCGTGGAGGTGGGGGGTGTTGCATTTTAGAAACTGCCACACTTTATAGACAAGGACAGGAGATGAGACATCAAACTTCTGAGGGAAACAGAAAACTGAGGCTGAGGCAGATTTTCTGCGGGTGACATTATTGATGCTGATCCCCCGGCGCGTCACGCTACACCCTTACTAATCAGGTCTCACTATAATGTTTCCACACTGTCTCTTTCTCTGATCAATGACACTCTGCCCTCCTTTAAAAGCATGAAACTTCAGACAGAAAGCGTGAACTGCACTGTTAATCCACTCCGCCGGTGTGCTGCTAAATCATCAACATGCCGCATTAGATGGACAGAGGGGCGGGGGAATGTAAAGCAGCCAAAGTTTAGGTCGCAGCTGGGCATAAATAATCACACACACGCACACATACACACACTGTGGCACACAAGTGGTAATTGTCTGACCACGTGAAGAAGATCAGGTATCAAACACACATGACAGATCCATATTAAATATAGCTTTGGGCTCTGCAATTTTTACATAATAAACACTAAATGTGATACTAAATCTTCCTTGTGCTTTACAATGAATGCATTTTAATGTGAACATAGCAGTAAGCCTTTCCGATGAAACTGCAACAATAGGACCAGTGAGTCAGCTGTATGTTTCAATGTAATGTTGTTAGAAAGTCATTTTGAAACACCATATGGACAAGGTAACATTAGATTCAGGCTCAGTAAATAGAGGCTGGTTTTACATCTGATAAACAACAGACTTTGGTGACGAAAGTTAAAGCATGCCCACAGCAGGGCACGTCTATTATAATAGAGCAGCAACCTCTTGGCTGAAAAATGAGCCCAATGTGAAAGTGCAATAAACTGCAGTTCCTCAAATGGCCACTTGTTAAAATGCCCAACTTTACAGCAGAAATAAACATGTTTACAGCCTGCTACAAAAAAATCTTTTATGCTTTATAGTTAATTTCAATATTTATGGCAACTGTAGAGCTTTTTTTTTATTTACCTGTTAACATTTAAGTTAAGGCCCAAAGTAATGCATGCATACGAACTTAGCTCCTCCACTGCTCCAATGTCTTCCCCAGTTATGCTCACTTCTGGCTCCAAGATGACAACAGCCAAAATGTCAAACTCGAGGCTTCAGAATGTGAGTTTACGAACCAATGGGTAACGTCATGGTAGCTATGTCCATTATTTATACAGTCTATGCACTGCCTAGAAGCTTCACTAGCCTGCACAGGTATCTCGAAGCTAAATACTTTTTTTTTTTTTTTATATGAGGGCTCTATCTTATTCTCTCCTAGTGCAGATCTGCAGCCCTCCAGCCATTGAAGCCCTCCAGTAGCTAAAAACTACATAGTTTGGTTTGTCCATTGTGGGTTACTTTTAAAACAACATGTCCAAATCTGCTCCATATGTAGATATAATCGCTCATTCTTAGGTAGCAAGAATAAAACGATTCTTATTTTCAGGTGGTTAAAGATTAATGAGAACATAAATATGAATATTATATACAATTTCTGACAACAGATGCCCCTAAATACTATACATCGCACCTTAAAGCCATTTATGACAGTGGTTACTTTGCAGAATGCAAACATAATGTCACAGTGAAAAGCCAAGGAGTGACTGTGACTGATATTATAAAGTGCGTTTGCACAGTTGTACAACAACTTGCATACACACCACAAACACACACCCACACACAGGGAGTCTTCAAAACAACAATGCTCGTCTCAGCTCATGTCAAAACTGCCTTGTAGCGACAAACACATCCTGTTAAAGGCTCCATACGACAAACATTTGTGAATATTTGAGGAATGTCACAGTCACAGACAGCTAATTGCACGTCTTTGGGGTACGGTGCCACTGTTGCCCCCCGAAACACTGGCAACACAAAGCAAGTTCCCTCTAATTGACCCAAATGAGCCATGTAACAAACAGAAATCACTTTGATAATGTGTCATCACTTCCTTCAGAAAAACCGAAAGAGCGACAGGGATTAGAAGCTACAAAGAGTGAGAAAACACATCCTGTCTGTCTGTCTGCGAGTCCAATAAAAAGAGCGAGCGTGAGTGTGCGCTCGCAACGATATCTGTCGGGACAAATCACATATCAAACGCATGTATAAAGTTGTAAATTGCCACATATCACAGATGCAGTGTATCTTTAACATTCTTTCGTCTGGGTAGAAACTACAGAGATAGAATTATCAAAAACTCAGCCCTCCGTCTCGCTAGGAGGGTGGTGCAAGGTCTATAATTGTTATAAGAATGCGTGTGTCAGCAGGTATACAGTAAGAGAGCAGAGGTGTGTGTGTGTGTGTGTGTGTGTGCGTGTGTGTGTGTGTGTGTGTGTGTGTGTGTGTGTGTGTGTGTGTGTGTGTGTGTGGCTTCAGGCTTCATGTTGGTGTTTAATGAGTTTTGTGGGGGAAACTCCAAGGTTTCCGGGATAAAAGTGAGACTCTGTAGTCTCTATTTGGGCCAGTATTAACTCTCCGAGCCTTCATTGCTGCAGGCTCTTCTGCTAACTTGATTAGGCAGGTATGGGCCAGGTGCTTTGTGCCCTCTCTTCACTGAAGTGAAGGCTCGCGCAAGGGCAAGCTGACAGGAACATACACATTAGCACACAAAAGGGACAGACACACACACACACACACACACACACACACACACACACACACACACACGCACACAGTCCTTCTTTCGTCTTTCTTTTTAAAAACATACATGCCGCCACAACTCCACCCAAGAGCAAAAACAATACCATCTAATCAGCAGCAACAGCATCAACCTCCCCGAGATGAAGAGACACACAAGCCCGTATGGCATGTGTCTATAGCTGTGACAGGTCTAATTTAAGCTCACGGCTAAATATACAGCACAGTGCAACGCTGCCCCTCTGAACCCAGTTTCATGACGCCTTTGATGGCTCAACATCAAAGCTGAATATCACCACTTTTAACTCCAATATATTAATTCACTTTCTATGTTTAGGTTCGGCCTCATATTGCTGCAAAGATAAAAAAAAAAAAAAATGCAATGCATATTCATGCAGCGTACACACATTACAACACTGAACAGCCACATAAGATGCCAACTCGTTTGATTTTGGTCGACTGACCCACTATTTCCCAGAAACTATCCCATGTATTAATTTGGAAATACCTTCCTGTGCCATTATGATAACAATTACAGGTTGTGGTTCTGGTTAATACCCCTCCACTGCTCTAAATCCCCAGGAGTCAGTCCCAAAGAATACTAGGTGGATATAATGTGTGGTCTCTACTGGTGTTGACGCACCAGCCCTGGGGTCCATCTGGGCTTGATTGTAGGCCAAAAACAGATGTTCCTGCCCCTGTGTGTGTGTTTTCTTCACCATTTTAAAGTATGTGTCTGCAGAATATGTGTATGCAAAGCTGTCTACCTGACCCAAATGTATCTCTTACTGCTGAAATACCTCTTTGTTAGTGTGAGTATGCGTGACCCACTTGTATCAGTTTACTTGTTCCTCTGTGAGTACGATTTTGTATCTGTGCCTCCTCGTATTTATTTTTGTGTTGTATCATAACAGTGTGAACAGCTGCTTATGCGATTCTATTTATTGGTATTTACATGCCTCTTCCTCCATGTGTGAATGTGGTATGTGCCATAAAATGTGATATTTGTGTGTCTTCCATGTTTGCAGTAACGTATATAAACCCCGAGGAAAGTGTTTGCATGTTTTGTTGAGCTGAAACCATTAATTGGATAGTCTGTGCAACTATTTGGATAACGATTAATCATTTCAAAATGCCAAACAGTCTCTGATTCCAGCATCATGAAGGTAATTAAACAGAAAATAATTTAGATTTTTTTGAAGTGGGGTTGTTTGGAAAAACAGACATAAATACCACAACAGAAGCTAAGCTATGTTCTGCTCTAGATGGGGACGGCAACAAAATTGTATTTTCTAATTATTTTTACTTATTATTAAAAAATCATTATCACTTAAGGTTTACACAACATTTATATTTTCCCAGTTTTACCTTTCCATCCTTCCCATCAGTCAGCCCTTTCTGATGGGAAACGAAAGCCGTTATATCCTCTCTTCAAAGCTGCCACAATCCATGGACAAAAGTAATAATTATACCTTGCTGAACATAGGAGCTGCTGGTGACTTTGATGTTTTAAAGTGTTATCTCTAATTTCTTTGAAGCAAGGTAATCTATAGTCAATGTATTACCTACAGTTGATGGTGTTTGGCATGTCCCTAGTTTGGAGAAGTAAACAGGAGTGCTGCCATGGAAACTAAGCAATCTAGTGTTGTAGACGGGGGCAGCAAAACATATTTTACCTACCTAAAAAGAGACAAGCTAATAAAATCCACATCAATTTATGTACACACTGCATTCAGAATATTTTCACAGCTTTAAGCTGCCATCAGACAGATCTTTCAGATGGAAACTGAACTGGAACTTAACAATGCTTCTTTCAAAACCACTAGACTCCAGTGACAAAAATAATAATTTTACCTCATAGACAGCAGGAGCTGCTGTTTAAAAGGATTAGTTTGGATTCACCAAAGTCATACAGTAACGCAAAAACACTAACAGCCAGTCCCATGTTCTGTGAGGTAAAATTAGTGTTTTTATCAATGAACTCTGGTGATGGCCCTTTTTTAGGTGACCAAAATTAATTTTGCCTCTGCGCCTTTCAACATGGCTATTCTCCTGTCTGCTTCTACAAACTGGATGTTTGCCCACTGCGGTCTGATGTAGGAATACGCTGACTATAGATAAGCATCTCATGTTATGTCACATCCCTTAAAGTGAGAGGACTCACTGCTGTTACTTTTAACTATCTTTTGCATCTGATGGTCAATAAAATAAGGAATTACAAGACATAACAATGGGTGCCTTGAAATTCTAATGGGAATTTTTAACATTTTCTGACATTATATGGACATACCAATTAACTGACTAATCAATGTATGCCATAGGACAATATGCCAAAATAGCAAAAAGAAAAACAAAGTCAGAAAGTTGGATCAACTAATCAGCTTGCTTGACACGTAGGTCTGCACTGTGTGTTGAGATTTTGGAGGTGTGTGACCTATAGTTACCTATAACACCCTTCTCTGTGTAGAAACTCCACAGAGGGATAATAGCTTGACTGTGAGGATTTCTCAGTAGGGTTTTGGGATAATTTGGATTTGACTACTTTACTTCTCTTTTTCATCTTAGACAAAATGACAAACATTTATTCTTAAGCTCATTTGATTACAATATGGCGACAATTTCCCGACTAGAGCCATTATAATTGAACATTTTTGCATCTTTAAGGCCTAATTCCTGTTTTTCTTTTTCTTAATGCATCTGAATCTAAGAAAAATCCCTCTTATTGTGTCAACATGAGTTGCAGATTAGCAGCAATTTAGAAGTATTAAATACAGATATTCTGCTTTCTGTGATTACCCTCCTATAATACTTTAATCTCTGCCATATTCCCAATTGTAAAAAGTCAAAATAAAGTTATTCTTGTATTGAAATATTAGCAGGCTGATGGAAATTTTGAGTTCTTCTCACTTTCTGTCCTGTTATTAGTTTCTGTCAGAAAATCCTAACGTGCATTATCACATGGTCACACTGGCTTGCATTGTTCCACTGCGTGCAGTCGGTGGACACAGCCAGAACAAATTTAAGTGTGTACGTGCGTGACGACACGTTATAACTGTGCTGTGATTCATGCTCCGGCTGAACACTCCAGTGAGTTTGTCTGGATACCTGCATATATTTGCTGCATGTATTAGTTTTGTTCAAGTAAAAATGCATATATATATATATATATATATATATATATATATATATATATATATATATATATATATATATATATATATATATATATATATATATGCACACACACACACACATGTCCATGTATATATATATATATATATATATATGCACACACACACACACATATTCTTGCAGGCACCGGGCTGCTGCAAAGCTTTCTGGGACCAAAACATGGTGGAGTAATGGCTTTCAGACTGCCACTGACCCGCTCTTCAAAACGTGAAGAGAGGTGCAAAAGACTGGAGAGGAAGGTGGCGAGAAAGCCATTTAGGGTCACTTGAGGTAGATTACTGGTGGGAGGCCGGTAATAATGAGAGGAATAGAGGAACAAAGGATGGAGGAGATGCAGTAGAGGATGAAGAGTAAGAGGTTGGATGAGATGAAATTAAGGGACAGTCTTGGATAGAGGAGGTTGGAGGAAAAAGGAGAGGGGTGTTAAAGAGGTTAGGCAGGAACAAAAGGAGCGGTGAGTAAGGAGGAGAATGGAGAGGATTAATAGAAGATGGAAAGACAGAAAAAGGCTGAGGAGTTTAGAGGCACTTCAGAGGAAGGAGGTTGGAGAGTGCAGCTTTGCTATGAAGAGTGGCCAGGGTCTTCATGAATAACGCATGCCATAAATATTGATGGATTACTGAATGGGGCCACCGGGGCAGAGGTATAGGGGGCCCAAAGTGTCAGGGTCCCCTGACCTTCACCTGCAAAACATCACTTAAATTAACATGTATTGTCCAGTAGGAAACTCAAAATGACCACATAGAGATAAAAATGAACTACAAAGAGACACAAAACAACCAAAAAAGCTACAAATAAACCTCAAAGAGATATAAATTGGCACCAAATGACTACAGAGAGATGCAAAGGAACAAAGATGCACAAAACAACTCCAAAGAGACATAAAATGACCACAGAGGTATGCAAAAAACTTCAAAAAGACACAGTTAAATTGATATAAAATGATTATAAAGAAATCCAAAGGAACTACAAAGAGGCACAAAATGACTTCAAAGAGACATAAAATGAACACAGACATGACACATGCACAAGAACCAAAAGGAGTCATAAAATGCCTAAAAAAGACACGAATATACCTCAAGACACACAAACTGACCTGAAGAGGCACAAATTGACAACAAAGACATTCAAGGGAACTCCATAGAGACATAAACAACTTCAAATAGACATAAAATGACAACAAGGAGATGCAAAGGAACTACAAAGAGGCACAGACCAACTGCAATAAAAAAAAACAACAAAAAAACAAAGGATACAAATTTACCCGTAACAGACACAAAATGGAACCAAAAGACACACAACAACTACAAGGACACACAAAATTACCACAAAGAGAAACGAAACCACAAAAATGCTGACAAAGATACAAAACTAAAACAAAAAGATGCCAAACCAGCACAAAATTTGCATGTCTTGCTCTTATGTAGGAGAGGTGGTGGGGCCTTTTGTATGTCTGTGCCCAGGTGCCCATTGTCTCATAATCCTACCATGGCCATAAAACTGCAATTCCTTACATCTCAAGGCCGGTGAGTGTATGTCATGTGTCAGGAAAGTGGTCCCACAGAGGTAATTGAATCAGGACATGAAAACAACAGGGGAACAGATTCAGGCTGAGGTGGACAGGCACAGCTGGAAAAGCAACAGTCCCCCCCTTTCAAAGTAAAGGGAGGGGAAACACCGGGGACTGCGGTATTCAGAGAGCTGACTCTACATGGCCTTTCACAGGAGCCACAGCTCCAGGTGCAACACAGGGCAGGTCTGTTTAACATCTAATTCTATTGCAATGCCCCATGTCTTTTATTTGTTTTAGCCCGACTCTATCCCATATGTCTCTGTTTTGACCAACACGCTATGCTTTTTTTGTTGTTGTTTTATGTAAACTGCAATCATACAACTGTAATTGTCCATCACTGTGTGAAATGATGACAAAACAGGTGAAAATTGATTCAAACTCACCCTCTAACAAGAAAAGGCAGACTGAAACAAACCAGTTCACACATAAAAAATACTTTTAACAAACCTTGCTGCTTTTATATGCCGGAAAGAAGCCAAAATTGTGTGAGAGGGAGTTTAAAGTGCTCTGGGTTTTTTTTTTTTTTTTATCTGGCTTCATCAAGCAACTACTGGTATTGTAAAGAGGAAATTGCCTGTAAAAACTCTGCTACCTCATGCCTAAACCTGGAGAAAATCTGGAAGTTGAGGTCCATTGTGGGAGCATAAATAAACATAAACAACACTAGGTGTAAACGAGCCTAACAGGAGACAAAAAAAAGTTGGGTTAGTCGTTTCTGCAGCTGGCTCAGACTGTTAATGCCTGCATTTTTTCTATTAGACAGGACCCCCTGGCTGCCTCATACAATTATGTTATTCTTCTGGGGCTGTGAGTGTGGGTGTCTGCATAGTGAGACTGTGTCTGGAGGTGATAAAACAGCAGAAAGCACATAAATAATGACTTAATGATCCCCTCCACCCTTTGCTATAATGATGACAATGGAGTTTTCCAAGCCGGGTGTGGGGCAGACAGGGTGACGCACATGTGGCCTCCAGGTGCGCTCAACTCCATCTCTACTACTTCTTAACATCCCAACTCGCCATGGACGTCCATCTTTGACCCAGTCAACCTTTTGTTATCCTGCCATTGCTGCATATCCATCTCAAGAATATATTGTTTCCTGTGTGAGCGTTGTTGCAGTTGTAGAAATATGTATCTAATATGTGTGAAAGCGTTCTGTTCTCAGGGGAATGATTCAGCTGGATGATCTGCATTAATCAACCCGTCATGTCGCATTCCTCCGTATGCGGAGAGTGTGTGAAAGATGCTTGCAAAGAGAGAGAAGAGAGGGGAGAAACAGGTAATTTTGAGTGGCAGAGTGTGTGGGGGCAGACGCAGAATCAGACATGTGGTTAAATTGCAGTCCGGCCGCTGAGGCAGAAGTAACGGCGTGATTTGTGTAATTGTTTCTTTTAGGTACTACCACTGCTACACAACAAAAGCTTTAAATCATGCGACCATACACTACAATTAACATCCGTTCCCTCCTCATGCTCTGCGGCTAAATATAATGATTGATCAAGATCATTTGTGGTAGGAACATTTTTTTTCGCTTTTCTGCTTTTTATATAATTTCACCAACACCTAAAAGTCCTTTGCTGCTCCTGAAAAGCGACTAGTTCAGGGAGAAGTCTTAGTGTCAGCGATCCAAACTGTGAAAGAGGATGAGAAGCGCTTTAGAGTGAGAATCAAAGATGAGACAGAGTGACTGTAACCTGCCAATTACTATAATTGCCTCAGCTTGAATTGATGAACTCTGAACATCTAAGAGTGTGAGAAATCACACATGTGCTCGTATGCAATTACTTGAAAAATATTCTTTTTTAGACTATGAAGAAGCAGAAAAGGGTTAATTATGATATATGGGGCCCAGAGGGAGGCAGAGTGGGTGTGAAGCATTGAGGACAATGACATGTCTCACTGTGTGTAGCAGAGAGACCTGCCACCGCCTGTGGGACTGAAACAGTTCCAGGAAGCCGAAACCACTGTTGTTTCATGCCTATTAGGACACAACACTGACCGTAAAACTAAACACGAGGGTTTTTTAGAGTCCTTGAGTAAGTTACTGCATCCCTCGCAGATCCAGCTGCCCCTGCACTCTGACCTTCCCCTATAAGGGGGAGGGTGAGCCAAAAAGATTACGTCCCTCAGGGGATAAATGAAGTATTGTGCTAATATTATGCTATACAGAGTGAGAGGGTGGGTGGAAGCTGCGACGGGGGTTGAAGGAAAAAAATATTTTGGATGGTTTGTGGATCACCAGCTACAAATTTTAGGTTTTTTAGTAACACCAACAGAGGCATATAAAACAAGCAAAAATCTTTACTCGCACAATTACCTCCCGAGTATCAGCTGCTTGATGGTCTCTAGCAACAGTTTCCTCTTCACAGTGTGAAATACAACTCCTTTTTGTGTGCTTTTTCTTAAGTCAATAAAAAGACGTCGACCCTGCAGGAAAGAATCCCCTTTTGCCCTTAACTGCTGCAGAGAAGGGAGTACTTTTCTACCCAGAAAGCCTTTGGGGAACAGCGTGGAGCACAAAATAGATCAGGATGCTACGGGGCCCTTGCTTCGGAAGGGCAGAGGTCTATTTTTAATGACAACAAGAGCACTGCAACAAAGTGTTGTGGTAGGGCAAGTCCAGGGGAAATTTATCCGCTGCGTAGGAGTTCCTCCCTCGCTGCGCCTGTCTAAAGAGTTCTGCAACAACTTGAGTGAAAAACAACTGCAAAGGTTTCCTGCAACAAAATCCATTTTATCCTTCATTTAAACTGATTTGAGTAAGCTGATCTCGGCATATCCTCATTAAGCAAAAAATGGAATAGTCCTTTCTTCTTTCTGTCTCCAGTCGAGTGCTTTCCTGCACCTTTCTTGCACACCTGTAGCTCTTGTGAAAGGGCAGCCGCAGTGAATTTGGGGGTCATGTCTGGTCAGGCTGAGGTCAGCCAATGAGGGCAGCCTCATCTCTGAGAAAGTGAAACTAGATCCGTTCCTCTCAGTCACCCTGCTGACCCCCAGAGGCCTGACACATGCACCTGAGAGCAGAGCTGCATGTGAAACATTAAAAAGTGTTTTACTGCTGGAAAGGTGGCCTTTTAATGAAAGAGTGTCTATGGCATAGAAAGATGCAAGTACTTTTAAAAATTGGTTCTTCATGACCACAGAAACAACGTAGTGATGTAATCTTGAAGTATATTCTCGGGGTCGACCAATATTGTTTTTTTCAGGGCCAAAACCGATACAGATTATACCAGAGTTAATGAGACTGATAACAGATAGTTGGAATCGATATGCATTTACAATGAAAATTAAAATCTTTCAACAGCCCAGTAGAGCCAGCGAAACTCTACCAGATGACGTTTTTAGCATCAACTGGCGTCATCCTGTGGAGTTTTGCCACAGAGGAGGAGGGAGATCTAAGCAATGATAAGATGGAGGAAAGTTTACCAAAGTTCATTTACACATACTACCCACACTGTTTTGATACAAAGCTGGTTGGAAATCGGTAAGGTATCCCTTTAATGCTGTCATATTTGAACACAGGGATATTTTTGACTCACTGTAGCTGTTATTCTTGGGAATTTATTTATTGATATCATGTTTCTGTCTATCTGACCGCCTCTTCCTCCAAATCCCAGTCTGCATTCTACAATTCTGCAAAGTTTAAAGCTCCTCTGTTAAGGCAACACAACCACCGAACGTGTGTGTGTGTGTGTGTGTGTGTGTGTGTGTGTGTGAGTGTGTGTGTACACTGGAATGTGTGTTTTTAGGCGCTTTGGTGTTTATTTGTATTTGAGTTTTCTATTCCAGACAGAGCAGGCAGAGAAAAAACACATCCCAGAGAATCTTTAAACAATCCACTTAAGTCCCAACAGGGCAGGGAGAAGCGCAGGCAGGCAGAGAGTCAGCGCAGCACTTGAACGTAACTCACTTTTCAGGGAGAAGACAATAGAGTCAGAGCAGTAGAATAGAAACAATCTCCTATTTCATGAACAGTATAATCACACCACTGTATTAGCCAACCAACACTAAGTATGCAAAAAAAAGGACACTCCTGGCAATACCTCTAGAATTACTCCATTGTCTTTTCCAGCAACTGATATCCTTATCGCCGAGGCCCAGTACCTGGCTAGACTTTTAACAGACTTAATGTTCCATAACAAAATATCCCTTGAAACCAAACTCCCACTTGTGTACAATAGTATTTAACTCCATATGACCACTTCTTCATGTGCAAAGAGCTTAAAAGAGTCAAAGTCAACTCAGTTTAGCATACTGTAAGTGTGCAATCAAGAAAATAAGGTGTTTGCCACTGGCAGGCAGCCAGGCAGGTTTCTAACTGAGGGCTCATTCTTCCCGATGGTTTATTCAAGGAAGAATGAGATGTTATTCAGGAGGAATAATAAGTGGTTTGTTATTCACTGCTGGTGGTTTAGATCAGACCACACATCCTCTGTGTGGTTTCACCTTCAGAACTGAGGCAGCATTGTGTCTACCAAACGGCGTAGACTACACATTCACATTATACGCAGAGCAGCGAGAGGCATGACTCATGAGAGTCTCATGTCTGGAGTGTGTGCTGTGTTTTTGGAAAACAAAAACATGTGGTGTTTTGTGTGTGTGTGTGAAGGAAAGACCACACGACTGTGTTTTCTTACGTGTTCCTCACTTTTTTTCTTTGCCTTTCTGTCAAGGGCATAGCTTTGGTTTCAGATATACAATGAAGTCCTTCAATGAACTACTATTTAAACTGCTGCATTTCTATTGCGGAACCTTCTTAAAATCACATTTTGGGTCATTGTTAGAAACTTGAGACTTTGCTTTTCTTGACTGATGTTCAGTTCTAGAAAGTTTTAAGGAGAATATTACCTGTGGAAAAAAACATGTTTTTTTTCTTGACTATTATTTTTACACTTATTGTTTTATTATTTTACATGAAAAAAATAATGCAGAGGAAGTGGAAGTGCTTGTGTAGTGCCCAAACAACTTCCTGCAATAGAAGAGCGGTGTTGAAAAAGCTCTAAAAGCACCAGTACAACATGAAAATACTCAATTGAAAGTAGCATTGTACTAAATAAAAGTACAATATTGTGAGTATTTTGAGCAAAACATGCTGTGGCCCTTGTGACTGATATATTGGAGTTGTTTTTAAGTTCTTTATAAATACTTTGGTATTTTAGTCCTGTTGTCTTCCAAGCTTGGAGTCGGGCCCCTCCAAAGAGTCCCTTGATAAATCTGAGGAGTTTTGAGATGATTAATGGTGTAGGAAAGAAGAAAAAAAGTTGTATGCAAAGTTCTATGCAGTGTTTGAACTATTCTCTAATTCATTTTTTGGGAAAAAGTGGATAACTCAACCTTTTTTGTGCCTCCACTAATTATCTAAATGAAACCATCTGAGAAACGTATGTCTCATTTACACTGCATCGTTCGGCTCGGCTGACTTGACTCACTTTGGTACCAGGTCTTTTTCTCCATTTCCTTTTCCACTGTGGAAAGTACCCCCTCAGTGTAGGAAGGATTCTCAGCTGATACCCACATCAACACCACAGTAAACTGACATGACATCATCTTTAATGTGACACCCTCTGAATCCTTTTATCTGCAACAAAGTCTGCACTTTCCCAATTGTAGTGTAGTTTTTCAGGCTGCTATTTTTTTTTTTAAATCTTGGTCGACCTAATTAAAAAATTGCGGTCACTACTGATGGTAGCTTGGCTATTTAAAAATGGGGGATTTACACAGGATGTCACACTGGGCAACTGACAACTCTAGCGATGATTCTGTCTGAGCAGTCTGCAGTGTTTTAACTCTACCTTTTAGTATCGGCTCAGCACATGTACCAAAAGAAGCACAAGAAACTATCTACACCTTTTTTTTAGGAAAAACTAACAAAGATTGGGTCAAGTTGAGTAGAGACGTGCTGCACCATGCAGTGGGAATGCAGCATTAGGGGAAAATGTCTCTGATAGAACTACTAGAGGAACATTTGAAATATAACAAGGAGTCCCAGTTTGTGAGGAGTCACAAGGCAAAAGGGAACGGCTGGTTTATTTCTTGCACCATTTTTGTATTTATAAAAGGACATGACATGTTTTTTTTATCTAATATCTGAACCTGAAACGTAACCTGTAAACTGCTGCAGTATGTATTTTTGTTTGATGTGCAGTGTATAGAAGTATAAAGTATCTTTGAAAGGAAAAACTAGAGTATGGTACAAGTATTTTAAAAACTGAAACGTAATCAGTTACTTTCAATGACTGCTAAGAGGTGAAACTCAGGGCAAAAAAAAGCTCCAAATATTTGCTTTGAGTCCAAGGTAGGGCGCTTTAGAACTTTGGTGGCAACAAAATTTGAATTTCCGTGTGTTGACAGTAAGAGGACATTGGTTGGAGACGGATTCTAAGGCAAACAGAAAAGTGAGAAAGACATCCCTGGCGGAAACTGCGCCTTCATTTTCTCTTCAACATGTTTTTCCTCTTTTCTGTCAATTCTCCCTTCTCCTCTCCTGTCTTCCCTACTCTTTCTGCCTGTGCCTACTTTTCTCTTCCCTGTCCTGTCCTGTCCTGTCTGTCTGTCCATCCCTCTCTAAGGACCCCTGGCACTGACAGATGAATCCAACAGACGGATTCATCTGGGGACCGACTAGACCGGCGCCTCTTGAGAGAAACTCCTCCTTGTATATTTAACGGTTTCCTTCAAACCTTCTCGGCCCGGCCTGTCTGCTCGTCAATCCTCGTATCTCAGATTCCATCTCTGCATAATTCCTCTTTCTTTTTTCTTTTCTTTTTCTATTCAAAAAGCAGGCGCCGCCCCTCTTTGTCTGGGAAATTTAAGTTCTTATCTTTTCACCTCCATCTCCCTTCCTCTCCTTATATCTCTCCTCAAATCTCTCTCTGTATCTCTCTTCCGCTCCCATTTTTTTCCCTGCGTGGCCGAACTACAAGCTGTTATCTCTTAGATGTTATCGTAAACTTTCATATAAGGTCGGATAAAAAGAATGCAGCGCGCTCTGTAATTTTCTCATTCATCTGCTGAGGGAAGCATCCTCTTGCAACTTGAATATTTCTCTCTTTTTTTCGAGGATATTGCTCTGATTAGCCCTTCGTAATGATTTCAAAGTAGAGATAAATGTTTTCATTTGCTGAAGATTAAAGGATTTTCTGCATTTATACCCTCTCATTGATCAAATTAGAGCTTCTCTGGCTGTTTGCAGCGGTGCGATAGATGAAGCTCTGATACTTCTAAACACATCACATCAAAAGAGCTTCTTATCGTATAATGATATGCTCTATAAAGATAAGACGCCACGATGCACGTCCCATGAGGGGCAAAAAAACTCAAACCCACGAAAGACTTACAGCTACATTACCTCCCGCTGATATAAAAAACACATGGCAAAACATTGACAAACGAGTAAACACGCAGAAAGCGCAGATCTAGACACCTGCTTTAGACAGGCTGCAAATGTAGCCGCGACTATACATGGCGATGAGTGTCAAAGTCTCGCAGGAGGCAGTCCAGTCTGCTCTCACCTCAGAGGTACAAGCCGAAGCCCGAAAGAAGAAGCTCCTATAAAAGAGAAATATACGAGCCGAGCGCTGCTATCAAATGATCCTCTCATTCATGCTTCAAAGTCATTCATCTTCCAGAGAAATACAGCTGGGTGACGGCCCAGAGAGGGGGGAAAAAAGTGTGTGTTTCTCTCTGCGTGTGTTTGGTGACAACTCATGACTCATTTCACCCTTCAAATGGCCCTGTGGCGCTCATTCAGTCAATAAACAAAGACCAGCAAAGCCTCTTCACTCTCTCATCCTCGATCTCTCATTTTAAAATCCTTCTTTTCACCTCTTTTCCCCCCTGACTCATTACACCTCTCTCTTTTCTCACTTCTTCTCCTCTCCTCGACTGCACTCTGCCTCGCCTCAGTAATACAACAAACTCCAAACTTAAATAAGTTTACAATAATCGCTTCTCCTGTTGTCACAGAAGTTTGGATCCATCTCTGTTTAACCTTTCAAACATCCTCTTGGCTTGATCCCCAGTGAAAAAGAGGCTTTGGGGATTATTTAATCGTGACCCAAATAGAGTCTCCCTCTTCTTCCTGTACTGGTGGTTAAAAGACAGATTCCTCTGCTATTTGAGTGGGGTTTTGAGGTTGTAGCGGAGCGAGGGACAGAGCTAATGTAGTGTAACAGTGGCAGAGAGTGAAGGCTGCTTTGCCGCTGCTAATTCCCTTTGACGTGTGGACATGAAACTGGATGTTTTACTCAAACCACATTTATTCTTGGGATCCAAGCAGCACAAGTAATAGCGCATCCAAGATCACATATCGCTTGCCTTTGTTTCACTACCGCACCGTGAACTCAAATTATTCCCTACACCTGCTCCAGTGCTGCTGTTTTGGCTGTTTAGCATGCAGTGTGAAATTATCACAGCTTCCTCGTGCCTGCTTTACAAGAATCTGTCCCATCAGAGAACTGCTGCGTATGTGTGTTTCTACACTTTCTATCACTTCATTTCTAGTCTTTTTCTGGAATTTGTCCTCACTTTGTATGTGCATGCAGTGTATTTTCACTTCAAATCACTTGACTCCAGCTGTGTGGCATCACATTGTTATGTTCCTGGCAGGAAATGAAACTCACAATGTGTGTTTTTGAAATAATGCCACAGCGCGAGCAACAAACCTTTCAGAGCTGACCTTGACGGAAAGAGATGTTACTCTGTTTTATCTCTATGACATACAGACTTTTGTGAGGATAAACAACAGATGCTGCTGGGTCGCATTGTGCATCCCACTTGATCGCTTCCTCACAATCTCTATGGCAACTGTCGCGACACTTTGGCCTTTAGAGAACAGAAGTGCCACGGATGATAAACTTTCATTTTTGCCAACATTTTCTGTTCTTTTGTGAGGGACGGGGCACTAAAATCCCCTGCAGGAAACCTTGAAGTAGCCATGGCAACCTCGCACCATCTCACTAAATATCTGGTTGAATTGTTTACTTGCAACCTGGCAACTTTCTCTGTTACGTAGGGAGAGAAAAGTATCTGAAAACGCTGCTACTGGAATAAATATGCACAAAATCCCACTGAAAAAAAAATTGCATAAATATTTTGAACCAGCGTCTCCTTAAATGTGCAATGATCCTCAATAGCTACAGTCTTGAAATCAGAAGTGGCAGCATGAACAAGGGAAGGATGCGATAATGGTAAAGTGGTTGTGATGTATAAATAGCTTGTGGTAGTTGAGAGGACAAAGCACAGCGGGGAAGAGCAGCAAACCACTTCAGCTATTGTTTGAGTCTCCAAGTTTACTTGCATAAGAGCAATAAATCATCCGTTGAGGAGGATCTGTACAATCAGGGCTTCCATGCAACTCACAGCCAATAAAGTCAGATCTTTTGTGATGCTGTGTGTACAGGGACAACCTATCCCCAAGCCCCATCTTGCTGGTGTCAGATAAATAAGTAACCAAAGGGCCCTTAAAGAGCACCAAGGGGCCAGAGGGTAATAGCCGTTTGGTTTACACGTGCATGATAATGCCTTCCACTTTCACTCCCAACAGGGCTCGACCCCCGAGGGGACGCCGAATCACAAAGGTCGACAACAATGGGGCTTGTCATTCAACTGGTATCCATAGTGACCACACTGCCCGCTGAGGCCGCCAGGGTCATTTTCATCATGGAATCCTCCTGGCTGGGACTAATTGCTGTGTTTGTGCCGGTGTTCTGTGTCAGTGCTCGGGCAAATTCCCAACACAGTGCAAATATCAATCACGCTAATCATATGCTGCTTTTCACTCGGCGCTGGGATGTGTGGCTGGTTTACATTACGGCGGGCTCATCTGTATCTGCTGCACATCGCTGGGTTATGACTCTACTGTGCAGGAGGGCACATGTTTGTGTTATTTAGGGCTGCAAATAATAATTATTTCCATTGTACATTAATCTCACATGACAGTTTCCCATAGCCAGAGTTGACAAATTTAATCTTCTACTTTTGTCTAACCAACAGTCCAAAACCAAAAGATATATCATTGTTTTATCATTGTAAAAGATAGGAAGGAAACCAGCAAAAATTCACATCTGCAAAGCTAGAGCCAGAGAATTGGTATTCTAGCTAAGGTTGGACAATATATGGATATTATATTGACATTGTGATATCAGAGCAAGATGAAGAAGAAATCAAGAATCAAGAAAATCATCTTTGCCTAATACCGTGACATCAATATTGCAAAAATATTGTAGGGCTGACTTTTGACACTTTCACAAAGCATTTGTGCAACAAAATTTTTTTACAAGTAATCATCAGTTATTTGGATAGAATAACAAAGTGGATAAAGACAAATAATAGAACAGCGAGAATTGTCTGGCATGTTCAGAAAATGGCATCAGTTTTACTGTAATTTAGCCTTTAAAATCAGCAAAATAAACCATGTAGGATGTTACAATATCCAAAATCTAAGGCCATATCATATCTCATACATCTTGCATCATGATATTGATATAAAATGGATATATTGCCCAGCCCTATCTGATGGTTTTAAAGGTTTAAAAAGCTAAATTACAGTAAAGTGATGTAACTTAGTCATTATATCGACATAACTAATAATTATATAGCAAAAATCTCATTGTGACAATATTTCTTAAAGAACCAATCTTACAGTTTTGTCACAATATTGATATTAAGGTATTTGGTTAAATATATCTTATTGAATTTTCTTCATATTACTCAGTCCTAATTCAAGATAAAAAATTGACTTTAAATTGTTGCCAAGTCACTTTCTCATGAAATGATTTATGTCTATCCAAGAGCCCAAGGTGACATTTTCAAATGTCCATCTGACTGACAGTCCAAACACTACAGATATTCAGTTTATAGTGCTATAAAAACTGAAAAAAGGAGCAAAGTCTCACATCAGAGAAGCTGCAAACAGATAATGCATGGAATTTTTTTTAGCTTCAAAATGGTCTGAAATCTACCAATCGTTGCAACTCTAATGTGTTTTTTTCTCCTTGCAGTGTTTCTCCAGCACTTCAGCTGCAATATAAACTGGCAACCTTTGCCAAAAGGCATCATGTCCCATGATTCTTTGATTCAGCATTTTCACCCCTCTCTTTCTCTGTAGTTTTGTATTTCTTTTTCATCTCCTTTCCTCCATTTTCCTGGGGGATTTTGGCATCCGACGTCCAATAAAGGCCTGGACACTGTGAGTCCAAAGTAATTCTACCATCTGGATAAAGGTCCTTTTTTTTTCCTCTATTGGTAAGAACAGTGTGACAGCATGGATGAGCCACAGCATCCTCATGGGTGTGAGGCCATAAGATCAGAAGAAGCTGGCTGTGTTTATCAGAACTACAGCTTTCAAGTCCCAAAAGATTGAATGACCAAAACAGCCACCGACCCATATGAATTCCAGTGAAATGGAACAGAGTGCTCTGGGTGCTTTATACTCTGGACACGACATCGGAGTAAGAATTTGCATGTTCTCTAAAAAGGTGCTTGCCTGAGGCTTGCAAAAACAATGGCGAATAAGTGACTTAGTTACCAATTATGTCCAGTTAATCGTACACCAATCTGCACGATCGGGGTTGGAGATTAGCATTCATCTAAACCTGCTGCAGGGGCCCGTAAGAGCCAAGGACAAAGCCGCAGGGTAACTGAGGAGCACACGAACCACATATTTTATCTCCTCCACAACACCAATCACGTTTTTCACCTACAGCACAAAAACAGCTTCGACATTGTGCGCTTACATTGTCTAATCTTCCTAAACCTGCTCACAGACAAATGCATCAAAAGCTATGTCCAAAAGTCTTTTCTGTAAGAGAAATACTCTGGTTTCATTTGGAATGTAAAGAAAGTTCAAGAGAATCTCTTCTGCTATTTGTGAAATAACTTTTTTTTCATAGTTTTACAAACCTTAGAAACCTTCAAGGACTCAGCTCTGGCTCTAGCATTGTGTGGGAAGCCTTCTGTTTGAGTTGGAAGGTCTGAAAAGCTCAACAAAGAGATATGCAGAATAAAAGAAACTTGACACGTAGTTACTTTCATTCAGCATGAAATATGGATATAAGTGTACACATCCAGCATGTCTCTTGAAGGGCACATGATGGTGTTCATCTCCTCGAAACAATGTCATTATTTTACCGAAAGCAATTAGAATTCAAACTAAACATAGCAGCAATTACACTTTAAAGGTCACATATAAAAGCTGAAACAACAGCCACTGATGAAACACTGCTGTTATCATATTCTGAAATCTGAACACGATTAAGAACTGAGCATGAATATTTCCCAATTTGCATTGGGGCTTTAAAGGCACTGACATTTCAGCACAGGGTTTTTTTTCTGGACTACTTTACAATCATGACCAGTCAGATTTTCCACACTTGTACTTGTGCACTTGCTGCAGTGAATTCAGAACACTTGTGCTACTGGGACTTTTCTCTTAAGATACCAGAGCCTAATCAATTGTCATAAGATATTGAAAGAGGACGGGAATTTGTGAAATATAAGGATCTGATGATGGGGGAACAGGTGATGGTTGCACTCTACCAGCACCACCAAGTGGTCAGACATGGCAAAGCACAATGCAAAAGTTGTAAAACTGATTATTTAACTGTGGGATTTTGGATTAGTAGATTATTGTGCGGCTCCTTCAAGATTATGGCATACATTTCCATTCCGCAAAATGTTTCAACTTATTCTAAATTATGATATGACCGTAAAATAGAGTATATGACAAACAGTAAAAGTCGATATTGGGGATAAACAAAAACCTCGCGTTTGGAAATTGAATGTGTACATATCTAAATAAAAATGGTGCGCGTTTTATAATAAAATACTCTTAGTCTTACCAAGTGAGGTGCCCAACTCCCGTTCATCTAGTAGGGAGCGAAGCTGCTTGTCTTGTCCCGGTGAGAAGAGTCAGTGTTACGGAGAAACAAAAGATAAAGATGAGCTCAAGATGATATATCCTCCGTTCTGCTGCGTCTCTTGCCAGAAGTCGACCTCAGTAAAACTCCCTCTCCCTGCAGAGATTCCTCTGAGCTCTCTCTCGTCCCTCCGGACTCCTGTGTGCTATTTCTGCCCCACAGAGAAGCGCTCTGTGCCGGTGGCTCCTCGGCGCACGGTTTGTAATCGGACACCGCACTGTCGCGCTGCGCCACAGACAATGTGCCTCCGCTCTTGGGGGCTGGACGCGGGTGCCCAAAAAAACGCAAATGCGCCGGAAAAAAACAAAAACAAAACTGTCCTTCAAGTGAAAACAATCGGAGCTTGTGCACGGAAAGCCAAGCCGGAGTGGAGGTGGTGGGCGATGTGTCCGATGCTGCTCTCAGTCACAGCTGCGCATCTCACGAGCTGGGTTTTGATGGCTGAGGAGTGCGCCCCCACTTCGCGCGTCCACTCCAGCAGCGAGGAGAAACGTGGCAGCATCGCACAGCTGTCCTGCAGGTGGAGGAGAGGAATATAACCCACTAACCGCGCGCTACAAGTGGGATGGCTGAGATTTGGATAGTTGGAGCTGTTTTGAACTGTTGATTCCAGCAGCTAAATTCTTCATTCCAGAATAGCAGAGGTCAACATCCAAAAACTTTCATTTTATTTTATTTTCTCCTGCAAATCCTCAACACCGTGCTCTGCGTGACAGTCAGAGATGATAAGGATTTAGCTTCAAGGACACTTGAACAGAGAGGATGTTTTCCTGAAAGGGGGGCTTGAACTCCATCATGCATATCTGTGACCACCGGGAACCAGCCGTCCAATATTGTGGACGAAGTGTTTTTGTAACTGCTACACACAGCAAAAAACATTTTAACAGAGAAAATAGGCAGTTAAGAGAGATGTATTCTTCCACAATTCCAACTGATCTTTTTTCGCAGTGCCCCTAGGCGGGGGGTACATGCCACCATAATACAATTGCTGGCCCCCAGCAAAATGAATTGGAGGGCAATTGCTTTGAGGCTGTGGTATGCCAATTTTAAGCAAGTGCAAAAGTAGTGGTATCATGTAAAATTAGACAATCTAAAGCATCCATTGGTACCAACCATGTTGGCATGGCATGTCAGGAAGGGGGCTAAATAAAACTCCTTTTCCACCAAATTTAGCAGGTGTACACAGGTTTTTTTAAACAGGAGAAATCCAGCTAAAATAGGCGATAGACTTCTTTCTCATTGCCAGCAGAACAGAGCTGTGTACACAGCTCTGCAGTAGATGAGTATGTGTTTCAGTATGTGTACTTTTTTCTGGTGTGTTACACCCAATGTTACATTTAGGTAGGAAAACTGGGTTTGGGGTTTTTTTTTTGTGCTGTGGAAAATTGACTTAATGCTTCAAATTTAAGCTAACTTTGGGGAGAGAACAACTGGCATGGACATTTTTAAAGTCTCTTGAACTGTCATCGCACATTTCTAAATAAAAATTGGTTTTATGGGTAGAAAACAAGATCAGCTGTCATAAAACAGGGACAGTAGCTGATTATCATTGCCGGGGTATGCCACTATTATTGTTTATAAAGCGCTGCCAACGCATATGTTATGTCACACTAGAGGCAGACACTGTTGTATTAAAAGTCATGCCTGTCAATCTGTAATCACACACACAGAAAAACCCAACCTCTAGCCTTGGCTAGAGGCCCTATATGCAACACATCAATAAATGGTTTTGGAACTTGCTACTATGTTCACTACATTGTTCCTGTCAAATAAACCAATAAATAAAAATAAAAAACACTGGAGTGACATGATGCAGACATTGTTTGGCTCTGTGCGAAAATAAAGAGGCAGCATAAAGAAAGGACTTCGAAGCGGCCTTGTAGCACAATCTCTGTGTAAAAAAGTCTATAGTTTTCAACTAGTCTTTAAACTAAAACAGCGTAATTGAATTCCTGAAATTCAGTTATATCTTCTGCTTTTGGTGTGCCTCTCAATATTTTCAGTGGCCCCATGTGGCCACCCCCATGAAACATTTATGGGGGCACCACTGCTTTTTAGAAAGTAAATATATGTCATGTCAGATGTGTTTTTGTGTTTGTGCGTGAAGAGTGGGGAGCTAGATAGAGACCGACAGTGCTGTGTCTCTGTGCCTTTGTGTATTTTAATAGTGACATCCTCAGTTCAATTACCTGTTTATCCTTCGGTGAATGAAGTCAGCCTCTATAAAGCTCCAAAAGCCCAAAGAGTGTCATACACAGCTTTAGGGTTTTGACAGCAAGTGTTTGTCTGTCTTTTTGACAGACACGTAGTGAAGTCAACAACAGCCTGTTCATACGCCTCTGCGTTCAACAGGAACGTGCTTCCGTGAATGCCCCGGCTCCTGTATACCCACATCTATATTCAAATCAGGTAATTTTCATAAAAATGTAGCTACCCACAAGGGGGGGGGGGGGTAAAGCTGAGATTTACATTTCAAGTGGCCACCATGCAACTCTGGGAAATGCGTGGGTAACCTTTTCTTTTCTCTTGCTGCGCAAAGGGAGCTTTCTTAAAATATCAGAACAGATTGGATGAAGGTACAGCACGCCAAAGGCCGTGACACAGTTTGACAAAACAAACCAAGTTCTCAAATGTTAGTTAGGAAATCATCAAATACAGTTTCAACCACAGACAGTGCACTGTGACCTCCAGAACTTTTTTTTTCCTCCACGCTTCAGGAGTTGCAGACTCTCTTTTACTCTGCACGGTTTGCTCTCCTGTACAATAGATGTTTCAAAAGCGTAACCCACAGAGCTCCAGCTAAGCTTCAGACGGCGCGAGGCTTCAGTTGCCTGAGCTGTGCCGAGCAAGCAAGTTTCATCAGTAAAAAAGTAAAATGCAATGTCTCCGAATGAGCCATCAGAGCTGGTGATGGATGGTTTTGAGTACATTAGTTCATGATGGGAGGCCTGAGACAGAATGAATCAAAGCGACACTGACATTAAAGTCTCCTCTGTTGTGTGTGTATGTGTGGCTACCATTGTTGCTCAGCATTCCTGTTTTGATGTCAAGCAAAAGAAAGTCAAGTTGCCAGGCAACCACAAAAAAATCCAGTTTCAGAAGGAGCCTCCTATATTTCACCTGGTTGTATAAGATCTCAGTAGGGTGTATTTGGTGTGTGTCCCTGTGTGTGAGTGTGTTTGCATAGCATTTCATCTCTCAGCTTTTTTGAAGAAATAGGATTTTTTATATTCTTTTTAGTCTACTAAGTGCAATGACCAAATAATATTTTCAAAGTAATGTCATAGTAAAAGAAACTGAAGGCCAACCTTTATCCATAGAGGGAATAAAGCTACCAGAAAGGACAAAAAACTAATTGGAGAGTATTTCCTGGCATGTCTATTTAGTGCTGTGATTGCTTCTTTTGAATGTGTAATTGCTTGTTTGCATGTCATGTGTGTCTGTCTATAGTGATGGTAGGAGGGGAGATGCTAACAGAAGGCCAAGCCCTCTTGCTTTGGTGCCAAACCTCGGTTGACTGTAGCCGAGCCCCCAAATCCCTCTCTCAAACAGGCCATCTGTCATGCAGTTTCTCTGTCGTTTTCCAGCCTCAGGTCAGCTCACACCTTGCAAACACAGGCAGTCAACCAGCCAGCCACTGGGACACGCAAAACACACACGCTCACTGACACATAAATGCAACATTTTCACATGTGGGGGTTGAGATACGAGTGCGCTGTTTTCACATGAGTGTGCAGGAATGACGGAGTGACTTCGAGAGGTGAGAGCACAGGTGAGGGTGGTTCGTTTCCCAGGAGCAAAGGAGCCTGGGAGGGAGGAAGGAGATGAAAAGATAGCATGGGTGAGAGAAAGAGAGGAAAGCTGGCCAGCTGTGAGAGACTGCAGTCATTCCTCACTCTGAGCTCCATACCTGCAGACTCAATGAGCCATCCCACGCTGCAGCAGGGCCAAAGCCATGCGATTTCTCAGGCTTACTCAGCCTTACTGCGCCCCTGCAGCAGTGGCATCCAGGGCCTTGTAGTGCCAGGACTCCACAAAGTCTACTTTCCCTGCCACGCTCCACAGGAGGAAGGATTGGGCAATGATGCCGTTACTGTCACAGTGTCAGAGGAAGTATGCCTGCGACAGCGGGGACAGCAGTTTTGGAGGTGACAGACTCAGCAGGATTATTTAGAGGCTGAAGTTTATCAGACCTGAAATAATACTTATTGATACTTTGACCCTTTACTTTTTTCAGCCAGTAGCATCTCTAAGGATCAGTTTAACTGTCAGTCCACTGCTTTGGTCCAGACTGAAATCTCAGCAACTATAGGTTTGATATCCATGGAATTTGGCATAGATATGCATGGTCCTCAGAGTGTGAATCCTAATTACTTTGGTGATCTCTTGACCTTTTCTGTGGAACCACCAGCAGATCAAAAGTTTTCACTGAGCCTATGAAAAATCTCAACATGATGAATGGTAAATGGACCTGCACTTGTATAGCACCTCTATCATCTACTGACCAAGTAAAGCACTTTTACACTTCTTGTCACATTTAACCATTTACATACAGGTGGCAATGCTACCATACACTACAAAGTTAAACATTCACATGCACTTTAGGGTGTAGTATCCCAAGTGAAAGAATACATCGACATGCAGAGCAGAAGAGCCAGAGATCGATCTAACTTCCTGTTACTGGATGGTCTGCTCTGCTACCTGAACCACAGCCGGCCCACAACTGCTAGCTGAATCAGCACAAAATTAAGTAAGGACATTCACGACTACCAGATGATGACTCATTTAGACTTTCATGATCCCCAGATTTTTCCTCAAGCGCCACCAGCAGATGCATATTTTGGGTTTTTTTGAGAAATATCTCAATAACTATTGGATGGATTGCCATGATGGTAGGTGCACACGTTCTTGGCCTCTTGGTATTAGGCCTAATAATAACAACTCTGGTCAGGGCCAGCTCTACCCAATTTGGTGCCCTAGGCGCCCTAACCCTAACCCACACCTCCGCACCCAATAACGACACATCACGTGCTCACACATAATTTAGGAGCATGTCACTGTTTATTTATTTGTAATGTTAATATATCTATTTTTTTCTAGACAGAAATCACTAAGTGAGGGCGCCAGTGGGCATAGAAAATTATTATTTTATTATTATTTTCCCTCGAGGCCAAGGGGGACTGGTGGCGTGGCGGCGCCCCTCCAGCAGATGGCGCCCTAGGCGGCCGCCTATATCTCCTATGCCAAGAGCCGGCCCTGACGCTGGTGATCCATTCACTTTTCATCTATCATCAAGTCAAAACATATTTCTCCAATACGTTTCTTTACCAAATTATACCTGCTAAACATCTTAGCATCTCATGTCAGTGCTGCCATAATGAGCATGTTAGCATAGCATTCCGTTTCAAGCACCACTGTGTCTAAGTACAGCCTTACAGAGCTGTAGCTGCAGAGTCTTTCTCTTGTTTTTAAATTTAAAATAAGGTCAGAGTCTGTTGTAAAATAGAGTGAAGTGTATACTCCCTGTTCTCACTTCTAACATCATTATGGACGTTTACTCCATCTTTATCTCATTCTTGTGGGTCACAGTTCAGATCAAGCCCGTTACAGTGCAGTGTAGAGGTGTGATCGAGTGTTTTTGGGGCCCAGTCCATCCAGAGGTTGTGAATGAATGGACTGCAGGAGATAATGAAATGCAGCACCAGAGTCCAGGGGGGTCATCTTTCTCGCTTTCTGCCCAGATTCTGGCTGGCTGTATTTGTCTTTGTCCTCCCCTCTATGGCCCATGATGGATAGCAAAAAGAATATGGCTGATGGTGAGAGTTTTTTTTTTCTTCTTCTTCAGCTCTTCTTCTTTTTTAGTGTCTTCTTTTTTTCCGATCACCATTAGCGAAGTGGCAAAGTTAAGGGCTGGAGAGATGAACTCTGTGAAATTCAATCATGGGAATTGAAGGTTTGGAGGCGTGAGGTCTTGGCCCCATGGGCAGTTTGGAGATTGCTTCAGATTAATTAATGTCAAAATGGAGAGGGTGAGGCTGTAGAGGACAATTATGTATGTGACTGCTGGGCATGGTGTTCGCCATTCACAGAAAAGAGTGCAGTCGGCTGATTTTCCTCTGTGTTAAGAAGATATTTTATTCCCAGTCAGTAATTTTGAGAAGCCAAAAGCAATTTAAGTGTAGATAAAGTAGGCAAAAGCTACCCATGGCTAAATGGATAGAAAAATAAAGCCACTTATGTAAGTACTCAAGGCGCGTATAATCCAGAGAAGCCACAGTGGGGAAAACTACCACCATCTCCTGCGCATTGTAATCTTCTGAAGGCAGACCCGGAGTTAAAAGGGGAGTACCACTCAATTAAAGAATTCATATTTCATTTAAAAAGCTTGAAATTGTCCAGTCATATCACATAAACCACCACACTGTGTTGTGTGTTATTCTTTTTTTAAATGACAATGCTATCAGCTAAAAATATCACCTTATCTGCAGCAAATCATCCTGCAGTCACAGCCACTTTCCCACTTCATAGTCAGTGGAGGTTTACATCCCAGATTAAGCAGACAAATAAACTGCACACTGCTCTTCGTGGCCACAGGGGACACAAGCGATTGTTCACCAGCACTTGCCCAAACTGTCGTAGGAAACAGGAATAAATCCCCCAATTTCTAACTCAGCAGAAGCAATTTGTTTCTTTCAACACCATCATGTGTTTCAGGGTGACTTCACTGGCCTATCGCCGCATGGTGCTGTCTGTTCTCTCAACGCACAAGAGTGTCCCCAATAACTGAGGGCACAGACATCACACACTCCAATATTACTTACACAAACACTAGATTAATGAAATGTGCATGAGATGCTTTGTGTCCTTCTGTCTCACACTCGCATGCAAACAAAAACAGAGCGACGCTTGGAAAGCGACAGACATAGAGGGAGTTCATATATGCATGAACCGTGATGCACTCTAAGCAGGTGTGCACAGGAAATCAAGATTGGTCTTCTCGCTAGGCTGCATTTCTATCTCAGGAGTTTTGAAAACCGTGATTTATGTGTGCTTCCTAGGTCTGCAGAGGGAAAAGGAAAAATGTCAAAAAAATCTAAGGGGCTTTCACAGTTTGCTAGTCTAACAGATGCACACAGAGTGAAGAAATTGAACAGCTTTGAAAAAGAAATGTTTAACTTACATTAAAATATGTATGCTCCTGGTAAATGTAGCACATCACTGCCTTTGTGGGCCCGAGCTGATTTTTATATCCCTTACATAACATTGACTTTCATAAACCGCCCCATTAAAGGAAGGAAAATAAGCAGCGAGGCTGACAACAGCAACCAAAACTTGCATTAACTGATAATAATCATACTCATTACCGGGATATTATCGTTTCTTATTATTCTCAGTAATGCAGATCCTGTTTTTTTTTTTATATAATGAGCCTGCAATATGGCTCAGGAACTCATTAGAAAGAAGGCACCATCGGAAACACACACATCCATCATCCCTGCACGTCTCCTGTAGGGGCCAACTGCAAAGAGCTGCAACACGCTGCCCATTCTTCTCATGAGAAACGAACTTTGTTGACAAGCAAGGGGGTGCTTGGGTAATTGTTTTTGCTTCACTTTGGACAAGTTAATTAATTTCAATTACTGGCAGCTCTCCAGCTGGAGGTTAGATGTCAATGCCGGACCAGGCTGTGTGGAGGAGTCTGGTATTTATTTTTTCCATTTATCAAAGAAAACATAACTCTACGCCAAGGTGCCGATTTACCTGGGAGTATATTTAGACACACTTCTCTCTGAAGTTGTCTTAAGAGCTGCTCTGCCTACTGATATGAGAGAGTGAGCTCATGAGAGTCTAGCTGTCTGCACACAGTCGAACGGGAACCGTCAAAATGGCATTAGAAGATGGAAGCACCTGCTTGTTTTCAGGAAATTTAGGCCACTCGGCAAAAAGGAAGAAACTGTTTTGCTTCGGCTTTGAACAAGGCTTTTTTTTCTCCCCACCTCCCGGAGTCACTTTCACCTTTTCCCATCTTTGAGGCATGCCTTTGGACGAGATGAAAGCAAAAGTCTGAACACTTCAGTCAGGGTACGCTAGACAAACTATATGGAGACAGCTCATGTGAAGTAAAGTGCCTCTAAAAGCAAGAATTCAAAGGAGAACAAGAGACTACCGACAGTTTATAATGGTTTAATGGTATTGGCCAGACTGCATGCTTTTCACTAAATTGAAGACGCATCATCACACAGAGGAAGAAGATTTTTAAAAGCAACATACTCTCTTGGGCAGAGGCAATACGCACTGCTTACTGATGAAGTCGCGGAACTTATCAATTCTGGTAATTGGCAGGTGATGTCACTGGTTACGTAAACATGCGAGGTATTGTGATTGGTTAAAAAATTATAGCGATTCTGTAACATAATTTTAAATATGTAATTATGATAATTATTAATATTTTTCACTAGAAAAAAATCATTTTCTAAATCTGCTAATTTCTTACAATTTGTTGAACATTTCATACCAAGTTGGTCGTTGCCTTTCCCCCCATGTTTTTGAAAGAAATTGCATTTACTTGCTCAGGGTTCAATGGTTAATATAACCTGTGAAAGGTTTCTGAAAGCAGCACAAGAAAAGTGATGTCGCTTCAGGTTTCAAAGGGTTAAACAACATGCCCCTGTATTATTTCAGTGCAGGGCTATATTTAGTCTGAGTCCAATCTTTGGCTGGGAGCTGTACAGGGAGGCAAGGTCTCTCTCCTTCCAATGGACCAACATGGGACATTATTTCTGTAAAACAAAACGTGGTAGTCACTGGGGAGAGAAAAATAATAACTCCTGTTTGAATCTGCCATGAATTACCCACTTGATGATAATTATGATGTTTTTCAATTTAAAAAATAATATTGCATATACACAGTTTGTTGTTAAACTGTTGAAGTGTAAGACTGTTCAAATATATAATTGGACAAAATACACGAGTCAGTGCATCAAACACATCAAGTAAGTTGCAAAATTTTTGCAGGGAACAGTTAGCAAACTAGCTGGTGAAGGTGTGTATATTGTGCAAGATGAGAGACGTAGTTCACTGTGTGGTTTCACACTAAACTAAATAGTACTTTGATAGATCTACAACAAACTTCAACATTCTTTTAAATTGACAAACGTGTAATTCATGGTAAAAAGGTGCCAAGGGACATCGCAAGGAGAGGGACTTTGCCTCTCTCTCAGCAGTTGGTAGGTAGCGATGGTATGACTTAATCTGGAGTTAATTGACTTGATTTTTAACCCCCCCCCAAAAAAACGCTGAAAAAAAGCAACGTGTAACAGAACGAGAAATGACCAACAAATTGAATTATATTTTTCCCTAGTAATAATAATAATAATAATAATAAATGATAATAATGATTCTCTCTTTTTTACAGATCATTTTCTTGTCTTTTTCTCGCAGTTTCTGAGACGATTCATGCTAAGTTACTGATTGCTTTTGTCATGCTTGTGAAAAGCATCTGAATGTAGCATGATAATTCAGGTTTCAAAGGGTTAAATGCTAATGTCTAAATGTGAACACTTGCTAGTAAGCACTAAACTCAAAATAGAGCTGAGGCTGAATATGATTAGCTTTACAGGTATTTAATCACACACAAAAGTTTTTAGCATGTTCAAATCTGATGAAAGCACTCGATGAAAAGTGACAGAATCAAAGTGATCACACTCCATCCTGATGGGAACATGTACTCCTCGACCAAATGTCATGACAGTCTTTCTAATAGTTGTTGAGAAATTTCACTCAAAGCCACAGATGTCAACCTTATAGTAGCACTAGTGGAAAAGTCAGGGGATCACCAAAGTCATCAGGGCTGATCATGTGGGAACCATGAATGTCTGTACAAAATGTTGCGCCAATCCCCCATCTGCATGTTGAGATATTTCACAGGATGAGTGAAAACATCCTAATAGTTGAGATTTTAGAGATCTCAGCCTCAACAAGAATTTCTGAATAATTAAAACATCGCAGACTAACTATATCAACAGTGTAATTACAAAATATGATTAACCACAGAAGAGACATTCGAGCCCACAGTCTCCAATATTTAAAAATTAGTTTAAACCCTGGAGCGAGTTAGGTGGCATCAATCAGCGAAGATGTCGATTATGTTGGATGATATTTGCAGCTTGCTTTTATGTTGCAATATTCAATATTAGATCTTGAGCAGGTTTTTTTTTTGCAGAGATAACAGCTTCTACAGCAATTAGTCATAATCAGCTTCCTCTGCACGCAACACCTTACGGAGTCTGTTCCATATGCAAGACATTTTGTCAACTGATGCCAGGAGATGAATGCCACTCTGGTCTTCATGAGTGGCGAAGGCATGTAGCTTCTGGGCTTTTTAAAGGTATTATATCGCTGCGTGAATCATGCACAAGATAGATCAGTGAATATTACAAGCTGTTTGCAACAGATTTAAAGGATTAAATATTTATTTCTTCCCGATCTATTATTAATTCCGGCGTTCATCAGATGTCTGCGAGATTCAACAACAGAAACGCAGACGTTCTTTTCCGAGCCTACCATGTTCAGATATTCTCATTTGCTTTTATAAGACCAGGATGTACTGTAATGTCCTCTATGGTGATAACAAAACAGACTTTATCTGTGCAAGGCTACATTTTAAGCATTGAAATGCTAATTATTTCTTAATTGTATACTTGAAAGCTTCCCCTCAGGAGGGGCACTGATTTCCCAAGTGTGACCTCTTGGTTGGCACCAAAATGAATAAACAGCCTGACTTTGTCGAGCCAAGTGCACGCTTCTCACTTCATCGACACATGTATTACCATAATAGCTACACGGGGCCCCATCAGCGCCCTGATTGATTGGTTAATTGCTTCAAATCCCTCAACTGTACCCCGATGACCGGCTGGTGTCGCCTTAGGGATTGTGGGATTGTGTCAACATTTCCCCATGCCGTCTCATTCATTCCCTCTTTCTGCTACTCTTCTGCAGAGCGTGAAGCATGAGATTGGATTTACAGTGTAATGGAATAAAGCACATTGTTTCTCATCTGTGAGAGAGGAGGATAGAGCCGATAAAACCCGCCGACTTGCCCAGCTGGAAAGTTGATCAAAAGCGGTGCACACAGGAAGGAGGAAATGCGTTTCTTTCACCCTCTTGTTTAGTTTACTTCCCCCAAAACAGTACATATTTGGGTTTCTTGGTGCTGCAGCTATTGATTTGCTCTGCTGTCTTCTGCAGGGTTTTGGAACAAGAGTGGGAGTGAATGAAAGAGGTCATCATCAAGAGATCAAAGTCTCCGATGTGACAGGTGTAGTGTTTTCCTCCAAGAAGCCTGTCGTGCAATTTGTATAGAAATAGACATGATGAAATTCATACTCTTTGGTTTAGCGCATTGTTGTGGCAGCTGTGATGAAGATTACTCAGCATTCTTGGCATTCATGCCATCTCAATGTGAAACTTAATCAGGAGGAATAAAATTATCTGCTTTTCTTTGAGATCTACAGAATGTCCATTTTTCTCTTTGACTCCAACCCTTTCATTTCTATTCTCTGACTTTCATCTCGGTGAATAGAGTGCCATTATCAGTTAATTAACTCTTATCTGCTTCAATGTTACGATGATAATACTTTCCAGTGTCACGCCAAAGCATAAGTTATGCTGCTGCCATCTACTGCCACAACTTTATTTTAATTTCCATATGCACGAGGTACGAGCAGCGAGAAGAACATCTATTTGTTCGGGTTGAAGCAATAAGACTGGAAGGTCAGACTAGATGTAATTAGTCAGAATCCTAATGACTTCTTTTGGAAACTGGCGCTGGCAGCCTGTCGTTCAATTTATGCTCTTGACTTTTCAGTTGCTCTTTATCAGTGCGATAATGCAGAAGTTAATCACTATCTCGTTACAATGAGCAGCACTTGGATGGAAGCTGCAGGTGCCACAGTCTGGAAATAGTGTAATAATAACAATTGAAATTTGCATTTTAATGCATTTTAATTGCATTGTAATGGGCTGGGCTTCCGTCCACACCAGTGCAAATTAGACATAGAGTAAGTATGGTCCTTTACCTGGTCTTTTGTGTGGACAGCAAAAACACACAGCAGTGCCTTTGAAATAGTACTGGTACTAGTTTAATTAGAAAATTGGAAGAGCAGATGTTTTCAAACAGAATACTATGCCTTGATTCAATTTTGAAGGGGAGAGGGTAAACAGAGTTTGCACCAGCTTCATTCCAACTATTAAGACATGACTGAAATCAGCTGATATTAGGCCTCGCAATACCAGAAGACTTAAAGAGACAAAAGACAGAACAGAGAATTTTCTTTTTTTTAAAGTAACAGAGTACCCTAGGAATGAGTCCTATAACCCAGAAATGAATAAGCATTTCAGCCCCCCAAGTTCCCTTGTCTCAAAGTAGTCCATTGTTTTTTTGTATTGCTTTTTGGTTAGATGCCTGAAATAAGGGCTATGGTTAACACTAGCTTAAAAGACTTTCCCGTTTTGTTCTACAACATAAAATACATAAGTAAATACCCCACTCTAGAAGCTTTAATCTCTGTCTTTAAAAAGGAGGTTGTTCACAAGTGGCTAAAGGAGACTACAGAATGTCATCAAGCTGAGTTGCGGCGAGCACAGCCTTACAACCTTGTTGTGGTGGATTTGTTAAATTGTGTGACTATAGTGTAGTTTGTTTATAGCCTAAAAGACTAGATTGTCACTTTTGCCGATTACATTTAGGCTTCAAAAACCCTGCAAGTGGTATTCAAGTTTGGAGATTATCTTGCTGAACAAAATGTATCATTAACCTTATTTTGCCACAGATTATTTTTTTATTTTCTATAATGTTCCAAAAAACAATAGAAAAATCCCATTGGCTTTTAGACAAGAGAACGAGGGTAAAGCTAACCCTAAAGCTAACCCTGTATTGGGTCCATGATAAAAAGCTAATAGCCTTAGTGAAGCAAGTTTATGAACCTTTCGATTGATTCACAGAAAACCAGTCAGTCAGTCATTTTCTGTAACCGCTTGTCCTCGTAAGGGGGGGCTGGAGCCAATCCCAGCTGTCATTGGGCGGAAGGCGGGGTACACCCTGGACAGTTCGCCAGACTATCACAGGGCCGACACATAGACGAACAACCATACACACTCACAGTCACACCTAAGGGCAATTTAGAGTCATCAATTAACCTGAGCTGCATGTCTTTGGACTGTGGGAGGAAGCCGGAGACCCCGGAGAGAACCCACGCGGACACGGGGAGAACATGCAAACTCCACACAGAAGGGCCCCCGCCCGGACCGAACCCCGTTCCAACCGGGATTCGAACCAGGGACCCTCTTGCTGTGAGGCAACAGTGCTAACCACAAAGCCCCTCACAGAAAACCAGTTGGCAAAAATGTATTTAGAGTAAATTCAAGGGAAATCAATAATAGCTGGTGATACAGCAACATTTCTTTAAGTGCTTTGATTGGGTCAAAAATGTAGTTTGTCCAACTATTGTTTTATGACTGAATATCTGCAATACTCATGACATTCCCATCAGCTCCAGCTAAACTTTGTCATATCTGCTGATTAGCAAATGTTAGCATGCTAACATGCTAAGCTAAGATAGTAAACATGGCAAATATTTTACCTGCTAGACTGCAGCATGTCAGTATAGCTGCTATGAGTATGTTTTTCTGTGTCACATATAAGAGTACATTGAAGATCGTTGGCCTTTGGTCTGTTGGTGAGACAAAACAAGGTAACAGGGTGTGATTTCCAGGGCTCTAGCCCCAAAAGTATTCTCAAAAGCCCCTGAATCTATGTTATTCCCTCAAGAAAAAAGTAAATATTCTTCTGTTGGCTTAATATGAAGCTCATATTTACTTGGCATTGTTGGGGATCCTTGATTTGCTGTTGGAGCAGTCCAAAAAACTATGGCATTGACTCAAATGAAGCAGATTTGTCTAAACATTCCCTCTGTGAACTCCACTAATACATAGTTAAACAAAAATGGGTTTTCAAGATTAGTAATGCTGTGTATGCTAAATGCCTTCCCTACCTGTAACTTTAAAATAGTAACATCAGACAATGTTAGCCTCTTCTTTGGTGGCAGGAATGAAAATTAGTCATCCTAAACATTCATTATGGTTTCAAAATGATGAAGCTAGCCGGACAACAATTAGATATAAAACAGGATGAAGACTCTACAGGATGATATTTTTCCTTGGCAACGATCATGTTCTTTTTCCAAATGATGTACAGATTTTTAGGGCATTAAATTATCTCAAGTGGCTTGTAAATTAGCGGCTGTAAACAGGAAAAAAAATCCTCAGGGAGCATGCATCCTGATGCCGGGATTACACTGGACGCAGAAGCACCCTGATATTTTCATAGATGTGCAGCTGCCCGACAGCAGTCACCTGCTTGTTCACACCAGTAACGCATCTTTCCACACCAGTCAGTAGCAATTCTGCGTCTTTGCTCCTCTCTAATCACATGGAGAGCTTTGCCCCTGTCTCACTGTCCCTGCTTGCTTGTGTGTCTGTCTCTGTGTGTCTGCTTGCCCCCTCCTTCTGTGATAAAACACAACCTACAAGCATTGTGGAAGCACTGGATGCATATTTTATCAGTTATTATGGTCAGATCATATATATCACATGTAATATATGGTGTCATAATAAAGTATTTAGTTTGTTTTCCTGCAAGATTTTTTTGCGGCTCATCACGTGCTGAAAGCAAACAGCTGGCACTCCACTGAATACCAGCATACTTAGCGACCATACCAGGTCCAGTATGAACCCAGCCTGAACCTCCCCCGCCCCAGATTAGAAGACCAAATTATTATTGATTCATCAAGAAACTAACCAGCAGATGAGTTATACTGAAAATAATTGTTAGTTGCAGCCCTCTAATCTAGCTGTTGAAAAGCTTCAAGACATGCAGTCTGCATTTTACTTTTAAATCTGGCCAAGCTGATATTTTTTAAATTTTATTAAAGACAAACTTGAATGAACTTTTCCAAACTGAAATGAGTTTCAAAACTCAGCAGATCTGTTAATACACAACAAGTCTAATAATGTAAACACCACTAACCCACCAGGCATTGCAAAATCAACTAGGGCTCTGCATCATGCACCCCCTTCCTGTCTGATATAATATTCTAATTAGATGTAAAAGGTTGGACCAAACAAAGACAGGTGCTGACAAATCATACCGTTTTATCTCATATCTTATTAGACTGAATCTCCAACATCAGCAGAGTTGGCCAACATGCCACATCAAAGGGAGTGTAGGTGTGGACGGGTCCGTCCTAATTAGTATGATAGAGAGCTGATCTGTGAGTGATCTGAGAACGCACACACGCTTATACACCTTGGGCCCAACTCTGACTCCCCTACTGCTGTCTGTACACAACTATATACCTGCAATGAAAGCATGAAAAATCTTGGCACACTCAAACTCATTAAAATACATAGATGCTGATGTATAAATACGTGCACACAAAGCCCAGATGTAGTTTTGGGACATTCCTACACACACACACACACACACACGCACACACACACACACACATACACACACACACACACAATCTGAGAGTATTCCAGGTGATGGCAGCATGAGCAATCTTGGCACATGAAGTTGAATTCTGCATAGTCAATGTGAATGGGTCTGACTGCCTGTCATCTTCTGTGGACTCACGCTTCAAGCCTGTGAGTTGTTTTCTGTGGAGGAGCTCCAGTTACTCAGCGAGTATAGTTTGGCCCAAACATCAGGATTCAATTAAAATGTAAATTCTGGCTAAGCTGATAAACGGTAACAACAGTCCTCTCGGTTTCTCAGGCACCAGACGGAAGGCGTCTTTTTACAAAGAGCCTTGGAAGTTGTTTTGTGGGACAGCAGGTGAGCAGAAAGGCCTGGCAGGAAAAAAGTTGAAATTAACATAAGGTCGGAGGTCGGCACAATTCGGACCATTCAGAGGGATTTACAGACTGCTGTTTCCCTCGCAGCTTCACTTGCTTCCTGCACAACACTGATCTTCTGTGTATTGCAGGTCTTTGTCTGGTGTATTGACAGCTCCCAGAAAAACTCAATCTGGTCTGCACCTGCACCTTTGAAGTTTCTCTACAAACTGCACAAGCGGGGAGACATTGTTTGCAAGGAGCTGACACACTTCTTCGATTCGTGGTACTTTCACCAAAAAAAAAAAAAAAGCAAATGTGCGCGTCACGTCAAACCCAATATGCTGAAGGGCAAATGCAACACTGTGGAACACTGACTGCAGATGAGTATTACAACATTTCTGCAAGTCAGATAAATATTTCCAAAGTGTTTCTGCACCAACTCTCAGCTGAGGAGAGAGTTTCTAATTTTCACTTTTCATCGTTCAGATTAAGCCAGCGGTGGATATATGTCACAAACTCACTTGCCTGGATGACAGCTTTCCATTTGGAGAAATTCTCCAAGATTAAAAATGCAAAACATATTGAATCCAGTGACCAACAAATTACCTCTGGGAAGAGTGCACTGCTTGCTTGGCATTTGGTGCGACTACAATACCTACTGGAGACATTAAAAATGATTATATCCAGCAGGTTATAATAAATTCTTGAAACTTAACAACCTAACTGCCACCTCAATATGCCCAAACAAATACCTGTCTGCACCAGGTGCTCATCCTTCTTTCCTGACATTCAGACACCCTCACTTATCCTGTCATCACACAGACACATGAGCAGACCTGTCCCTGCCCTCTAGATTACATCTGTAGTGGTGGGCCAAGGAGACATGATGAACCTGCTTATCACGCTGCTGACACTTGATGTTAATGAAAGCTAGTATGGACAGCAGTATTTTAAAAAGCTGTGTGAAGCAAAACATATGCTCAGGCCTCTGATGAACTTGGTTTACCTCATTTAACATCACACTTTTCCAACATGTCTCTTTCATCAGTGGAGGAAGATGTACCCACATCCTGAAATTATGGGAAAAATATCAATAAAACAATGTAAAAACACTACTTCACAAGTAGGGTTGGGTGTCATTTTAGGATACCATTGCCTTTAAAGTGATACCAATAACCAACAGAGTAATTTTTGATACTTTTTTTCCAGACTTCAAGATTAAGATAACCCCTAGTGAACCCCTGAGGGAAATTTGTCTCTGGCTACAGAACACAACAAAAGCTTCAATTACAGCTATACCACAAAGATGATCAATCAATACAGTGAGGTGACACACACAGAAAAACGGTCTTCACTGATGACACAAATTAAATATTACCTATGGATAAGGAAGGAAAGTTATATGGCCTTCATATGGATTGCACCTGCCCTATAATATTGCATCAGCCTCTTAAGAGCAATGTAATTGCACAAGGATAAAAAAAAAAGAAATATCAATGATAATGACAAGAAGTGTAAAGTAAAAAATAATGGAAATGTCTTGCATGAATAATGTGCGAGATAAAATAACAAAATACAAAATAGCAGCTGTTATACAAGGATAAAGTGAGGTAAAATAACAACAATTACAGCAATATAATTTAAAAGAAGCATAGCTACTACACCGGGAGAGAAAAATATCAGTGAATAACACAAGGAAATAATAAAATTAAATAATTGCACACCAAGAAGATAAAATTACTAGGGTCACTAGAACCATAAAAAATGCTAAAATTTGGGCATCCAGTGGCTTAGTGGATTGAGCAGGCACCCCATGCATAATGGCACTGCCATGCCACAGCAGTCGCAGGTTCGAGTCCAGCTCGCAGCCCTTTGCTGCATGTCATCCCCTCTCTCTCCCCCCTTCACACTGCTGATCTGTCCTATCTAATAAAGGCAAAAATGCCAAAAAATAATCTTAAAAAAAAAAATGCTAAAATCGGGCAGGTTGCTTGTTGAGCAGAACTTTGGAAGTTGGAAGGAGGGAGAGTTTGTTGCAGTTGCTTTTGTAGAATATGGGAAGGGTCCCTCATTCAATAACAGTCATGTGAATGGAAACATCCAGTTGTGTAAAATGCCACCAGATGCAACAGGCATATAGTATAGCCACACTTTTGAACATTTTGATGGCATCTCCAGACGCTGAATTACTGCACTCCACTTCACCACACCACAGACTGCTTTGGTTGTGGGCCAATCACAAGCCACATTAAATCAAACAACGCTTGCAGTAACTGGCTACAAGTAAAAGCACACAAATAAGTCATTTTTTTCCAGATCGGGGTACAAAAAGAATAACGTTTGACAAGAAGAGTTTAGCACTGGCTGAGTTATTTTGGTTGACACCTTAAGGTCTCAAGCCCTTGTTACAAGTAAAGGGCTTGAATTTAATCCTAATTTAATAGACAGAAGTACTGTCAGCTAAATACTTTTAGAGTATAAAAAGTGATTCATGGTATGGGAAAAAGAAAAAGTTCTGTCACAAAAGTTGTGATAATGTTTTGGAATATTCTCTAATATTTGCTTTTTTGTGTGTTTGTGAAATATTTGAGTTTTACCTCTTTGAACCTCAGACAGTTATTCAAATGTAACATCTGAGAGGCACAATTTTGTGCCATCAATCAAGCCTTCATTTTCGCTGGAAATTGTTGGCACAGGCTGATCTGTACCAGAAACCTGAAAGGTTCATGGCCTATCCCCAGACCAATGGGCTGTCCTGACCCTAACTATTTGAGGTCAATGCCAAACATCCAACCATCTTTGCACATCCATAGAACATATTGGGTTTCTGGTACTGACTGGGCAGTGACACACATAAATGGTGTTAGACAGAATTGGACAGCGAAAGCGAGGCTTATAGAGAACATATCTAAATGCTGATGGTGTCATTCTATTGCCATAACATTGTGCAATCAACAATTGCTTAATAAATTAAGCAAATAACTGTGCTTATTTCCACTTTAAACCATATGTCAGCAGTTGAGTAGAGAGTCAAATGTTCCCCTCTGATTTGTACTTGAATAGAAGTATAAAGCAGGATAAGATGGTGATCTAAAGTGTGAATACTTCAAAATTGCATCTAGGAGCAGTGCTTGATTAAATGTACTTTGTCACTTTTCACTGCTGTTTATCATCACTCAAATCCCTCAAATGAAAAGCAAACAGACGTCTATGCTAATATTGCTTTTGCGTGCCATTGAAATGCCAGACGAACTGTTCAGCTCAACAGTTTAGTGGGCGGTTTACATTTAAACTGACATGCTACATGCATAGACACTGACATGATTCACCATTCACTGTGATTTCTGATCTTATTCAAGCTGATGTTCATGTTTGGACACCTTACAGATGCGTAGCGGGAAACCACCTTCTCTGTAAACAGGTCACGGCAGCTGATAAATGGACAAATCTTGTTTACTATTAAACCCACAAACTACATTTCTGAAACAAATACGATTTAAAGAAGATGGCCTCTTGCCAGAGGCGACGTTGAAGAACTGAAGCTGATCAGGCACACTCAGCTTTCGACATATAATTACAGCAGACGTGGTTCCATTTCCATATTATTTAATGTACTTTAAATGTATTATAGACTGTAGTTAACTGGATATTTGGCTTCATCACACTGAACCAAACTAACAAGTAAGAAACTAGAACAAAAAGTGATGGTGTTCAAACACAGAAAAGAGGGTAATCTGTTAGCCGTTAAATGACCTGCAAAACTCATTAACATTCCCTCTGTTGTGATGTTATACAGTGCCCGCACAAGGATGCAATATGAATTTGTGGGGAGATAAAAATTTAAAGAGTGTAAAATAACTCCTTTAGTCAGCGTGCTGACGGGTATCCCCTCCTGAAATGACTTTGAGGTTGGAAATCAATAACAGGCATATGTTTTGACATCTTATCCATCCTCACCCATGCCTGGAATGTGCCTTTCTTGCTGAATTCAAAAGGTGGAGCGTTTTTCCTTTTCATGACCACTGCATGCATACTGCCCTCAGATTACTAGTCATGTGATAGGCACATATGCAAGGCTTGGAAGTGCAATAGACATTTGACAGACAACAACGGGTTATTGAGCTGTCTATTCTGCTTCTCGAACAGCCTCGAAGACCCCAACAATCTTGGAAGGGGTTCAGTTAATATCCCTGAGGAGTGTGTGTTCTGTGTTGTATCCATTATACAACTGTTTATACCAAGATGTAATGATTAGTAAAGCAGTTTAAATGATGGATTGTTGCCTGTTTCCCAAAATGCAAATATTTCCCCTGAAAGCATCAATTACTCACAGCAAAACCAGTGCACTGCATACAGGAGTGACAAACACCGAGAGCTTATCCAACTATATTTAACACTGACACCCGACAGACTCTTGCACATGAATACATGAATGAATGAAGGCTGTATTCTTGATGGATTGCCTTCATTTCACAGGTAGAGCGACATCGGCTTCAAAAACAATAAATAATACAGTCGATATAGCAGACAGGTACATTATAATTCCTAATAAATGTTTTTTAATGCAGGAGAATGAGAACATCTTCTATCATAATCCCAATAGTTCCACATTTATTTATTTCCCTTTCGTGGCTTGTTTTTGCAGTCGGCTGTCAAATGGATCTGATTTGTCTCATGCACAATATTTCGCTTACCAAAAAAGGTTCGTAATCAAGAGTACACACATTGCGAATTGTTCATGCTCGGCTGATTTGTATGCAGCTTAGTGATGCGGCAGCTGAGAGGCTAGGATGTGAAAAATGAATGTCCTTGAGTATCTACTCTGCTATACATTCCACAAGAGGGCTGTACAATTGATCTTGATCGAGCCCAATTATTTTTTTTTTCCATCTAAAGCATGAAACTTTGGAGCAAATGTCGGTGCCATTTTCTGTCACAAAATGTGTAATAAAAGCCATCAATCAATACTGGAATGATACCAACTGACAGCATTGCTGCCGTCAGCACACGGCTCAGCAACAGGTGCAGGCTGTCCTGAAACATGGGGCTGAAATGGTGCAACACTGCTCTCTAGTGGCACATCATAGGACTACTTTTTAAAAAGTTTGTGTCAAAACAATATTCACTTGTTACTGTGTGCTTTCAACAGTTTTTCATCTTTGTATCATTCTTCATGTCCATGAAGTGATTCCTGAACAGGACGTCATGACACAAGTCCAGCAGCCCAAACTGTTTGGCCCCCCCGTGGCCCTTTTCTGCAAATGATACTTGAAGAGACATGTACTGACAAGGTAAAGACTCAAAATGACCACAAAGAGGGGCAAAACAACCACAGAGACTTAAAAATACCATAAAAAAGACCCAAAAAATCCAACAAAGAAATGCAAAGCATCTGGTGAAGGAACAGAAAATGACTACCAAGAGAAAAAAATGAAGAAGAGATACAAAACTGCAGAGATGTGTGATGACTACAGAGAAATGCAAAACCACAAAACCAGAGGCTAAACAACTTGAAGGTCTATGTTTCTTGCTCCGATGCAAAAGAGGCAGTGGGGCCTTTTGCATGTCTAAGGGGCCCATTGTGTCATAATCTACCCATGCTTGTGTCTATACAGATTTAAGATTTCAATTCATGACAGATTTTCTACAGCTACAAAAGCTGGGGGACTAAATCAGTGCAGTACAGCTCTCTAGTTAGACATATCAAAGAAGTATCATCCAAAGTTAATTTCTTTTTTTACAAAATGTCTTCTTTGTGTGTCCCTCTATCAGTACTGTAGTTAGGAAAGACCAAGACAAAACCATGACTTTTGGGGGGTTGAGAACAGAGAGAAAGACCAAGGCAGGACAATTGCAACACTGCATGACACTAATGAATGTGGACAAGGCAAACCAGACACTCCTCAAATTGATCTGAAAGATCTGCATTTCCATAGAAACCACCCACAGAAGGCATTGAAGATACCTTGATATATGCTTGTGCTTTAATATATATATATATGATATAAAATAATCAAAAGGCATTGCAGACCTGAATTTTCCTTTGTTTTCCATGTTTAAACAATGTAAACACTTAGGAACTAAAATCAGCGTAACCATTTTTATTCAACAGTCCTTTTGTGCTCACGGAAAATTAGTAAAATCCGAGCCGTTGTGGTCCAGATGGTCTTCTTTGAGACAAGACTGAGTAAAAATTAGGTTGATTGCGAGACACGGTTGAGACCATCACAAAGCGGTCTGGAGGCTGCTTGTGAGACCGATCTCCAGTACGACAACACTGTCCTCCTGTTGTTATTTTAAAAAATAAGGCGATTTTTTTTTTTTTTTTACTAAAAAGACTTTCAAATAAACTTGTCTAATATGTTACCTGTAGCAAAAAGTTAAAACTTAAAATACTACAGGGTTACTTTGATGTACATTTTATTAACTCTATTTTAGACATGCAGTTGTTTACTTGACTTGACGTAACGTTGTGTGGTTTCTAAAGTTTTAGAAATAACCCTGATGATGTCATCAAGGTTGTCTCAGTTTGAGCTTGAGACTTCAAACAAAAATAAAACAGAAAATTGTTTTCAACTCTGCTTAAAAATATAAGCGGAATAACTATTAACAGTTTTAAATTAGGTAAAGACAGTGTATTTTGGAACCAGAGTGCAACAATTGTTCCTCTAGAGCATGAGGACATTGTCTATAAGCCACTCCATGCACAAAGTGAAAGAAAACAACATGAGCACAATTATGAACAACATTTTAATACAGAAGACGGATTTTCCGCCAAATCAAAACACAATAAGTCAATTCCCCCCAACTCACAAGCTACGAAGTGGAGAGATCTGATATGTCACCCACCATGGGAATGAACATGAAGTTAACAAACAGGAACGTACATTACAGTGGGAGCCTGTAACACTGTGGTTCGGGTAGTCAATTGTCATCATGCATCTGCCATGTTAGTGATATCAACAGAGTTCAAAGCTACATGAGATTTGCACCATGCAGCATCCTTTAGATTTTAAATCCAAAGTTTAGATTCTTTAAAGGCATCAGTGACGGATGCTCCTCGATTTGTCTTCACAGCGAAGGATTATCATTGAAAGAAATTACAATTTTAATTCTGATACCCAATGAAGACCAGACCCTTTTCTGCATATTCTTTCCTAAAAGCCCCAAATACATTTATGCAGTGTCATTTATGCAGTCATTTTGTTTATCTTTCTCTCAGTTTTTTGAATGTTCAGAAAGTGTAAAATAATTAAATTGTTGCTGAAACTAACTCAGGAGGTGGATCATTTGGGGGCATCTTCTTACAGTGTTTTTCACAGATTATCTGAAATGCAGTGATACAAAAAGAGCAGAAAGCGCAGTAACAAGCTTTCCCAAAGCAATACTATATCAGAAACAAACACAAGAAATGCACGAAGTTGGCTGACGTCTGCCTGCTTGTGGCAGATTAACATAAAGATAACAAAGAACAGACACAAATGTTAAAAAATATTTTTTGGTTAGTCTTCATTTTGCAACAATTAAAAAAAAGTAATAACTGAGTTTGTTGATGACTGTTAAGCCTTCAGCTCCAGAAATAGTTTGAGCCTCACAACCCTGTGAGTAATTTTTCAGGGTTGTTTTACAGTTTTCATTTGATATTTCACTCAATTAAAGCCTTTAACTCAACAATACCATTTATAACTGATCTGATTATCCCACAGCTGGATCTAAAACTAGAGAAAATGTTTTCATACTTGATGAGGGACAGCGCAACGATTTTTCCTCAGACTTCTTTTGAAGACCTTTTGTCCTATTCCACAACTTTTTAAAAAGGTACACTATGCAGGATTGTCAGTTACTGTCTGTAAACACGTGTGCCAGAGAAAGTGAAAGTAAAAGCCAACCCCAAATTCATTCTCCTTTGGCATTTTGCCTCGCTATTCTTGCATTTTTTTCCACGCTGTGTCTCTTGGATGCCTCCTGCTTACGGTCTGGCACCTGGTTGCTACTTGTTGTTTAGCTCCGACCTCGCTTGAGCACTGGTGGGGTACACGCCCATAACATTCCCAAACTCAGAAAATAAGAGCATACAGCTAGAGGGCAGAGTCTCTGCAGATAAATACACCGCCAAATAACTAGTGGGTCATAAGTGATGACTGAGATTGTGTGTTTTTGTTTTTTTAAAGAAAATCCTGCATAGTATATCTTTAAAGAAAAAATAACAAAATTCTGGTTCATACTGTTCGCACAGAGTCCTGCTTTCTGGCATATAGGTGCTCTTGTAAAGCAGCCACAGACAGAATCCAGCAGCAGAGGTGAAAATCAACAGAGAACAATCTCTTGTCTGCTGCCATAAAATGTTCATTAATTCCACTCACTTGTTCCGCTTGTCCTCTCTCACTTCCATTCACAGATGTAATAGGCACTTGAATTGCCTAATGTCTCCGTATAATCACCGTGATATATTAAACATAACCAGTTATGCTAATGAGGTAATTATTTAAGACAATTAGAGCATTCATTATCAAATAGCTCTCCGTCAACATACTTTGTCTTCAGATAACTCACGTGCAGTATTAATGAGGCGTTGAGAGTAATAACAGTTTGCAGAAGTTGAAACATTTAACTTTTTATTCAATATGAACGCAGCTAGGTACACTGAAATCTAATTAGACTGTCTGCACTATGAATTGTCCATCACGCACTATTAAGTTGCTTTGCTCAGAAAAATGTCTATAGACACACAGACCAAGTAATTTCCCACGTTTTATCCACCACAGTAGCAGGAACTAAAAACTTCTCATTTCCCCAAATCATGCTTGTAGAACGGGTCAGTTAAATTAGATCTGTGAAAGGAAGCGAGCTCGGACATCAGGAGCAACACGCTTTTAAGTATCTGTCGTTCTGCTTGTCTGCGTCTCACTGATTCTCTTTGAGCTTCGAGGTCAAGGGTATTTTATCCTCATCCTAGCTGGGAGGCAGTTCTGTGGTCCTGACTGAGGCACACAGGCTTGCTGATGTGATCTGTTATTGCCAAACTCATCAGATTACCACTTTTTTTTTAAACAATACAAAGTAGAAAAACAACTTGGATCTAAAAACCACCACACACAGACACACACAGACACACAGACACACACACACACACACACACACACACACTCACTCATACTCACATCCAAATACACATTTGCTCTCATGTGATGAGAGTTAGGCTGGCAACGATCACTGAGGTTGAATATAGAAAGGCAGTGCATGGAAAAGGCAAACTGGCATTGGGGGGTTGATTAGGTGGACCTGCTGTCTGATTGGGGCTCACTGTGGCTAACAGAGACGTCTTGCTGACTGACTTGTGTCGGGGGAGATGGCGTGTAGGGGGGTGGGGCTTCGTTTACGCTAATGGTGTCTCCTCCCTCAGAAATGAGAGGAGGGTGATGGGAGGGACGAGGAGCGTCCGCCTCGTCGCTGTGAGCACACTCGCTGTAGGGCGGGGGCTTCAGATCGTCCTCTGCAAGGAAAAAGAGAAAACAGGTCAACAAGTTTACCAGCAGTTTAAGAAATATGAGCATTATGTTACATAAGCTTCAACATTGGGGCTGTACAACGAATCAATACAAGATTACAAACTTCGAACTGCAATCAAATTTTGTGACAATGATTCTGACATGTTTGCACTAACACTGAGGTCCTCTGCATCAAATCAAATGCTTACAATTTCTCCCTAAGCTGCATCACCAAAGTGTGTGCTACACCACGTGAAAAAAAAGCCTTAATATCAATAAATCTTAGGTGTGTGAGAGACTCAGGAGCGAAATGCAGTGGAAGTCAACACCCTTTTCCAGAAACAACAAAAACGTGTAAAAATCCCTGAAACCCAGTGACGGTGAGGAAGTACAGATCAAAACGATGTTGTTAAAAACTGACCCAGAGTCGTGGAATCCTGAATCCTCTTCGTCGCTCTCAAATAAAAAATTATGTTTGCAGCGCTTCTTCTCTTTCAAACATCTTCTTGTCGCAAAGGTGTTATCGTAGTCTCTTTACTGTCCGCTCATCCATATTCCTTGTTTGCCGTGCTCTCGTTACAAAATTTCACATTCCCAAATCACCTTCGCAATTCCAGTATGTTTGCCGTACCCTCATTATTTGTTTTAGAAGTTCTGCATGAGCACTGGACTGTGACTTTTTTAATATTGTATATTTGATATCTTAATGGTTGCACAATTACAATTTGATAACGACAGTATGCAAAATTGTGTCTGCGTAGACACATGAGGAAAGTGTAAGACTCAATGTTGTAAGACTTCACCAAAAGCACTAAGTATACATTCAAGCATGAACACAGTTGAACAGAAAGCCCTGAGAAACCGTCTGGTATCTCAGATCGAAAAACTTTTCATATGTGAGGGCAAAAACTCAGGATGCAACATTGTGTACTGTACTACAAATAGAGCTGAAATGTCACTACTTCTGCGTTCTGTAACCACATCCTGCTGTCACACAGAAAGAGCCCTTCAGATCAAATTAGATACCGCTCGCAAAAGAGGACACTCTGAATCTTGATATGGAAGATTCAACACCTGACCTTGCTAGCTTCTCTCATCTTTCAAAAACTCACAATGACATGAGAAACATAAATGGGGAAACATAGAATAAAGAAACTCATAATGGCTCCTAAAGCACCAGTAGTACATTAAGTACATACTCTTAGTGAAAAGAGTTGGACTTGTTTTTTCCCTTACCAGCTCTGCCAAAAACAGACAACAGAAATGAGTTAACTCTTGACTTGACTGACACATGAGCAGTACATATCAAGGCATGTCTGTCTGGTATAAAAAGAAAACCTTGAAGCGATGGCTTTCATTATGATTAAGTTACTGACTCACAGTGTACGCTCTCTTTTTAGAGCAAACAGTACTCTGCGTGTGCGTACATGTGTGAGCTCATTTTAATCAGAAGAGACAAGTTTATCGATAGAAGTACTACATTTTAGAGTAGCAGTTCAGACTCCATCTGGTGTTCATTTGCTGGTCGTGGCAATGACCCCTACAGTCAGAGAGGTGCGATGGCAAGTTTTTGTCAGGAGTAGTTTCAACCTGTGCACATTAAGTTCAGATAACTGGATGAATTAACTGTACTCTTATCAGTGACTGGGTTTTATGTTGATTAGGGCAAAGGAGTGGTAGTTTTAGTCTTTAGGTGGACTTGTACTTCTGTGTTAGGGGGTTTCGCTGCACCCACAATGGCAGTGTGCATAGGCTGTGTCACGCAGTAGGCTACAACATAACTGATGTGCACTTAAGGTTTCTTGTATTTTTCCTACAAGTTGCTACTATACGTAGAAATTGTTCAGTGTGAGATGATCATGGTAAACTTTGCCAAAGTCAAGTCAAGTCAAGTTTATTTCTGAAGCTCATTATCACAAATCACAATTTGCCTCAGATTGCTTTACAACATACAACATCCTTCTGTCTTTAGACCTTAACATTGACTATGGAAAAACTCCCCCAAAAAACCCTATAACGGGGGAAAAAATGGAAGAAAGCTAAGGAAGTCCCTTTAAGCAAAGAGCACAGGCCGTGGACCATTGTGAACACTCTTTCTGAATGTTTTTTTTTTACTTTAGCATCAGATAGTGACAGATTTCTTTAAATCTGTCATCTGCTTTCAAAGTGCATACCCTACAATACTACATGACACTACATGCTAAGGTCAGCAAAACATATAACTTGGTTGCATTCTTTTGCAGCCTAGATGTGAAAGACCTGAAAACACTGACCAATCAGAGCAGACTGGGCTTTTTTCAGGAGAGGGGCTTAAAGAGACAGGCGATAAAAAGTGTTTCAGACAGAGGGTAAATACTGAATTCCCAGCACACACAGTATGAAGACAATTCAAAGTTTTTGAACATCAGAGTATGTATACATATTGTAGTATCAAATACAAACATGATCCTGAAAATGATAACAATAGGAGCTATTTATCATATTTAAATTAAGGTTCGGTTCTTGCCTCCTTCTTAGCAACACATCTTGCAAACCATCTCCACTGCAAACCTTCTCACACTGACCTCTGCTCTCTATCACAGTAAGTGAAACTATGTAAATACCACAACCGCAGGGAATGTTCAGTGACAATACGAGGCGGACTTTCCCCACTGACGCTCGTTACACAGTGAATGAAAAAATGTAACTGTAGTAACTGTGGGGAATGTGAATTAAACACACATTTGATACGCTGTTTTAGTGTTGCGGTCACGCTATGCACGGGCGAAATTCGACATTGAATCACAACCTACAACGTCAGTATTTGCAGTGACACTCCTGTTAACCCTTTGCATCAAGCTTTACTTTACTGGGTGCTGTGATGACGGAAACAACTGAGAGGAAATAATATGAGTGGTTAGCACCCACAAGCTGTGGCTTCCAGGACTGACGAAGAAGAGGGGTAAAAATGTCCCCCTTGCTGAACTTTTCAACCGCCGGGTGAACAAAGAAGCATCAGACAAAGTGTATCGCACTAAGGGAAAGAGTGTGTGTGTGTGTGTGTGTGTGTGTGTGTGTGTGTGTGTGTGTGTGTGTGTGTGCTACCTCCAGAGACTGCCTCATATGGTGGTGGCATGTCCAATTGGGAGAAGGATGCAGCTGGTGGCAGAGCTGTGGAGGGCTCTTCTATTGACAGGTCATCCTGAACACCATACCAACTAGGCCAGACAGACGTTTGCTAAAAAAGGAAGGAGACACAGAGTTAATGACTCACACAAAAGAAGCAGAAACATGTGTAAATACACAAGTGCTCATAAATCAATAAGCAAAAGCCAACAGTACAAGTGTCAACACTGCTAGCACTATTAGGATACTAACTATGCTGGTTTTACTGTACACATTTCCAAAGAAGACATTGCTGCTTATGATAATATTGTACTTCTTGTTAACTCACTGCTTCAAGACTGACAAGCAAGTCTGTACACACACTGAAGTGCAAACATCAAAAAACAAACAGCAAGACAATATTCTTGAAGAGGAATTAATGATACTGTAAGTGTGCCGAGCTGCCCATGTTATACCCCTTTTCTGTGTTTCAACATGTGTTTTTCCGACCAGCATGGAACATTTTAATCCCCAGAGTTGATGATCCATGTTAACCCCCCCCCCAATAAAGTCGTTTACACAAATCGCAGGAGCGAGCAGTCTGCCAGTGAACCACAGAAATAGGCAGTGGTCTTCTACATTACATTAGGCTGTAACACTCGCTGCGTTAATATAATTTTCCAATATATATTTCTACTTTCAGCTCCTTTAAAAAAAAAGAAAGACTGAAATGATAGCCTTAGTGTTTGGTGTTGAAATTCTAGCCTCAACAATACCCTGAAAAATATTGATATTTGATACCAATTTCGATACCACAGGGACAAACTGACATTGAGGGCATAAAACCTAACTTTTTTCTTAAAAGATAAATATAAAAAGGCTGTAACATGACAGCGACTTTTCTTTCCTTTGTTAGTAGCAGAGAAGAGCATAATAACTTCTGTAGATATTGATAATAAGAGTGAGAAAGCGCCACTGGTACTGGTGTATTGATACTGTGGAAATTGAGTACTGAAATTATTGCAAATATTCAGAATTGATAAATAAATAAAAATTAAAAATCCATATTTTTGACAACACTAGATAGCCTATAGGTTTAAAGAATGATTCATATCTTTGCGTAAAGCTCCAACAGAGGACACAAATGACACATCATAGAGTAACATCATAAAGTATGATCTCTTCTGAACAATGGAGCTGTACCTGAGTGATCTGGCTGGCTTCTTAGCAGCATATTAACTAAAAACAGCTCCTCATAGAATATTACTTGTACTATTGTAGTTACGAACAAATACTTGTTGAGAACGTGCAAAAACTGGGAACTGCAAAGTACTTTGTTACTTAAAATTGCCATCCTGTTATTGTGGTAATGATGGAGAATGATGCATTCATTTAATTAAAACACAAAACCACAAATAACCTATAATAATCACCCTTATTCCTGTAGGCCTAAAAAGCTAAACCACACAAGATGATGTCAAATAATCTATAAACATCCATCTCTTCTATCTCTCTCTAGGGCCTACATGTATCAAAAGTTTTCCCTCATTGCTTTTCTGGCTTCACTTTATCTTCTCAGGTAGCCGTGAATAAGACTGTCCGAGAGGTTTAGTGAGTGATACTACATCAAGACTTTTTCTCTCCACTATGTTTGATTCATTTAAGCCCGGGACTCAAGTTGTCTTGGCGTCTCTCCAGAAAACTTTCAGGGTGCCGGGTTATGGATGACCGTGGGGCCTCCCTGCTGCAGATTCCATTAAAATCTAAACAGGGAACATTATACACCAGAGACGGCAGAGGGAACACGGGGGGAAAAGAGAAAAGAAGAGGGGAAGGGAAAAAAAACAAAAAGGGGAAGAGAGAGGGACGTAGGAGAGAACGCAGGAGCAAAGAGAGAAGCTGTGGAATAAGGACAGATTACAGACTGGAGGAGGGGAGGAGGGAGAGGTAGAAGACCGAAAAAGAGAAAGATAAATGTAAAGAGGAGGTACAAGGGCTTCTGTACTAGACATGTAACTAGCCTGTATGTAAAGCAGAAAGAACATATATGTAAATACACTGAGGCAAGAGACATTAAAATCCAATTTTTTTACAACTCTACATATTTCATGTTACCATACATTCCTTGTGTTAAGCATGTATGCTATGTCCATAAGAGATCATTTCAAAATAATAGCCAAGAAGGGCATTTATTTCAGCTTTATTCACAAGAACAGATTTTCAGAGGGTCAGAAAGGTTAAATACACTGTCAGAATTTGGTGACGATGCCTTTTAACTGGTTCACTGAAACCAGCTTAGGGTAGCCTTTCACAAATTGTGTGGACTTTAGGGTTGAAACCGTATGAGATTTTCACGGTATGTAGACATCTCAGAAAATACTGCAGTTCCATGGTATCATGGTATTACAGAATTACTATGATTATCAGTCAGAGTGACCCGTGAGAGAATGAAAACAGAAGGTTTAGTTTTGGTCGAACAAATGTTTTATCCCTATAATTAAGAAGTGAAACAATTATTAAGTCTCCCTTTTGAAAATAACTTAACTAAAGGTGAGATTATAAATCCAGTTGCATTTTTTAAAAACATAACCTAGATAAGCAAATGTACACTGTATGATAATAGTCAAATTTCATATCACTGTATACCTCAAAACCAGTATATCGCTGCAACCCGAGTGGACTCAATTGTATACACACTGAGAATGGTGATATCAAACTTGACCGGACTTCCTCTTAAAGTCAGACAGCATTTCCCATAGAACACAGGATATTATAACTGGTCTGGGGAAAACTCAAGGTCAAAAGTCCTGGCAACTCTCAGTTTCAACTGTATCATTTATTTACTTATTCTTTCACAAATGGGGCATTTCCTGTTGCACAAATGTTCCAAACAACGCTAAAAATATCACATCTGTGCCTCTTAGATGAAAACACTGCATTGATTAATATCTCAGACACTGGGGCAGTATCGGGAAATGACTAAACTGAATTTTAATGCAGACTTCCATTTAAATGAATCATTTCTTTGAGAAATGTGTGGATGTCGCTTTCATTCTTGCAGTATTTTCTGCAATATCTACCAAGAAGTGGGCGAAGTGGGCAAAAGTTGGATCTGAGTTGGAAAGACGTCACAGAAACCTGTTTTATATGATTCACAGAGCATATTTTGGGATGGTTCTGAATCATGGCGATTGCTTCCAGGTGTTTTAGAGAGGCAGTAAAGCAGAAAGGCCCAGGGGGAAGCACGATCATGATGGCTGTCTAAACCTGTGGCTTAGCCCACAGAAAAGACTCCAAACAAACTGATTTCAAGGAAAGGCATTACTATTCTACACATACCACTGAGAACATAAACACAATAATGTTGGTAAATTCAAGTGGCACTTGAGGGGAACAATAAAAGATAAGCCTGCAGTTTGTAGCCAATTTCAAATATGTATAAAAAGCATGTGTGTCAGCAATATGCAGAAAGTTTCAAAGCAAACAGAAAAACACTACGAAGGTCATAGCAGTGTCAAATTACTCTTAAGGGCAGCTCGAACTAACCACATAAACTCATAACAATCTCAAAAAAATTAAACACCAGGGCAGACCATTCTTTTTCTCCAATCTATCTCATGAGTCACATGGGACAAAAGATATAAACTGTGAGATTTCAAGAAAAAAAGGGCAGCATAAAGAACATCAGTGACTGACAACTGGACTTTGTCAGATAAAGGAAATACAAGACCTTCTAAGATTCATACATTTCTGCCTGACTGGTGATATCTGCACAGAAAAATCTCACATGCATGGTTGAAATTTTACAAACTTGTTCAAAAAAGCCTATTAACTGAATAACTGTCAAGCTGTAACCTGTCCTGCCAGACATCTGTTGTCAACAAGGTCAAACCAACTTAACAGAAAAATGTAAGCAGACACATGCAAACCAGAAATGTGTAGCTATTAATACACGTCCACAAACTCGCTCAGCATGTCACTGAAAGTGGAATGTAGCCTTTTTCATCATTCTACTCAAAGTGAAAGTGACTGAAAACCACATGTCCTCTCTCGAGAGAGCAAACAACTCCTCTGCAAAAATGTAACACAACTGTGACCTTATTTGACTTTCCCTTACTCCGGGGCTGCATACTCCGATTGGATAAAAACAGCGACAGTTCTGAGAATAGGGCTGAACTTCGCTTAGTGACGCACCACTTTCAGTGTGTCTGCCGCTGGGCCAAAAAATACTGAAGAAGTTAAAGGGGAACTACATGCAAAATGGTTGTTATCACAGTACAAATTATTACACAGATTCTTGTTGGCATATGGTGTTAAACTGATTTTTCCAACACACTGTTTATGTAAAAACCTGCTTTTTCTGCTTAAAATTAGCTTGTGGGGTCCACTTGGATTTTAACGTCTGATTCAGCTGAATTCCCAACCACCAAACTGTCACAAAATAGGAAGGACTCCGAGGTCTATTACGTATGTTAAGATATAAAAAGATATTATAACGACAGTTGTGTTAACTGTGATAAAAAGCACAGTAACGCTCTGTACTGTACCGACACTCCCCCACAACACTGGAGTCTCTTATCGTAGAGCTGCTACTAGCTCAGCCACAACACTGTTACCTCAACAGTGGCTACAGCCACATGCACACCCGTATTTCACATTTATTATGAAAATATTCTGAATTTGATGGAAACAGCATATTCCTTATGATATTCCTTAAATATTCCGAATTAGCCTGTTTTCTGAATTTTGCATTTTCCGATTAAGACATGGGATATGCTGGTATTATTTGAATTTTAGGAGCATTTTTTGGGCATGTATACAGCCAATTTGGAATATTTGCCTCAACCAGGGATTTTACTGTAGTTTTTACTGTTTACGGTAGGCTCTGTGTCGTCAAGGGTACGTGGTACACAAACCAATTCGCCAACTGTTTGCAAAGCTGTGGGGTAGAGATGCACGCAAAAGAAAATCCCACATTTCTGGTTGATAAAATATCAACTTTTCAAGAAGGTGAAGTAAGGAAAGTGGGAGTCGAACATGTTAGCCACCGGTAGGAAACTGTGAAAAAATCCTTTTTTGATGCAAAGAAGAAAAATGACAAGCGTCTCCAGCTGTCCTACTTCTCCATATGTGAATGTGATACGCAGCACATCAGGGCACATAATTTGGAATATGCACGGCTGCATGTACACAGGAGTGTTAGTGGAATACTCATTTTCATTAGACATGTAAACATCTTAGTAGGAATATTGTCTTTTTCAGAATAAGAGCAAAAAACTGAATATTTTGTGCGCGTGACTCCTTGACTCTCTCAAAGGACCATAAATGTGCTTCTTGTTCATCTCAAAGGTGCACGAGACATCAGGTTTTCCAGCAGAGAAACAGAGAGTGACAGCAGCTTCTCAAGGTTTGATAGCTCTGATTACCAGCTCTATTCATGTATCGGGTGGTGGTCAGTCGGTCGGTGTCCCCCAGTTCGCTGACCACACACTACCACACCACCAAAAGTCACAGTCTGTCACTTAAATATGCTGAGAGAGAGGATTCTAGCAGTTCTTTCACAATTTTACCTCTGGGATCAATAAAGTATTTCTGATTCTGAGAATTTGAGGGTGTAGTCGCTCTTTAAGCTCAATTTGAACACGGTTGTTTACTAAAGCTCAGTTAAACAGCAACATGTAAAGCTACAGCAATGGAAAACAGTTTCAAAGCAAACATGAAGTCAAGCAGGGTTGTGTTTTAAAGTGCAATGTGTCTGCCCTGAAAGAGCACGCACACCCTCCCTATCCCCAAGATGAAAGAATATTCTTTGGATGTACACAAATCACAAAGGTACCACATTTTTCATTCAAAACGGCCAATTTTGTTGAAAGGAGACGACTTTGCTGCTATGTTACAAATTCTCTCTGCTCAGTGTACCATACTGAAGTCAGCCAACATAAAAAGATTCTCTTTATTACCAAAACCTTATACTCCATAATAAAGACATATCCCGGAGGCGCAAAACCACTCCAGTAGCTGACAGCTAGATTATACGTTTCAAATGTAGGATGTGTTTGTGTGTATGTGGGGGTATGCACTTACACTCTGTCTTTCACACATCTGATGGAGGTAGGCCCTTCCTCCGACAATGACTATCTGAGCATTGCGTGGGTTGCTCAAGTATGCTGCCAGCTGCCTCTGTCTTGATCGGTACCAGCACACATAGAAGAATATCTTGATAATAATGAATATAATAACAACTCTGTGGAGTAAAGAGGAGAGCAGGATAAGACAGGGATGGACAGCTTTATACATCAGGTTTTTTTTTTTGTTTGTTTTTTTTTAATAGTAGTGAATTTATGGGTACAACCATGATATGAAAGGTGGGAAATGATCAAAGGACACATAAAGAAAGACAAGGAGACATACTAAATTTAACATAATATACATGTGTAGGACATAAACAATGACAAAAATCTAATTATAATATCTTTTAAAAGCACTTTAAATTTGTCAAATATGGCACCCATGTTTATGATATTTGTGTGTGAGCAAGGGGAAAAACAACTGAAAGACAAAATAGTTTAAAGTAAAATGATAATACAACAACATTTTTTATAATAATGTTAATATGATGGTAAATAATCATAACAGCTTGTGCAGCCATTATATGCTATTAATACATATTATGGGGAAAAGGTGATAATACTATGGAAGGTGTGGAAAAAAGACCCAAGTCATAAGATTTTAACTCTACTTTTACAAAACATAAAATAAAAATAAATAAATACAGGAGATAACAGTACTGTGTGAAAGCCTTAGGCCACCTTAAACTCTTATTTTGGCAAGGTTATAATAATCATACATATTTATTTCTCAGAAATCTCCATACTACAATACAACCAGAAAATATAGAGCATATGTATGCAGTATTAAAAACACAAACATCTGAGAATAAAACTACTTTAACAGGCTAAAGTTGTACGTTTTTAGTGTAACCTTCCTTTTCACTTAGCATGTCTTGAACTCTCCTGGTCTGACAACATGAGATTTACAACACAAAACTTCTGGTGTTTTTATACCAGGTTGCATTCAAGACATGCCCAAAGCTCAATATTGATTGTTTGAGCTACCTTTTGTTATGGTTGTATAATTCCATGTTTTACAACTAAAGATTGACTTCAGAGAGGTTTGTTCTGACTTTTTTTGTTGGTGTTTTAATACATAGTACATATTCTCTATATTCTTTGTTTTATTCTTAACAAAGAGACTGATAAATAAATGTGTATATACCCGCATTACAACCTTACTAACATAACATACATGATAGCCTAAGACTTTAGCGCTGTATTGTAATTATAACTGAATTAAGTTGTACTCACATGTACCAGTACAGCTCCATTTTTGTGAGATGTAAGTCAGTGAGTGGAGGTTCTCATAGCTGGGGAACTACTTGCTGATCCCTGGCCAAAACCACAACTTCTCCTGAAAACAGTAAACATGTTGAGCAATTTCTTCGCATAAAGGCAATCTTTATTTTGCTCAATTCAAACAAATGTAACAAATGTTAGAATCAACAACCAGATCGCTTTAATAAACCCAGAAGCTCAGAGCATCTCACCGCCTGAGCTATAGGTTAATGTTAAAGCACTTTCGGTAACTTAAAACAGATGGTAAGTTTAGCACGAAAGCTCCTTAGTTGATTTAGCTGTATAGCTAAGTGCAAACACAACGACGTTAATTTTTACTTACTATAAAGCGAAAGCTCAGCCTTAGATAGCTGGAAGATGTGTCATTTCCCTTGTCGTTTCGGAGATGAGATGAGTAGAGCTGCAGCAACCAGCTGAGGCTACAGCTAGTTTAGCTAAGCTAACGTGTAGCAGGCCACAACAACAACAACAGCCGCTTCTCTATTTACCCACGCCGCGAACAAAACAACGACTAAAACAGACTCGCTTTAGGAACATAGCTTCTTGGTGTTATATACAAGATTACTAGCTAGTTACAAGACACGCTACTCGTTAACTTAACATTGAAGAAACAACTAAACTAGTCCTACAGAGTTCTAGCTAGCGTTTACTGACTTAGCACACCCCTGCGCGTTCACGCTCTCCTTGGTTTAACAGTGGGCGGGTTCACGGGACTGGTGCCTTCACTTGCCTCCCGTAAATTGCTCAATTTTTTTTTTTTTTACGTTCAAGTGCTATTGTTGCAGTCACAGAAAAACGTATGAATAATGTGTTTGCTGTTTTATTAAAGTCAAGCAATGCGGAGCTGCTTTTCCGTAGGAAAACGGAGATTAGAAAGATCATTCCAGTTAGGTTCTAAGTTGACGTTTTATGAACCAAAATAGTGTTTCTCATTTTAAAAAAGCATCGTAAAAAGTAGCAATGTCAAATGATTTAAATTACCGGTAAGTTGTCAAACACTTCGAAGATTAGATCTAATCAAAACTGCCATTTTTCAGGTTATTGTTGAGGTGTTTCATTGAGGTCCATCAACAATTCTGATCCGAAGGTCTTTGAAGGTAGCACAGGTTCGCCGCACAAAACGGTAAAAATGTTACCAAATAAATACCATTTTAATGGTGTTATTATACCATTTATGTATATCAACGCGTCAAAAACATGTTAAGAGGCGAAATTATTCAAAGAGTAACCTCGGTGTGAACTGTTTAATATTAGATTTCAGTTAATGTTGAGTTTTAAAGGTCTCTTCCCCTCTGATTTCCCCGAAAACGTATTGAAAACCTCTGCAAAATGTAAATTTTAATACATATAGTAAAGTAAATACATGAAAATGATAACAAATAATCTAAAAGGTCATATCAGGTTGCTCATATCTATCGACTCTTTGACTCCACCCAGTGGTCATAGTGCCATAACGCAGTCTAAAAGACAACCAAATACAGATTTGTGCAGTACGACGAAAAATCAATATGTAAATTTACAAGGAAAGGACACCTATGAAAATGCACAGTAAGTGAATATGACTGAGCTTATTTCTAAGAAGAACAAAAGGAATCTACCACATTTTAAAGGTGTAATATGAGATAGATTTGATATAGTATTTTAAAGAGTCTTTAAGGGTTAAGGTTTGTTGAAATAACTGCTAATGCCTCAATTAAACCAAACATCCAATTTGATACAGCTGAAAGATCAATCAAAGTGACAACCATAGTTTCTATCTATCACTCTCAGAGAAAAATCACACATTCTGTATGTCTGCATATAACAAACATTTTTATTACAATTTAAAAGCATCTTTGATTGTAGTTTATTGCAAAATTCAGGTCATCCAGTAGACTTTTAGTCAAGAAACAATTTGTGGTACATGTGTATTATTTATAAAACAATGACACATTAACATCATTTTCTGTGAAACACACTGCACTTTGCAAAGCTTTTCACCAAATGCTACATTATTGTGGCAACATTTCAATCAGCCCAAACTCTTTATGTTTATCATAAAAAGCTCATCATGGTAAATTACAGTTACACTGACAGTGAATTTTCAGCTATTTTTTCTAATAACACAAACACATATTTCACCATGCAGCGAATTGACACGGTTGAGTCTGTTATCTTTCTCATCGGTTGTCTTCCACAATGATGGTTCGTCTTGGGTAGGTGTCCACTTCCACAAATATGTAACGAAACTCATATTTTCCAGTTTCAGGATTCTGTGAAATAACAAATTAAACAGTACTTCAGTACAGTCTGTTACCACTGTGCATTTAGTTTCTGTCTGCTGTCTCATGTGAAATTGTGTATTTAAACACGGTTCACAGGGGTTCCCACACATTTTCCTGAGAAAATATCAGAATTTTTCATGACTATTCAAGGACCCACGATAAGATACATTTTCTTGCCCTACTAACAGTTTTCAAACATATTAAATTGACTCTATTCAAATGTAACAGCTAGCTAGCAAAGTGAAATGTACTTCATGGTAAACAAAACCGTCCCACACCGACGCATCAGATTAGATTAGAGCTACGTTACAGCTTCAGCACATATATTTGCCATGGAAGGTTATTCACTGAAAATGAATGCAACAATTTTTTAACACACAACATCATTCTATGACTTTTGCAAAACTTCCAACGATTCTTGCTAATTGCATGATTTTTCCAGATTTTTCATGATTGTGGAAACCTTGTTTAAATACTGGGATAGCCAAGCATGAATAGCACAGCTGTGAAATGTCACATCCATTTTATAAACTGCACAAAGACAATACCAACCTCTTTTGACTCTGAATGTACTGTTCCTTTGAGGCCTGGCTCAGAGCCTTCAATGTAAAACTTAAGTCTCATGTGCTTCAGTCCATCCTTCAGGTACTCCAGATGACTAAGATGAAAAAAAGACACACACACACAAAATCAGATAAAAATAAAATTAAAAACTCTGGACAGAAAGGTGCAAAATATTCATTACCTTATGTACTAATAATCAACTGCTTATTTGGATATAAAAACATCATTCCCACCTGACTTGCTGCCTCCTTCCTCGACGGGTAGTCTCACCATAACACTTGATTGGCTCCCCAAATGCACCAATCACCTACATTTTCAATAAATAAAATGTTTATCTTATCTTCATATTTGCACTGAACTAAGTGTGGAATGGGTAATACAACAAATATTACACATTAAACTCATGCATTCAGGGTAATGCTGCACACTCGAGAGTAAAGTCACGAACTGTTGAAGTTGTTGTCGTTAGGACATAAGAAAAGAGATAATGTTTGACCTCGTCGGCAATCTGTGATCTCAGTCTTACCTCTGGGTCCAACCTGACTTTGTTGAAGGCTTTCCCATAAACTTTATTTGGACTTGATGAAGAAAACAGCTCCTGGAACACCACATATAACAGCCCGCCTGAAAAACACACCCAGAACAACACATATTTGTGCTCATATCCAATATTTGAGTTGTGATGAGATGGTAAATCTGCTTGAAATCTTGTAGTTACCTGTCACTCCAAGCCCGATGAGTACAACTATCAAATAGGTGAAGTCTCTGCCAGCTTCTTTTACTGGAAGACATTGACGGCGGGAATTATTAGACAATCTGTCAACTGTTTAATGTCAACTGCAATCGTAGAATTACGAGACATGAGTTGGTTACAGGCTTACAAATTCAACCAGGGGATGCTTTAATCAATAAATAACTAATGCGTTATTTGGCTCCTTGATCAGATATATAGACACTGTATTGGATTCTGGTCACTTGTGATGATGATTTGTCTTGATTCAGATATCATTTTAGATCAATAATTATAGTGATTCCTTACAGTTACTTTTGTATAAATAAGAAGTATGAAAATAAGAAATAAGTAAAAATCTGAAATGAAATGATATATACACATATGTATGTACACATATATAATGTGCATTATGTGTCACCAGCATGAAAAACAAGAGATATGTATGTGTGTAAAAATGTAGAAATATAAAAAGGCACCTTATTCCTAGAAAAAAGTGCATCATGCAACAATGTACAACACAATATGTACAAAAACATAAATAAGGATAAGAAATAAATTATGTGAAACATATTTCAGATACATTTAAGAGTTGTGCTGGTAAGAATAAATTAGGATAATGAAGAGTATTTCTCTGTTGAGTAATTGCACAAAGTATTGCTGTAATAATTACATAGTTAAGACAGTGTTTCAAAGATCTAAAATACCTACTGAACAGTAAAATATGAATCCATAAAATACGGGTAATAATTGTCTTGCTTCATTTAACCCTTTGACATCTACAGCAACAACACTTTTCTTTACATTAAACTCTCAGCTTTCACAAGTAATTAAACCTTTGAAACCCGAGGAAATTGGTGAAATTCATTTCAAAAACATAGAGAAAAAGTCTGTTCCACAAATTGCAGTAAATTATTAGATTTAAAATACATTTAAAAATGCCAAGGGGGAAAAAAGGAAAAACTATATTTATAATTATCATAATTACATATTTCAAAATTCTGTTACATATGTATTAGAAATTCAAGCTTTTTCTCTTCTGTGCTTATTTTTACTAATTCAGGAAATTTTCTACTTTTTCTTTACCAATTTTTGGGTCATTTCTCCTTTCATTGCTTATTGCCTTCTTCGTGTTTTTTTTTTTTTTTTGAAAGAAATCAAATGCTCAGGTTTCAAAGGGTTAACTATGTCATGTCTCGAGCGTTACTCTACTTAGCATTTGCGAAAAGTCGACCTGTTTTTTGAGTTTTTATTGCAATAGTCTGTTTGACATTGACATTTGACATTGTAACTTTTGTGATCATGCAGTTTGGCGCACTGAGAGGAGAGAGCACATAGAGAGGACGCTACTCATCTGGATTTTAGTGTTTGCTCACCTTTCTGTGCAGCTGAGGGCTTTGGGCTCCCGCTCTGGTACCTGGACACAGACTTGTCTCTCTGTTCTGGGTTGCTTTGGTTTCTGGCCGTGGATTTGAGTGAAATCCCCCGCAGACTGTGTGCCTGCATGAAGCAGCTCAGCCTTGGCATGAAACATGAAGGGGGCTCGACTCTTCTGTGGACGGTCAGTCTGGACACTGTGGACGCTGTCCTGTGTGTATGGATGAGCAAACTCACTGGTGTCAGTTTGCATTTCTGCGCGCTGTACTGTGTCACCGTTTGCTGTAGGTTCCGGTGCAGAGCTTTTAATATCTGCATGTAAGCCATTGTTATGTCCTCTGCGGGTTAGCTTGAAATGTAGTTATCTGTGCTCATACAGCTAGCTAGCCGAGTTAGCACGTTCTTTATCACGGTCAACAGCTTGTTAAAGCTGTTAAAACTAACATACAGTAACGTACCGCAGGCGGTAATAATATAAAGCGACTTATGAATTTACAACTCACAACATTATATTATTTGCTCTGACATGCCGTGCACGGGCGGCGTGTCAAGCAAAGCCAATCGTGTTTTGTATTCCTATTCCTGCGGCGCCTACTGTTGTCGTCACACTATGATGGGAATCATGGGTGACTGAGTTTTTAATGCAAAAACAAACGTAGCATGCCCATAAAGCAGAAAACAGTTGGTACACGTTCACAGACTGGAGAAAAAGGACATTCATTGTATTATTATTAGTTGTTAGTAACATTGAAATGGTGAGAGGTATAATTTACTTACACATGTTCTTGAGTCAGAGCACACTTTTTAAGTTGATATGAAAATCTAGTGTTTCACAATCAGAAGAATCTGAGCAATATTAGTGTTCATTGTCATGTCGGCTACTTGTACATTTGATGTCCTTTAGCTCTGTTTTTAGTCTCTACCAATTTTGTTTTTTGTAAATTTTATTTTCCAATATAAATGGGGTGCTTCACTGCTACGAATTCTGGTGGGGTTATACCACACCCTTTCACTTATTTGTTTGCTGGTTTAGGCATGGCTGGATTATGCAATGATGGGCCCCTGGGCACAGATATGCAAAAGGCCCAACCACCTTTTTGTTGTTGTTTTGTATCTCTGAGTCATTATGCATCCTTTGTGCTTTTGTGTTATTTTGTGTCTTTTCTTGGTTATTTTTGTTTTCTCTTAATGGTTATTTTGTGTCTCTTGGTAGCTCCTTTGCATCTCATTGTGATTATTTTGAGTCTCTTCCTGGTCTGTATATGTTATATATGTACATAAAATATCCACTCTGTGGTTTTGAATTGTTGAAACTGTTTAACATAAATCACCCCAATTTTTTTTAAAGGTCTAGTGTGTAGGATTTAGTGGCATCTAGTGGCTGAGGTTGCAGATTGAAACCAACTAAAACTTCTCCCATTTGCCAAGTGTATAAAAATACAGTGGCTAATGCAAAAAAAGGCAATTGGCCCTAGCTAGAGCTAGTGTTTGTCCATTCTGGGCTTCTGTAGAACAACATGGTAAACACCAAGGAAAAGGACCCGCTCCCTATGTAGATATAAACAACTCACTCTAAGGCAACAAAGACACAGTGATTCTTATTTTTTAAGTTATTATAAAACATACTTATTATTCACTTTCTTCCAATATATCTGGATAACTGGATCTATACATCCTCAAAGGAATTATTAAGTACATGATTTTAGCATCTTCAATAGCCCTGAAAGGAATAGAAAATTACACGTTATTGACAAAATAAATCCCAATAAAATCAGTAAACATTAGTTTATTGAAAACATTCTGTCCAGCATTTTCTGTTATTAAATAAATATGCAAACAGGTTAAAAAAAAACAAACACCACAATTCAAAGAAGTTTGACAAAGAGAAAGTAAGTAAATAATGCTCAGACATGGGTGAAAGTGGGAATAAAACATTAGTTGATGGGTTAGTAGAATCATGTATATGCACCTATTTGAAGTTTAACATCACTTTATTTCAAACATTCAGCGTTTCTGTCTTCTCAACAAGGCTTTCTGTACTTGTTTGGATATAAAAACAACCTGATACTCTACTGTAAAGAAATGACATCAAAATAAGAAATATAATGTGAAATCAGCAGCTGAGATAGGGTTACATGAAAATGATTTAAAAAACCTGATTCTATTTTTTTCTTCCAAGAACAACTTTACATTAAAGGTACTCTATTTTTCAAAAACCAACGTTTTCAGTCCCGTATCTGAAATTATCAGTGTTCCATGGCTCATCAATCCCGGCCACTTGAGGAGCACAGGTACAGAGTGGGGAAAATGCACCTCTGCGGTCCCAAAGGAAAGAAGAAAAACTTGCGTCACACCACAAACCTTTTTTTTTTTTCTTTAAATTTTTCTCATCACAACACTCTACATTGGTAAAGTTGCTCAGGGCAACAGTTCACTCAAGATGCAAGGGAGAGAAACCTTAGCTCCGAATGCTGTCAAACTTGGCAAGATGCAGAGGAATGATGCATCTGTCTGATGTATCTGCAGAGAAATGAAAACACTATTACTTTAAGTCTGTTCTGGGCCCTACACTTTTCTCATCTGCTGCCTGGGCTGCCTGCGACCGAATTGGTTCAGACTTACTTAATTACTGAGGCGTCTGCCTCCATCGCTATACTGGCAGATAAATTTGTGAATTTGTGTGTGAGCGTGTGTGTGCTCAAGCGGGAGAGAGAGAGAGAAAAGAGAGGAAGAGATGAGTGTTTGTGTGAGCTGTTTTGAAAGATCTATAACAGAAGCATCGGGACAACTGTAAAGCAAAGAGACAACACAGACATGAGTGCAGTGTGTGCATAGAAAAGAAACATATTTTATTCAGTGTGTGCAGAGATATGTGTCTGTGTATGTGTGTGTGTGTGTGTGTAAGAAAAGGAGAGTGGAGAGCATGGTTGTAAATAATGCATACATGACACTGAATACAGAAAATGATGTACACATAGATGGTAAATACCATAAAAACTGACACAGTGAGAAGAAAACAGAAACTCACAGTGACACAGCATATGAAAAAAGACATCATATGTAAGAAGGGCTGAGCAATATATCAATTTCGGGATATGAGAGTAGGTAACATCTTAGATTTTTGATATAGTCCTGTCTTTTTTCTAGTTTTGAGGGGGCTGCTTTACAGTAATATAATGTAAGTCTTTAAAAGGCTGTTCTAGCTGGTCTCTTATTTTCCTTTAACCATTTAAGGCTCATTTATACTCCCTTTACTCACAAAAATAAATCCCGTAATTTCAAACATTGTGACCGTCAGTGTCCGCATACCTCCATGCGTCCTTTATGTTGACATATGTCCGATTCCTTCCTTTCCGTCATTTTTAAAGGTGTCCTATGGTCTTATCGTACCTGAACTACGCTATACTGCCCCCATGATCTCAGATGGTACTGCTTCGTTTTGTCTGTATCCTTACGCTTTTAGAAAATGTACACAGAGCATTGACAGAAGGCTCCATCCATGTCAATGTATGTATCTAACATTTGGCATAAATGAGCTATTAGTGATTATATCTACATTATTGATAATTAAATATGAAAAAATGTCAATGTGTAAATGTTTTGTGAAAGCACCATGAGTAAACCCTATAGTACAGTCACAAATCAAGGTTTTTGATCAAAAATATTGTGATATTTGATTTTCTCTATATCGCCCAGCCCTATAAAATGCGAGCGTGTGCGTGAATTGTTTGTCGTTGTGCTCACAGCTGATATACTATTCTTTTTCTTCATATTGCAGGTTGTTTTTCCTGCAAAAGCAGTCTGCCAACAGTGAGTGTGATTAAGAGTGTGAGGCTGATCCATCCCCCCTGCAGTATACATGGGGTTAATCTCATCAGGACAAACACAAAAAGTCAATTAACCTGGCTGTCAGATACCTGCGATTACTTGAACCATCCAGGACTCATTTTATTGTCCTGCTTGGTGAAACAAATCCTTTTGGTTCTGGTCTGGTCCTTCTCTAAAGCAAATCAGCCACAACAAATAAACAGACATCTAAAAATGCATGAATGTGAGACACACTAAAAGGACAGAGGAACTGCTGACCAAAAGGCAATAAAACAAAGAAAAAAAAGGTGAAGCTTTATTGTTATTTATTTTACAAAGCATCAGTAAAATCAGCCCTGAAAGATAATTTGAGTAACTGTAAAAAGTGTCATCCTTTCAATTTGCCCTAGTATAAAAGTCTGTTTTAATACAAAGATATTAAGCCCCTACAGTAGAAGAGAGTTAGAAGACAAACAGACTTTAAGTAAATATGTTTGCCAAAAAAAAAAACATATTCTAAAATAAAAATGCCTGTCAAAAAGTTAGTCAGCATAGTTAAACAGTTTGTGTTAAAATGAAAATGGTGATATTATTTGCACAATTCTCTTTACCTAATGATTTTGCTAAGCACAGCATGCAATGCTAATTCTGGAGATGCTTTTTTTGCACTACTTTTTTATGTCCTATGACTTATATATTAGTAGATGGGGGCTTTTCATATTTTAATGTTAGTATGTTGATGTTTTGATGGATATAAAAGAAGCATGCACAAGTCATACAACTCGGTCTCAGGCTATTATCCAAATTAAATAGCTTCTGGTTATTCCAACTTTATTAAATTTAATTTAGAGGTTAGTAATTAATTCCAATTTTCTCTAAAAATAAATCTTCCTACATTTAACAAACTGCAAGCATCTATAATTTGCTATAAAAATCATAATATGTATGCTTCACATGCTTAAAAAATAACTTAAATATGTTGGATCACAATAATTTTGTTATTAGTGAGGAACCTAAGACAGTGACAGATGTTTCTGACTAACATCTCCGATTTAAAGTTTAATAATGGATAATAATGATCATTCTAAAGGTCCATTTCTTTCCAGTTAGACAAAAAAAATCTGGATTGACTACAGTACGTACAGCGTACGTTTCACAGCATCAAGTATTTGCATCTAGTCCTTTGTGTTCATCTTTGCACATGAATACATATTTAATATCCTTTCGTCAAAGTGTCCCTTCATCATCATCATCAGCATCATGCTGGTGTAAATCTCCGCTCCGCTTTCTCATATGTCAGTGACGCCCGTTCGTACTGATCCAGGATTGCACTATTCTCAAGAAGTCTACATGATGGAGACAATGCAACATAATGTAGAACATAAGCAGACGCACACACACAACAGGACAGCACATTTTTCACACTAAGAGACAAAACAATGGGTAGCACTTTATGTGACTGCTCCGTTATATGCAAGCATAAAGCTGCAGGCGTGAACTTCCCAACGTACTTTTTAATGAACAAGTTGCTCTCATCACTTATTTACATCTCAAATTTATTTGTCTAAATTTTTTTAAGTGCTTATGGCAACCTCATGGAAGCACAGTCTTGGAGCATACACATGAATTGTTACACACAGGCATAAATACTATGCTTCACAATTAACAAAACACAAAATCAAATACTACAAGTGACATAAATCATGCAAAACTCTGTATGTGCGTCATCAGTTAAGACTTGTAAATGACAGAGATTTAAATGATCTCAGTGTGCTTTTTTTTAAATGTGTGCAAAAAAAATCCCACTGATTTAATTCAATAAAAAAAAAAACGTGGGAGTGTGTCTGCCTTCAAATTTGTGCTTTTACGTTGACTTAGCAAGTGTCTTTACACGATTATTATGAATTGCTGTAGGCCTACTGGGAGAAAAAAGTGCAGAGGTTAGACACATTATCTGATAACAGCTTCAACTAAAGATGATTGAAAAAGTCCATGCTAATGAATATCCACTGAGTGATACAATATGTCCCCAAGGGGACATACAGTAAACTTGAGCATCACAAACACTTCAAACAAACTCACTAGGAGGGCAAGATGGCTGCAAGCAAGAAAACCATCTTGGTGAAAATGAACAAATAAAAAAACAAACAAACATAAAAAACAAACAAAATATAAACCCGCGCAAAGATCACAGAAAAGGAAAAAAAGAACTTACATAAAAATATATACTGACTGGGCAAATGATGACTACACAACAACATATAATTGATTGTTGGATAAGGGTGCTTACCTTGAGATTGTCTCTTAGACCCTAGTTGTGTTGTACTCTGATTCATGTTTGCTCAAAGAGCCAATGAGGCAGAACCTGAAATGTCATGGCTCTTATATTTAATATCAAACTCCTTTTGCATAGAGAGGTCAGAATGCATAATGTGCTACATAACAGCAGTGAAACTTCATTAGTGCGTAGTCTCTGGGAGCCTCGCATGCAATCTTGTAGAAAATGAATAAACAGTCAAGAACACTCTGGAAAGAGCACATAGAAAGTGCATGCAGGAAAGTATTTTTCTCCAAAAATGTACTCTGGTACCTTCACATGGTGTTTTTGTAAACATATACAGTTACTTTTCAAGCAGTCAAGGTGCAAGTACACAGTAAAATACTCTTCTATTATAGAAAATCTTATTCATGCCAAAATATGGAGCTATATAGAATATAAGTCATATATTTTTTAGTATCACAGTTAAGAATAGAAATGCATATTTTATAATAATTTGCATTAATGTCAATGAAGTTAGTCATCTCTATGAGGCACCAATTCAAGCCCTTGTGTTAACAGTCAAAAATGGACTGATTACAGAATTAATATCTTTTAAAATGAGGTCTGTATTTGCTTAAAGAGCTCTGACAAACCTCAAAGGACAACAGAGCTCATAGATTTAAGCTCTAAAGCACAATTTGGGAAAACTAGCGTGGGGCACTTGACATGTTCAAGGATGAGCATGCAAGAGGGGGCAATCATAATTTAGCCCTTTGTGAAAGAAGTTTGTAATGATAGAAAAGGGGAGAAAGAACAAGGGTCAATGCAAAAAAAGAAGCTTATTATAATCTTAAAAAAATAATGAGAGGAAGAGGAAGAACAAAGCTAAAATAAGAGGAAAACAAAAATAAATGTAGGCCTAAGTATCCCACACACAAACATCCCCATAGTTAACTCTATAGTTGTTGCTCTTTCCTCATCAGAAATCTATGGATACTGACCGCTGTACTGCCTTTTCGTGGCGTGAAAGCCGGTGGCTGGTGGTGGGAACTTCTTCCAGGTCGTCGTCCAGGTCGCATCCATTGTCCGCTGCCTCTTGCGAATAGCTGTGCTTCATGACCAAGATGCTCCTGCGGTTTCCAGTGGATGGTAGCAAGGGCCGCACTGCCATGGGCGGCTGTGGAAGGTCTGTGAGCAGAGTGGCGGCTGCTGCGTCTCTGCTCAAGTTCCCGCGGCTTCCTCGGCCACTGAGTGAGAGCTGGGATATGTGAGCGGAGCCAGGGTTGGAAGAGGAGCCACAGTGGTGATCGTGGACGCACCGTGAGGAGGCACGACGGAGGGCGTGGTAGTTCTCAAAGTCTTCCGCCAGGTCGACTAAGTCTGCTGAGGCCGCCGCAGCTGTGGTGGCACTCCGTAAAGTACACAGCTCATAGTGAGGCGGCTCAAAGACCTCTTGGAACATGGTAGGGTCAAAGTCCTCACGCCGCAGGATGTACTTTTTGCGTGGCTGCTTGATCTGGACGATGACAGACACGATGAGGAGGATGAGGACAATGCAACAGGTGACACCAATTATGGTCCCGTTTGTGTTGTTTAGGTTGTCCAGGATGTTGGCTTTCCTCTTCTCTGTACACAGAGACAGCACAACAGACAGGGAACTTACAAGAGAATATGAACTATATGGCCTCGCTACATATTCTCATTCCCAACTCGTCAAATACCAACACATGGTTAGTGGCCCTACACTCCAAACTCTCGGTACCCCTTTAGCGTCAGTTTTGGATGCTTGGGGAGAGGGAATCAGTTTTTGCTTACTGCCAAGCCCCAAGGAGTGCGCCAGGGTTTGAAGCCAATTTTTGTTCTGGCCAAACAGTGGAATAACAACTTTTGGCTCTGTCACATGATGCCATTGGGCCCCAAAAGCCTTTTTCACATACACTCACACTGAAAAATCAGAGGATGCATTTTTTTAGCATCACACCCCCTGTGAAATGTGATTTGAACCATTTGGTCCAACAAATTATATAATATATAATTTCATCCCCATTCAAATTAGCTGAGTGCTAGACCGGAAGTAAGCCACTTGGACGGCGGAAGTTAGCCCCTCGGCTTGGAAAGTCTGTTGTGGGCTTGCTCCATTGGCCCAACGATGCGGATGATCTAAGTAATTTTACACTTGAGAAATCAAATTTTGTTTGGCATCATGTGCCACTGAGAATCTTTAATAGGAATTAAAGGGGCCCAATGCTGTATCCAGTTTTCCTAATACTTTCATGCCCATTATATGCACAGTGTCTTTTTTTAAAAAAACTTTCAAATGTACAGCTTCTGCTGAAGCATGACTTTTCTACAATAGAGAAGCATTTATCAACATCAGGAAAAGTTGTGTGGGTTTTGGACTGAATACAGCAGATTGCAGGAGGATCCCCATCAATGGCATATGCCGAGCAGCAAGTTAGACCAGAGCAGAGAAATAAAACCAAAAGTGCCAGTCAAAGAGAGGGGGGAGAGCCGACATCAGGGCAAGGCTGATCCGACTTGGACCAAGAGCTGTTCCTCTACCAAGCCTTCTTGTGGCTAATGTCCGGTTGCAGGAGAATAAAGTGGATGAGATTGGGGACTTCTCTGCGCACATCTTGACGGAGACATGGTTAACCCCTATCATCCTGGATCAAGCTATTGCCCTGGATTGGCAGACCTTGTTGGGAGCCATAAGGACACAAAACTGATGCAAATTCAAAAAATGCACTGCAAGGAATGAAGCCAACATGCCCAAGCAACCGGATAGAATTTTCACAGTAGCTGGTGATTTTAATCAACTCACCCTTCAACTTCAAAGATTGACTTTTTAAACAATGACTAATAAATCTACCCTCTACCTTCTTCTACCTTCTTTTTTGGAGCAAAAAGTGGTACAGCTGTGGGAGAGAGAAGGGTGGATCTCATTCAAGAACCTAGCCAAAACATTTTTTGCACCAGGCTATAAACATGTTATATCTCCTGTTGGGCATTTTAACATGAGGGTCTATGGGGATTAACTTACTTCAGGAGCCAGGCTCAGGTGGCCATTTGAGAAACTGCAGTTTCTGACACTTCTGTATTAGCCTAATTTTTCAGTCCCGAAGTTTGCCACTGGGTTTACACCCAACTTATAAAGCTAATGTTATCTTAATAAATTTGGTTGACTCATGTCATGACAGTTTAATTTCTGCCAACAAAATCTATGGTAATTAAAAAAAAGAGAAAAGCCTGCTGTTGTCTATGCCTGTTTGAAATCAGGGGCCCATAATTCAGACATTCAACAGAATGAGGTAATCTGCCACCATTGCTACATGTAAAATGCATATGCCATGCCATATGCCATGCAAGAATGGAAAGCTAGAAAGGCATAGCAACAGTATTACGGGGGTTGAGGATTAGCAAATGGTCATGAAGATTTCCTTAGCAACAGCTCAAAGGAGACACCATTGCTCATGTGTAAAGAAATCTCTAACAGATGGACCTCATCATGTACAAGATTAAGGCAACCATTTTCATGAGCTATCAAAGAAATGGATACAAGGTCACATTGGGTCATAGCTATAGTCCATTTATCACAAGGGAAAACAATGAGTAGCATTGACTAAGTGTGTGTAGTGAGGTGATCTGTGGGGAGATCTGTGACATTTAAATGCTGAATGAACATGTAGCACAGCACACGGAGTTTCAATGACAGTTAAATTGTTACATTGAGAAGGGTAAAGGAGAAAGGAATAAAACTTGACATTTTACCACTAATGAGGACAAATGTGGGCACTATGGTGGCCCTGTGCATTACTAGAGCAGAGAAAAGGCGGGAAGATGGAGTTAACAGGCTGAGAAACATGGCTTCTTCTTGCTGAGCGCTGCACATTTTCAAACTCTTACTGTCGGGGTGAGAGGTATCTTAGTCTGAGTGAGGTATAGACCATGCAGAGTTTAATTAATTGATGCAATATGTCATCTGCGCTGTTTCAGAGAGAGTTACAGTACTGTGCACACAGAATGAACAGGCATATCTGTGTGCAGCTTTTCTATCTGCAAAGCTGGGAGTTTCCTGCTAACTGCACCTGAAGAGAAACTGAAGCAGGCGGGAGAGTTAGTGTGTATGTGTGTGTATGTTAAAAGGAAAAACTAGAACAGATCTTAATTGCAAGCCAAGCACAACAGCATAATGAACATCAAAAACACATTGTATTTATTGATGTGGGAGTCTCAATACTAGAGGGCTCAACTCAGGGGAGTTACAGTATAGATCTCATCTTATCTGCCTGAAATACAGTGATGGACGATGAAAGGTCGAGGAACAGAAGACTAATTAATTGGCAATATAATGCAGAGAAAAACTGGCTCATCCCCAGAGTCCCCTTCACACGTCCCCACTAATTATTGGAATGGCATCATGTACCGTACGAAGATGCTTCAATAAGAAATTCTGCGTTAGAGGTGTAATAAATTATGGAGCTGTCAGTAGAGAGACACCGGGGATCAATGTATAGATCGAGTGGCTTTAAAATTCAGTGCAGCGAGGGATCAAACTATAGAGGAAATGAAGAAATTGACAGAATACACAGGACCTTGTTTGCCTTGAGGCATGGAAACAAAGTAAGGCACCTTGAAAGAACAGAAACGGAGAACCTGGACCAAGAACAGGATCAGCTGAGTCACATAAAATCTGTTTTTCTATATTATACAATTTATTATCTAACAACTATGGCTGAACAATATATTGATATTATATGATATTGTGATTTGAGACTAAATATCGTCTTAAATTTCAATATCCTAAAATAGTAAGTGTTGTCTCTTTCTGGTATTAAATGCTGCATTACAGTAAAATGATGTAATTTTCTGACCTTACCAGAGTATTCTAGATCTTTTATTATTTGCTTTTACCCACACAATCATTTTTATCCATATTATGGATTATTAGGTATCAAAAAAATGTTGTTTAAATATATATTAAAGCACCAATGGTCAACCCTAAAACAGTGATATTGAGGTATTTGGTCAAAAATATTGCGATATTTGGTTTTCTCCATTTGCTTAGATCTTAATACAATATGATTAAATAGTAACAAAAACCAACACAACAAGTCAACAAAGTAATCCTGATTATGTTAATTTGCTCTGTTAATCTGGGAATTTCTAATTCATAAAACTAACACACACAAATGAAGCCCATGAAAACTTGGCTTTTATTTTTTAAATATTTATCTTAACCATTGTAGAATAAATCATTATGAATCACAGTAAAAAAAAAATCCTGATTGGTGCACAGACACAAATGCCATAACTATTTTTCCAACCATGATCATACTAAAAGTACAGTACTGTTTAAACCCACTCTTTTCCCTGTCGCTCTCCATGGTGCTGAAACTTTCAAACACAGTCTCTCCAAGGCTATGTTCACATTACAAACACATCTGTCCCATATACGTTTTTTTGGTCTAATGTGACACAGATTATTATTTATTCAGAATAGTGTGGGCATATAAATGTGTTTTTTTCCCCCAATCAAACCATTCCTTCATGTAACCTGACACATAGCAGCCCCACCACTCCCAACTCCTCTCACACCTACTCTCTCGCCACAGAACTACAAGCAGTAGTTGCTAATAGAGTAAGTGGCCTGAAAGTCCATTGGCACTACAGCCTGTTATCTCGAAAACAAATGCCCATCGCTCAAAGGGCATTTCTCCGAAATTATGCTACACACTCTCTCAAACAGAAGCACATGGCTATTATAATGCAGCATGACATTATCAGACCTTCCAATTATGGCGATCATTCACTTGTACCAGTATGTCCATTTTTAACCCAAATGCCTGTTTGGCAAATGGAACGTCTTTCGCTATATTGGTTGCATGTGAACTGTTTAGGGGCAGAGATCTGTCAGGTTGGGGTCACTTCAAACATGAATGAAACCTTTGTGTCTCTTTTGATGATGCTAAAAAGTAACATCTCACCTTTGCATTGGTTCTCATCCCAGGGGTAGACACAGTTCTGCATGCCGTTACACACCAGTGTGTTGTTTATGCACATGTTACTGTGACAGAAGAAGGCATCTGCATCACATGGAGCTAGAAAGGGATGAAGCAAATAAACATAAAGTTACTTTAAATGTCTGCAGTAATGTCTTCACTTTGCTAAAATCATTATCTTGTACTTACTCACTTGCATCTAATCAGAAGCCACAGAAACAGTTGAGTACATTTCAGTGAATTCCAGCTCGTTAACAACAAAAAATGTGTAGGACCCTTTAGAGATGCTGCAGCACAAATCAGTATTTGAAGTACGGCTGATGAGATCTTCCAGTGCGCCAGATTTTGAGGAAATAAATTTGGATGGGCATTACTCAAATCAGACCTATCCCCCCCAAACCCATCTGTTCTTCATGAATTTTCATCCTCATCCTCCTCTTCAAACATTTGCACAGACAACTTGTGGATATGAATGCATTTCTTAGAATGTGTTTGTACTGTATGTGTGCGTGTGTGTGGTGACCAGAAAGATAGCCGTGACATTTCACATAACAAACCCCAAACAAATTCCTCCTATTTATGCGAGATGTTGTTTATTCCTCCTTGGTGCACAGGCCTTGTCAACAGAAATTTAAACCAGGCCATAAACATTAGCATGTGATTCATCATGGCACCAGCACCTCCCAGTGTGGCCTGAGACGCAGCACTGCCTTCACGTCTCAAGAAGAAGAGTCACCCATCAGCAAGACATGATCGTAAAACCAGTGTGATAATGTTACTGCTCCATGGTATATAAGCATGACAACGGAGCGAGATAATTTAAAGCCAAGGTGCCCTTGCTCTCAACAACCAATCAAACTAATGCATAAGCCCGCTGATTGGCCAATTCACTGCCTCCTACTGTCAGTTACAAAGAGAAAGAGTGCCACAACAAGCTAGCGACAGGGTAACAGTTTGTACCATTCAATCTACAGTGTGCAATAATAGAGGTTTTATTATAGGCTTTGTATACAGCAGAAGATATCTCTTTTATATCCTTGGTTGTATTATACAAGGACATTGCAGACAATGGCAAAAATGTGGCAACACTGGATATTTCCATCAATGTGACATGACATATTTTATTGGCCAAAATATAAATTTTCCCATGTGGTTATAGTATTTCTAAAAAATCTATTGAATCAAGGTACTACTCAATATTGCCATATGAAACACCTTTTTTGGTAAAAGAAGTTGCAATATTGTCCAAGGAAGAAATGTGCACTCACAAGGTTAGAAAAACAGTGGTAGAAGAAGTACTCAGACCACAAGGTAAAAATACTCCATCACAAGTAAAAGTACTGGATATAGTATGAGTGTAATAGTAATATTTTCCATATATGAACAATTTTCTTTCCACTGATCTATGCCTGGCAATCGTATCACTGCACAGAGGGAAGTGTGCATCTACTCATGTAAAAGAGGCTTTTGACAGCGCAAGATATAAACATTAATGGCGTCCTCCTCAGCTGAGCTGTAGCATTAGCCAGCTCAGTGGTTCTAGGTTAGCTAGCAGTAGATCCATGCCTCCGTCTTAGCGGTAATACAATTAGCAGGTATAGTTCTGTAGAAAGAAAATAGTTCCGACATGAAACTGCTCAACAAGTACTGTGAATTATCCTGAGTAACCTGATCATTATCTATGAAAAGAGACATGGCTGGTAGTTTTTTTTTTTTTTAATGTATTTTATGGGTGTTTTAAGCAAAAAAAGCAGAGTGCCATCTTGTTCCATTATATCAGAGTGAAGCCTCTCTACGGTTGATATCTCTGACACTTTACAACGTGTATCTAGATGGATAAACAGCACTGCAGGTAAGAGGAAAAGTAGGTATTTTTCATTTTGGGGTGACCTGTCCCTTTAAGTGCAATACTTGAGAAAATGTATCTAACTAATTATATCACGACTGCAGACTGGAATTAAAGAATTACCCATGGTAAGTGCTTTTCATCAGTACACAGACTATCCATTATGCACACAGTTTTGTAGACAAGTATATAAATAGTAAAAGTATTTTGAGACCACTTTCATTTTCTGGACATTCGAAACGTTACTTATTTGCCACAGATGTGTGACTATAACAAATGGCTTTATTTAGCCGCTCTCTCTCACTCTCTCTTTCTCTCTCTCTTGTGTGTCTCTCATCCTCTCTCTTTATCTCCCAGTCTCTCTCCTCTCACACATAACACTGGCACTGGGTACTAAAGCAGCTTGCCAGTGGTATGGCAGAGCTGGGGACTATTTGACAGTGTTACCACTGTGATGTATGGCTGTTTTCATTCCAGCACTCATCCCAAGTGAATAATAACACACCAAATTAGAGTGACTTATCTCTATCTCTCTCTCTGTATCCCGTCCTGCCTGGGCCTTTGCCAGCATTTCCTGAGTCATATTGGCTCTCTGTGTGTGTTCTGATACTCCTCTTCCCATTTTCTCCCCCTTTCCCTCTTTCTCATGCTTTTTCTCTCATACACCATATGCCAAAGATGTAACGCTGTTTTTTTTTTTGTTAATAGCCAGCAGAGGGAGCTCACTCCTTCTCCTTTTGCCTCCTTCACACACCACAGACCAGACGATATAAAGAGTGAGATCCACACTAATCTCATACGAAATTAATTTTCAAGACATTCTGTGATAAAAGTGCCCTTTTGCCCACACAGAAACATCCCCAACTCACTGCTGGAAGCATAAATTAACTCCTAAATGAGTGGCTGATGAAAAATAGTCTGGGTGTCTCTGCAGAGGCTCCGAGAGTGAAGACTCTTCTGCAGTGAAGCGCTAGAAGCAACACATGGTTTACACCAATGTTTGTCATCAAAAAACAATTTTAGAGCTGTGTTTTTGTTGCACAGGGGTGTAGTTAGGCTATGTCTGGTAGATGAGAATGATTCTTTATTTTGTCTGATGTGATGTTATTTTTTGCGCTCACACCTGCAGTCATGTAATCACTCGCCTAATTTGGAACATTACTGTCAGTTACTGGTTTTGCACTCATGATTATTGTCTTTGATCATAATGTCCCTTTTTGGCAATATATTTTATAACCTCCTTCCATCATTGTCTATGCTGAATTATAATAATATGGTTGATATTAAATACAGTAATGTGGGAGTCAGTCCATCATCCCTATCTTGCCTGCAGCTCAATCAAAGTGTTCCTGACTGATATCAAAAAGACAGAGACTAATGAGGCATTTTGTCTGTGTTAATTTTGTTAGTATTTGTGCATGTTTTCTGAAAGCTTATGGATACGAACAAAACAGAGCAGTACCACCAGAGATTGTGGGGACAGTGTAGTTTAATGGATGTATCTATTTTGATATGTAAAGGGTGTATATCTTTAGTCGCTAGTTTACTACTTTTCCTCCCCCATTTCTTCAGCCCAGTGACCAGAATGAAATGTTGGCATTGTACATTTCTGCAAAGCACTAACATGCCACATTTGTACATTTTATTATGTAGCATTTCAATGTCAATTTAGTGACCTAGTTTTGATTACATGCATATAAGCTGACTTTGTCATCTGAAAGTGGATGGGATGATGGACAGTGTCACACCAAGATGAAACTGCTGCCAGGCTGCAGACAGCAGCAGACCACTGCTCAAGACCAACAAACACGAAAACCAGTTCTTTTTTAGCGAGCCATTGCTGTGTTTACAGCGGGGATTGTACCAAAAAAACTGCATATTTTAGGCCAAAGCATGTTTTTTCCTAACCATAAACAATTGTTTTTTTGTGCTTAAACGAAACCACACATTGACCAGCGTTTTGAAACCTGAAGAAAGGTATAGTTCAATATATCTGCGCATATTGAAGTGCAAACATTATATATATCTGTGGTTTGCAGAAATGTACAATGCCAACATTTATCCCAGAAGTGGGGTTGATTTATTACTTCTTTTAAATACCGGCTAAAGAACCATCTTTTTGCAAATGACCATTAATTTTAGATATAACTTTAAAAGTATTTTAGTTTGGTCTCTTACTGTTATTTACCTATTTATTGTCATCGAAAATATTGCATTGCATTTTATATTTTGTTTGTTAAGTTCTTTGTTAAACACTTTCAATTTAAATATAATTGCCTTGACTTAATTAACACATCTTAGTCAAAACCCTAGTGGTTCTCATGAGAAATTTAAACTAAGCATTGCAATACTGTATGTAATCTAAATACACTGAGCAAAAACAGCGGGCTTTGTAGGATGATTAAGTGGATTACATTTTCTACTTTTGTTATGTAATTAAATCCCAGTTTCAAAACCCGGGATATTGTACAATCCATCAATCCATCCATCCATCCATGCTTCTTATCTCACTGTACGTTTCTGTACTATGCAACAATCTAATATCCCCACACTAGTCTCTTTAATCCCAAAGTAACCAAGATAACAAGTGTGTAGAGATGATATAATCAGGTCTAAGACCTAGCAAAGATCCATATGCTGATAGACATTAGCATACTGTTTTGTTCTCAAACGCTTTCATGCATTCAGCAAAGAAGCTTTGTAAGAAACGAGAAGTGATGTGTATAGTGAAGCAAATTTCCATCTGCAACCCCTGAGACGGGTATCTGTTGATGAGGCGGAACAATGCTGACAGCCAAGATGTCACACAAGCACATTTATCACCGAAGACATAATTGCTTCTTGGGTAAAGATAGGCTTCACTTTCTTATACTTCACATTGGTAATCGTACACTGTAGTTCTGCATAGCATGTGTGTGTTTGTATGTGTTTGAGCCTGAAAACAGCACAAGATCAGTAGTATCAGCAGGTGTGAACCCAGCACAGGCGATGAAGGTGGATGTTTGCGTTTGGGAACATCGCTCTCCCCATCGGAGCATCTCGCTGGGAGTCAGCAGCTGTGAATAGTTCTCTAAAAGCTGTTGGTCCCACTGGGAACCAGCAGCTGTGAACAAACATATAAAGGCTTGGGATCTACTGTGTCAAGGGAACACTTATTGTAAAAATTGCCCTATAAGCTGCAAACCCTGATAGTGCACCTGTAACAGAGTACACACACTCGAAGTAGTTACACGTTGTCTTTCTTTCACTTGACAAGAGGAATTTCTTAACTTCCTGTGTGTCTGTAGCACACAGTGCGAGAGGTACTTCAGCATTACATACTCTGTCTTTTTCCCAAATTTGTTCTGGTACAAGTAAATAGAAGGTATGTGAACCAACAAAGTCCAATGCTTGCTGTGAAAAAAACACATTTTTTTTTCTATTTGGCTAAGTCAAATGAATGTTTGATAGACACCAAGTCAGTATTCTTCGTCTGAAATTATTGAACGTTTAAAAAGAAATACAACCTCATGTTGTGTGAATCACATTTACACGCCAACTTCGTAGTTTTCAAAACAGGTTCAATATTCCATGTTTTTTCGTGTGTGTGTCCAGTTGTTTAATCATTCTGTGTCCCCTCTCTAAAATCTGACATTTTTGTGGGTCTGGAAATGCAGCGCAGATGGAACTCATGATTGTTTTGTGCTTTTAGAGTTTCAAATGATAACTGTAGCCTTTCTTTTTTTAATGCACTTGTTTTGTTTAATAAAGTCAGCTTATTTTTAATTCTCATCATATCAGCGTTTTGTGCATATAGGTAAATAGTGCACACATGTAGTCAAAACCATGTACATAAGATTTACATGTCATTACATTTGAACACAAGTCTCACCCTGTGATAAAATGACGCTGCAGACTTAAATAAGCTGCCTTACTCCACTATTAACAATGTACGATAGTGAGTTTTACTTTTTTAAACTACTCAAAACAAGTTGATTTGCACTAGCAGCAACTTCAGATAGAAACACTAGACTGAATTACTTGTTTGTGCTGCTTCCCAGTTCTCTGGTACACCTGTTCATTCACTGTGTTGACTGGGTTGGTGCAGTGCTGCTGAGCTGTGGTGGATGCTGCTCTAAAGGCTGAGGTCTGGCTGGGGATCGCCTGAGTGACTTAGGCAGAAGCGTTGCCCCGGCAACAGCACATCCTGGCTCTGCTTGGTGAAAAGGCCTTACAAAAGGGGACGCTGACTTCACAACACAAACAGGTCCACCACTAATGTTGTCGCCTATTCTGTGGAATAGTGTCTTATCAGTACAATATACACACACAACCAATGAAGACATGTTGTAGGTATGTAAGGAGTGACAACTGATTGGTAGGTCTTAGGCACATGAACTGTTTGAGCGTCTGTGAGTGCACCTTCTATTTAGGTTTATGTATGCACAGCAGCGCAATGTGCAAGAGGTCTGGCTGAAGGTGAACACAGATCAGCGGGTGTGGTGATTATTAAATACCCTCATCAGTGGTTTCATAGCTCTGAAACAGCTGTGCCAATTACAGTTAAACATGATAATGACAGCTCAGCAAATGGAAAGCTTTACCTCAGGAAATGTCAGGATGGTTCAGAGCATCACAACATGAGCACACATCCCTACAAATCTGCACCCCAAAGACAGACGGAGTATGATTTTCCATCAGGTAGTTACTATAGAAACTATAGAAATAAAAACTAAAATAAAAGAAAGAAACTGATTTTGTGAAACTGTTTATCTGACTATATAGAACCAATGCTATTTTAGTAATCATTGTAATTAGTCTGTGAGCCAGTATGTTGGTATGCATTTTCTAAAAGGTCCAAAGTGTTGGAAAATGCATGATAGCATGGCTACAATGGTAGCTTTCTATGTGCTATCACTCATTTTTCATCCCTTGATCATTACAGTTTTTTCTTGCCATTTTACACATAAAGCCAGTTAAAAAGTGGATAACCTTCACAGAAAATCATGTCGTCATGTATCATTGTAAAGCTTAATCTATCGACCTGTCACATTTTCATGACACAAGGACAACAGAATTTGACCTCTAATGCTGTAATAGGGGCAACACTGAATGCATCTACAAATGTTCTTATAACTAACTTCATATTGATTGGATGTGCCCATGGACAGGTTTATCATGCAGGGCACAAAAAGAGTTTTGAAGGCGAAGTGTGTAAGATTTAGGGGGATTAGGTGGTGTCCAGTACTGAGAATTGCAGATTGCAACCAGCTGAAACTTCTCCCGGTGAAGATTCCTTTAGTGTTCATTGTTCAGGAGGTTTTTACAGGAGGTCCTTCTCTCCAAAACAAACAGACCCAGTGATTTAAACCAGTCAAAAACACTTGAAGCAATAATGAAGCAATTTGACTAGCAAATCAGTGTTTTTTTTGCCGCTTCTCGTTGCAGTTGGGCTTCAAACTAAGATGGTCAACACAAAAACGTAAGAACGCTAATGGCTCCAACTAGAGCAAGTATTTGGTTTGTCTGTTCTGGGCTACTGTAGAAACATGGCGGTGTTTCCATATATAAGGAAACGCTCCCTGTGTCGATATAAACAGCTCATTCTAAGTTAACAAAAACACAACAATTCTTATTTTCAGGTTATTATAAACTAAAGAAAACATACTTATTATATTATAATCAATGTCTGCGAAAATATTCCTCTAAATCCTACACACTGGACCTTTAAAATGATATATTGAATTAGTAACAACACTTTTATACAACCATCTAATCTCTTACACAGTCACATAGTTAAATGTACACAACAGTGGTTGCACTGCGTGTTCAAGGATAAACACGAGAAGGTACTTTTGCTGTAAATAAAGTTGATAATAAGAGTTGATAGAGCCCTGATAACTGCATGTCTTATTCATAAGCATAATAGTGTGTAGAGGTCTGTGTAACTATACTGTAGCACCTAAGTTTCTTTTTAAGGTGATTTGATGAAAGCAAACACAGTGAACTTTCGTGCACTATGACACAACAACTCTGGTATGGCATTTCTCAGAGGCTGCAGATTTATCAACATATCAATCATGCTGCCTTCAGTTGCTGCAGGGATTTCATGAACTGAAGGAGAAGCTTGTCATACAACGTTAAGCAGCTGTCGACAACAAATTCTGTAGAATCACATACATTCATTCATGGATCAATACAGATGGACTTCCCTGCTTTAGCCATACATGTTCTTTTGTGTGCTGATTTTGAGTTTTTGATTGAAATATATTATTTATATTTCATACTCTCTATTGTTTTTAGTGCTGTTTCAAGCCCACATTGTAGCTACTAACTCACTTCCACTAATTTCAGATGCACCCTATGTCGTTTTGTTCTGGAACCGGGCCTAACTGCAAACTCAGTGAATTAATTTAACACATTTCTTCTATCTACTTTATGTAATACAGTTTTTAGGCTGCTCGTTATTGTTAGAGTTTTTTTTCTTTCTCATCCAGTTTACTGCGAGAGATTCCTCTTAAAGTTCCAAAAATGGAGATGCAATGTTCAGTTTTGCAGTGTGTGTATGTGTGTGTGAGTGTGTGGCATTAAAAGATGCTGAATGACACTGACATACTGTATACTCACAAGCTCCATTCACCTCACTGGTACAAAGAATGCCCTCTGCAACCCCTGTCAGGCTACAAGCTCTATCAATGAGGAGCCGCTGAATGAGAGGGAGGAAGAAGGTGTGATTCTGTTGAATGTGTGTGTGTATGTGTGGATTCAAATCTCTCCGGGAGAAAGAAAATGGGTAGCTGTGAACATACTGTAGCTCACCCAGATATTCCTTTGTCTCAGTCTCTCACTCCATTTTTCTATCTATCTATTAAGGTAGTGCTGCAGAGCTGAACTAAAAAAAATCCAGCAATACTGTCATATTCACAATAACCCACAGGCAATATTCCATATAATGGAAATCACATTTCTTGCTTTCCGGCTTGTCTCTGTTTAAATGCTCATAAAACTAAATGGAAACCTCTGACAGCACCTTTTCTATTAACGACATTGGATATAACTTGCCATAAACGTGGTCACTGTGCCTCCATCTTCCTTTAACGGCAACCACTAAAGACCAGACCTGTTTTATTTTGACGTCAATGTCGTTGTCACGGAGTAGCAGCCTTATTAATAAAGCTAATCAGTTTCCTTCACTTGGTTGGTCATGCTGCAGTAAACCTCTTTATGATAAAAAGCACATGTGTGAGGGCAGATATCTTACGCTCTTGGTAGGTGGTGAAAAGGATCCGGAAGCGGCTCCTGCGGCTGGCCTCGTCCGCCCACATGCGGATGACACCCAGCGTGGAAACCAGCATGATGTCATTGGCCACCGTGGAGCAGAACTTGCTCTTCAGGTCTTCCACCGAACTGAGACGAGACAGGATGAGATAAGATAGCTTATTATCAAATAACATTTGCTGTGAATCTCAATAATCCACAATGTACTCTTTTTTTGGCCTGTTATCGTGGGATCACAACTTTATATCTAAATTATCACAAGATATTAACTATAGTGCTGGGGAGCTCATATTTGTTTCAAAGCATACCATTAATACTTTAATAATATGCTTATCTCAAAATATGGAATATTGTTTTCTTTGAGATTTTAGTATCTCCTTATCTGGACATAAAATCAAGTTGCTGTTTTGCAGGAATAGTGTGATTTAGAAATTTAATGAAAAGATCAATAGCTTTCTAATATCTGTCTATTCAATAGCTTAGCTTAACATTAACTCTGGAGACAGGAGAAAAATGCAAGCAAGACTCTGTCCAAAGGTAACTAAACCCACCCACTACTTTTGAATAAGCTCCCTTATTAACACATTATTATTATTATTTTTTAATCAATACAAAAAACAAGTGGAGAGACGTCATGCTGTGGTTTTACACAGAGTTATGTTTGTGTTTGATTATTATTTGGCCAGGTGCAGAGTCAGATCCTTCTGTCAGTACCTGACAGAAGGATCTGAGTTGAGACATTGGTCTTTAGTTCCCAGTGTGTTACCCAGTAAGTCATGTGAGGCCATCCTGACATGGACAGACTAGGGCAAAGGAACAGTATCTAAAAGCACAATTGTAAGTTGTTATCTCAAGATAAGGGGATGATTTATTCATTATTATTAGATAAAGGGCCTAAAAAATAATAACTCATTACAGCCACTTGGAGCCTCTGTGTAATTTGGCAAAATGAAAGGTTAAAATGTCACACCTGCCACCATCGTACACTGCCACAAAGTTGCGCTTGCATTCGTTGGAATTGGCCATCTCATAGTCGAGAAAACGCAGGTAGATCTGTCCGTTGGCAGAGAGGAGGGGAAATACAGAGAGAAATATAAGACATCAAATGAGGATAGTTAAAGATGTGGACTTGACAGATAAGAAAAAGGTGAACAGAAAAGATTTCAGCTCTATCCCATTATGGCCTGTGCATCTTACTCATTATCCCAGTGCCTGATATAGCAGCTCTGTAATGAAATAAGACTGACAGACTGCAGCTTGTACAAAGTCATTACACACGCATATCAAATGAGGACTCAGAGACAGACAGAGTCTATTAGCTTTAGACTCATTATCCATATCTGTTGAGATAAAGCATTACACAAAACCTACAACCTTGTTATACTTTAAGGAGACCTTGGACATTTTGCCACAAGCTTTGAATGCTCAAGAGACAAAATGTCACCCACTTATAGTTTATTTTACACAAAGACCCTTCCTTTGAAATTCATGGACTCCAAACACTAAAGTAGATAACAAAGACTTTCAAACCATGACAGGTATATGGACTATTTTATTACCCTAACAATCCCTTGTTGAGTGAAATATCCACCTTGCTACCCACCTTGACTCTTCACAGCAGCTATCCTGGGTGAAACTAACACTTCCTTTCTGCCTTTGCATCATTGTCTGTCACTCATTCATCAGGCCAACATCGCCCAATCACAGCTATGGTTCCGGTCGGCTGGGCACAGCACTCGCCATCATTATGTTTAATGAGTAGGCCGCTCCAGAACTGTGACAGGGAAATGTGACGCTTCAAATGCCCAAAGACGAAAGCTACAGATGGAGCAGGATAATGGACCTCGCAATGTCAACTCAGCTCCAACAACATGACAAGTGAAATGGATCGGAGGGGGAAAACAAGCTAGCAAATCCCCCTCTGCGATTTCATACAGGTGTCAATAATCTTCCATCTAGTAAAGATTTGTCATATTCAGCTACTCTTTTGGCTGTATTGGCTCTGTCATAAGAATCAGGGCATATCTGTATTCTATGCTGTGATACTGAATGAAATACTACTCAATGTCACAGCGGGCTTCAGAATGCAAAGATGAATGTATATAAACATATACTGTGAATGGGGAGTATATGCCTTTCCTATAATTTATGTGTATGGCTTTGTATTGATATTAATGTCTTGATCCCTACAGTAAGGGCTGGAAGACGGAAGAGGCTCTGAGGATAATTTCTTCTCAGACGTCACTGTGGAGTGCTGTTGTGGTCTATTGAATACTGCATGAATTTCCAGTACAGTGTCTCTTAAATGTAATTGAAATGTTGAGATGGTGGACATAAAATTTGGTTTCTGGCCAAACTGGATGAACTCAGACAGACATGATGATTAACTCAGCGGTGTGAGAGGAAGATCACTTGACAATGTAGGAAGTACAAACCAATCGCCAAGATAAATGTTGGTATCGTTTCTGCAAACCACGGATAAGTTACATTTCCATGTTAGTATGTAATGGATACATTAAAACTGTATGTTTCAGCAATACTCTGGAAGATGTGTGGTTACAGTTGGTTATGTCTAGGAAAAGATAAGCTTATAATACAAAGGTTTAGGTGCAAAATCCCCACTTAAAAGGCAGCTATGCCTGTGCACAATACAATCATTTTTTCATGGCATTATCACAGCAGGAAATTAAGCAATGTCTCTGTAAAAAAGTGCTAACTATTCCCGGTGGAAAAACAGAGACATGTTACTACAAAACTACCACCTTGATGACTAAAAAGCAGCTGGAAACACAGCTGCAATTTGCCAAACACCAATGTTTGATGCCTTAACAGCTGCAGGACAAACAACAACAGGCTGCTAAAAAACACTCACTTTAATGACTAAAAAGCCACAGGAAACACAGCAATGACTCACTAACACACAACTCGTTTTATTGTTTATCTTGCAATCCACCATCCATCCTGCTCCTGATGACAAAGTCAGTTCATATACAGTACCACGTCTCTTGAGAAACACTGATATGAAATAAAATGTGCAAATGGAACAAATTCTTCGGTTGCATAAATGTACAATGCCCAGTAGTGTAATGTAACTACATTCACTCTAGTGCTGTACTTAAGTATGAATCTAGGGTATTTGCATTATGCTTTATAAAAGAAAATGAGAAAACGAGAAAACAACAAAACAAGAAAACAAGAATCGTCCTATCTAGAGCCAGTATTTGGTTTTGTCCAATCTGGGCTACTGTTTAAATATGACAGTGCCAGGATTTTTATTCTCAGGTGATTATACACTAAAAAGAACATACTTTCTTAAGTAAACCAATATTTCCCCCTAAATCCTACAAACTGGACCTTTCAGTTTTATCTCTACACACAAAGACTGTCTCAAAAATTATTAATGTATATTTTTTGTGTAATTCTGATTTGTCCAATACTTTGGTTTATAATCAAATACAACAAAACATAATAAAATTCCAACCAGCCTGGCAGTGAGCATCTCAGACTGCTAACATTAGCATCTAGCTCCAAGCACTGTTGTTTTTTATAGAGTGTTACAGACCCGCTAATGTGGCTGTTGACACTTGGTATTGTTGTCATCTTGACATATTTCAGAGCTGCACTAATGCACCAGTGCATTAGCCTACTTGCTATACCAGTTAAGGCCAAATGTGATCCATCTGACTAAACTCAAGGTCTTTTAACAGCTGATAAGAGCTTTGCATTAAGATTTGTGATGAGCTGCAGGTGTTGGTGACTCCTCATGCAGCTTAACATGAACTTAATGGGTAATAATTATTCTTTTTTTAAAAAAAGATAAGAATAATTAGGACTCTCCTCTTGCTGTAGCCACATGATAAAGCAGCTAATGTTTTTGTCCTTCACGGATGTATTTTCCAGGATGATTTTAGTAAAATGGCGTTGTGGTGCTGAAGGAACAGTATGACAAAGAGATGATCATTTTTAATGTATTCATGCAAAGTAAACCAGTCTGGCACTTGAACTATATCTGGAAGAACAGCACAGCTCACTAAATCTATTTATTTTTTACCCTTTATCTAGATGATAAGCACCACCGATGCACTGCTGTATCCAAAAATTCTACTACAGAGCTGTTTTCCTGCTGCCAGTGTAAAGTGTAAAACCTGAAACACTAGTGCAGGACAGATAGAAATGCAGCCTCTGGACATGGCTACCATTGTAAGTGCTGATAGTTGCAGGGTAAACTTGAAAGAAACAAGAAACAAAAGCATTTTCAATGATTGTTATTTGACGGAAGGGGGCGAACTTGAAGATAAAAGAAAAAGCCTTTACAACATACTGTCACATACACCCTTTTATGCTGTAAAAGATGACAGCCTTATGGTTTTGGATCAAAATGTATGGTTTTTACGACATGAAATGGTGGAAATGGTATCGCAGACTGCAGTTGTTCCCATTTCACTCATATGCATCCTGCTGAGTTCAAGCATGGAAAAATAACTGCAATTTTTCATGCCTGTGTTATCTTTGCACTACTTTTGCATTCACTAAAGCAATGTCTGATGGATGCCAGTCGCTAGATTTGACTGGAAATGCCATCATAAGGCCTCATTATGTGAGAGAGACATCAACAAACAGCTACATAAATAAAAGCTGTTTGCTCTCATTGCCGAACTCTTCTAACTGACCAATGATGAAGAAAAATCAGACTGCAGATGGCATCCCAAAGCCAAATGACGGCAATGGATCAGATAGATACAATCACCAATTTGTAAGGCGAGAGATTGGCTCCAGCAGGAAAATAGGCTGCCTCTTCATTGATTCAGCAGCGCCCAATAATGACGCAGAATCCATCACTGACTGGGGGAAGAATATGTTCTCCCTGTTGCTAAAAGGTGCCTGTAAGCGTGTATGTGCTGTTCATTACAGTCAGAATGAAGGTCCATATTTTGGCCATTATCTTCGTGAAAAGACGCAGGAAGGTGTCAGGCAGGAGGGTGTCAGACAGGTATGGTGGAAAAATCCAGACAGTGTAAAACAGACAAGACACAAATGATGTCTGTGGGAAATGCAGTTGCTGTTATGAGTCAAAACGAGGCAACTGAAAATATTCCCCGACAACTAACAGCTGTCAGCCAAACTCAGACAGCTGTCCAAACAGAAATGCCAAGAAGAAGAAATGATACTAGAACAACACAGAATGCAGCTGACGAGAGCTGTAATTTTATGTATGTATATAAAAGCTGATATTGTGTTGCACTGCTTTGCCACTAACTACATGTTGTTGTTTTTTATGTTATGATGGATACCAGTAAAAGCTAATTATTTTTTATTAAAGGTGGTCTAAGCAAAATCTTTTTATAGTAAAAAGGAACGACCACCTCGTGGTTGTATGCTTCCACAAACCAGTCAGGTTGCACTTACAGTTTCATCCATGAGAAAAAGACCTTTGACCTCTGAAAAAAACAAAAGAATTGTTAACCAACTTAAAATAATAATTCAACCGGTAGCCCGCAAATGAATTACATTTTTTATCAAGTTAGACAAACACAACTGCTTTGAAATTGAGTTAAGAAAACTTAATTCATATGTGTTGCCAAGTGAAGTAATTCTTTTAAGTTGGATAAAATCTCTGTTTTTTCAGTGACCTTTTGGATGTAACTTCCTAAAATTCCTAAAATTTCGTGTTCATGAGAAGAAGACAGGCAAGGTCACAGTGACCTTGAACTGTGATACACCAAAATCGAATCCGTTTATCACTGAGTTGGATATTTGTGAAAAATTAGAAAAAAAAATGCCCTCAATTTGATAAGATATCACCGTCATAACAATTAGACAGACGAGATCACACTAACCTTGAACTTTAACCTATCACTACTAAAATCCACTTCCACAAATTAAATTCACTGCTGAGTCCAATTAGACATTTCAAAATCACTCGGGTCGAGTCAAGACAAGAAAGGAACATATGGATGTGTGGACAGACAGACAACCTAAAAACATAATGCCTCCCGCCAAGGCTGTCACCGTCGCGGAGGCATAAGAATTAAAATGACACATGGTTGTGTAAAGCAATCACATCATGGCCTTAAAATTGGTGCAGTGCTGTCACTTCTGGCAACAACACATGGTCATTATTGCTTACTTGCAGGTATATCTCTCAGTTGGTCTCCCCTTTCACGCCATCCCTCTCTCTGCCATCTGCCATCTCACCCCTAAACCTTCTCCCTATACATTTAGATCTTTGATAAAATGCATAATTAAGTATATATTTCCCTTATCCCCTCCTTTTCCCATTTTTTCTCCTCCTCTGTACCCCCCTCTCCTCCCTTCTCTCTGGAGCGCTCCGGTGCAGTCTAATTAGAGCCTCCGGTATAGGATGTCATTATCTCTCTGCTGTTTCTGGCACACTGGGCACAGTGCAGTACTGTATCAGCATAAGGAAATGAAAGCACGCAGCACATGCACAGTGATGCGGTGGGTGGCATCCTCTGCACCTCCTTGGCTGCAGTAACATGTGAGCATGTTAAAAAAGAGAGGACAATAAGTTTTATGTATCAAGTATAAGTGAGTGTGAACAGTGGCGTGAAGGTGGGAGCTTCAGGACTGGGTGATAGATTTGTGCTAAAAATTTTATTTGCAGCCTTGTCCATCAATGCCAATGACTGTCAGCCTTTGGCCCATGACTTGCCTTGTGAGACACTACTGCAGGGCAAAAAATGACACTGATTCAGACCAAGGAAAATACATCATACTGCCAGGCTTGATCGCTCTGTCGCTCCTTCATGCACACATCCAGCCTCAGCCTAACACACATACGGATGCATGCATGCCACACACTCAAAATTGACTTATGGTCCACTTTTAGCCGTGAGGCTGACTCACGCACTCCACTTAGAGGGCCTGAGGAATCAATGCTGCTTTTTTGCATCGACCGTAACATTTAACCGAGGCCAGGGTCCCTCCTAATACCAAAGTTACATTTATTGTATGGCTCCACATGAGTGCTGATGATGAAGAGAATGGCTCTAGGTGGATGACGCAGTCTCTGACTTCCTGTGGCCTTGGGACTTTAAGTAGCTGTATCCGAAGGACACCTCTGAAGGGAAACAAGGGCGTTAGCTGGAAAAGTGCGACCTGAAGAATATGTCAGATAAGAGCTAAGAAACTGCAGTGGCCATGAATCACAGTTGCACCAATATTATCATCAGGGCAGATCACAAGTGTGTGTGTGTGTGTGTGTGTGGACAGTGTAAGAGCTGGCAGCATGATATGAAAAACCTACATGAAAAAGTACCGTTAACCACATCAGACTCTCCATCAGGGGTGGAACAAAGTTTAATAGCTTCCCTAATTTGAAGTGTATGACTTTAAAAAGCTCTCTATGGTGGCCAAGGATAACATCTTGTAACATTAACAAGTGCTGAATTAGTGAAACAAACAGTGACACCATTGAGCTGACATTGCAGCTGCCTTATCTCACTCCTGGGAGAAGGCACACACTCTGAACTGAACTGAACCCCAGTAATAAAATCAGATACACTGAGGCCAAATCCCATTTCATATTTTTATCCATACCCCATGTTTTTGAGCACCACTTTGCCCTCAGAGTAAAGAAACAAGAGGTGTGGGTTGAAAAGTTCCCCTATGAAATGAGACAACCACTCAAGACCCTAATACGTCATCGGTATGCTGCTGTTAATGTAAACGACAAGTGCTGCCAGACATAGCGATATTGGCACCTTGCACTGTGGTGTTTTCTCTTACATGGGTTACAGGCAGACTTTTAGACAAGACCATCAGCTGTGCTCTGTTAGCTAATGTTAGCAGCTTGTGCTCATACCCTGCGAGTCTACAGTAACTTCACTGTTTGACTTTAGTTAAATTTCGGGCGTTATATGCCATTGTGACGGGGCACAACATGGAAATATGTTAAAATGTGGGATTTTGTACAAATCAGCAATAACAGTGCAGTATTTTTAAGATTTTTTGTCTTTTGCCTTTATTGGAGATAGGACATCTAAAGCATGAAGGGGGGAGAGAGAGGGGAAGACATGCAGCAAGGGGCCGAGACTGGAATTGAACCCGCAGCCGCTGTGGCAAGGACGTAGCCTCTGTATATGGGGCACTTTCTCTACGAACTGAACTACTGGGTGCCCCAACAGTGCAGTATTTCCAACCGAATTATAGTCTATGTGTGGCAGTAGCTGATGACACGGGGAGAGAGGGGTCAGCAAACTTTTTCAGGTTTCTGTGTGTGTGTGTGTGTGTGTGTGTGTGTGTGTGTGTCCCTTTGTATCATTCTGTGTCCCCTCTATAAATTCAGAGGTATTTGCAGGTCAGTGAACACAGCACAGAGCTATCCATAAGTTCTTTTTTTCCCTCAGCAGCTCTTTTTGAGATGCAGGGTGGATAACTGATAAGTTAATCAATTCAGAGCTGATCGTATCAGATCGATGGATGAGAGGAGCAGCTGCTGTGATTGGAAGAGAACTTTCAGACCCAGTACAGTGAATGGTTAAGTTTTACTGTGCCTGATGTTCTGTTGCTGTCTGTGCCCACAGTATGCTCTGCACTCTGAGGGTCTGGTGCAATGAATAACCGAACTGTATATATTTCAATAGCAGTCCTAATGAACATGCCAGCTCCCAGCTAAGAAATCAATAATTGGTGGCAGATGTTGTTATCATGGCAGGCTGCCAAAAATAAATGAATGTGTAGGAAACCCTACAATGTATGTTAGCTAGCTACTGAGACATTGATGTTTTGGGTTTTTTTTTTTTTGTTATGCTTGTTGTGAAGAAAATGACCATAATACATTGAAACAACATTAAACTGAGATAATATGGTGGTTACTGTATTTTTTTAATCTTTATTAACAAAAATAAATTAATCAGTGTTTTTTTTTCTTGCCTATGCAGCCATCTTGATGATTTCTGTTAACACTCGCATGCCTTTGAAAAATCTACGTTTGGAGGTAAGGGCTTTGTAGTAGGGTCAAGGGTTGTACTGGAGCTGGGCCTAAATCACTGTTTCATATAAACTGACTTCATGTGGTTTTTCTGTACGTTTGAAATTGTCACATAAGCTAAACTGTCTGCAGTAAAACGTTGATCATCCTTAAGCCATTATAGCATAAATTACAGGTTTATTTTACATCACCAATTACAGTTACAGTGATAGATATGACCGGACCCTTTCAATCTTCAAAATGCTTGCCTCATAATACCTTCTGCCCTTGACTGAATTGTTCTAACCATAAAAGTCAAAGTAAAAATGTGGCCTTATTCTATTAAATCAAACTCAGCAAACGTTCTCAGAAGAGAGCCAACACTATTTCAGGAGTAGATTTACTGCAGTCATGGACTGGACTGTGTGCCTGCGTATATGATCAGACCATATAGAGTTATACGAGAAGTTATAGCGTTTATAAAATGTGGCCTTTTGCTGCACTGCTGCTCTGCCCTCGGGAAACTTTTAATCCTGTAGCATTACTACAGCAGGGGTACCTCTGGTAGATAAGGAAGCATGTGTAGTGTGTGTTTTAGAGTATGTAAAAGGTGTGGATGTGGGTGAATGCATGTCAGTATATGTTTATGCATGCCAGATGGCAACTGGAAGAGAAAACAAACACAGGCTACAGCAGGCCTCAGGGTCAAACTGCATGGCAATGCTATTTCATCAGCACTGACTCTCTCTCTCTCTCTCTCTGTCTGTCCGGTCTGCCCTCACTCATCTCCCTCCCTCCTTCTCCTTCCATCCCTCTATTCCTCTTGGCAACAGCTTGCTGATTAAAAAAATGGGCCTGACCCCAAGTAAACCCTTCTGCCTATCTGTCTGACCCTAGCAGAGGAACAAGTCCCTCTCACAGCCTCAAGCACTCACATTGGGATACTGCTGACAGCTGCAGACAAACCCACATGCAATATCAAAGCTTCCTGATGAAACGCCCTGATCTGACTGCATGCGTGCGGTAACGCTGAATTGAAACACCAAATTAATAGGCAAAAATACTCAATATCGCAACACAGTCTCAAAGCTGGGGTTTTACATTTCACAAGGAGCGAAGACAAACAATCTTGCAGCATCTGTTTTTCTTGATTTATTGTAAGATGTAACTATGCTCTGCTGTCATCAACCCAGCTGATGGGAACACAATTTCACTTCCACTTTATTCTCTGTGACATTTCAAAATTTGGCAGTAAATCTAATTCACAGTTGGATGGGAGCGTAGCTTAGCGTCACTAACCTTGGAGCGTGGCGGCGCATGGATGTACCATTTACAGTCGACGGCCTCGGTGGCGCCAGCCTTCCCGTCTCTGGTGATCTGATGTGACTCAACGATACCTTCTGGACCAACCATGTCATACTGACAGGCTGAAACACACGCATATGCATAAAAACATAAAAACACAAAAACATGCGTATATACAAAAATGGGCTTCAAGAAAACACATGGACTCACAAATACCAGAGAGTGACACACAAATACATACTTTAGACCGTGTATCACTGGAGAAAGCACAATATAAAGAGGATTTGTAAAGATAAAACGGAGTGAATGTGAGAGCAAGTGAGACAAAGACAAAGAGAGAAAAAGGAAGATACAGAGGCAGAAAGAGAGAGAGAGGGAGGGAGTATACCTACAGGGCAGAGGTGGGGGGACTCCCAAGTCTGCAAAGTCCGGATCTGAGGAGAGAGCAGAAGAGGAGGGGGCATTCATTTTTAATACATGATTACAAAATCAGGATCTTCACAAAGGCAAAAACAACCAGGTATAACAATGTGCCGAGGAACTACATATTGCAGAGCTCACTCCTAAATCATTTTGGCACTCTTAGATGCTTTGCTACTCTCTTTTCTTTGCTGTCGCTTGAAAAAAAGCAGTTGGCATGTTGGCTGCTGGCCATGTCGTCTTCTGTGATGGCCACAAGTACAAACTTCTGGGGCCATAAGCCTCTGAGTGTGATATTTTTCATTTAAACGTATGCATGACTGTTGCATTTTTTGAACAGCGCCATGCAATTGTTCCCATGGTTGATAGTTTGGAAGGCCCAGTAGTGGAAAACTGTACCATTGGACAGAAAGCCCATTTGTCTGACAGCCTGGTATCCCAAAAACAAACATGCATTGTTCTGATGGCCCATTTGTCCAATGGCACTCTCCCAAACATGAGCACATGGCTAATTATAATGAAGAATTGTGTCAATGGACCTTCCTACTATGGCAAAGACAAGACCCGCCCTACTTCACCTCTGATGGGGCTTACACTGAAATATTAACCATAATCCTAAAGCCAATCTAACTCCTCAAGTCTAAATCTAACAACATCGGCCACTGAGGGCAACAAGTACTAGCCATCATTCTGCATAATATTTAGCAATGTGCTTCTGTTTGGGAGCTATACGTGTTTGTTTTCAGGTTACCAGAGTGTGTGTCCAATGGCCCACTTTTGGACTATTGGTGCATCAAAAGAGAGGGCAGGCTGCTTTTTTTTAAAACACATCTCTGCACTACACATTTACCAAAATCCTTCTATCCAACTAAATCTTACTGATGTTAAACAGATACAATGTTTACTGTGATCATGATCTCTGTTTAGCCTCAGCTCAGCTCAGGATGATGGGAATATCATTACTTTTTCAAGTATGTACAGTACACACTTAAACAAAAATATTTGGAAAGTTCAATTTTTACTCCAATGATGGCACTGCATGAAATATCAGAGGATTAACAAACTTATTTAAACTGATCATGAGAGAGGCATCAATGTCTGTACCAAATCTAATAACAATCCCTCTGAGAGTTGTTGAGATATTTGAGTCTGGACTCAGTGGTACCCACAGAAACTTGTCATAGGGGTAACAAGATGGGGCCACTGAAAATCTTGGGGCGGCACACCAAAAACAAAAGCCATAACTGAATTTCAGGAAAATGCTTATGCTGTTACATAAGGCCAGTTGAAAACAGTGTCAACATGACAGTTAAGGAATCACATACTGCTATAGAGTACTTTGGTCTCTTATTTTTTTTGCATTTACTGGGAACCAGCCTTCTCAAGTTTAGGGGAGAATTGTTGGTAGCCATAGAAGCCATTTTGACTCTGCTATCTTGAAATGAGAGTTCAAGAGACTGCTTTGGAGATGGCCATGCCTCTTGCTTCCTGTACAAAATGTTGTTACCTTCAAGCTATGGTAAAGGGGCTACCGACACAGTTGGTACCAATGGAGTTTCATAACACACCATCACTATTGTGCTTAATAAAAAAAACGAGTGTACAACAGCTTCATAAAAACAGTAATGTTGGCCTCAAATTGATCAAGCCCCTCCTTGCCCCTCTTTGGGGTTGCCACTGCCTGGACCAAAGTGCTGATGCTAGCATGGTAAAAATGTTACCTCCATGTGACATTTTGCATGTGTACTGAATGCATTTACTGAGGTAATTAAACCCTATATTTCTTAGTTGCATTATAATACTTGAGGTATATGTGCACAAAAGTCTCCTCTATGTTAAGTCTGTTGAAGTACATTACATTAACTGAAAAACACATTTTAAAGCGACAACTCTAATTTGCTCTTATGCTAACCAAATGAAGAGAATGAGCTCACCACAGCAAGCCCCACTTTTCCAAAATTATGTAAAAGACCCTCATTAGAGCTATATTTGTCAAAATATGGAATCAACCAAATTTACTGGTAATTAAGGCTTTGCAAGCAAATTTAGAGGATCAAGGTCAAACTCTTGTGCAGTAGATGCTCTTGTGGGGTTTCATTTAACATGCTAATCACTAGAAAGTGCAGCTGTATTTTACAGCAACTCTGACAGTAATTTGGTTTAATTGGGTTTAGCATAATAAGACCAAATGCATTTTCTTAGACACAGTAGCTGTGAAAACCTTCAGTATGTTGTTTTCTGGAAGGGAATAACAGCTATTCAAGTAAAGGCAATGTCACTGTCACATCACTGCTGACTTACAGGTATGATTACACCAGTCTCAATAAGAATACACCAGGGATAATGTTTTTGGGACTGACATACAGAATATGTGTGAAAACTCCTCTGAGCTCACTAAATAGGCTAAGTGTAAGTCTTATCTTTGTTCCCTTTTGCAGAGTCAGAACAAAAAAAGAACTGGAGCTTAAGAGAGATAAATGGAAAAGCAAAAACACTGGAAATATCCATGAGGTTTCAGAAAATTTTAGCAGACCGTAGGGGACTGTGGATCTAATCCTCAACGAAACTTTTACACACTGAGAATAAAACAGAAACTTCAACAAAGCAGGGTCCATAGTCTACGTTTTGTCAGCTAAATAAGATAAGGGAAGTGTCTGGTGAAGTTTTGAAAGTCAGCTTGAACACTTTTTTTTTCTGTATAATGTTGCAATAAATTACATCAACAGGCCCGTCCTCGCTGAGGTGTGTTACCTCGTCTTGCTAGTGAAACATCACAGTCTCGTCTCTTATCCCCATAGATTCAATATCACTCCTCAGATGACTTCACACAAGACAGAAATCGACTCTTGAACAATCTCTACTGTTCTTTTCACGTCATCATTTCTGTGTGTGCGCTGTGCAGGGACGTTTGTGTGCTTTATTCACCACACTCTGGCACAGTTTCAGATATATCAGCAGTGACTAAGGGATAAATGACTTTGAAGTTAAGGTGAATTGTAATTTTACAAAGACAAAAGGATTGATTCTTGTTATGAGCCTTCGTGTCACTCATTCAAAACTTCCTTATTGTTCCGTCTGAGCTGTGAATGGTATTATGTGAAGTCATGATGAAAACTGACCCATTATGCTCATTTTCAGGTTTTTCTTGAATCCAGTGTACCACAACATGTTTATATGCTTTAATGGTAAAACTTTTTTTATTGTCCTCATATTTCCTGTGCTGGAACACCTTTTCACTTTGTCTTTGTATTCACGCTCTGTTTAGCGCCTGTCTCTTTAAGCTGCCCTCCAGAAAAAAACAAATTTGCTCTGATTGGTTAGTGTTTTCATGTCCTCTGTATTTTAAACCTCATTTCCAATGCACAAAAAAACACTATCACCTGCTAACATCTGGCTTTTAAATGCAACAGGAATGCGTATAATCGGCATTCACATCGGGGGCAAATGCCTGCCGTAGACACAGGTTTCGGCATTGATAGAAATACAACACCCAGGTGAATGCGTTAATTTCTGCTCCTTAACCAGCAAAATGCAATGATACGCAGTCACTAATTACCTTCAATCTCCTCCTAAACAGCGCTAAAACACCGATCCGAATACATCTGCACCGAGTTTGAAAGGGGGACTTCATAAGTATGAGATACATAAAGAGAAGAAACCCCTGAAAAGTTTTCATAGACCTCTGTTCCTGCTGCTCTCTGGTGTGTTTCTGTTCTGCTGCATGTCTGTGACGTCGCATGGACACACCCACAAGACAACATGTAACACACAAGCTGACAGAAAGGACAACTCGCTCTCCAGCGGTGAGTTCGGTGGCAGGGACAATGAAGCCAAACACTTATATTTTGTGGGTTTACACATATTTAAAAAACCCGCATGCACATGCAATATTTAGTGGGAAAGGGGTATTAGTGTCTCTTCACCATCACGGCAGTCCAATAATCTATTAATATTAATTGCAGCCAGGGAATAAATGTAACACAGGAGCGGCACTTTCTACCATGACATGTTCCAGCAGGAATATGAACCACAAACAGGGAGAAACAGAACAGCAACCAAGATTACATTATCCCATTACTTTTGCATGTAACACATGTACTTTTGCTGTTTATTTGAAGCTGGAAAATGACGGTACTGTAAAATAGAAACACTTTCCATGGAAAATCACCAATATAAGCTTCTAAACAAAACTAGACATGTTCCATCAGGAATAAGATCTAAAATCTGGAAGACATTAAAGACATCGGCAACCAAGTTTATGTTTCCCTGATGTTAGCATGTAGCCACATATATGTTTGCTGTTTACTTGCAGCTCGGGAATGACCGTAACAGAGTATGGTGACAGTTTCTATTGTAAAAAATCACAGACAAGAGCTTCTCAATACAACTGTTTCCTCTGGAATATGATCAAATATCGGGAAAAATGTTGGCTGCATAATGTCAACACTTACATATGCATGCCTGGAGCAGATGACAATATAATAAAATCTAGCACACTTTAATATAATGCTGAAGCCAGAGTAGAAAAGATGTTGGAACTGTAGGAAACCTAAAGTTTTCCATACTATATTTAAGACACAATACAGAAAACCATAATAGGATAGCTGTCCCTAGAATCATTTTTGAGCAAGAATTTCACTATAATGACACAGCATGTCATCGTGATGCCATGCTGTGACATACAGCATTGTCTTTGGCACAGAAAAAATCCTCAACATTCAATACCTTGCTGATACCATTTTATTCCAGCCTCGTGACAGAGCAGTTGTGCTTTCAAAGATATGCCCTTAGCTGTGCGCTCTGGGCTGCATTCATTTGAGGACAGAGCCTGCGGAAATAGGAAACACAAAAAAGGCTTCACATTAAATCTGATTGTTCCTTGCCAAATCGAGACATGGCTACCACAGACGGAGCTCAGTGTGGAAAATGAGGTCTGATTGCACAGCATGAACACCTTGCCTAAATGTCACAGTTTTTTTGTCTGTATGTATGCCCTAATTTTTCTGTCTAGACATGAGTCAGAGCTTCAGTGTGTGTACGCTGGACATGAGGAGCAAGCCCTGAATACCTGGCAGCGATGACAGAACAACACATGAAAAAAAGTAAATGAAATGGAGGGTGAGAGAGGATGAGCATTCGGTGGGTTTGATGATGACACTTGCTGCATAAAACCTATAATCAAAGGAGAGAGATTCTTGGCCCGATTTGAGCCGTGCTCTAGTGGGGATTCAGAAGAGGTGAAACTCCCCTTATGGTGGAAAGAAGGAGAGCCCACTGAATACCTGTGACAAATCTAGCAGCACTGCAGAAACCTTCTCTCCTTGGCATTTTTAAACAGGGACATAGTAAAACATTCATGTGAACACAAAAGCAGTCAGGAGAAGTGCTAAGAGTCCACTCAAAAGACTTTCACTACAATTCCCTCATGATTAATTGTTGCTTTTAACTAAGACTCAAATGATTCGACTTGTAAAAAGCTGAATGGGGAACACTGTGCATTTTAAGATTACACATGGCTCCTCTGTCCTTGGAAAACTAACTGAAAGTGACAACATTTTATTTGTCTTTAGGGAGAGCAGTGCTTTGCTTGTAGGCTACAACTCAAGCAAATTCAACCATGAAGCCGCTCTCCATCTGGAGAGCTGGTGAGTTGTAAATGTCGACATGGAAAGTGATTTTTTTGTTGTTTCAAGAGTAAAAAACAGACATCTAATGTGATTTCTTGTCTATTGGTTTTTCAAAGAGGTAAATGAAACTTGTCTAGCTACTTTCTACAGACAGATGATGAGACAATATTGATGTCACTCATTGATTAAAAGTGACTCATGAGTGTAACTATATGAACACATCGGACTGCATATTTGAGTGAGGCAGCACAAACGCCACTGTTAGGGATGCACCTGAAAATTATTTTCCTGATTACTTAATCTGCTTAATCTTAATTATTTTTTCCATTGAGCAATTAATACTTTAGTCACTAAATGTACAAAAAGTGAAAAATGTTCAATTTAATACTACAAAAGATGAATAATTCCAGCAAATATTCACACGAGATGCTAGACCCACTGAAATATGTAGAATTTTAGCTTAAACGAAGACTTGACTAATGATTAACTGATTATTTTAAGAGTTGTAATTTCATTTTATGCTGACAAATTGACTTAACATTTTAGCTGTAAACCTAATGAAGGCATATTTTGACATTCTGACAAATCTTAATTTCTTTTCAACTGAATCAAATGAGGACACTGATACCACTCTCATATCTGTATGGTAAATAGACCGTACACTGTATATAAAGATGAAATGTACAAAAATGAAGCCAAAATGATCATAGATACACCAACTGAAATGCTGAAATGTTTTCCATCTTTAAAACACAGTCTATGTGCTAGAGCAAGGAGACAGTGGAAATAAAGGAAAAGCTTTTCTCTGTCTAAGAGTTTAACAGAAAAGAAGAATTTAAAAAAATCCCTCCCAGCATCTTTAAAGCTCATTAATTGAACTGCTTTTTTCCTATATAACTACAACCTGTCATTTTATACTTTAGTTTTTGTATCAATTAAATAAACAAGATGCAATGTGTCATTTTTTTAGCTTTAGAGTTGCTAGTAGGTGGATTTTACCTTTGGGCAGAGAGAAGCTGTCCTTGTGCTAGGCTAAGCTAACAGTCTTCTTGCTGTAGCTTCATATTGAGCATATAGATTAAATACTGGTATCGATCTTCTCATCTAGCTCTCAGCAAGAAAGTGAATTAGCTTCTCCTAAAAATGTCAACCTATTCCTGTTAGCATGTTTATTTATACCTTATACTTAAGTCACCTTCCTATGTCTATCCATGTTACCCTCCTTGAAATGTTTACTGCAGGTGTGTGTAGTGAGCAGGTAGCCAGGCGGGGAAGCAGACAGGAAAGAGGTAAGAAAAAATCAAAGTGGAAGACAGTTAATGAAACAGTGACCTTCAGGTCATCTCTGCTGGTTGCGCCAGAGATTTATTATTGGGCTTCGGCATCACTTAACCCACCGCGATCACAAGGCCAAGAAACCTCTGAGGAATAGATGCATGATGTATGCAGGCGTGCACACACACACACACACACACACACACACACACACACACACACACACACACACACACACACACACGCACATACACTTTTGATAAAGGCTATTCTTAACATGGCAACAAAGGTAGCGCTAAGAGGCTGCTCTGCCTATAAATGCCTCTCCTGCGACCCCTGACCTTTTTAGACTCCGGCTCCTGAATTTCAATCAGGTGAGTTCCATCCCCTCCGCCATCAATCACCCCCTCTCCTTCGCTGCCCTCCTTGATTAATTGATCCAATCAATTACATGGATTGATAAGATGATGGATGAACTATAAAGTACGTGTACTCTTTCCACAGCGGTGATTTCACCTTGTTATTTATATGCTGGATGCTGGACACGTGTAACATTTGATTACAGGATGAACATGAAACTTCAAAAGCATCGCTGCATGTTGCTATGATGAATAATAAATATCATGAAAACGTACCAAGGTGAGCACAAAAAGAAATTTCACCACAGTATGTGCTGACGTGCTGCCATTGTATTCACACTGCAGCTCCTCTATAGCTGCACGCTCTCTCCACTGCATCGTATAAATGGCTTTGCCTGACTGAGCTGAATTCAGAGCACATCCACACATGGCCACACCCTCTCCTCTCTTCATAAAGCTCGACTAAGAGTGTAATCTTCTGGGGCTTACTGTATTTACCCTTTGCAACACAGAAAATGCTCACTTTAAAGCCCTGGGACTCAGACTTTAAGTTGCCCTGCAGCACAGTTCATGCACACAAAACACTGTCATCATCCGACAACACGAAACAATGTTCATACCAATGTACAGCAGGTGTATAACTGTGTATGAAAGCCAGAGAGCTGCACAGACAGAACAGAATTTACAGAAGTTATGTGCAAATGCCTCCGGAAGCAAACACGAGCAGCTTGCAAATGCCAGCTTAAATTTGCTCAACACATTGCTTCAAAAACATGTCTATAACGCTTGCAGTGCGGCGACGGTAATTCAGTTTGGCAGCCAGACACAAAAATAATCATTAGGAATTTGTTCTGGTAAAAAATTCTGAAACAAATGATGAGTAGGCCCTGATTAGCTCTGTTTGTAGTGGGAAATATTATACAAGCACCAACACACACAAATGGAGCAGAACACTGCGGAAGTGTCAGGAGATGTAAATTTCTAGTAACTGTACAGTCCCAAAAGTACCGTATTGCTCTTCATAATACAGGCACAACACTATGTTTTATTAATGAGACACACTAGGTCTCATTCGGAATTGAGCATTAGGCTCCGCTGCCTCCCTTCAGTATTAACTGCCGAGCCCAATGTATGTTAAACAGCATATGAATGAGGCTCATGGTTATCAGTGTGTGGCAACATTCCAGGAACCAAAGGACACAAACATGCACACACACATAAGCAGCCCACACACAAAAAACTCAATTTCCCAGTGGCCTCATTTCCTCTCAGCTGCTCGGCAGTGACATTTAAATAAGCATCTGATTAATAATCTCTGCTAAAGTGGTTGATCAAGCTAATGAATGGCTGTCATTAATCACACCAGGCACAGCTGTGGATGAAGTTGGTGAGGCAGACGGGGGAAGAGGTAGAGAGATGGGGAAGGAGAAGGAAGCCTTTTCCACAGTTTGATTACTTGCAGCTCTTTCAATCACAGCTAAAGCACAATTTTGGCAGAGGTGATTGTCTCTGTCATATTTCCACAGCGCCCTGTCTTGAGTGCGAGTCTGCAGTTTTCAATCTAGCAAGTCATCCGGCTTTCAACTCCCAAAACAAACATACATGACTATTCAAAATTACTGCCTGAGCAAACAAAAGGCTATTGTGAAAACCTCTTTTCGATCAAATGGCACTGTAAAGATTAGCTATATAGCTCATACCCACTTGACACAGGGCTTTGTTGACCCTGCGGATGACAGCCCAACTACACAGGACAGTAGCTGTGAAATCAGGAGGCCACAGGATCTGCTGGGGACTGATAGGATTCACCACACCCTGGGTGTCATGGCCAGTGAGCTGGGTCCATGCCCCGAACAGCGATTAGCAGCGATGTGTACCCCCACCGCCACGCCACAAGCAATACCAGCTACACACCAGCGATCCTGCTATGAACTGCACTGAACTACTATGCATAGAGAAAGAGAAGGAGAAAGGGAGTGTGTCTTGTCGATTGCAATTTGTCTGTTTATCAAAGGAAGAATAACTCACATTGCTCCACTTTAATACAGGAAGTAATACAGCCTCCCACTGACCTGTATTCATCACAGCGGCCACCAAAACTATAATACACTGAAAGCAAAATATAGTGTGTAGCTGGGAATGTCAGTGGGGAAAAGCTGCTGAGTAATCTCAACTTCTATCTCACCCATCAATGGTTCAAGTGCCCTTGAGCAAGGCACTTAACCCCAATACTGTATGTCCCAGTGGAGGTGTCCAGTTTCCAGAAATATCAGTTTTAAAAAAAAAATGAGATCATCTGTCGGAGCTTGGAGGACGGACTGTCGCAGCATTTCAGATAGATTACAAGAATCTGTGTGCAATGTGCAATCTCTGCCCTTGTGTGTGAAGTAATGATTCATGCGATACATTATTGATCTCCATAAGGAAAGCAGCTATAGGACACTTCTTGAAGCAGATGGGTATAGAGTGACTCGCTCAAGGACAGCTCAGCCGGGCAAACATGTGACACTCAGGGTCATCTGGTTCATCTTTAATCTCTAAACCAGTCGTTCACGATGTACCCCCACAGACCCGTCAGATGAAATAAAGAACCCTTCCATCAACACCAAACATATTCAGTATGTAAATGTAGATAGTAACATCATAATTTCAACTGGAAACTGGATTCCTGTTACTTTCTGATATTTTTTACAATTTCCCATTTATATTGTATATATACTGTATATGACTTTGATGTGTACGACTGATAAATTATATATATATACATAATTTAGAATAATACAATGTATAGTACAACAGGATTTTGTGAGACCGCTTTTGTGCTAGTAACATACAGTATGTCACATTAAATGGCAATAATTTAGTTACAAATGTATATATTTTAAGCCAAACCATAATGTTTTTTTCTAAACCTAACCATGTACATATATTGCCTGCACCTAAGAAAGAAAACCTAAAAACAAGACTTTTACCATTTTTACAGTTCATTTTAAAAAGACACTGTACGCATATAATAAGCGGATACTGTACTTTTCCTGTGAAAATGGGGGTTTATTTTGAAAGGACACAATGCATGTAACGAAGTATACGATACTGTTACCCTTGTTCTGTTAGCACAGGTGGAGTCCCCTGTTGGACTCTTTGAGTAGTAATGCTCTAATCACAGGCACACATTGGTACACAGAGAAAAGCATAAACGCAGCCAGCCAATCAGGACATGCCTTCCCGAATACAAGCAGACCCTACAGTCTATAGAGAGGCAGATTCGGTCCATCAGACACTCTTTCAATGAAAGGCGTAGGAGCAATGAGGCCCATAGGTAGAGAGCTCCACCTGTGCTAACAGAACTAGGGTTACAATATCCTATCATTCTATCTCACACAGGCTCCTCCCTCTAATGGATTTGTTGTGTAAAGTGGGTGGAGCCTGATGAATGAACGCCCTGACACGATGTAAAATTGACACAGTCATACTGATCCCGACCAGCTAAAGCAGCAGAGAAGCGGTGGGCCCAAGCAAACCCCCGTGGTAAGCAACTGAACTGGGTGGGTGGAGTTTTAGCCTAACCTTGCCGGGGTGGAAAGACAGCATAGACACCGTGCACACATTTCCAAAATCATCAAGGAGCACAGAAAGATGTAGATGTACTATAATGCCCAGGGGGGAGTCAGGTGCAACACAGCGTGCAATTTGCCATCACTCAAGAGAAAAAGGATGTCAGATGGTGAGAATCCACCTCCCTATACTGTAGGACTTAGTGCTGGAGGGGTACCTTGAGCATCACCATTTGACGTGTAGGTCCACCACACAAAGCATTGGTATTTGAGAAGTTGAGAATGTTTTTGAAAATTACATGGGCTCATATCTGGCTTGTGTGTGAACATGTGTGTGTGTGTGTGTGGTCTTGACAATAGTGATTAATACTAGATGGCAAAACAGTTGAGTTGAGTTGCGTTGTTTCCTTGAATATAAACTTTGGTGTCAAAATACTGTCGTTCACCATGTTACAGTCTAACGGTATCTGCACTAAAACAAGTTAATGAGTTTCTTCTGAATTTCTGACCTCTTAGGATCCAAATAAAAATAGCGTTAACAGATGAATCAGTTTAATTATAATTGTGATGGACAGGCAAACTTGAGCGATAGCACTGGAGTCTTTTCTCTCCCCCTCTGTTAGCGTGCGTCAGGTGTTGCTATGGTTACATAGTTACAAACTGGAGAAAGAGCTGAGAGGTTTGACAGGCATGTCTTCTGCCGAAATGCAGTTGTTTTTCACAAAAGTTCATGATCTCTAATGTTAAAATATATATATTTTGTCTAACTGTTGGATGATACATCTGCCAAATACAAGAAAATGTTGCCTGATATATAAAAAAAAAACTGTCAACTTGTTAAACCCAGTGGAGTGAACGGATTCAAAGATTTGAACCCCAAAGAAAAACAGCATATTGTTAAAAACATTTTAAATAAATGTACTTTGGTATCACTGTCATACAGTGTATATTAGTAAATGTATGAAAAATGTAAAAAGTATGAAAGCATAGTTCAAAAAAATATATACTAAACTGACACATAAGGTATGTTTTATACTTTTTCATGATATCTATATTAGTATAACATACTGTATATGTACATATATTAAATTGTTCAAATTTTTGAATAGGGGCATATATAGTATTCTAGTATATGTAAATACATTACAAATGTGATGTTTTCATACTTGAAATAATTTTCCATATGGGTAAAATATATTGCACTCTTATGATATACCAATGTGGTATAATGTCCTTAATTATGTCTTTTGTTCATTTACTTCCTTAAGTGGTTTTGATTTCATTGAATCAAATGTCACTCTTGTCTCCAGACCATTGAACATTTTGGCTTTGCAAGAAAAAAACCAATCCATTCATTAGCTTGATCAAACAGTCAATTAATCCATTTCTATGTCCACAAATACATTTTTGCTCATTTCTTTGCTCATTTTTGCGGGTCAGAATACAGCGCACACTGCAGTTACCGATACACTCACTGTTTGTGTGCCACGTTGAATAAAAGCGTCCATCAAGATTTTTGCTCTGAGAGGCAAGCAGGGAATTTGTTCGCTGGGATGGAGTTTCACTTCATTTTGCACCTTTATTCACAGTGATGGATTTGAGAAATCTGTTTATGGTTGCGTGTGTGTGTATGTGTCCATATTTTGTGTGTGTGTGTGAGTGTGTGTGTTCACAGTTGTGTGAGAGAGAGCTCTTCCATCTCTTTTACTGGTCAAACCTACATCTGCTCTCTTCCTTCTCTCCTCCTTCCTTCCTCCCAGAATGCCTCTGGGAAACAATGACAATGGCACAAAGCAACGCTACTCCAGCACTTTTGAACAATGTACCTCATCCTACGTGTGTGTGCGTGTGTGACTATTGGTATACTGTGTAGGGGTGTCTTGGTAGGTGGGTATGCTGCTGAGTTTAATGTTGGTAGTTTTATTTGTACTGGTGCATCATTAAGCAGATCATATTTTTTGTATGTAGTCATTTTCCACCTCTTGTGTTTTCACAGACCAAAGCAAAGAGGCAGCTTTCATATAAAGACATTTTAAAATCTCAGCAGATGTTTGGGTAACAGTGTGATGAATGGCATTGATCAACAACACTTGTGAAATCCTGTGGTTCAGCAGCTGCTGGTGTAGAGTTGTTAACTAATGTTCTTCCATCTGGGTTTCCTTCCTATAGCTTGTTGTTAATGTCAGAGTTGTCAGATAGTTAATTATTAATACATTTTGGTGCACTGGCTTCATATTTAACCGAGCATGTGCAGGAATAGCGCGCTTGTGTCATTCTTGAGTTTATTCAGGAGACAGCACTTCAATCAATACAACAATTGCGTGGACGGAGGCACTGCCTGAAAGGGGAAATTCTGGGAACAAAAGTCTCCTATCCACAGCTAAGGGGGAACAACACTGAATTTGCACATCAAAGTCAAGGGGTTATCTCAGGGTTTAAAACATGAAGTCAATGTGGAAGAGTCTTAAAACCTGCATTCTTTCTAACTGCCTGCAGGGGCCGATTCCACTGGTTGCAAAACGGGGTCTGATTGCATGCAAATCTTTGAGAAAATGACCCTACTTCATACTTGATTTCTTACCTAAATAAACATTTTTTTAATGAGTTATTATCTCAGTCCCCCGTGTCAAGTCCTCTTGAAGACATCATGATCTTCATTTTGCAAATTGTGTAAAACGTTTATAGTGAAATAAACGTAACACAATAAACATAAAATATAGAACATGTGCAAAATCTGATAGATTGCCTCAAGCGATGTCACTTAAGGCAGCATCAGTGGGGGCTGAGGTCTACAAGTTTGCAAATGAAAAAAAAAAAATCTATGGGTGTTGAGCTTGAAAGAAGTGAGTTTACCGGACATCTGTGGCTTGCTGCACAACTGTGCTTAAAACTCAAGGCTACATTACCCCTTAGCTGCATCAAACACCCAAATGTCCTTCTGAACTTTCAGCACTTAAGTTGCATTGTTGGTAATAGGAGGCACCAGATGTGGACAAGAAGAATGTATAATGGAGAAATTGCTGCATCTATTTTGACAGTTATTTTAAAGGTCTATTGCAAGTCAGACATTGTATTATTGTAGTGCTTCACTGGTGAAATACTGTATCAATGCCATAGATTATACTTCTGCTTATACACACCACCACACCTCTGGTATACTGTATAAGCAGCTAAATCTGACTGCAAGCCAATCTGTGAGAATGACTGTGCAGCTTTGTCGAAGCAGATTAGCACACGTTTTGTTCTGAGTGCTTGTGCATTCGATTGTGTATCTGTATAAACCACTCTGTGTGCGCGTGTGTGCAGGGTGCACTGATGGCTCGGGCGGGAACCCATTCCTGATGGAGCAGTTAGTTGTCCCAAGGCATCACAGGTGTTTCAGGCCACAATGACAGACACATTCCATCCAGGTTCCATTTGGGCAACCATGCAATAAATCAACACAACATCGCCACTCTGCCACTCATTACTGCACACCGAGTGTCTGAGAGGAAAAGAGAGAGAGATACAATGACATAAAGGGACAGAGCGAGGACAGATCTGCTGATCTGCAAACAATGCACCCCCAAGAAAGGTAATTTGAGAGTCTGATTGCTTTCTTGAGATAGTGTTTCATTTCGCTGTCATGGAATTATGAGAGGTAGCAGGCTCCTGTTTCAATTTTCACTGCCGCTCTGCATCTGTTCCAGCGGGCCCAGGGGGGAATCAATGGCTCACAGACTTTCCTATGCCAACAACAGGCTACAATTTGACCCAGTGGGGTGATAAACTGCAGCCAAACACACTTTAGCTAGTGGCCAATACAAACACAAGTGGATTTAAGGGGAGAATGCAGAACAAATTGTTTGCCATGTTAGCAGAGTAACAGTTACGGTAACATGGTTTTAGATTTGAAATAATGTGATTTCAAGGTGAAATTGTGGGTAATATTAGCCTTTATATACACTGAATCAGGGAGTGCAGGATAAATAAAGGGGTGAGTGGGGAAAGGTCTTTAAATCTGTGGTTATAGAGAGAAATGGAGAGACTGACTAAAGCCTCCTGCAGACTGTGAGATTTTTGCAAGCTTATAAATTTAGCGCAAGCCACACTGTGTGACATGGATCTTAATAATGGGTACGACATCAAGTTTGATGTGTGCAGACTGTGCGATGATATCACCTACTGAATCGCAGCCTACGACCCACGTCCATCGGCATCAACAACAGAGGGTTGTCGGCGGGCGTCATTCATCTACGCCGCTGTAGTTGTAGAGAAAAATGTAAAACAAACAAATCGAATCTTTGCCGTAGCGGCATTTATGTGTGTCAGGAAAAATCTAAAGAAGAGGAGGAGGAAGGGAATGTGGACACGGTCATGGCTGGGGGAAAAAGGCCAACTTGGCACACCAGTTTTGCAACAAGAGCTCTAGCTCTGTAAGCGTTTAGTAGTGTCGCACTGGTCAGTGCGTCATTTCATGCTGCATTTCTGTTGGCTGGTTAGTCGTAACAGCAGTCGCACTGTGAGATACTCATCCCAAACGACACTGTCATATTTATCCCAGGCTGTCTTTGATTGCCGGCCAAGACAACGGCTGTCTTTGCACCCTCTCTTACTGTGCGACATAGGACCATCATTTTAGAGCCACGACCATCGCTATACGTTTCTGCCACAGTCGTTTTCTTTCGTCTGAGACAGCCAAAAATCGCACAGTGTTTACGGGGCTTGAGGCAGAGAGAGGGATTATGAGAGAGATTAAGAAACAGGGGGATAGATGCAGATTGAGACTTTGGTCTCTGAGCTCCAAGCTTTCTTTCACTTTCCATCACTAAAGTGACTGACAAATTGTTGAAAAGTACTGTAAAAGGATTTACAGCTGCATTAAGAATATTACACCAGCAGTGCAGCTGTGTAGCACAACAAGAGCTCTATGGGGAGCTGGTCATTAGACCAGAGGCAGAGCAAGCTATAAAACCTACAGTTCTGGTAACAATCACAACTGTCAGCTGTGCTGGATACATTTCCAACATTCATGTTCCCTTTGATAACATAATCCCTACAACACATGGGCTACTACTACAGCTACTTCTAATGTCTGTTTCTGGAACAAGGCTGGCAGTATGGAGTGCAGTTTACTACCGTTGTACACAAGTGGACCATTTTTTGAGTGACACATTTCCTTTGAGGAGTAATCAAAGAGATTTTGAATGTTGAGCACTTGACAAAACAGCAGATGTTGACTTTAAAAAAAAAAACAATAAAGAATGTGAGGATTTAATTTGACATTGGCTTTGTAGAATTGCTGTTAAAATCTGCATTGCTAGAAGCATTTTGGAGAATAGATCAATGAGTAAGCTAAAGTAATCATTGAGACCAGCTGCAGCAAATCAGACTTTCATACTGAAACGCATTTCTTACATTAAATTGTAACATTTTAAGAACTTGGCTAATGCAGAGTCAGTTCACAAGTCATAGTCAGCTTGTGAAAAAAGGTATTGTCTTCTCTGGCTATAAAAAGAGCTATATCAAGCCCAAGTTATTAACCCTTGTTAAGTCTAGTGCTGCCCCTTGAAGGTCAGAGAGTCGAATCATCAGTCAGAGACTCCTCTGTTGACCTAGATTGCTTTAAGTCAAGCAGTCCCTTTTTTGTTTTTGCTTTTGCTTGTCAGTGTGCTGTGTAGTGTACGCTTGAGGACAATTTGCTCTCCAGATTTGCTGTGGGGTGTGCACTTTCGACGTTCACACTAGTTTTTGGTACAGGGAGATGCGGACATGATGCAGCAGCACAGAAGAGAAATGACTTGCACTGTAAGGCTCTGAGATAACATTATCTTCTCTCTTCTGCTTTAAATGCATCATGTGGGCAGTGCTGGGTGTGATGAACACAGAAAGCCAGCTTGCTATACGTCAATTAACAATGCAGAATATGATGTTGTTGGTACATTTTCCATTTTCTTACATTCCTTGCTTATCTCCCGACTATCTGCCAGCAAGGCAGCATATCTCATGTGGGGCAGTTTGTATTTTTCCTTGCCAAATTCCATAAATTATTGGCTGGTTAGACATGGCAACAGTCAAAGTCTCCTCCACACATAGGCTAATTCTTTGTATTGGTTGAGGCACCGACTGTGCCAGTCAAAGTTCACCAAAGTTCACAAGATGTGATGATGCAAATTTCCAAATTTGCTTTGCCACCAGAAGCAATGTTTTATATGCCCCTCTGCTCACATTTAATGAAAGTAAACGAGAGGCAAATATTCTCCCATGAGACCTTGCCCTTATCCTTTATCAATACTAAAATACGGGCAATCTTGGCCTCTACTACATGAATTCTTTATTGCAAAACCTTCAACCTTTGCAATGCTAAATAACTCATTTGTAAACCTCTAAACCTGACAACCTTTTTTGGCTACTTTGGGACAGCAAAAAGAGGCACCACTAATATATTTAAGTTCAATATTCACTTATTTTAGGTGCTAACTTTCTAACTTTATGTGCTAGATGGTGATGGGCAGGTGGTGTATAGTAAGTTTTAGAGCCTTTTTGCTAATAACAAATGTCTGCTGTAAACAATATTGGCGCTAAGAGACTAAACCAGTAACGTTGTGACCGAGAAAAAACAACAGCTGAAAGATGCTGAAATATTTGGTAGAACTGAGGGAACTGCAGAATATGTGAGTTCATCATTACAAATGACCCCTATACTTAGTCATGTGATCAACTGTTAGAATAAAAAGACAGACAGACAGATACAGGTAGATAGCTTAAAGAAGAACTGCTTTTCCACAGCAGATGCATACAAAGCACAGACAGATGATATAGACAGAATGTGTATCACAATTACATAAGGCATGCAGAGTTAATACAAGAAACAAAAAAAAATGCATTGGTATATGACGAAATTTTTTGTATCAATGAAACTGGAAATCAAATTGGGCCTTTAGCTGTATATCACACTACATCAAAACAAGGATAACATCTTGTGTATAGCTTGCAGTCAGGTTGGAAAACATTCCTTATGTCACCTGAGATCAAGATCGATTCAAGAGTTCTACAAGCTATATATCAGCCCCACCTCTGCCGATACTGTAGCTTCTTCCCACCTGATTTCATGTTAAGCTGCCTCAAGGCTTGTGAGGGACTTTTTTTACCCTTAGCAACACCTCTAATGACTCACAACTAATAACCACCACACTTTCTTCACACATGTCAGCAGGCTGCTGCTTTCAGTCGTCACCAAGGAGATGCCGCTTTTTTTCAAAGCCCCAACAGCGGCCTCTGTGAACACAAAAACACTGCAGGTAACCAGGCCTAGCGAGCATGTCATGGGGAAAGATGAAGTGAAGCTGGCTGCTGGACCCTGACGTGCACAAACCCACAAGCTTCGATCTCCTGTCGTCTTTACTTTGACCCCTGTCTGTTGGGATACACCGGGTGTTAAATTAGCTGAATCAGAATGGAAATATTCAGTGTAGTGGGCAACCTGTGTTCGGTCTGACTGAGTCTCTCTCCATTGAGCCCAGAGATAATCCATGCAGGGCTGGTGTCTCTTCAACCAGTATTGGAAGCAGCAGCTGTATAGGGATACATGAGGCCATTTTTGACTCTCTTGTTGAATCATTCCACATTTGATCAAACTGAACTGGATTAATTTCCTCTTTTGTGTTTAGTATTTTTACGTAATCATTTGTCCTCGATAATAAAAGTAGGTTTGATCAGTTTGAATTGGATTTGTTGGATTCATATCCTCTCTACAAAATCATAAGCTCATAGTAAAAGTGATATACTGTAGTCATTGTTCATTGCCATTGTCTTTCCCCTACTCTCTTGCTCTTACCCTCCCCGCCTCTCTCTCTGCAGTCTATTTCCAAAACACCCTTCCTGCTAAATTTAGCCAACCAATCCTGATTGTGCATTAAGGCCATAACAGGCAGAAAAATATTTACGCCAGTCAGCAAATTATTCTTGGAGAGACTGCTTGACAGAGTGACTGGCAGCAAACTGCTGAATTTGGCTTCACACCAACCAGAATGCTCATTTCATTGGATGTTATTTGGAGAGAAAGAAAATTCACTTTGTGTACATCAAAGATTGTGTCAGCTCTCCCCAAAATGCTACATTAAGTATGAAATCGCATGAAATTGCCAGGTAAGTAATCACCCAGAGTGGTTAAACATAATGATGGCAAATACCCCCACTGAGTGCTTTCCTTGCAGCACAGCATATTTTCAAGCTGTGGCCATAACATCCAAATAAGTAAATGCAATCAACAGGGAAAGAGAGAGAGGAGCAATGGTGGAGGAGAGTAGGGCACTGTAGTCACATACTAATAGAAATTAAATTTCTATCTGCACACTGAAAGCTGCATTTACACTTGCAACCTCAGGTTTTACTGTTCCAAACAACTCCCAGCAGAGTAGACTAGAGGGTAATGGAGGGTGACCGCAGTGTTGGACTTCATTTCGCCAACGATTTGGGAACAATGAAACAGCTGAAATGCCTTAACACTGAAATGAAATGGGGGTGGCTTTAGAAATCCACACCCTTAAGTATAACAATAATTTCAACCCCGCTATTATTTGCATTTTCCTCTTTGCATTATCCCATTTAACGGGTAATACTTGAGATTTGACAAAAGAATTTGTCATCAAAGTTTCTGTGCAATGAGGAATCTTTCTTGTTTCACCTTACTGTACAACATCCTATGCCTCCAGGCAGGTTTAGAGCAACAGTAAGTTCTCAAGCATGCATTCACCTCATCTCAAATTCACTTGAGATTAATACTGTATGTGCTAAATGTCCACCGAGAGCCAATCCATGCAGCAGAGACACTATAAAATAAACAAGCAACAGTAGAACTCCCACATTTCGCACACTTTCTTAACTGTTGCTTCATTCCCAAGGGGACTTCAAAATCCAGCAGGTGTTTCGCAAGGAAAAAAAACATAAACGCAGAGGGAAAAGACTTCTTCCACTGCTGCTACTGTGTTTTAAAAGAAGCTGAGTAATGCATTTCCTACGCGGACTCACAGCGGAGCAGAGCAGGTCAGAATGTTTGAGTATCTGTCAATTCCTCTATCATACTGATCCAGGTCTAAAAGCTCAGCACTTCTATACTTTTACAATCATGGTTTCTTTGCTTTCATCTTCGACTGCAATCTCACTTACTGATGGCACTGGGAGCCGATAGTCAATAACTCGGTACTGAGATATCAGCACTTCAAAGTCAGTGAGTGCACAAATGCACACATGCATGTACACGTATACTGTGTCACTGAAAATACAATGAATATTTTATGTGAAGTGTGAATGTGTGTTTAGTTCCATTGTAAGCTATAGAATGCATTAACAGCTTGCCTTGTTATGTTTAAGGGCCCTGACACGCCAACCCAATGGCCAGCTGTCGGTCAATATTGGGCCTTTGGTGAGTATCTGTTGCCCTAGTCACTGTGATGTGACCGATTCAGCATGCTGAATCGATGTCAGAGAAGGCAGAGCCCGTTGGTGAATCAAATTACTCTATTTACAGTTCAGCTCAGCGCCAGAGAAGAGAAATGAACATCAGGAAAGTAAACAAATGGCTAAAGCCAAGAGGAAGTGAGGTCGAAACAAATTTCTTCTTCTTTTTCTTCTTCTTCTTCTTCACTGGGGTAAGGTAAATATGCTTTGTTCAACACCGGATTGTGGCTATCAAGTGTCAGGATGATCTTCTGGTTTCCTTTTTCAATAGTAACAGCAGGCTATCAGTGTCTGCCAGTATGGAGACGTCAAAGCAAATGTAAGAAATAATGAGATAATTCATAGAAATATAGTTGGATTCAAAAGTAAAATATCTGTCATTTTAATAAAGTGGAGCAATACGTTTCCAAAAAAATAACACCCTAGTAAAATGCAGATACTAAAACAGTACAAACAAAAGTACAGTCCAAAAGTAAATGTAATTTGTTACTTTCAACTGCTGAAGTTCAGCTAATCAGCTGCTTTCTGCAGCTTCATAGTCATTGTTCAGACAAGACAACAAATAAGCATATTTCCCATACAACTGTTCCTTAGAAACAACACTCTTCTCTTGTAGTTAGATTTATTCGCAACTGCAAAACAAGGTGTTAAATCCCTCCACTCTCTCACACAGACACAAATAGGTTCACACATAAATATACCTCCATGAGTCACACTTGATTAAGTCCCTGTTGGCAAAGCAACAAATATCAGCATGCACATTGAGTTACTGATGACCCATCAACTGTTACCCATCCACACTGCTGTGTCCGTCTCCTGCAGCCTCTCCCTCATCATGCTATAAGGGAGAGCAGCTTCAGTGTCACACAGTAAATTTCAGTCCACTCTCATCCCGGCACATGACTGATCACTGGCGGCACTGACAGATTTCATTGAGGAGGTTGAGAAATTAGGTTGTTATGGTGTTGTGGTCGATCACACTGAGATCCTAGAGGGAGAGTTCATGGAGGGCTCTGTATTTATCTGTATGTGTGATGTATGTACATGTGAGGACTATCTGTGCATACATTATTACCTACACTACGTGTGTATATTCAAGATTTTCATGCAGGAATGTCGAAATGTTCCATTTTGCCGCACTGCTTGCCATCAGTGCTTTCATGATTGCTTTGACATGCGCCCACATGGACAGCTCTTTGGTGACAGGCTCATCATTTCAGCCAGCGAAGGCCACTGAAATGTCTTCTAATAAGACTGGACTGCTGCCAGAGTCCACACTGTAACCACGGATGGACAGTCACATCCAGCTCTGTTCAGTGTTGCCTGTCTGACAATCTGATAAACACTCGCACAAAGAAAAAAATGATGATACCTTTTCTCCTTTAATTTCTATAGTAGTTGGCATATTGCTGATGTTAGGCAGAAAATTCACAGTGTATAATGAAGAGCTACAAGGCAGGGGTTTAAAGTCATGTGTCTGGTCAAGGCGCTGCAAGCTTCTTAACATGCGCCACTTTGTTGCTGACCCTTAAGTCTGACCTCCATGTAGAAGAGAAAAAAGAAGAATAAAACCTTATTGGAATAACAAAGAGAGCAATAAATTAAAATAGAGTCCTTGATGAAATGCAGGCACAGCTTTAGCATAGTCCACCGATTTCTCACTATATAGGGGCCAATATTCTCACTATATTTCTCACTATATATTACGGTTTGCTTGTTTTACCATTTGAAGGAAACATTTTCAGCCATGCTCCAAAATGAAAAATCTCAACTATTTAATGGTTTGCCATGAAATTTGATGCATACACGGTATCTATGATGTCCAGAGGATGAATCCTATAACTACTGGATGGATTGGCATGAAAGAGCACATCCACATCCCCCCTAGGATAAATTGCCTAATAATTTTGTGACCTGTTTATATCTAAACTAGTGCCTTCTTCTGGCCCAAATGCCAGTTTGTCACAGCCCTCAGGGTCTCATATTGAAGCCAAAAGCACCCTCTTGATTCTTTATGTGATGCACAGGGCTTTCAAGTAACTGCATGTACACCCATCCATGACAAAACTTGGTGCAAGAGCAACTGATGTATTGTTAAGAGCAATAAAGTCTGCATAGGGCAGATGGGAAGTAAGTAAGGTGGAAAAATCAAACAAAGCCAGACTTTCATTCTGGAGAACACAGTTTGTGTCCTGTGTGAAACCAAAAGTCACTGTTGCTTAAATATAACATTATGCAATTTACAAATGGTCATGGCGCACTGGCCTCAATCATGTGATGTCTGAATGCCATGTTATATTATGTAACAAACATACATATTTTAACCAAAAACATGATCTTTAGTCTAAAATTAACCGAGAAGTTTTGTTGCCTAAACCTAACCGAAATTGTTTCACAACATTTAACATGTCTTACAGTGTGTTTTAAATAGATACACTAAAGGTTGCCCTGTGTGTTGTGATGGCAGGAGATGCTGGGGGCGTGACAATGACCCCAATGTATTTAATGTATTTGATGACCTGGGAATAAGAATGGGCTGAAATACCAGAAAAAAACTAATGCTATAGCCTCAGCTTTGTTAGTGTGCACATTCTAGCATGCTAACATGCTAAACTATGGTTATAATAGTAAACACTACCTCATTGTCATTGTGAGCATGTTAGCATGCTGATGTTAGCATTAGCTCAAATTACTGCAGTGCCTAAGTCTTACAGAGCTGCAAGCACACAGCTGTGGACTCTTGTTTCCACAGGGGAAGCAATGTCAAGACAAAGAGTGCAAACTGGAGCTGCACAGTGCAAACAGCAGAAGACTGCATTTCCAATGGGGGAATCTCTATAACTATGTATGCATGTAAAGTAGGGTGTTACTGAAAGTGAAAAATGGGTCAATAGTGAATTAAAGTTTCTGTGGGACACCAGTGATAGCATTTAGTGAAAAATCCTCTATAATCTTTATTGTGACTTGAGGAAGTATCCAGTGCCACTGTCCCCCTTCCACTGATATCCTTAGTCGATGCCGGGGCAGAATAGTCAGGCTGAATCTATAATCAGTCAGTACCAATGGGCTCAGTGTGAGACTGCCCTTGAGGGCTAATCTATATGTGTCCCTGGCGCTTAGGATGTCCATGAAATGTTGCGACATCATGCCTGGACACTCAGAGCACTCTGAGGGATGAGAGCAAGGGGGAAAGGTCTAATAACTGAATTGTTGCTCTGTCTCTTTTGGATCTTATTCATATCCTGTGTCTTTTTTTTCTCATGGCCTCGTTCCTCAGTATCCATCTATTGAACTGAACCCCCCACCCCCACCCCCCACCCCCCGACACCTCACTGAAATATCCGCTTCTTTTATGGATAAAAGGAGAGAAACTGTTGCAGTGGCTATCAATAGAGTAATCTGTATGTGCAAATATATTAAGATTGCAGATTTTTTACTGTAGCTTATACCATGGAGGCAGATTATAATAGGATAACACAATTGCATTAAAAAGATGAAAAAAAAAGGTCTCAAGGCTATATTTCGTTGTTTTTTGTTTTACACATTTTGGATTTCCTTTCAATCGCTATGAGCCACAAACAACACAAATTACTTATTTATCATCTACACTTTGCAGTAAAGGTTTGGTTGATTTTAATCTGGAAAACAATGAAAAAAGGACTATAATTCTTGCCAGATCCTCTAAAGTGGCTATGCAGACTTTTTGATGGCTTTGCCCTCTATCAGCTCCTGCAGTACACTTTTAATGTTATCCAGCTACAATATTTTAACAATGCTCCGCAGGGAGCTCCTCGCACACTTTGCATCCTAAAACCTAACTTTATAGTTCACTTGTCAAGGTGATAGTGTTGACAGGGCACCAACTTCTTTTTGAACAAATTAGATGAAAAGGGCTGTACACCTGACCCCTGACAGTTGTTAGACAGTGCAGATTTTTGTATTAAAATCAGTCCTTTTTTGTTTATGTATAGCGTATATGCATACTGTGTGTGTGGGTGTGTGTGTGTGTGTGTGTGTATGAGGGAGAGAGCAGAGCTGTCAAAATGCCAGCTCCCCTCTCTCCTGTCCTGTCAAACTCTCCCCGCTTTTGCTTTCTATCCCATGGTGCAGAACAGAGAGGGGTTAGGAAAGCCTCTCATTCCCTCCCTCTCCTTCATCTTCCAGCCTTTGCCCATCACTCTTGTGTTAGAAACGTCAAACCGGCTGTCACTGAACCATTGTGTGACACACTGTCAAATTTTCCACCCATCAAATCGAGTGTCCGACACACGCGTGGTATTGGTGACTGTTTAACATCCAAATCCAACATCTTGGGGTAGACATAAACAATATCTAGGTCTCTGCATCTGTGGTCCCTGTGCTCCTCTGTCACTGTGAGGGTCGAAGGTCACTAGCCTTGGACTCATGAGAGTGGTGACAGCCAAAAAACAAAGACACAACCCTCACACCCTGAGGTTTGCATCATTCTGACATGTCGCACACATGCCTGGTATCACTTTGAATCAGGGATGTTGCCTTGTTAGTGATGTGACATCTGTGTCAAGAGAAGCAACTTAATGAGCAACAATGTCAGTGTGATGCATCAGGGTGCAATGGCTGTTTCTTTTTTTTAAAGTTAAGTCATACAAACATTAACACTTTCACCCAAACATCAGATGTTATATGCGCTTGGGCCTATATAAACTGTATATGTGCACACAACAGTTAGTACTGTAAATTAAATTTTCTATAGAAAAGGAGACTCAAAAGTTGTTATTCTCTTATTTGAATTTTAGTATTAGAGCGCTGTATTGTCATGATCTCTGCAGCTGGCCTGTCTACCAAAACAAAAAACAGAGAAGCTCGGATTACAACACACACAGGCGTAGCGTGACTTTGTTCTCTGCTACACATTTACATAGCCAACAGTGGTTTGCTGCGACACTGATGTTCAAAATTGCATGTATAGAAGCTATATAGGCTCCCTGCAGAGTTTCTTGTAAGCAAACAAAAGTAATGTTTACATTTAGTGTTACTCACCAAATCGTAATGTATGTACCCTTGAGGTATAATCAATGTGTCAAATGAATTTCCTGTCTCATAAAACGTTTGCAAAGATATTTTTTTCCTAAATTCTGATTCTGTTTTTCCAACTTTGTGAATTTGATGAGTCAAATAGCATGAAAACAACAGGAGGATGTGTGTCTCCCACATGTGTTCTCATGTGCAAATGATTCAATAAAATGGGGACCTACTCATGAAAGCGCTACACAGTGCAACTAGTGGTCAAAAACTCCACAGGGCACCTTTAATTAAATCTTATATCAGCAGAGACCATTTCATTAGGGTAAGTGGCTGAACTGTCAAGACAATTTAGCTGTTTGCAATTTAATTCCAATTATGGAAGTGTGATTATACACACAAAAAATGAGAATGAAAATAAAGCTACAATCATAACACAATGCTTAGCAATAACATAATGTGCACAAAAATCCAAATTAAGGCAAACGTGCCCCTTACATGCTCCTCCTGTGGGTCCTCACAGGTTCTGTATCTGTGCAAATAATTTAGATCTTTGATTCTGCAGTTCTCATCTAGTAGCTCACAGAAGGTGGTGGGTAGATTGCATCAACAACACACTTTTCAAATGACCTCCAAAACCATGAAGACTCTTCCTTATTGCCTTCAGGTCTATATATCTTCATCTCACAATGAGAGTGTGTTTATCACATCATGTTTTTCATCGCAAACCACAGTGTCGCACTATCACACACTCTTGTCATAACCAGATGGCAGCTTAAATTCTGCTGCAACTTTATGGTGCGTTGTAACTGCTTGTTTTGGGTTTCACAAAGAAAAGAAATTGCCTTTGAAATTAAAATTAAAAATAAACAAACACTGGGTGATAACTCGCCTGAAGTGCCTCGAGTTTCCTGCTATGGCAAATTCTCTTAGATCAAACGGATGTGCGTTATTGTTCTGCACGTGTTTCGCAGACCAATTAAGTCCACCTAAACATGTATATATAGATATTCTTGCACGTCATTACAATTTCACCGCAGAGTACAGCACGGAGTGTAAATGAGCAACTTTATATCAGCGTTTGTTTGTGAGGGCTTTATGGGAAAGCACTGTTGCATGGCATTAGCGTGAGCATCTGTGTGTGTTTAACAGCACATACAGTATGCACACAATGTGGCCGTATAGATAAAGCTGGTTAGTTTAGGATATGAATTTACCGAGCTTTTGGCGTTTGTTTGTGAATATCCATTTAAATGCATCACCAGCTCCCCTCTCCACATCAACATCAGCTTGAAGTTTAAGGTTTCCTCTCTGAGCTCTTGCTCAAAACACATAGGAGCACCTTGTGCACATCGCTGGACCTCCACTGGAGAGATCCCGGGGAAAAACTATTTGAAGTTAAAAACATTTACAACCTCCTCCACTGAGAGAGACATGCATTTTATCATTACGAACACAAGATCTGCAAATATCTGCCTTCTGTCAGAGCCGATGCGGATGCGGCTCCTGTGACAGGCTCTCCTCCCTGTGCGTGTTTTACTGCAGGTGTGTGCAGTGCGTGCTTGTTTGTGAGGCGAGTAGTAGGGCGTACAACAGAAAAAAAAAAAGAAGTGCAGCTATTTGCCAGCTGAGAAAAGCTAATGGGCAAGTACAACTAAAATGTTTTTCCTCCCTAGGCTTTCTTGAGCATTTGGTTAAAAACATTCATAAATTCAAATTAGGCCGCTCTCACTGTCAATGGAAATTCAAATTTGTTAGCAGTTGCTATTTGAAGTAAGAGTTCATTGGAGCTCAGAGAACACACACAAGTAAAAGTTAACAAGTGTATAATTTGTAAAGAGAATTTGATTTTACACTCTTTTTGAAGATGAAACAATTTGAATCTGAAGGAGTTCAAATCTTCTCCAACCTCATTTATAACCAGTGATGGTACTTTTTTTTTCAAATAATACTTGCAGCTTTAAGGGAGGATAAGGCCTACTTGGCAGTGGTTTTCTCGCCTGCCACCAGCACAATAAGAAGGCAACAGGACGCTAGCCAAACACTAGCTCTCAGCACTAGCTGTAGGGGTCTAAGCAGCAGGGAGGCTGTACCGCAACATAGCTTTTGCTACATGTCTGCCAGATTCGAGCATGAATAAATAAACACAGCAAGATCTGTCCAATTTTCCTCTCAGCCCAGAGGCTTTAAACCAGAATACTTCTGACACCTGCTATGATCATTCATTATCCTTTCCTCACATGCATTATTTCACAGGTGCCAAGTTAAAAATAGTTAAATCTATTTTTGATGGGTGCCAACGAATAAGTGAAATAAAGCCCACTTGTGCTTGACACAGCGCATAGTGCCAGATGAGGAGATTACTGCTTGTTAAGCTGTTCTGACTGAGGTTCCCACAACCAAATTACTCAACAGGTCACAGTTCACTTGTTCGAAAAACAAGGGAGCCTTCTGGGAATGAGAAGGATGCCTAAAACATCATTTAAAGCTCTGTCAATGGTTAAGATTAACAGCGACTTTTTAATAAGGAGTTTTATCCGCGCCGAATGGTTCTGCAGCAACATCATTTTGCCGTGTGCACTTTGTTTGTGACTTCATTAAAATCCCACTAACGCTGCATTAGTGAGGTTAAATTTTGAAACCGCTTTCTTGTGTTAAATGCAATTTTTAAAGAACAGCATTCAATATTCATTTGAATTCATTACGAAGCTCCATTTCCTCCACAGCTAATTTCTCCAAAAACAGCCTAATGGAAAAAATAAACAAACCACAAGAACAAAAACTGGTGGTGTTTTCACTCCTGCATCCCAAAGGCCTGTACTCTTGTGTACGCCTTTGTGCTGCCAGAACACAAATCTAAACTTTCCATGTATTCCATAGATCACAGGGCTGCTGTAGCTGAGCCAATGTATCTCATGCGTCCTTGTTATATTTTGATGCTTGGGCAGTGATGTCGGGGGCAGTATCTTCCATGTGTTTTGACGCAGTGGGTCGTGGTTAGGTTTAGGCAACAAATTTGGGGTATGAAAAAGATTGTGTTAGATGTTAGTCACATCAGCTAACTAACATAACTTAAGACTGACTAACAAATGATGTGACAAAAAGCTCAATGTTGATTTTAGACTCACACAGGATACAAAAAACTGTCTCCTGAGTTTAAGTCCTGTGCTTGTTGGACCCATCCCCAAGCAGACTTTCGTGCTCTTTATACTATGTTATACTAGTATTATTATAATAATGACATAATTGGGTTTACACTGGGCTTGGCTGAAGCCTGGTGTGTCACATGGGGCCTGTTTTTGTACCTGTTGTTTACATGTGTTTCATTGATCTAAACATAAGTCGACAGCTGAGACACATAACCATTTATGGCTGTGTTAATCATGAATCAGCTGATAACTGATTGATCATTTAAGTAATTTACAAGGGAAATATATCAAATATTTTCCAATTCAGACATCTTAAAAGTGGAGTTTACTACTTCTTTTCCGTTTTATGTCTTTAGAAACTGAATATCTTAGAAATGTAATACTGTTGGTAGGACATTACAAGGAAATGAAATCATTTTATGGACTTATTGATTGATTGCATGATTTAAAAAAATAATCAACAGTTTAATCAATGGTCAAAATAACCGTGAGTTGCATCCTTATTTAGTCAATAATCAGCACAAAACAATCATCATTTGTAATAAAGTATTTTTCCAAACTTTTTTAAACTATAATGAAGTTTGGCAGTAAAGTAGCAAAAAGTAAGATAAACAGTGCAGCAGCTTTGTAAATAATCTAGTATGACACAGACAGTATTCACTGAGGGTGAGTGGTAAGTCAGTGAGACGCCCAGCATGGTGCTAAGAGACGGAGGCAGGGTACAACCTGTCCGCTGCAAAATGGCAGGAATAACAGGCTGACACACAAAGACTGACACGGGTGAGAGAAATTGGTCCTGGCTGTCGAGAAAGTGAGACAACGAGAGAGACAGAGACATGGAGGGGGGTTTTGGAGTAGAAAGAGAATAAGGAAACAGCAGATGGTGGAGAAATGGCAGGGGCTGGAGAGAAACAGGAAAGTGAAAGAATACATGCTATTAAACAGTATTGTGAAATGGAAGAAAAAAAGCAAGTGATGGGGAATGGGCAAAACAGAGGCTGACAGAAGCAGAGAGAGATGGGTAAAAAGACAAATGTGGAGGACTGCAAGCTGTCTAAATTCAAGCAAGAGAGGCAGGTGATTAGTAGTGATGTGATGACTTGACGTGAGTGTGTGTGTATGTGTATGTGTATGTGCGCATGTGGCTGCTGATGAAGAATAGCTATCTAGCAAGAAGAGAGGAAGAGAAGAGGGGGAGAGAGGAAGGCCACCAGCCAAGTGGTCTAGTACCATCCTGGGAGAAACAGCATCTGTCTCAGCAAAATAGAGAGGAGCAATCAATAACTATACAGTTAAGGTGTGTGTGCATGTGTATGTGTGTCACTGGTGCATTGGCCTTTGCAGTTTGCTTACACTGCATCGACACCGCTTCATTTTGGTAGAAACATATGGTATATGAATGATATATACATGTGAGCATGCCTGACAATCACTGGATTTTTTGGGGCAAATACAAATGTATGTTGCTATCTCTGACATGTATTCTACGCAGGAATTTTTGAGTACTTTTTGTAATCAGTATTGCTAGCAAAAGTAAAAGTACTACAACAGAATTGCTATATTTGGGGTCACTATATGATTGTGACTTTCACAGCTTCCTGGATGCGTACTGCTTACAGTCCGGCGCCTGATTGCTACATTTTAAATATAAAATCCTAACCTGACCTGTGTGTTTTGCCATTAATCATCCTGAACATGACAAAATAAGAAGAAAATAAGAAAATCCAGGAGGAGGGCAGAGTCTCTGGAAATATGTACAGCGCCACACACTTCTAGCGGGTCATAAGTGATGACTGGGTGGGATTACTTTAGTATGAGTCTACTGTCAATTAGTACAATCTTCCACAGCAAATTGTGAGAAAAAACAACAGATAACTAAATCTCAGACAATATTATATATTTATTAAGGCTGTCAGCGTTAATGTGTTAGTCACGATGCAATTAAGGTCCATACATAATGTGTTACTTTTTCTTGATCATGTTAATTGCCGGCTGAATTTCCTGTCTTTAAGAGGCTGTACAAGTGATGATAGCAGATCTAAGGAATACAGTGGTACCAACAAAGTCATTCTAGCTTCTCAGTAAGGGGCTGAATAACAACGTTATAAATTTGGCTATGGAAATATTAAATGCTCATTTCACAGGGGTTCCTTGACCTTTGACCTCCAAATATCTGAATGAAAGTGGGTTCTACCCATGAGTCCATGTGGGACATTTTACGGTAAAAAAACAACAACTTGTCAGCTCTCTCTGGTGGCCAAACTATGATATAGTGACACTGTTTTTAAATGGCACCTCAGTTCGGCTATTTGTTGTTTTTTATCAGACAACATATACACTGATACCAATATTGTTGCAATAATCAAATATTGGATGATTTACTGATTTAGCACTCGATAAACATTAACAGCTACTATTCAGGGTCCCCAGCAGATGATCCTATTATTTTAGTGCTCCTCTGGCTTTTACTCTAGAATCATCAGTCAGTTGACAGTTTTTGGTTCTTAGGAAAAAAAACAAAAACTTGACAACTGGTGATATTTGTTACAGATGGTCATGTTGCCCAGAGGATAAATCAAAATGACTTTTCCACTGACATTTTACCTTTCATCCTGTGAACACTTGGTGCATACCTTCATGCGCCTTTCAGGATAAATTGTAACTCTGGTGATCCCTAAACTTTACACTGCATCACCATCAGCTCCAAATGTGTTCGTGTCTTTCGGCTTATGACCGAAAACTAATGACAATCCCATCCGCCGCAGATGTGTTTTGTGTTTCGGGCTAATTAGTACATGTTAGCATGCCACCATGCCAAATCCGCATGGTAACCATGGTGAACATTAAATTCAGCATTTAGCTCAAAGCACCACTGTGCCTAAGTGCAGCCTCACAGAGCTGCTACCATTGTTGTAGACTCCTGTAGTTGCACACAGGTGAATTAACATTTTCATGATGAAGCATCACTGCCATGCCTGTTCTTTGACATTGATTTGTAAGCACTTATAGGAAATCACTTTAATTGATTAGGACACTTTACATCACTTATCATCAACACCGTGCAGTTTGCTGTTCCACTGGGCTACAAACCAAAGCACGTGGTCAATATGGTGCCTTTATCTCATCTGTAACTTCTCTTTTCACAGTACTATGGCCATAAATACACCCAGAAAGTGGGGGCTGTAATCTTACGGCACAGCAGCATAATACCAAAATCCATTTCTATATGGTGCGCAGTCCTAACCAGAAAGCTCCATTTAAGAGTGGCAACATATGGCTGAAGATGATATGTAACTGTGCAATTCAAAGTGAGGCATGATCAGCTTTATGCAAATATCTGTTTCTGTGACCAGTGGAGAATGTAAAGTGCAATTCACATAATGGATTTCCATCCCTTACATGGAATTACTGTGCAGAGTGTCAGTTTGTTTGTGTGTGTGTGTGTGTGTGTGTGTGTGTGTGTATGTGTGTGTGTGTGTGTGTGTGTGTGTGTGTGTGAGAGAGAAAAATATACTTTCATTTATAATTGCCGGGAGAGTATGCAAACATTACTCTAAATCCAGATGGACAGAGTCTCACATGCACACCACATACAGATTCATGATGGATTAAAGTGTGTCCAAACCTATCAAAAAGATGAATATATATACTGTATATACACTGCATTTATTTCTGTATGTAACCTTTGAAGTCTAATAAAAAATGGGGAGAAACACTCTGATCTCCCAGAGAGAATAACCCTGTTGGTCAGATTCGCTGCAATCAAAAGGACCGTCTGTTTCTCAATGCGTGTCAGGGGGAATTAAGACCCCTGAATGAGAAATCAAATCACACAGCATTTCCTTTCATCTTCTCTTGAATCGATAGCATGTCATAAAGTATGTTGGAGCAGACCTTGCAGCATTCTGGCATAATTTACTGACGAGGATGACTGCTTCTTCATTCTTTTGCACAGTCTGAAATAGAGAGGAGCTTCTTGCGACACCATCGAGATAACTCCCCCACACAATTTCAGGTTTTATCACAGTCCCACTGACACGCTGGGATTAGACCATCAGAGTATTTGTCCTTACAATGCAAACATTTCCGTCATCCAATTTAGTCAATTTAGGCTTTCCCCTGCCTGGGTGTTTGATGGATGTCCAGAGTAGTTGGCAGTGGAGTGGAGACTCGGCTTTGATGTTCAGGCCCAGACTGTTAGAGTATTCAGGTTGACTTTGATAAACCCCATTAGAGTGTCGCTATCTCTCTCCCTCTCTCGCTCTCTCTCTCTCGCGCACACACTTACAAGCTATGAGCCTCAGAGGATTGGGTGTGAGGGCAAAATACAAGGTTGCTCCGGCACTGCATAAAACCTGAGTAAGTGAGTGAAGGAGTGGATGACAGAGAAGATAAATAACTGGCATATGCTTATAGAAAGGGAAGTTAAATTGATTGAGATTACTCAGTATGAGTGAAAAAAATCAGATAGTGGCAGGGGGTGGTGTTAGAAAAGATTTACATATGCAATTTTAGGCCTTAGTCGCCGTAAAAGATTGAGAGATGTGTATCGCCACGTCACCGGAGACAGCTGGTTCTTTGAATGTGCCAGCAGAGCTGCGGTAAGCGAACACAAGCTCCATCATAAAAGAATGAATGATTCGTCAAGAAGTCTGACGGAGGTCGGTACTCTACATGCACGGCAAAGCAATGCCCCATTCACCACTCGCCACTATCTAAATTGAAAAGAGTATTTATACCAACTTAGGGATCAGAAGTTAATGGAAGCAGTCATGCATCAATTGAGTTACATAAAAATGTCGGTTGGAAAAGGGTGAGATAACTACATCCTTTTAAAAGATTTTTAATTTTCTCAAATTGGCTTTTTGTGTCTGATAGAAGGAGTGTGAGTGTATGAGTGTGTGTGTGTGTGCATGCGTGCGTGGGGGTGTGTGGGGGTTGTAGTCACATTACTGTGAGAGTTTTAATCAGACATCAGAAGGGGTATTAACAGGGAAATGTGCTAAAAGAGTAGGATCAAATAAAGATCTCACTCCAATGTAATGAAACGCTGCTCTTTGGTGAGCTGGCTAATCATGTCGGCCGAGTTGCAGCACAGATCGCTCAAAGCGAAAAAAAGGGTGCAATGACAGAGGTGGTAAAGTGATTAAGATGGATGCACTGTTCCTCTGTTATGAAACATGTAATGAAACCTTTGGCACAAAAGACAGGCTCATTGTTGGACATGTTCAGCCCTTGTGTAAACTCTTTTGTCACTTCATATCTAAAACCTCTTTCATAATCCCATCTGTTAGTTTATGGGAGGGAAATACTGTAATTTCTGTTGCTTCACACATCTGAACCAGAGGCAAGCTGTTGCCTCCAGCTGATGAAATCCCTCTCACATTTAATGAAATGAAAAACCCCAATCCCAATCAGTACTGCATCGAGAATACCCAAAAGAGATTTTGAGAGGTGTTGACAAAACACAAGCTGTGCCAAGAATTATCACCTTCACTGATAACACCCCCCCCCAACACCCACCCCCCCCACCCCCAAAATAAACAACAATATTTTAGCACAGTTAAGCAGCAAAATTGCAAAACTCTAACAGCAAGTCAACAGCTGCCATCATTGCTGTAGATGATATTATAACATAATTGCAACTGCCAGTGGTGCCTTGAAGCATGGGCTTCCCGGGGCTTAAATCCTGAGGCCTCTGCCTGAGTACCAGGGGCCACAGCAGTCATGAGCTTAAACCAGATTTAAAAAGTCAAATTAACTGTAACTTCACTGCAACTGTCATGAAATAATTACAATAATTTGTTCTTTTCACCCACATTAACATTAATAACATAACTAATTTTTTGGGGGGAAAAAATGGGCAGTTTTTACAGTAGTTTATCCTTGGGCACCACAGGGACCCCAGTCGGTTTTTATGACGGTTACAGATACAACTAAGGAATTTGCAGTGAAGACGACCAAGAGAAAACACTTCTGAAGGTAAGAAAATAGCCGGTTTTAAAACAGTGTTTATACCAGTCCTTTGCTTGTGATGACTGCAAGTTTTAAACTTAGAAGACTGATCTCCTCGAGTTGCAGCTGTGTACACAGGCCTTCTTACTGATAACTTCGCTTTGTCTTGACTTATTGTTGATGTATTGCCATTAATGAGTTTCATATTCTGTTTACTTATTAGGGGGCACTCTGTCTACTGTTTGTTGCCGTCCATTGATCGGGAGGTTCTGAAATCTTGTTGCAGCGACATTTTGTGAAGACAGGAACGAGCTTCCAAAAACATGTGTAGCCCCAGGGCCTGAAGTAATATTAATGCACCTATGGAAACTGCCCTTAATACTCAAGAAGGCAACGATGTGTGGAAAGTTGTTGATTTAACCTTCACATAAAGCTTTATAAGAGGCACAGTGAAGGCACAGTTCATCATCATCAGCTCTCAGGCTTGGCTTCAACAAACAGAAGTGATTGTGATCAAATTTTAGGAAGCCAGTGCGGGATCACTTACTTGGCACTGCACTAGCTACTCCTCTTGGTTAGTTGAGGGGGTGGTGTCTTGATGGTTGGTGTCAACCTGCTACATACAGCCTCAAACACTCGAGGCACAGCAGGCTGTCAGTCAATGCGAATGGAGCCTCAAAATAACATCTCAAAAGTGTGGGAGTGACAACCAATCACACTTGTTTTTATATTCTTAGGAAACAAAAGCCCGGCTGTTTTCTTTTACTGCAACTCAACTCTAAAAAGTACTTTAACCCTTTGAAACCTGGAGTGGCATCAGTTTTCTTGTGCTGATTTCAGACGGCTTTCACAGGTATTTACACCTAGTGCGATTTCGTTCAAAAGGATAGATAAAAAGACAGTGAGCAACTTGGTAAGACTTGTTCCAAAAATTGCAAGAAATACATGAATTTACAAAATTCTATAAAAAAAAAAACAAGGAAAAATGTCTAGGGAAAAAATAAAAAAGGAATAACTATATTTCTATCTCTCCTAATTTAACATTTAAAATCACGTCACAGAATTATTATAACCTTTAAGAGCTTTTCTGAGGTCATTTCCTTGTATGTTTGTACGCCTTCATTGCCTTCTTCCCATGTTTTTGAAAGAAACAAAACCAATTTGCTTAGGTTTCAAAGGTTGAAACAAATGTGGAAATGTGTGGTTCATAGCTTCCCTATTCTATATAATAGAGGTTTACTGAGCTATTGCTGAGAAGTTAACTACTTCTTTATGCAACAGTACAGCTGCAACAGAAAATAATCAGAGCTGACCACACATGTTCACAAGCTTCACACTCGTGAGAGGCCTTCCTTAAAAGGCCTTCCTCACTTTTAACAGAAAAACAATAAATGCAACTGAGCAACCAAAATGCCAGTTTTTCTAAAATCACCTTTGTGTCAGCTGAAAATCACAGATGTTTGACAAGTAGCGTGTCAAGAGATCCACCGCTAGGAGCTAAAACCTCACTCCAGAGCAAGTGCCACCAGCAAATGAATATTTAAGCCACACCAAAGCCCTCCTCTCTGCACACTCAATTTAAGCATTTTCACTGAGCTCCTTCTAGCACAATCTAAATTTCCACAAAGCCTCGTCTCTTCAGAGGCAGAGCACGATAAAATCAATGACTCAACTTCACTCCTGATCAGTCAATCTCCTATAAACTATAAACACACAATGAGTTTTTTTTTAGGGTGATTTCAAGCTAATCCCGCCGCCATCTCCTACCCCACACTTTTCTTTATTTCTCTGTCTAATGTATGTCCCTGGGATTCTGTTTCAGGCCCTCTTACCTCGCTCTGTGCGATGGGGAAATAAATGTGGTGGCAGTGGAGATTAGTTCACTGATGTGTGATTACGAACACAATAAATTATGCTCCATGCGTGTGGTGGAAAGGCCTTTTGCGTGTGATTTTAAACAGAATTAATAGTACGGCATTTTGTTCCATGTCAAACACCAGAGTCAAGCACGTCAAAGGTCTTTGAAATGATAAGTGAAGTTCATTTTGCACACAGACAAATTGTTTTTCTCTGATATGAATCACCTGCACAAGCAGCACACATTTTCACATCCTATAACAAAGAGACAGAGTTAGAGGGAGACTGCGAAATATCAACTAAATCAGAAGGTAAAGTTAGCAGACTTTTGAGATACTAGGAAATAAAGTGTTGCCCAGAGGGCAACAAAATTCTCAGCCGAGCCTCAAAGATTCAACCTAATCTTTTCTAATTTAAGAAAAAGAAAATTATGTCCTTGTGGCACACAGCTATCTAGGGACGGGATGGTGATTTCAATCTCACTTGAATTCTACATCTTACCAGAAGAGCCCCAAAAGGATTATGCCTGAATATTTAAGATTGCTATACATGGTGAGGTTGGTTATGAATAAGTATTTGGAAAGATATTATTTTCTCTACCTCACAAACCCGTTTTTACAGCCAGCATACGAACCAACGTCACCTCTACAAACAAACTGGAGTAGAGAATGAAAAGGATTTTTTGATCTGAGGGCTCAGATGTAGCTGCTCAGCGGAGGTCCAGTGTGTGCGTCTGTGTTTGTGCGCAGGGATTAGGAGTAGCATACAGATTTGAGTAGTTTCCCGCAGCTAGAATCCAGCTTGACTTGGATGAGAAGCGTCCTCTCCGTACATGAAGACACAGAAATAAAAGAAGCCTTGTATTTTGCATGAATCTATACATGTGCGCAGTGAGCATATGTTAAAAAAAAAAACCCGTCTTTTTCCACAAGTGAACTCAACTCTTGTTTACACAGCCGGACTCATGGGTGATCATTGCAGGATGTTGTATCTGCAGATTTTCCAGAAAACAGATTGTCAGCAAAGAATACATCTGACCTGTGCAAAATTACAATCTTATAACTGCAAACATGACTATGGTGCATCATAACTGAATAAAAAATATATAAATGTGCTATATGGATGACAAAACAAAACAACTTCATCCCCCTGCAGCAGATGTGATATTACAGAATAGATATATATATATACAGAATGAATGAAATAATCATAGTGTATGCATGAAATATAAAGTCAGCACATCTTGACTTCAATCCCAGAGATTTAAAGCAACTGTCACAGAAAAACTGCTGTTTAGTAATGCGTTTTCCATGCACGGCAATCTAAACACACAGAGAGTAAACTGTTAGGGCAATGGCTGTTTATGTGTAGTGCAGAAATCACTACGCGTCTGTGTATCATGAAGAGTCGTTTGTATGCATGTTAGGCACAGAGGCTTATTAGTGGCCACAAGGTAAAAGCCAATTGGCATCCTTTTATAGACGGTGGCGAGAAAAGCCAGTGTCAGCTCAATGAATATTCAGATAGAGGCAGAGCCTTGAGGGGACATGGAGCAGACCCAATCTTTTATCGGTCTTCCTCACAGCGTGGTCGTAAGCTATTCAGAGCAATCCAAATCTTCTGTGTATCGCTGGATTCTTCTTTTCCTCTTTGTCTCTTTGCCTCGCTCCATACATGCGGCAGTATATGGCGTTCTCGTCGTTCTTGCTCCACCTAAGCTTCCCCTAGCTGTGCATTTTCCAGCGTTGGGGAATAATGAGAGCCAGCAGTCGTGGGTGGTCATGTGCGTCGCATTGTATAGGAGTTCTGTGATTAATCGAGCTTGCCAAATGGAAAATGAAATGCCAGCAAGGCCATGCTGTTCAGAAGGCTGTTAGTGTTTGTTTGAGAGAGAAGAAAGAGATGAACACACATGATGGAGTCCCTGACTTTTCCAGGTCCTTGCTCTTGGCAATCTGCCAGAGAGATTTCAAATGCCCAATGGAAGACGATGGCCTTAATTGACTTGCTTGGACATCAGCGTTCAGTCAGTGGTCTGAGAAGGAAATAAAAATGTTCTCTCGGATCCCCCAGCACCTCAATAATCACAGATGGATGAGCAATTCAAGCTTCTGACAGGGATGAAAGATGACGAAAATGTGCGAGAAAAGCTGATGGGAACCAACACCTCCCGAAGAACGTGTTTATGTTTGTGACGCTGATAGTTCTTTCAGCTTTAGTGACTCAAGGCTTCGGAGCCAAAGACATGCTTGACACCTCCAGCAAAGCGAACTGAAAACACCAGCATAGAACATCGTGCAATCTGTTTCACAGCCGCAAGAAAACCAAATGTCGCGCGCACCTTTAAGACGACAAACGGCAGACATTCAAATTTAACCTGGTCTTTCCTTTAGGAGCCGTTTAGCAGCCTGCAAGCTCACATAATAGATCCTCTGGGTGCAATAGTAATCCTTCACACAGGCGGGGGAGCAGGCAGGTGAACTAAGCAGGTCCCTCTGTGGAAAATTTTGCCTTGGCCTGCCTCGAAATTTGGCCATTATGGTTATGAATGAGCAAGCATCAATTCAACAACCTCTCCAAACCTGGCACAGATACACATCGATGCACACTATTCTGTCCTGCTTTGTATAAAAATTTTATTCCATTATTATTACATTGGAATATTTCTTCCTTGGTTGAACCCAGGGAACCTGCAAATAAATAAAACATGATGGAGTGAGAAGAGCCGGAGAATTACAGTCAGTTTGTCAACCATAAACCACTTGTCATGGCTTTTCTATAAGCCTATCAAATGGTAATGATATGCATTAACACTCCAACACAGTCCCAGCAGTGTATGACCCAAGTGGCTCTTTCATTTCATGAAATGTCCCATCAACTCATTTTATTGTCATTTCCTATATGGGAGTGTTATATGTTGTTGTGGGCGTATGCCTGAATCTACAACAGTTTTATCATTCTGAATTGTTGTGAGGATTACTCAAATTCCACATCTCATAATCCCATCACCGTCTTGCCCTCCTTTGTTGTTGAACGTTGACATCATTCTCCCAGCGGCAAAACAAAAGCTTGCCATTACCTATTAGATTACCCTGATGCCAAATGTGATTTAAATCCCTTTGGAATCAGACATTTGCTCTTAGATGATAAGCTGGGAATGTAGAGTCCAACCCGCTGCCAAAAACGATGTAAGAAAACCGGGGAGCAACGTGTAGATAATCAGACGAGACCATTCATCATTCATGCTCCTTTTGAAGGACTTATTAGACTTTTTCATCCTTGTATGTTAATACAGGAACTCCCTAAGGATGCATCTCACTGACGAGGAGATGAAAACAAACTTGTCAAGCATGGAAGGCAATCTGCTCGGCAACGTCCTTCGAAAATCAGAGGTACAAATCAGGAGCGATGAGCAAACGCAACTGGTTCACCTTCCAAAAATGAAAAGACCTTTTCAATCAACTCTTAAGAGAATAATTCTCCAAGACGTTTTCAATGGGTTGAGGCCTTAATGTGTGCAGAGATAAAACACACAGCTCAATCTCACCACTGCCTAATACAGCATAATGGAGAGAGTCAGGCTCTCAGCATGACAGCCAAGGATCCACCATGGTGATAGGCTAATGAAACAAAGAGCCCTAGGCGAGCTGTTATGCCTACAGAGCACAGGCGCGAGGGGGAAAACACACTTACAACAACCCAGCTAATTTTCAATGCAGGTCTGAGTGCTTAAACCATATGCATCATGTGTACAATCTAGCAGACACCACGTGAATACACAATAGGTTGCTCTATTGTGGTTGTAGCACAGGAAGGACACTGGGGTTTGAACAGGAAGGCAGCCAAAATTCAGTTACAGATTGGAGAGATGCACGGTGTAAACACACAGAAAAATACACATGTTCCACCATACTGTATGTACACACAGATATTGATACATATGGTGTGTGTATACGGTAGATACACACACAAATGCTTCACTCCAATCCCCAAACCAAGCCACAAATCAACCCCCACAGCCAGCATGGTTTACACGACTGCAGTCTTCCAGCTACAACAGAGCGGAGCCCTGACCCCCACAGCATCTGTAGCTGAACAGCAGGCCTGGCTAACAAAGTGCCACAGAGGATGGAGGCAGGAGGCAGGCAGAGCCACTGATTGATCTGCAGGGTAATTGGCTGGGAGCGGCTCAAACAGCCAAAGGACGTAAATATCAACAATCCTGTTGGATAGTGAGTTAAGTTCCACTAGGTGATGATCTCTGACTGCTTGTCCCCTGAGTGAAGGCTTGTTGTTTGATTAGATGGTGAACATTTTGTGCTGGGACTTCTCTGCTGAGCCGGATGGGCTGAGGTGTGATGTCAGATAGGAGAGGAAAAAGAATAAAAGTGCAGACACACCAGAGACTGTGAAATGAAATTCATCTATATAAATTTACTTTTATACTTACAACTTGCAGGACTGGTAGGTAAACCACTGCAGCTCGCCGGCTAATTGCTAACCTGCCACTCAGCTGGGAACATGCTTGTGTTGGTCAGTCAGGCTCATTTATGCACCCCTTTGATACAAAAATACATGTGCTTTAAACATCAACCCCCTAATTCTTCCATGTGTCCTCGAAGGTAGCACAGACACAGCCAATACATGGCACTAAAAGACAGGGTCAAAAGTTTCATACAACAAATGAGGCAATGGTGGAGGAGGTTGTAATAATGTACCTTTTAACAGAGGCGGCGTTGTAGATCGCAGTGATTTGTGAGGCCACTAAATACACTGCAACATGTGGACGGAGAATTCTTTTCACTATATTACTGATTCACTTGGTTCCGCCATTTTTTAGATGTCTTTGTCTTCTCCTATGGTTGTATCACACCTGAACTATGCTACACTGCACACACAATCTCCAGTGGTACTGCTCCATTTCACCCGAATCCAGAAGCTTCCAGGAAATAAGCACAAATACGGACAAATGAATGCAGAGAATGGAAAAATGGCTCTGTCTGTGTATGTATGCTTGGCCCACATGGCCCAAAAAATAGCACGAAATGAGTAAAAACCTACAAAACATTACCAGAAAATAAGCACCTTTTAACGTAATATCTTGCAGTTTCAAAGTTTGTGGGACATTTCTTTTTTTCAACAAGTTTTTAAAAGAAATAAAACCAAATTGCTCAGGTTTTAAGGGGTTACATAGCTTGTGGGAGACATCAAGAACAGTGATGTCAAATGAAGTTTTAAAGGGTTAAAAGGAAAAAGTGAAAGAGTATAGTCTGTGCACATACAAAAGTCGAAACTGGAAATGAAAAACTGTGATGAATCTTTATCAAAGAATGTTTTTGAAGTACAATGTTATTATAGCAGATAGAAATGATGGGCAAACTATAATAATAAGGTTGTAATGAACTGAAAGTATCCTTTAATGTGGACATTGGGGTTTGCATAGCTGAACCACAGATATCGTGTAAAACATGTATGCCAGGATGAGTAAATGGGAAATCTCGCTTCACATGAATCTGGTACATAACACACAGAGAGCATGAGCCAGGCATGTCAGGGAGAGAGGCAAGAATAGAAGAAAAGAGGCAGTGTTAGCTGAAAAGAGGAGAGACAGAGAGATGAGTGAGGAGAGTGAGGGTGAGACCGCTCTCTTCCACAGCTGCAAGAGGTGTGCCTGCAATGCTAACTCGCTCCATCCATCTCGTTTTGCTAAAAACAGAGGCAGTGTCGAGGGACGGGTGTCTTCAGCTGAGCTCAAACGCAGCAACTGTCATTCTTCTTCACCCACATGCGAGCATAGGAGGTTCTTTTGGAAATGAGATTGATGTGGGCAGCCAGAACTAAAAAACACAGAGCCAGATGAGGGACTCCACGGGAAAACTAAAAGAGAGAGCCTGTTCTCTAAACACAGGTTGTTTTTTTTTTGTCTAGATCACTATCAGCTTTTTTTTTCTAACATCGAAATGAGTCATCTGAAGAATAAACACAAACACAGACCTGCTCATTTTCTTTTTGCCAAAGTCCCTTTGGCTATTACTTTGGAGAAATTGCATTACACATGAGGAGCATACCTTCGCAGTGAGCAATGTACACCTACACATTTTCCCAGTTGAGAAAAGACAGGCCCATAACAATCAGAGAAACAGTAGGCAGCAGTGAACAATCAGGAGGAAAACTCCAAGAGAATGTGACTTGCACTGTAGGGAGCACTGATGACAATAAGCATTAGAGCAAAACATTGCCAACAACAATTGGGATATTTTTTTCTTTTTTTTTTTTTGATTCATGGAGGAGTGACTATATGCAAGCAGCTCATTCAGGCAAGCACGCTCTTCACTGAGATCTCGGGAGGACAGCAGAAAATGCACCACAGGAGATTTCTTTCTCATGAATTACATCTACCATTTCTCTGTGCTCCTTGAATCTGAATCCCTACCGGTGTTAGGCCATGGAAAATGAAATTTTACTCCCAGTGCCTTAGGTGCTGTAGCCGTGTGGGACAAAGCTTTGACAGTGTCTTTATTGGATTTAGTTTGAGAGGTATCACAGTGGAAAAAGCCGGACCACAGATCACAGGAACAGTTTCCACTAGGAGCAGAGGCAGAGCAGAGGGCAAGCAGCAAACTCTGAAGGTGAGAAATGAAGCCAAAGCAGAAGTACCAAAACTGCAATTCATCAAACAGCCACTTGAGACTGGCTCCAAAACAGAGTAAATTCACAGAGGCTTCCATGTTTCAGTGCCCAAATTTGCAGCAAATTCACCTGTTTACATTTCATTACAGCTAAAACATGCATATATTTAAGGGCTGGACGCACTACCCCAATAACCATAGCTGTTAATGCAACTATGCCAGCAGCTAGTTTCAGGGTCAGTTTAACTTTCTTATTCAAATATGGTCATTTCTGGCTCTGAAATCCAAGCTGGTGATTTGGCCAAAATGCCAAACTCAAGGCTTCAAAAAGTAAGTCCATGAAGCAATGGGTGACATCACAGTGACTACAGCCATTATTTTATACCGTATATGGTATTTTTTGACACTTTCTATTGCTCTTTCACCCATATCTTGACTGTTTATAAAACATAAAAGCCCCAGATCTTAATCCATCATCTCCTTGGCTAATTTAACCCTTTGGTCTATGCATTGGCCTGCTTACCTAAAGCTACTTCTGTCTCACTATGTTAGGCTTGGGAATATGTTCAATTCTGTCCTAAAATACAGTATATGACAATCATCATGGATTACAATATACCCTCTGCCAATCTGCTGAATGTCAGTGTCTTTGGACATTGCATTCTGTGAGTTCAGTTGATGCAACTGAACTACTCAAACATTAAAATGTCGAATGTTGCCACTGGCGAATGACTTTGGAGGCAGATGTGAAACTGGGATTTGCTGAACTTTCTTTCCAACCCTGGCCATGGTGCTGCCAAAGTCAGTTCCTTCCTTCCAAGAGCAAAGAGTCGATCTCCATGGTTCAATTTTCAATTTTCCAGTTTAAGTCCATCTAGGTTCAATCTCATGGCCCTGCCTCCTTTATGATAGGCCCATATATCCTCTTCCAGCGATAATCTTAAATGCCATTTGACTCATTTCATTCCAAAATGATTCTCAGTCCAGTTAGAGCTTGGTTGGGGCGATAAGGCACTTAGATCAATCAGTGTCATCCTGATCATAGATACATTAGTCATGGCCTGAATTCTTAATAGTAGAAAACATACAGTAGCAGTGCCACTGAAGGTGCATGAGTAGTATGCGAAGATGAATGGCATGCTGACTGGTTGCCATTTCTATCCATCAGAGAAAAATATGAATACATTTTTTTCACTAGAGTTAATAAGTGTTTGTGTTAGGCACAAATGTTTGAGTAAAGGTCTGGGGAACCTTAACAAACTTTTCCCACGTCCACACCTGACAACCAATAATATGATGAAAAATACTTCATAAAATAAGTTACATACAGTAGACTCAGCCTACTTTGGAGAAACAGGCTGGAGTCTAACATATACGCTATTTAATTTACATTCAGCTCTTACGTTGGTCTATGGTCACCATAAAGGACAAAATAAACTACATTAGACCATCACTCCAGGCTTGTTTAATTCGACAGGTACGCTACAGTAATATGCTGTCCATGGATAAGTAGTACTTACAACCCCACTTAAAAAAAAACTAAATGATCCCGTAAAAACTACACAAAGTCAATATAGAATTTAATATTTCTTGAAGGAACACAGAAAAGTCTTCATCTTTCATCTTTAAATGTATTCTCATACCCACAGCGGCAGAAAACCTAATGGGCCACATGAGTATGTTGTATATATATTCTTTACACATCCCCACAATATTTTAGGTAAAGACACAGTATATAACTAGTTCTTGGGTCAAGGAAATGCACAAATACTCCATGGAGCGGTCTCCATAGAGTAGCATCTGCCTCAGCACCAGGTTTTGGCTCGGCATACAGTCTGCGATCAGAGAGCAGAGCGCAAGACAGGGAGAACTTGCAGCTTTTATTTGCTCTGGCTTTGGCTTAAGGTGCTGAAACACCACTTAATCTACCAGTCCACAGGGTTCTAAGGTCACGGCGCCCTAGGACGACCTGAAAAGCAGAATGCTGCTCAAATCCCCAAACAGCCTTGCACACACACACAGAAATATGCACACCATGCTACCTCCACTCTGTAATTTTCCCTGCTGCACATGCTGTATTCAACTATTCACCCTGCAATTTGATATTATGTGTGAATTATAGGGCTGTCTGTCACAATATAACACCTTAGCTTTGTCGCTGACCGCCAGAGATGATGTGAATTTACAGGAGGCAACCTCACATGTGCTGTGAACAATAAGAAACTGTTCGGGCTTTAACGACGGACAGCTGAATTTCATTTCATTTCAATGTCATTATTCTTATGTTCCTTTTTTGCCTCACAACATCACATTAGCACGTAGACAGCGGCTAAACATCACGCTTTTACTTTCAAATTGCCACTATTTCAACTGATTTATCATTCCACCATGAATATCTTGGGCAGAATATTAACATAAAGATTTAAAAAATAAAAAAAAACCAAAACCAGAAATCATTCCAAAGCTTTATTTAGCAAATCCAAACATACCTAAGAGTTCCTGCCTTTTTCCCTCATTACACCTCTCATGGGTGGTTTGCTCCATCCCCGGCTTTCCCCACCTAATCGATTGAACTGCCTTTTATATGTAGACATGAGTGTGGAGTAATAGAACGTGATGACCCCAATGATACACTTACACTACAGACGCTGCATGACGTTTTAAAGTCACATCAGGATAATATGTTGAGGTTAAGTGCACTGCATATTGGCATTTATGAGAGACTCATGATACCCGGTGCACACTAGAGGATTTTCAACTTTTAACTGGTTTTATAAAATGTGCAAGACCGCAGACATAATGACCACTTTTTAATGTTTTAACTGTAAGAATGCACACACCAGATGATTCAGTCAAGATGCCAGTTTTTACACTTACCGTATATACTTAGTAGTTTAAACAAGCACTCATACTGTTGCTGTAATTCCACAAGCTTGTCCTCCTATTCTACAGAGACAAAAAGTCTTACTCGGGCTGTTCTACAATCGTAACCTATGTTACTTATGTTTGGTGATGCTTCTTGGTCAGCTCGCTGTCATTGGCTAATGCAGGTTTCTGCTAAATATTCCATGGCTATTTCTTTTACACAGTATTTCAACTCAGAAATATCAATGAGGTTTTAAAACGTTGCTATTTGAGCATTGACAACAACTGTCTATGCTGACCAAAGGTCCATTTCCAGACTGCTGCTCAGTCCACAGCGGCAGGAATCGAGCTGAAGGGACTGTATTCTAGTCTCATTTGTTGTATAAACAGAGAAAGCTAAAGCTGGGCAAGAAAATGTGCTGCACGCACCTCTATAATCAAAAAAGATGAAGTGAATCACTGTATGGGAAACACTGGAAAGCGCGTGCATATGCTTATGCTTGTCTAGCGGCTTAGGACCGAGAGGGGGAAGCTGCAGGGAGCAGGGTGTATTTTCAAATTAGGACTTTTTTTAAAAAAACTTTTGTCAGAAAACTGTTTACCCAGTCTTTGATCCTAACCCCAACCTCAAGGTCTGATCGCATTCCAATGCCAATGTGTGCATTAACTCTTTGCTATAACATGCGTTTTTGCTTATCCTGATCAAATATTCACATACAGACTGTACCCTAATGCAAGGTGTTAACGGGGTGCAAAGCCCGCTACTTAACATATAATGTTTTGTTAGTTTAATTTGTACAAAGAACAATTACTATCTGGGGAAAAGTATATGTCTTAAAAAGTAAAACTGTCTGTAAAATTTTTTTAACTGGATGAACGCTTTTTAAAAAGGAGATAAAACGTGTTGTTGAGCTTTAGAGGTGCCAGTAGGCAGATTTGGCTATATGACAGAGCCAGGTTTTCCCTCTTTATGCTAAGCTAAGCTAACTGGCTGCTGGCAGCAGCTTTCTATTTACTGTTCAGATGTAAAGTGGTATTGAGCTTGTCATCTAACTTTTAGCAAATAAAACAAATAATTTTATTTTGCTGAACTGAGTATTATAAAGTTGTCCTTACACTGGGCTGCATAAGCTGTAACTATGATTCACCTGAAATGTGTGTGGTGGGCAGAGGTATTTCCTCACTGCAGCGTAAGATATGCTCATTCAGTCAGGTAACTAAAGTGAGTCACACAATCAGCCTGCCAGATGGACTCCACGGCCTGGTAAGCTTTCGTGTGCTGATCCTCACACAGTTGCACAGTCATCGCTGAAAGTGTGTCTTTGTAGCTGAATCATCTCAATAGTAGATAGATTTACATATATGCTTTCCAAATATGTACTGAAAAGGCTTCAAACTCTTGAAAAAATAAGCTACAATGTATTTGGCAGCAGTTAAAAAAAACTGATGCAGAAGTTCTGTGGTGCAAGAAAAGACCAATCATGAGGCATCTGGGTGTAATTTGTTTGACAAATAAATTGTGCATCGCATCACCGAGACAGCCAACTTCATTTAGTCACTGTTCTGAGTGAATCTCTGGTGTCTAAGACGCCAGCGTCTCTTGCTTCCTCTGGTGCCACATACAAAGTGAATACATAGCATCTGCAGACTTCAAGTGCTTCACTGAAGTACTTGAACATTTAATGTGACTCTGGATATTGTGAGATTCGAGTCACTGCTTTCTCCACTGGCTGCTGTACTAACCACATTAGTCACCAAGAGCACGAGCCTCCGAGAGGACACTGGCAGAATGTGAAGGAGAGGCATGTGAGTTTTTATCTCTCCGCTCCGAAAATGACTGAGGAAAGAAGGGAGCTGATTCATGTCACCTTTGTTGCTTTTTTTTCAGTCTCTCTCTCTCCCATTCATCAGAGGAGGGCTGTGTGAATTAGCACGGTTAGCAGAGCAGCTGCAGATGTGAGGCACTATTCACATTGCCAGATTTCAGAGTATCAAGTCGAGTGAATTCAGGACTTTTATCTTCTTTAATTATGTAAATCATATGCCACAGATATTTCCTATCAAGTCGAGAGGCAGGGCTTTTTTCTTTCCTCTCAGCAAATTTTCAATGAGATTCCCAAGAGGAGCAGGCAGAGGAAACAATACTTCAACTACACATTACAGAAAATGTGGTCTGGGTTCTTTATCTCTGACTATCAAGGGCTGGAAATAACAAATTATCCTTTCCATGTATTTTTATCCAAGTATTTTTTTTCTACCGATGTTTCTTGCATTATTATTCTGTGCTTAAATTTTTTATTGCCATCCTTCAGGGAAGACAGTTTTGGAGACTGTCCCCAACTACATCAGGGTAAGCATGATATGTAGATGTCAACATAAAAATAAAGTTATAATAAATGCTCATATTTATTGAAGAAATAGTGCAACATTTTGGAAAAAATGCTTAAGCACTGATACTGATACTTGTACAAGTAAGCAATGCAACTTTTTAGAAAAAGCTGCTGTGAATTCAGGCATTTCAGGCCAAAACAAATGCAAAAACAACCCCTTAAAAACCTGGAGAGACTGCTTAGCCAGATCGCACAAACTATTAAACAAAGGTTTTGTGTGTACATTTCTAGCTACCAACTGTGCAGCTGGTATATGGGCTCTTTAGGGGGAATCAACACAAACTGTTCAAAAGGTTGAATGTTGCAAAGTGAAGATTCAAAAATTCCTGTCTGGTAGGCAGATTTTGTTACCATCTGTTATCTAATGAAGCCCAGATAGCTCCTTTATCCACCAACACCAGAACGTCAACAAAGGTTGGTGGTTAGGATTAGGCAACAAAGGTGCGTGGGTAGGTCTAGAAAAAAGCATCATGGTTTCGCTCTACATTCATATAGGAAGCAAACATTGGGCTCCTGGGTCCTGGATTTGTTGGACCCATCCACCACCCATCCCACCCTACCTACGCAGACCTTCCAGCTCCTTACACTACATTGTAATCGGCAGCATTTCAACCTGACAATATCCAGTGGTGTGTGATATGGCCATGACACGTTCTGTCCCATCAGCGTATTATACTGTCGCACCAGGTGCTGTCCAGCCAACCGGCAGCGTTTTATAACACCGCAAAAGGTGAATCATACCAGTATCTTACACTGAATTACTGACAAAGTGGCAGTATTTGACAATTTTAAAATAAGAATAGGGGAATATCAATATCGATCTTCAAATTCATGGATGAGTTTCTCTGCAGCTGACACTCACGAGTCAGATCAAAGCAGATCCACTGCATCCTTTCAGGGTGCAGGTATAGCATGCCCAGGATATGAGTCAAAAGAGGCATCAGAATTTGTTCCACACAGCATTCAGCTGCTGAGCAAGCTTTGATCACCTGATCTGCAACTGGCACTAAACTTAATGTCCTTCATCAAATTCCCAGTGTTTGTTTTTAGGGTATGTATTGTTGTTATTGTTAACTCTTTTATGCCTTTGCACAAAAGCACATTCCCCTTTGGGCAGTAAGGGTTTGATTCAAACAGGCTAACTCTTAGAAAAATAGCAAATTTTCAATTCAGAAATGTTGAAGTATTTCTTTAATGGTAGCACAGCATTGCTTGTTCACCTGGCATCGCTAAACTAATTAATGTTACAGCTCAGCTAAGGAGGAAGTCATTAATATTTACATCTGTCACAAGCACAAGCCTCTTCTCCATGAATAGATGCACGCTTCCTTCAGCGTAATGATTCGGTTGGTGGGTGCAGCTTGGTAGAAAGAAAAAGTTCCTGCATGAATCTGCTCACAAGGTCTGGGGATTATCTTAAGTAACCAGGTCATGATTTTTGGAAAGACACATTGCTGTTGAGTGTTTCAACTGTATTTTTTGGAGCTTTGAGCACCACATGCTGAATTCCATCTGATTTTATTATATTCGAGAGAAGGCAGACATCTCTATTGCTGATTTCTCCAACACTTTGCAATGCACATCAAAACAATTTTGAATGACAAATGGCACTAAAGGTAAGAGGAAACCTGTATTTTAGATTTTTGGGGTGAACTGTCCCTTTAAAATGCATTAAAACGCCATCCATCCAATGACATAATTGTCTGGAAAATGTTCAGCTACTCAACTGGCCTTGCTGCTGAAGAGCACCAAGTAACACATACTGTATGCAGTACTTTAAATAGTACAACTTAATCAAAGTTGATAGAGCTGATGTGTATAACAGCTGCAGGATAAGAGATTCGTGCCTCAGCAGACAGCAGCCTCCATAACACAGAACATATCCAAGCCTGGCACTCTCTTGAAATTTGTGTCGATTCATGTTTTATTATTCTTTTTCCCCCTCCAACTCCTTTCTGAATTGGATGAAAACTATCGGATCTGACAGTGTAACACTCTGTAGCTTTTACACTGAATGCACTGAGCAGTTTTACCTTAGTGTAGTTTTACATAAGCGATTTAACTTCTACTTGGAAATATCAGAGAAGTAGCAGCCTCTCTGCCTAACAATCCATGGTATGAAGCCCTTCACTTGATTCCTCTGTAGATTTTATTCCTACTGACTGCACCTCTTCACTGCAATTTCCCATGAAGGGCTTCACCATCCTGATTTCTTGATAACAGCATATACAAAAAGCCTTCGGAGATGAATCTGCAGTCCCTCTTCACCTCGATAGCTTTCTTTTTAACAGCCTATAGCTAGTAGCATGTTTTTCGGAAGAAAGGTCGATGTACTGTATAAGTGTTCATCATATAAACAATGACACACTCAAACCTCCAGCGGTAAAAATGCCCCTGAAGGTGCAGTTGATGTGAAGACAAATTGGCATAGCGCTCGTGCTTCCTGGCACTGTGCCTTTCAAGGCTCAAACACACTAAAAAAGTTGACAGTGTTATTAAACCCAGTCGAGTGTAGGTGAAGGAATATTAAATCGTGGTTATGCCCTGATTCCTTGTCATCAATCCTCACGTTGCTTCAGTAATGGGATCTCAACCTAAGATGAGGCAAATTAAGAAAGCCAAGGTTTTACACACAACCGTAATTGCCACAATTGTGTTCGACAACACCGATTAGTTTGCTACGCTCTCTCAGCTTCTTCGAGCGCTGTAAGCTGTAGAGTGGAGTGGTGCTGCTGAACTGAATTAAAATCTGACACTGCTCCACGTCGCTCCAGATATAGAGAGAAAAGAAATAGCAGCCTAGCCCCATCACAAGAGTGTCTCAGCCAATGACAGTATATTGCCAATGGAAATACTGAGTGTGTGCAGACAGACAATCAATAACACTGCAAGAGGCTCCCACAAGGGCGAGTTCCCTGGATGATGTTTGTTATTCATTTGGAGCCTTGCAGTTAGAGCTATAAAGCAGGGAAGTGCTTACAAAGAAAGAAGTGAATTGACAAGAGCAGTAAGGCAAAACAACTTAAAAAATGTACCTGCAGTGAAGTTGTAACTTGCTGAAAATCCCACTCCTTCCAGTTCACCATCCGTAACAAATTTTATCCAGAGATATCGGCCGCTACTCCTGATATCAGGCGGGCTGTGCTGACCGCAGTACCGTCCGAGCATCGGGGAGAAGGCAAACGGTCCATCCCGAACCTCGATGTTGTCAAATTTACATTCCCAAGAGGACTCGATTGAATAATTCTCCTCAAAGTGTAGATCAATACACTGCCTTGGAGGTGCTGGAGGACACAATGAAAATAATTACCACCTAGCACACCATAGGGAGTGAAATATTAGTCATGCTTCCATTGATGAACATTCAACCTGTTTCAATATCAGCACGCCCACACGCTCAATACCTCCAGCCCTGGCTGTGAGTCAATTCATCTCTAAAATACCAGAGCTGTGAAAGATATTAGCCTCTACGTTCACTTTGGTGATTTTATTAACCCGATTATCTGCGCTGATCAATAATATACCACCACCTAATGTGAAAAATACCAGCCTGTCTAATGAAACGACGCATCTCATCAGCCTCTGAGACGACCCTATGATTTCCCCCTCAGGATAAGCCCAGAGAGAACAAATAACTGAATCACGCTGCTTTTTAAAAAAAGAGAATATTTACCTTCAAGGATGTAAACACACTCTGTGTTTGGGGGGTATTTGTTTGGGTAATTGGGAGAAGTGAAGAGACCTCCTTCTGGTTCTTTCACCCACGTTCCACATTGACCTGCAGGCTTCACTCCAGAGTTGTTCTTCACTAGAAAAACACCCAGCATAGAGAAAAGAAAAAAAGTGTGAGATTAAAGCTTTGAAGAGAGGATATTTAGGGAGTAAAGATGTGCAGCTGCAGTGATGGAGATTACCTGCTGTATCCTTCCTTGTTGCCCCAGACAACCCAAGTATGAGAAGACTTGCAACAACTGGTGAGAACAGAAAGACAAATACATTTTTGAAGGAGGACTGTGACATGGATATATTGTTTATTTTCTTTTATTTCCTTTGTTTTGTGCACAGCTTGATTTCAGCTGAGGGAGGGTTGAGTCAGCGAGGAACACATTTCAGGTTTTGGATTTCATGCACTGTACATCAGCATTATGCTAATGCTAAAACTGTGCCTGACTGTAACCTTAAAGAATCACCAAAAAAAAAAAAACCCAGCACACAACATCTGAAACAATTAGAATAAGAGGGAATTCTCAGCATATTGCCAACTATGGTGATTTATGTATTCTGTAATGTAAAAATATAAAAGACTTTATAATGCTAATAGAGTCAAATAGCTCTAAACGTAACCTCTATAGGCCTGCACTGTAACTTTGGGCAACCACATAGTCTGAATGGCTCCGATTTCTACTATTTATCAGCCATAAGCTTTAACCAAAGTGCTTAAAAACATGATGAGATTTTTAGAAATAACTCAAATTTAACCAATGAACTATCAACATATTACCAAAAATTACTTAAAATGATTAGTTACTAAAATTGCATAAATAACTAAAAATGATCAAAATTTATTTTAAAAAATAAAAGATGACAAAAATGACCATAGCATGATAACAAATGCCAGCAAATAACATAGGACTAGGACTACAAATGCTCACACAATGACTAAAAATAGCCAAAATAATACCATGATTAAAAGATGCCGAGAAATGACTGCAAATGATAAAAAAAAATAACTAGATGTAAAGGGATAAAAATAAAACCAAAGATGAACACAAATGCTATAAACAACTATACAGATGACTGAAAAAATTCTAAAAATAACCCAAAAATGATAAAAATATAAATGAAAAATGACTACAGATAATCAAAACATGAAAAAAAAACTTGAAAGGGGGAAAAAAATACATTTTTTTTTTTACAAATGACCAAGAAATTATCAGACATTATAGAAAATGTAAAAAAAAACAACACAAATTATGAAAAATAACTTTAAAAATGATAAAGAAAGACTGCCAAAACATCTGTAGCATGAGTTGTCACATTTTTTTTTCAATAAAAATGTATTTCCAATAAAAGAAAGAAGAAAAACCTACACCAACTTACAGTGTGACCTTCAACTGAGTTCACAGGTTGTAAGATGCAGTGTGTCTGTGTCACCTCATCATATTTGTTTAGTCGCCACTCTGCTCCTTTTATTTAGTTTAATCTGTTGCTCTGATATTTCGCGTCCTTTAACGCCGATTAAAGGATTACTATACTTCTCTTTCGTTAAGCAATAAGAGCTTTGAGCAAGTGTGCTTCAGCTGATGAACACGGATGTCTTACCGTGATGGAAGCTGTGCCCATGTACCATGTCTGTTCCTTTCACAAACGGCTTCAGACTCAACTAATTCCATTTAGATTTGGGAATACTTGAAGAAGAAAAAAAGATTGAGACGAGAGTTTCTGAAAATTCACACCGGGAAACCGCTCATACAATACAACCTCTCCGTGAAACAAAAAAAAAGCAAATTTACTCCTTAGTAAAATCTTCAGTGGGAAACAATGATCCTTGCAGATGAACTAATCACCAGTTTCATACAAAACCAAAAACAGTTCTAAACACTCGCCCGATTTCCATCCAAGCGTTTCTAAAACCCTTTGGTGCTTTTGATGCACTGAAAGGATTAATAGTCCCGTCATCAGCCCTTCTCTAATCGCTCCACCTTTGCAATCTTTTTTGGGAAAATATCATGGACAGCCTTGTTTTGTCCTCTTTGGTCCCTTTATCAGGAGAGGGGATCCTTCAGGAGCATGTAAAACCACGCAACACTCATCTCTGCGGCGTTTTCTCCACTCTTTTTGCGCTGCGTAAAATCCCCTGGAAAACACGGGGTTGCCCAAAAGAAAGCAAAAAATTAAGTAGGTTTTCTTTTGGGTCTCATTTGTCCCTTCTGCTCCAAAAGCTGTCACTGTTGTTCTGAGCGCATCCCATCCCTGTGTTGGCTTCTATCAACTGGAGAGTCCCCGCAGCCAGCAGGAGTTAATGTATGATCTCCCTCCTCCTTCCGCTCACTCAACACTACAGCCGTCCAATGCGCCACAATCCGCACGTACTTCTGAAGCACGCAGTGAAAACTTCTCCAGGATAGGACTTGATCCGCACACACAAACGCACCAACACGCACCAGAAAGAGTAGAGAAAGAAGCGCTTTTTATGTGTGTAAATGAGTGTGTGTTGGAACAATAAGCAAGCGCCGCAGAATTCATTTCAGCTCGCGGAGATCTGCCGCGCAATGGAAAAATTGAAAGGTAAGCAGAAAAAAAGCAATGAGATATGAAATGAAATAAACAAGCGCAAACGCACACACGTGAGAGTTTTATCAGCCTGATCAAACATGGGAAAAGCTGCAGGATGAAACAGACTGGAGAAAAACAGCACTGTTATCTATAAACAAGAAGCATCAAAGCACGTTTTTCATCCTGCTTTTGCCTATCCATACGCAGAGCTTTGTTTCTGGTTAAAACCATCCAATGCTTAAGCTTTTACCAGCATTTTAATGTATTTCTCATATTTGGGATGTACCCTGAAATAAAGCAAAAGTGCCAAACAGTCAGAGGTTATCATGGATGATCTATTGCCTCTCCGTGTTTACAATTTTTACAGAGTTAAAGGGATTTTTTTTTAGAGGTATCTAGCCAAAGTCAGTGTATTACATACAGCAGATGTGAGTCAGCATCCCCCAGTTTGGAGAAACAGGCTGGAGTCCAAAGTGGACCCTATGCAATCTACAACTGTGCATGAGGGTAAGCAACAATGTTTATTAAAGCTACCTTAAAAAAATCAATATCAAGTGCACTTAAGTGTGTGCTATATTGAGAGTATTTTCATTACTTTATCCTTTCTGTCAGACAGCCCATTCCAATGGGGAAGCCGTTAACAGCTGCAGTTCCTCATCTACACTCTTGTCAAAGTCGCCAGACTGCATTGAGAAAAACAGTTGTAGTTCCCTGAACATGGAAGCTGCTGGTCAACTGCTGCTTCGATTAGCTATTTGCAACACATTCTCATCCAAAATCGCCACATATCTCCGCTTTGTAAGTGGGCTTTTGCTTCTAGGTATCCTCCTGCAACTGCTGTTAACATTCCTGTATGCCGCAACCAATGCCGGTATGTCAACAAAAACACATGGCAATCAATGCCAGGAAGGCAACAAAAGACCATGGTTAACAAAGGCACGAGTGGTTAGGTTTGGAGAAAAACATTATGGTTTGGCTCTACATTCATAATGAAAGTGAACAGCAGGCTCTCGGGTCTGTTGGACCCATCCAGCACCCTGCCCGTTTCATATACTTAAACTGATATTGAATTTTTTAAGTGGAACTTTTTTATAGGTGGCTAAAATATCTTCCATCCATCCACAGCAGTAGATCGCTTGGCTTCTATCTTGGCCTCCAGCCTGTTTTTTTTTTTCAAACTGGGGTTATGCTGACTCACATCTATTGTATGTAACATATGGACTATGGATAAGTACCCCATACCACCCCACATCCAAAAATATGAAATATTAAAAGTGAATCAGGCATGTTTTCTTGTGTCAGTTTTTTTTTTTTTACTCATAAACGAAACAAAAAATTATTACTTTCCAGAGGTGTGAGTGTCTGGATGTATGTATTGTGTAGCCACTCTCACACCTGATGACAAAGCTGATCAGAGGGTGCCCAGGGACAAGTCAGGGGCTCAGGCTCCCAAAATAGTCTTGGCACCCAGCAGACAATATCCATCTTCAGATACTCCTGCTGCAGAGGCAGTCTTGGACTCAGTCCCCTCTGTGTGTATGTTAATGCTACTGGTTAGCATCCGCCAGACAATTTGGATCAGCTCAAAATAAACCGTTAATGAACTACCCTCTTCATTTTGTAGTGCGGTTAGGCCCATGACAGGCTAGAGCAAAATGCCTCTCTCTCTTCCTCTGTGTGTTTTTCTTAAACCCTCTTGAGATCCCTGGGATAAAGACGCACTATCGTCTCTAATGTCCTCCTCTTAATTGCATCCTGTCCTGAGATTGGCCTGTTACTCACTTCTCTGAAAGTGTTTTTACAGCAGGTAATGCAGACTTCGCAGGAGCCACGCTGACTTTGAGAAGACGTGTGGGAGTGGGAAATCTCAGAACTCTTTTCAGCTAATAGGCTCCTGCTAATCTGTTATACAGAGTGATTTAATGGACTTGGGATTTAGACCCCCCTTCCAACACAAGAACTGAAGCTTAGCTGGTGACTTTTTTTGCCACTGTACAATTGACTCTCATGAAGCTCGAGGCCCACATGTGCAGCGTGGCTCGCTCTTTCAGATTTCACAAACACAGCTGAAAAGAATTTAAAATGTCAGTTTCTTTGCAAAGCCTATTATAGATTGTACAGTCTGAGGGGGTGTCAATAATATCTGCGCCAAAATACAATGCAGTGCCCTGAGGTTTTTTATTGATTAACAGTAGTGCTGTGGTGTCTGACAACTTTATAAGCACAACGTCACACATTTCTGATGGGTAAACTGGGAGATAAAGCAGCAGAGCTATATGGGAATTATTCAAATGAGGCTTATCAGGCCCACTGTATGCAACAGTAGCCCTAACAGCAGCCTCTAGTTTAGCTCTCCAGCATGTGTAAACGGTCGGTTTGACTGAATGGCGCCGAGGCAGTGGGAGCATCTCAGGGAAATAATTCATTCAACAGCAGCCTCAAAGTCTGCCATTTTTAATTAAGGAAGTCTATCATTTGGCCGGAGATAACTATTGTGCTGTGTCGGCCTAACCTAAATTTGTAATTGTAATCAGTTTGGGGAAATGGGGCATCCAAACTGGGAAGCACGCATTTTACATACAACACACACACACACACACACACACAGGTAGACACATCAATACGTTGCACTGCCTATGATTGCTCATGGTCCAGTTTCAGTTTAATTAACACAGTTTCTTCAGCTTGTTTTCCTGAACCTCAAGGCTCATGAGATTCACTTACAACATGCAAAGGTACAGTCACAACCATTACAGCTACGGGCACAGGTTTCCTTTCAACACTAAAAATTGAGAACTATCAACTGGGTTACACTGCATTTCCATCATAAGTCTGACACTGCGTCCACTCTAACTAATTTCTGCAGGGGAGGGAGATTTAATATTTCCCAACCAGTCACGAGAGACAAACGTGTAAACCTGAATGGGTCTGCACCATTACCACTCTGGCTTATGTCTTTGGTGTGCCAAACAGGTGGAGCTACTAACACAAACGAGACAGGGGAGACTGTTAAGACAGAAAACAGATTAATGTTATACAGACTTACATAAAATCAGATTGTCAACATTACTGTCCATTATTTGTTAGCAAGGAATGCTACCATGGCTTTTTGCCCTGGATTCAAAGGTCTAGAGCCAGGCGATTAATTTCCTGCATTCTTGTGATTTTTTTGAATGCAACATTTTGTGTCTTTGCTGGATCGGTTTATGGTGTAAATGTCTTAATTTTGTCAAAATAAAAGTCCTTTGCTACTTTTATGTTCTTATTAAGAAGGGCGACTGCAAATGTTCTAAATATTGAGGGGGACATGACCCCCTGCGTCCCCCTAAAATCTACACCCATGGTCACAACAAGTATATTATCGTGCAACATATATAAAACAGCAAGTAACTCGTGATTGCATCCTGTTCATTTGGCTCAGACCTGATGAGCAAATTGGGCATTCACCTTCTACTTTGTGTCATTCTAATGACACTGCCAGCACAGTTTCTTTTTGTCAGTCTAACAGGGGACAGCGCTAAAGCGGATAAACACTTAGGCTAATGCCTCCTGCCCGGTGGGACTCAAATTAACCTTATTAGTGATGCATTGAGCAGTTTGTTGGCCTAAAAAAAACCACAATTTATTTGTCATTCAAGGCGCCTTGTAGTTCATTAAGCAGGACCCAGTTACAAGAAAGGGTCGCTGCAACCACGGGCAAATTTTGAGCTGCTCTTTATGCTACATTAGCTGTCTGGGTCTCTGGTGATAGAAAGCCTTTATCCCAGCTCTGCACCTGGAGCCAGTGGGAAAATAATTCCATCAGATGATAGCCCATAAACTACCTGTGGCTTTTTTTTTGTTGAGGTGTCTTTGTTGGTTTTGCAATGCAGCATGCCATTACAAGCTCTGTGCTCTCTCTCAAAAAATCCACTAGACCATCCTCTATTGTGAAAAATGACACATGGTTAAAGGAAACTGTATTTGACACAAAAAACTTTGCAGAGGAAAAAAACTGTATTATTTGCCAGTTGTGCAACTCTTTGTAGAGGACAAAGCATAATTTAGTGGAGTGACATTTCAGTGGGGCTGCAGCTAATGATTATTTTCGTTACATATTAATTTGCCAATTATTTTCTTGATGAATCAATCATTTTGTCTTAAAGGTCTAATGAATAGGATTTAATGGCATCCAGTAAAGGGGTTGCAGATTGTAGTCAACTGTAACTTCTCTTGTGTGTCAATTTTGGAGAACTAGAGTGGCTGACGCGAAACCGCAAAAACCTAACCGGCCCTATCTAGAGCCAGTGTTTGGTTTGTCTGTTCTGGGCTACATAGAATATAGAAGAGAACCCACAATACAGATATAAATAGCCCATTTTAAGGTAACCAAAACACAATGATTCTTAGTTTCAGGTAATTATACATCAAAGAAAATATATTTATGAATATTATATTGTTCATTTGAACAATTGTGGCCAAAGAGCACTGGTTAAAGCTGAATTATTAAAGGTGAACTATGCAGAAATTGATGGCTACTGTTTGTTAACATTATCGCCAGCGAAAGTGAAAGCCAAAGATTCACTTTCGTTCATTATTATGGCTGTGTTTTTGTTTTTCATATCAAGGAATGTCCCAAAAACAGCAAAAATATGAACATTTGGGCAGAGGGCAAGGAAAATCGTGCATAGTGTACGTTTAATGTGTATAAAGAGGTTGTAATTAGTGTATAATTATGTATCCCTGTGATGACAATTCAGGACATATAATATACTGTATATGTATATGTATATCTTTATCTATCCATCTATCTATCTATCTATCTATCTATCTATCTATCTATATATATACATAACCAGCCCTGCTTTCTTTCTCTTTTCACTTCAAAACACATTGCTCAATCATTTCATACATGTTGTAGAACCTCCAGAAGGTCAAATGTGCTTTGTTACCGGCGCACAATATCACATTTACAGATGGAGGCAACACGAGCTCCATGACCTTTGGCTAAAGAACGCAAGGCCACAACACACAATACTCGCCACATGCCTCAGTTAGATCAGAAGCATCGCTTTTAACCTTAATACTGCAGGGATTTCTGATGTCTACGTCTACGAGTCACCCGATGCGATGGCAAAAATCACATTTTGAAAGATAAACTCCGAATGTTTGATTCCAGCATACTTTCTTTTGAGGAATCAAAAGTGCTCGATGCTAATTTCACTTTGAACTGCTCCACATTCATCTCTCTCATGTCTCCTAAATGCTGCAACTCATCTGTCAATCACTGTGGCTTTATCCATCCAGCAATTAATCTCAGCCCAAGAGGGGCAGCTGCACTGTCTATGAACCTAAACGTCTGCTGAATTGCTACGCCTGGTCTGCAGATTTCTGCTCTAGTTCTAGTATGGAGAATAGTTATACGGGAGGGCACATTTTTTTTGCACTTTTCAGCAGATCTTTTGTCCTCGTGTTTCCTCTGCATGTCTTTCACTCCGCCCTCCTGTCCACATGATCAAACACAAGGAAACAGTGAGTTGCTGCTTCACAGGTGTCCTGGTTTTGGGCTAACACACACACTGCAATCTGCTCTGTGTATGAAGTCACAGAGTCGCCCCTGGGTTAAACTGACTGTGTAATTCGTCATTTGACCTCATTAGCCACTTGGTAGGGGTTTGGTAGGGGTGCCATAGACACTGTGGAGTGACACTCTGTGGGCAATAACACCCCTGATGAGGGAATTAGAGTCACCAATGTCATAATGCAACAAAAACAGATTTTTTTTATTTTTGGATTGAGGTTGAGCAAGAGAAGCCAGAATCGCAGCTGACACTGAATAAGCCCTCTGTTTATTTACAGCATCCAATAAACCATGGTTCAAGTCAGATGCATTTCAAATATATGTTGCATGGAGTGAATTAAATTAGCATTTATTAGAAAAGCCATTGGAACTCATATTCCCATAGCCCTGCCTCTGCACAGCAATAGTCCAATCATATCTTAGCAACTATAACTAGGCATAGCAGGCCTGTCGAGCTTTGCATTTCTCCACATGACAAAGCTGTGCATGTGGCTTTAATAACAGCGATAATTCATATTTAAAGAGTAAAGGGTGGTTTTTATTGTTTTGTTTTCATGCCTCTGCGCCGGCAATAGCCAAGGACGGTTTTTGGGTTGTTCGTCTATCTGTCCATCCCATTTTCATGCAATATCTCAAGAACAACGTTAGGGGTTTCTTTCAAAATTGACACAAATGTCCACTTGGACTCACAATGATCAGATCAGAATTTGGTGGTCAAAGGTCAAAGTGGCCTTACAAAACATGTGTTTGTTCTTAACTCAAGAAATGACCTGCGCTAATTATGACAAAATGTCCCACAAATGAGGTTTAAATGATAAAGTGAGGACATTTTATATCCAAAAGCTGAAAGGTGTCCTTCACTGTGACATCATAATATTCTGCAAAAACACTTATTATTTAACATCATAACTCAGTGACAGAAGGGGAGACATTTGTTCAGATACTGAATTGGTGATACTGATCTTGTCTCAATGTTTTCAAAGACATGGATGTAAACTCTAACTTCAACTTGACTTGTTAGCAGAGGCATAAATGCAAGGTGATAATTCTACCCTGGGTTTTTTGGGGGGTATTTTTATGCAAGACCCTAAAAAACATCAGCTAAAGTGTAAGAAACTGATTAACGGTGTGTATCTGCTGTAACATAAACTTCCATGTACAGTAACTTGGGGAAATTATAAAGGCAAGGGACATGTCATTAGCTAACTACATTTTGTGGAGTAAAAACTTCAATTTTAGAGTCAATGTTATGATTGCTCCTGCTGCCACACAGTCCCAAATGTCAGTAGCCCTCCTGCACACTCCTTAAGTGTTCTGTAGTTTACTCTTGTTTCATGCTTCATCCTCATAGTGTTCACATTAAGCTGACTTTTATACAGCCAGCCTTAAGTTTGTCTTTCAAAAAGTTTTCTTATGTTTTTCTAATTTCTCTGTCCTTACTTACAAGTACTGATGGTGTTGCTGCTAGTTGTTGCTGCTGGAGAGGCATCTTGTCAGGTTGGAGTAAAAGATTGCACCCTAACTTACCTATAATACATCCATGCACCCTAAAGCATACAGCTCTTAAAAGCAAGGAGTGGCCAACCAGAATGTACCAAGTGCCCACCACATATGGGGGGGACTGGGATTTATAGTTTAGAGATTTGGTTACCCCTTTGTTTAAAAAATGGTCTGATCATATATGTAGTAGGTTCCCCTTTAGGTCAGTTTAGTCTGTTCACTTTTATTAAGTTTATGTCAAGTCAGCATTGCCTGAGCTCAGTTTAGTCGCCCTCTTTTATGGGCCCTTTGTTATGAATTTGTAAATTGTTTGTTTTACTTTTGGGTGAATAAAACTCTCTCTTTTTTGGAAGTCCTCCTGTGATTCCTCACGGCTGCCAGCTCAGTCTCTCACAGTAACAATATTGGCGCTGCCCTCTTCTTTATTTGATTTAGAGGCATTTACACTCCAGCAGCTCCAGCCAAACTTGTGCAGATCTAACTAAATTCATGCAAATTAATCAACTGTTCCTAATTCTCAATGTCTACTCTCTTAAAAGTGAAGAACACTGTTGACAAATATGAACATTAAAGCATAAATCTCACCACTGTTGACTTTATATAGAAAGCATCAAAACCTTCCAACAGTTTTGTTGGAATAAATTCATATTAATTTAATGTTTTTTAACTATACCGTACTCTTATATCAGGGCCAACTAACTTTAATACACAGTGTGTTTTATTGTTATAGTTATCATTATTATTTCCTTTTACATGGACTATCAGCTGGTGAGGATCATCGCTGGCTAGTAATAAAAAGCCTTTTTTGTTCAGTTATGTGTGAAATTAAAGATCCACTATTTCAAAAATGATTGAAAATCTTCAGTGGTTAATTTTCCAACTTCATGTTGAGGTCAGTCTGTTAATAAAAATGGCAAATATGTTGATGTTGTTTTTTTCTAGATTCACACTCCCTCCCTCCTCTCTGTGTAAGTGTAAAAATGTTATTTGTCCTGTGTTCAAGGAGCCCCGCTGCCCACTGGCATGAAGAGAGATCGTTTCCGCTGAAATGCCAGGTGGGCTCTGTGGAGTGGTGAGAGATGACCTTTTATATTGGCCCAAGTGTTTGAAGACACGGCCGGGCTGCTGAGATCCTCTCACCCTTAAACATCCCCGCTCTGTTTCCAAATTGTCAAGTACTTCAGTGTTTGTGCACGGTACATTTCACTCAGTTCAACTGGAGTCAAAGATGTTGCTCTAGAAAATGTCACAGTGAAGAGTACACCCACTTTAGGCAAGTAAACCAGGATTATATGGGATATCTCGGTTGGGAAGACTAAAAATCAGTGGGATTTGTTTCTTTCAGTACTATAACATACAAACTACATTCTATAATATTTCAGTTATTCAGCAAAACTTGGGTTTCCATCATGAGATTTCTTATTTTCCTCACAGGCACTGCTGAGTGGAAACTGAGTGATGTGAAAGAGTCCTAACCTTCTCATTGACATGTGAAGACAAGTCATTGGTGTGTGACCAATGCAGTTTTCTGGGGCACACGGCAGCAGCTAATGTTTATAATGGATAAAATGACTTTGTCTAAGTAAGAGAGTAAAGTTTTTACGAACTTTGAAGTTTAATCTCACAAGTTTGATTTTGTTGTGAAGAATACACCCTAAGGACAAAGGCACAGATCAAAAGCCCTTATCTATCATTGTTATGTTTGCCATGTATCTTTTGCATTACCTGTTGTTTTGTATATGTCTTTTGTGTTACTTGCATTATAAAAGCAGCTTCCTTTCTAAAGTATCCAACACTGGCAGAAACGTAATTTCTTAGCGTACATTTTAAAGTGTTGATGCATAATGAATGGCAAAAAAAAAAAAATTAGGGACTCAAAAGAGAGGGATATTAAATCTCTGCAGTCAGTTTTTCTGACATTTTTGTTGGTTTGTTTAACTGTATCAGGCAATAAAGGTTCCAAATTCCAGTTGTCATACACCAACTTTAACTTCTAAAAATGTCATTCATATACTGATATACTGTGCCAAATCCATTTTGAGGCAAATGTGATTGCTGCCTTAATAACATTCAGTGGACACAAATCTTAGAGTGAAAAAATACAGCGAGCTAAACACACCTCATGTAAAGGGACAGTTCACCCCAAAATCAAAAACACACACTTTTGTTATCACCTGTTGTGCTATCAATAAAGCTAGATTGTTTTGGTGTGAGTTGACAAGTGTTGGAGATGTCAGCCAGGGAGATGTCTGCCCTCTCTCAAAAAATACATTTGGAAAACTAAAAAGCAGTGTCTCTCTCCAGAAATCATGGCCCAGTTACTCAACAGACCTTGTTTTGAGCAGTTTGATGTGGGAACTATATTCTCTCTGGCAATGCCACTTAAACAGCTAGAACTGGATGAGAGGAGAGTGTTCTAGAAAATAAATTAAAACATAATTGAGCATAATTCAGGTGGTTTTACAATGCTCTCAAAACATTTACAAATTAGTATGCAATTAACATCATTTTTAGGAGGCATGGTTGCACACACAGCTGTATTCTCTGGCTACCCACGCCTTGTCTGGCAGCATGTGACGTAATAATAGTGAATACATAACAGTTGACAGTAAATATATCTACTGAATTTTTTAAAATGCTTTATTTCTAAGTAAAAAACGAGGACATGGTAGCATATGGATTCATGAGCGACTCATAGGTTTGCCCAAATGTTGCAATATGGCAGTTAAATTATTCATCTCAGAGGCAGCTCGTGCCATATTGCCCTAATCTCATACCATGTTATACCTCAGGAGATGCTGCTAAGAGTTATTTTCCTGTGATCTCTCATCTGAATTAACAGATTCTTTTTTTTTTTTTTTTTTTTTTTTTTTTTTTTTACATTTTCTGTTCTGTAGTTCATCTATTTGTTCATGAATAACAGCTGTGGTCATCTCCATGGGCCTATAAAAAAAAAACATCCCAAAAGGCCAATGAACAATGTAATGTCATAATGAATGATGATTAAATTGTTTTTAATGTCTAGTTCAAGGTCTCTGTTCTACTTTCATGTGTTTCATGCAGGAGCCCCAGCATGTCAGTGTGTACTGTCATTAATACAATGAGTAAGAAAGGCTTAGATTGACTCTTTGTGTACTGGTCAACATTTTAGCCCACTGCCGTTTTTAAGACTTGAATCATAAATGTAATTTACAATATTTATATGTTTAATTCATGGGGGTTTATAGCATCTTCTGGTTAACAGAGTTCCACAACAGTGTAGCAGGACATTATCAGTATAATTTGTATGTATGAGGTTCTTTGTCAACTTTATTGCATTCTTGCCATTAGGCCTGTTGGTGTTATCTCATCGCTGCAGCTCCGACACAAATGCTGGAGCACCAGGCAGCAGAAGAGAGGAGAGAAGATAGCGTAGAGGAGGAAAATAAAGGGGAGGATGTGGGGGAAGGGTTTTGAGTAGAGGAGAGAAGAGGAGCGAGAAGGGAAGGAGAAGAGAGATGATTAATGATGACTGTAGAGAAGATGGCCAGGGTGGTTAGTGAAATTAACAGAGGCTTAGCCAGCAGCAGACCGCAGGGAGAGGAAGCTGCTTCACACACCTATACCAACTCAGGTCCTATGTGTGTGTGGGCAGTTAGATGCAAATACAAAATACATATGCAGTTAATAATGACAATGTCATATTAGCTATTTATTATTAAGTAATCTTAGCTAATGATATGGGGCTTGGCAGCTTACAAAAGAGCACTCGAACACTGCTCAATCTATTGTTTACACTTTTGCTCTTGTATTTTTTTTTATAGAGGCAAAAAGATAATTTCCACAAATCCGCTTACTAAAGCTTGTTGTGGTTATTAGGAGAAATCTTGACAGTTTTTGCTTTTTTACGTGCAGATTTAATGAGTCTAATGTAAAAATTGCACTCACTGCAGCGAGGTGTCATCACAGCAAAGATTCAGATCAATTGAAATAATCAACAAATTGGAATGGACAAACAATCAATGAGGACAGAAATCCCTTTTAGCCGCCCTCTAAAAAATCAATGATTTTAATTGTGCTGCGAGACACATAATTCTGGTGTTTTAATCAATCTTTTCAGCATTCAACAAGAGCTCATCATGAAAGCAGCTGAACCCCCTCGGACTGGAAGGGGAGAGTGCTGTGTCAGTAACAGATAAGATTTTTGCTCGCTAATAGAAGACATTAATTGCTTGGACGTTATTCTGATGTTAGTACAAAACGTTCATGTTGTAAAACCAACACATCAGACAACTAATGAACATCTGGCCAGTCAAGTGGAAAACACTTGCAATTATGTTTTTAATATAAAAAGGAAATCCTATTATTCTCTCCAAAAATGGCAACACAACCATCTGATAAACAAGCAAAAAATGCTTAAAAATATATATTTTATTTAAAATTAAATAGATGACTGATTATTTATCATTTTTTTTCTGGTTTGGATTGTTCAAGTAGACTTCATTGACCCAATTCCCAAGAGTTGCAAGTAACAGTAAATTTCTCACTCATGAGAGCAATTCTGTGTAATGACTTTACTATTCCAGTTTGATTTAAGAGTTGGCTCTAAATTAATGCAAAAAGGTTATTTGTTAATTGCTTATTTGGGCTGACTGTTGCTGCTTCTCTGTCCTTCATATTGACAGCTCAAAACCCAGGAGGCAGCAGCAGTGGCCTTGGTGGTCCCCACTGCTGCCTGTTTGTAATGAATTGGTGTCACTTAAGACTGAATGTTTCCAGTAGTTGAATACTGATAGATAGGTCAGGCCACAGGCCCGCACAGGCCGCTAGGGACTCTGTGATTATTTGGAGGCATGCAGTTTCTAATTAAATGTTTCGGCATAGACAAACAACCTGTTTACTGTTTAATTCATTGCATTCAGTGGTGCGGGGCGGGCAACAAGCACATAACACTGTCAGTTGCCACTCTTGGCCTGAGCTGTTCACAGTCACTGACTCCAGCATTGGCAGCAGGTACACCAGGACACAATAGAAGATGTGGAAATAAACACACACACACACACACACACAAGACAGACAGGAATGCGCAAACAAAGCTTTTCTGAAAATTTGCAAGCTGTTTTGTTACTTTGCCTTTTCAAAAGTGCAGTAAGGTTCATAATGTTGAGGTCCTCGAGAAAATCTGACAATCAAAATAAGCTATTTATTCCAAAAGTTAAAAAAATAAAGGATTTATTGCAAAAAAAATCAACCCATTCAAAAAAATGAGATTGTAGGGTTTCTCCAAGCCACATGCTGTATATGTTACATCTATACATTTCACATTGAGCAGATACATTGAACCCTTACATTTCAGTTTTCTATTTTATGGTGTGATAAAACTGGTTAACATGTGGTTAGGCTAATGCACAAGAACGAAATGTCCCAACCTGTTGTTAAAAAACACTTTCTTTTGTTGCTACAAACATCGCTGAGAATGTCCCAGCCTATTATTAAAAAAAAAAAAAAAAAAAAAAATCTTTGTCATTGCAAACACAGCTGGAAATATGCCAGCGTGTCAATGTTGCTACACTCATAGCTGTAAATGTCCCAAATGCTCATTAAAAAAGTACCTGATTTTGTCGATTCAAAGATGGCTGGAAATGTCTCAGTTTTTTATGAAAAAATACCCTCTTTTGTTGCTATAAACATGACTGGAATTGTCCCAAACTCTTGTTAAAAAATACCCATTTTGTTGCTGAAAAGACAGCGGGAATGTCCCAACATGTCGTCAATAAATACATTTTTTGCTGCTATAAACATGACTGGAAATGTCCCTAATTCTTGATAAAAAATACACACATTTGTTAGTTTCTAAAAGTAGTCTGCTGCTGTCTGCGGTTAAGCATCTATCTTTTATTTTTATTTTTACTTCTTATTCTATTTATACATCTTCTATACTTGGCTGGAATCATAAGCAATGTTAGTGTTTGGTCAGAAACTCTTTTTGACCTAAATTAAATTAAGCCTACAGTATGAGGAAGTCCTTATTTCTAGACCTTGTACAGTTCCCAATAAGCTTCGCAAACAAAAGGGGAGTTTTAGTTCTTATGTTGGAGACTGGCTGTACAGTATAGGCATACATCGAGTTGTCTGACATTTTAATTGGTGGAGCTTGCTGGGAGTTATACAAAAACGCTGTCTGAGAAGCCTGCTTGTAAAACCCTGCAGTGTCTGGAGTTAATAACAGCATCCAGGAAAGTTGATTTGTTTAGGTCGCAGTTGATTTTATTTGACTTGTCATAATAGGGGTTCTGAATGGAGTCATTTTAAACAGAAATGGGAGATAATTGGTGAGATTTTTCTTACAATTCGACTACTTTTGCAAATCATGCACAAATTCTGAGAACTAGAGATGATATGATAACAGATTTCTGAAGGTGCCTTAATATGGCTCATAAAGGGAAAGAGAAGGAAACACCAAATGAGAAGTATTCCTTTATGTTCAGCCACTTTTGAAGCACCTTACATTAGAGCTGATTTTAAGTTTTTTTTCTTAGCACAGTGCACCTAAGTCTTGAGTAAGTTTACTGATATTTTTACTTCTTACATGTCAGGCCTTACCCAGTCTCTTTCCCCATGCAGGTTAAACTACAGACCAAAGGAACGCAGACCTTATTTAGCCACAGAAGGAGCCTGGGTCCATTTCCGGCTTGAATATGTTTATTCACTTCTGGAGACTCTTTGGCTGTAATCAGCTTGCATAAATCTCTTTGATGATAGCCACTAGAACATCTGCTGGAGCAATAAAAAAAAAATCCAGGGAGGCAATAAAATGTCTGGCTGAACATATGCTAATGGAAATGTGAGTTGTTCTGAAAAGTTTGTCCCAAAGTAATTGCCACAATGTGACTATGTTATTTATTGCTGCAAAGCTGATGTCGTTATTCCTGTTTCTGCGGCGTGATGATCACCCCAAAGCGTGATGAGGTTACCTAGTTGAGGTTGTTTCACAGCGCTGAGCCAGCTTTGTCCTTCACCAAGTCTTTTTCTCTTTCTGTGTCTTTCCCTCTCCTCCAATACCATTTTCACAACAAACACACAGTCACAAACACACACACATATGTTGGCTGTGCACTGCATGACTGATGACTGCACGCGCTTTAACTTTACCTGCAAAATTAGGGTTGAAAGGTACAGCAATTTATCAGAGATGTGCGTGTGCGCAGATAAGTTTACGTGCATATTCATTTAAAGGATATAATCGACTGCTCATTACAGAAGTTTGCCTCATATACTGTAAAAGCCCCACTAAAAGCCTTGTGTTACTGAATGAAGGGCTTCCATGCACAGAAACGCCAGAGTGCTTTTATTCTGAAATGGAAATGGAGTTAAAAATACATCTTTATATGTTCTTTAATGTCTGAGGCATATTCTACAGAGACATCGAAACTGAAAGGTGTAATGTTGCTGGTATGATGTCAAGGTAACTATCAACAGATGATTTTCATTGTCTATTTTTGCTGTGAACTTCACACATTGATTAAAAAAAATAGGCCAGACTCCAAATCTCTGGATGAGCCGCGCTGCTCACACAGGCTGTGTGACTGATCTAACTTTTGAGCAGCAAACACTTAATTTCTTGCATTCTAGGTAAAATTTATGCACCAATTTAGCCTTTTCTGCATCAGTTTATGGTGGAGAAGTCTTTATCTCGTCAAAATAAAAGTCCTCCTCTACTTTCATGATTTTAGATGTAGAATTGTACCCCCCAAAATTTGACGTCTATGTCTGTGAAACATCCCGCAGCTCACACTGGCGGTGTGGCCGAGGCCCAACACTGAGAACTTGATAAGATGGTAAGAAAAGGCATTTCTTTGCATTTCTTCTTCTGTCTCCTCCGTTTGTTGGAGAAAGTAAACCTCAGATGATTACAGTTTAATATGGTCCAACTAGGACAAGTTAAGTCAAACATTATGACACTGTCTAAGCTAAGGGTCCATGAAATGTCTCCCCGCCTGCCTCCCTGTGTCCTCACAAAACAGCAATTAAAGCAACATCATGCTTTCGGTCGACCTCATGAGAAGAACCACGGGGGGCGTTCACATTCAAAGCATATCGCTTTGTTATGAATATGACTTTGCCAATTGGGTCAGTGCTGGAGACTGAGCAAACAACTCTGCGACTCAGTCTGGGAGCTTTACTCCTGTCTAATAAAGTCCAAACTGTTTGGTAGTCACATTCCTACATATAGCAGAGTTAAGGCAGCTTTGCCTTGACTGTAACAACACGAGGCAGATGGGCTCTGTTGTGATTGAAGGAAAGCTGGAGTAAAACAGAAAAAAAAGACAGATTTGTTATTTTTGGAGAAGGTTGAGAGGCTATGCATTCAGATCGATATTACAACTGAGGTAGCTGTTCCCAAATCATCCAGTCCCTCTTGTCATGTGTCAGGCCGAGTTAATTGTGTGAGAGTGGTGTGGATGGGTGTCTGTGACTGGATAATTGATCTATTTTGTGGGTGTGAAAACCGCCCGCAGAGCAGGGCGAAGATACAGCTTCAAAAAAGCATACACAATGCTGTAATCTCCCCCTCTGCGAGCCACAGTGCGGCACGGAGCTGTGGAATTTGTGCCGTGTAGCAGCAGAAGCCCTGCTGAGGGCTGGGGAACAATTTGGATGCGTTGCTTTCAATTTCAGTCTGAACACTCTCAAGGGAATTGCCAGCGCATCTTTATACAAGACCCCTAAAAAAATAAAATAATATAAATATAACTCTGTCGTTAACTAATTCAGCACAATTCTTGGAAATGCAAACGCGGCGTGTAAATTGTGGAATATGTCTCTGCCTTGTGTGAATTCTTAATTCTCTTTGTATTTCACAAACAAAATGCAATCACCTCCCGCGACACGGGGCAGCCTCTGAATGCGCAGTATTTTTATGCTGAAATGTACTTTCTAAATTTCAGCTGGGCGTTCATCAAAGAGCGTAGCTGCAGTGTTGTGTCAGTGTGCCCTGGCTCCAGACAGGATATTTTGCTTCCATGTGTTTAATGTCTCCGCCACAGCAAGCTCCCACAGTGCCTTTGGAGAGTGCTAGAGAGAGAGAAAGTGTGTGTTTATTTCTGTGTGTGAGAGAGAGACAGCCGCAGAAACAAAAATACTGAGGGGGTGTGTGGCTTTTGTGTGAATGAAAATATGTCGGAGAGAGAAAGACAGGGGCAGATAAATAATTGTGTGTGTGCGTGTGTGTGTGTGTGTGTGTGTGCAGAAAGTGTGTGATGTGTTTTCCTGGAGAGCTGCAGACAGCAGTGTAATAGATGGTTGATTAGGGAGGCAGGAGGGGAGACTTCAGATTACTCACTGACACTAGGTGACAGTGTGCTAGGCAGCCTCCCAGGTCCACATCGTGGTGCCAGCTTTGGAGGAGTAACAGAATGAGAACCTCATGTACCGAAAACCAAAATTACCCATTTGATCCGCCAATTGACACTACAATTTTCTCCGGGCATGTTCATCTTTCATGCATTTCAGTAATTTTAGCCCATTGAGCTCTAAATCTGCCTTATCTGGATGGATCTCCCTTGTGTTATTCTAACATCTACACAGGTGCACACAACTCTGCCTGTTTATGCCATTAAATGCTAATTTTTCGCATTTTTGTTTATGGGATGCTGTTATGTTTTATCTGTCATGGCACATGTGCTGTGTAAACCTACGCAACCACCATCTCAATTCTCCACCAACGTGCTGATTCGCTCAAGGGGATTGATTCAAACTTGTGTTGTGTGTTTTAGTTACTTGTGTGTGAAAGAGACAGTGTGCGTGTGTGTGTGTGTGTGAGTGTGTACAGTATGTGTGTGCTTGCATGCATATTTCAGCCCATTCCTCTGCATGCCAGTCTCAAGGCCACATCATTAGAGTAAGAGGGCTGTAATTAGTGAGTCCATGCATATTAAACAGCACCCCGCATCTTCAGACCCAGCAGCCTTGAAAAACAGCACTCTGCTGTCACTTGCAGCCAATAAGCCACTGTTAATGTCCAGAAGGTTGCACATATTACCCACAGAGCACTGGTGATGATTAGCTACCAAAATCAGTAGTCAGGGATTTTTCTTTCAGCCCTTCACCTTTTAATCGTTATCTCTACGTACAAATGAGAGAAAAGAAAACAAAGGGAATGTATATAACCCCAGAAAAGCTCAGTAAATACAATACCTGATATACAGATCAAATGTGGAAAGGAAAAAGATAAGCTTTTTCATTGTTTTTGGCAGTGTATTCAGGTAGAAAAGTTCTGGGAAGCAGTAAGAGAATATCCAGAATACATTATCCATACAAAAACCTCTAGATCCAAAGCTCTTCATACTAGGATTATATCCAGTTAATCCTAAAATCAGGAGGGGAAAACATTTTTTTTTTTAGAAATGGAGAGTTAATGCTCTTTCACAGAAAAAGGTTGGTATGCCGAGTGTGGATAAATTGATTTCTGAATTAACTACAGCTCTGCCCTTAGAAAAAAAAATACATATGCTATAAGGAATAACCAATCACTCTTTCTCAAGATCTGGACACAGACTTATTTATTTATCTATCTATCTATCTATCTATCTATCTATCTATCTATCTATCTTAACATTTGTTTAGTCTTTAGTCATTGTACTGTCAGTATTTCCAGTTTTTTGTTATTCTTCGTTTGTGTATTAGTATATACATATATGCACGCACTGGTATTTGTATGTCCTTGTTGCTAAAATCAACAAAGACCTTGTTGGAAAAAAGAGAACAAAGGGAAAGAAAGTCCTCTGATAGAGATGTGTGTGAAAGCAGGACTAAGACAGCTGAAACAGCAATCAGAAGGTGCTGTCAATGTGTCAAGTCATGACTGAGGCGCGTCCATCTGTGATGTGTTCTCTGTCTCCGGCTGCACTCAACAGAACAGAAAGGAAATGAAGAGGCTCCACTTTTGATGTGTCAAATAACAAGGGGACACACCAGCATCGATTTAAAGGCGCTTGTTTACGGGAGACAACAGGTTAAAAAAAAATGCATGTGCGCTGTAGTTACGGCCATGAGGGAGACAAATTAAAGCTGAAATTGAGCTGTTGAATGCTTGCTGTTACAGACGTTCATGTTTAAGTGTCCCCATCCACATTTCCTTCCAGTATTTATTACCTCCGCAGACCTTCGTGTTGAACGAAACAGCTACACAATCAAACTCAAATTATTGGGGCCAAAGGATCTCGAGCTGGGGCCACTTTTAATTTACAAGTAGGCACATATAACACGTGCATGCACACACATACTAACCAGAGGGGCTTTTCTCATACATATAAACTGACACGTACACACCGCCAAGTAGTGGCAATCAGTGCAGCAGCTATATAGCTTTCAGACTTCACAGCATTCATTTCTCTCGTGGCATCTCTCTGTGCAAGGTCTTACCATTTCCACTACAGTTATGCTTCATTGTCCCTTCAGCATGTGTACAGCATACGTGATCGTTTTTATAATAGATGTAACTTATGGAGTGGCTCAGGGGTTTTCACAGATGTCACATTTGCAATTATATCTATTGAGACAGAAAAATTATTTGTGTTTGTTGTCAATGGCTGCTATATTGACGGAACTAAACTATCATATAAGAATATAGAAAAAAGGACAATAAGAAAGTATGAATGTCATTTTAACAACATTTGGCTTCCAAACAGCTCTATATTAATGAAAAGCACTATTAAATACCAATAACAGTCTTCAGCATGCCAGCTTTTTGTATATTGTCTTTTAGGTTTTATCTAACAAACAGCATCATTGCAACCACATTTTACAAGCAAATGAGTGTACTAGAAACCATCAGCGGACTTTGCAAATGAGTCCATGCTTTCAACAACATTACAATGTAACGACAAGATGACATTGACTTAAATAATATTATAAATATTCACTGTGATGAGTTATTGCAGTGCATCTAAGTTTCAAGTATCAGCTACATAATTTTGGTTGCCCAGACCAGAAACAAATGTTTTGGTATAATAAAGATATAGTGATTAACAACAAAAAAACATGTAAAATGGTTATGTAGACAGTTATTTTTAGTAAATTATTATATCATATGGAAAGAACAATGCTTCCTTTCAAACATAATTAATAACTAGGAAATATGCACAAATCTGCATAAAAGATTTGTGCTTTGGCATAAAAATAAGTTATATTGGAACATTATTATGTAGCGCATTCATTGAAAATTTAAGTTTGGTTACCGTGCCGTTATTTTAGGGAACAAAAACAACTTAGTTATTGTTAGAAAATTACCATGTTTTGCCTTAAAATACCCAGCGATGGTAGCGATATCCTGACATAAAATGCAGCCATGTCTCAGTTAAAAACAACTACTTTTGGGGCGCCTGGTGGTCCAGTGGATAGAGCAGTGCCCCATATACAGAGGCTGTATCCTCGCTGCAGCGGCCACAGGTTTGATTCAAGCCTCGACGCTTTGCTGCATGTCGCCCTCTCTCTCTCATCTTTTCATGCTTAAACTGTCCTGTCCATTAAAGGCAATAAAATCCCCAAAAAACTGTCTTAAGAAAAAACCCAACTGCTTTCTATGACACTATACCTGGTGGAGAAAAGGGCGACAGGTTGCTAAAAAACACTGACGTACGGTAGCAAAAAAAGCTGCTGGAAATGCAATAACGACTTGTTAAAACACAACTGTTTTGTTGTCTGCTGCTTGGAAGTCCTCACGCTTGGAAGTGACACGCCATCCACAGCCCACTTTATCTCCCCTGTCTGACAAAGTCGGCTCATATACTACGCCATTTTAGAAACTTTGATGTGATTTGTTTGATACTAACATATCAGTGGTTTGCAAAAACATACAATACCGACATTTTTTTTTTAGAGCTGTTGCTCTTACAAACTTGGAAATTTTAAATTGAACAGACTACAAAAAAAGTATTGCAATTTGAATGGTCGTGTGAATTTTTAATAAAATCAGTCCTAATATGATATGGTAGTTAATGTTAGATAAGGTTGTTTTTTTTTAATAAGCCATCTGGACTGGCAGTCTAGGACAAATGACACAAGCTGCGTGGCTGTGTTAGTAACTAGGTTACAAACACAAACACCTCCGTGCAGTGGAGATTTGGAGGTCTGAAGGTCTGAAACCATTATGACGGCTGAGTCATAGCTGACGCAGGAGCTGCCTGCTAAACACAAGACATAAATGTCTCTGTGCCCAAAAGTGTATATTTGAGGTTAAGTCCCCCCACACACACACACACACACACGCACACACGCGCGCACGCGCACACACACACACACACACACACACACTGCAAGGGTCAGCAGTGGGACTGAATCAGAGTGCAGATGTAAAGCTTTTCTTGGTGAGTCACCATTTCACCTTGATGGTAGAACTCATTACAAAACAAAATCTCCAGAGAATCTCAAACTGCAAACAAAAAAGAAGGAAAAGCAAACAATGTGGAAGTACTGCAATTTAATATCTAATGAGAAATCAATAGGATGAATGGGCTCCACAGAAACTCAAGAGATGGATGATGCTGAATATTAATAAAGAATCTCAATCCACTCCTCTATAGCATTACGTCACATTATAATAACAGTATTTACCAACTTAATCAATCATGTAACTAACATTCTTGTTGAGACCACTGCTGAATTAGAAATAGCAGGGCAGTGACAACAGGCCATAATGGGCTGGATACACATTACCATCCCTCAGTGAGGTTTAAGATAAATGGGTATTTCCATTATTACCTACAGAGTTGTTGTAGTTCCAAATGATGAATAACTTTCTGTATCTTTTTGCTGTTCATTCAGATGTTCGTGTAATTGGCGAACTAATAGAACTCATCACTCAACACACCAACAGCATCCAGCTATGCTCTCTCGACCACACTTTAAACTTTAAAATCCCCTCTCACTTTCCCACTAATCCTGTACCATGAGGCACATGTGTTGTTTTTGGGTTGCTAAAAATAACACAAGCGTGAAGGCGTAAAAGAAATGATTGTTTTCCAATACTGCGCCATCAAAAAATTACTCTGAAATCAAGAGGCAAATAAGTACATTTTGTTAAATGAATTGTCAACTGTGAATATAATTTGTAAGCCTGTAATGAGCTTGATGTTGATTTTGTTCACACTCAGACGATTTCTAATTAAATGTGGCTTCACAGAAAATACAACCATGAAATTACCATACATGATTTTGCAATCTTCTGAAAATGTCTCCTGAGTTTATTGGGTTAAACCCAGTATGATTGTAACAGAATGTGCCTGCAATTCACATTTTAGGGTGAGCTGCAAGAGCTCTTAAAATGCATATGTTATACTATGCAATATTGTAGCAGCTGGACAGTCAGGTGCACACAGATGCACACATGGTGACATGAAAAGATGGACAGGAGAAGAAAGAAACTGCACTATGGAGCACTTTAGCCTCTTTCAGCTCATTGTTTTGGTTTTCCAGAGCTCAGCTTCTCTGTTTTGGATCCCTCCTATCATTTCATATTTTTGTTTTTAGTCACAGCAGGCAGCTGTTTTCAGTTAAAATGCTCTTAAAAAATCTGCACACCACCTGTTCAGCAACAAACTATAGAAAAGTGCAAGGGCATTTAGAGAGCTAAAAAGTTAGATATTTCATTGTAGTGTTGGTGGAGACCAAAACAGAGCTAAAAGGAGAATGACTATTGGACTTACATTCATCAGATACACACAGTTATGAATTCAAACCAATGCTGATGATGCACCAAAGCCTAATTGTCAGAATAAATGTTGGTTATGTAATATATCTCTAGTCTGTAGTAATGCACAATGTCAACATTTTCTCTTAGCGAGTGGGCTGTGCACCATATCTGCTGATTATGTAAATAGGCAACTGTTTGCTAACAAGTTCATTATATCAATTTTATAAGGCTATAATATTTCAGTGTTGTGTTAGCTTGTGTCCACTGTGCCCCAAATGGCCCCCAAATATCACAGGTTTAAAGAAAACTCACCTGCAGCCTCACTGCCATCAGCAACGGATACAGCAAAAGAGAGAGTGATGGTTGGTGAGAGTGACCTCTCAGTCCGTCCTTTCCCATTCCCAGTGATAAAGAGTAGCTGAATTCCTCTCGAATGACCCTTGTGATACTGTATCTGTGTCCCAAGGGGGCCTGGCTTTGCTTTGCTGTAGCTCACAATCAAGCATGAGCTGCAACAGACACATTCAACAAAGGTCAGGCAGAAGTAGGACAAACAGAAGCTGTACCTGTCCTCAACATGCACTAACCCCAACTTTCTTCTTCAATTCACCTTTATTCTTAAGTCTTTATTAAATCCCATCTCGCACTGTCACACTGGCCTGAGTCGATGCAGGTGATGAGGGTTGTAAGCGCCGAAACTGATTTGGTTCACAATACCTAGAAAAGAATCACAAAAGAGAGGTTCAATTGATTAGTCTTGCAAGTTGTAAAATAAATTGGTTTTGAGAAATTCAGCTTTAGAGATTCAAATTAGATACAGAAAAGTTCACATTTAAACTGGGCACTTGATTGGGGATGAAAGAGAGACTTTTCCATGTAAGGTCTTACCCCACTGTATCATATTTGCTGCTTATATACAGTCTCTGTGGAGAATGCAAACCCAAATATCACAGACATTTGGAGAAGCCAAGCTAGTTTGCTTGATCCCACTTAATTGCATGGCATAAATTATGCATTGGGAACAACGCTCCATGGTGGGTTACAACGGGTGACAATTGTCCTTCGGAGACAGCGTTAATAATACAAGACATCACATATTGCCCACAGTGGATGTAATAAATAGGTCAACTCTAACAGCAAGAAACATGCTGTCGTGTGAACTTATATATAAGTCATGAAAGATGATATTTGCAGGCCGCGGCATGTGTGTCCTGATGATGTGTTGTTTAGTGCTGGACATTTGTTCCTCGCCACAATTCTGCTATTTTGGGACGATGGACCAGACTTAACACTCGACCTCAATGTGAACCCAGCGCAATGACAAAACAGCCTGCCTTTATCCCTTTTGGTTTAGGGCTTCTTTCTTATTTATGGGTCTAATTGCTTGCTCCTCTTCCTCACTGGGAGATGAAATGTTTGAACTTCTTGGCCGCAGCACTGATGTTGTGCTGGCGAGCTCCGTTCTGCTGGAAATGGGCAGAAGTAAAGAAAGAAAGAAGAAAAGTTGTGACATAATCATTACCCCAGGGCTTGTCTTTCACAGAAGGCTTGCTTCTGAATCGCAGACTCAGCTGTCTGCGAACGCACTCTATTAAATGTTATCAGGCCGATGAACAAATGATCACTAATCAAATGGGCAATGAAAGATGTCTGAGTGGCAAGGTTTGGCAGTTAACTGAGATAGCTTCCTAAATAATTAATGTCTAATTGAAAAAGGTGAATGGAATTGAAATAGCCATCCCTTGTGTATCATTTATTAGTCATAAGTCTGTAATAAAAGAGCAAAATGGAATGTAAAATAAAGAAAGATAATGAAGGAATCAATCGGCAAAGCTTTAGTCATAGCACTCGTTTTTAGATACCAGGCATCTCAATTCCATAACAGCTGCATGTATTTTTTAGATGATTTACAAAGACTGACTCTGCAGCATTATTCTGTTTATGAATGAGGAAATACGACCTAATAGCTAAATGACTTTTTTTTTTTTTTTACCAGTGTCTTCAAAATTGACTGTGATTATTCCAAGCTCATATGAGCATTTTATGGTCACCGATATGGTTAAGTTTAGGCAACAAAAACTACTTGGTAAAGGTCTGGGGAAGATCACTTAAATTGTTTAAAGGAATACTTTACTCCCCAAATGACCATTTGTATATCATTTACTTTCCCCCTGTTACACTGAATTTGTGATTGAAACTCTGTTTTTCCTGCATGCCTCAACTGTGAATGAAAAATCCAAAACCAGAGAAAATTCTCAAGTAATTTAAGTCATAAGGGTCAGCATTACACAACAGCAAGACTAAATTAAAACACCTTTAAAAACGTTTGCACGATTCATTCAGCATAATCCAAGTCTTATTTATCTGTTCGTGTGCTCAGTTCTTTCCAAAAAGACAGCCCTTTCTAACAGGAAAGTGAACTTAAAGTGGAGCTTATTGATGCTCTCTGCAAAATCAGACTCCATTAACAAAACCAATAATTTAACCTTTGCTGAACACAGGAGCTGCTGGTTTGCTGATGCCTCAATCAGTCATGTGATTTTGATAATTGAAAGGATTATTTTGGATTCAGCAAAGTCACAAAACAACATGCTGATAACTACAGATAGAGGCAGTCCAGCAGCTCCAGTGTTCAGCGAGGTACAATTACTGTTTTTGCCAGTGGTGTCTGGCTTTGAAAAAAGCATAGATAAGTTTCACTTTTAGTTCAGTTCCATATTGGGGGGTTGGGCTGTCTGCTTGGGAAGTACTGAGCATAGGACTGGATGGAAAAAACTGTGAGATTTCTAAATGTATGTTTTGATATAGTTCTGCTGTTTTAAACACATAAATATCTAAGATTTTGGATTCTTTGTTCACTGGGTGCTTGGGTTCAAAACAAAGTCCATGGATCTTCTCCACGGATTTAAGGTAACACAAAGTGAGAAAAAGACATGCAAAAGGTCATCTGGGGGTTGAAGTATTCCTTTTAGTTTAAGAAACCTACTGTTGTAGCCTTCACGTTCACACAATAACATTACATTCAGACTCTTGCCATGTTAAAAGTGTTACAAAAATGCGACCGAGTCCGGCCTTGTAAGACTGCCGTTGTGTCTTTCATGTGAAAGTGACTCAGGGGCTTATTCAAGCAGGAGACCCACATGTATAATTACTGCTATCTCATTTACATAAATTGAAGCATGTCTGACGGGGTGTGTACTGTAGGTAATTTAAAGTGTTGGAAGGAGTGATGAGTCTCTTTTTAATGCACAGTGTAATAAAATACTGTGCAGCGAGTAATCTTCATTCATTCCTATAAAACTCCTACTGCCATAGAAAACACTTCTTTCTTTATTTGAAACCGGCAGTTTGAACAAGCATCAGCCAGTTGTGTTTTGCATAGCTGAATTAGAATATTAAAGACAATATGAGGCTCCAAAAACCTTTTTTTTTCAAAACCATTCATAAATTGTTAAATTTATTCCGTGCAAAGATACAGAATAATGCATAATTAATTGACTGATTAATTAATGAATGTTTTGCAAATTTTGTTTATTAACTGCTTTATTGATTGCACCATGTAAATAGACACTTAATCACATTGTAAATTGTTTTCATATACCTATTAATCTGTTGTAATTAACCACTGAGCAAGTAATTAATAATATGGCTGGCACAGTCTGCTCTGCGAGCCTGATAAAGGCAATGATCTGCAGATGTAAAACAGCAACTGAATGCCAGAAAAGAGCAAAAGCTCCCATCACACTGGAAATGTCAACACTCTCAAGGATATGGAGATGAGGTCTGAGTGACAGGCTCACCTCCGACTGGCAATCAGTGTCTATATACTGCGAACACAATGCAGTCACTGTTTTTTAAGGCCCAACAGAAGACTTTTTCCCTCCTCTTACTGCAAAGCAAACTTCACAACATGTCGTTTGAATGGCTGGGATGGTTGCTGGCTGATGGCTGTGTTCAGTGTCAGAACAAGCCAAAAGGAAAAGAGGATTTCTTTTGACCTCTTCCATCTGAACAACTGCGTCTTTGACAAAGAGGCCATTTCTGGTGCATTAGTGTCAGTAGCACCACCTGCAACTGGCCAGAGTTGCTCCCACAGCATTCACCTTCTGACCCTCCCTGCCCTGCCCCGCAGAGTAAGAGTCACACTCTTTGTCACACACAAACACACACCTTGAGCTCTGTGTGTGTGCTTGTTCTTTTCTCTGTCAGGTAGAAAATGTTTCCATACCATACCATAGTTTAATGAGCAGGTGATTGCAAAAAGTGATCATTTTAAAACTGATGACACTGGACACACTAGTAGCTCAGTGAGGCTGCACTGGAGCTGTGCTCACAATGGCAATGCTAACATGCTAATGCTTATGGTGTCTTTCATTTACATTGGGAATTTCAAAGTTCTGAGCTAGAAATTTCAACCCCAAAACCCCCCAAAGTTGGATTTCTGTAAAGTTGGAGGAACCTCACTAACCTCCAACTCAAAATCCAATATAGCTGCACGGATTAACATTTTGTGTCTCACTGATACAATCATTCAGACAGTGCTTCTATCTGTGGACGTGTTGCTACCATGTTTGCATGCAACCAAAAACACAAGGTAATGAGTGGTTGTTGGTTGCTTGCTAACAATAACTCATCCTGCTAAAACTGGTATTACTAACATCTTTTCCAAGTTGCTGCATTGAAACGTTGTCAACTTGTGTCTAATGTCACTCCCCGATCCAACCTCCAACATCCGACTACCAACACAGCATTAGCAGGTGCCATTTTTATAAGGTTCATCATCTTAGTTCTGGATGTTAATATGCTAATATTAAATTAAATTCATGTCACCCCACCTCTTTCTCCCCCCTTCACACTTGTGCTTTCCTATCAATTAAAGGCAAAAATGCCCCAAAAATATCTTTAAAAAAATAAATAAATTAATAAAGTTAATGACTGGTTGGAGAAAATCATATCCCCCTCCCTCATGGAAAACTGTTAGAGAGGACAGTGTCAGACTGAAGATAGAAATGAGGTGTAACAAGCTGACAATTCTAACATTGGGCTATCAATTATGTGTAAAAAGTACAGAATACACCTGCAAACTCATTCAGTTGCCAGTGTTTCTGTGCTTTAAATAGTGGCCCATATTTTTAGGCAAATGTTTATCGGAGTATATCACAATATGTATAAGAAACACTCCTCTTGTAATCCGCATATTCACACATCAATGAAAGAGCGAACAATCCTGGAATTATCTACTTAAAGGTCTTTGCATAGGCCTACCTAAGGCAGGGCTTATGTAGTTTGATGAAATCAGAAATGTTGCCTAAGGTAGTGCTTTGCAGTGATTATCTGAGTGCAACCACTGATCCCAACATTGAAACATCAGCTGTTTTTCCCTTCAATTGCTTCTTTTTTTTTTAAACAGAATTCAGTATTAGCTTGATTATACTGCAAGCTGTTGACATAACCTTCAAATACTGACATTAATAAGAAGTTTAACAGGTCTGTTCGTGGCATGAACTGAACAGTCACGTGAATTTTCTACAGTAGCTATCCCATACTTGTTTTGGCTGTGACTACTATGTATTTCTCACAGCTGCCAAGGTACCAAATTGAATATACTGTATATCCTGCTGCACATCTAAGAATAGCTGCCATATGTCTCCACTGAAGACAAAAGTGACAAAAAAAAAAAAAGAAAACCCCAGATCTCAAATTAAAAGAGTGATTTTCTGGTGTAATACAGGAAAATCCACCTCTATCCCCCTCTTATCCCCTGTTGAGGGAGGAAAGCCGGCTGCAAATGAAAGAATCTTCTCTTGAAACCAGGCAATGTGCCAAGCACAATGTCTGTTGGCACTGCCCCTAAGGATTCTAGCTATTTATTTTTCTTCTTTTTATGTTTGGCACACAGGAGACAAAGAAAGGATTCATTCAAGACTGGCAAAGGAGGTCGACTTTTCAAACATGGCAATTAACCTGCGGCAAAAGATTTTTGGTGCGGATTTTGGATTTGTCAAAAAAGAGAAGCTAAACTCCTTAGCTGCTGCTTGGTTCGCTTTGACGGAGGAAGAAGAAGAAAAAAAAAGAGCAGGAAACCTAATTATAGAGCAGATGCAAATGGCTTTAACAACAGAGGGGACTTAAACGAAGTTAAACAACACATTAGTACAAGAGGGAAAGTTTTGCAGAGTAGTAACCGTAAATCAAACGGGGAGCAATTAATTTGAGCTGCGTTACAGATATTTCAAGTGCAGTATGAGGTCATGGCGTTCTGTCGCTACTTACTTTAGCAATCACTTGATTAACAGATTGCCAGCAGCAAAGCATCTTAACAAAAACCTATTGCTGCTAGCATAATAGGAAATAGTACATTTCTGGCATGTGCTCACCTGCTGTGTAGTAAATTACAATTTGGCAAGATGTTCAGTTTAAAACATCCTCAGGCAGATATTCAAGCTCTGATTCTTGGGTGCATTAGCTGTGACTGCTAGCTAATTTATTATATGACAACCAGCCCGCCTACTGTAACAAACAACCCGTGTATACAGTGAAAGTGAAAAGTAAATTAGGAACACCTTTACCTGCCCTGATTAATGATGTTGTTTCTTTCTAAGCGCCGAGCATCTGGTGCCGCCCGCTATCGTGCACCATGCACCCCTGGGAGTCAGGACCCAGGGCAGGTGACGACAGGTCAGAGGGCACATGTACAAAGCAGGGCGTAATGCTTGGCGAGGCTCCCTATTTCCCATTCAACAACACTGTCATTAACCTTCAGTCACGGCTATCTGATGGTAAAGCCCACTGGAGCAGCAACTCATTTGCTTAATAACGAGCCTATCTGAGAATGAGGAATGGAAATAGGAAGTCAATCAGCAAAGAACAGAGAGAGTGAGCGTATCCTTGCCTCATTAAGACATGGGGTAGTGTATGTAGAGTGGCGGCACCTGCTCATTTAATGCAATGGATACATTAGGAGTACAGTTTTAGTTTGAATAAGCGAATGAAAAATGTAGAAACTTTAAGACTTTTACTTTAGAAGCATCAAAAGAGTTAGGCGCTTCAAACATTTTCTTTCACTCTCATGTTATTATTTGATGCTGAGTTCAAGAGTTGGACTGTCACCTCACTAATAAGCCAGATTTGCGAGAAACGTGCTGTCTCGCTGCTGCAGAAAGCACATAGCCGAGGTTTGTCACAGACCGACGCAGACATTAGTCATCGGCCCAATCTGCCTCTGATGCCTGATGAATTGGCAGGCCACGGTGGAGATGGCAAGGCAGACAGCCACAGTACAGCAATTATCAATCACACACGCTGTTGGGCCACGCTCATATTTCATGCCACCATTGTCAAACAGGATGGATGTCGCACAGGTGGATTGATAGGCAGTAAAAGCCTGCGTTTATTGTCTTATTCATTTTCAAAAAGTAAATCTCTGTGGTTGCTATCTTTGCATTTAAAAGACCTTCTTCTGTAAAAAGAAGAAAAAAAGTCTTGTGAAACACTGACGGCGATCCATTAAGTATGACAGCATCAGTTATATTGACCACTTCGCACCAAACAATTTATCAGCCAGCCACTATACTAGCCCCATTTAAAAGTCTCCCCAAGGCACTTTATCTGACTCCAGAGAGGTACTCAATGTCACTTCTCTTCTTCGGCCAACTGTTAAGTCTGACAGTCAGTAGATAACTGTATTATAGTTCTCTAAAAGCACCGAGAAGGGAGAACACGTCAGAGTAAATTGCCACCCTCTGATAGTGTAATTTCAATTATAAGAGTTACATTTGAGTTTTGTATGAGAAGTTAATGGTGTCTGTGAATCTATTTGTTCATTAAACATATATAATGGATGCAGAATGAGTAATCAGAGGCGGCATTGCAAATGGCTCAAAGTACAACTGACATCAAACAAGAGAGACAGAGACAGAAAGAGATAGAGAGAGAGCGGGCACTGGAGTGGGAGAGGGCTTTAATTACATTTGATAGAGAGAGATGGCACCGGACGAACAATTTGAAGTATATTATGAACCTATAAATGGTTTTGACAACATGTTTGAGTGTCTTTATAGAGCTACACCAAGCTTTAACAACCCGTCCACACAGCACTCACACTACAGATATCACCTCCTGTCCTTATGCGACATTGAAAGAACTAAATATAGGCAGCGCAAGCAACCTGATTATTGCTGGAGAGCGTAAGAAAACTTAAGTGATAGATGTGGGCAGAGGAAAGGTGTCAGAAGCCCTCATAAAAAAAGTAATAGGATGGCTGTGAACTGGGAATAACTGACAAATAGTCCTTATCATTTGTCTGCTAGTTTCTCCTTGTTACACTGGCTTGGGAATAAAACAAGAATGTATTCAAAGGTTATATATAAAAAAAGACTGTACACAGGCAGAAATAAATGAATCTACTTTGAGATTTACTGGGGAGAGATACACTGTAGGCAGTCTGGAAATTAAGCTGAGAAAGTGGCAACACAATAATTTTGTGGTCCTATTTAGTGATAATAATCAGCATTATTCAGAATGAGTTCAGACACACTTCAGGGTGAATAACTGTGCCAAAGATTGTTTCGTGGCGCAGAAACTCAGTGCATAAACATTTAAAAATAAGGGACATATTTGCATGAGATATTGTAGTTTTCAGGCTACATTATAAGCTTATCAGAAACTCAAAATTGTAAATTTGCCATGACTTCACAGAAATATCCAGCTCTTCATCACTTCCCTGCAGTTTCCTTACAGTACATTAATTACCTTTTGTTCCTCATGCCAAAGGGCAATTATGAACATTATGGGTTCCCTTTCATTCTGTCAACTGCAGTAATACGCAGAACAATTACTTGGTGATTTTTGTTCCATCCTGATTTGATGTGCTTTATTTCTAACTAAACGCAGCATGATTACAGTAATAATGGATTTGATAAGATGGATGTAAGCCTACTACTACTCCACATGAGGATCAAAGACTATGCAAGACAGAAGCCCAGCAGTCTCGTCACATGTGTTAAATTCTTATGACCTTTTAATAATTAGCGGATTGAATGCATTATACAAAACTGGTGAAGATTTCAATGGATTCTGGGCATTTCATATTGCTCATCCATGCTGGGGAAACCTTCAAGTTTTTGTCTTCACTTTAATATTTTAATATCTCATTTGAACCACTGCCTGAGCTGGATCATGCCCTACACTCCCAGTGACATTTCAGATCTGCTCCATGCACAATGGGATGAAAGAGCTGGTGCTCGAGTGGTTTTACCATCAAAGAAAGAGATTCGGCCAGCTAAAGACTACAGGTGGAGTACTTGTTTCAAAATACTGCATAAATCCTCAGGCATAAAACTTTTCATGACATCAAAACCTATTTTTGATACTATTTATGGTCAGCATTTTTGGGCAAGAGCATTTGATGTATTTACATTCAGTAATTGTCACTATATATATTAGATTGCCTTTCTAAAGATGAGGGATCACTGGAAAAAACTGTATGGGTTATGATGGATGTATGTCATCCATTATAATTTTTTTCTGATGGCTTTAATAATTTCTCTCATGGCAACAACTGATGATCAAAAATGGGTCTACAAAACAGAACATGCTGATGATTAACAATGACATGTAATGAAATAGCAGTGTGGGTGATGCCACTAAACATGTATTAAAGGTTATGTATCAGACATTTAGACTATTAATATAGCAGCAAGCAGGCATTTGCTGCAAGATGTGGTGGAGCAGTGGCCAACTGAGCAGAAAATGATGTTATGCTGCCTCTCTGTTTTGTGATCTGAGCTTCTCTGTTGTTTGTTGTGGTAAGTTGGTCTGGCAGCACGTACATGTTAGTGTATATCCCACTGCTCTGCAGACACAACGCTATTGCAGAACAACTCCGTTCCAGAACTGTAGTGCCCACCCTCTGGTTCTCCGAGATTACCACTGTTAGCTCTGTAAGGTCTTTTTGGTGTTAGCACTGTTTGCAGTTAGCTATTAGCTGTTAGCTGCGGACTCAGCCAACTCCATGTGGAGAGCTGTGTCCAAAGAACTAAAATGATCTTCATTCTGAATAGACTTCCTTTAACTTCGACCTAAACTATGTCCATATTTCCAGGAAATTACTTGACTTTCTCTGGTGTTGGATGAATCTTACTTAAAAGGTACAATCAGTTAACTATTGCTACAAAAATACAACAGTACCTTCTTTTAAAAGAATAAATCCTCTAAGATTTGTAGCAATGCATTATGTCACACTAGGATGAAACTTCGTGTGTGTGTGTGTGTGTGTGTGTGTGCGTGTATGTGTGCAAAAATAGAGTGTACAGAAGTCTAGAATGTCTCACTCAAGTAACTGTGGTAAACAGAGCTGACCTGTGGCTGAACCAGAATTTGGCACTTTGCATGCCGACAAAACACGATTATGTTAGGGAAACATTTTTATACACTCTATCCCAAGACGAAAAAACAGTGTGAAATTCTGTATTTGTGTTTATCAAAGACATTTCTTTTGATACCGGAAGCAAGTCTACTTCAAAGTAAATCTTGTGTTGACCCCAGTTCCTGAGAATTTCTTGACAGTTCCCCATAAATCTACCTGGTACATCTACATGGTAAATACATAAACACAACATGAACATGGTTGAGAGAAAACAACGAGTGACCTTTTACCCCACATAATATTGTAAACACATAGAAAGTTAGTCCATTTTTAAACATATATATATATACACACACACACACACACACACACACACACATATATATATATATATATATATATATATATATATATTATAGCGCAACTTTTTAGTTTTTTACAATATATATATATATTATAGCATGGAAATGTTCACAAAATCAGGATTACTCATATTTGGTCTATTTTTTTAAGATAACCTTGGCATTATTGGTTTTATCTTTTAACATAGATTAGGATGTTTTTGTTTCCCTCCCATGCTTCCCATCCTCATTCTCCTATCATCAGCGCTGCCTTGATGCTAACACAATTTGGAATGGCACTGGACCATCTTCCACATTAGGGTTAAATCATCCATTTGATTGCAATTGACATAATTGGAAAATATTCTAATAATGTCTTTCCAAAATAGCAATTAAGAGCAGTGAAGCCATAGGCAACCAGAGAAGACCGAACTGAGAATGGAGGCAGAGAGGAAATGATGGGAAGAAGGCGAGAAAAAGAAAAGAGAAAGCTTTTTACGAGGCCAGCCAAGCAGCAATTGCTCTGCACAGTTGAGCAGTGGAGATAAGCCACAAAGCAGATGCCTGCATATCAAGTGCTTGCCTTAGTTGCCACATTTCCAATAGCTGACTCACAGCTCTGATTTGCCAAAGGACAGGGGTGTATGTTTGTGAATGTACTGTATTTTTTCTGCCCTATGTGCGTGTGTGGCTGTCAGTGTGTAGGGATCTAGAGGTTTCTGGGATTAGGAAGTGTTCAAGACAAAGGGAAATGTCTTTGAGAGGGTCACGGTTTGGTTATTACCTTTGCTCAGCCTCTGCGACAGGAGCAGAGCAGGAGGCATCGATCATGTGTGGCTCCGTGACCGCAGGAGCTATTCGAGATGCTAGGGGAGACAGATCAGTGGTCCACCGCTAACTTAAATGAGCTGATTGCAAACTGAAATATAGTGGCTCCACTGACATCTGTGATGGCACTGATGTTACCAAGGCTAAACATATAGGACGACAGAGATACTGTATGATGCTCTCTACTGAGCACACATGGACTCTGCATTTAAGTGATAGATCAGCATGTAAAAATGTGATTCATATTTGCAGATGTGTCAGTGCAGCTCTGTCAGATCAAATAATTTTTCAGTGTGTTTTCCATCCTTGGGTGCGCAGACAGTTCTGCCCTATCATTCTCAATAATGGCTTTTGTTTTCTGTCTGCAGCATTGATGCTTCCAATCATGTTTTCATCCTTGTTCAATTTCGACTGTTGACAACAAGTCCCGGTGAGGCTCTGACACGTCCCTTTAAAATGCAATCTGTAACCACTTTTCAGGGGAGACATACACCGGAGGAAATTAAGAACATGAGCATTTCTCCTGTGCTATGCAAATTTTCTTTAACACATTTGTCTGATGTGAAATTATAGCTGAAAACCTTGATTTGTCTTTTATTCAAGTAATTACCAAATACATATCCTGCACTCTGAATATACAGACATAAACTGCATCTGGGTGAATGTACAAAAAGGAAAAGTGACTGAACAAATTATAAAGCGAAGACTAGTAATTATTCTCAAGATATTTATGGTATTCCCAGTGACTATGCCTTAAAGAAATACAGAGAACATGAACTGATGATTGTCTGAAATACTCATAACCACACTGTGTGAGTATGCTAATTAAGCAGTGTGTTAGAGGGCTTGTGAGACTTAAAGAAATGAAGAAGAGACGGAAGACCGAAGCTGTAGCTTTAAACGCAAACATCAGGGCACCGCGGCCAATTAACAGGCACTCTGCAGTAGGAAATGCCAGAGCACATGAGATAGCAGATTAGCATTAGAAAACAGCATTATTACTGAGTGGGGCCTGTGAGAGTGGAGCAGAGTGTCAGTGATTTTTCTATTGCTGATTAGACAAACGTAAACACCAAGATGAATGTTGTGTGAAAACTGGTTATTGATTTTGCCTGTCGAGAGACAAAATCTCAGAAGGACTATTGAACCACTTCTAGGCATCGGAGATGCAGATGGATTTGTCTTTAAAGGTCAATAGAGATGATGCATGCTGGGTCGAGTCTACGTTTAGACATTAAGAAGAGTTCGACCAAAGTTTGTAGATTTGGGAGGAAGTTAGGATGTTATGGAGATATAAATTTACAAGAGGTGGATTGAAAAGGTTACCACATGTAACTGACTCTTTCCATTTTTAATGATTGGACGAAAATACATAGTAATGTTTGATTATACAAACACACGTGGTTGACGTATTCTGATATATCAAATGTGTGGAAATGACTAGAAAGCGCATATGTATTTTTAGTTGACTGCAATTACTATTCAAATATGATTTCTTTTAAAAATATTATTCATTAAATATACATCTCGACATACAGAGTTTTAAATTATATACTATACTGCTCTTTCTCTATAAGGCGGTGTAGAAATTATCCAAAGTGATAACATTTTTTTGACACCTAGCTGTTTAGCATTTATGAGCAATGTATAAATAGTAATTGTGTGCACATATAAGGGCATTTTAAAGTCAAAACGTTTTATGTTTATAAACTTATAACTGTTAGTCAGTGATTAACAACATAATATGACACAAGTTATAATTACATAAAATATTTTCATGAATTTCACATTCTTCACTGAGCCACTTTCTGGTCAAAGCTTTTTTGCATGCCACAAACACTCTCAAGTATTTATCTCGCTTTGCACAGTGAAGCTCCTCTAGATCACCGAGATACATGTGTCCTTTTCTAATCTAATGCAGAATAATCAAGTTTAAAAGATATATAGAGCGGCACGCAGTGTACATCACTGGGACTTTATCGCTCACTTTTGATTTATTTGCACATCCACAAGCAGGCAATTTGTAAACAAGTGAAGGCTGCATGGGTTTAGCCTTTTGATCTGACAGATCATTAAATGTATGACTTTGGGAAGATATTTCACACAGCAGTCAGGTTACGGATAGATTCATAAATGATAACATCCCTGGGTAGAGTCCTCGTCCGAATAGAAAAAAAAAACAAACTAAAGAAGACTCATCACTAAAACAGCAATGTTCCAGACATTTTCTACAGCAGTGTATGCAAGAATCTTTATATATCAGAGATTTCTGCAACTGCTATTTTGCAGTCTGAACAGATTTCACTGATCTGTAAGGAAGAGGATTAAGTAAAACCCCCTGAAACTGTTTATATTTCAGGTTCAAGTTCGGTTTTTATCACTTGTGTGGAAATTATGTTTGCATAAAGTCAGAGAGTGTGGCATTGCACAGGCACGCTCACACGCATAAAATGCACACTACCGCAAAAAGAAGCATAAATATGGTGTTTCATTACTCAGCATTACATCAATAGCGAAACATCTTTATTTCCTCACAGTAAATCAGATCCACTTCACAATGAACCGTGTTGCCAGAAATCAATTTTATGGTCACAGCCTTATCTCCATTTGTTTAATCGAGTTATGATTAGTGGCACAAAGCATTTAATCGTACTAATTGCATTGATTTTACTGCAACTGTGCAATTAAATGTATTTTAAGAGCATATAGAAAAGTTTCTGTTTTAAACTTCATGCTATCACACTTGCCAAAATCACATTGGGGTATTTACATGCACGCAGGCTTGTTATGTTTCTATTGGACAAGTTTATTTGGCAAGGAATGGGACTTGATATGTTAATGAGCTGCAACAGATCGCTGCCAGCGGAATTAATTTGTAAGTTACTCCCGACCGATTTGAAATGATTAATCATCAGATTAATGGCCGACACAATAATGAAGTAAAACACTGAAATGTGCACCTTGATCACACAACATCCAGAGTTCAGCAAGGGGCAGGAACCGAAACCTGCCTGTATGAGCTATAAAGTTAGCAAATATACACTGTAAAGAAAGTAAAAGAACTGCTAAATGGACCCTGGTTGAAATCTGGAAGAGTATGGATGCGGATATTATCTCGACAGTAAATACCAGTCTTTATTCTTTTCATCTTTCAGTTGATTACCACAAAAACAATTGAAATCCTTTCAAATAATGGGGTATTACTGTGTTTCAGTCTAAAATTACACGCCACATCAAAGGTGTGATGCTGTGCTGTTTGATTCGGGAACATTTTGTGGCTTTTAGTCAGACTGTGTGAGTGACAGCAGCAGGGAATCAGAGAGGATTAACTCAGTCTTTAATGTTTCCACCCTGCATGCAAAACAGTTGAGCTTGTCAGTTAAGATTGCATCCACAAAATGCTACAAGGGAGGTCATGAGAGGGAGATCAGTGGATTTTGAGCACAATGAAGGATGCATGTGAAGCCTCTTTACATGCATTGTAATGGTAATATTACATGCGGATAAAAATGATGCAGGGAGATACATTAGGTTAAATGCTATATCCTATAATACAGTAACCTTAATTGGTAAAAAAAAAAAAAAAAAACAAACTTCTATCCTACATTGCACAATGACATAAATTGCAATTTAATATAAGATAAAGCTCTGACAGTTTGAAGCAAAAGGGAGCACATATCAATTCTGTCTTTGTTTAATTTAGTGCTGAATAAAACCTTAGAATAAAACCGTTTAGATTATAGAAACAGAAGAGATGCCAGTGACTAAAGCGAGGAAACGCCAGTGACTCATCACAAATGTTTAGTCACTGACAGATAAATTCTTATACAAAATAAAGCAGATGCATCTGAACAAATGTTGAACTCCTATAAAAGTATGAATTCATTATTTTAGCACGGAAGCATCTCCACAGCTGGAGATTTAGCGCCACTGAACCGAGAAAAGGATTAGCTTTTTGGTGCAGCCTGTTTTCTTAGAATGAAAAGGTGCAATATGAATACATTAAAAATATTTTGGCATTGTATAATATTATTTTACATTTTGGTAACACTTAATGATAAGGGTAAAAAAACAGAACAAACAAACAAACAAAACATGCTTGATAAATTTATACACACCTCATGATTTGGTGAATTAACTGTATAATGAATTCCTGTTCAAGAAAAGTAACTATGATTTTACATCATTTATAACCGTGATCATGAATTAATGAATGCTAACTCACAGTTACTTCATGCATTAACTAAAACTGCTCGAATCCAATTTAACCCATCTTCATACCCAGTGTGTAAAATATGCCTGCCTGATCTGTGGTCTTTGGATCCTGTTTCTGATGCACAATTACCTAACAGTGTCTGTATGTGATGCAGGGGCCTTTCAGCTAACGCCAGTGTAAGCCTGTCCATGGCATAATGTCGTATAAGTAGTGAGAAAGGCTGAGTAGGCCAGGAGGGAAAGGCTCGTGGATTGGTCAAACACAAGGTGAACTTTCACCAAGGAGACTGATGTTTGTGTCCCATGAATAACAAAAGGCAACTTGAGTCATTTCAACCAAACAATGCGGTTAATGTTGTACATCACATGCCACAGTTGTAACATGATGTAGTCACTAAGTTATGGTAACAAATGTAGTGAAGCATGATTGTTTAAACTTGTCTTTTTCACTCAGTAACTCATGGCAAGACCCTTGATATTGCTCTGTCTAATAACCTGCTGGAGGGATTTGGTTTAAGTCTCTTTAATGTACTCCCGTCTTTTAACAACAACAAAAAATACAAATAATACATTAAAAAAAGTAATAATAATCACAATTCACCTCCTGGCTTTTAAATTTACTCAAAGATCATCCTGAAAACAAATATCTCATATCTCTTTAAGAATAGCTATTAATTAACAGGATTCCATTAAATCTTGTAAGGTATTTGCATGTGAACAATAATTCATTGATGATTAATTAACTACTTACTAGTCATAGTGACTTGAACATGTTTTTAGTTGTGAGCAACAATAATTCATAATTCATCCTGCATTAAGTCCTTCATTAAATCATCATTAGTCATACATTAGATATATATTACTTTTTTTATGGTGCTTATAGTGTCATGAGGTGTTGGGATCACTGTCAGTGTTGAGGAAATAAGTGCTTCCGTCATTTCTTTTTATTTCTTAAATATTTTTTCATTAATTACTGTGTCTTTAAAACAACTGCTTGTCAACATCAAATTCAAATTAAACTGTGATACATGAAAGATAAGAATGCTTTATTATAAATTTTATCTCATCAAGCATCAAGTGTTTTAGCTACTATACTATGCATACAAGCTATTATGAATTCAAACAGAATGATCAAAATTTTAATATTTATAGTCTACCGTTTCTTTCTGCTTGCTTATCAATATTGCAGGGCACGCAAACTGCACAGTCTGCATTAACCATGTCACACCAGTGAGGTAACATTATTAAATAATCAGACGATCAATATCAATCACACTTTATCGCTGCTGAACCAGCAGAGGAGAATGGACAGGGGGTTATCTTCACGTTCTTTTTCAAGAAAAAAAAGAAACATCTAATCCTGTTTAGGTTTCAAACAGTTCAATTTCGCTGTCAGCCATGTGGAATTCAAAGAAAACCCATGGGGTGCCAGAAAAAAATTTTGTGCCTGCAGCAGGCAGCCATACAGCTTACTCAGACCTTAAAGATAATCAGTCAGTCAAGCGGCAGCACAACTCTTTTGATACAAATAAACTTGGGCAGGTTTCATGTGGCCATGGCCGATTATATGTTCAGTTCGCCAGGAGTTCTGGGGTCGGGACTTTGCTGAGCATGCACTGCATTAAACTTCAGTGGGATTCAACGTCTCTCCTCCTCTGTCTCTGCCTTTTGACTATCTCGACTGTCTCGCACGTCTGTAGACTGCATCCTACCAAGAAAGCTGACAGATTCAGACTCTGTAGTGATTTGCTGACAGTAATTCTCACACTTTTACCAACCTGCTGCTGTCAGGGAGGTGCTGGCAAAACATTGAATTTTTTTATTGTCTCACAAAAACAAAACAGATAGTAGAGTGAAGAGACATGCTGTCACAATGAGTGTTCACTTTACATACCCACAGTAATGCAGCAGCATATGCTCTCGCAGACTGTGTATTAATGTAGTCAAGTCAAGTCTGCGCAGCTGACTCGCACATTAATCTGTGTAGAAATACAAGTGGTATTTGTCATTTATTGTGACACTTGGCAGTCACTTAGATACTTTAAGTTGGTGGAGTGTTTTGCTCGATTGAATAACATCCTTTGAGTATTTAATTGCAACAACACTTATTAGCCTTTTCCAAAATCAGTGCAATGCAGACTCTTATTTTGGTACATGGACTGAAGAGCTGAAGAAGTGGAATTTTCTTTGATTGTTGTATTAGCAAAATGTCATATTTGAGGGAATTACTATCAGAGTATGAGACACGGTTTGAAGTGATTCAGAAAAGCCTGGCATTTAATGACACTGCAAGATGTTTGATCCCGGCTCTCTGCAGAGTATGAACCCAGATGAGTTACTCATCCAGACGCCAGTTTTTGAATTTCTTCGTTTACTTAATCTAGTAGCTCATTCTCAGTCTGCAACACAAGGCGACAGTGAAGTTCCATCTATGCCAAGTCCTTAGAAACATAGGCTGATTAACCATGTGATTCCCACCACACCCTCTCCTCTCTGATTATCATTTACACTGTCAATTTGTCAATTTATGTATTGATGAGGAGCAATTGATAAATTCAGGTGACATATTATAAAGAGTGACAAACTATGATTTTTTTTTCTAAACCTAGCCAAACTGCAACCATTTCACATTTAACCCATGTGCTTAAAACTTTGACTGTTAACAGCCAAATATGGCATTTTTGTCATTATCTCCTGCCACCGGTATGGGCGCTAATTTAGGAAATGCTCCTATGGGTTGTATAAAGGTTAGTTCACTCCATGGTGGGATTACGCTGGACTGTCTGTATGCACCCAGAGCTCTACAACTCAACTTCAGTGCTGTACAGAGACAGAACAAAAGAGAAAAGTGAGCAAAGCCATAGGACTTCACCGTAAGTTCGGAAAATATGCATGTGACTTGAAAAAGCTATTTTGTTGAGTTGCCTGCAAAACTCTCTAAGTAATTTATGGTGGGCTTTTCTTGTGAAAGGTAAATGAAAGAGTGAAGTGGTAGTGCGCTGCCGTGGACAATGTGAAAAATAAAAAAATGTTCCCTTCCTGGTTAATGCTGGCGAATAGCACAGAGCATCAGTGTTCACATAAGTTTATTCCAGCTATCGGTTGTGCTTTACTACCAAGTTCGTACAAAAGTTAACATTAGCTGTCTCCCTGCAGTTCGTTCACCATTCACAGCTGTTAAAGAGGAATATTTGCTAATTGAAAATATATGAAAAATAAAAATTGAAAAATAAAAAAAGCCCCCCACTGCTGTATTTGCACTGCAACATGAGACAAAAAATTTCTTTGCATTTGGTGTAAACACACCTTAACAGAGAGGGAAGAAAGGGCCTGTGTGGTGGTATGGGTTGGAGAAACTAAAAATATGATTATAGCCATTGGTTTTGACAACAAACCAAATATATTTAGTAAAAAGAAGTTTAGGATACTTTCTGCTTACGGTTCATTCTAGACCTTTGGCTTTCTGTTGCATGAGGATTACACAAATAGTAGATAAACAATGAAAGAATATTCAGTAAATGAGATTGTCTTCTTACTCCGGTAGCTTGGTAAATAAAGCCAAAATAATTTTGCTGTCTCCTGTTCCCTGTTGGGGTTTAATGGAATTGTAATAATGTGAATACTTTAGTACCTTTTTTTTTACCCATGGAAGGAAATTTTCATCCTCCAGGGAGATTAAGGATAGGTTCAACTATAGGACAAGCTCCCTGAGGCTGGAGGGACACTTCAGCAGCTGAAGAATGCTGGACACACTGCCAAAAAAAGCGACCGCTGGGACACTACATCTTTAACATAATACACAGTATGTCCTAAATGATATTTGGTGCTACGGTATAGCTCTTTGTATGGCAGGAATTACTCTGCTTTTCTCATGTTGGTCTGACTGACCCAGAGCTGCAACACAGCACAAGTGTAACGTGTATTTTTATCAAATGGACATTTTTCAGCTTGATATTATGAAAATAGATGTTTACTTGGTGTCTTCTTGGGGAGGTGGTTATTATTATTTCCAGGTGTGTGGTAATATACTGTAGATTTTATGTCTCTCAACTGGATTCCAGATTTTACTGCTTCTGAAGGCTGTAGAAAACAAATTTTTAACATTCACTCTCTACCCTTCAGAGATATTTATCTGCAATACATGCAGTTAAAGCGGTGTTTTACCTATTCTTAAGGCTGTTTTCTTTTGTCTTTTTTGCCATTTTCCTTCATCCCCGCCAGAATTTGAATTATTATGACATGCATTTATCATTAGAGGCAAAACAAATTCACTCTACTGCTGTTCTTTATGAAGGTTAAAGCTCTTTATCTGCAGGGCCTCACAAGACGGATGGCGAGTAATAGCCTCCCCATCAGCACAGCTCACTCATAATTCTCCCAAAACAGGGAAAAAATAGGCTTATACTAAATCTTGTTAATAATTTATCTTTGGGGGAAAGCTAAGGCGCAATGTGTTCCACATTTCATATTGAAAGATTTTTATGGATACAATTAACAGGTTCAAATGGTGTATTTTTGTCGAAGCAGCAGATAACACAAGAAGCATTTGTAAGGTGTCATGTAAAATGACAAAGTGTGCTTTTGCAATATCAGAGGTTGTTTGTCAGGTCTCTGTCATCATTTACCTTGTGCATTCACTCAGAGCTGAGAAGCTGTCGGAAGACAACAAATGATGAAGCATCAAAAAGGAAAGAGGGATGCCAAGAGATGATTTAAGCCCAAAATACATTGTCTAAACAAGGTCTCACTGTTACAAGCTGCACTTTTTGCTATAAATGAAATTAAACCAGAGAGGTCAACTACTGTGTGAGATCTATGGCCAGTAATAAGCACAAGAATAAAACTCTTGTGTTAGTTCCTTGCAGGCTGACCCACACTAAAATACTTTTTCTAATATTAACAGATGTGGAAAATGTAGGAGAACGATGTGGTAAATTTAACGTTTTTTTTTCTATCATGAGTGGACAGCAAAGATTTGGTCAAAACAGCACACCATACTAGGAAAGTCCATTCACGTACAACGTGAAGGGACATACCGACTCTCAAAAACTGAAATCTTTTCAATTTCTTTGTACCAAATGTGACTTTAGAATTAACAAATATGGCAGACGATGGGCAGAAAGAACTAGCTGTTTGTTTTGAACAACTTTTTACAGAAAATTCCCAAAGAAAAAATAGAAATATGGATAAAGTCAAGGAGAGGGCATAAACATGGACTGTACATGTTACAGCGCAAGCTGAGGTGAGTCAATTCTGATTTTAGTCCAATGTGGTTTTCATTTAAACCCTTTGAAGCCCACAGAACCACCAGAAACTGCTGGGGTCTTCCTTATAACAGATAATTTCATATTGTAAATATTAAACATTATGAATATTTGGACTTCTGAGCTGATCGCCTGATGTAAAACATACTCTTAACACACCCACACCACAGGGAAATCTGTCAGGATGAGCTTTAGAACCATCAAAAAAATCAGAGATGGTTGGGACGGTTGACAAGGCATCAGGCCGAAAAACATCTCGAATCTAATTTAATGTGCCCCGGCTTAAGATCCTGAGCTTCATGATTTAATGACAAAACAGGTTGGAAAGTTGCCCATTTAGTCATTCTGATTTTCTCCAGCATGGCCTTTGCAGGTCTTTTATTTTGATATCATCTCTGCTTGACAATGAGCCATCAATTAGTTAAGCAGCAGTTAAGTTTCTGCCACCTGTGTTCAATACTGTGGACTGTTGCACAGTTGGGATGTGATTCATTTTATTGGGTGTCTGAGCTTTCCATTTGTTCTCATCAACAATGCAGTCATCAGATGCATCTTTAGTTGGCACTCTCAGTTCTCAATATCATCCAACACCTGGCTGTTACACTCAGCACCCCCTGCCTTGCTGCAATTCAATTGTTTAGCTATCTCATCTCAGCTGTCACCATTTTCCTGTGCCAGCATCAAATTTGTGTAGCCACACATTTTAAAATATTTCCTGAGATTTCTGTTGTGGTTAGCAAGTGCAGTTAAATACTACAGCAAACACTCCTGGAGCAGCTAATTTGTCAGAAATACAACACAAGAGCAACTGGTGCCTCTGTTTGCAGAGTAGCTAAACAAATTTACACTGTTTAAAAAAAAAGAAGACAGTCATTGATTTCTTGCTGCACTCACAGCAAATAGTTTTCCAGAGAGCAGTGGGGCACAGTAAATTTGGTTACCTTACAAAGGAGCTGGAGGAATGCGGCCTGTCGCCTGAAACTCTTCATCTGATATCTCACTGTGGCTGCTAGCTTCTTAATCCATGACTCCCTGCAAAAATGAAGAAAATGACCATGTTTTGTCACATCTGCGTGCACCTCATTGACAAACACACTGAACTTCCCCTGACTGCTTCACAGTGAAAGCCACTGCAGGTTTTACCAACTGACCGTATACAGTAATGCTTCACATTACTGTATTTGGTCAGCACCAACAGTTAGGAGAGTGAACAGTGAGCATGATATCAGTTAGATCAAATTAAAGACAGCAACACTGGATTACATGCATACACACTGTTTCTGAGAATCTCCCGGACGTGGGAAATTTGAATCCAGCATGGGAATGGCGGACTCCGCCATTAGTAATGACAGAAACTATCTAACGAGGTAATTACTAAATCCAAATGCATTTAATGGTTACTGTTAGACAAAAAAATCAGAAACAGCATTTGATTCACGATAATCTGGGAAAGGATTGTTGATTATTGTTTAGAAACATGCTCACTAGCAAAAGTGAAAGTAAAAGCCAATCCCAGATTCACCCTCGTTTGGCGTTTTGCCTCACTGTATTTGCGTTTTTTGGTGCTGTGCTGATGCCTGCTGCTTATGTCTGGCACTTGGAAACTGTTTTGTAAAGCCCCAACTTCACTAAAGTGCCGACAAACATCACAAAGACAGAAAATAACATGACAGTAACAAAATATAGATTGAGAGCAGCATGTTTGCAGAAAAATACACCACAAGACATATAGACAATAATATTTTAAATGGCTGGGACTATCAGAGAACAACAGTAACAACAAAAATATTACTATAAAAAACAATAAAGACGAAGAAGAACAAAAAATTTTTTAAAAACAATCTTGTTTTCAAATGTAAAATAGTAAGAGAATAAAGTAAATCAATAAAAACACTCTGAGATTGTTCTTTAACTGCCGAACAAACTGTATATCCTCTGGGAGCCATACTGTATTCTCTCTCACTATGTTTCTGTGTCTCCCTCTTTCTTTGTAATCCCCAAACTCCCTCACTGCATGTCTCAGGTTTTCGGTCCAAGGTCGGTGAATTACACAAAGCCTGTCAGCTTCCTAAATTCCAATTATGGTTTCGACCTCTGCTCTAAGCGTGTTGTGAGGAGTCCTTGACAGGCCCAACACAATCAGCCCCGCGGTCATTATCGTATATCAAACACATTGCAGCATTAGTGACAGTGTCAGTGCTCGAGGTGAAACCTTCATTTTATGAATGGTGGCCCTGACAAAGTGTCACATTATTGTGGATACAAATTTAGTCATATCTGCCAAATGAATAGGTGTTTGTAAATGAGTTGTAATAGAATAACAGGACTGCAATATGGAAAACATAACCGTGTTATGTCTTCTTAAAATTAAATTTTGCGTGCAAATGATGCACACACGACATAAATGACGATCCAATTTTACAGTGATGTGTGCACTATAAAACACTGCTATGAATGCCTCCAGTTGTCAGTGGGCTGTGGTATCTTCATTTTCATACATCATTGTTAGTAGCCTGTTGGGTTGTAAGGGAGGGCTTTGCAAGCTCTGAATGTAAATCCTGGATGTTTTCCTTTCTTTTCACATCTTTGCTGTTTTTGATTCATCTAAAAGCAAAGTTGCCCCCCCCCCCCCGGATCTGTAATTTAAATAAACTCTTGTTTGTACTGACGAGTTGTTGGTGTTACGAATCTGCCTTTTCAGCCTTGTGTTTTGATAGGTTGTGACACACAGACCTTGTAAAGCTCTTTAGGTATTTCGAAATGACATCCTGCTTTCAGCAAGGTTAAGTGTATACAGGATGTAGCCCTGCATGTGATGAGCGCTTGGCCTGCTGGGACACAAAAATCTCAGGTCCTATGTATACCTGAGCATGCAAGACTTTAATTTTCCTGAAAAACAATCTATAGACCCATACAAACATAATCCCTCTCAATCATCACTTATGACTCACTGTGTGTGTGGCGGCATTATGTACCTGCATGGACTCTTCTCTCTGCCTGTATTTTCTTCTTATTTAGAATCTGGAGTTAACATTCACTTTTTTTTGGAGATATTGTTTTGCCGTGTTTAACAGTAACCAATAATTGCTGTAAAGTATACTTTAAAATTAGAGTGAGGGATTGAGCAGATGTGTCTGGTTCTTGTTTGGAAAGGCTTAATATATCTGTTTTTGTATTTATATATTAAATGTCATAAAGTGTTGATAAAAGGTACATGGTTATAGGTGAGGCACAAAAGAACACTACCTTGAGCTTTTTTTTAAGGCCTAAACCACCTCTTTTGCCATTAATATGCATTAGCGTTTTTCTTTTTGTCATTGCTGAGCCAGTAAAAAACATGACATGACTTTGTTGAGTGTGAATACCTGTGTAGCTACTGATGGATTTGTGAATATTTTTTTTAAAATTTGTTTCTATAGTTTTTGTCATCCTGACGCATTACGTCCTGACGCTGTTTACCTCACTTTTTCAATGACAGAATGGGTCTAAACTGTACAAACTTTGTGAATATTAGTCACTCATACAGAGACGCATGCACACCCTAACACACAGCACATACAAACTCTTATTACCTGTGCATTTTTCATTTTTGTTTACTTGATTCTAGTTGTTAAAATGACAATTTAACTGCTCTTGTAATTTGACTTGAGGCCATTATACACCAAGTCCTTATATTTTGTCCAAAAATGCTGTACTTTATAACACTGGTTTGACTTTCTGTATTTGTTTTTCTTCCGTTAAATTCTAGAGAGAGTTGTTTGACCAAGAAGCACCAAAGAAAATGTGGCGTAACCTGCAGGACACATACATCAGCACCATTTCATGACCCGGATAGCCTACTTTTAACAGGTCAGATAGTAATATTTAGGTGGATGATGATGACGATGAGAAGGATGTAATAGAGGATAAAAACCACACAGGTCACAGAGAGGGAGGACAGCTCAGCCTCTTCAGGCAGCCGCAGAATCAAGTGCAAAATGTAAGGAGAGTGAGGACAGCCGGGAAGGTGTCTCCACTGAAGAGAAGGAGGCAGATGTGTCTTGTATTGTGAATTTTTGCAACAATCAAAAAAATAAAAACACATCAGACTCAGACTCAGTGTGTAAGGTTCTGTGTGTAACGATTTTTATCGGATGATGGCTTGAAAAGAAAAGTGTGCAAAGGCCTTGAATTGTGAACACTAAATTCTCTTTGTCGTCACACCTTATCTTTTATCATTCAGTCCTTGTAATTGTTTAGGACATGCATGCCGTCAGCATTTCATTGTAGTTGCATTTCCACACTTTCCTTGTAGTACCCTGGGAGACCCTGGGAGACCCTATGAATCCTGTATGGACATGTGTTTCCTCTACAGACAGTACTCTTAAATATTGGTGGAGTTTTAGCCATGTCACTGCTTCAATAAATCCTCAACCTTTTAGAATAAGATCAGTATGTTCGGTAACCCCAACAGAGGTTTGACGAAAAACAGGATGGAATGGATTGGTTTTATTTGCACCATCCACAACTTTTGACAATGTAAAATAAAAAATAACTGTTTAAATATGATACGAACTGAGCTGAACTCAACACGACTGCTTGCTCCTGCCAGGCACACTGTAAGCATTTGCACACGCAGGACATTAGCTGACCTATAGGCACAGACACATATTGTACATATACTCTCGAGGTCACGCTTTGCTCCTGGATTTACTTTAGTTTAGAGTTAACAGCGCGAAAAATTAAAGAACCGTCAGGTTTACTTGGTTTGTGCTGAGTCTGGTTTGCTCCTGAGAAAATCACACAAGCAGTTTTTGCCAACTAGGCCTCAGGATGATTTAGTAGACTCTCCGCTCTCAGTCATTATCTCCAATACCAAATCTCATAAAAAAAGCTGTTGGTGTCGCAGAGGGATGCATCCTGACACTCGTCTCCAGGGCTTCATAAAAACCTGCAAACACTCTCAGACTTACACTTCCAATAACCGTATGAGGCACAACAAGTCCTCGGGGTAACAAGTTGCAGGAGGACAAATGTGTGTGTGATTTGTAGAGTGTTGAACATGTTGTTAAGTGTTTACAAAATCTTATGCAAGCAATTCGGACAGGTATGTATACTGTGATTATCCGAGGCTTTGGGAAGTGCCCTCGGCAGCGACAATACTCCATTGATTTCTGTAATCACTTTGAGGTAATTATGCAGGAATACGCTGAATGAGCTCCTCGGGGGACAACGCAGAACACTTTCTGTAGTGCGACTGTGTGATCGCAGCTCCCCAGTGAAACCCACCATGCTCTGCAGCAACCCTCCGCCACAGAAAAGCTCCGACTCGACACATTAAATATGGGCATTGAGGGATGGATCTTAATGCAACAGAGCAGCATCAAAAACAGAGGGGCCCGCATACATTACTGCACGCTTTAAAGTTTACTTTGTGCTTGTCTCGCTAACCCTCTTCTTTTAAGTCAGGGGAACAACTTCAATACAGATAGTACAGTCTCAGCCTGGGCTTTGGGGGTTGGGGTGGGGGTGCTGTCAGGCTCCAATTATATTGACAACTTTTATTTTAATGAAAACAACACACAAAACATTGTCAAGCATCAGTGGAGGAGGTGAAGCTCATAAATACAGTTGGCATTGATCTATCTAAAAGATACAACAAGCCAATTTAAATCAGCTGATTCACCATATCATAAGAACTTAACATTGGCTAAACTCCCACCTCCAAGCAGCAATTATCTTAGCGAACCAATGAGCAATTTTCATCCGAAGGAATGGCCTCTACTTTACCTTTACTGTTCTATCTATACATACACGGTTTCAAGACTAAAGCTCTGAATTGTTGGAGTCAAAAGACAGAAAGTATTTGGCAAAAAATAAGCATTCTCACCAGATGATGATTCATAGAAGAAAATAAAAAATAATATGTAAAACAGCATTCACAGATACGGAAAGGACACACTTTGCACCTTCAAGACCCGTTTAAACACCTTTTGAAGCTGCCATACTCAGTCTGATTTTAAAGTGACACATACATCTTGATTTGCACTGATAATGTTTTATTGTAATGACTTTATACCTAGTTTTCATGGCAATGATTTTGTCACATTATAACTTATTAATGTATATTACTGTTTGTTTGCCTTAATGATGCATTGCTGCTTGTTCTGAACTATGTCTTGTAAGGTGTCATTGTGTGTTTTGATCGGCGCCTTTAAGTTAAATGTATTATTATTATTATTATTAAATATATGCCGGCAACTAACAGGGAAGGACTTTGTGGATGATTAATTAAATCACAGAGGAGTGTGCGCATGGTATTGAACAATAATAATAGTAGTGCATATAATAATAATAATAATCATGATAGTATAATAACAATAACAATAATGGATGTGTGCTGACAGGGCTTGACAGAGCATCTCAAGCGTATGTGACAAACGGTTTCCGCTCAGTAAGCAGAGGTGATTTTAGAGATGAGGGCTGAGGCTGTTCCCCTCAAGCTGTCACAGGAAGCTGGCAGCATCAGTTCCACTGACACATCTGAAATTGGCTTTGGTCTACCTGTGTGTATACACCAGGCTCCACATCGACCTTTTGCTGCACTGATCAGCCAGAAAAAAGGGCAAAGTAGTAAAGGACAGACAGGGAAATGAGTTGTAGTTGGATGAAGAACATGCTTTGTCACGGTGGTTCACTATAAAGAGCTCTTAGTCATATGTCATGTTAATAGAGTGCAACATTAATGTCATAAATAAAATGAACAGCGGGTAACATAATCCACACGCAACCTATTTTAATAGCTGCTGTGTTTCCTCCTGTTTCATATGGAAATGCACACAACCTTTATATAATTTTACAAACCCTATCTGTATCTTTCATGTACTTTTAAAAGAATCCCCATTTACCTCATTTGCATAGGCTGTGAGGTTTTTCTTGAATATCTTAGTCATACTTAAGCTCCCTCCGTTTATTATGGCGCAAACACTTTCTCTCCCTTTTGTTCAAAACACTTAGATTCAAGATTTACACCTACAGTGCTCAAAATGCCAAGGACAAAGCTCACAAGTTAAATTTCAAACAATAAATCAGGTGCCCCGATTTAGCGCATGCATGAAGTCCTCCTCGACAGGGCTTACTGTACGTGTTTGCACTTCTTAAATCAAAAGGCTTTCTAGTGGCTAATGTGATTTTCCCTGCATTTGTGTGTTGGCTGTAGCTCTTACGTGACTCTCTCAGATAGTGGAATCGTTGTAAATTCCCGAGGGTGTTTTTGGAAGACTGTTGTTCCTAAGATGCTCTAAATAACATAAAGCCCCCAGAGCTGTACTTATACCATGCCTGCCTATGTACTGATATTGTAAGTGATGCAATCCTGGACTTGCCACTCAAAATTATGGTGATGTTACAGTACATCTGCTCATGAAAGTTTAATGTGTAAACTGCTTTTAGGCATGTTTGGTGCTGTGTTATGCATACATCTATTGCAAGTCTACAGTGTGCATATTGCAAAAAAAGCTTTGGGGAAAAACTGACAAGGTGTGTTTGATGCAGATTTTCCATCTGGAAGGAGGCGATAGCTTCACCCCGGTCTGTTTGTGAGAGGGACCCCTAAATGTTACAAACATATTTTGCTGAGCTTTGGTGGACAGGGTGTCCCTAGGGACTGATCCACTTCATTGATTTCAGGATCTGGGACTAATCACATGGGGTTTTTATGGATTTTGGATTGTGTTCATAAGCATTTTGTTTTATTTACATGCTGATATGGATGGCTGGAAGATATATATATATATATATTTTAATTTGTTTGTTTGTTTGTTGTTGTTTTTTGTTAGAGAAGAAGCAATGAACGATTAACAAATATTATCTATTAAGGAGTGCAGTTTAGCAGCTTAGAAAACCATCAGTGCCTCGGTGGACATTTGTGCAAGACAACCAAGTGCACTCTAGTTCCTGTATTTCATTATATTGGCCCAAAAGCTCAATTAATGCTGAAAACATACTGGTTAAGGTGATTTAATTATTTCAGTACTGAATTGTTCTCAATTTGCAACTCACTGAACACTGAATGCAACAAAGTGAACTGTGCATTTAAAATACAATTTTCAAAACTGTCTTTTTGTATTGTTCTTTTATCATTACAGGGCATTGGATGTATGGAGGAAGTGATTCCCTTCAGAAGAGCTTGGATTAAACATACATGCTTGTGATTAACTTCCATCTGCAAGCAGACAAAAAGAGTTGGAAAAACTAAAAAAAAAAAGTGCAGATCTTGCTGCTGCCCAAGTGAATCGTGGACACCCTAGACAATACTTAAAAGATTTATTCATCTTGTATCGTGCCTTTTGTGATCATAATGTACAAAGTATGGAATTAATCTGCAGATTCAAAATGAAACAAAGCTTAGACTTTGAGCCACAATGGAGGCCAACATGTGGCCTACAACAGAGAAGTTAAAGCTTGCTCTTTTTAGCCGAGGCAATATCAAGAAAACTTGTATTTCAATCAAACCTACCAAGTGTATTTACCGCACAAACTGAAGCCAAACTCACAAAACATGTAGCAACAAAGTGAGAGAACATTAGCCAAGTAAAACTGGTAACAGGACACAGACAAATCTTGAGATGTACAATATAGGTCATATAATAAGAAACTAAAGACTGAAGAACCTTGAAAGAGATACAGCGTGTGCATTGCTGAAGTGGCACAGGTCACACAAGGTACCCTGCGGCGCCGCTGGAACAACTGAAATGGACTTGGGGCACCCGCAGAAAGAAATGCACTGTTGGCAAAAGCCCCGTGACGTTGATGAATGTTGTCCTCGGAGTGTTAGGTAATATTCTCTGATGAGATGCAGCGTGTGCTCCGGCCCACAAGGTTGTGAGTACAGCACAAAAGTGATGACGTGAGGGTGTTGAAGCCAGTACAGTGAGGCCACAGGGAGGAAGGTGGAGGAGTCACGAGAGCAGTGATGGAAATAATTCAAGCCATCACACCTGGACATCTAACATGAAATACAATCACCTAAATTGATTTTTTTCTTAGGCAGATCCATTTCAGGTATTTGTCCTCAACTGAACAAGATTGAAACATGTTTTTGGATGAGCAAACAAACCTATAGAGCACATACAGTGTACAGCACACTGATGTTGACATTAACGGACTATAGACAAGAAACGATAAGATAAGCTCCTTATATTCAGCAGCGTGGTTGCATTCCCCTATGAATTCTTCGGTGTTGCCGTCTTAATTAATTCCTTGTTCTGACTTCTTGCGAGTTTGTGTGGGCAAGATTTGACAAATCCATTGTGTAAGGTGTTATGGACTGATTAAAACAACCAGTGACAAGACATTAACCAGTGTTCCAAATCTGCATTTTGACACGCAATGCCAGAACAACAGTCTGGCTCATCACTTGATGTCTGCAACATAAAATAGAAAGGAGCATTTGGCAGATGCCAAAATGAAAACACCTTAAGTTGAGATTTATTTAAAAAAAAAAAAAACAGAATAATTGTGAATCAGTATTGTCTTGCTCTGTCCTAAAGTTGCCTGGCAAGCAAAGCAATTTCGCCAAAGACAGGACTGCTGTTTTAATGTTTGTCTCAAGTGCTGGTTCAATATGAGGGTGGTTTTATTGAGCGTGACCAGCAAATCACTCAAAACAGGCTTTGAGGGAAAACAACAAAACCGATTATCAAGAAAACTTTCACAGACTTAGAAAAAATGGATTGTCTGCATAGCTGCCAGAGTTGGGTTATGACCTGCACAATCCACAGAAATTACTTTAATAACAGTCAGTTCTTGGATTAAGGTGAATTATTATTTTCTCTGTAGTATTTTATTTATGAAATGCACAGTAGGTACACTGTGAATTCAAAGAGAAACAAACAAAAAAACAAACAACAAAAGACCAGATGTTACTAGAAAGCCTTCTTGCAAAAGGGTGACAGAGTCACGAGGCACTTCAGTGCCTTCTTGTGGCCGCTCTCCATTTCTTCCTCTTTCTCCTGCTCTCTAGTATGTCACTTTCAGTACACAGGACACTGAACATTATAGACCTTGAGAAATACCATGTAAAATACTGTTAAAGGTGATATCTCTCTGTAATGCCCATGATTTATCCTGTGATGAAGAGTTAAAGCCTCTTAGTGTAATGCAAAGTCTCAACACAGCCTTATGAGCTATGGGGGATGTTTAGAGTAAACATGAAAAATGATCCTTACTATTCCCAGCAATCACTATTATGCTGCGTTTCCTCTGTGTCACATTTTTTTTCTCCCTACAATTGCTTTCACGTGAGCACAAGAGAAAATTACCTCTCTGGTTCTAGACAAGGAAAGACCATTTATCTTACTAATACCAGGGGTGAGTGATCACAAAGTGTGGAGACTCCAGCGGAAAAGTTGGGACCTAATCGTATCAATCATCATCACGCCTGCAAATGGAGATATCTCATCACACACCACACATAGTAAGAGGGACAAACGAAAAGCTCTCACCTCAACTGCTACTAACTGCACTCATTAGTCAGATGTGTTGGTCATTATTTAACACGGCACCTCGGGTGTTGTTGCTGCAGAAAAATAGCATTCATCAATCCCGTGCAGATGTGACACATTCAATTATGGAGTGGGTGAGTGTGTTAAGGAAATGCATTTGATTACGATGACAGCTTAATGAAGCGAAGTGCACCATACTTGACCTTTCACATTCATTTCACTTCGGTGGAGTGTTTTAGGACTGAATTAATGTGGTCACCATATAAGATACAAAATAAACGTTGCAATATTGCTGACTTTGCTTCCTCATATGTAGCACTACTGGTTTGATCCTCCTTTCACATAAATCTACAGCCATGCTAGCTGCTCTTTGTGGCTGTACTCAGTCACACAGTGGAGCTTGCCACTAATGTCAACATGTTTACATGTTAACATAGTCATGTTGAGCAAGTATAAGGGACTGTCTACATGCCATGCTGTTTGTGCCATCAAATCCATTGTTGTTAATGTAGATGTGCAGAAGGCTCAGAAGCAAAGCAATGCATGTTGCCAAGCACCCATATTTCATGGCACCATGGCCACATCCTGAGATATAATCACAGCTGGCTTTCTTTTCGACTGTAAATTTCAATCCATGGTAAATGTGGAGGAGAAGTTCAGATTTTAAGTGCAAGGCTTCCCAGAGCTGTATGGCTTGTCCTACAGACAATATTTTAATAGCCTACACAGTTAAAAAAAAAAAGCACCGGGAAAAATATCAGTTCTGAACTCAGGATTTCTGGTGAGTACGCTGCTGGCTATGGGGCCTTAGAGTTAGCAGAGAGGTACAAGAGAGGCACCTTACTGCATTTCCAAGGCGGCACAAGATGCAGGATATGTTCCGGCCCTTATATTATAAGCAGCAGTCCTGTCTTTGACGATATATTATAATATATAATATAATCAGCATTTTAGTGTAGCATTGTAGCACAAAAATATACTGTGCGATTATTCATTGCACCACACTCTCACAGCGCGGAGTGTACTACGTGCAGCAGATCATCAGCCTGCACAGAGAACATGAAACACGACCATTCATCGTGCTGGTCTAAAAGTTTGCATTCACTCACTCTGCACTCTGCTTCTCCTCTCATCCATCAATCAGATCAACTGATTGATTATCCACCCTGCCAAATACCTCATGGTGAGTTTCACCCGAAGAAGGACACAAACAAGATCTAAAAAAAGAAAGAAAGAAAGGAAAAGAAAAGAGAAAATGTAAGTTTGCCTACACCATCCACCCTCTACCCCATCAGCTACCTCCACAAATAGATTCAGATTCTGTGGGAAAACACTTTAACATGTCAATAAAAACAATTAATACCATTGGTCTTGCAGGTAGGCTATTTGATCAAAAATCGAATCTTTGGACAAATTAAATCTTTTTCCTGAAGATGACATCATGATGAAAAAATGAGCTTCAGTTTTCATTCTGTGGTGGCTTTGTAATCTGGGAAAAGTAAATGTCTGTACAAAATTGTAGTCAATCTAACCGCAGATTACCACTCAAGTCACGAAAATTTAACCTCTGTGCACCAAGGACACCTGCAACACATTTAATGGAAATCCATCTATTAATTGAGATATGTTGCCAAAAAAACCCAAAAAACTTATAGTGGCACTAGAAGACAAACATCAGCAAGAGCTACCCTATAAAGACCACATGTCAACATTAAATGACAATTCATCCAATTGCTGTTGAGATATTTCAGTCTCGACCAAAGTGGTGGACTGACCAACTGACAGTAGCACGGCAAAAAATCAACTAAGCATCTTCCTCTTCAACTGGTGAGCATTATGTACAGCACTTTAATTCCTTTTTTTTTTTGGTATGACAACAGCAGATGTGCTTCAAATTTCTCCCTCCAAAAGGTCAGCGTTTTTGTGTAACAGCCAATGGCCAGTGAGGTCAGAATTACTCAGCCAAGGGTCATTGCCATAGTAACAAGAGGAGGACCTCATCAATTTAATATTCTTCATGAAGCCACATCCAGGCAGCAACATAAAACACAAATAAAGGAAATAGGGAACATAACAGTGCCATGAGAGACAATGGAAATTTCATACTGTATATAGACAGCCTGCAGACTACGTAGTACAGTAGTTAAACTGAATCAAAATGTTATGACTCAGCGACATTCAGATGATTTGGCAGGTTGCCGAGGAAAGGCCCAAGTATCAGTGTGGCAGACTGCCCACATATCCGTCTTAATTTGCTTTTGCGACAGGTGCAAGTATGTGGAAATGTTATCCCAGCCACACTGACTGCCATCATCTTTAATAGGTGTCACACACAGGTGGCCCCAAAACAGAGATGTGATTAAAAGGCAATCATATTCTATCAGAAAACTGCCTCTGTTGAATATGAGTGTAATGGTTGAAGGTAATAGCAGCAACTATATTGTCCCCAGGGGTAAGGCTGGATTTTGTTATGCAATATGACAAATATGCAACTATACCTACAACAGACATATGATGTGTGTGTGTTTATGTGTATGTTTTAATGTGGTTTTCCAATCTGACAACCCAGTGCTTGATTGCATTTCTGGTTTCCCAAGCAACACTACATCTGCACAGCTTTTCAGCAGTGACCTCTAATGACCCCTAACGGTCTCTTTTTAATTTTTCATTTCAGTCAGAGCTGTAAGCCAGCAATGAAGAACTCAATGTGGCACTTCACAGTAACAAGTCAAACACAAGCGATGACTAATGGTGCTCTGGAAGTCTCCCAGTGTCAAAAGCCTAAACAACACACCACTATGACATACATATAACTAACTGCTGGGTTTTCAATAATTCATAGCCTTGTAGAGAGAGTTTACAGGGGGAATAAACAGTGTCTGGTTTGGTATAATTGACCAAAAATATTGCTGGCACTTCAGAGACATGCATAGATTAAGAACCACAGCAATATATCTGTCATTAAAACACACAACTGCAGGTTTTTGTAGCCATAAAACCATCAGTGTGCCAGTTTGCACATAATGAGGAAGGCTTTCTTTGTATGTCACAAAATTCTGCCTGTCTTTATCTCCCACACTCTCTCTCTCTCTATCCATCCCTCTTAATAGTGGTTAATAACGCTTCAGATCAATAGAGTTAGCCTCAGGCAAAGACCTTTGCACTAAAACCAATTGTTCCAGGAATTCTGTACAAGCAGAGCCTGCGATGTTTTCAGTGAAGCCCGTCAGATTTTTGCATCACACAAAATGTGCTGGACATTTTCTTAAGTTAGAAAGAAAATATGTGTAGTTTGCTTAGTGTCACAGTTTAGTCATGGATATGTAATGTTTACGAGGGCTGCAGGATATGGGGGGGGGGCATTGCAATATGAGATGTGATTTTAGTGGGAATGGTAATTTTAGCATTTTAGTTTCACTCAATAAATAAATAAGAAATTATGATCATGTGACTTTTGCTGGGGTCTATATTAAAGTCTTCAATTTATTTAATATTTTGACTAATTCTGCAGCCCTTATGTGCACAGTGACAGACATGTACCAGGCAGAGAAATATAAATAGTTTGACTTTTGAGGAAATATTTAACATCAATTAAAGGGTTTTTTTTCACAACTTACTTACTGTTTCTCAAACTGTTTACACCTCTGTGTATATATGTTTATTACTTTTCATTATGCATATACTATAATTCCTGTTTACGTTCCATGTATGTATTTGTGATAGTATCTACAGAAATTATATTACTTCATATCGTGTTTACATTTTAGCACTATTTTATGTCCTTATTTCAGAGTTTGCTTTAACTTGCGTAGTGAGCGTTGTTTGAAAGTGCTTGAGGCCTAATATTTTCACTGCCAATGACTGCTTCTCTGTAGTAGTTGTGCATATTACAAGAACAAAGAACTTGAACTTGAGATGAGAAGGTTGACGCCAGTCTCGACCTTGAGAGTGGTATCAATCTTCTCATCAAAGTCTCAGAAAGAAAGAGAATAAGCAGACATCTCAAAATGTTGAATATTTCCTGTCAAGTTTGGCCCAGAAAATAGAGTTTAGTGCTTAGATAACCAGGCAACCTTTTATGAACCCACATTCAACTGCAGCAGGATCAGAGAGCAGTTTGGACTTTACCTGCCTACCAAACATCTGCTCTGAGACCAGACAGCCACAGGATGTTACTGTGAGGGTAATACAAACTAGTGATCCGTGTGAAAATGTGGAAAGTGCTTCTACAGTATACTGCATAATGTGCTGACTCATGCCACCCCTCTCATTCTCTGGCACACACACTGAGTAACTTGTGTGAGGAAGTGAGGGAGCAATAGTGGCGAGTCATTTATTTTATGACACAAAGAACGTTCACCATCCAGTTATCCGAAATGAAAGATAATGTAAAGAGGAGTAAAGGACATGGAGACCTGTGGGAGCAGACATTGTTCTGACTGAATGCCAGGGACTGCAATCCAGTGGTTTTAAAATAAATGTACTGTAAGTGGTTATGTGGAAAACCAGGGGGTCAATTCACTTTTACTTTCAGCAATTTAGCTCTTGTTTTCTTTAACATGCCAGGTAATTTTTCTGAGATTAAGTAGCAACACCACAGTGAGAAAATATTGTGTGAAAATACACAACGTACACTTTTTTTTACTGGAGTGGCACTTATTATCAAGTATAATATATTATCTGCACAATGTAGATACAGTAAATTACAGGGACAGTTTGCCCCAAAATCAAAAATACATATTTTTCCTTACCTGCTGTACTATTTCTTAATCTAGATTGTTTTGTTGTGAGCTGCTGAGTGTTTGAGTTATCAGCCTTAGAGAAGTCTTCCTTCTCTCCAATATAAAGGAACTAGATGACACTCGGCATTTGGTGCTCAAAGTGCAAAAAAAATACATTTGAAAAACTCATGACCCGGGTACTAAAGACAATCAACAGACCTTGTTGTGAGCAGTTTCATGTAGGAACTTTTTTATTTCTACTGAACTACCCCGCCAAAAGGAATCACCGCACAGGAGTAAGCGTGGATCTACTGCTCACCTAGCATCGCTGAGCTCACTAATGTTACAGCTCAACCAAAAAGGACGCCATTAATATTACATTCCTTACCTTCACAAGCAGGAGCCACTCGTCCATGAGTTGTGCATGCTTCCTTCTGCGCAGTGATACAGTTGGTGGGTGTCTGTGGATTATCTGAAGTAACTGGGTCATGATTTCTGAAGACATCTCTGTTGGGTTTTTTTCGGATGTATTTTTCTGGGGCTTTGAGCAGCACAAACCGAGTGCCATCTAGTTCCATTATAGTTGAGAAGGCATATATCACTATAGACAATATTTACAACATTTGGCAACTCACAACAAAACAATCTAGATTGAGTAATAGCACTACAGGTAAGAGAAAAAATATGTATTTTTGATTTCGGGGTGAACTGCCCTTTTAAAGATACTTATAATCCAGAATATCATGTTCTGCGGGAGTTTCCTCTTATTTATGAGATTACTGGATTTATATTATCGATGCATTACCGTGCTGATGTTGGTCAAGGTGGAGCTATTTAATATATTTTGGGGTAGTTTCAGCTATAAAATGAAATCATATTCTAGCAGCTGATGGTAGGTTTGGTATGTTAAATCTGAATTTTTAACTACAGCTGTTAAAGTAAAATCTGCCATGAAATGTAATGAAATGGAAAATTTAAAATACACAAATAAAGCACAAGTTTAAGTGTAGTTAGTATTTAGGTAACACTTCCACTAGAAAGAAAACTGCAGGTGGTCATCGCTCTTCTACTGTATATTTTTGCAGACCGAGGCAACACTGGACCGTGCAGCAGGAATGGCACCCCAGTCATATTGCTCATTGAGCTCTTGGAGCCACAGGACGAGCTGCAGCTTTGATATAAATGGATTTCTCCACGCCCGTCTGGCCGTGATGCACCATTTAAAGGAGAGAATAAATCGGGATCTTACTGGGCATCATAAACCTATTATAATACTGTCACCTCTCGAAGCTTTCCCCAATATCCAGTTCCACTTTCCTACGGGGATCAAAAGAGTGGCAGAAGTAAAGATGGTGAGTAAGAGAGAGGAAGGTTACTGCTGGTCATTGGTGCTGTAACAGGGTTCACTTCCAGCAATGTTAAGCCTCACCATCTGTTATTTTGTGGCATCAACAGAACACATTTCCCTAGATTAAGCTTTTTTTAAATGTGCTTTTTTTGGCATAGGTGTTTTAGGCTGTTGTGGTTAATGTTTTTCAGATCATTACAAGCATAATTAACTTCTCTGGCCTGCAGTTCTCACCCAGCGGAGTGATAAATATGGAGTGTTATGGGTTAGGAATTGTGAAAGCTTTACACTTATATGATTATCTCACAGTCTTTTGGGGAATATAAATTGAACTCTAATATTTTTAAGACAATCGTTTAAGAGGGTGGTTGTAAATTTAAAAAAAAAAAAAGCCTGCATTTTAATTGTGTGTCCGCAGACACAAACACATAATCAAGCACCCTTGTGGTGAAATTCATTAGTTGGCTGTTTTCCTCCAATGAGAGGACTAAATAAGGACTGTGTCATTGGTTTCCGCGGCTGAATAGTTTGCGGACCCAGCTGGTCACTCACGAGGGAGAGAATTAAAGGCTAAAAATGGAAGCAATTTTCTTCCAAGATTAGCCTGTGAGGAAACTAAGAAAGATGAGTTTAATGAAGCTTTATGTCACTAAATTTACCCATTCAGTGGTTTGGCTGGCTAATCATTATTTTGTTTAAAAGTCTTTTAAGTTTTGATTAACATACAGGCTTGTAATTACTTCACAAAAGAGCAGAGAAAGACAGAAAAAATGCAACATGAGGAAGAAAAACACATTTCCTGCACAGTGCAGAAATGATTCACGGACACTAATACTATGCTGATAACAAAAACATTGCTATAAGTCATTTATGTGTTTTTGACAATAATATTTGGACAGACTGAAAGAATGGGGAAAATATAAACCACTGTGCTGAGGATTCTCCCATTGTTTACTAAAGAGAGCCATCTACTGGAGAACTGTCTATATTAAACTGTATTCAAATCAGTGTACATTTGCATGCTCATATAAATTGACTTTTGTATCTCTAATTATATATCCTCATAGAAAAATCACTCTAGGAGCATTGAGTTATTACTTTCTGCAACAGCAGAGACAGAATATACAGTTCTTTGAGTCAAGGCTCCATGGTCCTTGCCCCCAAATCCATAGTCTTTGTTTAGCCATTACTCAGGCTCAAAACGTTTGGATAAGTGGCTTTTTGCTCTTGCAAGTCGATTAACTGGCCCGCAATACCCTTGGCTCCTGGTTTTTCTAATAAAATGAAGAATGAAGGATTGGCAGTTTGCAACAGCCAATGTGACAGCAAATAGTAGTATGAAGGTCACTTTGATGAAAAATGTGTTGTAACATACGTGCAACCTGGAAGTCATACATGGTACACATCATTCAGTGCTGTAATGGCCACTTTCATGTCATTTGTTAGTGTATTAAGGGTCCAAGTCAGCAATCCAATGTACTGCTATATGACTTTCATCCATGTAGCTATTACAGCCATTTGGCCATTAAGCAGCCCTGACATGGATGGAGTTGGAGAGCATAAGGCCCATAAAATGTTACAAATATGACAACACGTTGAGTCCTTATGATTCAGACAGTGTCTCTCTCGCCATCATTTCTTTGTCTCAATTCAATTGTGAAGTTTGTGACAACAAAAAAAAAAAAACAATTCATCACACATACGATTGCCCCTCTTTTTTCCCTCTGGCTCATTTCCCCAAACTATTTTGGATCTAGAGCCAAAGCAGTTGGTGATGTGTTTGGAAAAATAAGCATCTTTTCAAGGTGATGATGACCCTCACAGAGAAAAGGGAAGGGAAGCCTCTGAAAATCCTATTACCCAGAGATATTTTATTGCCATCAGCAGTGCTGGCCCATCGGCAGTACACAGCAACTGTTTCCAACAATTGCTCCCACACTAATTCTATCGCTGTTGCCAGACTTGCCCAGGGTGTGGACATTAAACTCAATTTTCATCTTAAAGTGATTGCATCACAGCTGACAATGCAATTGAGGTAATGTGGGTGTTCAGGTAGAAATGCCACGATAAGAGGAAACAAAACTTGATTTGCGTGAATCATACAAAAACGCTTTCAATCTATTTATATATGTAAAGCATGCGCTAATTTTGTAAATTTATAAAACATTTACAATACTTTAGAGTAAAAAGTTTTAATGAAAGGCTTAAAATGCTTAAGGTTGTGGACACACTAGTCATGGCAAAAGCAAAACTATCTACAACAAAGGAATATGGCACCAAGAACATAAAAGACAAAACTTTAATAAGAATGATTAATAATTAATATTTCAGTATTGGATACTTTGAGTTAGAAGAAATGTGATGAAAGCAGCTATGAGGGAGGAATTCAAAGATACTATGGAGTCTCTTGGCCGAAAGTTAAGAAAGAATCCATGCAACTACCTACTCATTGAGTTGTCTTTCATCCAACATGCGCACAAAGTTTCTGGGACAAAGTGACTTATAGTATGGACTGTCAGATTTTGTCCACGAGTAAAACATCTTCTTACAGTGTGTGTGAAAATGACTTAGAGTCACTAAATGTCATAGTGGAGTAGTGGAATACTGTATACAGCCGAGCAACATGACAGCAACGACCTGAATCACCTCTAGGCCTAGATTTATATTAAAATATAGAGTAGAGAATAGATTAGATACCATAAACTCCAGATGTTTATGAGGTTTTTCCTGGGAACTGAATTATGTGCAGAGGTCTCCTCTTCTCTAAAACAAATATACCAAGTGATGAAACCCCATAAAAACACTGAATAAATCAGTTTTATGTGAAAAATCAGAGTTTCCCCTTGGCAGGGGCTGGAGCCCAGTTGCCACTAACGCTTGCTCAGCTTGTTTCTCTTTTAACTTAAGATTCAGACATCTGGTACCTTAAAATACTTCAGCCAGTTCAAATATAGTTAAAGACAACCAAGATCTTAAAAGTTTGTCATAAAATGTGGCTTAAAACAGAATTAAAAATCAATTTAATACAGCTTCTTGCAGACAACCCTGGGGTATATGATGATACTGACAGGTGACGGTGACTTGACCCATGTCCTTGATTAAAACTGAAGACTTCTTCTGGACATTGTTGGAAACACTTAGGATAATATAGGTAAACAGCTCAACAGAGTTTATATTTTATGCGGAAAGGTTATAGTTTAGGCACTTCAGAAAGAACTAACAAATTACAATATAAAGTGGTAATAATATGTTCCAATTAAAATTTCCATTCCATTCTTCTCTTTTCACGATGTAAGAAAAGCATTAATTAGAAAATAATTTATGTATAAAACTATAAAACGAAAGAGACAAATAAACGATGGTATTACTGTGGTTATATTATTTTACTAAGTATAAAAGGACTCATTTGTAAATTGAAACCAAAAGTTACCGGCAAGTAAAACTTCAAAGCAGTTGATAAATTATTTCATAAATCTGTCTAAATATATGTTAATTTATTCAGAATTTAAAGACAATATTATGAAAATGTATCACCGCTGATAAAATTGCTTTTGGAACTGCAACATTTTCTGCTGATTCAAAATAATCACTAAATTGCTGTTTTAAAAGTATTACCTATGTTTAAAGTTATTATTTACCACATAAGGTGTCAATAATTCTAATGGCACACTCAATTACCCCTATAAATAAGCTGTTCTGATATTATATCATGTCATCCTTTCACACATAGATATAATAGGTTTGATCGAAATATTCAAAAGCAGAATCTAAGTATCTAACTTTAATAATTAAAAACCTCAAAACGTGAAAACCCGCAGGTTCAGTAATCTCTACTGAAATGCTCGTTGACTTTGGAAACAGTCACACAGACAACTAAACCGATAACGACAAACTGCTTCTGTTCCTTCATCCATACCAGTTTCATCTTCACCTGACCATCTGAGTCCTGATAGTGGATCTGAAAGTGCTCACCATCATAGTCATAGAAGACGGATGTCTTCTCCAGCTCCAAGGAAACGGGAGAGCCGACACACCAGAAGGGTTTCTTAAATTCGTCCAGCAGAGTAAGACTCATGATGCAGCAATTCTATCAGAAAGGAGAAAAATAAACAAATGTCAGCTCCTCTTTTCTGTGTGGACTATCACTGTTGTGATTTCAGCAGGATTCCATTGAGTAATGATACTTCTTGACAATCTTCATCCAGGAACACATCTTTTATGCTTAAAGTCAAAACTGTCCACATTTATGATAAAATGAGGGTCAATAACTGTATTCTTCACCGGGAGATACAAGAGGAATGACTCAAAAATGATCTTTTCAGTCTGTAAATATTATACTAAAACTAGCATGTGGTTTCTGTAGCACTTTTCACCATTTGACAGCAACATGCTTAAGATGTTTTGGCCTTGCATTTCTATCTTGTTACAACACATAGTGATAAAGGTGTGCAAGTGGCTTCCAGAACACGCTGTACCTCGACTGCACCCTGCAGGGCCTCACACCTCCAGGAAAGGGTGATGTTGCCAGACAAAGGTGTGTGCTGCGACAGGTTTGTCCCGCTGATGGCGGTCAGCTGGATTAGGCCATCACAGATTTGCGCTGATCAGACAACAACACATGACAAATGAGTCTTTATAGTTTAATAAATTAGCATTTCAATGTCAGATCACTTGATTAGTTATGACTAGAAGCATCAAAATAAAAAAAGTTTAGTCATTTAAAAAATCTTGCTTATTAGGGCTGCAACTAATGATTAATCTTTTTTTTTTTTTTTACTACTTGTTTGGTCTATAAGATAGATAAAGAAAGGTGAAAAATGTCAATCAGTGTTCCCTAAATATAATGCCCTGAAATGTCTTGTTTTGTCCTCAGTCCAAAGTTTTTAAATTTACTGTCACCAAGGGAGTAAAGAAACTACAAATTAATCATGTTTAAGAAGCTAGAGTCAAAGAAATGTGACCTTTTTTTTCTTAAAAAATTACTCAACCTGACAAATGGATTATCAAGTTGGCGATTCATTTAATAGCTGACTACTAATATGCAACATGTAATGTTAGCTTTATTTCAATCTACAGGCAATATAATTATCTTTAATTACAAGCAGTGTATATAGTTAGTTAAGCTTATTTAAAAATTTTGAAAAAACTTTTGAAATTGTTCTAAAAATTCAAGTATGCAATAAATACTAATACTTAAAAAAATATAAAAATAAGAATTGGAAATTGAAATATAAAACTTTTAAGATTTAAAATGTGTGTATATAAATAAGTTAATATCAACCTGGTGCGTAGGTCACCATTTTTTATTAACCTGGCCCTATATTTAAGTCACCGCACATGTAAATCACACCTACTCTAATTAAAAAGAGAGTTTTTAAATGACCCCTACAGTGCAGTAGCAGTGTGACTTTGTGAATATGACTATAAATAAATTACTTCTCCGGCAGAAGAGCTGGGAGAAGCTTCCGGACATGATCTCGCATACAGTGTTGTGGAGAACAATGTGTAGTTGGTAACCATGGAGACCGTATTCAGGGTCGATGTCATCAAAAGGGGGTTTGTCCATTGGCTCCACGTAGGGGCTGGCGGAAGAAGAAAAGAAGTAATAAGGTAAATGAAATTAAAACTGCACTGAGAGAAGAGAGCATGAAGAAAAAAGTATTTAATTAAAAGGGCATTTCAGAGGTTTATTACTTTTGCAGACTGTAATCATGATGTGCTTTAATATTGTGTTCTCTCCTGAAACCAGGAGAGGGGGCTATCTCCACACTCTGCTGAAGTCCAACAGACAATAGGTTCAGCAGTATCAAGAGTGCTGTGTAGTTCTGATGATACTTTTCTCTCTTCTCAGATTATCAGTGAAGCACCTTCAAAACTATACTATAACTATAATTAAACTATATATAGCAACACCAATATTAAATATCACATAACTAGATTTGTTTTTTTGGAACTGGAAAAAATAGTAGACCATTTAACATTTACATCTTTTTTACCTTTTTTCTGCCCTTTGATTGCCCCTTAACCCTGTGTTAACAACCACTAAACTACCCCTTTGGTTTTTCTAAAAAGATTTATTTCTTTTGCCTTCACTGACAGGGTAGCTTTAAAGAGAAATGTGGGAGAAAGAGGGGGAATGATATACAGCAAAGGGCCACACACAACCGACACACAACGTATATCTCGATATTTTGAGATCTCCTCCTAACTACTGTAGAGACCACTAAAATATTAAACTACTAAATGTAGCACTGTTACAATAAAGTTAAATAAAGTACTGTTAGAATAAAGTTAAATGAATTATTGTTATCATTAAATAAATGAAAAAAAAAAACAGAATCACTTAATCTTTTATTTTTAAGAACCAAGCTTATCTTGAGTCGAAAGTTTTGATGTTTTTGCTGTGAACTTAAAGCTTCAGAAAAACAGTTATCTGTTAGCAGTTAGTAGAAAATTAAACTGTTACAGTGGTGCCATTAAATGTGAGGATTCATTTACTAAGAGCGGGAAACAAAATAACAGCTCTCCAGTTCATATATTGATTATATATGCAAGTTCCACTGGTGCTCTGTGGTCAAAAAGCAACTAAATGGTTGCACTCTGGAGCCCTACAGATACAAAAACGCTTGCCTTGCCTCACATGAAATTGCCCAGTAGAGAGCGGTCTAGGTGGGTGGGGGGAATGTGTTTGAAAAAATTAAATGACAATTTAAACTCATTTTACACATCCCCTGGGAAAAAGCTTTGACAAATTAATTACAATCGATATATAGCCCACCCCTGATTCAAACTATACATCACAGAAGCAAATTCTCTTGGTAATTACCCTCTTTCTGTTTTAAGCTCTGCTAATGAGTGAATTCAACTGCTTGCAATTAACACCTGTACTGTGTTGTGCCCTCACTGCAATGGATTAGAATTAATTGGTGTTACTGGTCCTGACACAAGACAAGAAGAACATTTCTTACACAAAAAATGTGGTGCAGTCACATTATCCACTCTGGTGGTGAAATACAGGTGCCAGTGATGCTGCTGACGCTTCAGATCTCACCCTGCTGTGCATCATAGATGGGTCACATCAGGGGCATCAAATGAATCGCACTGACTGAATCCGGGCCCTAACCATCTGATGGTGATACACTGCACGCCACGTAAGCATGTGAATAAAAAGGTGCCTGTTCAAGTACAGCGTACCTAACAGAAGATCCCTGTGTGCTTCTTTCCAGTAGCTTGTGGAAGTGGAGGGTGAACATGACAAAGGCGACAGAGCCCTGGTCCTGCAAAGAGAGTAAACACTTAAAATCCTTGTAAATTCACATTTTAAGTATCTTAATTAAGCTACGTGAAGCTAATGAATGATTGAAAATGGCTTCCTGTGAAGTAATTACCTTCCAGACACCGATGATGATGCCAGGCTGCAGCAGCTTCAATTCAACCAGTCTGTCCTGGCCAATGATGTGCGTGCTTTCAGTTAGAGCCTGCATGTTTAATGTGGTCATCAGTGACCTCCAGCCAGGTCTGACAGAGCAACCACAAAAAAAACAGTTGGTTTCACTGAGAGAAAAGAAGAAACAGAGACATAAAGACAGAGAGTGGAGATGGACATCGGCTGTCTTACTTCTTCAGGCCGGGGCAGTTGAGGGCTATCCTCCTGACACCGTGCAGTTGAAGGGCGGAAATCTGCTGGTAGTTGGGCAAGCAGCCTCCTCCGCTCCAGCACAGAGTCACAGAAGTCTCGCAGAACTGGGACCAGCTCGGCTCGAATGTGACCTCTCGCCCTGACTTATCAGAGACCGTCAGCTCCCAGGTGACGTGCAAATTCCTACAATAAGATAGCACAAAGCAGGATTACAGCAAAAAAGATATGACAGATATCTGGCAATAACAGCACAAACAGCAAAAGTACAATTAATAATATGCAGTGTGGTTGGTTAAACCTGAAATCGACAGGCTCTCTTCTACTTTATGAAGTAGGAGGTAATTCACTTAAAGAAACAGTGTGTAGGAATTAGTGGCGTATAGAGGTGAGGACTGCAGCTAACTGAAACTTCTTCCAAATGCCATGCATGAAATCACAGTAAAGATTCCTTCAGTGTTTATTGTTCAGGAGGCTTTTAACGAGGAGCCAAATTATCCAAAGAGGTCTCTCCCTCTCCAAAACAAGCAGACCTGGTGATTTAAACCAGCAAAAATGATAGACTGTATAAATTATGGACATAGCTAATATGACACTTGTGGACTGCCGTTTTGGAGCCTCAAGTTCAGCATCATCATCTGGGTCTTTGAGAGCAAGGGGTGGATTTAAATCATAGACCATACTGATGTCTTGTAGACAGCTTATGCATAACTTTGGGCCTTAATAAAATGTAAATAGGTGAGTTATTAAAGAATTCACCCTTCGTAAATTTGACATAATTGTTGAAAATAGCTACAAACACCAAAACCATGTTTTGTACCAGGCTGTAAACACGTTTATTGTGCTTTTAAGGTCAGCTTTTAACAAAGGAGTTTATGAGAATTGACTGCTGCTCGGTAAAAACACTGAATAAAAACAGTTTCACGTTAAAAATCCGTGTTTTCCTGACACTTGTTGCAGAGCAGCTGCTAACTACGGTGGCCAACATGAAAACACAAATAGAAATATGGCAGTGCAATATGGCAGACTCCGTGAACGTGGACCTGCTCCCTATGTAAACATAAATGGCACATTCTAAGGTAAGAAAAACATTTATTTCAGCTGATTATATACTAAAGAAAACACTATTATATCATACTCCATTTCTAATAATATATCTCCCTAAATCCTACACACTGGACTTTTAATATTCCCTGTGTATTGACAGCTTAAAACAGTAATATGAAGACAACACAATGCAAATAATTTGGCAGTGTTGACTCATGCTCTTTATATCAGCCTAACTATGAGTTTAATGGTTGTAACGGTTCTTTTGACAGCAGCAGGGAGTAGTATGACTCCAGTTAAGCTGCTCTTGCTAATGAAATGATATGCAACGAATGAAATGAAACCGCAGCTGTTGTGATAAATCTCTTGATCCAATTCTGTCTAAACTGTGATTCAGGGCTGCCCCTACTGTGATGCAGCCGGTGTCTCGCTGAGGCACCATCCAATATCAATTAAGTGGAGGAACAAAGCTAAAAACTGGAGCAGCCCAGGAGGCCCCGGATGACCCAGGGGATTTCGCTCTGCATTGTCTGTGTGTGTGATGTCTTGTGAAATGATTATTACCAAGGTAAATCGCATGCTCCTCAGTGTCTCTAACAGACAAAACCCCCACAGGGAATTGTCTGAGTTGGTGGGAGGCGGGAGTAAGGGGAAAGTGTGTGTGCATGAATGTGTGGGTGTGTGTTGTGGATGAGGATTTGGGGGGGCTAAGTAATTTATTTCAACAATTCAGACAGCCTCTGCAAGGAACACAATTATTTCTACTTCCCCTCTGTACCACAGCGACTGCCACAGAACTCAAAATTGAGTGCTGCACAGCCTCTAATCAGAGGTTATAAAAACACAGCAGAAACCGCAGCGCAGGCGATGAGGGAGCTTTCCCCTGCGTGCTGGCATCCCCCTGAGCAGACATCTCGCTCAGACAGAGACCTCCTCTCTCACCTTTAATAAGAAAGTGTCATTAAGTGCGATATGAAAAACAAACCACGCTTTGTTTTTGATAGCCAGCGGCTTGAACTGTCCTCTAGTCTATACCCTTGAACTTTCTTGACAGCGACTCGGGTGGATCTCCAAAGTTTTACTGCTTGCTAACCACAAACAGGGCAGGGGTTCCCATGATATCTCACAGAGCTGCCTTCCATTGTAAAAACAGCTAGACAAACAGATGGAAGATTACAGCATGATAAACAAAGTATGATCAACACACCTTTTAGCTGAATAAAGTAAAGCAAACTGCAACTAACTGACAATGGAGCCAATGGACAAGGACTACCAGGGAAATAATGATAACCTGAGGGATTCAAATGCTTGAAAATACATGGTAAGCACTACTCACAAACACTTGCAGGGCTACTGAAGTGTCTGGTAATTGATATCAAGTGTCCGGTACATTAAACAAATCATACACCTCAGGTACTCCATCTAAGTGGTTTTCAGAAGCAGTTTTTGCCTCTCTCCGTCTCTTACCTGAGGACCCGCTCTGTTTGGCCGGGCAGCCCAGTGTGACGGCTGATGAGTCCGAGATGTCTTTTCCACTTGTCCATGTCACATTCGGCTACAGTCTTGAAATGCAGCCTCTTCCAGTAGCCCGCAGCTCGATCCTGCACCTCCACTTTCGATGTCTTCAGCTCTTCTACACATTTAGGTTTCCGCTTTCTATTCTTGCCAAACTCTGCCATGTATATCTTCTTCCACAGAGTGCTGCATGGATTGCACAGAAAGGTGAGCGGTGCTGTAAATGAAATGACTGAAAAGAGATTAAGCATGATAACATGATAATCAAATATGTCTAATGTGCTAATTTGGTACAGGTCTGCCATTCTAATAAAACAAAAAAAAATCCACTGATTTGTTCTTGAGTATAACTGTTTTGCTATTTGTGTGAGAAAAATGTAGCACTCTGATGAAGTTTCATTTCCTGTCAAAGCGCTACTTTCTTTAACGCAAGCTAACGTGTGATTTTGTTTGTTTTACAACCCATAAAAGCAGCAATTCAGAGAAAAAGTATCAGTCCTCTTACTAATCTGTCAGTCATTCTGTCTTTTATCACTAGTTTCAGTTTGCATTACATCATTTTCCATCATGGTGAATTATTTTGCTTGTGTAAGCTTCCCAAATTACAACCTGCCAGGGCACTGAGCTGATCCTTGATCCTTAAACATTAGTTTCCGTTGTTAAGCATCATTACTCACGCCAGTTTTAGACAACTGCTAGTTTTGGTACCGCCTGATATGTGATAGCAATCTTTACAACATTATGGAGTGAAACAACACGGCGTTTGGTGTCAGTTATACCTAATCCCACTCTAGTTTTCTGTTATGAAAAGGACATTAAACTGCCAAATTACCCTGTCTCTGTACAGTGTATAATAAATACACTACAACATGCTTAATGTCTAGATACAATCTGAGCACCATCAGTTACATTTATTGAACAATTGATGTTGATTTATTTGAACAAACAAAAAAAGACTAATTCAATCCGATGAATCTTTTTAGTCAAGTAGAGAATTTTGTTTGAGGACTTTTTCATTAGGGTGAAACACAGTTAAATATGAAATTAAAAGACATTCAAATCCACCAACAACAACAATTCTGAGGAGTCACGTTTTAAAGAAAAAAGCCAAAAACACTCACTGGTTTCAGCTTCTCAGATGTGAATATGTTCTGCTTTTTCAGCCTAGTAATAAAAAAATTAATATTTGGGAGTTTTGGAGTGTTTGTCAGCTTGGGCTCTGGGAAACTGGAATATACAGTTTTCACTATTTTTGACCAGTATTCAACAATCGAGAATTAATTGAGAAAACGATCAGCAGATTATCCATATTGAAAAAAGGAATCTCAATTGCAGCATTTTATGGCACTAGTAGATTTTCACGTTAATAGCAAATAAGACTAAACAATATAATAAAAAAGAGTTGGTTTTTTTTCTGCAGTGTAGTGTTCAGAAATTCTGTGACTCATAGGCTGTCTTTACTGAGTGCTGGACTGGTTTCCTAAATATGCTATGTATTTAATGTATTGTGTTTGCCGCATTAACAAGACCTGGCCAACAGGTTACTTACTTATCACCGGCAAGCTGACAGAAGAGCTCACTGACGTGGCCGATGGTATGAAGGGCAGAGGCATCCAGGTAGGACAGAATTTTAATCAGGACGTGAGATGGGAGTCTATGGAAAAGGGTAATTAGAGATCACTACAAGGAAGTAACACCAGTGTTTCCATGACACCTGTTGTTCAGCATGCAGTTCTTTAGAGGCACCTGTGTTACGAGACAAATGTGCTCTCAACAGGCTTCTTGGCAATCTTATACTTCTGGCAACAAAATGAAATGACCTGTGTTGGAGTTCTCATTCAGTAGATTTGGCATCGACAAACACAACATTAACTTCAGGATTCACCGTTTTGTAAAGCACTCCTCTGAGATTTTAATACAAAAATATACCCAAATTAAAATAACAACAGACAAGGGTGGTTACATCCTCAAAAGACACTCAGTAGAATAAAATTGTGACCATTCTCAAGCTGCAGAAAGTGATGAATTAAAGTGTGTCTGACATCTGAAGTCAAATCTCAAGATCTTGTAACTTTCAAGGCATGAGTATTTTTGAAATACTGAAAAAAAAAAAGTTATAAAAAGCCGTTCTCCATATCTTTTATAGCAAAATATTGATCCAATTTGTGTTTTTGCACCTGTCCTGATTAATGATGCCATCGCCATTCAATTTAATCTCCTGATAAAGTAATATATTCAAGTTCATATTACCTGCATGGTCAATCACTGACATCTCACTGCATATCAAATAAGACCCACATGAAACAACTTCAGAAATGAGACATAAAATGAATAAAACATATTTGGTGTGCATTAAAGCTTTAAAATTCAAATTACTCAATTAGTTAACCTCTCACTGACATCTTAAGCTATCAGCATATACAGAGATATTGGTTTGAGATGTTTTTGACATCTCTAAAAGTTTGAAAAGGGAAAAAGTGGCCAGTTGAGTAATTGACATGTGATACTGTGTTCATCTTAAACCAGTGTCTAACAAGTCTAAACTTATGTCCAAAATTCTCTCCAAAGTCACCTATGATTTAAATCTATTTCAAGTACAGAGAACTGCTCATAAAGATTTTAATTGTATGCTTTCTATAGGCTTTATAGTATCCACATCATTAATACTGAATAGAGCTGAAAATCTGTAAATCAGTAAAAAAATGTGATCATTTACTAGTAGTTTTACATTCTCTGGCAGAGTGTCTACATGTATCAGTCACTGTAATTTCATGCTTTTTGAGACCTTTTCAATACAATTTATTACAGTGAGTTAGATTAATCTACATTTTATCAACAGGTGAGTGAAGCTATGAAGTAAAAAGGTAGAGGGTTCAGGTTCAGCAGTCAGTATAAAGATCTGTAACATCCAAAATACAGACTTTCACTGAGAAGAGCTTAACTCGTTTTGACAAAAATAAATTGACAAATGGGTAAGTTTAATCAGATATGATGTTTGTCACAATGAAGATATCACAAAGTCAAATGTAAGATTATTCAATGATTTTCAAGGACTAATGATGATAAAAATATATAATATTTTAGGACTTTTTAAGGACACCCTGTCTAGTTCTTAAATGTGAGGAGTTGCTTTATTGTAATGTCATAGCAAACTATCTCTTGGTTTTAGTGCTCGGCGTACAGGACAAGCAATCTGAACTTTGAAACTGTGACAGACATTTTCACTTTTTCCTGATAACTGAACAAAATAATAATGAATTCATTGTTGGATACAGCCCTATTTTAAACTGCATATTTACAATAATGTGTCTTGCATTTTTAGCACAAGTGAGCCAGGTGTTTGCATTGATTTACATAATGTTCCAGCAAACTGTGACCAATATTTTTTATTTAATTGAGCGATGAGTGCATATTGAGGTATTCAGACACAGGTTCTAACAAAATAAATATAATTATAGGTCTATATGGAATTAAAAAAAAAAGTGTACTCTGCATGCTGGAACAATAATCTTGCTAAATATGAATGTTTATCTAGAAAAAGAGAGACGTCTGACTGCTCTGTTTAATCAAATGTAGTTCAAAAACGTGTGTGAGGTGCTCATGGAAAACGTGAAACAACAGGATACACAAAAAGGAAATCCTGGCACTCCAAAATGTGTAAAGCGAATTACATTTATAAGCATTTATTGTTGTGGCTAAATCAATAACAACACCAACATGTTTCGATGAATTTGTATCTGCCTTAATGGAATAACACTCACATAAAAAGAAACAGTGCTAGTGAGGGCTATTGTGTGCTGACTTGCTACTCTCTGACCTGCTGTATTTACCGCCTACATTCAATGGCGACAGAATCAGATTGTTTAATTTGAACATGTGAAGCGTCCTCCACCTGTATCGATTTCTGCTGTGCTTTTATTGTATTTTGCTGCAAACGAACGCGGTCTATAAATCCTTTTACTTACAGGGCAATAAAGCCTTGACTCGCCACAGTTTGTGAACGCTGCCTGGCTGAAGTGCTGGATGTCACGCAGGTGGAAATATGAGCATGTTCTGATAGATTACCTTTCCAGGAAGTTCAGAGATGAATTGTCAGCTCTTGTGGACCTGGACGTCCTCACTGTCCGCACTCTGGAAGTGACTGCTGTTGGTGCCGCCATTTGTTTCCCTGGTTTTGACCCCGCTGAGTCAGATACAACGTAACGTGTTTGTTAGGAAGTTGGGGCGTCGAACTGCGTTTGTTTCGTAGCGTTTTTGCTCACGGGCCGTCGAGTAACATTAGCATACAACTGTCACATATAAACTTAATAAGTTAGCTAGACCAATAGCACTTTTTCTACTTTTTTTGTGGTCTTACCATTTCAAAGAAGAACTCTTTAGCGTTACATTTCTTAATTGTCCGCGCCTGGTCCAGTCGCCATGGTAACGTCCAGTCAACTTCCTTCCACGTGCAGAAAATACTTTTCCGGTATGAAGTGGAGATATTTGCCTTCAAAATAAAAGCAGATAGAATTTTCTTCTGAAATAGACTGCATATTGTTAGTTGCAATATTGTCAGAAGCCTACATACAGTCCGTGATTTGAAAAAAACAAACAAACATAAAAACTCAACAGATTTAATCCAAATATTATTTGGCACAGGTTGCTCGATTGTAGTTCAATAAATAGGTCCCACTTCCTAGCTTTGGGGTTTGAAAGGTCCTGAATAACAAAAAACAAAAGGACTCACAAGAGACTAATAAAAAACAAATTGCTCAAAATCAAAGCAGCAGATATTTTGAATCTCAGTTTCTAGTTTGTGTGAACCTCTTAAACACTGAATCATACATTTACCATGATGCAACTTAATTTGTCTTTGGAAAAAACACAGCTTTAAACTCTTCACCACCATATTGTAATGCAGGCTTTCTGTTTTAGTATGTGGGCTCAAAGCCCAAGCTGAGATAACTCTGATCAGATAGGCCTAATGAATGTCATTTTCTTGACAAAACTCTTCCAGAGCCCCAGAAGAAATAGGCAGGGTATTAAAGAAATACTTCATCAATTACTTGCCCCATATTACATTGAATCAATGATTTTTTTTCTCTTGCATCTCCTCTGTAAACAAAGAATCCAAAAAACGGACATGATTCATGATGAATTGACGTCAAAAGGGTCAGTGTTTAACAGCTGTAAAACTATATCAAAACATCACTTTACAAACTCTCACCCAACACGCACAGTACAATCCAGGTCTCATGTATGGTATGCTTAATTCCCAAACATATCCTTCTTGACTAAAATCCTTCTATTTAAAACACATGCATACAAGCAGTGCACCTGAGCAAACGCATGCATTTGAAATCTGCAAGTACATTTCTCTGAGTGACCCTGGTGTGCCTTTCTTCATTGAGGGAGATTATTTATGTGAAAGATTTCTGTAAAAACACATGTTTGGAAAGTACTGAGAATATAACTGAATACATGAGATTGGATTTAGACTGCATGAAGTGTGTGAGAGCTTAAACTCATGTGTTGATGTAGTTTTGCTGTTGTTAAATACAACCCCCACTGACTTCAATTCATAAGAATTTTCTCCGTTTTTAGTTCTTCGTTCACTGTGGAGGCTTGCAAATTGCAAATTGCAAATTGCAAATTCACAAATTCAACATGACACCATGTGAGTAAATGATACAGGCTACAAATTACCATTTTTTAAGTATTTCCTTCAACAAAACGGATCAATGGCGTGTCCATTTAACAACAGACACTTAGGTGCATATTAGAAAGGTGAAACCTCACATGCATACGACACAGCAGAAAATTGGACCTACGCTTAAATAAAAGTAGTACAACTTCATTGCAAAAATATTCAATTACAAGTGTTGCATTAAAAAAAAAAAACTCAATTTAGACAATCTTGCTTTTTGCCGTGAAGTACAAGTAACTCAGAATGTAACTCAGCTACAATATTTGCGAACACACACACAGACACACATGCACGCACACATGCACACACACATATACACACACACAGACACACACACACCAAATCAGATACACCTCATTACCTACCACATACATCAATGTAGGCTATATGAGTCATGTGTGCCACTGTGCACGCATAGACATATGCATATAAAGACACATACAATCTGTTCATCTGTTTTATCTTCAAGCTTTTATGGATGTTTCATCCTGAATTCAGTCACATACACATTACATCTGCTTACACCTGCTACTTTTCTTTGTTCTATGTAGCAGAGTCTACCTCGAATGTCCCTATTAGATAAATAAATTAATGAATATACTCTTTTTTGGCAGCCTGGAGTAGTAATTGTCAAATGTTTAAAGATTTTTTAGATGTCAGACGTTTACAGTATACGGACACACACACACATTGCACTGACTTACACTGACTGCCTGTAGACTTAACCATAACCAAATGTACCTTACCTGAATTCAAGTCTTGACCCTATATTTGATAGGTTACTTTGAGGAAACTTTCTTTTTGTTGTCAAAATAAAAATGATTTAGGTGTCTACAATTTCATCACAGACACACAAAATAAAGCCAGTCACTGTGAGCTCAAACATGCACCGTGCCGCCTGCTGTAACCTTTTTCTGGGTTAGCAATATAACTCCTCATCATGGTGTTAGCTCAGCACTAGCGGGGGAGTAACAGGCAAGATTGATGTTATTTGTCTCCTCACACATGCTTAGATAGAGGTCACATCTTACTGATGTAAGGTAAGAGAGACATAACCAAATTCACTCAGAGGTTTCTTCCAGGGCTGCAGTGAGAGTGTGTGTATGTGTGCGTGCGCGTATGTGTGTGTGTGTGTGTGTGTGTGAGAGAGAGAGAGAGAGAGAGAGAGAGACAAAAGCTCTAAATTAACTCATTTGAGAGTCTGACCTCATTTCGGATATACAGACACAGATTCATTTCAAGCTGCACACAAACAGATGGACAGGCAGGCAGATGGACGGACAGATATCTGTTATAAAGTGGGTATTTTAAACTCTGTGAAGCATATGGTGGTGTGAGCACGCAGGGTGGGCCTCCTCTGATTTTTAGAACGTTTTATATTTCATTTTTGTAACAGAAGTATGGGACAGACTGTTATAGGTATGTGGACTCTTTGCTGTGAGAGCAAGATCACTAACAAATAACACCTACATTAACTCTTTAATACCTAAGTGAATTGGCTTGATTTCTTTCAAAAACATGGGAATAGGGCAACAAGCAACTTAACCAGAAATGGCCCAAAAATAGCGAGATATAAGTAAAAAGTTGAAAGAAAACTACCTAAAATAAGCAAGAAAGACAGAAAGAAAAAAAGAAAGAAAGAAAGAAAGAAAGAAAGAAAGAAAGAAAAAAAGAAAGAAAATGTAACAAAAAGTAATATAATTTCAAACATATGAATAAGAGAATTATCAAGATAGTTTTTTTGACATTTTTTCCCTGTTATTTATTTATGTATTTTTTTATCGTCATTAATAATCCTCCCCGGCTAATTTTCAGATCATTTCCCCGTCAGCTTTTAGTAATTATTTGCAGTTTGTAAGGACATTTCATGCTTATTGTGATTTTTTTGCTTTGTTTTTGCAAGAAATCAAACAAATTTTCTCAGGTTTCAGAGGTTTAAATGCTAGTGAAAGGCATCTGAATGAGGAACAAGAAACTGGTGACAATCCAGGCGTCACAGTGTTAAGCAACACCAATCAAAGTCATGAAATGAATTATACTAATGTAAATGTGTGTGTAATTGTACACAAAGAAAAAAACCCACGAAAACAAAACAGACTGAAATTCTTTTTTTTTTTTTGCAAAAGCAGATGGCTCGCTTTAAGACCCTTCACATAATCGACCTCCCCATTCCTGGAAGCCAGTAGGCTCTGCTAGCTGTCAGGGAAAATAACCATAACACTGTTGTCAGTCCAGCCGATCAGCTTGCCTGATGGAAGTGAAGTCCCTTTCAGGGCAACGGCAGCCCCTGGTACAGCAACGCCAAGTAGGCCACATCCCTTCCCCTTGCATGTCCCCCCGTACTTGACATTTGATGTTTTCTGTAGCTATGTGTCCTTCTAAAGGCCTGGGGTCAGTTGTGGCTCTTGGATACCTGATGTCACTCTTCCGCTTGGTTTGTCAGTCAGCTCCGACAGTGCGATGTTTGTCAAATGGGGCTGAGAAAGAGGGGGAAGGATCACCTTGATTGAGTCTAAAATAATCGGTGCACTGCAAGTGGTGGATCATTATAGGAGGACATTGCATTTATGGAAACCTTATTCTGTATTTGTGTCAATGCTTTTGACGCTTATTTATTGTGACATTTACCTTTAAGTGAAAAATCTGGTTTTGTCCTCACTGTCAATCTATATTTGCTTGCATGCATTCAAAATTCAGCTTAAAATTTGGGTGAATTGCAAAGGTAAAACAGACTTTTCCTCCCATTATATAGAGCCGAAGCTGAAGACAATCTATACGGTGCCTTTTCCTGCAGATGTGAATGACATGCATAATGTAGCCAGTTAGCATATCTTTAGGTAGGAAAATGACAGCTCATTAAAGGTCTAACGTGAGGGTTCACCACTTATGAAGCCCACTCTCAGACTCTTGAGAAGTGTGGAGCACTGATAGGGACCATCTACACGGCTCTTCAAAGGATGATGACATGTCAAGAATTGAAAAGAAAGGCCAGGGGATGATACAGAGAGGCGCGGGGCATTCTCTGTGAAGTGGGCATTTTCTGAAGTGTCACCTGCTTTCAACTTGCTTGTGGAGTGTTTGTTAAATGTGAGTTTCATGCGAAATTATTTGCCAAATGCCACCACACACCAAGCAATACAACATGCCAGCCTGATCACAAGTTTGTTATTTTAATCACTTTTTTTCTCCTATGATTTCTCCAGCTGCAGCACATTCTGCAGAAGTCAAATCTGCCACTGGATGGCGCACAAGTATCTTTAGTGGACTCATAAAAACGCTTGTTTAAGTCTCAAATTAGTAACATGTACATGCATGCTGAATGTACCATGCAACAGCAAGGTTATCCTCTGCAACCCCTTTCATTTCGGATTAATCAGGGAGTGACATGAGAAACCCACAGCATATAAATGACAGACGTTGAGAGCAAGTGATCTCTGTCGTCCCGAGGGGCCCCTGAGCTCACAACATCGAACTGATTAATATGTAAACAAAGACATTAGTCCACGCATGTGCTCTTAATTGCGGGATACTTCTGAAGAGTCTTGTTGCAGTGGCTACACACAAAGAATGGGCGTGAGTTGTCCCTCGAAAGGGAGCCCAGAGACTCTTGCTTTTTTAGCACCAGCGATCTGAGCGCGCAGTTCACAGTCTGCGAGAGACAGAGAGCATATCAGCGGGATGGATTGCACAGGTATGTCGTGATTTACCTTTTTTCTCAACATAAACGGCTACAAAGTGCTTGTGTCTCCATAATTACCAGTTAGAACGAGGGGAACGATATCTGTAACATGATTTTCCTTAGACATTATAATTTGTTACCAAGTGTTGTGACGCACAGTTCTAGGAAACAATCTGCAGTAGCACAAATAGTTGGATTGATCAATATCAGACGAAAAACATTTTTACTAATATTCTTCACGCGATTTTTAGATTTTGGTGTTAACTGGTAGCGACTGCCTTTCATTTTACGCACAATAGCCATTTTACGCACAGATAATATGCTCAAGTTTGCTGATTAAACTACGTGATTTTTTTTCCTGCTGCTGCCTGATATGAACATTCTCATTTTGTCTCTTTAATCATCAGGATTTACCACAACAGTTGTCTGAATACTCTCCCAAAATCAACTAAGACGCACAGGAGGGAGGGGAGTCACAGCCACAGAGAGTCTGAGTGCGTCTGTGTGTCAGAGGGTGTTTGAGAGTGAGGGAGCATCACAGATAGAGGAAGAGAGAGAGAGGGGAAGAGAAAGGGACTAAGTCTGGACCAGGTGATCGAGTACTAACAAACCTCCAAGGGGCTGCCGGGTTGTATCAGTGTGCACGGGATCAGCGATCCGACCATGGTGCCCGCGCGCTGCCCGGGACCCTGTGCCATGCTGGCACTGGTCCTCCTCTTGGGATGCGGCGTGGCTTTCTGCCTCGGCCAGAACGACACGGAGCCCATCGTGCTCGAAGGGAAATGTCTTGTGGTGTGCGACTCGAACCCTTCTTCGGACGGAGCGGTCACCTCCTCGCTTGGCATATCAGTCCGCTCCGCTGGGGCAAAGGTGGCTTTTTCCGCCGTGCGTGGAACCAACCATGAGCCGTCAGAAATGAGCAACACGTCTATGACCATCTACTTTGACCAGGTCAGATGTTCACTACATTTAACACAGCACAACAAAATATTTATCAGATATGGGCTAATATATAAGCTCCATTACCATTTTCTCTCCCCTCTTCCTCTCTCTCCACCATACATAACATGAAACTGCCGTGGGCGAGCAGAACTTGTTTAAGGTCATGTTTCATCGATTTCCTATCACTGCTCACGCTCTGTGTGATCTGAGCCCCGAGTTTCTCTATCCTGAAGAACACGATGTTGTTTTCCTTTGACAGGGGCTCATTTAATGCTGTGCGTAATTGGCGTGATATAGTCATGCGCTGCCAAAACGAATAATCATTCATACGGGATCGTTGGTCACATATGCGTCTTAGGCCTCGGCGGAATTGACATGTGCATTGTGCTGCTTTTTGCTCGGATGTTCTACTAAGTTGTCATGGCTGAGGTCTTTGGACAGCGGCCTGTTGTACGCATCAAATTGGGAAGCATTCCAAACTGCGACTGAAGTGCAGCCTTAAAACATTTGGCATGCCAGAGCCAGAGTATGACTGATACGCCTCTCTGTAGTCACGGTGCGTGACAGAGACAAACAATGAAAAACAGCGGTTGTGTTAGGGGAAGCGGGAGGGGGGGGGGGGGGGGGAAATGAAATAAATAAAACGCTGTCTCATTTTTGCGCCCTTCTTGGTCACAGGTTTTAGTGAACATCGGCAACCATTTCGATCTCAAAGCAAGCGTTTTCCAAGCTCCAAGGAGGGGGATATATAGTTTCAGCTTTCACGTGGTGAAGGTCTACAACAGACAAACCATACAGGTAAGCACTTATGAAACAGTTGCGTTCAGCATTTAACTGATGCCATTTGTAGGAGAAGTGAGAACACGCCTGAAATCTCCCCTCTCCTGCAGGTGAACCTGATGCAGAATGATTATCCGGTTATATCAGCATTCGCCGGTGACCAGGACGTAACGAGAGAGGCGGCCAGCAACGGAGTACTGCTGATGGTTGAACGGGAGGACCGCGTCTATCTGAAGCTGGAACGGGGCACCTTAATGGGCGGATGGAAATACTCCACCTTCTCAGGCTTTCTAGTCTTTCCTCTATAATCTAATCTGCGGTGATACACGTCGCACGGGACTCTGCTTAGGTCGAGGAACTTAAAAAAAAAAGAAAAAAAACAACAAAAAAAAACACGCCATTTATTTTAAATAACTGTCAGCCAAGGAAGCCGACGAATATCTGTATACCTACACTCGTCCACTATCTAGTCAAATATGAACGTTTCCTTGGAGTTTCATATATTCAAAACCATCAGTCAACTTTTACGCAATCTGGATGATTAAACGTATTGATCGGCCCAGTGGCGTGTGCTTGTCGGGAATGTGGATTTTTTTTCTTGCTTGGAAAAACAAACTTTGCCAACAGACAAACGGGTGTACCTGGGCAAAAATGGACAAGGCAGAAGAGTGGAAGAACTGACGTCCTGGACAGGCCGACTGTGTTATGCTCTATTTTAAGTTTGTATAGCCTTAAAGAATATATGGTTTCCGTCCAAGTGAAGTATATGGAATTATGGACAACCAGAGAAGAAGTGCTTTCACGCCCAAGGCATTTTTTTTGCACGAATGGAAGTTTTTACTTTATGTTTTGTGCTGTCAATGGTGTTGCGTTTGGATGCTGAACATATTGAAAATAAGCCAAATGTAGGCCGCCGACGAGTTTATTAAAAGAGAAAAAAAGGCGACATATTTCAGCCACCGGAGACGACTTATAGAGCCCTTTTATTAAAGAATAATTATATAATTTATAAAGTACATATTCACATTATTGTGTGTTCTACATTTCGGAATCTGCGTAGCTTTGACTGATTTAATGTTCAGTGACGTTGCTCACCAAATGTACATTGTGGAAATAATAGAAGAATCCCTATATGTCCCGCTTAATAAAAGATATTGTATTGTATAGGCTAACCGTATTTATCACTTTTTATTCTATTTGCATTTAATGGGAACAGGACGAAGGGTAAAAAAAAAACGCTTGTTTGTTATTAGAAGTGAGAGTTTTGCGCAGGAAGTTAGAGCAAAGGCCTCAGGAGGAAACTGACAGTGTCGCTGTCCGAGGTGCTGAAATATACTGTTGAGCTGCTCATTCAAAAGCAGCACTTGTTACACGTTTTAAAAAAGAACCTAACGAGTTATTTTTCATAAGAAAAACGAATACAGATGCACGTCTTTCTGCAGAATAACACTGCTGGAACGGAACTGATCATCAAGTTACAGCACAGTACACTGGAGCGCATTTACGCAGCGCACGACGGATACAAACTACAGAGAGCCGCTTTCTCCTACCGAGCATAAACTAACCTCGAATTAAACAAAGTCTCGAAGGAAAACCACACATGTTCGAGGTTGGTGTCGTAAAAGAAGGCAAAAATCGTCTGTACTGTAGTTAAACAAGCGGAAAGAGTCCCCACCCTCTGGTGTAAGTTTGTTTTTTTAACACATAATTGGTCGCCAGAATGGAAATCAACGTTTTTTGGTAATTCCGCCCACACACACAGACACCACCCTCACCTTCTCTGCTTCCCTCCTCTCTCTCTCTCTCTCTCTCACTCTCTCTCACACACACACACACACACACACACAGAACACACACAGACCCCCCCTCCTCCTTAAACTAAATTCAAGGCCACCTCTGAATCTGAATCAAAGCAAAGAAGCAACTTGTGCCAGAATCTTTTAATGAATGATTTTTTTTATTACTATCCTGAAATCAGACAATACAGCACACAGTTGAAGAGAAACATGTTGTGTTCGAGCAATTTGCCAACAACAACACATTCACCTGCCCCACTTGAATAATTTAACACAGTTTATCTGTCTTTAAAAACATTTCGTGGGACACTTGCTGGTTTTATGATGTGCTGTGATGAGGTGAATCCGGGTGAACACCTTTATCCTTTATTGATTTCTCTTGTTTAATCTGTTCTAGATGAGTTTAGGGCAATTGGGCTGGGGAAAAAAAAGCAAAAATAGTGCCACAACTCAATATCAGAAAGGTGTCCCTGCTGTTTTGTACAATTATGGAAGTTGCAGTTAAGTTGTACTTAATTTTGCAGGTCAGAAGAGCTGATCTCTGATGTGATGCTTTTGGGTCAAAGGGCAAACTGTGTTGCTTTAGTTTAGTTTGGAAAAGTCATGCCTAGTGCTGTACAGGCGAGCACTGTTGTATTGTAAACCTTGCTGTGTTAACTCTGGGGACGCCTTTAGTCGTCCTGTATTGAAGCTGGTGTGTTTGCAAATGGCCGTACTGAAACAGGTACCTCTGCAGGAGGAGATTTGGAGAGAAAAGAATAGTCACTGGTGAAAACAAAACATAACTCCTTAATTACTCTGCGTGAAGACAAAAGAGGATACACTGCAGAAATTGTGAAGACTGGTTTGAAAACATTGTGTTGCTTTTCTCATTCAAGCTTAAAACAGTTAATGAAATTATTTTGTAAAGCTTTAAAAAAAAACAAGCCTTTCTATTTATTTTTTATCAACACGATTCTTGAGAGACTTAACCCTCTGATTGGTCAAACACCAGACAATCCAAACAAAAGTCATTTTGTAGGGAAAATGTCCATTTAGAACAAAGCCAGCATGACATTGGCAGAAAAAAAATGCTTATCAGTAATGGAGAAAATCTGCCAGAAGAGTTAAGAGCCTTATTGCAACACTTTATGATAATCCTTTTCTTGTTGAAACACATTCAGCCATTGCACTGTGTCAAACACAAACGTAAGAAAACAAAGAAGTGATTGTTTGTTCTTGTGGGTTAAAAATCCAACAGCTGCTGGGAAAACATTTGCATTTATAATTGATGATATCATACATGTGAGCATCTGGAAACTTGAGCCTGCTTGCTTGTTTCCTCTGCATGGCTATTTGCTTCTTTTTTTTTTTTTTTTATATAAATACCTTCATCGTGTGTGGAGCAGAGCACAACAGCTGAGAACAAAGAGAAAGACCTGCTGATAGCCTGCTGATGCCAGCAATAGGACTGCACAAAGCAGCAGGAACTGCCAGCAAAACGGAGTGATTTGGAGAGTGTGTTGAATTGGCCTATAAAGTGCTAATTGTGCCCATACTGGATTGAAAAGTCTGCTTCCAAATGATGCCCTTAGATAATTAAGATAGCCATCACACACGCGCTTGGTGCACACAGCAAAGGAAATAGAAACTAAAACACTGTGGTTATTGCATCAAATAAGTCTGATTTGTTAAGTATAAAACCTCTACAGGGACGGAGGTATTTGTTGACATCTTAATGCTTAATCAAGAAAGACTTTTTGCACCTCCATAGGCACATTTTGCCAAAAATATTGCAGAAAAGATTGAATAATGCCTCTAGTGTACTCAGTCTAACTGGTATTTTCTGTTTCAAGCTGTAAATGAAGAGTTGTGGATGTTTTCAGGAGTATAAATTTACAATTAGAGCACCCAAAAGTACAATCAGTCTTAAAAAATGGGGTCTATTTTTTTATGGAAGCACAGATGGCATTTTACTGTGCTTCGTAGGCCAAACGCAGATAATCACAAAACTTGCAGACGCCATTAAAAAGCCCTGAACTCACATGGCCTTTTTTTTTTTTTTTTTTGCTTTTTAGTGCATTATTTGTTCTTCCCTTGCCTCTTCAAAGATTTTGTCCTTGTGAGACACAACCTTTGAGGATTGGCCCTTTAATTTGTATGACTCTAGGACACAGCACACACAGTAAAGATCATAGGCCGGCTGCGGCGTGGGCCCCTCACAGCAGGAAGGTGCAGCAGTGCTCCATGCATTGGGATCTAAATTATGTAATACACTCATCAGACGGATGTCATCTTTGGTTCCAGACTCTCATAGAGAATGTCAGTTATTCATTAATGAGGTTGTTTCAGTGTGTAAACACCCACGCAGGCTCAAACGCGCGTTTACACTTATAACCATTACGTACGCGCACGCAAACACATCACAGTGTAATCCCGGCTCATTCAGCCTTGAACAAAGTAGCTCATATTTGGAAACATCTAAACATATCTTCAATCCGCTGCACAGCAAAAAAAAAAAAAAAAAAACATTAAAAAGCATTTTAGCAATAAGAATTTGTTGTTGGTGTTGATTTGAAAGCTGTCCTCTGAAGATCAAGACAGCTTTGACATTCATTTCTGCTTCTCCTGTGGTCTCTAAACATTTAATTACATTGCCTTTGCATATCTTCAGTGGCTGATTTGTTCCATTTAAACGGGGGTGATAGTTGGCAGGTAAAGTGTCATATTTTCTTTGTTTTTTTTTGTTTTTACACATTTAAGAAAACGAATTTGTGCAAATAAGACAACTGCCACCCTGCTCTTCCTCCTCGCATTACTAATTTATTTGTTTGTAGTGAACGACAAAGTCCTTTATTTCAGCATCAAGCAAACAGCAAAGTTAAATTTAAACTGTTTCTCTTTCATTCAATAGATATTCATGATCTTGCCCTTTTAGACACAGACAAATACAGGTGTGAAAAAGATTTGCTCTTCATTCACCCTGACATAATGTACCATTTGTGTCATAATCCAGTTGCTATGCACATTGTTAATTTAGCTTCATATTTTTTCCCCTCACACTTTAAAATTCTATAAATGTAATCGCAGATTCAGTGCTAAATGCCCCTAAAACAGGAGACACAATTTTGATTAGATATTAAGGATTGCAGGCAGTATATATATATGAATCGCCACTTTCACCTTGAAAGATCTCACTCGTTTAAAGAGTTCAGTCCTCAGAGATTGTAGTAATCGTACACACTGAGGATAAACTTGACCTCAACTACGGATGTTTCTTTACTGCAGCAGTGAGAAGCTGTCCCCTTCAAACTCAACATTTGCTTTTCCATCCAGAGACCCGAGGTCAAGAAAACATGTTGATACTGCCGACACACTGCGAGACCTTTAAGAAATAGTTTTCTGATCCATTTCGAGTTTAAGAGCAGAGCAGTTGAGCACTGCTTTTTTTTTTTTGCTGTACTCACTGAGGAATGTAACAAGAAGCAACAATTATCAAGTCATTATCTCTAACTGTGCATTTCACCGGCTGGTCAGTTCGGCTAATGAAGTTTGATATTTGTGTTTCCTGAATTTCTATATCTCTTTCTTCTTTTCAGTGTGTGGACGTGCTTTGTATGTTTCTCAGGACACACACTGGCAAAGGAGAGAGACCCTAACAAGATTTTCAACCTTTCCTTTTGATTGCAGATGAGCTAAATACATTTGGTATGCATGAGGGGGGGAAAATCCTCAGAAAAGGTGTCTTCTGCCATAGACTCATTTTCTCCCAGTCCTTGTCCCTGTTATGGCTGAAATTGCCTTAAGTGTGATTGTGTGTGTGAATAAGCCTTTCACAGCATTATTTTTATTCAAGCTGTTCCCAGGCAAACCTACAGGCACTTCCTTTTGGGTCTGAAATGACGCTTAGGGGCCCGCTCAATCTAATATCTAATGTGGCTCAGAGTTCAAAGGAAATGCATACTGAATGTCAGGATTTATCGCCACTTTTAATGGTCCAGACCTCTTTATATCATCTTTAAAACCTTTTTTTTCGATAGGCTTCTTTCCAAATGAGCCCTGCTAATTTCACGGGCCATGGTAATGACGGCATTTTGTCGGCAAAGCATGGAGATATAACCTGGATAAGGCATAAAACCACCTGTGCCCTCTTCAACTGGGCAGTAAGACTTAAGCACTTTTGCACATTGGGATATTTTTATTCTTAATTACATCAGATGACATGTAGGTCATATATCCTCTGAGTCTAATTCCAACTTCGACTTTGGTATTTCAGTGGAGGTAGTGCAGTGACCTAGCTAATTTGCACTTGAATGGAAAGACACTGACGCAAACGGAGAATACACTGAGAGGATAACATGTGGCAGTGGCTTGTTAATAATGCATTTGTTTGCCAAACAAATAAATAGACGCATAACACAGACAAACATCAGTCACAGAACTGCCTCTGTGAGCAGACCCATCCCTGAAGAAAAGGGGGGGGAGAGGAGAAAGACAGAGAAAGTCTGTTTATTCCTTCTGCCACTGCCTGCAATATCCATACTGCTGAAACACGCAATTCCCCAAGGAAAATACAACCTCGTCCAAGCCCACCCCTCAGCACCCCCCCGCCACACACAGACAGTAAGCAACTGCGGAGCCAGGCAACCCAGGCTCATATGAACAACTCCTTGATGTGATGGTTCCAATACATCATCTGTCTACACATTAGATTCAGGCACAGCAAGCCTGAGAGAAAGCATCCCGCACCCAGCATCCATAACCAGTTTAACTACATTCATTAGAATGGGAAAAACTGTGCCTCAGCACAACTAGCTGGGGAAGATGACAAAACACACACTGTGAGTTGTTGATCCTTTGGATCGGGGACACACATGGGGAAATACACACACTTTTGTGGCATGTGCAAAGTGACAAACAGACGCATACACATTCAGCAGCAGCAGCAGCAATAAGACTATTTTTACAGGTGTAGGTGTGGATTCTGGGTATGGTAATTTTATAGATCATTTGGAAGGGATATAACACTAGGTTTAATAAGGTTACATTTCTTGCCACAGTAACTGGAAATAGACTATCACCAACCACAGCCAAGAAACCAGTATATGTTTTATTGCTAATCGAAACCTATACATAACTCAATATTTGAGGTATTTCATCCGCGGTTTGTTTTCTGAGCAGATGGGACCAGAGAGACCACAAATCAGGTGTCACATGTAAGTGTTGTTTTTTCAATCTTATATATGCATTGATCTTTCTAAAGATAGTAAGAAGTATTTTTTTCCATATATATTTTGCTTTACAAATGCAATGAAACAAGAAGACCTCAAATGCGCATCAGATATTTCTATATAATCTCAAGAGATTCTTGTAATCTTACAAATGTTAATGGTATTGAATCTAAGAGTTTCCTGTAGATTAGTGATGGCATGTGGAGTACCCACAACTGTGAAGCTATTGCACTGACAGAAACATGAGCTGTTTACTTATAACTTTCTGTTTTGCTTTATAGATTTACCAGACGGTTACCTGCTCGACAGATTGCTGCTATGACCAATCCAAAAGTCATCCCTTCCAGTCGAACACACGGTGCAGTGATAATGAGTGTCTAGAGAATTAGAGTTACAAGTACAAACAGCATGAGGTCAATATTGATTATTTTTCTGCGGCTAGTTGGCTGATTTTCATGTCTGATGTCAAATTCATGAAGTTGAACTGAGACCTTTCACAACACAGTTGTAATGAAAATGGCATAAATGTATGCAAATGTATGGCGCAGGAGGTGTTTATCACAAGCTAAATTTAGGTCAGTCTATCAATCTGTAAAAAGAGGCTTTCTCACATTAAAGTGGGCGATATTCAGTACAGGATGTACCCAGCGTAGCAGATATAGGTGTAAATGAATCTATAGGTGTTGAATATATATATATATATATATCATCATACTATTTTTTTAGTCGTTCATTTACAAAAACACCAACTATTTTATTTTCTACTGATAGAAAATGATAAAAAAATATGTGGGACCAATGTCATATATTCATGTAAGTGAATGAATGACATTGGTTACCAATGCACTGCCAATTTAACAAAAAAATAGAGATAAAATAGTGTAGAAACAATAAAAAATATAATATTTTGTAAGATTTAATTCTCATATTTCTGCTTTCCAAGTTTTTTATTTATTTATTTATTTTTTTGTTCTTTTTTCAACAGCTGTGAGGAGGTTCCCTTTTGTGCACTGCTTAGTGCTTAGAGAGTAGTGTGCAGTGTTTGAAACAATCACCTGGTGATTATTAATTACATATATGTTTATAGGACCATTATCTAGTGCGTGGACTAGATATTTTCTGTCCCTCATGTTTTTTTATGCAATACCGAGTATTTATCGTCCGGATGTGCATTCTTTTGCAACTTTTTTGCAGAACAGTGTGTATTAACAGCACATACACATAAAAACAATCAACCATACTGAGTATGCATACTGTCCGCTTTCAGTATACTTAACTCTGTTTAGCATCAGTGTGTAGTGAATTTGGGACTCAGCGACTTTAATAATGAGTGATGCTAGTTTGTGCATTTTCTACTGACTCTGTAAACATATAATAATGTTTACTGACAGACCGGTAAAGCTAAAATAAGCTCGACTATACGAGACATGGAACTTTTCCCACTGGGTTTATAGTTAACCCCATGATACTGGAGCATATAATGTGGTGCATGGAATAATGTTGTTACTCTTTTTATTTCAGGGCCATCTTGAGTTTAACCACAGCTACAGCTGGTGCTACTTAGCTTTAGCTTTGTTTTGCTTACTATCTCTGTGCACATTTTGTATTCACCAGTAAACAAAATATCCCCTTCCCACACTCATTATACGATGATGATTTTCAAAAAAAGGATGAAGAATCTAGACAGGACATTTAAATTGATTTATCAAAAAATAAATAAATAAATAAATAAAAATCTTCTAAAAATCTAAAAAACAAACAAAAAAAGAAAACTATCTCCATTATCGTTTATTTATGGTGAGAGGAAAGCTGTGAAGTTTTATTTCTTATCATAAAAACAGCAAAATGTATGTTTTATGATTATTTACAATAGCCTAATTGCTGCACAAATATCTGATAATAAATTAGAAAATGTTGGGAGAGGGAAACAGGAATTAAACATTAAATTCTCATCACTAGAAAGATTATCAGCCTCCCATCATAGCACTGATATGCAAGTATAGGTACAGATTTCAGGGGTTCACAGGGTACACGGCCCTCCAAATGTTTAGAATATGTGCAAAAAAAAACACGAAAGTAGCAGAGTACTTTTATGTTGACAAAATTAAAGACATTTACCATAGACTGTCAAAGTAATGGACATAGGTACAAATGTCTCCCATTGATGTGTGGACTCCCGTTTTGAAGTCTCGACTTCAGCATTTTGACCGTCAACATATTGAGTTTTTTGGAGGTCAGAAGTGACCATATAGGGGAGAGAGGAGGAGCAAGGTATGGATCTGACTGAGAAACCGAGGACACTTTAGGCAGACAGCCTGTCACTAAAAGTAGCCCACCTTTAATTATGCCTTAATAAATTGCAAAAGGGTTAGATATATAAATATTCACCACCTGTGCATCTGTCATGAACGGAGAAACTAGCCAACGAGACCAACACCGCTCTTTGAACCAGTCTGTAAACTGGTCTGTTCAGTTTATTTCTGCTGTAAAGTTAGGCATTTTAACATGTGGGTCACAGGGATTGACCCGCTTCTGCAGTAAGCCTCATGTGGCCGTTAATGGAACTACAGTTTTTGAAACTTCAATGCTGGCTTAATGTTTTAGCCCCAAACGTTGCTGCTTGACATTTACACCATAAATGGATGCAGAAAAGGCAAACATTGGAGCATAAAATTAACCAGAATGCAGGAAATTAAGTGTTTAATGCTCAACATTTTCTGATAAAGGACCCTCAGACACTCTTTTCCCCAAATATTGAATCAAAACCTACGCCCTTGTATGTACGGTAAAAAGTCTACAATATAATAAGGTTCTTCTGAGGAAAGATTTGATTGGTTTAGATTGTCAGCTACAGTGACAAAACAAAGTTTGAACACCGTTATGGTGACAAAGCCGAGCAGGCTGCACAATCTTGCACAACTGTTGTTCAGCAACTAACAAGACAGTAAACTACAGCAACGAATTACAGGTGTTGCTCAAAGTCCTTCCACAAGCTCACACCCTCTCTCATCATTCACTGTAACACACCTGCACTGCATCTATAGTTTACTGTGACCGGGAGTGGAGTTGAAACGAGATGTGTCGGTACGCAGAGCATGTTAGCATGTGGACAACCTCAGGCATCATTATTTTGCTCTGTAATAAGCTGTTGTCCTGGACTCCAGCATGATGCTGCCTTTTAATAATGATACATACACTGCCTCTATCTGCTCCCAGGGAGACTGTTTTTGGACACATTGACAGTCACGCCCACTGATGGCTTTTTAGACAAGAAGACGAGCTACGAAGCGTAAGGGATTTCCTACGTAACTTCACAGAAGTGGAAACTGAACCTAGAAATTTAATCATGTCCTGGAACTCATTAAAATATACTGTTAGGTGCTTTTGTCATGTAGAGACCCATTTATTGGCAGATTTGAGGTCCTGACACATTGGCTTCACAGTACACTGCACTGCACTCAGAGGTATTGTAAGAGACAGGAGAAATAGGAGGGATTTAAGGAGCCCCTGTATTTCTCAATAAAATGTTTTATAGGGGAAAATATACATTCCAAGATGGCAAGTGTCATATCTTTTCATGGGACCTGGAATTCATGTCATTATTCTTTGCCTATACATTTTAAGAATTCAAATATTGATAAATTGCATGTTGCTGCAGGTTAGATCAATGTGTCCACAGGAAAGGAAATAAAAGCCTGAGCACGTCAAGCTCATCTTATCATAAACATACGCGTGAAGAGGCTTGGCTGAGGGATTGAATTGAGCTCCGTGCTCATCCGAGTTTCTCCACAGCCTCAGGCATCATGGGGGACCTTGAGGAACGCTACAGGCATGTTTAAGGGCAGAAAAAAAGAGAGAGGAGTCTTTCGATAGGCTGGAGAGTTGAGGTCGGGCTGCGATAAGTCCACAGCAGCAAGGGTTCACTGTCAATAATCACCTGCATGGCATGAAAAGCTCATGAAGGGAATATGAAGGCAAAGGAAGGTCACTTTATACAGTAGCTTGAGAGCTCAGTGAAGCACAAGCAAATTAAGAAAACACCTCGTCCAGTTTGACAACACGCATGCAGTACAATGAACCATGCTGCAAGTCAGATAACACAACTAACCGCAAATTAAGAATATTCAAAAACAGAAATGCTGTAAATGTAAATGTAAATTCAGGCAATACAACCAAAGACAAAAACGTGCTGAAAGTAAAAACATTAATGTTGTATGCATTTATGTGTGTGTATATATATATATATATATTTCCTTCCTCCTGCTCCTTTTCGGACATGAAATACTTGTGATTGCTTTCTGAATATGTATGGTGGGCATCTGATGTTGTTTTGTTTTTTTCCCCATGTTTTTATTCGTTTTTATTAGTTGTCTGATTTTATTTGACATGTTTGAAACAAAGAACTAACTAATCAAGCTAATTTGTTGTGGCATAAGCTTATCAGCAACTCAAGAACCTTTAGAAGCTCTGAATATTTTTCATTGAATTGTTCAAACTGTTTTTGGGTTGTTTTTTTTGGTTGTTTGGCTGAGTGTAGTCGCAGTGTTATCCATTCTGTTGAACGATCTAACCACAGTGAGATATTTACTTGTTTTTTGTTTTTCCAGTTTAAGAGAATAGTTTTCTTGGCGATAGTTAGGGCGACTAGTCAAGGTGTTGTGATTTGTTTTCGTGTCAGGTTTGCTCAGGTCTGCTAGTATGCACAGTTATGGAGACAGCGGAATGACACGACCAAAAAACTGAAAGTTTAGTAGTTCTGTTTTTTCAGGAGTGTTGTAGTGGTGGGCAGAGCCAAAGTGCATGTAAGTAGTGGTCAGCTGTGTTGAGGGTACAGTGAGTGCACGTGTCTGATTTGTCCCATGAGATGCTTATTATGTTCTGTGTATGGCTTTGTACTGGATTAGTCTAGTGTTTGTGTTTATGGTCATGTTGAAGATGTTATGGCGATGTTATGTGATATAGGCTATGTCCTTTTCCTCCCATTTCATGCCTGTCTTTGGTGATCTGTTAACAAAAATTTAGAGTTGTGCCAAAAAGGAAAATAAGTCTAATAATTATACTTACTTTCATTTTTCACGGCAATCAGTTCCCAAGATCATTTCAAGTAGGATCAACTTGTCAGATTTTTACAGTGCCGCATTATCAACGGCCATAATCATTCTCACAACCGGCATGGGAAATGGATCGCTCATGGAGTGCAATTTTTTAGCTTCCCAGCTTTGAAGCAAAACAATGGATCGCAGGTTGCTGACTTAACAACTGCCTACATACAAGTGGTGGCTTTCTGTGTATAATATGCATGTTTTCAGTGTGTTCACGTTGTCAGATTGCTTTTTTTCCCCTAAATGCAACCATTTAAAACATAAATTTTTGTTGTTACAACGCCGTTATCCAACAACATCTAAAGTGTCCCTCCCTTGGCCTGCGGATGAGCTTGTGTGTTTACTCTGTGCTCTATGGCTGACAGAAAGAGCCTCTTGTTTGAGGCTGGCTCAGATGACATGTTTAAAGGATGCGTTAGAGCCAATCCACTTTGGGGAGAACCTTGTGCGGGATCAATGCTAGCATGCTGATGAGCTTTGCTCAGGTGTTGCCAGAGGCACCATGATAATGGCCAGAGCATGCAGAATTATTCCAGGAGCACTGATGGCTCAAGAGGAGGAGGAATTAATGAAATACACATCAAACCGCACACATTCACACAGTACAAAGGCAAACCATTGGTAACATGGTGACATCATACTCAAAGGTGAGAGGTCAAAGCCTCTTTCTCTTTCCAGGAAATTAAACACAGCCATCATAACTGACCCTGGGATCGCGACTCCACAGAGCTGAATTCTCCACATAAAGCCCAACCACAAAGACACTCCCTGCAAAGTCTACAATTCCATGCTGAATTTCATCATTTGAAATACTCTAATATTCAGTATATTGAGTGAAAACTTTATTCAGAATTATTTAAAACCATTTAGAATTACATGACAGCACAGTGCTTAGGAGAACAATTTTGTTCTGATGCTAGTGTCTGGTTTGTGTTGAGATTTGCCCAATCAGAGTCCCTCCCCATCCACTCTGCCCCAGTTCTCGAACAGTCCCCATCTGGTTTGACAATCTGTTTTGATGGAAATCAGTTGTTTTTTTCTGCTCTCTCATCTCCACTCTCTGCTCTTGCGGTTTTTACTTGAAGCTTCCCTGCGATCATGGCTCAGACGCTTCAGATAAAACTTGGGCATGATCACAGCCTCTCCTGCGTCGCCACCAGTGCCTCACAGCGCTCGCCTACCCGGGGGGAATGAGGCCTCGTACAATAGGATCTCTCAGATTTCACCTAAAATGGGACTCAGAGAATATTGGGATGGAAATGTAAGTGTTGGGTCTCCGTGCCACCGTAAAAAGAGGCTTTTTCACCATCTGTTAATCTTTAAAATCTGGATTTTTTTTCCCACAAGCTGCTTCATCTCATTCATCTTACGAGACCATTAGTCGGGCTAATGGTCTTGTAGATCTTTATAGGAGCTGGATGATGTGTCGTTTTATTTCCTTTTATCTAGTTTTCTCTGAAATACAGATGAAATCATTGTTCTGTTGAATAGTTAAGTGATTGACAAGTAAGCTCCTGAAAAGGAGGGAGCATTTGAATCACGCCTTATTTGATGGACCGAACCATGAATTAAAAACACTGGATGACATTATGCTTCTCATTCGCCGCTGAAGCTAAAAATGTTATCAGTTACTCTCTGAATTGCCCAATTCTATTTTGCCTTTTTCTGGATTCAACACTAAATGAAGTGCATTAACTTATGTTTTCTATATTCTGTAGGTGTTAAATTTCAGCTGGCAGGAAAGTTTTTATCGTCTCTGCATACCTTTGGATGTCAGTGTTGAAAGAGTAAACACAGTTAAGAGAGTCAGCAAGAAAACAAGAGAGGGGAGTCGACTCCCCCTCATCGCCCCTCCCTTGTGTATCTCTATGGAATAACTGTGACTACCATCACAAACTCTGTCTCTGTCAACAACTGCCAATGCATCTTCAGACGGTAAATCGTGATCAACGTGGAGAAACTCTACCCAGGCAGAGAGGCGAGGAAGCAGAAGAAACGGCGTCTCTCTTTTTTTTTTTTCCGCAGAAGCATTGTGAATATTCTTTTGTGTCCTGCCTTCCTACTCCTGCCTTTTATACTGCAAAGTTTTGGAGTGTTTTTAAATGCAAAGGTGGTGTTCTTTTTCTACTCCCCAAGTGCATTCCCATCCCAAAACACTTTCTGTATCTGTGTCTCCCCCTCCCCCCCGCCTCTCTTTCTCCTCTTTCACCCTACACTTCTTGATTTTCCATCTCCCACAGGTTCACCAGATGATACCACTGCCTCAACGTTCTTTTCTTCCCTCCCTCCCATCTCTGCACATATAATTTTTTAGCTTCTCACTTTACTTCAAAGAGGTTTTAAGGCAAGTGGTTCTACCTTTCCTGTCTTTCATCTGAATGTGCATGAGGAGGATACAGCCAGCTGCTCAGACTGAGCTTCTGTGCACTGAAACAGCAAAAAAAATCCTCCAAATCTACAGCTGTTGAAACCCACGGATGTACAGGACATATGCACGTGGACGCAAAGACAATCAGAAACCTCTCTGGTAGCATATTTTTGGCATTCTTTGCCACCGCTTTTATCCATCTAAAGAAAAGGGAAGCCACCTTCCCTTTGTCACTTCTAGCCTCCTTTAAGCTGAGGAACAGAGGGATGAGGGGTGATAACACACCCCACATGATCCTTAAAACACGTCCTACATCAAAAGATCCGCCTGTTCTGCGTTGAACCCCTTAGATTCTTAGAACACAGTAAAATTGTTCACTTAGCGGTGGGCAGGAAGGCATAAAAAGAGCGCTTGATCCATGTTCGGCAGTGTGGGCTGTATTTAATCCTTACCACAGACTATACAAGAATCCTGTTTTTTTGTTTTTTTTCAAATATTCTTCAAAATATTTTTTTTTCTTTTTTAAAGGTGGTGCTTCAACCTGTCCCACCCCTTTTCTTCCCCCCCTTACTCCTTCCACCTGGGCTGTCCCAGGTGTTCCTGCTTTTATTTGATTTAAAGAGGAAGAAAGGGAGTCCTCGTGGCCACTCCCCGCACCCTCAGGCTGCTCCTCTTTTATCACGGATTGTGCTTCCTTTGCTCCACAATGTGTGTGATGCTATTCTTTACTTCTTTGCTGTATGGGCTGTTTCTGTTCAAACTAACAACAGGCCCCTTGTGAATCAAATCAGGAGATTATAAGAACATTTAAACAGACCAAATTGGCTTCCAGGAAAGCTTAAATCAATCTAAACTTAAAATTGCAGCAAAAGGAGCCCTTGGGATATTTGGGAAAAGGAGGAAGATCCAGACAGGGAGGGAGGTGGTGGTTTGTGAGGGTGGAGGGGGGCTGCGAGAGTAAACCAAGGCTGTTTTGGGTAATACGAGCGTGAAATGCCACAGCATCAATTACTGAATGATTGAGGGCAATTCAAGTGTGTGCGCTGCCATTCAGCAGGAGAGAGGAGGATATAATGGATAAACAGTGATTATGCCAAGTCCAGATTGAGAATGTTCATATTTACAGTGTGACACTGGGACAACAACAGCTGTATTACTGCCTGTCATTTATGCAATATGTATTTCATTGCAGCATGTCTCCAATTACCTAATTCGAATAAGGAGCACAATACAGGGATTCCTTGCTGCTGAAACTGATAGATTGTGGGCTTTTACCAAACTGATTGCCAGAATAAATGTTGGCATTGTATGTTTCTGAAAACCAAGGATATTCTACATTTATATGTTTCATATGTAGCAAATATTGTGAGACTAAATGTATCTTTAAGCTAGAATTTTCAATTTTGTTGTGTGCTCTGCTTGACGTGTGGTTATGGCACAAATGCCATTTTGATGGCGTTAGGAATAGATCGTGTTTTGGCTTTAAATACTCACTTTTGTTGCCACTAACACAGCTGGAAATATCACTAACTCTTCTTAAGATATACCGGCTTTCATTGCTATAAATACGTCTGGAAATGTCCCAAACTCTCCTGAATCAAATACCACATTTTTGGCCACAACCATGGCTGGAAATGTACAAAACTGATTTTAAAAAATGAACGCTTATGTCACTACAAACATGGCTGTAAATATCTGGAACTCTCGAAAAAAAAATGCTTTTATTGCTACAAACATGGCAGTACATGTCCTGAACGCTCTTTGAAAAATAGCTGCTTGTGATGCACAAACAAGATCAGAAAAAAATACCCGCTTTTGTTAGTACAACTGCAGCCTTAAATGTCCCAAATTCTTCTACAAACTACCTGCTGTGACTCTACAAACACGGCTGGAAATGGCAGCTGTCTCATGTCACGCCATCAACCGTCCCCTCCTCCTCCTGATGAGAAACTGAGCTCCTACACATGTAGACTGAACGATGTCCGTTTATAATACTAGGGCTCTCAGCATTAACAAGTTAATTGAATGCAATTACAGTCTGTACGTAACGTGTTAATTTTATTTTAATTGCGTTAATTCCCTACTGACCTTCCTGTAGTTAAAAGGCTGCACTGGGCTGAGTTTTAAAGCCGGAGTGATGATATGGGTATCATTTGAAACTAGAAGACCTGATGAATCTAGTGGTACCAACCCTGTCATTCCAGGAAGGGAGGTGAATAACGCTCCAAATTTAGGGTGAAATTTGGCAATGGTAAAATGGTCATTTCACAGGGTTCCCTTGACCTCTGACCTCGAGATATCCTAATGAATATGGGTTTTATGGGTACCCATGAGTCTCCCCTTTACAGACATGCCCACTTTATGATAGTCCCATGCAGTTTTTTTGCTGTCATTTGATTCTTAATCAAGACAATCTGGTAAGAATTGCTTTGTCGTTATAGACTTCATAACAGTTTTGTAATGCAAAATAAAAGAACTGAAAATGTGATTTAAAAAATTCAATTAATCACAATAAATTAAACTGTTAAAATTCTGTGATTAATCACAATTAAATAAAATTAATCATTTTTCAACCCTATACAATACGTATTAAAACCAACATATGTAACATATCTGTGGTTTGCAGAAACGTAGATTTCCAACATTTATTCTAGCGGCTGGGCTGTTTTTTTTCAGCAGTGATGTTGTCATTGTGCGTGTTCTCTTCAGTTCAATGAGTAAGATGTTGACTTGTTTTCTCTGAGTGGCAAAATAATTGACCCGTGTGCCACATCACTACAATAGGTCATGGTTTAATACCATATCTGTCATGGAAATCAGGCTTTTAATCTGCCACATTTCTGCTTGAAATTCTGAAAAAGAGACAGCTTTCATCTGGCAGGAGCCAAACCTGCACCATCCCACCTCTGTCTCCCTCTGTTTCTGTCTTTGTCTCTCTCTCTCTGTCTAACCCACCACCCCCTGCTTAGTTAAGCTTGCTAAGTGATAGGCCATGGCATGGTTTCTTCGTTCAAAAGACAGGCACATCATTAGGGAGCTGAAGAGTGCAGTTCCTGCCCCCAGGGGAGGGATGACAGTCCGTCACCGCCCTGGGGCTTACCTTACTTTGGACTATGGAAATCAAAGATGGTGCTGTGAAATTTGAATAGAATAGGATGAAATACTCATAGCTTTCTTCTTTGTCCAGTGCTAATTCTGCTGTTGGAGGAGAGGTAGAAAATCTCACACCATTTTAAAGTGATAATGATTAATCATTGAGGGAAGGCCAGGGCACTTCACAGTGAAAGTGTGATTTTGAGGTCAGTGAGAGTAAATAAAGGACATTTGGGTAAATAACGATATGCTGCCAGAAGTGATGGTTGCGCCACAGTTGGCCAAACGCAGCATCGGAGGAGTAAACATACTGATAACTCACAACGCCTGAAACAAATACTTTTATATACTTTTTGTCACAGAGGAAGACGTCTTTGTAAATGAACAAACTTTTTGATTTTGTCTTCTGAGGATTGCCTTGTGTTAACATGGTTCAGTGTCTTTCCACATCTCTGTGGTAACCTTGTTATATCAGTGGCATAGTTTCGCTCATGCTTCTGCAAGGTACACTACTGATCTGTTGCTATCCGTGCCAAACAAAGACTTTTGTTTTGACTGAACTGCAGCACCACAGAGAGCACGACTTTGGATCACATGCTTCGAATCACTTTGCTATTGTATGGCTCCCTTCACTCCAATTACTCAAAGCATTTACAAGAGAGGCTCATACTTATGCAAATATGTAGGACATCAGGATGTAGCTGTATGTATAAGTAACACTCTGCAGTAAAGGTAAACAAACTCTGTAGTACAATCAGTACAAATCTGATATGAATATGATGATTTTTCCTTAATTTCTGCATTATCTTTGGTCTAATGGTGCATTTACAGTTAGAACTCAGGCTCCTTTTCGGTTTGATAAGAAGACAAACAGATTGATAGATAGCATACCCAGCATACCCACAACATACCCAGCTCAGATGCAGCTGAGATGCTTGTATCCGTGAAGCTTTTCCTCCAGTTGATCAATAAGAAATGACACTCTACTCCAGAGGGTCGGACTCATTCTTCCTTCCAAAGCATGGGCTAAGTTATGACGTTATAATATGAAATGTGTCACATCATAACAAGATAAACAGTATATTGTTATTAAAAAAGAACAGTTTCTCTTAATGTGGTACGTTTGTATGTTGTAAAAAACAACTTATCACAATAAATCTTTTTTTTTCTCCCTTTTCCAGCGTGGTTGAAATATGCTTCTATAATGTGTGATTTAACACAGATCACATGTAGTTTCCCCAGCCAACTCTGTTGCCTAGACATTATATTTGTATCTTACTAAACAGCTTTCTTTTTTGCATTGGTGTGACAATATAATCACTGCCTCAATAATGTTCAGATACAATGTTTCTTTCAGGTAACACTACAGTAATTAGGAATTCCCATATGTTAATTTATTTCTGGTGGGCCATTACAATTAAAACAAATGCCACCACACATAGATTGTGTATCACTGTTGAAGTATATTCAGCATGTGGTTATTGATTGTAGCATACTCTCGGAGTGTTGAGCGCACTGTTGTCACAAAGGGAGCAGCAGAACACCAGATGTAGTGAAAATGAAACTTAAACATTCGTTGTGCTGGGTCTGAAAGTTTGCATTTTCTCATTGTGCACTCTGCTTCTGCATCTGATTAGCGCTGACCAGATCAACAAAATAGGGACACACATATACCCATGCTTACTCAAACCGCGGCTGAGGGATAAAAATACGTCATCCCCACAACATATATATAAGTATATATGTGTGTGTGTGTGTGTGTGTGTGTGTGTGTGTGTGTGTGTGTGTGCGTGCACTCGCGCATATATATAACAGTGGACTGCAAAACCAACAAGGGACATTTTTTAGGTCCCCACTTCGGCATGCTCTAAATCATCATAAAATCATGTGTTATGGCCTCTGGTGAAATTTTTCAGATTTTGCCAAGAGGGAACCTTAATGTGTGTGAGTGTTTATATTCATATTCAGAGCTGTCCCTGCTGGTTGGAGCAGGTATTTGAACGACCCATTCACAGACGTCGCTTTTAACACTCCTCTCCAGGGTGAATGGCTGTGTGTGTGTGTGTGTGTGTGTGTGTGTGTATGTGTGTTTTGTTTTTTTATGGGACGTTTCAATCAATCAATTTAATATTTGTCATATGGAATAAACAAGGTACAAATCCAGTGAAATGTGATCCCATCAGGTCCTTCGTCTTGTTCACTGTAATTTAGTCCTTTTTTGCCTTTGCCTTCCTGCATAGTTGGCTGCTGCTTCATAATTTTTTATGTTTCCTGATGGTAATTCAAGGTGTCTGGTTGTGAAATAATTTAACTGTCTACACATCCCTACCCCAAGAGACCGCCCTCATTGTACCGAATGGCTTGCAGCCACACGCCACCACCTTCCAAATCCAGCACCAAAAAGCACCACCATAACTTGCAAAATAGATGTAAGGACATAAGTTTTGCACAAATTTGGCAGAGCTGAGAGAGAACTGACTAGAAAGGTCAACACTCATGTCTCATTTATTTGCTTGGCATTACATTTCCCTCAAAATGCATCCACTTCTTCAAATTAGTTATATATAAACACATTTTCTAGAAGACAGGTGTGCCCCAGCAACTGTTTAACTAACTCAGTTTGTGGCTACAGTTGTACTTGTAGCCAGGTTTTTGGAGGATATTTTTTTTCCTGTTGTTAACAAATCCTATGAAAAGTCCAAAACCAACAATAAATTAATCCTCCTAACATATGCTGTTTGTGAAACCAAACCCTGAAAGTTGTCAAAAACTATTCAAATAAATCAGCGACCAAACTGTTGCTCTGTAGTTTATCACAAGCCGGTCCAACATCTACCACCCTGATGCCGTGAATACTCATTAGTAAACAAAATCTATATTAATGTGTGTATATTAACCAAATTTATACTATCATAACTCCTCTTTGACTAACATTTGCTAAACCATAGTCCCCAGTAGTTTTTGTAAATTGCTTGACTTTTTTTGGGGGGGTATATATTGTTATATGATTCATTTTTCATCCACAGATTTACATCTTCAGCAGAAACAAATGAGCTTTGGTGCCACAGACAGGGTGAGGAAATTGGATAGTACTAAAAGACAGACTAATTAACACAATGTTGATTTTTTATATGTGGACTTTAACAAAAAGAAAGCTATAAAATGCTGCCAGTTTGAGCAGCATCCTACAGCACATTTAGTGATACCACATAATATTATTTGATATTGCCAACATGACATGACTTTAACACCCACTGAGTACATGCACACACTGCAAGGGAGTTTACTACAAGGTAAGGGTAATTTAGCTGAACATCTATGCTCATATTTTATCATTAGCGACTACATTACTAGTCTAGCAGAGGGTCAATCACCTTTGAATCCCTTTTTCCTCTGTGAACTATTCCACCTCATTTCTGAGTAACTGCTGAGTTCTGCATCCTCTCTGCTGCTCTGCTGCTTTCAGAAATGTAACTAATTCCAGAGCATTGCATGACCAGAGGCACAGTGCCAAACTTAAATGCATATTGCTGCAATAAATGTTTAAAACCTAGACGTGAGTGTCTGAAATTATCTACTATAAAAACCTTAATTCCGGTATCCAGGTACTACTTTTCAATTATTAGCAATTAAGTCCTGATTTGCTGCTTTAGGAATTTGTGCACTGAATCTCTCAAAAATATTGAATTTTTGCACTGTATTTGAACTCACAAGCATTTCTATGCATTAATGTACACATACCAACAGTCCATGGGAACTTACAAACACATGCAAATGGTAATTTAACAAGGTGTGCAACGGTATGCAGACAACAAGCATACGGATATGAAGTGGCTCTCCTACACCACTGTTTCTTGATTTAAAACATTATTCAGTGGAGTGGTGGGGATTAAAGGACCCCCCACAGTGCGATCCATTTTGGCTCCCGAACAGAAATGTGCTATCTGGGCGGCGCTCTTCCTGCCTATACACACGGGAGTCTTTGTCAATGCTAATTGGCCAACCTACCGACTAGCGAAGTGGAACACAGCTTCCCAAACACATCACACCTTGTTTGTTATTGAGTGAATCCAAACGGTACTATGCCTGTGGCACTGTGGAAGCCGCCAGCAGCCCCGGGATCTGATAGGAGAGTTTAACCTGTAATTTTGTTTCTACATGCGGCACACTGGTCAGGGGGGGGAAGTCGTCACTCCGCTGATTGCAGTTTGTAGAGAGAGCAAGCTCTGACCGGCTCATCCTCTCCCGCACTAATAGCAGAATATCAATTCCCTGACACTCAATTCATTTCAATTTATTGTATGTTGTTTCCATGGAGAACCTATTAGCACATTAGCTGCGTGCTCATTCTAACTGCCACAATCCACAGTGAGAAATAGATTCCTCTCAACTCTTCAGTGGTACCGAGTGTAACTGTCGGAGGCTGCTCGTTGGTGGTAAGATAGCAAATGCCTCCATTTAATGTGTAGTGATTCTTTCTGTGGCATTTTGCCTCCTCCTGTTGTCTCGCCTCTCTTATTAACATGCACTTAAATTCCCTTTGTTCTCTCAAGTGCTCATTAAAGAATTCAGTGCCTTCTGATGTCTATAGTTTTACATAATTAGAACCCAAGAGGGTTCCACATGTGCACTAAAGTTCTCCATTTGTTTTACTCTGCATTAGAGGAGCAATTTGTTTAATTTCTCTGGAGTTTAACCTTGCTGACTGTGATGGAAAAGCACCTGCAAATCTTGCGTTCAGTCAGATCACTGGTGAGAAAACATTGCTTGAGTGTTGTTTTCCTTGTAGTGTCTGTGGGATATTATATATCCACCGCAGATGTATACGTTATAATTTAAAACAAGAAAGTCTGTTACAGGAATATACCATCAATCTTACTGATAAATAATAAATTACTAGGAATTATATAAAACTATGTTTTTTAATAATGTGCTGATATTATGGTGTTTTTATATCTATCTGCATGCTGAGAAATGGTAACAAATATTTAAAGACATTCAGTGTGATTTTGATTTTGGGTTTGTGGTTAGCATCCACTCTGACACACAAAACCAATGTTCAGTGCACAAAAAAAGATGTCACCTGAAAACATATCACCAAGAAGAACAGGTTGACACTTTGGTAAATTATTTTCCAGCCTAACCAGAGTTAGCCAAGAAGACCACTCACATGTCTGTACGATAAATACGCTGCACTTCCTGCAGCTGGTTAGCTTAGCCTTGCATAGAAAATTAAAACAGGAGGAAGAAGCTGGCCTAGCTTTATTACAAAGTTAACAAAATCCACCTAAAACACACTTCACACTATTCATGCATTATAGCTTGTTTGTTTAATCTGTGCAAAAAGTGGAAATATTCACAGGAATGATCTTTCATAAGCTAACATTTCTTGGCTGGGAATCCCCCGTTTCTTTATCTTAAGCCTGGCTAACCAGGTGTTTATAAAAGTGACAGATTCACTCCCAATCTTCTCATCTACATGATCTAATCTTCTGCTTTATTACTGATTATAAAACAGTGCCTCCTGTCTGTAACCACAGATCCCCATGTGAGGATTTTTAGTTTTGATTAATTTTGCTTTCAATAGTACAGCACCCATTAACCTGTGACTAACCGGTTAATCTTTAAGAAAAATACAAAATGACGTGACACACTGAGCCAACTGAGGCCAGACTCATTTAAATGGCTGAAAAATGAACTGCCAAAAACTGCAGTTCATCACCTGTCCACTTGAAGCTGGCTCCAAAGCAGAGTTAATCCCCATAGACCCTCATGCTAAAATGCCCAACTCCATAGCAGAAAATAACATGTTTACAGTTTAGTACAACAAATGATTTTGGTCTCTATAGCTAATCTCAACACTCAGGACATCTATACAGGGGTGGATTTCTTTATAATTCACCCATTTACATTTTATTAAGGCCTAAAGCTGTGCATATTTAAGGGCGGGGCTGCTTAGGTGACAGGCTATCTGTGTCTTTGGCTTCTCAGTGAGATCCACTGCTCGCTTCTTCACAGCGCCAGCCCCTCATCCATATATGGTCACCTATGGCTCCAAAAAACCAAGATGGCAATGGCTGAAATGCCAAACTCAAGGCTTCAGCAGTTCACAAACCAATGGGTGACGTCACGCTATCTACATCCATTATTTATACAGTCTATGACTGTTATAATAGTGATGCGTTGATTGCAGTGATATCCGCCGCAGTGAGCCCAACGCAACTGACAAGATAAGTGCAGCTTCCTTTTGAGAGAGATGCTGTGCGCATTTATGCACAAGGCACAGTAAATGTATTATTTAAATCTCCAGACACGTCATTAAGGATCGGTCAGAATCTAATGTTAATCAATGTTTTGTTTTCTTCTACACACACCGTGTGTGTGTTTTTGCAGGTATCACAGAGAGAACACAATGGTAGTCCCCTCCCAGAAGCTGCATCATGATGCTGCCAGCAGCAGCCATTAGATGATGGTGTGTGTGTGTGTTGTGTGTATGCAAATTAACCTAGACCGACATGCATAACCAGTCAAAAATATTCTAAGTGGTTAACTGATGAATGGTTAACCGTTGACATCTCTAACCCCAAGTCATACTTTGTCCAGTAACAGGCTTTTAGAGGGAACTGAGAACAGGGCAGATATGTTCCCTAGGAGCATCTCATTTCTTTAGCCAATATTGCAGACTTTCTTCTCCTAGAGGAAGAAAAAAGTGGGGTTTGTTTTCCAACCCTTTCTCCTCTCCTCATGATCCTGCTACAGGAATAAAAGGAAAACATTTGGCAATGTTTGCCATACAACCACTGGTGCCAACGTGAGGGACAAGGACAGAGAATTTATTCAAAGCCATGCCCCCCTCAGCATCTTGTCTTTTTATTTGCCATGATTCTTCTACCAAAGATCCAGAATGCAAAAAGCCCTTTGAGCCCTATTCCTTGTCTTACAGCTGTACAAAACCAAGGGTGGGAGCGTGTGTGTGTGTGTGTGTGTGTGTGTGTGTGTGTGTGTGTGTATGTGTGTGTTTATGTACGGTCAAGCTTATGTACACACAGTTTGACTGTAGTTTGTGTATGTCCGGGGGTCTGGAGTACGGCGTGCGTGAGGTGGGGAGGGCTTGATGTGGTGTTCCAAAGTGAGTGGCCCGCCGAGGAAAACAATAAAGCACGAATGACAGGAACAGATGGCCCTCTTTATTGTCCCCTGAAATGCAAACACTGAATATCTTTGCTTAGTGGGTGGCATTATTATATATTTATTTTCTCCCTCCTGTCCCTTTCCCTACTAATAGCACTGGTGGCTGGCACCCTCCCACATTTAAGACTAAAAGGCCTGATAAAGGGTTGGAGCCAGATGCTTATTATTGGTTGCTTAAGATTTAATGGGCAGTGACACAGAACAAAAATGACAAGGGTGGCACAACTGTCCAAGTAGTTGGATGAGACTGCGCCTCAGTTAGGACATAAACATGCAAAAAATGTTCTTAAGGGAACTCTACAACAAAATGTGACAGTATAGTGATGCTGTGCTTAATCTTAATTAAATACTCACTACAGAGTAAACTGAGTAAATGATGTAGGGATTGTGGATGAAGCAAGATTTCAGACATATGTTGGCTAAATGTCTGGTTTCACTTTGCTATTTAACCAAGCAATTCTGAGATTCTAAAAAATATTTCTTCTATATCCATTTCCATTTACCACCTGCTGTGTGTTTTAGGCTTTTACAGTGCTAACTGAAGGTATAATGGACAGCTATGGTATGTACACGTCTCTTACTGACTGAGACAAAAATCCGCAATGCTTATCCTGCTAAAAGGAGGTGTCTGAGGAAATTAACTTGGATTGACATCGCTTTTCTTGTGCTGCTCTTCAAAGTCTTTAACAAGTATTAAAATCTGTGAACCTCAAGCAAATTGGTTTGATTATCTAAAAAACATGCTGTGTCGATTCGGGCCAGACTCGGGCTCTTATGGCTGTCCTTTCATTGTGCAGATCGCACAACGATTGCGGAGCAAGCTTGCGAGGAATACTAAAGTGTATATTTAGTGATTTGTGGATTGCAGTTATATCCATTGCAGCAATCCATATGCAGCAGAAATGATACGTTCATCTCCCCAATGAGTGACAGTGCACATTTACGCACAAGGCACAGCAACGTTACTAATTGATTATTTAAATGTCCACATGCAAACAAGGCTTGCAATTGGCTAATTTTAATTTTTGTTCTGTGTTCTTCCACACACTCTGTGTGTCTTTCCCTTTTCCCACCAAAATTAACATATACGGAAAGACTCACTTAAAATAGACAATTGCCAGTAGACCAGAGCTGTGTACACAGTTTTGCAGCAAATTATTTATTTTTTGCTGGTGAGTCACTTTCGACGTCATCAACATGCACATGCTGGAAAACAACCAGTACTAAACTGAAAGCAGCACAGAGGCAAGTGAAAATGTTACGGTGGTTACTTTTCTTTTGGTAAGGTTAACCCTGAACCAACTGGTTTGATTTCTTTCAAAAACGTGGGGATAAAGGCAATGAGCAACTTATTATGAAATGTCCTGCAAAGCGCAAAAAATCAGTAGATTTACAAAATTATTTTAAATAGAAGTTAGAGAAAAATATACAGAAGACTGCAATAACATATTAAAATTATGTTAGAGAATTATTCTTTTTAAACGCACCTTCTTCATGTAATTTTCTTGTTTGTTTTTGTTTTTACTGTCCTCTTTTTTTGTGCGAATTTTCTTAAACCTTTTTACTAATTTCTCGCACATTTCTTGCTTACTGCTATTGCTCACTTCTCAGGTGGCTTATTGCCCTCTTCCCATATTTTGAAAGAAATAAAGCCAATATGACCTGGTTTCAAAGGGTTAAAACAAGACATAATGTGTTTGCAATCCTTTTGAGTTTGCTGTAGTAACTGTTAGGCATAAAATCTGATAACCATAAATGATATTTTTCAAGGTCCAAAAAACCTTTTGGAGGACATTATGAACACCCCAGTCCCATCCTGTATTCTAGAAATTAAATTTCTACACAGTTATGCTATGATTTTGTTCACAGGCAACGTTTTTCCAGATGAATACAGCAGCAGATTTGCATGCCACACAGTGGATATGATGTGGATAGTGGGCATACAAAGCAGGTAGCATTGAGATCAAGGTCGGCATATCGAGTTTGACAAAGCACATGGGTGAAGGTTAGTAAAAGATTATTGTTTTGGTTAAATGCTAATAAACATGTTGTGTTTCATGTTTCTAGTCTCAGTGGACTTTTTCTGTATTAAACCAAGATCTTTCCATAACCTTAACAAAGCGCTGCCAGCACCGAGACCTAACCAAAAACACTAATTAGGCTTGACTTGCCATGAGAAGATATTTGCTGCAAAATTTTGACTGAAAAACAAATCAAATGAGTCATCAGTGAACATTTCACTGCTGTGTTTGGGATCAACAGCTCTGCTTAAAGGCATACTTCACCCACAAAATGATCATTTGTATTTCAATTACTCATTCTGTGTTACATTAAATTAATGAAGAATTTTTTTTTTTTTTCACATACCTTTTTAATGATCAAAGAATCTAAAAACTGATAACATTTTTAATTACTTTAAGTAAATGGGGGCCATGTCAAACAACAGCAAAACTACATCAAAACGTCTGCTTACGAATTTACACACAACTCGTGCTGTATAATCCAAGTCCAAAGCCTTACACATGGACAAGTAATGTGCTTGGACAGGTGCGTGTGTTTGATCTGTGCTCGCGCCTTGCATTGAAATCCCACTTCCCAACTTGATCATTGGCCAGGAATTGACAGCAACGGCTGAACAGAACTAAGGCCAATGAATGGCCAATTTATTGGAGGGAAGAGTTTTGAATAGTAAGGTTTTAGCAAAATGCATGCGTTTAGGAATTACGAAGCATAAAACTGAATAAATCAAACTTGAGCCACTTTTGAGATCACACAGGGCCGCAACAAAGTCCCTTCTTTATTACTTTCCCTGCATTTTCACAGAACGGATCAATGGAGATGTACACTGAATCGCAGCATTCAACAGTTAAAACAGGCATGATGGGCGTGACATGAAACACAACAGCGTCGGCCTCAAGTGTGACATCAGCGGCACTTTCTAAACTATAACAAAGGCCTTACATGTCAATTACACTTGTTTACCTTCTCTGTTATATGGCGGCTGATCTCGTCCTCTGCTCGGAGGGTAAGGAGCTCCTGAATCTCATTGTTTTTCAACTTTGCAGACATTTAAGAATGCTGTTCTTCTTCTGTGGATTAGTCGTTAATTGCTAACAGCTGCCTTTTAAATCTCCGGCACTGTGGTCGCCAACATGATACATAATCAAAACGTCACATCCATGCCACCCATGGTCACGTCTTGCCAGTTTTACGTTTTACACAGTTTCACACACACGTGTCTACCTCCTTTCCTCCTTTTCCAGAGCCAGACATTATACACAGAATGGCGAGGCGGCGTAATGGCGTGATATGCCTGCCTTGAACAGACAGTGTAAATGCGGGTTTAGATTATACTGCACAAGTTGTGATAAAAGTTTGTAAATGGATGTTGTGATATAGTTTTGTTGCTGACTAACACTGCCCCCATTTATTTCAATTGAATTTTCTCACTTTTTGGATTCTCCATTCACCGTGGAGGCATCTGAGAAAAATCTAATTTTCTTCAGTATTTCAAGGTAACATGGGGTGAGTAATTGATATAGAAATGGTCTTTTTGTGAGTGAAATGTAACACAGTTCAGAGCACCAATGGTTCCCAACTTGTGAATCGTTGTACGTAAGTGGGTTATGGGTCCATTCTGAATAGGCTGCAAAAAAACACTTTATTTATGAATAAAGTGAATTTCCAGCGCAGAGCTTTTATTTATTCTTGCAATATGTTTTATTTCTTTGTATTCTAGACCAACGTGTTGTTTACATTTTGTTGGATAAAATTGAATTTGTGGCAATTTATAATATGTGGACCTTTATTTATTGACTAAGAAGAAATCTGCGCCTCACGACTGGACCAGTTAGGAACCACTGCTCTATACTATATCTGGCCGAGGGGATTTGGCCTGTCAGGCATCTATGCCCTATGGCTCATTTTGTCATCATTTTGCCGGGGGTATTCATACCTTTGCTGGGTTCTTCTAGCAGTTTGCTTACCAGTGCTATTATTGGCAGAAGTTATATTTCGACTGACAGTTCGTCTCTTTCTCTAATACACACCATGGACAGAATATCTACATCTCTAAATAATACTGCAATGAAAATAATTACAGACCGCTTTAATTTGGATTAAGGAGATTACTAGTTTAAGCTCTTCATTACAGAGTCTTTTGTAAAGATACCTTCCATTTCACTGTGGCAGTCTGAATCCTAAAACTGTGTCGGTTTTCAATGAAGTGAAGTTCAAACAATGACATAAATACTTTGCTGATGCTCTGCCCTCACGCTGCTCTTTGTTAAATCATTACCTCATTTGTATCCCTTACTCCTCCTTACCCCTTGCTCATCCTGATCCCCCTCTCTAACTTTTGCTTGTTGGCTTCACACGACAACCCCGCTCCTTCTCACTTTGTATTTCTCCCTCCTCCTCCGCCTCTTATCTTCCGCCAACTCTCCCCCCTCTTATCTCACACGCTCTCTCGTTACCCCTCTCTATTTCCTACCTCTCTTTCCGTCCCTCCCCCCTCATTTGACACCTCTCTCTCGCTCCCCGCTCGCAATACAGCGGTGGCCGCCCCGGTTTTTGCTGGGTTCATCGCTCCTCTCCCTGATAATTCCCCTGTATTAACTGGCTGGAGTTATTACCCGTTATATGAGATGTCTATGTTGAGAGCGCTTTATGAGATCCTGGTCCCCGTGGATAAGATGATGGAGTTGGTGAGTGCTGTCATCCCCCAGCCATATAATGGCATCAGTTGGGAAATACACAATGCCATGGATTATTGATAGAGCCATATCTGCACTTCTGCTGACAAATTCCTGGCCTGGGTTGAAGGGGCACATAATCCTGAAGAATATCTCTGTTAATATGGCCGCCTCCATGCAGTAACACCTCTGCTCTCTTTGGGGTACTTTGGATTCTCTCCTCCCTTGTGACAAATGATCAAGCATTGCCGGTGATTCAAATGAGAGGGGTGAAGATTTATTCCAACAATAGGCTCTCCCACACCGTCTCACATCGAAATAAGTATCGCCCGATTGAATAGACTGTCTTACTGTGACTCCCAGCACCAAAAAATATGATTGTATTTTACTACAGGAAGCAAGAGAGAGCGCAATCGAACAAGGAGGACATGTAAGGTTTAAAAATGCGTCATGAAAACAGCTTTCGGGCTCTCATAAGTCATTTCCAACACGAGGAAGGTGATACAACAATACAGCAAAGATACCTCCTCTCATTAGCAGTTCACCACCCATCAAAACAAGTAGCTAAGAAAGAAGGTAAACAATCCTGCACTCCCTATAAATAGAGTGTAGTAATTCTCCTGGCTCTCATTACATGCCTCCTCCCTCACTATTCCTCAATCTGTCTGATGCGCTGTGCTGGGACTCGGGCTCAACAGCGTTTAGTCGGCGTGAAGACCACAGGCTGCCTTCTCAGTTATGGCCTTGATTTTTGATCCCAGATGCGAGGATTGCTCTCCGACGTGTGGGGGGAAGCGAGACACAATAACTGATCAAATGTGAGCGGTTAACGAAGCAGCCCGGGGACGCTGCGCGGGTCCAATAAAAGAGGCCTCCTCGGATGGTCTGCGGGTGTATCAGAGGCTGTTGTGTTTACACGAGCCTTCTTCCAATACCTACAACACCAAACTCGTTGCAGCACATTTGTTTGAGAAATTTTATGCAAATGACCAAACGAGCATCTTGTTGTGAATTGCTCTTCATTGCTCATCTCGAGACTCGAGCCTCAGTAGCCATGTTGCTTTTCAGAGGAATATGAAATTACTATCACATTGAGGGAAATCAAAGTCTTGTTCTGCTGCAGTCCTCTGGGCAGCATTGTGCAGTATTGCTTTGGAAACGGGCCTAATTGGTATGTGTGGGCCAAACTCACCCTACTGCCTGAAACTAGCTGGCTTCATGTTCACAACAATTGGATTTGGAATAGCTGCCCTAGATTGTTTGTGTTTTGCAGTTAGTGTGTGTGTGTGTGTGTGTGTGTGTGTGTGTGTGTTTGTGTGTGTAACATCAAGAGTGCAAAGCTAATCCCAGTCTGTCCTCTGTCTATCATATTAGAATGCATGACTCTTGTAATTGCTTGATGCCCATTGTAGCCAATAGCGCCAACCATGTATTTTTAAAAGTGGTGGGCGGCTGTGGTCTCCTAAAGAAAATGGAGGGATTTGAGCTCAACAATTAGTGGCAGCTTCCATCTGACAGACCGTATTTCTGCCTTTTAGCTCAGTGTATGGCCTGGCAGTGCACCAGAAAGCAAAGAAAAAAGGAACATTATGTCACCTATAATTTGCTTTCCCACAGTCACAATGTCAAACAGACACATGACAGCTTAGTGATTCATCTAGTCCGTGCACCATGTCTGCCTCCTGAACGATGATTGGCTCTGGCACAAGCCTTGCCTCCACCATGCGAGCAGAGCGTGCCGCTTTCTTCAGAGACAAAACCTGTGATGCCGTCTCCTTCGCGAGGCTCCAAAGCAAGTATTAACCTAATATCTCATTTTGAAATATGGATGCGGGGAGTTTCTTCTTTGCGTGTGTCCGCATTCTGTGGTCTCAACACAACCAACCGTAAGGGGGACATGTTGAGTGAAAGCTCCCCTGCCTGCATCTCACCTCTCATTGGAGGCTATAAATGCACAATGTGTTAATAATTTGGAGAGCATATTAACTCTCATTCTGTTGTTCAGCAAAACCCTAAGCACTGCCGGTAATGTGCACTGTGCTCACCTCCAACATGGAGGTTTGCCGAATTAGCTTGCGCCAGTAACTTTTTTCCTCCCAAACGCACCATGGTGCAATATAGGGAGAGGGAGAATGTGATTACAAACAGTAAGTTATTGCCTCGGGCACAATTAAAACTTTGCAGACGAGCATTCCTGATTGCAAACTGAATCAGGTATGGTGTTGGTGGGGCATGTTGCTTGTTAATTGGTTAATTACGGAGCAGGAAGGCTTGCTGTACAAGTATTAAGTGGGAAATCTGCTCTACATTTTCTGTCAGTCCCACATGTAAACCAGACACTGGGGCAGCCCCTCAACTAAAAATAAGCTCATCAGCAATTTGGAGCTGTGTGGGCTGTCTCTCATCATGATGGAAGAGCTTTCACAAATGGGCGCTCGCTGCTCACACACCACAATGCTCTCCTTCAAAACGTACAATCTCACTAGATGTATTTGTTGCCATAGAAGCAGTGATGCGGTTATATTGGGAGTCAGAGAAAACTGACTTCATCTGCATAATTAGGCAAAAAATGGTAATAACAGTTGTACACAAGTCTCGCTGGGTTGTTATGCAGTAATTCTGAATAAAGTAAGAGGTTTAAAAATTCATCTTGGAAATTATTGGGGGTTATTTTTTGTTATGAAGCTGTTCTCTGCAAGATAAGGAATAAATCTGGTTAACCACGGACTGGCCCAAGGACTGTGAAGTGCACAGCACCAATGACTTAACACCATGACTTGCAGGTGTATTGCTTCACGCCACATGTTTCTGACAAAGTCAGGAAAAAACAGCCCAGGGCACGTACTCGCCACAAGGACAGCCTGTACACACACACGCACGCATATATATGCACACCTCATACCTCTGGAGGAAATGTTGCGATTTCTTAGTCAATGCCCTTAACGCCACAAATCCTACAGGTCTTACTCAGAGCCAGTGTTCACTGTTGCTTGAGTTAATCAGAAGTGTTTTCTGACTGCAACTGCATTTGGCTTTGATTAAAGCAAAGCCAAGGGCTAAAAGCTGTCCACATCCCTTTATGAGCATGCTTTTCTGACCTTTCTGTTCAGCGAGTCTTCTTAGGACTGAGGACTTGACACAACATGACATGTTGCCAGGTCAGTAAACATGGTGTTGCTTGAGATGAAACAGCAGCAAGCTGAAAACAAATTGGAGATTTGATGTACGCTTTGATTTCTTTTCATCCATTATGTACAGCGAGTGTTTTTGATTGAGACTCTGTGTGAGTGCAGTAAATAGTGGAGTGCATTTATTATAGGTCATTACTAATAAGACTGAAAATCACTGCGAAATAGAGCTATGATCTGGTGTCTGCTGTTATGAGTCTAATATTGTGGCAGATTTTTACCATAGATGTAAGGATGGAGGTGAAAATCCAACTCTGTGTATTTGCTCTTTTTTTATTTTATTTTTTTGATGAAAGTGGGTTGAATTTTTGATTCATGCCCTTTTTATTCATGCTCTTCACAAATTAAGGAAAAATATCAGTGTAATTAATCCGTTTTTAACCCAATAAAAGCATGTCAAACATGTCAACACATTTTGCACCTCAGCTTTGTGGAATATTTTAACACGACTAAGTGAAATTGCACTGATTTAGTATTAATAACTGGGCTGGTAAGCTGTCACATTAATGTTCAGGATTTTGTTTAAGCAAAATTTATTATTACCTGCATACATTGCTGCCTGGTCCTGGTAAGTGTTTCAAATAATTTAACCCTTAGATGCACATAGGTAAAAGGAACCTACACTTTTCCATGAGTGGGTCCACAAAAGGTGAGAATAGGTGTAGTGGCACCTGACTGGAGAATAGGCACCACCTATTGTTTATCTCGATGAACCAACTCCCACTTGAATTGTAGAGCTATTAAACTGTCATATACACTGGATTGATCGTAATAACCTGAAAGTACTTTAAGTGTTCATTGTGCAGCTGTATTATCCTGGTAAATATAAGAATCAGATCGGGACTTGGTTGGCAGATACTCAATATCAAATGTCTCCAATCGGGACTGGGGCAAAAAAAAAACTTAATCCGGACATCATTACTTATACCACAATAATTGAAGGATTTCTAAAACTTTATTTTATTATATTTCACAGTTGTCCATGTAGTTGTTTGCACCCCTGTACAAATCCATTTTACAAAAAGGTTAGAACTAATACATTATCTTTCCAACATGGATTCAGAGCAATTTCCCAGCAACTGCTAGATTCTCCTCCCTAACACGAGTATCCACTTGTCACTGTCTCATTTAAGTTACATTACAAGTAAGCAGATCAGTAATTGCTAGTAAATGATCAAGTTATTTAGTGTAACATCTGTTTATGTTGCTTTATTTCACATTAATCTGCCTGTAATGTGAGATTAGTGATAAATGTAAGGTTAATGAGGCATAGCAACAGAACATTAGTAGTCAGTAAATGGATAGGTTAGTCTTATTGTTAAATGCTGTGGGAGGATTGCATTGCAGATTTATGTGCAGGGACAAAAATGGATGTGCTGTCTGGTATCCACGTCACTTCGGCAAATACTTGTTTCTGGATGTTGGCAGCCAGACAGCAGTGAGCAACCAGATTAATACTGTAACCCCTCTAACACTCCCACTCGTCTCTGTCTCTCTCCTCTGCTTCCGTCGTTACATACTTCTACAATTACCAAACAAAATCAAAGGTTCCGTTTTGTTTTCTTACACGATTGCTCAAGAATCTCTCTCTATGTTGGAAACTACTTCCTCAGCTCATCCCGAGCACGATAACGTCTTTGCCAACAGGTCTGCCGTCTGGCAATGTCACCTACTGGCCCACCAAGTCCGGGTTGCACAGGTAAGCCAAGGTGCTCACCACCCACACATTTCTCTCATCTATCGCCAACTCAGCTTGGACGAAGTAAAACTGCTGTTATTTCACTAAAACAAGCCTGGAGGTGTTGTTGGGAAGGTAAATAAGGTAAAAAAAAAAAAAAAAAAAAAAGATGCTCTCTATAATGAGGGGACAATTTGGTGGTTGCAATTTTCTTTTGGCAGTAAACACACAGCTTGAATTAATGGTGTGAAGCACAGTAAATATCTACACCATAAACTATTTTTTTGGGATATGTTTAAGCCTGAACAAATATACCTACTACAATAAGCAGTGACCACTGAACATCTTGGGGTAGCACAGCAGACTTTTAGGAATACGCCTCTATTCTCAAAAACTATGCCTATCTGGAGAGTAAATGAGTCATACACAGATATACTTTGTTTTCTTATTTAACAGTTATTATTACTCATTATCTGATGTGAATAGACCAACAGCAGTATAGTTAACATTTTGAGTTCTACAGAAAGCCTCCATCCTTTATGTTAATTACTCTCCGGTACCCGCAAGTTGTTTCGGTTTTTATGTGTGGTTGTTTGGTTGTTTTTATCACCCGCTTGCACCTATGACAAAGACCTTCGGACCTTTTGGAACCACAGGAACCCAATCCAAATGCAGTCCTTTATGTCTTTGGTACCCACAGTGCTAATTTTTATTCATATATCACAAGGTGAAATTTGAAAATGGCCATGCCAGTTGTTCTCTCGCCAAAAAAAAGCCTAACTTCGAAGCATTATTTAGCCCCCTTCCTGACAAGCTATGCAGACATGGTACAAATGGATGCCTTAGGTTTCACAAGATATTACATGACCTTAACTAGCTTTAGAAAATTATTGTGCAACAGCCTCCTAAAGACAGTAATATCTACCAATTATTCTAACCAAAGGGGCCAGCAATTGTATAAAGGGGGCCATGGCCACCCTTGGCCCATCTTTGGGGGCACCACTGAAGGTAAGACAAACACACACAGTGTTTTAGTTTCTTTATCAACATAATTTGATTTTTTGTTCCCCTTTCAAAATAACATAATCATTCTCTCCTTGTTATAAATGAGCAAAAATGACCCCTTGCTGATAAATAACACATTTATCCAACTAGAAATGCTAAACACAGCCAATTGGGTTTAAAAGGGTGTCAGATGAATAAGCGTATTATTTATACAATGAGATGTGACTACAGTTGGGGGGAGTACTGGCTGGGGTCTCCAGGTTTTGGGATTCAAACATTATCCTTTGCATAAATCATAAACCCTGCACAATTACAGTCTTGTACACAGTTTTGTTTTCCGATCCCTCTCCCCCTCACACACACTCTTAATCACCATGCTACCACTGCCTCAACAACAAAATCTTAAGCTTGAAATCACACAACCCACACAGAGTGCTATCATCAGATAAAAAGCATTGGTTGATGTGAAGTAATTTATTGTGGCACTTGCTCATACTGGCACAGAGGGTTACATCATTGGCAGTATGAACTGGTGCCTTGCAGCTAATATCCTGTAGATTGATAGGATATTTTCTCCATGTCTGTCTCTGTCTTTGCTGCCTTCCCTTAACAATGCCAAGAGGGTATAGACTGTTGAGATTTGTGCACAGAACAAATCATGCTGTTGTTCTGGTACTGTTTGACAAACATCCAAGAACTCGAGGTGGATTGACTCAGACTTTCATATCATTCTGTGGTTTTGGAGACTAAATGGAAAGTGCCAGGGGTGAAGTCGAGGCAGAGGACGCCGTGAATGGGCGAAGCGATTTAACAAGCAGAGGACAGACAGATGGTGTAGCGAAACAAAAACACACAAAAAAAGACAACAAAAAGGTAATAAGAGCGAGAAGGCTCACATCAGAGGGAAAGAATGGCAGAGAATCCCCTTGGTGAAAAGTTGTTGTGCACCACGGTTCTCAGATCTTCAGTCCAGAAAACATCTTCAAATACAACAGGAATAGCAACAAACGACAGTCTCCAAATGTTGGAAACATTTATCCTGATCTGTCACTGTATCACTCGGATTTGAATCAAAGTCAGTGCCCCTGACTGGGGTTAAAAAGTTGTGATTCAAAACAGGAACGAGGAAAAATAGTCCTCTTGATATGCGACACATTTTTAAGAATCCACGATGACAGGATGTCACGGAGACCCAGGGGGCGCAAGAGGCTCCACAATTAAAAATGAGAGTTTTGAAATCAACCAAGGGGGAAAACGCACAGTGGCTTTTATAGACAATTCAGGAGTAAACTAAAACTACAGAGGACTATGGAGCTGCAAGAGAAGACTAAAATGCATTGACTTGCCGTGAAAAGTTGAAAAAGAATCAACTTTTGGAGAAATGCATGCTGCGATGGCCAGTCACATAACCAGCGATCAGACCGAACGACGTCCGCAGTTCACTGGAAAATGCAATATAGTGTCTTTCTATCATGCATTTTTTATTGAGTAAAAGAAATAAAGTATGTATTAGCAGCTTGTGTGTACTATACAACAAAGGAGAGCACTTGCTTTGTTTCGTGTGTCTTTTGTGGTAATACAATAAAAATAATCAGAGGGACTTCTTCAGATCTTTGAAGCCAACATGAACACACTAACCAACAAATACTTAGTCGCTAAGATTCTTAAGCTTTCTATAGTTAGTCTCCAACCTCCACTCCAAATGGGCCATTTAAGTGACAATCCCACACCAGCACAACGCCTGATTTGGTGTATATGCTTAGCATTTCTTTTGCATCTTACCTTGTAATTGATTACAGTGTCTTCAAAATCTTGAGCCACCCGGTTGAAATCTTGTACATCAGTCGGATGGTGAGGACTCCCAGCCAGCAGGTGTAGGAAGGCGAAAGGGAGCAGAATCAGCAACTCATCCAATGCCTAAAAAAGATTATTCGTTTAGTCCACTTGTAGCAAATGTGTAACACAAACAATAAGTAGCTAACTTTGCAGAGCTGAGGGAAAACAGCAACACGACCATCCTGCTCCCTCATGACTGACAAAGAACTTCCTCTTTAAATAGGCCCTCCAATCTACAGTACAATCAGTTCAGGCAGAGCCATATTTCTCTCAGGGGTATCTGTCTCAAACCTTAAACACACAAACTAACAGTGGTACGAGCACCACTGAATATCAGTAAAAACAAGGTGTCCTCACCATTTTGCCAGGGCAAAAACCATCACAGAAGAAAACTTTAGTAATCAACTAATCGGCATATTCATTCAAATGAAAACTCCCCCTGATTAGTATAACCCATCATCGTCATTGACGACATCAGCAAGAGCATAAAACCAGGAAGTGTTTGGTCGCTGCCCCCTTTCACCTTTTGGAAAATAATAAAGACAGCCTCAACATAACTCAAGAAAATTGTGGTTTGATTTTAACCAGAAATTCTGAAAACAAAATATAATGCGAGATAAATTAATGAAACTTTCGGGTTAAGATTAGAAGCTTTAGTGCTTCAGCAAACACCACCATGGCTTGGTTCAAAACTTACTGCAGCCCTTCAAAACTGGAGCCGAAGCACTGCAACACTGATTTTAATTGTTTTTGCGTCATATGTGTGCAATAAAAGTCTGCATGTTATTATTAAATCTGGAATGCATTTGTTCAAAAGTGCTGCATTAAATGTAGATGGTACCTTTGTGAAATGTAAATGTAGACGTTACCTCTGTGACCTGAATGTATACATCAGAGGCACAATGCTACAGATAAAGATGCTGAAAGAAAAAACAATCATGGTTTGAAATGGGATAGATGTCACGCAGTAGTGTAGATGTAAAGCACATCTGGAGTTGAGGGGAAAGTCTTTTTAACACAATGTGAATCTGTAAGAATTCTTCACCAATTCCATTTGTGGGTATTTTGGCACCTATAACCATGTCCCTTTAGGGGCCCCGCAGGAAACAGAGGGATTTCTCAAAACAAACACTTTTCATTGCACTATCCCGGCCGAAAATGCAGCAGTGGCTCTGAAAAAAACCACTTTTCATTGCACTATCCCAGCAAAAAACACAGCCATGTCTCTGTCTATCTTTGTAAAAAACATTCGTCTTTTGTGGTACTTTGGCTGGTGGCCAAAAAGCGACAGGTCGCTAAAACACAACCGGTTTTGTTGTTTGTTGGTCTGACACAGTGATCTCCAGCTTGGCAGGCATCTTGCCGAGACAACATGCCAATCACTATCCTCCCACCCCCAGACGACAAAGTCAGCTAATATATTACATCACTTTAGGAACGCTGACATGTATGAAATGTGTAAATGTAGTCAATGACTTTGTATAATATCTAATTTAACTTGAATTTGTTTTTTCTTGCAATTATGTTTTTTTAATCTGTTTTTACATTATCGTACATATATTATTTAAATGTATACTTTATTTTAATTTATTTTAATTTAAAACTGTATTATTTATTGATTGTTTTTTCACGCTTTGATAAACGTGCCTTAAAGTGGCCTTACACACACAGTATGTACATTGTATACTTTTCCCATATTGTCATCTGTCAACATCTGTACATGTAACTCTACTTCTCATCTTTTAGGTTGCTGTAGACAGCCTTTTTTATTGAAACAATAAAAAGTTTATGAAGTAATTTAAATAAAACTATATGAGCACCATTATATTTTTTAAGAAAACGCATTTGCTGAACTAATTTAGTTGTGTTTTAACACAGTGTTTAGGTAGCAGGTGTGTCCTGGTCCAGGTGCTGATTGTTGGCAGCATTTTCCTTCTAACACCTTCCGCCTGACTGTGGTGGTTTATCCCCGGTGACTTAGCCAGCTATGAGTAAATGATATCAGATGAGTTATTATTTCTGCATGTAAAATAGGACAACCAAATTAATACCAGCATGATGTGTAGGAGAGAGTGGGCACCGACACATGCTCAAGGTCGGTGCCATAGATTGGCCCGCTCCAACTGCTAATGGTTGTGTTTGTATTCAGCTCCGACACACGCCCGACCATTTACCCCACCAGAGGCATGTGTGTTCGGTGTTAGGTCTACTGAGAACCATTAGGCTAATTTAGATCCCTGCGTGTGTGCGTCTGCACGTATGAGCGTGCATGTGCGTGTGTTGAAAAGCACATGCAAGCTAATTTAGAATTTACACAATGAGCTAGCGCCACACTTCAAACGGATTATTTTGCCGCAGCCTACATATTTTCCGTATGTGGACTGTTTGTGGCCACACACTATCGATATTTGCATACTTGAAATATGAAATTGCTCTCAGCATAATTGTACCCGCGGAGAAGTGGCATCTATGAGAGCGAGTGAAGAGGAAAGTAAATGGCATCAGACCAGCTCAATAAGATTTCCTACGTTCCGTACATTCATTATAATATTTTGACGCATGAAATTGATTATTTTTACATATTCATCATTTGCACACACATGACTGGCTGAAGTGTTGTAGGTCTCTGCACTCTACTAGTGACCTTAGGCTTTTTCCTGTAAAAGTAAAAAAGTGAGCTGTGACAGATCTTGCCACAAACGCACGCACACGCACACACACACACACAGACACACACCTCAATGCTGACTGTGGAGATAAATAAATGAACATCCGTGGTCCCTCTCCACCCATAAAATATAACCCACAACCCTTCCCCAGGTTGTTGTGATTTGGAAGCAGCTGTTGTTGTGGTGGATTCGCCCCTCTCTTCCAGATCACGTTTCCCCTCTGCTTCTCCCCGGGGAAGCTCTGGTAATATTTTTGCGGTCGGGAGGGGTGTTGAAGAGAGGGGGAGAAACCTCGTCTATAGTTCTCTGTCAGAGCTTTAAAGCCCAAGGAGATACTTTAAATAATGGAGCACCTGTACCCACCGTCGGTGCACACACAACACAGGCATGCACGCTTCCACTCATGTATGTGCCTGCGTACAGTAAGTGTGTTTGGTGAAACAATATAAACTCAGGACAAGAACTTTATCAAATCAGATGTTTACCGAAGGGTTCTGACTGTATTTGAGCTGCATATTATATTTAGAGCCAAAACACTCATTACTTTGCTATTAAACTCTCATCTACCACAATTTGCAGATGTATGTACTCTGCCATCTCTGGAGATGTCACCACGAACAGCACATTTATAAATTATCCATTTGTAACAACGTGGATTTCTCTTCGTCTCTTTCTCCTCCCGCCCAGCAGCTCCCTCATTTTGCAAAGCATCTACATTATTACTAATCACCTGCTCTATCTCAAAAGATATTTCTTTTTTTTTGAATAAGAGGCTATTATTCATCTGCCATTGCTGAAAACTATTTTAATCATGACTTTCTCGAAGTGCTGGAGAGGTGCATATCTGCAGTGACTGCTAAATTATTTCTTTTAAAATCTTGCAAACTGAATTGTTTTACGTCTATTATAGGAAGAGTCAGACGGCTTGGGAAACACATATTTTCTTTATTGAGAGTGATATATTTAGAGTGAGGAAGACACGAGAAAAGGCTGGCCTGGCTCTGTCCAAAGTATACACCACTGATTTCCAACCTGGGGGTATACAGTATATAAAGAAGGGGTATAAGAAAAGGTAAAAAAAAAAAATAGTAAGCCTGTATCTCAGCATTCCATTGACTTTACTTAAATAAAACCAAATGATTTTTTTAAGTTTAGATTATTATTTAAGATGCAACTTTCTAAAAAAAAAGCACTATGGGGGCGCCTTGTGGCTCAGTGGATTGAGCAGCTCCCCATATGCAGAGGTTGTATCCTCACTGCAGAGGCCGTGGGTTCGATTCTGGCCTCGGCCCTTTGCTGCATGTCGCCCCCTCTCTCTCTTTGTCCCCGTTTCACTCTCAAACTGTCCTGTCCATTAACGGCAATAAAAGCCCCCCAAGACAGACACCCTGTCACTCATGCAGCCCTGCCATTAGATATACGTAACTCTAAGTGTCAAAAAAATGTAAATGGATGAGTTATATAAAAATTCACCTGCTGTAAATTTGGCCATTTTAACGTGGGGGTAAATGGGGATTGACTGGCTTCTGAAACCAAGTGGTTGTTCAAGAAACTGCAGTTTCTGGCGTTGCCACGTTCATTTTCAGCCTCGGAGGTTGCCGCTTGGTCCAAAGACATTAAAATCTGCCTACCATATATCTAACGTTTATCAATTGTTATATCAATTGTTTAATCCAAACAAAGTCCTGTGATCGCTATGAGGTTGCCAGCAACCAGTAAGACTCCAGGAGGTCACTGCTCCCAGGAGCCAAGATTTATTTTGACACTTTACTTTTTGTACAAATTAGTCGAACAAGATATAACGTGTTCATTAGTGAGCTTTAGAGATGCTGGAAAGTGGATTTTGCGACCTTAAGATAGAGATGGCTCATTGTTTTTTCTGATTCTGTGCTAAGCTATGCTAACCCTCTGCTGGCGGTAGCTTCGTGTTTACCGCAAGAAATTCAAAGGCGTATTTCTTCCTTTGACAGTGAGAGTCAACACACTTCATTTACATAATCATCACCTCAGCTGTTTGTAATATCATACAAGGGAGCAAAGACGAACAAGTGCGCATTCGTGTATGTGTTACAAGACGTGTTTGTGTGGTAGCGTATTTAAATGAGCACACGGTATTTCACATTAATCCAAGGTTTATGGTTATGGTTGGTGCAAAAAAAAAAAAAAAGCATTTTCTTTCCCTAAATAAGTCATTTTGAATTCAGCACCCTGAATATGTTTATTGCCATTGTCTGTGGAATACGCTGCAGCTTTTTTAATAGCCTGCCCGGTGTGCGCTCATCAATCACAGAGCAAGAGCAGCCCTCTCGCTCTCTCCACAGTCACACGCTAACTGAGTTACAGGGCTCCGAAACTAACTCCAAGTTTTGAAATGTGATAAAAGTAATCACATTTCTCCCAGTCAGTATCCTTACAGATGTGAATCGATGACATTAATTACTGCATCTTATTATACACCACAAATGTGTTTTTGTTCATTCTTATTTATGAAAGAGGCCGTGATAATTTACCAGGAGGGGTGGGAAGTAGGGGAATTGGTGGCCAGCTTTGAATGCTCAGCAAGAGAGTCTTACCCCCCCCACCCCAAAAAAAACCAAAAAATATTCAGCCCACACATCAGTATGCAGCATTAAACTCGAAGGGAAATAAAAGTAATGCTTAACTTTTTTGAAATACTGCTTTTTCATTATTTCTGTTTTCATTTTGTGTGTGTTTGGGGGAAAAGAGACTTCGGGTCATGTGCTTCATTGCTGCTCTGTCTGTTTTCCAGACAGATGTGCTCACTATAGATTTCCTAAAGATCGAGTTACCTCATGGGACCTGGAGACACACACATGTGCCAAGAGATTACATCTGCATGGCATCAGTAGCAAAAAAAAAAAAAAAAAAAATTAGAAGTAGAAACCTCAAGGGCCATATAGCAATAGTTAACAGACAGAAATCCAAAGGCCCAGGGTGACAGAGCTTCTAACTAAGACAGAACACTTCCCCCTCACAGACAACTGACATTACCAAGGCCAGCGATGCGCAACTAAAGCCTCATAATTGTTTGGGTTTCCTTTATTATTCAGTCTTTACTGCTAAGCGCCCACATGGAGAGGAAATTACACTCACTCAAAGCCACGTTATGAAATATGAAATAGAGAAACGTTAAAATTACGGCCCAGTTCATTTAAGCATTACGACAGAAGACATCCTTGTACCACCAGTGTTGAGCAGGAGGAAGACTCCCCAGAGGGTGCCACTGCGTCTCAACCATTTATCCTTGTTAAAATTTCAATAACACACATCTCTTGCACATGACACTTTTCAGTAGGCTCATCAATACAAATGGGATTTGTGTGAGTTTAACTGTTAAAGTAGATACTTTCTTTTTTCATCTGGGAATATCACTACATCCTATTATTCATTTTTAAGGACTTTCCTTTTTGTGTGTTTCAATCTTTATTAACAAGCTGTCAAAATGGTGTTATAATAATAATATAAATAAATAATTTATTTTTCTGTTTTACTATAAGATAAACGCAGGATCGGATTACACTGATGACAGTGTCATCAGAGGTTAATTGGATACACTGTATTCTCGGAATACAAATTACAATACAAACATGTTTTTTTTTTACCGTAATTTATCTCGATGTTTCAGATAGACTCATTACAGTAATGACACTATCTCCTCATCATCTCTTTGATGTTTTTATACCCATAAAAAGATGAATACCTCTTTACTTAACCCTAAAACCACATAATTGGTTATTCTTCTCTAAACGTAGCTCTTCATGTCATATCAATTCTAAAAATAATCACAATAATGAGTTTTTTCCCAAAGAAGCACGCTTTTTTAATTAGAATTCTTTGCCCAGAATAAAAAATGTTTAAACTGCCGCTTTTTGGCAGGCGGTGTACGCAAAAAAAAAAAACAAAAAAAAGAAAGGCTGCCCGAATTCATATGCAGCGGAGCCACGAGCGTGAGCCGGCTGGTGAGGTGAAGAGTGGACAGGTTAAGAGGTTCCAAGCCACTGAAGGGGGAGATGCAGGCTGTGATGGCATCGAATGAGAGCGGCGGCTGCATGCTGCGTGAGTGTCAGGCTGGCACTTGCCACAACTGGTGGTATTAATAAGACCGGGCTAAGATGAGCTCTGGGACGCGGGTGACTCAACATGTGCTGGTGCCGCTGATGGGCAAGTGCAAATGAAATTAATGGGTAAGGGAAATCAAGTGAGTGAGCCTGAAATCAAATTACCAATCCAGCCCTCAAACAAATTAGTTGGGTGCCAAAGTTGTAATTGATAGCAACACATGAGCATGCTATTGGATCAGACAATATGATCTAGCATGCATTGCCTCTGATGTGATTTGTTGCTGTATTATCATGATTAAATATTAAAGATGTGTGGATGACAGTGGGGCCCCTTGGTATGCATGGCCTCATAGGAAAAAATTGGGGGGGACTATAGCTGAATTCTGATTGGCCCTTTTGGCTTCGGCAAACAAAACTCTCTCTCACCTGGTGTCTTTAAATAGCATAATTCAGAAAGAAGAAAATAAATTCCCATCTTTACCCATCTAATCTGGCACTGAGAGAAAGCCGGGAGCTGAAGAGCTACCTACGCTGAGTAGAATACACTGTGTAATATCTGAGCAGAAAGAGTAAAACTCTGACTGGGTAATATCACAGCGATAATACATTTAGTCTGACAGCTACAGCAGCTCTTGTGGTAGCATTTATTTGTTTGGTTCATAAATGTGTAAACCCCGATACCTATTAAAGGCTTACTCTCCTTCAGTTCTGTGTGAGGCTTTTGATACGACGAGGCTTTTTCTTCCCAACGTCGGAGAGGGCTTTTTATATAATGAACTGAGATGCTTTTAATAAAATATAATGATCAGCTAAAAATTGGTTTGAAATCAAACACTCCACCGTGGCTCAGCAAAACGCGTGTCTCAAGGCACATCCACTCTGCCTGCATAAGAGATGAGAGATGTTTTTTTTTTCCTCCTTCTTCTTTTCAGATTTGCAAACCTTCAAACCCCCTAAAACATCAAACCTTTACTGCTCCACCAAATTCTCCGGCTTTGTCCTCACAACTGCTGTGCATATATGAGCAGATTCTTTATGATGTGGGAACCAGTAGCTATCGGCTTCCTAATTCATAAAACATTGCATACAATTGGAATACCAATTGGCCTATAGCATACAAAGACAACACAGAAGTCATTTGAGTTAATTAATAATGTAGGCACTGCTGCAATGCCATGTAACGTCATCTTATTTGCTCTTTTACCTATTTAGAAAGGCAGCTTCACAGTGTAAACAATAATAAAAATCTAAATTTAAAGAAAGCAACATACTGAGGCATCAGGAGGCAGCGGGAAAGTAATAAAACTTAGTCCTGTCTTTGTTTTCCCTTTATGATGCGCTTTTGCTAATAATGGATTTTTTGAAAAGTTCATCCTAATTAAATAGCGCATGCAGCACAGTACGCAATTGCTGCAATCCATTTGGGTAAACCTCAGAAACAAATAATGTGTACTGTGCACACAAGCACACACAGTATTTGCTTTGCACACACACACAAAATATAGCACACAAAAGTGCACATATAGCCTCAGAGAAGCACACATGCACACATGAAATCATCTGCCCTGACATGCTTATACTGTACTCCAGCCCAGCATGACATTTCAAGTGACTTTGTCCTCAGAACTGAGTCCTTTCTATGTGATATTTCTGTATTCAAGCAACTGGATGCCTCATGCTGCTGACACTGGTCTTATGTTGCGATACAGTGGCCACACTATAAAGTACGATGTGTTTACGTATCATCATGCATGTTTGTTGCATTCCTGCTCGCCCGGGTGTTTGTGCGCACTCGTGCATTCATGCATGCGTGCATATGTGTCCCTGCACCGGCACAGAGCCGTCTCCTTTGAAGTCTGTTTACTGTGCCGAAGCCTTGCTGAGAACACTGGGACAGCAATCTGTGACACCATTGACACCTGGCATGTAAACATTGACAATAACTCAGTCATAAAACCCTCCTGCAGGTTTGCCCTTTCTTACCTTCATAGGCTTTGGCTGCAAACTCAATGTCCCCTCTGTTCACTGCAACCGCCTTTGTGTCTCAACTTTAACTGCCTTTGTTTTTACTTTAATGAGGCCTACTTTGTCAACTTCTGTTGCAGTTTCATAGTAGACTTGCTCACCCTGTTGTCCGTGGGTTTGAAAAGACCATTACAACTCAACAAAGCTCTCACTTAAATGAATGAAACCATCTGCAAAATTCAGAGGAGCAAACTTCTAGAATCACATTGAAAGTGTGAGGCGCCCAAAGTGGGCACTACTTTTTTTGAATGGGGTCACATGATTTAATCTATAACCATGTGTTTTATTTCATAAGCTAGCCATACACGTATGTTATTTTTATGTAAATGTCTGAACTTGCAAAGAAACTACAGCTCACAAATGAATGTATTAAGAGTAAGTAATAAATTAATGAGTGCAAGTTTTAAAAAAATATCCCAGTGAAATGTAATGCAGTAGAAGTACAACTTTAATAAAATGGAAATACTCCAATACAAGTGCCTCAAAACTGAACTTGGTTACCTTCCACCTATTTTGAATGTTATCACTTGATTAAGTGATTAAGTTATTAGTGCTTATTAACATCATAGATGTAGGTTAGAATGCTGTTATCAGCGCAATAAATGCCTGCTGCCATTATGAGCAGTGTCACCAGGCTTCACTTTCACTTTTAGGTTTAAGCGCAAAACTGATGAGGTATGGTTAAGAAAAAAACATGGTTTTCCTTAAAATAAGTATGTTAGGTGGAGTATGTTACTTGACATGAGTCACACCTGTCATACTCCGCAAAACATTTGTCAAATACTTAAAATAAGTCGGGTTATGTTCTCTTTTTTATTGAGTAATTTATCAAATACAAAACAAGTTTTTAATACGCTGATGTTCCATCAGCTGACTTTCTCTGCCCACATGTGCATAACAATAAATACAGCTGTTTAATAGACTGATAATGGCATTAACTGATAAAATTTCAACCAGGTGTAACTTCCCGTAAAACCTAAATCCTGGGTCTGTGACCACTAGGGAGTTTTCAGAAAGGGCAACCAAATTATTGTTTGATATATAATTTTTTTCTCTCTTAAAAAAAAAAAGCCTCAGCCTTTACTCTCCCATCTGTTTATGATCACTGGACTTTGGACAATGGACAATGGATCTTCAATAAAAACTTCTGGAAATACATATTAACATGAATATTTTGCCCTTTGCAACATCTCATCTTTTTGACAGTGGAGTTTTCTCTCTGACCACCCTGAAAAGCAAACAGAGATCAAGACTACAGCCCTCCGCCTGACAGCCTCCATCCACCAGGTTTAAAATGCAATGCTGTTTCATACTGTACATGCAGTAGGGGGTCCCTGCTCCATGTCTCTTTCAGCTAATGGGTCCTTGGCCTGAAAACATTGAGAACCCCTGACCTAAGTATATTGTAGCACTGTGTGCACAAGTCATGTTCTCATCGATTTTTGGGAGATTTAACACCACAGATTCTTTTTCAGTTATTTATTCATTGATTTTTTATTGAGACAGTTGCTTTTAGCAAGAGCTGTACCTCTCCTCCAAAAAAGCCAGGATTAATGCTTTCCATTTCACTGTGAACTTCACTAACCACTTGTCTCATGTCACTTCGTGGACCAATAATCTCGCACTCACCGCTGTCCTTGCTCACACTGAGGGCTCTTATGAGAAACAATTTACTTTTTGAGCATAATTTGTCATCGCAGCAACGCTGCTTCATTATCATATCATCGTGCTAACTCTTGCCTTTGTTTTGACAGATAGCTTTCATAAGTCACTGGTAAAAACCTTCAGCGGACGTTTGGGGTTTTACTGTCACATAGGCTCCATCTGCTCGGTTTGGTGAGGTTTTTATGCTGCGCCATCATTCACCCCCCACAAGCAATAAACACTATCTCTCTACACTCTCTCACTTTCTCTCTCTCTCTCTCTCTCGCAGTGTTGGAGGTCTTTTATAATTCTCTTTCATGGGAAGAAACAACAGAGCAAGGAAATAGTAGGCAGTGTATTGGTAACAGAGAGAGGTTTGATCTATCGTCTGTGTTAAAGCTCATGCCCTTATTCTTCTCTGTTTTGCATAAAACATATACAGTGAGTGACACTACGTTTGCCTCTTTAGAGAAAAAAATAACTTCAAAGATCTTCTGAGGAATTTATTCTGATTAGAAAGCTTTATTCTGCAAAAGAAAGCTCAACTTTTGACTTCTGCTATAGTGGAAATATCAAAAAGAGGGGCTGGCATGTGAATAGCAGCCTGTGTGCCGCCGGTTCATTTTCAACACATCACTGATGAATACATGACATAATCTATGTTAATTTCTCTCTTTTGGTATTGCTGAATTTACACCACCTATCATGCATTCGCACGCAGACGGCGGAGTGATTTATGAACCCTGCCCACGACAGACATTAGGGATGAGATACAATTGTTTTCCCAAATCAAAATAAATGGGTCACACAAGGTTCTCATATCGTCAAATATTTTTGCAGTAGAAAGCCAGCCCTGCAATATTGACTGTATAATTGAATCGTGTGAAAGCACAGTCGATTTGAAACAATAGATTTGAAGGATGAGGAAACTGTCAAGTCATGCATCATAGTCAGCATTTCACCTCCAGTTGAGGACAAGATTACTTGAGTCCATCTCAATCTCTTTTGCAAAATACATCCGTGACACAATATTTCTCATAAAAAACAAGCTCTTGTGGATTTTTTTTGTCATTTTAATGATTTCTACAAAAACTTCAGCAACCATATGAAAAATAGACTTTTGAATTAACACAAAGTAAGGTATAACCTCTGGGCAAAATATTAAAATCCTGATAAGACATTGAATAAACGGCTTATAATGAATAAAAGACTTTTGGTGGTTGTGTCAAAACTAGCTCCTCCACAAGCCTCACCTATTAAAAGATCTTTTTCATTTCTTTTCACCACCATCAATCTCCCTGTTTTTCTAATTTCAGCTTTGTCATGTTCACTTTGTTCGATTAGAATCCACATATAGTGTGACTATATCAATTTCCTCCACCTGAACCAATGAAATTACTTCCTTCAACAATTTGGTCTGTGCTGGATTTTATTGGAGAAACGTAACCATGTCTGCCACGAAAAAAAAAGAGAAAATCGCAGCTGTATGACCAATTCAGCTGTTATCAATCACCCAGTGTGGTTGCTTTCATACAGTAAGAGCGCTCGGTTGTTGTGACAAGAGTTTTCAACAAAAATAAAGGTTGTCTAAAATACTGGTGTTTTGTGCAGAAGGGGTATAGAGTGACAGTGCCACACCTAGCACATTCTGTGCCCTGAGCAGGCTTCCCCTAAGCCCCCAAACCCCTCTGGAATAAAAAAAAACAATTTATCAATTGTTAATATTACCGATAATTGATTAAGGAAAGTGCTTAGAATTTGCAACTGTTCAATAAATTCAAACAACACATTATATACAAAAAAACATCACATATCTAATGTTACTTCAAAAATCCCCAAAATTGCATAAAGTATTTTTAATGTTTTCTTAAAAGCAGCTTTGGTATTAATTGTAGTAATGTGATTTGTAGAGTCTCATCCTGTACTGGTTCCTCAAATTATACTAGATTTGAGTCTGTCCTCTGTCTTAGTGGAAACAGATATCCTGCAGTGGCCTGTCTCCTCAGATAACCATGTACAAAGAGAAGATCTCCCACTGGGTCGACTATGATGGTTTCTATCTGGGTTCCATGGCCAAACAGACACATTTAAGGCTTCTAAACTGTTTTAAAACATGTATAAGTGAACTTAAAGTCCTAGTGGACATCATTTCAGCCTTTTTCCCTTTGAGACCTCTGTTTAAAACAAAGGATTTGCTTTAATCTACATCTATGAAACTGGCTGTTGAGGTTGTTTATACATGCTAACACACAGGGGGTGATACACAGGATCTAAGGAAAGACTGACTGAATAATACTGGCACTATCAAAAAGAGACACATCCTGGCATCAGGCTGAGAATATAAGTGACAGAGTCATATAGATTGTCACCTATTTGCCCATTTCCTGTGAGTCCTCAAAGTTTCACATTCAAACCCTAAAGTTTATGTTTCCTTGTCGATATTAATAAAAACAAACTGTTAAAAAAATATGACCTGGCTGTTCAACACTTAAAAACGCTGCTAAACTGTGTGCAGTTCTTCTCTCTTCTCTCCCATGCTCTGTAACGGCTACAAATATAAGAATATTTATTCCCAGGACGGAGCATGAATTTTATTTTGAAGCATAAAATTTTAAAATGTCTAGACAAAGAATTGTATTCCTCATGCACACCGAGGGCGCACTGTCTTTCAAGGGCTCGTTATATGCTAAAAAGCGGTAATATTTGTGGTCTGAGTGAAAACTTTTCATTAAATTCAAGGCTGCTGTGTTTCTCTGGCATTCGCCTGTGGCATCGTCGGCTCTGAACTGAGCAGGCTGATCTCCGGGATAATTTCTTGGATTCCCTCCACGGGATTATTGATCCCTCTATGATGAAAGAGAGCACTGTACAATTGTGGTCCAATTATAGTTTCAACACCTGCACGCGGCGCAATCATTTGTTTTTGATCATTGTGTCAAGTGCATTATTAGTTATCTGCCATCCATCAGCAGTCATCAGACCTCCTCAAAAACTAAGTAAGAGATTATTTACTCGCTCCAGGACCGCTTTATTTGGAATAAAACTTTATAAAACAGAGTGAGTGAGACGTCTTCATAGCACGTCCAAAAGAACCGCTTTAAAGCATTGCCAATACCACCAAAATACATGTGTGAGCAAATGTGACTGTAAATTTTCATGTGCAAACATAAAGTGATCATCAATTAGGAAGTTGTTTGTGTTCATTACCAGAATTGCCAGATGGCAATAAATGCAAATTTGCCAATTTAAGTAGATTAATTAGTTAGTAATTGATGGTGTCCTGGGGTTAATGTTTTGCAGAAAGAAAGACGGACATGGGGCTGGTAGCGCATCTGAGCTCTTGGATCACTGTGAGGCTCTTGGTAAAGAGACAAGAGACAGCACGGCTCTGATAAATACCTTGTATTCCCTCTGGCTATCTCCATCAGCCACATTTGACATGGAACAACATTAGATGTGTTCATTCAGTGCATGACCGCATTGATTTGCTTTTACACTAACGTTGTCACGACACGTGCAGACTCCGTCATGGGAGATGAGCGAGCGACTGGCAAACAGTAAAAGAAGACGAGGTGAGAGGTGAGCCACGTCTTTAAAGGAGCTGCAGTATTTGTGCAGTCTATCAATCTTTTAAATGGTCGTTCTCAAAGGCAGCTTTATGAAAGATTCGCAAAATGATATGATAGCATGAATCCCATAAAAATATGTGGTCACTATGAAAACAGCGGCAGGCAACTAAAGGCTTAACCTAAAGAAATAAATGAGGAAATATATGAGCACAGATGCAAGCTTCTCTTGTGATTTTTTGGACCGACCACACAGCACCAAATGAAAAGTGCTTTTTTTTGAGTGGGAGATGTGAGGAAAGATACTCGCTGGCAGTGGTGAGGCGTGAAATCTACCTCACTGTCAGTCTACCACCTGCATTGTTATGTTATGACACTTCAAACATCTGGAGTGCACTTTATGTTTTGAAGCATCCAGTTTTCCACAGGAAGAAATTAGCTATCAACAAGGAGGGCAGCTGTGGCCCGAAGGCTTGTGAGGAGGGTTTGTGACTGCAAGGTTGCCAGTTTGACTCCCCAGACCATCTGGGGATATCTGAGATGGGGGAGGTGATTGAGAAACACGCTCTCCTCCCCTCAACCACTGCTGCTGAAGTGCCCATATGTAAGCAAGCTTCCAAATGATCCAGTGGCAATTTTCTGGTAACACTGGGCAGCTCCCACAAAGAAAGACTGTGGCTGTGTGCGGAAACCCCCGAGGCAGACTGGATAATAGGAAACATGCTTTTTATCAGCTAGTATGGTTTAAAGTTTAAAAATGTGAGTGAATAAAATTGGATGCTTTTATGCAGTTGATGTTCGGTATTTAACATTCAAACAGCACATTTGCACATTTTGTTGTTGAAATGCAGCCCAGTTACCAGAAAAAATGTGTTGGCATTGTATATTCCCACAAACAACAAATTCACTATGTGAATGTTATATAGGTATCATATTAACATTACTAAAGCGACGTTAAGGGGATGGTGGACTGTATGCCCCCCAAGTAAGGTGACTGCCAAGCCAGAGACTACTGATCAAAACCAGCAAACAACAAAACTGGTTGTGTTTTAGCAAGTCATTGCTCTGTTTCCATTAGCTTTTTAGGCTCATAATGTGAATGTTTTGTAGCAACTCATCGGCAGGTAAAGTACAAAAGGCCATTGTTTTTTAAAGAGACATCACTGCTTTTCCTTAAGTATTTTATGCCAAAACGCGATCTTTTTCTGACCATAACCAAGTGGTTTTGGTGTCTATGCCTAACTATAGTTTCATCCTGAAACAACAGTCAGGTACCCATTCAAACATTAAAAGAGGATTTGCTTGCTGTAATCATTTCTCTTGGTCTCATAAAAAACATCCATCTCTAATGCACTTTTAATGTACTGCAAATGACGGGGGAGAGTCTACACAGTTTATGCAAAAGGGCATTGTGAAGAGAAAGATTTTCAGCAGCCTGAGCTAGTCAAAGTGAGTCGTCTTTGTGTTGATGAGTGACTCTTAGCATCAGATACCAAGGCACAGAGGCACCCGGAGAGACCACTGGTCGTCTATCAAAACCACAAGTCAATGTGTAGCATAATATGCAAGTGACGTATGTCGCTGCCATCCTTGAGTGTTTAAAACTTACACTAAAATGGTACCCAGAGCATCATATTTTGACATAGGACCACTGACTAAGCATATTTGATGAATTTGGAGTGGGAATGTCCGTTCTCTTGCTGAGCTGCTGTGAAGGGTTTTGTAATAAAAGAGGGATTTTCTACTAAAACAGATGAAAGATATATCCACTTGATTTAACTTATTTGGACATCTGATGTCTCATATTAGCCTCAGTTAAAGTTATAAATTTAATCTTGCAACAAGGAGGACTGAATTTTGTCCCCCATCACTGACACTGAAAGCACACTATGAAGGGATCTCCTAATGACAGCAGCAATAAAAGATTTCCAAAATCATAATGCATCACATATACAAGACAGATTGTAGTAAATCAATGAGGGACAAATAACAAAGCAAAACAAAATAAATCAGGGGACATAACGAGCCTAATCCAAGTAAAATAAATGAGGCCAATAACCAGGGGGGAAAGATCGTAACTAAAATGCTACATAAAAACAACAAAAATAGCACCTTTTTCATTGCGATATGTTTCTGTCTTTAAATACATTTAAAACATGAGTCCAAAACTTTCTCAGGTAATTAGTAGTCTTTTTGATTAAAGATTGAAAAGAGGCAATGCCCGTCATTAAGTTTAACCATTCAGCAAAAACAAACTTCACCTGACTCAGTGGCAGAGAACAATCCTTGCAGTGCCAGTAAAGCCTGCCAATGAAAGTCCAATTTTTTGTTTGGCTATGCCTGCTGGTGGTAGAGACCTGCTTCCTAATAAGCACAACTGGGGAGATTCTGGCAAGTAGTTTACGCAACCACTCTGCAATACTTCATCCATGAGTGCTATTTTGTTTTTGGAGGATTAACCGGTGTATAATAATACCTGTGTATATTTTGGTGTGTAAATGTCATCAGCTACTTTTTGTTTTCAATATCCTCCTTTATGTTCGATTTAAATTAAATGTTCACAGTTACCATGGAGAGTGCATGCCATTATTTGACAAAAAAACGGAGTCTTATTATGTTCTCCTCTGCACATGAATATAAGATAATAGTTTGTTCTCTTTTTCACTTGAAATAACACCCAAACTCTTCATCACCAAATTCCCTCCCATCCTCATGTTCTTCTCACGATTCCCACTCGATACTTTTTTAAGTTTATGGATTGCTCTTTATTGAAAAATATCATTGCTTATATTGAGAGACACGTTCAGATTAAGAACAAATCTCTAATTTCTCTTGCTAATGCTTCCAATGGTCCAAGCCTTCTATCTATGTCGATGCAACTTAATTATATCAGTTGTGACCAATTTTGTAATTTCTAATATATATAGATATTCTATACAATTTTACATTGTGTAATGCCAATCCTCCTAAATTCATGGTTGTGTTCATTTTGCGTATTCAAAGTTTCTTTCCATTCAACAGAAGAATTTTAATCAACTGATTAAACTGTTTAAAAATCAATGTTGACCAGCACCATCGCTGAAAAATAAAGTTGCACTGAATTAAGTCCTTCCCGATGGCAAACACTAGACTGGCATCACTCCAGACTTGCACCAATTAAATTTGTAACCTGATATATTTGAATATATTTCAAATAAGTCTACTGATAAAGAGGCTAAAGATGAAGGGTCTTTAGAGTGCTACAAAATAAAATGCCCATGTAGGGATAACTTCTCTTTTTTTCAACCTCTAACCCAACAAATCCTTTGGTCAACTCTTAATAGCCACCGCAAGTAGTTCAAGATATGATGTAAACAATAATGGAGAGAGCAGGTCTCCCTGTTTGTAGCAGCCATCAGGAAAATCAACATTTTTCAGTGTTTAAACAGTGTTTATAAACTTATGTTATATGGCAGAATTAGGCCACACATTGCTCTCATAATTGCCACTGAACACAAGAATAAAATGCTCTAATCGCACAATTGATTAACATCATGTATCTCTGCCACCCAATTGCTAGAATACATTTTTGAACTGTAAGCTACATTTATATTTTGTAGCAAATATGTTAAAACGTAGTGTTTCTCAACAACACTGTGGTGAAGGTGTGGTTAGGTTCAGGCACAAAAAACCACAAGGTCATGGTTATTGTAAAAAGATTATCTTTTGGCTTAAAACACCATCTTTTATTGGAACAAAAGCCGCTGGAAAAGCAGTTGGTGAAAAACACCCAGGCACCGTGGCTCAAACCCCACAGGGAGATGCTGCCATGTATCGATGAAAAGCACCTTGCTACAGTGCCAAAAACACTGAGAGAAACACCACAAAGGATTGCCAAAAAACAGCCATTGTTTTTTGTTGGTCTTAAACAGTAGTCTGCAGCTTGACAAGCATGACAAGGCATCCCTAAATCCCTCCACCTCCAAATGACAAGGTCTGCTTATTCTTTATGTCACCGTAAAAAAGTTGATATGATTTGTTTGAAACATGCAAATGTAATGTATTTGTGGTTGCAGAAGCATGCAATGCCAAGATTTTCTTCTGGCGACCCGACTGATCTCTGTATGCTGCAGGAAACCCCTTTCTGTATCGACATTTATGTACACTTGCAACTGGATCAGTATAACTTACAGTAAAAAAAGTGCATGTAGTCTGTAGTGGTAGTAACATCTAGTGTGTAGAAAGTGTGTATGTGTTATGCAGTCAAATATATGTATGGGTATGATTAGACTCAGTACAACATTTTTCAGAGTTATTGTGCAAACCAAGAGCTGGTAAATAACAGATGCAAAGGAAAAGCATAAATCTAAAGTGAAGATATTCCAAGTTTGTTTTCTAAAAGCAACAAAACATAACACTGTGTAATGACACATCGAACTTAGAGTCAACACTTTTGTTTTACATAAGCTTGTTTTGTAACTATTTAGCAGCTGGAGTGTGAATGCTCCTTTTTTTTTTGTTCAGAAACAACCATTGTACATCAGCCGTGCTGTTTTTGCTATATTTAATATACCTGACGTGTAAACATACTGTAATTGCGATGATGGAGGAATGACATATTGGACTAAAATGAATCATTTATTTATTTATTCGCACAAAAGCTGTAATGAGCGGTCTTATTTTTCAGCGTAATCTAATAAGTGGCTAGACCTGCTTCCTGTTGGCACATTATGGAGCATGAAATCTCGCTAAGAATATACCTATGTGTTAACTCTGCGTCATTTGTTTCATACAGGATGAATAAGTTGTTGTTTTTAGTGTCATCTGACACTAATCCCTCCAATTTATATGAACTTCCAAATTAGATTATTCCATGCGTGTTGGTGTGAAAGTGTGAGTGTGTATTTGATGTGCAGCCAAGCATACGTGTGTATATTCAGTTGCACTTCCATGTGTGAAGTTATGCCTCGGATAAAAGTTTCACTTCAGTACTTATTTGAATTAGTTATGAGACTAAAGATCCAGCATCAGAAAGTTGTAGAGGGAAAAAAGTGTTAAATTTTGGGGGGTTGCAGTGCTGAGACTCTCACCCCGTACTCTCTTATCTGAAACACTATGAATGTTTTGACCTCAGACCTTGAGGCAAAGAAACAATTCACATATACCTTTTATCACATCTGATTCAGTTTTCTAAGTCTGCAAGTTGAGAGAGAGAGACAGATACAGAGAGAGAGAGAGAGATAGAGAGAGTTGGGGTGGTGGCCCTCAGCGTTTATCAAAGAGCTTTTCAGAGCCTTTGACAACGCTTCCTCACTTGCCACGGCAGCATACTGATCTACAGGAGCCCACGCAGAGGCACACAGATCTCTCCAAGGTTAGGGTGATGTGTGTAATGCCAAACAGAGCTCTTTAGTACTGTAAAAATGGTTTAGCTAGTATACTGGGAGAAGATATGCAACTAGTGCTGCGACTAAAAATGTACAGAAATTCAAATGAATCTGTCAGTTGCTTTGCTTATTGTCGAGTCTAAAACAAATCTTGAAAAATAGCCATCACAACTACCGAACGGTCTGTCAATCAGCTAAAAGCAAACGTCATTCAATTGAAAATGGTGCAAAGAAAAGCAGAATCAGACATTTCATGCATTTTCTAATCAGCAGCAGTTGTCATTTTTGCATTTTAAATAGCTTGACCGAGTGACAAATTCATGAATCTATTATCACCTAACTAATCATTTCAGCACTCATGCAAGCACACATATGGTCTCTCAACTGAACTGATTTTGGGAAGTTTACACACCAGAGTCCTGAGCTAAACTCGTTATTCAAGTGTTATGGTGCATTCAATTGGGGTCATGTTTACTGTGGTCACAAGATGAGTTATTATGAACGGCCACCTCATAAGTGAAAATTTTTGGAAAGCTCCGAGTTCAGGAGTTGTTAACTGACATTTTCAGAAATTGCAGAGGCCTTGGATGTAATTTTTTTTGGATGTAAAAAATTTTTATTTTTTTTTACTTTTGTGGGGGCTGGGTGGTGGTAAGTTAATATATTTATCATCTTTTTATTTTATTTTTAAAATCTATTTTACCTTTTAATTTATGTTTTAACTATTTTATTTCCTTTAATTTGTGTTTTTATTGCTTCTGTTATTTCTGTTCCGTTTTTTTTTTGTCTGTTTCTTTATATTATATTATATTGACATTATGCATCCTGCATCTTGCATTTTTTGTCCTTTGGTTTTAATTTCATCCCATCAGTGGAGTGCATCAGTGCACGTCATCGTTCAGTTATTGTAAGACAGCCTTTACTATATTCTCATGTTAAAACTTGTGAGCTGGAAACATTAAAAGGTCAGCTATAGTTATGAACCAGCTCAAGATGCTAACATCGGTGAAATGTAACTAGCTAGCTACAGCTGATGAAAGCTGAAGGCGACGGTTGTAATTTCAGCCTGCAAAATAACAATCCCTCTAACAAAAAATGACAGGTCGGCTTTTGTCTTCCTCAAAGAGTAGTATCCAAAATCACTAAAAATCTTCAGTGTTAAATCTTCCAATGTTATTGAAAACCATCAGAAACCTCCAGGCTGAAAAAAACTGATGCCAAAGTGCCAAAAACTGCAGTTCCTCAAATGGCCACTTGAGGCTGGCTTCAAAAGTGAGTCAATCCTAACAGACCCCTAAAGTTATAATGCCCAACTTTAAAGCAGAAATAACATGTTTACAGCCCTGTACAAAAAACGTTCTTGGTCTTCACTGCTAATTTCAACATCCATGATCATTTTACAAGGAGTGAATTTTTAAACAAGTCACCCGTTTACCTTTTCTTAAGGATTCAACTTAAGTATAATTAAGAGCATGGCCACTTTGACAAACAGGATGTTTTCAAGGCGTCACCCCTTGCTCCTACACAGCTGTACCCTTTTGTCCAAATATGGTCACGTCTGACTTAAAAAAAGCAAGATGCTTACGGCACAATGCAATGGGTAATGTCATGGCAGCTTCGTCCATACAATCTGAGCGTAGTGGCAGTAACTAAGGGCGGGGAATGGTGACTGGTCATAACTGGCAAAAATATTTAAAAAGTCATATTTTTTTGCAACGTATTACTGCTTAGCCACTCTGTTGCTTTAACAAGTATCCTTCTGTCTGTCTCCAGCTGTGTCTTTTTGTCTTATCTCTCCCCTTGCTCACTTATAGTACAGTACATACCACACACACACACAAACACACATTAACATGCAACATTTACAGTACTGGCCCTGTTTTCCCTCCAGCAGCTTGTGGCCTAACAGGGCGCTCCCTCAAACAGCGATGCAAATAGCCGCCGCAGCTGTCACCTATCAGGGAGTATCCTCGGTGAGTACATAACCGGTCGTGTCCTACCACTGCAGCCTACGTCTCCCTTCATTTCCCATTACAGCGGGTGGGAAAACATTGGTGGAGGCAAAATAATGGGCCTGCTTAGATATGAGGAGGAGTAATCTAGGACAGGAATTAAACTTTCATCTCCTCCAAACAGCATTTCAACGACTCGACTGATTCGTCTCTGCGCAACAGTGCCATTTGTAAACTCAGACATGAATTATTAACAGGGGAGCTTTGCATATCGTTGAGACTCGTTGGACAGCTTTTACATCTTGGCACTCGGTGGGCCGCAGCCTCTCAGGTTGTGATCGAGATACAGTAATAATGCAGCTTAGTACACTTTAGTAGACAAACATAATAAGAATTAGATTCATTTAAAGCTGGAGGCTGAAGAGCATGGAACAGCATGCTAAACACAGATTATGATTATTTACAGAGTAACCACAATCATTTCAAAATATTGTTTCTTCTCCTTTTTTACCCCCGTCAACAAAAAACACACACTGGAGCAAAACTCTCTAACTCCAAACTTCATTTTGTCATTATAGAAAGGCAGCATAAGGCTCCAGTTAAGGTTTCTGCTGCCTCTGCAGTTCCACCTATACACTGTATATTGCCTTGTGTATGGGAATTGCCAACAAAGAGACGATTGGAACCATATGCCACTCATTTATTGCAGTGTTTTTTTTTTGTTTTTACAATCACCCCCCTTAGATACAGCCTTGTCATTTACATATTTGCATGCAAGACAAATTGTTGATTATGTCTTTTTCAGGATGTGCGCTCATATATCAATACCCCACACCTTTTGTAGGCAGGAACACAATGTTTGCAGTGTAAACACCAAAAGCAAGTGTTACCCAAACTGACTATGACTGTTGGGGATGCTGTTTTTACACAGATGCTGTGGATACGACAGTTTATCTCACACCATTATGTATAGCATGCTTGTTTGGGGTTTACATAATTAGGAGCCTATTCAGGCTTTGCACTATTAAGCATTCAAGAATGATTTTATGAACTGGCGAATAAAAAACAGGCAACACCGCTATTACTACAACAGGGACAAAGTGAAGGTCATAAAAAGTTCCCCAATCCATTAAGCACAAGTGAAAAAACTCTCAAATCGGCCTTTTAATCTCACTTTATTGCCGGAGCATATATCAAATAAAAATGCACAAATGAATATTTAAATATTTCTCATGAGGTGGCCATTAAATGTGTTTTGTGTTCTTAGCTATACGACCCCAGCTTGTGCAATTGCCGTGAGCCTCGGCAGCAGACTGGAGATCAGGTTTCTGGGGTATGCAGATAATCACTGACCAAATTCAATTACAGACAATGCATCAGATTTTACATTTGCTTTCCATTTTCCCCATCAGTCTTTTTGTCTTATTCAAAAATAAGCTGCTATTATTTATTCAGCTGTGATTAAAAATTGATTGGCACTTACGTTGGGTGCCAGGGCTGGAAACTCCCTGTGCACCGCTGCTGTTTTGTACCTCGGAGCATTAACTGCAATAAAAGTAGATGACTCTAAAGCCACCAAAGGGCCGACCGGGGCAAAAGGTCCAGTTCATAGCGGAAGAAGGAGGAAAAATAAGCAATTTATCCGAGAGAAAAGAAGCTCACCCCTAAGACCTCCCTTGGCAGCAACTCAGAAAGAGCTGGATACTGCAGCAATATAGATACAGCTCTGTCAAATGGATCATGTTCAATGGCATATTTGACAATATTAAAGTGATAGTTCACACTGAATGCAGCTTGTAAAGATGTCGTAGCACTGGAATCTGAATCCAGTCACCTGGAATCTGTGAAATGTTTGGCATTAGAGATTGGCTGTTTGACAGTTTATAATAGGAAACAAAGTTACACAAAAGGGCAGTATGTGAATGTGTGTGTGTGTGTGTATGTGTGAGAAAAATGTTCATATACAGTGCGCCTTTGGAGTGGAAAATACTTGCATATGTTTAAGTGTGTGTTGTCAGTGTGTGTTTGCCTCCATCTGTTTCTACAGTATGGTCATTGCTCGGGGCAAAGGGTCAAACTGTGTGTCACGGGGAGGTGTCAGGTTATGACGAAGCGACGTAGCTCGGGGAAGCCCGACGAGCTCGGGAGAGATAGAAGTGCTCGTGGTGGTTGACGTGGTGGTTGTCGCGGTGACACCACGTAGCTGAAGGTCAAGCTGGCTAATGGTTGTCCGGGACACATATAACTTTAGTATTAATAAAGCCGTCTCCTTCAAGAAGGTCAGCGGCATAATTATGACAATGTAAAAGGTTTCACATCACTTTTTTTTTTAGACATTTAATTGTTTGTATGTACTATGCCTCATCATAACCTAAAGCTAAATTCAATATGTCAAAATAAAACATACATTGGTCTAGTTTGAATGTCTAATCCACCCCTAATGTAACATAAAATGTGCGACAGCTCCAGCTCCAAAGTTCCAGCTTTTAATGTTCACTGTACTTAATGCAAACTTAATACATATGTGTCGGAACATTTATGCATGCATCAGTGTGTGCATGCATGGGTGCCTCAGTGTGGCCAGAGGCCTGGATGAGCGTGCACAGAGTCATGTGCCCAGCAGCTCCCTGCCGCAGCCTCAGACAGACACTGCACTGCTCTAATTAGCTGACCTGTCACCATCGACACCCACAGCTGTGCAGCGCTCGGGGAGCCGGCTGAGCACAGACAGAGACTGCAAGGTGCGGAGAAAGCCAGCAGTGAGAACATGGACACTGATGAACACATTCAAGACTTCTGTCATCACCTGTCTGTCATCAGGACAATGGAGGCCATAATGCGACTTTAAATACTTCATTGTGATAAGATTGGGCGTTAGGTTTCAGGCTTAGGGGTAGCAGTACAGTTACTCGAAAAAGTAGTTTAAAATACCTTTTCTGCCAATAGTAATTCAAGTTTGCAGGTTTGTGCACAATACTGAGTCACTGAAAGTCGTACCTTCAAATAGGGTTGTCAAAATAATAAAACGACTAATGTTAATGTGTGAACTAGACGGCCAGCGTTATCGGCCATCTGTAATGTTAATCGGTAGTGTTTGTTAAAGTAAACAGAATTAAAATCATCACCCCAATCTAGCCAAAAACCAAACATTTGTTAAAAAAAAAAAAAAAAAGGTAAATATGTCTATAATGATAAAAGTAATATAATGTTTGTCTGTCCGACCACTGCCTGTCACTGTCACATCACAATTAATGTCCCTAAAATACATGATCAATCATTCAGGAATATCTGGAAAGTTCTGCTCTTGTTTATACATGAAAAAGGTGTCCTACTCAAGGACATGGGTACTTTGTATTTTATACTTGTATTTAATTTCTTATTTCACATTTAAGGTTATTTTCCTGTTGATCAGTGTCATGAGAGAGACATCATGCAACTCAAATAACAGAAATCTAAATATACTTCTTTGGTATTTTGAGCTGTACCTTTGTAATAAAAACACTCATCAAAAAACATTTTAAATTCATTGAATTTAATTACATTTCACAGCAGGGAGTACTATCAGAAGTAATGGGTAATTATCTGTAGCAGACTTCTAAAACATGATAGTTTTACATCAAGTTAAGACACAATTCTTGTACAATTAGGAAAATTAGCGTAAAGTTGAAGATATAATGTTTGTGAGATGTTAAGGAGGCACGCAGTCTCCAGAGACACAAACAACCATGGTTTGCTGCAGAGGTGACTAAAAGCTTAAAACAAAAAAGATGAGCAGTTGAGGAAAAACACTGTTGCCCATGAAGCATAAAAGTGCATGTTTCCATCCACACAGTCCTGTAACGAACCAGCTGCCTCTCAACCAGCTATAGGCTGTTGTTTGGGCCTGTGCTGCGTGTGGGAACATGAGGGGAGATGACACCCGGGTAGAGATTTAAGACACGGTGCGCTGGCTATCGGGGGTCTCCTGGTAGGCCTCCGACACAGCACTCTGTGCTTCCCTTCCTCAGCCAGACTCATTCTCAGTCTGGCTGCCACGCACACACTTAAGCAGGGCAGAGAAATCCCTCATCTTGTATCTGGTTCAAGGTCCGCTGCCGTTGATGACAGTTGATGACAATCCAGCGGGGAACGAGGGAATATCACCTGTGACTTGAAATGGAAAGCAGTGAGAGGAAGAGAGGAAACGAGAAAGGGATACACTGCTGGAGCAAAGAATAAAACCAAGGGGTTTGTACTTTAATTTGAAATATTGACACACAAACCTGTCACATTAGTAGATCAAAACATTTGTTTCTTTTCTGTGCGGAGTAAAATGCTAATGAGAACTGTTTTCAGATTGATTATTAGGACGTGATCACCCAGTCCTACTAATCAATCTGAAGCAGTCCTCATTAATATGTTACCCCACACACAATACTACAGAACAACATTAATACCAATACATTTTTCCCCACTTTCTTAAAAAGATTATGGATGGCTCATTGATTGCTTCTAAGTTGAGAATACCTATCATTCAAACATGAAGCAATCATACATTTTCTAATGTTAAAGCATTAGGCGTCTGTTCAAACCCAAGCCCAGATATTTTATAGTGGCAGAAACTAAACCACAGACAAACAAAACAATCGATCTCCCTCTCACCCACTCACAAACTCACACCTCCTCCTCTCCTGTGTGCACAGGCTCTTCTAAAATATGCATTGTGAATCCACATCTGCCGAGAGTTGTACGCCCCTGCATTACGCTTGAGTGATATAATTTATATCATTTCAGGGGAAAGATAGGAAATCAATGAGATTTAGTTGGCAGCAGGGCCCGATAATTAATTCTCAAGGTTTGGGTAAAATATGCGTCTAATGAGGGAAAAATGTAAATGTTATGAAGTTTTACTTGAAGCACACCAGCCCCCCGACCCCAACTCAAAAAGTCAATAAACTGTCTGTAAGAATTATTTTAGCTGGTCTCCATCTTCTCTGTTTTTGAATACATGAGCTGCGTTCAAAATTGCATACTAACGTACTGCCTACAACTGCACAACTCAACTTTTCTGTCCTGCATACTGTCTACTAAATGAACAATTAGGTATGAATAATTAACAGACTGTTCACACTCAAGCATTGAGTGATTGTATCACATGACTGACGGCTGTTTCGACCCAGAAAGCATCTTTTGCATCTCTGAAAACGTTGCAGCAAATATCTGAAAAGATGTTATTTGGACAAACTGACCACGTATTGTGAATCTACAGTTAATCTCTCGCTAGACAAAATGTTAAAACTTAATAAAATTACGTATTAACAGCTTTTTGCCTGGCTCAAAATCTCCATAGCTGCCGGCCGTTAGTCTGAAAGAAATGCAACACATTGTGAGGCAGAAGTCCTTTCTTTTTCAAGCAGCTATCCTCTCTTCAGTAGATAGCAGTATTGTGGCTGTTCACTAATACCAGTCTGCACTTTCTCTTCCATATCTGTTGCACAACTGGCTGAAACTGGTCCATCTGTACATTGTAGATGTAGACTCCATGTTACTCACAAGAAGCAAAGAATCACGATTTCAAAATAGCACTTGGAGAGCAATGGAGAACATGTCTGTGATTATTATGGACTGTATAATAGATATAACTACCTTGACATCACCCATTGGTTTTGAAGCCTCCAGTTTGGCATTTCAACCATCATTATCTTGGTTTTTGGAACCAGAAGTGACCATATTTGGAAGAAAGTTTGGCGCTTTGGAGGAGTGGGACGCAGATCTGACTCATAGCCTATGGCAACGCCTCATAGACAGCCTGTCACTCAAGCCGCCCCGCCCTTTCTTAAAACGCAGTTAATAATTTTTGGGTCAACTGCCAAGACTCTCAGGCTTGAATGACAGCCAGAAATTAAAAGCCCAGGTCAATGCCCAACAGTTTTCTGTCCTACCTACAAATTCCCATGAACAGTCATTAACCTGAACATCCACAGCAATTTACAGAGCTGCTTTGAGCTTAAAATTTGTCGGACGCCCCATTTCTATTTTATTCCTGTCGCTCGTGTTGAAAGCACCGCTATGGATGAGGAACAGCTGATTCTGAGGAGTAATCCATATGATGTCTCCAAATTTCACTACAATAAACTTAAATAAGTCACCATCTGGCTAGAGGGAGATCGCCACAAAGTTGAACGTTTTTGGCATTGTTGTAGGGGATGCTCAGCAGAGCTGCTAGCTAGCTTGTTTTACAAAGTAGATACTATGTTGTGAATATGAAAAGTAAGCAAGAAAGTACTCACCCATCTTTTCAGTGGTTATCTCTCTGAGCGTACAGCTGATAGGTAAATGCTTTGTTTAAATTTTGTGATGGAGTGCCATAGTTAATGGCCTCAATGTGGACAGAGAGCCTCCTATGTCATGATAGTCAGACACTCGCTTGCTGTTCATATAAAGTGTTACCTCTGGTCATTTTCTTGTGTACACAAAATCAACATTCTTTGCACTGTGGCACGCTACATACTCAATTTCCCATCATACTTAGTATGAATATTATGTTAGTGTGTGATTTCGACACAGCCATGGTGTTTCCTGAAAAAACTTGAAGACAAATGATTTTATAAAAGTAAGGTGTCCTTGTGTTTAATGTCTATTAACCCACCTACAAACAATGGCACACACATTTTCCAGAGCAAATATGCACTTGATGTATATGTTAAAAATATATAATTTAAAAAGACTTACAGTAAGTGGGACAGTTTCTCCCCCCTCTAAACGGCTAGCTGGGCAGAACCACTATTAGTGAACACTGTTGAAAATTATGCCACATTTTTTGTCCTTTAAGCAAAGTAAACAGTTAAAATGAAAGGGGAAAAACAACTACTGATGTTTTCAGAAATATTTTTCTTGGATAAATATTAAAAGTCACTCGAAACTTTGATCTGGGTTCTTCTAAGCCTTTTCGACATCAAGGAAACTACCCACTTTTCATTCCACCTGTCAACTGCCACAATCTGTTTTTATTTCCAGCTACCATCTCTGTCTGGGCTGGAAATCTGCTTCGCAGACTGAGTTACCTGCTACTGAGCTATTGTCAAGTATGTTTGGGACATGAAAAGCACTGTGAAGTAACTTTTGGTTGCGATTTTTTTATATATTTTTTTTAGTTTTGCATTATTCACTGAATGCAAATAAAAATAACATCATGCAGAGGGGAGGTGTTTCTGTGGGAACAGTCATTGCAGAGGGTGTGAAACAAACATGATGCAAACCTCCGCTCTCTGGTGTGATGTCTTGTGCTGTTTAACATAATTAGTGGACATGTGAAATTGTAATCTCAATACTGATCATGTCATGTCCTTCATCAAAGTCATCCTTGCAGCGTAATCAACCAACCGAGGACTGAACAGCGCTGAGGAGTGATTGAGACCTGCTCTCCAGGCTCCCAGAAGCCAACTTCATGGTCCATTTTTGTGTGAACAGTATGTGTATGAAGGATGTTTGTCTTTATGTATGAGCTGAGGTATGTGAGTGTGTGAGGGTCAGGGTTGAGCGAACAGGGCAGAGGAATATATGCTCCTGGGACCTGGAGATTCACGTAGAAGACGGGAAGGAGGGATGGATGGAGGACGGGTGCGAGGATGAGAACAAGGGGGTTGGGATGGTGAATGGGCGTGTGGGGATGGCAGGTAGGAGGAGGAGGAGGAGGAAGAGGAGGTAGAGCAGTGAAACCCCACTTAATCTGATAGGAATTCATCCAGGCAGAGGAGCTGAGGAGCTGTGCAGAAAGGAAACAGTGATCTATGAGCGGTGAAAAAAAAGCCAAGATGCAGTGAAATGGATGAGAGCCACAGTGTTTATGCCAGCGACATTAAAGAAGAACTCCCCCCTCCGATTCACTGACATTGTATATCATAAGCTTTGGATACTCAGTGTATCTTTATGATGAAGTGCTGTAATTTAGTTTGTCATTGTACACACTTGCCTACAACTTTTCCCAGAATGCCTTTCATTAAAAAAAAACTTGTCTGGACTTGTTGCACCTGCGATTTACTGTGAAGGAGGAGTTTTTTCTATAAAATAAAAGCATAACATATTTTTTGGCTTCAGTCAGGGTTTCCCACGCAGTCATTTAGTTGTGGCAGGCTGCCACAATCAAACATCTGCCGCCACAAACAATATTGCAATATTGAAATTAGGTTTGCAGAATAAACGATATTGGCCTTAAAATGAAATATCGAAGTCAGACAATTTAGTAATGCTTGCCTATATGATAAGCTATTTTTTATTAGGGCTGTAAAAATCACAATTAATTACAGGATTTCAATAGTTAATTGAGATCAATCACAATTTTTATACTTCAATTTATTTCATTTCAATCCTATTAGTCCACAATTTTGCATTTCAAGACACATTTGAAGTCCATATTGACAAAGCAATTCTTACCAGATTGTCTTGATTAGGAATCTAATGAAAAAAAATGCATGGGACTAGCAGAAAGTGGGCATGCCTGTAAAGGGGTTACTCATAGGTACCCAAAGAACCCATTTTCATTCAGATATCTTGAAGTTAGAAGTCAAGGGACCCCTGTGAAAGGGCCATGCTGCATTACCATTGCCAACAGAGGAGCTAGCATGGCATCCTTAGTACTGCTGAATTACTCAGGGCTTCTAGTTTTATATGGTAACAATAGATCAAGCCTAAGTTAAAGCATTTTTCTTATTTTGCACAATCAATTAATATTACATACATTGAAAAGCATTGTATTTCATGTCTCCATCTGCTGGTAGGCCATCATAACAAGAGTGTGCATAATATGATGTTAATTCCACTACAGAAGAGACTTGATGATCACTAAAATTAGGTGGGGAAAAAAATGTGGATATATTGCCCTCGATATAGCTCATCAGCCAAATGAGTTGTTCTGTATCAGCATATCGGATATATATTCCTAAATAAAATATATATACCATGCCATTATTCACACTCTCGTACAGAGCGTACTGTTATTCCATATGGAGCAGCAGAGTATCAGGCAAAGTTAGAGTGAGACTTAACTCTTCATTGCGCTGGGTCAAAAAGTTTGCATTTCTGAAATGCAAGATATATCTATCAATCTGATCAGGTCTAAACAGATTAACTGATCACTTATTCATGCTGCGACTAAAATTTCAAATGATGGATAAAAATAACTCATAATGACATTTGCCTGTGCTGCATTCATGGACAGGAGAGTGATTTAAAAAAAACAGACACGCAAAAAAGACAAAAGATAAACAAAAACAAAACCCTCACCCCCACCACCCATCCGTGCCGTCAGCTACCGCCCCACCAGATTCTGATTCTGTGGGAAACACTGCTTCAATGCATTTTGGTCTTTTGAGTCAGTAAAGAAGAGGGCCTCTAGAGTGGACTGGTGATTGATAACTTCTTCTTTTCTCAGATGCCAAAATCAGATATAAATTAAGTGTTTAACCACTAAAAAGCATTCTGCACAAGAATATCTTTGAAATATTTTTGGCCAGTTCTCCACAGAAAAAAACAAAAAATATCTCAAACCATAAAACAGACTGAGAATTAAAAGTTATATTGTACAAGCTGTTACTTTAATAGTGTTCAACTTCACACTGTGAGCTGGCACACGTCTCAAGTTTCAACAGAAGGCTCCTAAACAACTTACCCAACAACTCTGTGATCTTCTCGTCATTTAAACAGTGTTTCAATTTCCATCCAATTGTTTTTATGTGCCCCTCAACTAACTATCTATCACCATAGGGGCTGATAAAAACACCAAAGGGGACGCATGATGAAGAGAGAGGAATTGATTCATTAAAAAAAATAATAATTCAAAATTATACTTTGCCTGATATCAAACCGACCTGTCAACTCGTTACACTGCGTTTCCATCTTCAGTCTGACACTGCCTCCACTAGAACCAATTTCCCATAGGGGAGGGGGATTTGATTTCCCCTAACCAATCACTAGAGACCGTATCCGCCTGAATCTAACTTCACTCTCAGTCAACACTGATGCTTAGCCATGCCAACACACTGGTTTCGCCAGGGTTTTAATGATGAGATGAAATGAAAAATGTCTTTTTAACCCTTTTTGATCACATCCCTGGCCATATTGTGCACGTCTTTAACAATATATGCCAAAAAAAGTCAGCTTTTTCGTTTCAAAGTTTCTCAAGTAAACCCAAAAATGATGTGTGGTTTCACCAATAATATCCTGACATTCACCCATCGATTAATCTGCAAGTTTAAGCGACACAGTTAGCTAACTAGCAATGGCATAATGCAATGTGTTGTGTCACTGTTACCCCAAAATACAGTGGTTACTGACCCGCTGGCCAGAATTTATTATCTTTGAGGAAAGTGATATTTGATCAGAGTATGCGTATTTTACAGTGCACTGCTTCAGAAACTAATGTCACATAAAACACTGGCTCCTAACCTTGGAGTCCCGACCCCCACTACAGGGTAAGAGGAAAACAATTATTATTTTTTAATCAATTAAATGATTCAGTATGCATGATTGTTCATAAAAAAATCTATAAATCCTTCAGACAAATATAACAAAAAAACCTTAATCTCTAAAGTATCTTAACAGGGAATACTCTGCTCAAAATTCATCATCATTTTATACAAACTTCCTGCAGATAAGCATTTGGGTTAATTGTATTGTTTATCAGTTGTTCTGCACTGTAATTGGAATGCACTGAATAAAGTATGGAATATCCAGAAAATGTTTTACTTAGTTGTCGTTAGTTTACACAATGAAAAGGGATCCCTTTAGGGAAAAGTTTGGGAGCCACTGATATAGAGCATATGATAGACGTCATCCCTACCTCACTGACGGATACAAATGTCTCCTCACTTGGAAATACATCACTATACCGAAACTAGATGGCCTACTCTAAAAATCCTGCTTCATCTGGACTTTCAGAGACAATGTGAGCCAAAGTCAGTCCACTTGGTGGACTGGGTGGATTCAAAGGTCTGAATCCAGGCAAATCAAAGGTGGGAAGCAGCAATGAAATGCTGTATCAGAGTTGCTGGTGCTTGATCAATTATGTAGCCTTGTCACATACTTGTGAATCTATTTGCATAAAAGTAGTTGATGAAAAACACACACTGATTCACATTTTCGCTTGCTAGAAGTTTCTGATATTTGCTTTAAAACTTTTGCAACATTTTAATGGAAACATAACAAGTTATTTCTCACCCCGTAAAAGGTCAACAACATTCTGAAAGTTCTAGATTTGGGCTATTTGACGTGATTTATAGTTTGCTCTTCTCAGAGAACACCAAATAAAGTAAGACTTCCAATGTTATGTCCATGGCCTATTATAGTTCTGTTGATACCTGTGAACATGAACTCTTAAATCTCAAATAAAGTCCAAAGCTGCTCCATAAACAATGAATGGGAGCCTGATTTTGTGGACCCAAAGAATGGTTTGGTCTTTGGTCTAATTCCCCAATTCACTGTCAATGAAGAGGCTCTGGGCTTTATACTTTGACATCACAAAGTTTTAGTACTCCAGTTTTGGGATTTAGGAGAGAGTATTTTTGGACTGCTTTAGACCATAACATTTCTAATTTTTTTAATTGGTGTAGTTGCCCTTCAAAGCTGCTTTAATCTGTATTTTTCTCATATTAACCATTGATCAAATGAATTTGTGCATGTTGCACTCATGTTGACAAACTCAGCATTATCGTAGTTCCCCACAGTGCCACAGAGCTTTATGGTTTTCTCCTTCACCTATTGTTTTGGTTTTATGGCCCATAACTAACTATTTTGGTTTTCTCTCAAGGCTATCATCGGTGATATATTCAGACATAGCAGGCAACTGAAAAGCTCTAAAAACCCACTAAATACTATCTGCCCACCAAACAGTGGGCAGACAATGTTGGCAAGTACCTTTGTTAGCAGCGAAAAAGCAACATACTTCCCTAAAGAGTTAGTGGTGACCAAAATCGAGACAAAAGGAGTAGGCAATATGAGGGAGGACAAGGGAGGACACGGTCCTCCTTATTAAACTGCAATCCCTCTCCTTCCTGGTCTGGGCCCACACATTGTTGAAAAGAGGAGGTTCTTAACTTTCCTATGATATCAGTATTGTTTTTTTGTATATCAGTTATTACCCACAATACATCTCATTATAACTGTCATTAAGCCATAATTTTGAAAAAAAAAAAAAAGGCTTTGCAATACAGAGGCCATAAAGATATGTGATAGAGCATAAATTATAAATTATACTTTGGTGTCCATGCTTTCGGTAAATTGAACTAAACAATTGAATTGTGGTGAATTTAACCAAGCTTATAATGTGTAGCATGTCCTTATTGACAAAAGCTGAAGTGGGTCGCCAGTGCTGATCCAATGGGTTTTAAAAAGTTATAATATTCTGAAAGCCAAGACTTTGTTTATTTGAAATTAGACAAAACCCCACTGTCCCTAACCCTGCCTTGTTACTACAATGTTAAGCCTTTCATTGATAATTTCAGGGACACAGCCATAGACAAGTATTATCTGCTAGCTTGTCATCATGCCTTTACCTCTTTCAAAATTGGATTTGTCATCTGACTTCAGTGGTAAGAGTTTCATGTTCTGAAATCCAAAACTTTGTTTATTAAACCCTTTGATACTTGAATAAATTAGCTTGATATCTTTCAAAAACATGGGAAGAAGGCAACAAGCAACAAAAGAAGAAATGAGCCAAGATTTTGCACCAAAAAAAAAGAGTAAAAGTAGAAAGAAAATTACCTTTAAGTTAGTTAGTTTGTTTTTTTTTAAAGAAAAAGACATCTAAAAAAAAAATAAAACTAACCAAAGAATAAAAAAACAAAGAAATTATAAAAAAGTTCTTAAAAATTTTAAATATGTAATTATGTTAATAATAAACATAGCCTTCCTTTAATCCCTGGACATTTTTCTTAATTTCTAAATCCATTAATTTCTTGCAATTTGTGGAACTTTTCTTACTAAGTTGCTGATTGCCTCTTTTCCCATGTATTTAAAAGAAATCAAAACAATTTGCTCAGGTTTCAATACTTGAGAAAGTTATCTGAATGCAGCACAGTGATGTTGCTCTATTTACTGAAAGGGTTAAAATTACAAAACTCCCAAATGACCCAAAATCGAGATAAATCCACAATTATCTAGGAATGAGCTGAAAAAAAGAAAATGAGAGGTGGGGGTTGTTCAAATAAGACAAACTGGGTGTGTCCCCCCCCTGTTAAAAAAGTAACAAATCACGTTCTGGATTGCTTTGGACACCTAAACTTTTTTTTTTTTTTTTTTTTTTACCAGGCTGTAAGAACATTTCTGCTATAAAGTCGAGCAATTCAAAATTGATGTCAGTGGGAACTGACTCACTTTTACAGTCTGCCTCAAGTGGCCATTAAAGCAACTGCAATTTTTGGCACTTCCTCCTGTTTTCATCACCAAGTGGAAAGAATCACAACTCCAGATGAATACTAACGCTGCTCCGTAAATCCTTATCTATTCCAAACCTCAATGGAGAAAAGTTATATTGATATAAACATATAGTGATGCATTTAGAGACACAGTAATAGCTCTTTCTATCTATAAACTGTCAAAAGAAACTCCAAGGGCCATGCTGGCATGCTTGCAGCACACAATTCTTGTGTGAGCTGTTGCATATACAGGATGTGGAGTGTTTTCATCTCCTTGATGTTCCACAGACTCAAGCAACACACGGAAAAGGCAGGCAGGCAGGGAAGGAGATGTTGCTTTGGGCCTTACAAATGACCTAGATACTGGAGTATGAATTTCATTTACCTCTATCGCAGCATCTAAGTGTACCTCACTTTCCTTACGCATCCATATGGCAACCGGTGAGCTGGAGCGGATACAAAAACAGCCCACAGATAGGCTTTTTTTGATCAGCATTTACTTGCTCACTCCCTCACTCGCTCACCTGTTCACTCGCTCACTCAAAATAAACCGGAGAAAGAGACCTCCATGTTTCTAATCCCGCAGAATTTATCTGCTCAGTGGGTAAAATGTTTTGCAATAAGCAGGATTTGGCTGTAGCCAGGATAAGTTAGATGTTTGCTATTCTGCTCCAGGACTGAAAATTTCCTTCCATGTAATGCAGAGGTTACAGGTGTTAACCGCAGCCAATGGAACTATTGATTAATCGGAAAGGCAGTTTGGCAAGCCTTCTTAGACCACAAAGTGGCTGATCAGAATTCTGGAGCTGCTAGTTTCAACAGTTTCTTGCTGGGCACGGAAGGAGAGGTGAAGAAATGGTGGAGAGGGAAAAGAAGGAGAATAGCGAGAGATGACGGCAATGGAGGTGGTGAGCAGGGGGCAAAGAGATATGACACATGGGGTAAAGAACAGATGAGGGATGATGGAGTGAGAGTGGAGGTGTGGAGGGAGAACAAGTGTAGAGAGAGGGGAGAGCGATGAATAGTGCGGCAGAAAGAGATGTGAATTGAAGGCCAAGTAGCGTAGGTTATCATATCTGAACTGTGAGACATGAATCTCAATCCATCAATAAGCGCTGCATTTTGATAAAAAATACCCCTGCTGCGCCCGGCCTTAATGGATAGTGTGCTGTTGAATGCGTCACTTTTACTCTTCCACTGAAATACCGGAGAGAGAATGGGTCCCTCTCCACAAAGAGATCTGGATCAAGGTCAGTGATCACATCAAAAGTAATAGTACCTCTCACTTTCCATATATGCCCTGTCTGAGTGCTCAGTGAATCAGAAAAGCTTGCTATTTCTAAATAATTTCCACAGATTCCCCACAGGTGTAGCATGCCTTTCATAATGTAAAATTCCTTAGGCTGAACTGCAACTTATTTCACTTCCATATTAACAGGAACCTTGCCTTTGGAAAGGTAGTCTTTCTGCTTAGATAGTCAGTATAGCCTTGATACACAGTCAATTTTGCAGCTTAAGAATCACTTAAAGAGTTAAATTTAGCAAAATTCCTGAGTTTATCTGGTCCCATTGGGAACTGGTGTTAAATTGATTCTGTGGTTTTTAGAGGTAAATTAAACTCTGCTATAAATAGAATAAAAAATAACCCGCACATAGTGTTATTTTAACTGAAAACTACAAGTCAGAATTTAGAAAGTTGCATTGAATATACTGCAGTACAAGTTTCACCTCAAACTAAGCAACCCCCTCTAAAACAGCATGCATTGTATCTTCAGAAAAAAATGTTGGCTATATTGAAATCCTGAAGTGAGTTCACCATATATATGAGGTAGCACAGGATCTGTTAGTATAGTTTTACCAGATCAGCTTCACAGAGCAGTTTGAAAAACAATCTTCCTCAAGGAGATAGAAACTACCCCCACATCCAGCCCAAAATGACTCCACAAAGCCAAACAGACTATGCAAACCAAGACTGTCCCCAGGGACCTGAACTCTGGCACCGTGAGTCACGTATTTAAACATGGGAATTTTAAGTCCCTCTGTCTCAAGTACTTTCACATAATTGACAAGTAGCTCAAGTACCAAATTAAAACCATAACTCTTGATGTCCTGCGCATGGAAAAGAGCATACAGATGAATATTAATCAAAGAGGACTTAATGACCAGAGGAGTCCTTAATGTAAAATATATAGCGCTTTATTTATGTACACCCCAAGAGAGAGAGCCCGAGAGATTTGCAGTTTTAAAGTCGTCGTAAAACAGTTGAATCTGCAAGACATCTATTTGTATGGAATATTAGAGATGGGCGGCTGTGGCTCAGAGGTAGAGCGGGTTTTCCTCTCATTGGAAGTTCAGTGATTTTTGCGGCTTCCTTTTTGGATGTGTGCTATAGGCTTGGCCGGTATCACAGTATTGCAGTATACCAGGGTATTTAAAAATCCTAAAGGTTTTTCAATACCGTCAGAAATACAGGTGCTCATCTTTCTATCAAAATCATGTATGTAGTGCACAGCACGCACCACCAGAGCTCAGCCTCCAGTCTCTACCGGTGGAACAGACAGCTTAGCTGAAAGACATTGCAACACCTTACAGTGGTGGAGGACAAAGTTACAGGACTGTAAACAGCCAGCAGCCAGAAAGGCAGAGAAAGACTGTAGGGAATAACAGCATGTTTTTACATCTAACTTGGTAAATTAAGGATTTATTTTGGGGTTGTATGAAGATATGAAAATTTAGATGCCACCTAAGCCTAGTGTGCTGCTGCTACCTGATCACTACCTTTTTTTAATGTACAGACCTCACCTGCACGCTGTTATTGGCTGGGGGCTACACACCCAAAAACACTCCAACCACCAACATAAGAAGAAAATTAGGAAAAGTGGCAAAGGGAAGTCTTAATTCTTAATTCTTGTATGGTATGTCTTTAAAATATTTGGCATTTCTTATGTCTAAATACACACCTTTTCTAGGCACATGCCTGGACTTGAACATATCTGTAAGTTGTGGGTTTTGAAAAATTCTCTGCAGTGTTTCAAAAGTGGAAACGCATGACAGCTTATCAATTACAAATAACTGGTCATATGTCCCATGAGTTTTATTTCTTCTGCTGTTAAGTCTGATGCCGAGCACCTTTTCAACAAGTTCAACATTTCCCCATTTCTCTGTGAAGTGTTTCATTTTGCTTCTGAATTTAAAGGGTTTTCCCACTTTTGGAAAGATTGTTCTCTTTTGTTTCTGTTGTCGGTGTCCTGTGGAGATAAGCTCTGTAAAGCTGCATCTTTAGTCAGACTATGAATTTCAAAAAACCTCTCTCATGGGCGAGAAAAAACTATTTACAGGCAACGTTGTGGCTGTCTCATCTAGATCTACATCAGCCGTTATCACCTCATCTGCACTGCCAAAATTAACACCAGTGTTAACCTGTTGGTCAACATAGTCAGTCTATTTGTTGTTGAAATATATCCTAAGAAGCGTGGTGTTGTATGATGTACCAAACGCAAAATGTGCCCTAAGCAGTTCATTAAAAGCACCTGGAGATGAAGGTGATCTGCAAGGTATGCCTTTCTTGTTTGGACACCTCACTGCAAAGTTAGCTTCAAAGCCCAGCACACCTCCTGAGGACCTGGGTTAAATAGCAAGTTTCACTTCTAATGTTAAAGGGATAACAGCTTTAAGAAGCCGGACTAACCAATGTGTCAGAAATTAGTTTGGCTGGTGTTGCTGAATCCTTTAATCCAAATCCAATAAAGAGCCGGACAGAGCTGCTAATGTCAGCTTACATTCTGATATTGTATCATCCAGGATATCAGAGTGTATGTGCTCCTTCTCTTTAGAAGTAAACATAGAATATATTTTATAGATAGCACATTGAACTGTTTGCTGTGGTCATCTGGCTTACTTCAAAAGAAAATGGTGACTGTTGTTAGTTGTTAAGGTGACAAGGTGTCAGTGGGGCTGGAACGTGTCACACTCACTAGTTTTAGAAATCCGTTTTGGCCTATTTCTTGACACCATTTATTCTTATTAAACAGAAAAATACAATCATACACCGATCCAAGTTTCTCTCCTTAATCAAACTAGGACTAACCAGGGTTTACCACGCATTCATTTATTTGTAGCAGCCTGCCAAAAATTAAAACATCTGCCACTACATATTGATTTTTTTTTATTTATGGAGCTGGACCGTTCATAAGGAGCACTATTGAAAGCTATTGTGCATATTCTGGGCACAGATGGAGCAGCATAATATCAGTAGCAGTGACAGTGAGCAGCAATAGTGAAAATGAACCATTCATTGTGTGGGGTCTGTAAGTTCCCGGCTTGGTGCGAGTTTCTTTCTTTATACTGAATATCAAACAGAAGTTAGCCCAATTGCAATAGCATCAATGCCCATTAAAATAGCTGTCGCTCAGAACCTCCCGCTATGTTGACTTAAATAGAAATGCCTGTTCAACACTGGATTAGATTATTACTTTAGTTAGTAAGCAGCGAAGTCACATATGCTCATGATTGCAGCTTATTATTGTTTTTGAATCCAAAAGTTAAAAAAACACCTTCTCTTCATTAAGGGTATTCCGTAAAACAGCCCCCATGCACACCACCTCAACATGGGGGGGGGTATTCAGAGCCCTACAGACCCTGCTGTGCCTAGTTACAGTTGTTAAGCTATGATTGGACAATCATTTTTTAGTGGGGGGGTTTAGTCATGATTTGACAAATGTTTATATTGATGCTTAAACAGATATAATTTCTTTAAATTGGTTGTCATGCTGTTATCACTCTTGAATCATACTTAATCACACTGTTCTTAAGATGAGTCACAAGCTATTGCCACTCCGAGTCTTTTCAATCACTTGTGCTGTAAAGGTTTAGCATGCTATATAATGCACCGGTGCTCCCCTTGTTTCTCGTCAGCTTTAAACCAACCCCTATTAGGCCGTTTTCGACAACAGATGCTCAGGATACATTCACTTAACTCTCACATACACACACATACCGCACACACACACACACACACACACACACACACGGCTGGTGTTTTTGTTGCTCTAAATCTCCCGGTATATAAAACAAACATGCAAACACAAATTGTGTTGCGACACCTTAAACGTTGTGTCACATCACTGAGAGAGGAGGGAGGGGGTAAAGCAGCCACCCAGGAGTGGCGAGGGGATTTCATGCTAGCTTAAATTTAGGCACGCTGTTTGGGGTCTTTATTGTTCCACAGAGACCAAACTTTAAGTGAATTTCTCCACCAGGGGGGCTGTTCCATGAACGCCACTTGCACTGTGCATACTGGAGTGAGCAGAGGCAGACATCTGCAATCTGCCAACGCCCCAGGTAAAACTCTGTCCTTCTCTGTTCTGATCTCAAATGAGCTTTTCCATCCTGTTCCGTAACACTTTCCTGTCAGTGAAAATAATTCAAAACTGGTCTGTCATCTTGTGTCTAGAGACAGCTGTACAATGCTTTGTTTAAAGGCTCTATTACACTGGCGGGGAGAGTGAAGGCTTTGAGAGATGATTTTGTCTCCCTCATAACTTTTCATCTCAGATATTGATTTTCCCCACTTGCCAAGCAAGATTATTTTACAACAGCTTACCATGCTGTCTCACCTAACAGAGAGAACACGAATATTAAATTTCAAAGTTGCTGAAAAAAGGCGAGGAAAAACAAACAGTGCGAAACATACAAATACACCCGAGATTTCATCATATTCAAAGCCGTGTGATGTGCTGTGACCTAGTCAGTGCATGTTTTCTCATGACTTCTGCCATGTTTCAAGGAGTAGTGAGCATGTTCGCTTTAGCGGAGCATGCACCGAAGCAAAAGTAATCAGCGCTGCGGGAGTCTTTGGAGAATACTCTGTAACAGGTTTGCAGGCAGACATTTTAGGAGGACATGATACCAGGAAAGGAGGTATAGGTGGCGGAGAAAGGTCCCCGTAGGAATGGCAGGTAGCTGACCTGGTGGCTTACAAGCTCAACCTCGCATTTCCCATTTCACGCTTTGTGTTGCAGAAAGATTCAAAAGACAGTGGATATTATTCCCTCTGCACTCGACCCTGCTGAGGTCCGATCAAAGATCTGAGCCTTTGATGTTTTAACCCCTGGCTGTTTGGAGGAGGAAAAAAAACACCCCTCCTCTGAACCAGATGGTGCCTGTTGCATGCTGGGTGCAGCCAGGCAGTGTTACGGTTCCCACCTGTGGTTTTAATTACAGTGCATGACGAGGGGATGCAGTGGAGCGGAAGGAGGCAGGAAAGTAGGGGTGACCCTCGCTGTTCGGTGAGGGTGGAGGAAAAAGGGAGGGGCGGCAGTACGTTCACCTGGATGGATCTCAGTTTCTATTTCTGTTACTTCCTGTTTCTTCGTCTGCTCCATCACATACCAAGCGGTTTGTTGAAAGTATTTCACCCACATTAAGAGAGTCCTAACATAAAACTAGGCCGTCTCTGCAGCAGGAAGATGCAAATGCTTTTGACATTGTTGCTACGCGAGCAGTGAAAACAGAGAAAAAGGACGCTTTTGCTCAAAAGGTAGAAAACCTACAACTACCAAAATGCAACGACTGGTCCAAGTGAAACAAAGGCAGACGGCAATCTTGTTTTACAGTTACACGGCAAGCTAAAAACATTTGAGGCGAGACATAATCCACTCAGTACAGAATTTTGATTTATATTTGATCAGCGCTGCTTTGTTTTACTATTTGATCTCCATTTTTTTGGCCTCTGTTTTCACCTTGCAGGAAGTAGTACAGCGCTGTTCACAAACTCTCGCTATTACAGTTAAACAGGGCATTTGAATATGTTTCTGTAAACATTTTAGGGGATAAATCAGCAGTGCAGTAACATAACCTTGATTTATATTCAATGAGCGCTGCCTAGTTTTACCGTTTGATCGAATTTCGGTCTGAGTTTGGGAGAAAGAGAGAGAGAGGGGCGGGTAACTCTCTTGATCAGCTGTATAATCTTTGTCTGTGCTGTTTGTGGCAAGGGTGGTGGGTAATACAGAAAAAATGCAGACGTGTAGCTTGTAGTTTGAGCAAAAGCCTGAGAGCCGGGGGAGGAGTTTTGCCAGTTTTACTGGGGAGGCCCAAGTGAGGCACTAACTTCAGGGATGGTGTAAGTGCGAGCGCTGCTGCAGGTACAAGCATACCTTTAATTTACCATTTTTGTCTCAACAGTCAACATTTTAGTGTCTAACGTTCCTGTTTATAGTTTAAAGATAAATAGACCTATCAAATGTAAAATAACGCTTTCATACAGGGCGCCCAGTAGCTCCGTTGGTAGAGTGGACGCCCAGTGAATAGAGGCTACATCCTTGGTCCAGTGACTTCCCCATTAATCCAGAGTCGAGTCCACCCTTGGTCCTTTGCTGCATGTCACCCCCCCCCCCCTTCACGCTTAAGCTATCCTGTCTAATAAAGGCAAAAAGCCCCAAAAATAATCTTAAATAAATAACACTTCCATACTTTAATAACGAAGTTGTGCCAAAAAATTAAATAGTATAATAGCAAACATAAAGGGCCAACAAAATTAAAGTACCAAAAAGTTTAAATAAATAAGCCATGGTGAACAAACGTTTTATCAGTTGTATTAACTTATTATGTAAAATTAGTCAGATAAGACGCTACTCTGGCACATCAAAAAATACTTGACTAGACAAATAGTTGAAACAGACTGGGCAGAGGGGGTGACACCTGGGGTGGCTAATCAGAATTCAAGTATGGCCCGTGCCACCCCCTCGACACGGCCCTGAGATTCCCCACAGAGAAGGGATATCTAGACACTCATTTGATGGAGAGAAGTTTACCACAGTTCATCTACACATACTGCCCACATTGCTTTGATTGAAAATCGGCGAAAAATCCCTTTAATGAGTAGGTTTGTTAACCACTGAGGTATACCTTACACATTTACCTGCGCATGACTCCTGCCGTCATGTTTTCAAAGCACCCCATGATGCCTCTTTTCTCCATCTTCCCTCCTCTGTCACAAATCATCTACATTCCACACACACGTCCATATATTTTCCCCTGTCTGTCTTCTCCTCCCTTCACCGGTGTATAATTTGTGCAGATCACTGTTGCTTCTCTGCATGGTTCTCCAGCTCCTCTGCATGGATGAACTCCTATCAGATTAAACTGGCTCTCACTGATTCTGACCTCCCTGCCCCGCCCCTGCATACGCCACCCCACACCAGGATCCCCAGGGTCCACACCTCCCCTCCCCTCTCTCGCTACGCCAACACCTCTCCTTCTATCCTTCTTTTGACATTTCGGCTCCTTGTGTCATCTGAGGAGTCCCGCTGAGCGCTGGGGTGCCTCGGTGGCAGGAGGGGGGAGCCCAAAAATTTCCCGCAGGCCCTTATGTATACATTCACAAAGGTCCTGAATATTTTCTGATTTTGCAAAGATGTTGTCACTGAGAAGGAGTTTAAATTTCACTCCAGCATGAACACCACAAAATGCTGCGTTGTAGGTTTTTCTCAGGTTCCCTTTCTTCGTAAGATTATGTTCCCGTACGCAACAGGGTGTGAACAGTATTTGAAATACAGACGGTGTAAATTTACAATCTCAAAAACCTTTTTTTGTCATGCTCTTGAGTATATTGCATGCTTCATCTTTACTTATTTTGACCCCAGCTTTGGAAGAAAAAAAAAAAACTTGATAAAGTTAGTTTTTATTTCTCTGTAATGTATTCAGCCAGGATTCTTGGGGAACTGTATTTTTTTTATTTTTTTCTCCCTTCCTCTCTTTCTCTGTGAGCGTGCGGAGCTGCGTGTCAGATCTGTGGGATGCCTGTAGGCTGCTCCCAAGAGAGGCACGGTGTGCTCATCCAACACAAACAGGGTCACAAAACAACGACTCAGCCACTTGTGCAGAGTTTACTTCAAATTAGCCCAACTCTTGTATAAGTACATCGCAGCCAATCAAGCTGATCTCATGTCAGACAATGAACTGACAATGTGAGACAGAAACGGAGGTGATGCCAAAGGTAGGAACTGAAATAGATTGCATCAAAGTGATGTGAGGAGAGCCTTTTTTCAGTCATTTTGAAATCATATCTGCACAGAAAGGAGCCAGCTGAGAAACAAACTGTTAAATACTCCTGTAAATATCAAGCTGATCTTTTTGTTGCTCATTTTGGTGTCTGATCCAATTAAGTATTCTGATTCCCAGAGATAAAGCTTTGATTTTTCAGGTAGTCTAACCCATGCTTGAGGGAGACAGTCATCACTGCTAACAGGGCTCGCTGGACCTCCTGAGCGTCACGAAAAGCTGCGATAAGCAGAATTAGTAGCGCAATTAATATTCCAGCCATATTTTCCAGGGAGGAAGCAGAGGGCACAGCAGCTGCTCCCATATGCAGACCTTGCTGTTATGACCGTGGGGGCGATGTCAGACACCCTACCCCCCACCCCCTTCCTCCTCATCCCCCCACCGCCCACCAGTCCTCTCCCACCCCACCCTTTTCCCGTCTACCTCACCTTCTGCGATCCTTCCCCCTCATTTGCATTCTAACCTCCTATTGTTTTTACTCTCGCGTGTGCTCTGTATTATTGTTGAGGGCACCCTGATAGTTTAGTGTGTAAGCAAGCATTCAACGTGCTGAAGTGCCCTTGAGCAAGTCAACGAACGCCTACCTGCTTCTGCTCCGAGAAAAGTTCCCAGTGTAAGTGAAGAACCACATTTTTATCTCTTTTTCCATAAAATATGCTGGATTCAAAGAGGCTGGTGAACTAATCCTCCTGGTACAAATTAATCTAAATGAAGAGTGTGTTTTAAATATGTTTCACCAGTAGCAGCTTAAATCCTTGTGGTCCTGGGTGGCCTATATTTAGGCATACCACCAACCGAGTGGGGAGCCAAAGAAGAGACGGAATTTATATATTTTTTTAAACGAATTAATTTCTTTCAGCTCTTTCAAAGCGCTGTCTGATCTACACTCCCGTACTCACTCTACACTGCACATCTCAAGCTGTTTTGACCTATTGAATTGCCCTGACCTGCACTGCTCGGCTGGCCCGTGACGCTCACAGTTTGAGAATGACAGCAGCTCCGGGCTGACAGACATGTGGGTAAAGGAGGAGGAACTTACACGTGTGCTGTGGGTCAAACACAGGTCAGAGTTATAGCTGTAGACACAGTACAGTATGTGAATTATGTATATTTAAAAGCGTCACAATCATAGACTGTATAAATAATGGACTGTTGTGATGTCACCCGTTGGTTTGTGGACTCCCTAACTAAATTTGGATGAGAGAGTGGAGCTGTAAAAGAGCGGGAGGCGGATGTGACTCAGACTGTGGTGATGCCTCACTGACAGCAGCCCCGCCGCTAAATACGTATAACTTTTTATTTTTATAACATGTAAGCGGGTGAGTTATCAGAAAAATTCACTCCACGCACAGTTGTCTGGGATGTTCAAATTAACGACGGAGATCAAAACTGTTTTTTTTGTTTATTTCTGCTGTAAAGTCAGGCATTTTAACTTAGAGTATCTATGGGGTTTACTCTGTTTGCCGCCAGCCTCAAGTGGCCATTCGATGAACTGCACCATTTAGCATTTCTACATTAGCTTCTTTTTTCAGCCTCGGAGGCTGCAGCTTGGTCACAATGCATTGTCACAAAACTAAAAACTAGAATTATGGTCACAAAATTATTATGTCACAGTAGGTCTTTCAAAATAATTACACTACCAACTTGTAGTAGGATATGTGGACATGACCTTGATTTTTATTTGCTGTTGTTTGCATTTACATGCATGTTTGTTTACGTGAGAATGTCACCAACATTTTAGCCAACTTGATACCAGGTGCCAGGGTACTCCCAACCATTTTAAGACTTGGGCGCAGCAATTCTCCCTTTAGTTTCTCTTTGCTCTACTTGCGTAGAAGAGGCACAGTCCTAATAGTTGTTAGCTTGCCAAACCCTGGCAATGAACCAAAACATCAGTCATTTGTCGTTTACCCTCCAAAAACTTCATCTTCCAATCAGTAAATCCTTCAGCAAACTGCCCTGCTCCCAGGACATCCCCCAACAGCAGCACACCGGCCAGACTGTGGAGGTCCCAAAGGTTAGCCAAGTTTACCTATAAGTCGCAAGAGGCATCCCTCGGTTTTGGTGTATGAATTCTTAAGTTATGGACAAAAATGTGTTTTGCGAGGTCAGAGTGACCATGACGTTTGACCAACAAAATCTAATCAGTTCATCCTTAAGTCAAAGAAATTCCTCTAAGGCTTTTCTGAGAGAATGGGATGAACAGACAACCCAAAAACCTAATGTATCCGGCAATGGCTGTTTTCAGCAGGGAGGCATAAAAAAAAGTAAATCTTTGTATATTTGATGTTTGGAAGATACATGGTATTACAATATGGTTAATATTGTGTGCAGTACATAAAACTGGTGTTTAAACAAATTTTCACGGTTTTATGTCTAATTTTGTTCGTTTTATTTGCTCTTTATAGGGCATCTATTTACGCTCAGTGTTATATTAAATTGAATTCATTTTAACAAAACAGTAGCTTAATGTCAGTGTGTTTTAAGTTTGTAGCATGCAGTTATCTAGGTTACCCACCCTCAGTGTAGTGCAAGACATCAGGGCTCACACCCCTAAATATAGAAGCTGCCATTCACTGCCATTCATTTTGTACCAAAAAAAAGGAAAGAAAGAAAGACAAAAAGGCACAGACTTTGAAATTTCCCAAGCGGGATAATCCATCACAGTCTGTATGAAGTCGTAATTTCATTTCATCTCTGTTTTATTGTTATTCTGTTGTGACTTAGATGAGTGTTTTCATGTCAGTGCACACATTACATTACACTCTGCTTACTGTCAATCACCTGACGCCCACAGGAAAAATGTTTGTTTCCACCAAGAAATAATCCCATAAAAAAATAAAATTTTTGCCTCACAAACTATGGTATCACATCCATTTCTTCTTATTTTGAATTTCTATGTTAATAGGTCATTTAAGGATGAATTTGACAATGTAAAGTTTATGTATTAAAAATGAAAAAGTGTTGAAGCATAAACAAAGCCGTACATGGGCCATCACTGGAAACAAAACCTACATTCTCTTCCTTTCTGTCAATTAAACCTGTCCTCACCTTCACATGTACACCTAATATCCCTTTGCATGTCACTACAGCTGTAATTACCCAACCCAAGGCCCCCAAACTAACCGTACCTCTGCTACCTTCACAGCATACTGAAGTGTGTACACATACTGTACCTGCAAATGCAGGTACTACATCTGGGCTTAGTGCGTGACAGCAAATGTATACATATGTACAACAGTGGTCTCTGTGGGTCGCGGATTAATAACGAGGGTTGGCACAGCAAAGTCAGGAGGAGAGTGTAATTGCGGCCGTAGTGAAACTGTTCTCTGACATGCAGTCACACCTGGGTGGCTGGCAGCACAGTGAGGAGGAGAGGATCCCCCACAGGCCCAGTTATTGGTATGCTGAAATACCGCAGTGTTACAGTGAGAGGTGAGAACAAGAAGGCTGTGGAGCGCATAGAAAGAGAGCATGTTCCTCTCCCGCACCGCGAGATAAAGTGAGAGGGGGGGGAGACAGTAAGGAGCTTTGCCGGCCCAACAAGACATGTGTCACAGCCTGAGGAACAGTGACACGCATCTCCTCAATCTCTAGCACAGGCAAGGTTTCATCAGACTACACTCAGGATGTGACTGTCAATATTAGGGCTGCGTATTCTGTTTATTTAAAAAAAAAAACACAAATATGTGCACTGCATGCAATCTGCAGCCAGGGAACTTTCGACTGTGTCAGACACCTAGAAAACAATGATCCTGTAACAGCGTGACACAGGCGTTAAAAAGTTTAAGGTGTTTGCTTTTGGTGAAACTTTTTAGTGTACATTGCAGGGAGTGGGAATCCATATGCAGTACTTTCCCATGCTAATTCAGAGAGAAAGGAAGTATTGAGCGAACTGTAAATCAAATTCAGAAAGTTCAAAGAAAGATAGAAAAACATTGTCGTGTCCCGAGGAGAAGGAGAAATATTCGCTCATATACCAAGGGATCAGTGTGAGATCAGTGGCTATCGGCGCTGTCCAAATTTGCACAGAGGCCTCGATGCGACAGCCGCAGCTGAATTCTCACTCAGGAGGCGGAGGGATTATTTCATTGTGCATTTACAGTTATGTTAGAGACAACCGATTTTTGTGCTGTTAGCATACAAATGGCAGATTTGCTGACTGAGGGTTCAATCGAGGCACAAAGAGCTCTTTTATTAGGGCAGGGCTAATGTGCTTCATGTTGGGGCTTGTTTTTAATATTTCTCATTTTCAAGGAAACATCTTTGACACATCAAATACTAACAATAATGGTCCTGAACAGCCCCTCCTCCCTCTCTCTTAAATCATGCAAATCATCAGTGAGTGTTTGCAGCCCTTGATGATTACAAGCTTCTCTTAAACAATGATTATTTATTAAAGAGTTACATTGTGTTGAGCTAATCGGAAAATTGCTAGTTACAACTGAAGGTTTCTGATCCTGGAAATGCTTACTGTGTTCACTTAACACTGCAAAAATGCCATCCAGCGCATCTTAGCGCCCATTTAAATGGTAAAAACAATAAAAATGGCTGCTTCTATGACTTTAGATGCTATGCTGGCCTGTATATCTGAAGATTTGGGGTGTTTTTTGTTGTTTCTCATATAGGACAAACTCAGGAAAATCTGTATGTCGAAGTACTAGGGATGCTAATTTCAATTTATAATGTTTTTTCTATGACCGATAGCCGATCCTCATTAACCAACTTTAGCAGTTAATCGTCTGGGGCAGAAAATGACTTTTCTTTTCTCTCATTTTTCATAATAATTTAAAGTGGGTAAAATCTTAAATCATTGTGGCGCTATACAAAGCTATTGCTTAACTCAGTGTCTCCTTGCCCTGCTGTCATTAAACTACTGTTGCTGTGGGAGTAAGAGCTGTTGATATTAGATTACAGCTAATAACAACGCCCTGACCCCAACAATATTGCTGTGAAAACATTGTACCCACACTCCAGTCTCTCCCCCAGCTTGCCGTACTGAGTAAGCGACACAATTTTAAGCCAAAAAAACCCTTAAGCATTGCTGATTATCTTACCACTGTTAGCTCTGTCGCCACTGTTTGCAGTGTCAGCACAGCTAGTTGTGGTAAGGATACCCGGGAGGGGAGTTTGGAGGGTGGGCATAATGTTCCCACAGCACCATGCTCTCACGCCAGGACGGCGTTACCAGCTGATTACCAAATGAGCCGCAAGCTAGCTAATGTTAGCTCCCACCAGACCCCAGTGGTGCACACTGCAGAGCATCTGAGACGCGGGCGGAGGCTGAGGTTTGGGCAGTGGGCATCTTCTAACATGTTAACGCGGTTGGCCCAGCTGTTTGTCAGTAAAGCTGACATAAAAAAGAATAAAAGTCAATATATTTTCATTAAAAAACATACAGATTTCACAGCCTCTAAATGTACAGCGCTTTAAATGCAGCGCTGAAGTTCATTAAGTAACTGGTAAGTTACCGGTTCATGAGTGTCAGCCTTTTGAAAGCAAAATTAACCGAAACTGACATCCCCACTTTTAAAAAAATAATGATTTCGCCTGTCTAATGTGATAATTATCAGTATTGATGTTACATTTTTTAACAGATCAACATTTTTAGCCATTTTCTACTTAAAATTCCATAGCCTCAATTTTATCTGGTCCAACGAGACGGGTGATTTGAGAAAATCAAATAGGCTATTGTGATATTTTTGACCAAATACGTCAATATTGATATTGCAATGATATTGCAGGGTTGACTTTGGCTCATTTTACGAAATATTTATACAGCAAGATTTTTGATAATCATCAGTTATGTGATTGTAATGTGTAAGTGGGTAAAGGCAAAAAATAGAACAGCTGGTGAGTTCAGAAAATTAAATCACTTAACTGTAACGCAGCCTTTAAACCGGAAAGAGACAACACGATACAATATGCTCACTCTGTCTCACTATGATTAATGTAAAATCAGCAAGGTCAACATGGGTGATAACTTATGAGCTGCATTCAAACAGCACATAAATAACATGCATTCAGTATTTTTATTCATTATTTTTCCAAATATATGTTCTCATGGTCAGAAATGCTCATTTTGATTTATAGACAAGGAAGCTGAGAAGCTCTCAATCTAAAATCATCAAAAATAAACTATAATCTCCAAAAGTATTTTATCAATATGCTGACTTTAAGACACAGCATATGACACCATATGAAAGGGCTTAAGAGACATCACCACCTCGGGCTGCAGTTCTGTCAAACCAGCTGTGGAGGGAAATGACAGCTTTATTTCCCCTGATTCCATAACCTTTTGCAGTTTAATTAAGTTAACAAACTGCATATATTGTGATGCCTTGGCTATACGAGACGGTTTTTCTGGTTTGAGTGAATTACAAATGGATCTTCTCTCTCTTCTAAGGGCTTAACCAGGGAGCTGCCTCAAACAGACTGTCAGAAGCTCACACTGAGTGACTCCAGGCCCAAATCTGGAGCAAGAAGTGAAGGTTTGCAGAGTGAAGCTGAGCGACGGCAGAGCGCGAGCTCTTTGACAGTGGATCAAAGATGAGTGGGAGGTCAAAGTGTACAGCTGGTGGGGATGAGGAGAGCACAAAACGCAGCGGAGAGATGGAATCACACGCCAGTCACAAGCATATTGCGGACATACAGTCGCACATAGTCACTTGCCCTAAACGCGTTTATAATTGTGTCTATATATGGCCCTCTTCCTGAATACATTATACCCACAGATTAAATGCTATTCAATTAAATGTACTTTAAAAATGTCAGCGCAGAGTGGCTCATACAGATCAACCTTAACTGCTATGCAAAGATTTTAATTTCACACTCAGCAAGGGAGAAGAGCATTGAGCGCTTTCATCATTGTAGCACCAGTCTGCTCCGTCCGGCTCCCATTGCAAGGTAACAAATTAGACCTCCAAGATGAGATGAGGGATCTTTCATATTACAGCTAATAGTGACAAATGAGACTGGGTGATAGCTACAGCACATCTATAAATGTGTGGCAGTTTCTTTTTTGGCAAATGCCATTTGAATCCGCCAGTTTGCCACGCTAATCAAAATTATGGACTGTTTCCTTTTTTCCTCTGTAAGAAACTGAAAAGACATTAGTCTTCTGTGATTTCAGAATCGAAAGACCGAGAAAAAAATTCCTTTTCTTCTACTTCTTGGTCACTAATTGCACTTGGTTCAGAGCCGCTGTCTCCTTCCTCTTGTCAGGGATGTTAGTGGAATATTTGGAGTGAAATGTTGACGCAGTCAACATAGTGGGAGCTAAATATAAAATGGCTGCTGTTATGCTAATGGCTGCCACTGAATAATTCAAGCATGGATGATAATAAAAATGGGAAAAGAGGGGACCTGTCGAGCCACACCACCGCATGTGTCATGGCAGGGCACTAATTTGCTGTCAAGCCTCATACTATACTTCTTCCCCCCCTTACAGTTCCGCTGTGAAGATTAGTAAATATTTTGTCTGTCTCTCTGCTGATTGTAAATTGTCTGGAGCAGACAGTGAAAAGGGTAGAAGAGAGCTGGTTTGGCGGGCTCTGGCAGGCAGGGGAATTTGGCTCAGGCAGGCTAGTTGCTTTGCTCGATGCTCTCTGTCATGTGTTCTCAGGAGGGACTGAGGATGAGGCTGGTGGGGGAGTACAAGCTCACCTCCTCCCTGCACACCGCAGGCCATCAGGGCCAACACACAAGGGTGAAGGCCATGTCAAACAGCAAAAAAAAAAGGAAAAAGAAAAGAAAAAAAAGACCGGAGCGAGTTGCCAAATTGGGGTATGGTTCTTTCTTTCTTTCTTGGACTCACAATCGCCTTTCTCTTCTTTTGCCTTCTCTGTGCAGCCCCCCCCCCCCCCCCCCCCCCCCCCCCCCCCCCCCCCCCCCCCCCCCCCCCCCCCCCGTCCCCCCCCTACCCACCCCCCCCCCCCCCCCCCCCCCCCCCCCCCCCCCCCCCCCCCCCCCCCCCCCCCCCCCCCCCCCCCCCCCCCCCATCCGCCCCTCCCCACTTGGCTCTCAGCAATCACTCTCTTATCTCTTTTAAATGAGTGGTGGACACCTTCCAAACACTCACACTGCATCAGCCCCTTCCAGAAATAGTCACATGTGATAAATCCAATGCACGGACTCTCACATGTGTTACACATATATTAATGCATACACAAAATGCAGATGCACACACACACTCCTCTCTGTTACTGGAGCTCCTGCAGTGAGCCGTGGTGTGTGTTGATAATGAGATGCAAGCTCTACTGCTTCGCTGTTAACTGTAATTAATATCATCTATAAGGCAAAAAAGGTATAACGCATGTTGCCAGCTGACACGTAAACAAGCAGCATGAAGGTGCATCATGATGCGACAAAGCCGACTACAGCCGTCAACTTGTGGTTTATTTTAGTTGCTGCCTTTGCATAAAGTCTCTATGTGTTGGATCCAGCAACGCTCTCATTAGCCACATCCAGCTCTTCCCCTGGATTTTCTGCAGTATCCCTGTCCTGGGAATGGTCTCACACTATTTAGCACTGTCCCCAGGTATTGCTACCATATTTCCTTCTGCTTACTCCGGATGCTCCCATAAATAAAGTCCTCTCTTCCTGGCATAATACATCTTAATTCCCAGCTTTCCACGAGGCATGCTGTGGCCCTTTCGCCGGCTCTGTGCTTAGCTGTAGTAAGCTTCCTGAGCCGGATGCGAAAAATGCAAACGTTTCACCCTTTCACTTACTTTCAATTTAACATTAATGATGTTGTTCCACATAGAGGCATGAAGATGAAAGATGCGCGGGAAGTCGTCTTTAATGAGTGCTCATAAACGGCCTTTGTGTGTTCATTTAAAATATTTGAGAAAAGGCAATAACAGCGCAATCATTTTGATATTATTGATAATCACAAGTTTATGATATGTGATAAACATGTTAATGGTTATAAATGCGACCACTGTTTATATCTACATTAGCAAATAAAAGGGGCATCACAGCAAAGTGGTCATTTGCATACAAGGCTGAAGACCTCCAAAGAGACACAGGAAGCATCTCAGCATCCTGCTTCTTTATTATTTAAAACACAGCATATAATCATTTTCAGTGGTGGAATGTAACCAAGTACTTTTACTCAAGTGCCATGCCTAAGCACAAGTTTGAGTGAATTGTACTTGATTATTTTCAGAGGGAAGGAGGAAAATATTGCACTTTTTACTTCACTGCATTTATCTAAAAACTTTAGTTACTTTCCAAATTAAGAACAGCACATACTGTAGTGATGATGACAAATAACACACGTTTCCCCGTCAACTCCTTGGACCATCTGCACCACTAAAACTGGGTGAAAAGTTGCCCCTGACTTCCAAAAATTGAATAAGTGAAATATTTCATAATGATGAGTCTAAGTTGTTTCACACATCCTCCTCTGGCACAGCTTTGTCATTACTTTACATTATGCTGCGTCCTGGGGGCGTTTCATTGAGATAAAAAAGAAATATGCAATGCAAGTTGAATATTAGTTCATTATTTAGTAACATTGATTGCTGAATTTAAATACATATTATTGCACATTCTGCTGTGATAATTATATAAATAAAAAAAAACATGATTTGCATAAAATTGCATTTCAGATACAAGCATCATGTGAAATGAATTATCAGAAGCGACTAAAGTCATTCATTCCTCTTGATTTTGCTTCTTTTTTTTCTGTGGAAAAAAATGGCAGGGCTGAATCACAGCGGTGATGAATATAATCGGCATGTTCTGCATTAAATGCTGCCCTGGACACCGCAGCGTAGAGTACATCACGCTCTCGCTGAATGTCTTTTTGGATGTTTAGGCGAAAGACTCTAATGTGTCAGCTGAGATGAATATGAATTTCCAAACAATTTCTTCCAGGGAAAAGTGCCGTGCTGAGATATCTATTAGACGCTCTGGATACAGAGAAGAAAAAAAGTGTCTTGTAAAAACGTCTATGCCAGTTACATCTGTATGTGGGCGGGAAAATATTACGAGGTGTAAAATTTAAGAGTGAGAAAATACATTGCAAAGCTGAGGGAGACAAAAAAAAAATGCAGACAAGATACTGTAGATGATGGTGATGCCAGTGAAATAGTTGGCAAACCCCTTCAGATATGTAAGAGATTGCCCTTGAAAAGTAGCTTTGTCTGATGCAACAGCAAACTCATAGTCTGTGTCAAGAGCCATTCTGAATCCGCAGCTCTGCAAATATGTTTAATCATCGCAGTCCTCTGCTGTCCTCTGTTTTTGAAGTTTGACTTCTTTTTTAGATTTCCAAGCAAAATGTATCACTCCTTTGTTGTTTTTTGTCGTTTAGCTTCTTTTAAAATCATGCCGGTCTCAGCTTTTTAGTCAGGGGGGTTTTGTTCCTCCAAAAACAGATTTTTCTGGTACTACCCTAATGAGACCCTCTCACCGTTTCCATGGAGACAGTCACAAAACTGTCAAGTTTCCACTCTTTCAAAAATCTTGTTGGGGTGGGGTGGGTGGGGGGGTTCTGCAACTGTCAGAGACACATTTTCAAACAGCACGTCGTCTCTTTCAAAGGTGAACCTTTCATTTTCGGTGAATTCAGCCAAGTTTGTGAATCCTTTTATCAAAACACTCACTGTGTCGAAGAATGCCAACGCGCCGATTGTTGAATAAATAAAACACATAAGCAGCTGAGCCGTTGTTAACTTGTCGGTCGGCTTTCTGCAAAGCTTTCTATGGCTTACGCTGCAGAAAGTGACTGCTAAATGACCTAGGAGGTGAAAGCATTAGAATCAACATGTGAGTGAGTAAACTGCAGCTTCTATGAGTAAAAAAAACTAATCTGACAATAAGTGGAACTTAGGATCATAAGAAACATCATTTTCTCATTCATTCTTGATCTCCTGGACCATGAAGTTGCCCCAAAATTTGATTTTTAAAAAAGAGAGTTCTGCGCCGACCTTCCCTGACATCAGAAGGGCACACAGAGCTTTGATTTGTGCCCTGGTTTAAGAGCCATCGCCCCGCAAGAAGTTAAATGTGACCAAAGAGGACACTGAAGGATTGAAGAACATCAAAGCCGAACACACACTAGCCCTCTATGGAGAAGTGTGTGTGTGTGTGTGTGTGTGTGCGTGTGTGTGTCTGTGCTCCTCAGTCTGACCTCAGGGTGTAAATGCACCCTATGGTCCCGTACAGCTTGTACGGCCTGCAGATGAGCCCTGTCAAACCACACCTGCGTACCTGTCATTTTTTGCCGGGGCGCTTGGCTTGGCTGGGAAACAATAGATGAGACACAAAAGAGAAAGATCTCACAGTCTCGCCTTCACACGCACAGCTATGCATACAGGAATACGCTCAGGAATACACGCAAAGACACACACAAGCAACCACTCACGCTCTGTTAAATAAACACACAACATACACAGGGGACTAGAATTCGCCTAAAACACGCTCATATCATTTTATCTTTTTTTTTTTTCCTCTTCCTCTTCTTTACAGTTTCTTATTTTCCCTCAATGTCCTCATTTCTGTTCACACATATTTTGGCGCACTGAACCGTGTGAGAGATGGTCCCTTCTCCTCAAGCAGATCCCGACGTCAATCAAACAGCACATGGCATGGCTCCCTGTGAGTGACAGGTGATGCAGATGCACATTTCAGAGAGACAAGCCGCGGCGACACAGCGCTGCTTGGCAAAACAATGCGGACAGGAAGAGAGCAGGACCACACGCTGCATTTATTGGACAAGACAGGGACACGGGCCACGGTGAGGGGGGGATCGGTTTAACATGGCCATAACGCTGAAATACAACATGTAGCATGTGCCGTTATTTATACCACGTCAAAGCACCAGTGAGCAGCTTCCAAAGGAAAGCACTCCTCACATTTCCTGCCTCATTAATAATGATAATGAGCTGAAATCTATATTTTAAACTGTTTGTAGGGTGACGTTTTACCCTGGCAACAGATCAAGGTTACACACTTAGAAAAAAAGGTTTCATATGGTTTCTTCCAGAAGGGCTGACGTTCTACCCAGAATCACTGCATCTGTAAAAAGGTTGAAAATAAAAGGTTTCTCTGTAGAACTTCGTGGACAGGTTCTGTACAAAATCCTTGTAATATAAATGGGCTCCACCCCTGGGTGGGTTCTAAATGAAACCCTTGCAATATTATAGGGTTCTCAACAGAACCCTAGGTTGGGTGCTAGATGAAATCCTTAGAATATAAACAGTTTCACAATAGAACGAGTGTTTCTAAATGAAGCCTGTAGAATATAGTAGGGTTCTCTGTACAACCCCTTGGGTGTGTTCTACATTATACCCTTGGAATATAAATGGGCTCTTGGTAGAACCTCCTGGGTGGGCTCAAGATGAAATCCTTGGAAAATAAAAAGGTTTTCTGATGGAACTACCTAAGAGGGTTTTTAAAGAAATCCTTGGAAAAGAAAAGGGATCTCAGTAGAACCTTCTAGGTGGGTTCTAGCCAAAATCCTTAGTATATATAAAAAAACATCATGGTATAACTACCTGGGTGGGTTCTCAATGAAATCCTTGGATAAAAGAGGGTTCTCAGTAGAATCCCCTTAGCTGAGTTCTAGATGAAACATTTGTATTAAGGTGTCCTTGGTAGAACCAGGTTCTTTTTAGAATCCTTAGACAATGGAAAAGTTCTGGATAGACCTGCCTGAGAAGGTCCTTGTGATACCATAACCATATGGGACCATTAAAAGGGCTCTCTGTAGAATCTCTCATATGGGGTTCTGGGTGAAACAATACACCACAGAGGGGTTCTTTGTAGAACTTTTCAAAGAGAGTTCTGGGTGAAACCATTACACCATAAAAAAGGTTCTCTGTAGACCTTCTCATAAGAGGTTCTGGTTGGAAACTTTCACGAAAGCTTTTAGGTTTTACCCTTCATGTTGAGTCTAGGTAGAACCCTCTAAAAGGGCTTCAGTTGGAACTTTCAGAGTAAGGGTTCTCCCATGGGAACCAGCCAAAGACCCCTGTGTGGTTCTAGTTAGCACCTTTTTTTCTAAGAGTGTACAGAAGTGGAGTAAACGGGTTTTCTGCGGCTCTATAAGGTGAACGGCGTGGTCAGAGTGTGAGGTTAGTAGTCAGACCTCGTCTTGTTTTGCGAGAGGCTATCGAGGAGAAAGTGAAGGAGAAAGAGAAAAAGGAGAAGAGGAGGAAGGAGGGGAAGATTAGCCAGCGCCTGTCTGCAGGCGGCGGGCCACAGGGCAGGTGAGAGGTGAGAGGCAGCGGAGCGAGAGGAGGGTGAGGGGGTAACAGTTGACTCAGAGAGCCAACAGCATCTGCCCCCCTTTCCACGTCCCTCCAGCAAATACACACATACTGTATTCACGCATATATGGAAAGAGTAAAAGATGACCCAGAATTGCGGTCCATCACTCACGACGATATATAGTTAAAAATCTTTGTAAAGTGAATCACATACTGTAGCTTCCTCCAGCTACAGCAACAAAAACTTGTCAGCTAAAAATACACTTGGCACATCGTCGGGAATTCAAATGTTTGTTTCCCCTCAGAATAATTCTATTTTTGTTTTTCCTCTCTCTTCCTTTCTGTCTCTCTCATTCTTCAGTTGACTGAATAATCTACTGGCATTTCGGCAAAGTGAAATGTCAAGGTCATGGGATTTTGTCTTTCTAGAATTACTGATCTGGGGCGTCATCTTTTCTCGCAGCGTGTGAGAAACTGTGGCTCTTTTTGTGTTTTTAGTTCTCCTTTAATCACAAAAAAAAGATTAATGCGATAATCCAGATGTATTGTTCCCTAACTAGTCAGAGCAGGCTTTGAGACGGAGACAGAAACAGCAGCGTCATGTCTGGGAGCAGAGTTTGTTAGAAGCAGGCTTTGTTTGGGATTTGTAAATGCTAGTGGGATGCCAGTAATGGGGCCTGGGAGAACGTGATCCTGTATCATTCTTCATAATCTGCATATATCATAAAGAATGGGTCTCATCGTCTTCCCACAGGTTTAATATGTGATGGATATGTGTGAGCAGCCTTATGCAGTCCATTTTTTAGACAAGATATTCCTGGCAAAGATATGAATGCTGAAGAAAATATATCAGCACAGACTTTAAGCAGTGCTTATTTTTCATTTAGTTGTGTTTTGCAGTTTTACTTCAGGGTGAAAAGGTTACCACTTTTATTGTACTCTGTGTGTTTTAAATATGCTTTCCAAACTCCAGGTTCCATAAACATGCCAAGTCATACCCCTTCCAGCTGCCCTCTGGGACATTAAAGGCATATTTACCTGAACTGCAGCCCTCTAAGTGCCCCGATCATTCCCTGTGTCACAAGCAATCCACCAAGGCCACCGTGTGTTTAATTAAAAAGACAAGCTTTACCCGAGAATATATCCCTCCAGCATTCCACATACATTTCAATGAGATGCATCTTATTTCTGTAGCAAAAGGAGAGTGATGGAATTTCAAATGGCAGCATAATTATGGTGTGCTTTTCCTTCTGACAGAAAATCAGTAGCCAGTCCTCCAGGTGGAGTAAGCTCGGCTGAGCGGAGCTGATTAGAGGCAATCAGGGGAGAGAATACACCTTTAACAACATTGATGCCGAAGCCCAGAGAATGCTTTATTAGCATACATCTTAGCTATAGGCCATATAGATCACTGTATGTGTATGAGGGAAATCAGTTTAGCAGTCAATTATACAGCAACAGTTGGGAAAATATTGCTCCTCTTGATATCACAAATTCTTCATGCCTTTCATAAATGGCACCTCGCCTTGACAGTCCCAATTATGAATTACAAGCAGAAAAACAAGGAAGACCACCGTAGCACTTGTAGAAGATTAGATTTCATCTCCACACTGTGAAAAAAATGATATTTCAACAATAAAACCTAAGCAACGTTTTACTTTAACTTATGATGTCAGTAGTAAATGATTTGTTTAACTTATTTTTTAGTCATTATTATGTAAAACTTGACTGAATGTGATAAAAAGCATTTTTACGAATAAGGTTCAACTAACAAGTGTTATGTTACATTGATAATAGACTAGTTAGTCCATTTCAAGTCTAATTTCTGGTCATTTAGAGCTTTGCAGTTCTGCAAGCAGCTATATTAAAACCAGGCGGCAAGTGCCCACTACCTATTACTCGTTGAAAAAATAATCGCATGACCTTCCGGGACTCAGCTTAGTCAAAGGTGGCTTTAACCCTTTGATACCTGAGGAAATGTGCTTGATTTCTTTCAAAAACATGAAGAAAACAATGAGATTTGAAAGAAGAAACATTTAAAAAAAATAAGCAAGAAAGTATTAAGTACAAGAAAATGACCTGAAAATTGGGAGTAAAAAAAAAGAAAAAGAGTTCTAAAAAAAGGGGGGAAAGTCTTGGAAAAGTTGCTTAAAAATTATAATAATTCTGCAACATAATTTTAAGTTAGTATAATAATTATACATATAGTTTTTTTTTTTTTTTTTCTTGTGATTTGTGGAACATTTCTTATCAAGTAGAATAATTCCTTTTTCCAATGTGTTTTTTTTTAAAGAAATTGCACCAATGTGTGCAAAGTGCAGAGGTTTACATGACATTTGAGAGCAGGACAAAAAAATGATGTTGCTCCAGGAATTAAACCATGCCAAACTTCCAAACCCATAGGTCACATATTCCCTGTTTTAATCTATTTATTTTGGGGACTTTTGCCTTTTTTTAAAAATTACACAACAGCTAGATAGTGATGGGAAAGGGGAATGAGAGAATGAGTATGACTTGCAGCAAAGAGCCGCAGGTTGAAATCAAATCCGAGCCGCTGCCAATGATTCAGCCTGAAGATGGCACACACTCTGTAGAAACAGACGTTTAGACTTTTTAACAAGTCTGTGTGTATTTACTGACCATAAGCAGCCTTATTTTAGCCACACAGTTCATCCTTCAGCTCTTGACTAAACCAGTTGTTTCCAGAAAGCTTATCAGTAGACGCTATCCAGCTAATAATACACAACATGACGCACACGACACAACATGTACAACGTGTTTGAAAATATCATTAGAGTTGTTCCAATACCAATACCAGCATCAAAAGTGCCTTCATCCACGAGTACACAAGTCTACACAATATATGCAATACCACATAGTTTACTGATAAACTATTAAGTAGTTTCACACCTGGATAAAACTTTTTTTTTTTTTTTGTCCAGATATCATTTTTTCACCACTCTAAAAAAGTTGCCTACACAGCAGGTTGTATTGTGCAACCACTGGCAACTACTGTTTTAAAGCTGTAATGAGGAAATGATTTCCTGTAAAAAGCGCTACGTTAGCCATTAGGAAAATGTCAAACTAGACAATAAAGAAAGTTCTATGGTGTTTATTTTCAACATTGCTGGTTGCTGAGCTATTATCGTTATAAACAGTGCCTGTACAGGCAGGGTTGGTAGGCGATCTGAGGGGGGACGTGAGAGATGCCATCCCCTTTCTTGGCAAAATGACCAAAATGCATCTCCTTTGTTAACCTGCCATTAGTGTTCATCAATCAATTTATCCATCCATATCTATTCTAAATATTTAAAAGTTTCAATAGTTAATAGTCAGTAGTTTACTGCAGTGGTTCTGCTGTATTCTGCTAGCCAAGAAAAGAAAACTTGTCGCTGTTATAGCCTTGTTGTATCTTTTTAACACAACATTTAAATGTAATGCCCAAAAATGGTATGAAATATCAATATTTTTCAAGGTATTTTATCAAAGCTAGAAATTCTAGTATCATGACAACACTACCTGTCAAATCCCTCTCCATCCCTGGAGCCATACAGAAGCTATCCTATCCAAGCCCACACCTATATCCAAAAAATTAAGAATTATTACATTTTGACTAAGCGTATTCATTTTGTAACCTGTGCAGAATTTGTAACACTTGGTTTAGCTATCAGGAAACAGACAGACAAATCGCATGCTTTTAGCTATTGCATTTTAATGCTCTTCAGCCAATCAAATCTGTGCATTATGAAAAGCATTTTGACACGAGTGAGTGAGATACACACACGGGAGAGATGAAATGAGAGAAAACGGTCTGAGAAATAAGTCACAGAAAAGTTATTTCACATGCTCTAAAGAGAGAAAAGTAGCGAGCAAAAACAGAGCTTTTCATCAAGAATGGACCCTTACATGTTCTTTCTTCCCACAGGCTGTTCATAACTTGCAGCCTGTCTCTCATCATGTTCCCAGACCGTGGAGATTATTAAAAGCAGCAATGTGAAGCTTCACTACGAGACAAAGTATAGAGCATGTTTGGAGCAAATATACTTAATCAAATCCACACAGAGCACAGAAAATACAATATTTTAAATGGCGCTGAACCAATGAATCACAACGCAAGTTAGACGTTAGACAGAAAGGGTGCAACGGAGCTTCTGACACACCTTTCACTGACGCTGGTTTTGTGCAACACACTTAAAAACTTTCAACCGGGGAGGGAAACACTGCCGTACAAACACTTTCTGCAAGTAGCATCATGCATTTTCTACCAACAGGACAAAGACAGCCTTGAATACTCGCAAACACACACATACACATGGCTCCGCTGAGTTTTTTAATGTCTTTGTTGTTGTTGTGTTTTATACACACTGCACAAGGACAAACAGCGTCTTCTATCTCCATCGCTGACACAATGCAGGCAATCACTCCATACCACTTGACTCTGATGGGCTGCCTGTGACTAGACAGTGCCCCACACATCAAACAGAAGTGGAATGATTACTAGTTACTCAGCCAGCCAAGTGTAGGCTGTAGAGCTATGATTTGACAAAAAAAAAAAAAAACACAATTTAGGGGGACATTAAAAACGCGACTGCTGTTGATGCAATAATCAGAAGTTGTCTGCTGATGACATGAGACAACAGACATGGGTGTACACACTTTGCAAGCACACACACTGAAATATTCAAATATTCATGTGTGCAACTCCATGTATAACCAACGAGAAGAAGACTGTAAAACATGCCAGCAGACTTTAAAAAAAAAAAAAAAAAAGATTTGTGCACCGCCATATGCTCTCAAATGACCTTGTGTTGCTCTTGGAATAATTTATGTCCTAAAGACATCTCTGTTAGGGAGCTGAAAATTGAAGTGTTGTCACATGTGTACAAACAGTAAAGTGGGTCTGAATACATATATTTTCGTTCGCACTTAGCCTTTTTTTTCCCCCCTTCGCATGCAAGGTGAGCGTCAACCACTTGCAATGATGTTGCTAGGAGCCATCAACGGAAATGTCAGTCGACTCAGCAAGTGATGAGATTTGACATATGGCATCAAAGCATCATTAGACCTGCACCTGCTGCAGATGGAGTCTGCTCTTTCACAAGGGGTTCGGCACCAAGGGGAGGCCTATTGAGGGACAGGGAAGGATAAGTTGACCGGTAATACACACCCATTGTGTCTGAATTACAATCCATTTAAATGTTTCAAAGATCTCAAGAAGGCCAAGTCAGTGTGTGAAGACAGCCATTGTATCTCATTATTTACATGATTATAATGGAGGCATAAGTGAATTTCCGGGAATGCTGGGACACTTGAACCTCAAACAGGCTTCAGCAATAAACAATAAGATTTATTTAAGTCATTATTTCACCAGTAAATTTTGACAAGTTGATCTTACTTTAAACAATTGTGGAAACAGATTACCATGACAAAGGAGAGTAAAAGTAACTGTAAACTTTTATTTATGTTTACTCCATATCTAAGTGTTAAGTTTACTTGAAATTTGGCTGTATTTACTTAATTTTGTGATGTTGTTGCAATTTAAAAATGACTATGGAAATCACCTTGTTTTAAATATTACCAATTTACCAGTAAGTGAGTTTGACTTCACCTGATCATGACGGGGAAGATTTTGCCAATAATGAAGTTAGGAGATTTGCAAGTTCTGTTTTGTTAACATGTTTATATAAGAATATCATTGCATGTAAGCAGCAGAATACAGAATATATAGCACAGTGTACTCAGTTTACTGAAGTTGTTAAAACTTGGAAATATTTTTTAATTACACTTGTCATTTTTAAGTTGCAACAACTTCACAAAAAGAGTAAACAATTAGGTATAAATTAAACATAAATAAAGATTAATAGTTAAATTACTTACATTTATCAAGGCAACTAAAATTGACTTGTCAGATTTTACAGTGTTAAGTCCATGTTCTCTCTTTTCTTTTTTTTTTTTTTACTTAATTACATTAATTGTGTTAATCAGCCGCTCACTGAGTGGGGAACATATTGTTTTTCTCATTGTTCAGTCTTTCTGTGTTGAAATAAGCGGACAAATCTGATTCATGGCACATAATAAAAAAGGAACAATGGATTCCACCAATATAAATTTTAAAAATGAGTTCTGTCACAGATTTTCTTTGCTCAGTTTGGTGGTAAAAAGTTCTACTTTTTCACCACATTTGGAGTCAAAACTGTTTCATTTCCTGCAGGGGGCATGTCACATTCAGATGGTAATGTAATATGATTACAGCAATTTCACTTTCACAAAAATAATAAGTCATAAGACACTTATTTTTTGTTTTAGAATATAATTATCAGTGAGTTTGCTTTGTTTGCAACTGCATGACAGTATGTCTAACACAGACAAACTGCTACCAAAAAGAACAAGGTGAAGCTGTGACAGAAATAAACAATGAACAGGGTGGTGATTAAATGCTACAAATGTAAAAGCTTAGAAAAATGTCACAAAATCTAATTAGTGCCCCATCACCAAATCACACCCCAAGTTGTAAGTTGTGAGATCCAAACAGTTTGATTTTTAGACAATGTATGACATGTAGAGATGTGAAAACTGGTTTAAGGAGCAAACACATATGTTCTAATGTATTATTTTTTCTGTTTAGTCAGTATTTCCTACATCGTGACAGGTTCACAGACAACCAAAGCTTTAGTCCACAATGTCTGTTGCCAGCTGTTAAACACAGAAGGGGGTCCATGTAATGGTATTCATTTTGTGGTAGTCATTAGGTGTGATGACACATCTGCAAGGCTGCACAACAGCCAACAGACATGAGGCCTTTTAAAAGGACCATAGGTGCACATATGATGCACAAATTATTCATGTTATGGTGCCCATGATTTTTCCATATCTGAGAATACACACATTTATATCAGAAAGCAAGTTATAGAGTTTCATTAAGAGTCTTATGTTACAAAACTATGAACATTATAAGAAATCCTTCAAATATGAGGTGACCTTTGGTTTACCTGGTAGTGTTAACCAAGCCACCCTCTTCCACCCTTCCTGTCAATTTACAGCTATCCTACACAATAATGGCAAAAATGGCAAAAAACAAACAAAAAAAGTCTTTAAAAAAAGACTTCTTTTGGGTATATGTGAAATTAAATTTCAAATCGTAACTACTCCCCAACCTCCATCCCCTTTTACTAAATACAAACACAATTGCCTTTTTTTGTAAAGTGTAAATTGAGACTGCCTAATAAACAAATGGCACAAACTTTTTATTACAAGTCTAAAGTTTCCATATCAATAATCAGCTTATATAATAATCATCTTATATTAGCAGTGTCAGGCCCAATCCACATTTTTAATAGATTGTATCAATAAAATAAAGACAATCAAAGTCCGATCCTTTCTTAACTGAACTCTACTTTAAAAAAAAGTACTGTGTGTGAATGTTACAAATGATGTGGTCGCACAAGTTACTGACTCTATTCTAACACCAGGATTGGCAAAATTGTCTAAGCTACGCTAGAGCTTGGCACAACAATACTTTAATATTTGAAAGCTATGCCAGGGTATACAATCTGTATTTTCATACTTTCTGAGTGACTTAATGGAAGACCAAAATCAAACTTGTCTGATTTCTGAATTCTCTTAAAAGTGCTCTCTGCAGCTGCAGTCTATACTTAGCAAAATACTGTTTCTGAGGTAAAAAAGGCATCCCACTGAAACATTTTTGTAGTACCAACAACTCCAACAGAGTCAAATGTGTGAGCTGATCACTTTACAGCAAATTACATTCTTCTAGTTAAACTTCTATTCGTATCATATCAATAACTCAAGCTTATCAACTTCATAGTTTTAGCTCACGAAAAAAAAATGAATGCATCAGAGACATTTAATCAACATGTATCAGAGTCTGCTTCAACAGATAGCAAATATTAAAGGACTTGACTTCTAAGGATTATTTGCTACATTTGCAAATGTTATCCTATGTTCGAGTGTTTATAATTACCATGTCATTTTCACATGTTTAGCTGCAGTTACATCAGCTCCCTATAAAACATTTTTGGGAGTGAACTGTTTGGGTTTGGGATTTTTTGGGGGAAATTCTCCTACACATTCCTTTCCAAATCATATATGGTATTGTCTTTTAAAATCTGGTTATATATTAATAAAAACTAATATATACAATATTGCGCTGTCGGCAAAAACAGTCAGAAAAGCAGAAAAGCTGCATTCGGTATCTGCTTGAGAAATGTTTGTTTAGTGCTCAACAGATGTCAAATGATGGTATACAGGGCTTTATTCCTGCTTTTATTCAAGAGCGTGGTCTTTCAATTTGAGAGCATGACTCATTGATTTTAGAGTTTGTAATGCCTGCCCTTAAAATCCTGCCCTCGCACTCAAATAGCCCTTGTTAAACTGTATGCCTTTACACATACATTGTTGCTTGAACAGACTTCCTGTGCTCCAGTTTCAGCCCTTTTCATTGCAGCAGCTACTTCCGAGCACTCGTGGAATGTCTGCTCTCAGATGTTTTGCTCAATAATTACAAAAATCAAAAATATTACTCAACCAGTACAAAGACAGGCTAATGAAATGACTGTCTGTGGTCACTTTAGCTCTCAGAGCATCCCTTACGAGTGGTTAATCTTTAAAAGGGAGGCATCATCATAATTTTTCCAACCTACTTTCGGGGAAACTAGGGCTGCCTACTGAAAGTCAAGTGATTCAAATCATCAGTCGGAGGCCCATCAGTTGACTGAGACAGCTTCTAGTCAAGCAGTCGTTATTGGAGGGGGGTTTGCTTGTCAGTATGCTGTGCAGTGTAACACTAGGGGCATTTTGGTCCCCAGACTTCACTGTGGATTGAGTCCTCTTGACTGTCGTGCTACTCTTTGGTAGAAGATGCAGCAGACGCAATACAGCTGCACAGAGGAAGAGACACTCTGCGCTGTAAAACTCTGCGATAACATTATCTTCTCTCTCCTGCTAAGAGGTAGTAGAGTGGTAACTTTGTGAAAATTGTGTGAATTTACAGCTCACAGCAAGTTAACATGATAAACTCTCTGGCTTGTGTTGATATCGAGGGTCAGCAAAAAATGTTGTTGCACATTTGCGATCTGCTGTTAGCGCTGGTACCTTCTTCACAATATTACATGAATGCCACCTTCACACCAAACGTCCTGCTGAGCCCCGTTCAAACTGTAAAACTTAATGTAGGAAAAAAAAAACGAATAACATAATTCTGAGTCGGGTACAGCCCTACATTAAAGCACGCCCACTATGATGAAAGCCTCAACAGCTGCATTCCCATGGAAATTGTGATTACAGTAGTTTGGAAAATAGCAATATGAAGCACTGCATTTTATGAATTTAGTGTTGTGAGATGACAAATGAGAGAATAATTAGTTAGATAATTCACCTTGGGGTCCCTCCGCCTCACTCCCTGCCATTATGGGACTACTTTGCCAGCAAGAAAGCTTCTATTAGCAACCTAAAATCAGCCGGCGCAAACACCAGCACTAGGTATTTAATCCCTGAACCCCTCCAACTTCTCCCCAGATCAGCAAACTTTCTGTTGCTGCTGTTACACAGGCAAGACCCAGTACTGCCACTGGTCCGCATCTGCTCAGAGCCTTAGCCCACCCACTCCTCACCACCCCCACAGAGAGAGTTGATCTCTGGGAAACACTGGATCCATTAACACTAAAAGTAGAATTCTATTGCTTGATACATTTTGAGTGGTTTATTGCATGAAAACAGAGGAGGACAAATCTGAAAGCAGACATTTCTCCAGCACACTGAGTGTGAGGAGAAGTGCTGAAGCTGAAATCTGTAGCAACATTATATGAAAGCATACAGTCTGAGAAAAAGCAGAGCAAATGTAAGCACACACAGAGCTGTTTGAGTGTGAGGGCATGCTTTTCAGGGAAAGCATTACATATCTGAAATCAATGAGTCATGCTCTTGAATTAAAAGACCAAGCTCTTGAATTAAGATGAGTGAAAAAAGAGCCATAATGGTAGATGTTTTTGCTGCTCATCAAGACAAGTGTCAAGTGTTGGGGTCAGAAAACTCACCAGCTGAGAAGGAGAAAATTAGTAAACTAGAAATCTAGTTTTGCCATCAGAGCAAAATGTTTCATACTACAGCTTGTCTATCCAAAGGTAGATGGTAGATGCCAGATGGTACCAGAACTTTCGAAATGAACATGAAAATAAAGATTCAAAGATAGGATCTCTTAATTAACACATTTAGGAAAAATATTCAAAACCGGCTAAAGCTATGAAAATCAAAGTGACAGCTCTTCATCCTTGATGCAATCTCTTTTCACACATTCCTCAAACATCACATGTGGGACTTCAGCTTGTGTATTTCTGCATGAAGAGCCTGCAGTCCCTGACAGTAATAGCTTCACGGAGCACATTCTGTCTCGGTGTGTACGGACAGAGTGATTTAGCCTAACCATGATCATTTTATCACCAGGCCAATTATGTGGTAATGAGGAGCTACATCATAGATAACCACACCAGCGACGCAGATCGCACAAAAACACGTGAACATGTCTATGTGCACGCAAACACAACCGCACGCCCGCGAGCAATAGCTTTGAATTGGTGGATACTGAAGCATGGACATTACCATGGCATGATAAATGACTATTTTCCTCTCTCTCAGCACTGCAATATGTTTTAATACAGCGTTGCACTGCACCTTTTCCTGCCCCTGCTGCCTTATGAGGAATCTCTGTTTCTTTATTAAAAACCATTAATTATACTCGACACATCTAATGGGTATGAATGATTTGTGAGGGAAACATTACAATCGCAGTCTTATTAATAATTATTGAAAAGGAGGAATAAGGAGTCAGCTAATCTATTATGGTAAAAACAAATCATTCTTTAAAATAGGCATCAGTGGCTTATTTCACACTAGCAGACACAGGTTGAAGCTTCATGTCTGAATAATGGCTAAATTCACAGCATCCACAAAGGACACTGCAAAACCCATATTGCGTGTTATGGATGTTATTGCTCAGTTTTATTCTGAATGCTACTCTGAATGCTTGCAGAAAGTAATTCAAAGATGTCTCGGTGCATTGAAAATGCTGAATTAGAAATGAGATGCGACAGTTTGTACCTAAAGCACAAATATTATGGAAACATAAATAGCTTAAGTACAATTTTAACCATGAGTGAAGTGATAACCATAAGGTTGGTAACTTACTAAATGACAGGGTTACAATGGCGCTCTCAGTCAAAACTGTTTCCTTTCATCACGTCTCGTTGTGGGGATATGTGCAAATAAGACTGATAAGTAAAGAGAGCCGACTACACAGTCATATATCATAAGCCAAAACAAATGAAATGAGAGTTGAATAATGATCCCTGAGGATTTTGAGATATGCAATAACCCTAAGTTCTGTCAATATAGAGGTAAAACCTCATTCAGATCTAAGGAGTCTGAAGTGATTAATTGTGTTTTGGTTTTATTAGATTTACAATATAGTTCTTGTCTGATTACTGTAGACTCAAACTGATAGTCATCATTTTGAAATATGGGCGAAAGCTACATATCACACAGTGTGCTTCAAACTTTTCTGGCAGTAAGGAGTTGAAATTTGTTTTTGTGTGCAATGATTGTTAGTGTTGATGTTGTGTCTGAGGAGAAAGAAAAGTAGAGAACAAAATGTACTTCTGAAGTATATGAATCTGAACTACGGCACATTTTTCCTGTGGGATAATGCTGTGTAGTCTTCATCAAATCAATGCAGATGGCAAAGGCAATTAAGTTTTTGTGTGGGTTTCTTCTAATTTGAGAGTGGCCGACGGCAAGTGTGTTTTGATTTTTGGGGAGATTTTTTCTTTGCAGTGGAAAAAAACAACTTTTGCACAGTGAAGACTGTGAGGGAATTAAAGAATAGAAATTAGAAAGAGAAAAGAAAAATAAGACAAAGAGTCTACAGCCATGCTAGCGGCCCTGTGAGGTTATAGTTGGACACAGTGGTGGTTAGAGCTAAATGCTAACATCAGCATGCTAACATGACAACTCTAAAAACAATGATTTTAAGCAGTCTGCAGCACCACCATGCCATATAAGATGACGTGGCTGGGCACCTAACAAATTTAAAAAGGATGTCGCACAACAAGGTAGATAAGTAGGAGAAGCACAAAAAAGAGGCATATATAAACAAAAAGTTTACAAAAACAAAAGGGCAAAAAGGTAACCCAGGAAATTCAATACCATTAAATTAAACTGAAGCAGAAGAAGACCAAAACAAGCACATCAAATAATATGAGAGTAATTTACTGAAAAACTACCTTATATCTTGCCGGGGCCCAGCCCATCACTGTTGAGAGGACTCATTTGCAAACCTATTTGCACTATACTGATCTACTCCAACATCCCAGGCAGAACAACAGAAAGAAAAACATCTCTCTCACACACACACACACACACACACACACACACACACACCAGGTTGAAGACCTTCCCACAGATAATCAACCTATGAACCCATAAAACAAACTAAACAAGCTTGTGTCATTTGCACGCCTAATTAATAATCTATCAAATAAACTGAAACAACAAACAAACGTCGCCATCACAACAAGACTGAGAAGCCACGTTCAGCTCGGCTCAACGTGATGGCGCTCTAAAGTCTCCTTTTGCCATTTGTTAACAACCACCTTTTGTTAAAAGCTTCAAAGTTCATCAGTGGCTGATGTATTTTATGTTGAAGAACAAAATGTTAATGTCTCTTAAGCTTTTGTTAACCACAGACATTATTTAAGGCTTTTAATCAAAAACTCATCAACCGGGAAGCAGGAGTGCTGAAATGCTTATTCATTTCCGCGTTTTAGGAGTCATTCCTAGGGCACTCAGCTCAGGGTTTCCCCTACCATCAACCCCAAACCCCAAACTGTCCAGAACTTTGTGCCAATCCAGCCAGTCGAAGTTGTCACATTTCACTAAATACAACCGAATGAGTGAAAGCTGCTGGTGGTGCCAGATGAAAAGCCATGGCAGTTCATCCTCTGGGCACCATGACTATCTGTCCCAAATTTCATGCCGATCTATCACGTAGTTGTTAAGATATTCCAGTCTGGATCAAAGTGGTGAACTGATAAAATAATAATTTAAATTTAGAGTAAGGAAGTGGAAAAGTAAAGGGTGGTAGTGACCCAGCCCATTCCCAACACACATATGAGTTCATACACTGACCAAACCCTCAGCACACACACACACACGCACACATGCACACACAGCCAGCTCCTTATCAATGCACTCCAGAGGATTTGATGGCTTTCAGATCCCGCCCCTCTTATTATGGTCATCTTCAGAGCACATTCACAGTGGGACGATTGAAGGGAGTGAATCTGCTTCCAGCATCATTCAGAAAATTCATAGAGGCCCTCAACAGGGAAATGAGATGGATGATTCTCTCCCCCCTCTTTTATGTATCCATGGAACACTTCACAGTAATATGCTCTCACTCTATTTTACCTTCCCTCTGTATTTGGCTTCAACTCAGAGACTATGGCCCCTTTTTCCATTTGGAAAGCTGGCGTCTGGAGATAAAGACACTGAAAACAAAAAAAAAGGAGAAGACAGGTTGCTGAGAATGATTCTGACTGACTAGAGTGACTCTGGATCCACTGTGTGACCTTTGTTGGTGTTGGTGAGTCCCATTTCTTTGGGATTACAAGCTCGCTCAGACACACTGCAGTTCAGGGAGAACATGACAAAAACAAAAAGATGACATAACAGAACCCAGGTGATTTGAATTTCAAACATGCCCCACAACAATTTGGTTCATTATTTCGTTTCCCCCACCCCCAATTCAAACCATACATTGTCCTTTGCCTCTTTTGTTTCAACTGCAGGGAAAAAGACGTGATTACAGGAATCTTTGTACTCTCGCCATTGCCCAATAGAATTGGGTTTCGGCTAGCAGGACCAAGCTGTGAACAGTTGTTTACACACAGACGAGAGAGGAGGAGGTTGATGCCATCTGGCCTCGCTGAGAAACAAACCCAGAGAATGGCTATCACGTGTAGACGCTCCTTCTGCCCTCCTTCCCGCTGTATATGATGTGGAGACCTAACAGTTCAGTGAAACACGGGGTTATTTTTTCTCCTTTGATTACGGCCTGAGAAAGCCAGGGTTTTTTTTCTTCTTTGAACTCCTTTCAGTCATTGTTAGAGAAAGTCATTATTATCTGTGGCAATTGCATTCACTCCATCCCCTGTGGCAAGGGCAGCGACAGATGAAGTGCTCCGATTATCTGGGGTTTCTCATTCAATATCTTCAAAATTTGGATGATTCAGTCTGTAAAAATGTTGCCGTTGAACCAACAAAATAGTTTTTTTTCTATTCTAAATGTGCCAAAAAATCTTTTAATTTTGGAGCGTGAATCACTCTTGAGGGTATGTGTCACCTTTCATCAAATCTCATGTGGAATGAAACCTCTCAGCTTTCCTGATGTTTTGGAAAAGTGCTTTTATTGTGACGGAGGCCACAGTTTTCAGCTGACCTTCTGTCCAAACATGAATGTCGGCGAAATCTTGTTAAAATTCTTGTTAAGGAGTCATTTGTGTGGATAAAATGCTGAGAAGGGAATCATGGCTGCAACTGTGCAAATAAAAAGACTCGATAGTGTACACAAGCGTGTGCACACGGGCAAAAAGATGTGACTTACACACTGGCATCGGTGTCAATATGATCACAAGAGGGCAAGCCCCATATGTACACACAACACACACACGTACATACACGGTAGACTGTGATGAAGATGAAGGAGAGGGAAAGAACTGGAAGCCAAATCCGCCCTTGGGGCACAATAACTCACCGGTAAGCTGCCACAGCAAGTCGCAAGATTAGGTCTGAATCATATTTTTTTCCCCCTACCATCATTTTTCCCTTGCCATGATTAGCATGATGTTGGAGCACTGAAACCAACTGCAGCCTTGCACTTATCCCCTTTCTTACTGCCAATCTAAAGGCTGCAAGAGAAAGAGAAAAGCAGTGAGTGAGCGCAGAAGAAAAGAAAAAAGGTCGTGAGAGAGAGAAAGTCTCAAGCAAATGAATGAGGCAGTGACTTCCTAATGATAGAACCACTTTATGTGATTGAAGGGAGGAAAGAAAAACTGATTGATTACAAAGAATTGAGCCCCTGAAAGATATGAGAACTTTGTATCTGCACTTTGCTTCCTACCAAAGTGCCAATCAAAGTCATGCTTTTGTATTTTATATGGACGGCTGCGCTTATCTAAGACCTGACATTAGAAGGAATCGTAGAGTTGAATATATCTACGATTTTAAACAACAAAGCCAGCTTCTGGATGGAAAATAACATCTGACGAATGCTTCATATTACAGTGAAACTATAATATCAGAGGTGTTTTTTGAGTCTTTTATTTCAAAATTGATGACTACTTTATTCATAGTTTCTCAGGTACTATAACATGACTAACATTAAGAATTTTGAATCTGCTGAAAAAAAAGAGCTTGACATTAATACTTGTAAAACTTACAACAACATTACAACATTACATTACAACTTACAACATTTTTCATTTTTGTAGGTTTACATTTCTTCCATTGAATTCTGTTTTAAGCCTATCCAGGTTTGAAATATTACAATCTTTAGGGTATAAAATGTACGCGTAGGTCTTATGATTTATGAATAGTTTATACACAGTACTTTTGAAGGGATACTTTGCTGATTTTCAACTAGCTTTGTATTATAACAATGTGAGTAGCATGTGTAAATAAAGTACGCAAAACTTCACTCCATCTTTGCAGCGTCAATATCTCCCTGCTGGTTTGTCAGAGAAAAACTAGCCAGATGACGCCAAACGGTAGTCACATACTTTCAAAAAACATTTAAGGCTGGACCAATAAGAAATACCAATACAAAGGCCGCACACATTATGAGCATATCCACAGTGACATTGAGAGCCAAGGCTTTTCTTCAGACTTCGTGAGCTGTAGCTTAAACCACAGATTGTATTCCCTCACTTCTGTATGCCCACCACCACAGACACAATGGGTATAGATAAAAAGCACGAGAGAGACCCGCTCTTTCCCTCTAGCTCTTTAAAACTCAGACTGAACTCAGATCTATCTGAGATCAAATTGTATACTTGGCAGCACTAAACAATTACAAACAAAGATTCTGTCACTTTATTGCCTATTTCTCACATAAAATGTCTTCAGAGACATATTTTAGTCCACAGTTTGGCTGTAATACAGGAGTTTTTGAGGAGGCACTATACTGTTTCCTATACTTCAACAACAAACTTCTTCACTACTACAAACTACTTCAACAGAAAAAACTGAGATCAAATGGTAAAATAAGCAGTGCTGATCAAATATTAAACAGGATTTTATTACTGTATTGCCTATTTCTCCCCTACAATGTCTTAACCATAAAGCATAAAGCATATTTTAGGGAATTGTTTAGCTGTAATGACAGAATTTGTGAACAGCAAGTGGGTGGCATATTGTTTCCTTTGTTGGAAAAAAATGGAAGCTGAAAAAATTGAGATCAAACTGTAAAACTCAGCAGTGCCAATCAAATATGAACCAAGATTCGGCTACTACATAGCTTTTTTCTTGCTTAAAATGTTTTCAGAATGTTTTAGCTTTGTGGTCAACTGTAATACAAATTTGTTTGTTTCCATCAGATAGCCATATTGTGTTTGGATTGGCAAATTGCATTACACCGCCTACTAAAAGAAACCAAACTGGTATGTTGTGGTAGTTTTCTACCTCTTTCACAAAAAGAAATGCCAAAGCCAATTTTCAAGTATTTACGACTTTCTACCGCATAGACAGACAGTTTTATGAAAAAAAAAAACATTTTTCCATCATTAAAATACTTATTTATTGGAAACAATGCTTTTTAATTCTGCCATGTATGTTTAAGACAAGAGAGGGAAAAGTGGTGCCTTAAATAGAATTGAGAGTTATCTTTAAGTTCCTGTTAAGGGTTTGGGGATTTAAAGCTCCCTCTACACCTTCAATTATGTACATAATCAAAGCAACTCAAGCTGAAGTTAGGCAGAGAAAGAAAAATACAAACTCTTTAAGAGGCAGGAAGCTATTTTGGTGGACTGAATGTTCAGCAAGCATCAGCAAGATCTCACCAATCCAAAGTACACAGTCTTTCATATTGTATCACAGGAGCCGAATGGCTTGCCGTCAGTGTCATTGTACTACATCATTCAAATTCAGCCAATCACTTGTCAGCTTTGGTGTATTGAAACCAGAATGTATTGACACAAGTATTAAGAATTTGATACAACAGTCTTTATTAAAATCATGTTCAGCAAGAAAAACAAAAAACGCTAACTCAGGATTTTCTGTAAATCTATTTATCTTTGCTGCAGCTTGATATAAGTCTTTGGAGCTGCTTCATATATGAGTGCATTGAAATGTTTGTCGTCTGCTCTGCTGATGGTTTGATTTCAGTTTTAAATCTGCATTATGGAATATTTCCCAATTAAATAAATGATGCACTCATTAGGATCACGATGTCCAAGCTGAGTAAACTAGAATGGAAAACAGTGAATTTCTTTACTTGAGATTGCCTTGGATTATTTTTATTTGCCCCTCTCAACCCTAATGAGTGCACTCTAAACACCACACTACAACAGAGTGTAGTCGGACTGGTGGGAGGCTGGCAACCACAGTGCCAGTGTCTTACGAGAGCAGATGGACCACAGTGCCACAGTAACTCATCAGACCAAATGTGACTCAGGACTTCTGCCTTTTAACTCGTGGCATCTGCTTCAAAGTCTGAACTATTCAAAGTTTGGCGGGCTGTGAACAGAAAGGTCCCACCACAGCGTCTGACCCAGGAAGTTAAACATTTGTTCTTCAAGATGGAGCTCCCATTAAAAGCCGGATCTGAGTAGTTCACACATTATGTCAGTCCATATGGCTACTAGTCAAGGCAGAAGGCTTTATTATGACTCGAGTTCAATTCATTTAGAAATACACTCATTCGCTTTCTTTCATGAAAAGACTGAAACCACTCACGTAAATATGAAGTTACTACTATGAGAGCTGGTTAGCGTAGCTTAGTATAAAGATTGCAAACAACTAGCCATGTGTTGCCAATTACAGAGTTTCTTTCACCACTAGTTTTGGTGCATTGTTAGACCCCTTTAGCACACATTTATGGAAAAACTCAATGGGCAGACCTTAACTTTCCCTTTAGGAGAGTCGCCAATATATCTCATGTGGCTGTGGCTCTCTGAACCGACTAACCCAAACCCCCACAGAGTGGCAGACTAATTAAAAGAATACTTCACCCACAAAATGATCTTTTTTTTATCACTCAGCCTATGTTACATTTGCGAAGGACAGTGTTCTTCTTGCCTCCATGTTGAACAAAGAACCCAAAAATGAATAAAATTCTTGATTAATTAAAAAAATGGGAACTGCATGTATAAATATGTATAATCTCATTTAGGTTTTCATTACCATGTCATATGCTGGAGGGAAGTGGGTATTCTCTCCTATATATTCCAGTGGCTTCTTGGCTGATAGGTGGGTATACTTTGTTTAAGTGAGTATACCCTCCACAACTCCACTGACTGACTTCATTTAGTAAGGTTTAAGCACAAATTAATTTGTTTGGGAAATACTAAGCGTATGACAGGATAAATTAGACTTGGATAATACTAGTTTCACTTTCACTGAGCCTTGCTTCCTGCTGCTCTGTCTGTATCCAGAGTGCGCTCTGCGCTCAGAAAGTGTGATACAATAAGGAACCAAACAGTATATACATTACAGCAGTGCACCCAATGAACAGTCCTGTTAAAAAATAGAAAATCAGTATGTAAATAGACCTGCACTTGCATCTAGTTATTTTAGTACTCAAAGCCCTTTCACACTACAGTCACATTCACCCATTTACACACACATTCATACACTGTTGTGCATGATGGTACCATACAAGGTGCCACCTGGTACTCATTTTTACATATTCGCACACATTAACACAATAATGGGACAGCCCAAGGATACTTTGACATGTTGACTGGAGGAGTCAGGAATGGAACCACCAACCTTTCGATTAAAGGATGACCTGCTCTACCTCTTAGCCACAGCCACCCGATAAGTGGCCAGACGTTGTAGCAAGTCACAACAAATAAATGAACGTGTAGGAAACCCTGGATCTTGATCAGATAATAGCTAATAATGATGCTAGTTAGTGTTTGACTTTTGTATACAGTATGTCAAAAGTTAAATTTCACAGATATGCAAATCAGCATATGGTTTCATCTAGCAACTTTTCAAGCAGCATGCTAAGCTAAGCCAACCACCAACTCCTGGTGGTAGCTTCACATTGAGCATACTACTATGAGGGTAGTGTCGAGCTTCGCATCTAACTCTCAGCAAGAAAATCATATCTTTCCCATATTATTCTTTAAAAATTGAAATCATAATGGTATCAGAGGCTGAGCCTTTCTTCACATGTATTAATAATTGCACAAGGTATTTATGACATATTTCTTGTGCAAACCCATAGGGAGCCTGGATCTACAAAATTGCTCAGCTAGATTAAAAAAAAAAAAAAAAACACCACTTTTTTCCTCAGTAATGGCTACACCTGCCAGTGTGTGACTTTAGCGACAGGGTAATACTCCTTTAGTTAGTCCTGCTTCTAGCCTTTTTTCCCCTCGTATTCAAGTACATAGACTAAGCAACACAGCCGTGCAGAGCCCTGACAGGCATAAAGGCTCTCCAGAGTGCAATGTAATGGTTGTACCTTGTCTACCTTCATCAAGGGGGATGTTACATAGCCTCTTCAACTGAACTACTTTAATTAATGCAGTGGGAACTTTTGGGGATGGAGAAGATTTTAAAATGCTTAATAATTCAAAGAGCACAAGCTGTAGCATGTTGTGGTTTTCTTCAGAAAGTCTGTCTGGCCTTGGATTTAATATTCGCTCAGATATCACGCAGCAGGCTGGAGAGGAGGACTTTTTTGTTGCCTCAGCTGAATGTACTGTTTGACCAATGTGCTTATGTTTGTGTGTCAGTCATGGCCGATGCCCCTCTTGTCTCTCAGGTTCTACACAGACTAGAAGAAGTGTGTACCGTAATGAGATCATTATCCTCTGTTATTCAGTCTGAGTTGCTCTCTGGTTCCCTGCCAAGAGAAATTAGAAAGGAAAAAGGCCTGCTGAATATCTCGCACATTTAATCTAATTGGTGTCACTTTTCTCCCTCCATTATGGTACTTTAATAGCCCTATCTGTCTCCATGTGGCTTAGCGGTGTTTAGGGTCAGTGGTCACGGCCTAATCTCTCTGCTCAGATCACATTAACACACCGCAGATCCTCAGCACTGAGATAAACAAAAGCTCTTTCGAACAACAGGAGCAACAACAACTTCAATTTGCATCATTAAAAAGTAACAGTAGGCCTCTTATGTGTGACTTTTAGTTTCTGTACAAGCTTGGAACAGATGGGTTTCTTTTTTTAATGCTGAAGAGGAACACTCGACGTTCTCTCACAGTCATCTTTGAGAGGGAACTCTAGGAGATCTGAACGATGAGAAGCTGGCGAGGCTACGACGGTCGAGGGGAGCCCTTTGAACGTTTCAGTGCAGCTTTGCCACTGAAACAAAGCTGGGGCTGTCTGACACTAGTCTGGGATTTTCTTAAGAGGCTATTAGTGCCTCCCCACCAGCAAAAAAGAACTTACCATTATTTCTCCTGCAATCTTTGGTGAGGAAAGCTTACAGGCCCCAGGCAGTGTTTGAATTGGGGCTGCATCAGTGCTCCCTTGCTCTGAAATCTATTATGCACTCTAATCCCTCCAACCTCCAGCCCCAACACATGTCTTTGAGTCATGAGTAGACTCGGCGTCCGTCCCAAGCCAGCATTTAGACTCTGCTTCTCTCTCTCCTGCTCCTTTTCTCTCTCTCTCTCTCTCTCTCCGGATGGAGGATTTCCACCAAGTGCCTATTCTCTGTGTCAGTTCAACGTGTAATACAGGATCATCAGTCAGCTGTGAGACGGCCAGGAGGCTCCACTGTAAAAGGATTTAGATACTCCGAGGTGCCAAAGGAAGTGTCCCTGTAGGCTTGGGAGGAGGAGGCGCACAGTATGGATTGGCTGACAAGCAGAGGCGGAAAGGAGATTTGCGGTGATGTCACACAGGAAGTCACCTGTGGGTCAGCACTGTCGAAGATCATCACGAGCAGCTACGAGTAAGGAGGAGAGGGCCCTTTAATTTTCTTTTGTAAATCATAGGGAGGAGAAAAAGAAATATCAGTGTACTCCAATCGAATAAACAAAGGCACAGATATACATATTTAATGGCATGCATAATTGATCGTTTTCGCTTGCAGGGAGTCCTTTGCAGTATACGCTGAGCACTGAAGACATAAAAATAAAACATGAAGTGGGAAAGTCATTAAAACAGTTTTGGAGAAGTAGTGCGCAGAGTGGGACTGACTCTCACTTGAGCTGAATGCACTCCCAGCCTCCTCCAGTGTTGGCTCAGGTGCCAGTGGCTAATTGGCCAGTGATTAATCACATCCACTGTGAACTGCATGACCAATTAAGGGAGCCAGGGCCACTGCGCTCCGTAAGTGGGAGTGCGGTTCACTTCCCGGGTCCATCAACGAAATGTCTCAGACCACAAAAAACATCAGGTGGAGTTATGTCAGACCGCGGCTCGTTTCTGTTGTGGAAAATAGAGTTTGTGGCCTGAGAAGAAGAAGAGAGTAGACAGCGCGGGGCTCGCTCAGATGGAACATCATATCATACTCGGAGGATTTTAGCATAATGTTCACATCAAGGCAAACCAGTGGACAGCCATTGAAGGCTTAATTAGTTATTAGGGCCAAAGCATTTGCCAAGGAGCTGAATATGAATAATTGAAAATATTTCCTAAAGGTCATTAAAACTAAATTTTGATGCACAATAACGTGTTTTTTAGTTGTTTGGTTTTGGTTATCACTGAAGTAATCATAACATTGTACACATTTGTGCTGGGCGGTATGGCTAAAAATGATATCACAATATAAAATTTTCATAGTCACCGATGTCAATAACTATCTCCCAAAAAAAGGCAAATCATTATTCCTTTAAAGTTTCAAGGTTTCTGCTCCTAAGTGAAAGCTGCAGAAATCATATAGTTAATTGTGGTCTAAACTGTTAATTCTTGTCACAAAATGACCAAAATTTGCCAAACAGGAGAACATTTCACAAATGTAAGGTACATTCAAAACAATTCTAATTTATAGTTAATAAATGAAATAATAAACAGATTAAGAAATGGTAATTTTGATCAGCAACATGTCAAACTCTGTACAGACTGTTCGAAACATTCTGTTTTAGTGACAACAGAAACAGAATAAATAGGAAAAAACAAAAATCTCCACTGAGGTCAGTGTCTTCTGTAGAACTTTTACACCTACAGCCTGTAATTTCTGCTGTTCCTCAATTCAAAAGATAAAAGACGGACTTTGATGACATCATGAAGTACCGATTAAAGTCTACATGACGTGACCGAGACAGAAATCATGCTGACAGATGTGTTCATGTATGAACGTTTTATTCACGTTACCTTCAGTCACATTATGCCATATCATGTTAACTTGTTAAGTGTCTATTAGCATTAGATGAGTCGCCTATCTACTGTATCTAACGTTTAGTGGCAAATTCAATCACGGTGTGATATTTTTCAAGGCCTACATAATTAAAATTAAAAAAATAACTTTAAATGTTACTGTAATGTTAAAACATTGTCGTACGCATTAAGTCGGTCAGTCCCCACATCTTGTCGTCTTCTAATAATGGGTGGTGGGTGGCAACTGGTGTTACAGATGCATTAATGCCCCCCTCTGCGGGCATATGGACGGTATTATATGGCAGATTTATCAACATTGATTATAGCGCTATCGAGCCAAACTGAAATAATTATCGTTTTATTGCCTGGTCCTAGTACACACCAACTCGGCCTTAATAACATTCATCACAAATTTTCCTTATTAATAACTATTTATTATGGACTGGATGAGGAGAATGTGTGTGGTTTTCTTTTTTTCTCCTGCCCCTGTAGTATATTGGGTGCCAGATTGAGCGGCTGTGGTGCTGCTGCCTCTGCGGCCAGTTAAAGCAAGGTGGAGGTGATTCATCAAGGGCTCCGTGGGGCCATCTGTGGAACAGACTGACAAATGTCTCCCTCCTTTGTCATAAGGACACACGTCTCACAAAGCTGGCGATTAATGCCCCTTTTACAACACATTTATTTGTCACCAAGGTATTTATCCCTGCAGTGTCTTGCACTGTATTACCATGGCTGACAAGACCGGGAGCCATTTCCAGGCCGTCCTCTAAGGAGGGCAGTCCATGAGGGACTGTCCAGGATGATTCCTGCTGAATTTTGATGTGCTCGCCTCTACTTGCTGGTGCTGCTGCCACCCCCTCTCCTGTTTCCAACACGGGAGGGGGAAAACATCAGAGAGGGAGATGAAAATGTTGCCCAAAGTCTTCATTCACATTCAGGCATTCATGCATTTAACAAAAGCAAGGAAAGGGGAGGGAAAAAAGGAGGAGGAAGAGGAAAGAGAAAAAAGGTGGAGAGGGTGCAACCTGTTGTTTAAACATTCATTCTCTGACTTGATCACGTGTGATGAAATCAGAGTGTAGAACAAAGCGCTGATGGTGCCCTTGCCCTGACGAAAGAGGAGGGGGGATGGAGGGGGGGGCTCAGTGTCAGTGATGAAATCCTTCTTGTTTGCCCTGCATTATGAACAGGTTGTAGTGGGGATAAGCTGCTGTGGAAGCTCACACCCTTGTGGATCTGATTGCTTTGTTGTCAATCTATCCATCTCATCGCAGCCGTGGTGATTGCTCCAAATACCATTCGGTAAATATGACGGAGGTGCCATTAGGCAAGGTCACGGCCACTAAGCTTGTTACCTCATCACGTGGGTTTAGTGTGTTCAGTGTCGAGCGCACCAGTCCCTGGCCCCTTCACCTGCTAAAGGAACAATAACAATTTATTTTCAAGAGAGACCCACTCCTGAGGAGGCATTGTATCTTAATCATTACCCCCTGAAAGACAGAAACTAACACATTAAGCATTGTGCTTTATACCACTAGTCCCTTTTTGGCTGCTGTTTATTCGTTGATTTTTTTTTTTTGTAGAAGAGTGCAAATACTTTGCCTCTGTAAATGTCACCCTGGCAGTTTTGATATCATTACCGTTTTGCCTCCATCTGCAAAACAGACCATCCTGCTGCTTCTGTTTTGTGCGAGATGCAGAAAAAAAGATGTGCACAAAAAAGAACAGAGTATGAGACAGGTGCCTGTGTGTGTGTGTGTGTATGTGTGTGTGTGTGTGTGAGAGAGAGAGAGAGAGAGAGTGCATGCGTGAGCTTGTGCAACAAAGGAAATGAGACAGGGCGAAGGATAGAAAGCAACTCGCACTCAAAAGGACGTCAAGCCTTCCTCACTTTTGCAAACTCTCTTTCCTTGTGTGTAATCACGACGAGAGCGAGAGAGAGGCGCGCACAGACAGATGAGGGTGAAAGTGAAGCTAAAGCTCGCACTCCAAAGGACTTGCCCTCTGGAGCTGAATGTGCACACACCAATACAGAGTCACTTGTTGGTAATGAGGGAGTCAAATCAGAATCAATTATGAATGTTCCATCAGGAGGCTTTGGGGCAATATCAAGGGAGCCAGGTATTAGACAGTAATGAGAAATGGAACACAGAGAAGTATGGCCCTGCAGGCTCTGATGTCTCCAGGCAGCATGTGATTCAGTGGTTTAAATACATTTGCATTCATTCAATTCGCAAGAAGGCCATATTTTATTAAAGTGAAACGGCTTCCTTCATGTGCCTCATGCGGGTAGACAAAGCCTTTGATTCTTGGTTAGATGAAAACCGCCTCTTTTATGACCAATATGGACTGGCACAATTGTACAGCACGCTAAGGGTGTGTGTGTGTGTGGGTGGGTGGATGTGTGTGTGTGTGTGAGAAAGAAGAAAGAGAGAGTGAGTTCTGGCTGTACTGATCCCAGCCAGTCAACTTGCTCTCTGCTGGCCAGAGCCTCCTTTGCTCCAGCTCAGATGATTGATTCTTGTTTGGGGCCATGCCTATGGGCCTTATTAAATCAAAATGTAAACTCACTCCTATAACAAATTGCAGGGAAAATGCCAGTAGCCAGCTCCCCCTTAGGGTTGGACCTGGATTACTCTGACAAGTTAAGAACCCAATGAGCTTTCCAGAGCTCTCCTCACCTGCTCACACAGCTTGGGTGTATTTCCTCTGAATCCCAGAGAAATTGAAGATTTCTTCCTCTCCTTCTTTTTGCCTGTCTTTATTATGCTTCATACTGTGTAATGGATCATTCCATTACATCCACTTTAATAACCAAAAGGGAAATCATAACCATGACAATGTTAAAGGATGAAGTGAGATTCTGTATTTGTCCACAAATCCAACAAAAAGAACAAAACCAACAATGAATTGATCCTTTTATCAAATCTTGTCTGTGTAAGGCAAAGCCTGATACACTGTAGCTTATTCTTCTGTGCCCAAAAGCTCCACTGTAGTCCAAAAAATATGAAATCTTAAATCTTGAAAATCTGTCTTGAAATCTGAAACAGACATACTTTGAGTAAATATAGTTGAAATTTTGAGATCACGTTTTTTTTTTGTTTTTTTTTTAAATCACACTTTCATCAATCAGTAAAGGTGGGATTTTTTAAAGAATGAGGAAAAACACTAACATTATGCTTCACCATCACAAAATGACCATTTTTGAATCAATGGATCATGCTGTATTGGCTTAAATTTATGAAGAAAACTTTGTTTTCTTTCATGCTCCCGTTTTGTTTTATTGATTGATTGGGGACCACGTCCACACTTTCGCTGCAATAAGCATAGGCTATGTAGTTTATTGCAGGTTAATCCCACATACACAACATGTAGATGTGTGAAGTTGATTTTGGACCTTTTGGATGCAAAATGTCATCTCTTCTTCATTTCATTCCATTAGGTATTTGTGTGAAATTTTGCCATAATTAGCCTCTGAATTCTTGACTTTTGGCCAAAAATGTTCTGTGAGGTCACAGTGAACTTGACCTTCGACCTCCACCAAAATCTTCAGCAGTTCATTTTTACATCCAAGTGGATGTTTGTGCTAAATTTGAGGGAAGCTCCCTCAAGATGTTCTTGTCTTGTCACTGTCATAAAAATGAGACAGACAAGGTCACAGTAACCTTGACCTCGGATCAAAATCCACTTTGTTCTTCTTTGAGTCCAAGTGAACGTTTGTGCCAAACCTGAAGAAATTCCCTGGAGGCATTGTTGATATATTGCATCACAAAAAATGGGATGCACAGACAGATGGACCTACAATCTGAAAACCTCTGGCGCCGAGGCATTAAAACATCTAATAAGCCCTGTCTTATCCTTTCAATGGTAATGTGATTTGGTATTGCATTATAGAATGAAGTAATATGTTACTGTAGATAAAGAATATCCAGTTACATTTGTTAGTGTACACTTAGTTGCATATGCAAACACACACACACACACACACACACACACACACACACACACTGGCTGTCACCATCCCTCACTGAGCATAGCAGGGATCTGAAAGGGCAACTTGGCTGGCCATCTGGCCTGCATATCAGCAGAGGTTATTGTGTCGACATCATCATTACTGAACACATTGCTGTTTAGCAAAGGTTATCCGGAATCTGCACAATTATCTGTTGCAACACGTGTAGAAAACAAAGCCATGAAATAGAGATATCACTGTAAAACATCCAGTTACCACGACAATATTGTGGACATTTCAGTAATACAAAGTAAACAAGCAGCTGCTCCATATCCTACAAGAAATGTTGTACTTTTTTAGTACACATTATTTTAGAGAAATACACCTTTTTATATTTTATTTCAGTTTTTAACTAAGTGGATTTCACTTTTGTGTGTACCATTTATTTTCAAACCATCTGCAGTTCATTGAAATAAGTTAAATAAATTAAATTTAGCTTAATATTTACCATTTCCAAAAGGCAACGTTAAATCAACAATTATTCTGTCTACTTAAATTCCATCTGCATCATCACACAAAAATAAATTCAAACTGATTTTGTTCCTAATACATATATATATATATATCCATACTTATATATATTCCTACATACTTTCCCCAGTTCCTAATCTGTAATGTGGACATAAATGCATATTTGTAAATGGGCTGTGTTGAGATCAGTGATTAATGATGATTAATGGAAGATGCTAGGCATACTGTATTTACTGAAGGGGAAAAAAAACCCTTTTTCACACAAATCTACAGTCATTTCATTTCTAACACACAAGCGTGGGATAATCATTTAGTTGCTGCTCTCATTTTCAAACTGTCAAAAGAAACACAAACATGTTTGAGCTAATCAGAACATTTACATGATAAGCAGAGATGTTGCTGAAGCTGCACACACACACACACACACACACACACACACACACACACACACACACACACACACACACACACACACACACACACACACACACAGGTCATCAGCTCCAATCCTGTCTGTCTTCTCACGGTACCATCATCAGAAGTGAGAACCTTCAGGCTTAAACAGAGAGCGAGTGATGAGATGAAGGAGAAAGAGGAGAAGATGATGATGATTCTTTGAGTTGTGATATTGATATTCACACTTGGAGGCAGAGCTAAATGTGATTCCTCATTAGACAGCAGCCAAGGTTCTTTCCAGGTACAGGCATGCACTGTTGAGCGTAGCCACTTAGCACCTGATTAAAACATGGAAAAACTCCCCGTGGTGTTATGGGATCTGTGATAAAGCTACTCCCCCATAATAGCATTAACCATGTTGAAGTGCCAAGTAAAACGTCTCTTGTCTTTGCTGCTGTGTTGCTTAATTATTTTATGTGAACCAGTCGGGAATCTTTGCCATATATTTAATTTCAGATTGCTGTAATTACAAGTCTGTAGAAAAGCTACTCTTTTTTAAGTTTAGGTTTGAATGCACTGTTAAGATTTCGCTTACTTAACAATATGTCACAAAGAGATCTTACTTACATTTTAGCCACTTGAACCCTTGTTTCTAATATTTTATTTTAAAAAGGATTTAAAATTAGATTCTCACTAACAGAAGTACGGGAACATCATCACCCAGAAGGCACTAATTCTTCAAATATATCACTTAATTAAGTGAATAGTCTGCTAACAGGACCGTCATGTGTTCATCTCCTGTGATTAGCTCAACTCAGCTCAGACTCACACAGGTGATTACCAGCACTGTGAGAAGTCACGCCCGTACAGGCCTCACAGAGACAAAAGAAATCCTTCTGGCCCTCAAAGTCTGTCAGATTACATTTGGTCACACAAAATAACACCACCACCAGGGAAAATTGGCAGTTTTTCAAATGGCAATCTGTCAGGCACCATTTCATCTGCAGCGGCAGGTTTATCACTATCTTGTTGCTTTTACACTTTTAATACAATTTATATTATCAGTGACAAATCCTTCGCCCCATTGGTTTGGACCCCACGATTGCGCACTTGGGGGCATATGTAATATTTTGTTTTCCCTTGCCTCAAAACATGCAGATATAGTTGGAATAAATGTATATATAATATACATTATATATATTATGTATAATAATAAATGTGATTACTTTAAAAAATAAAAAAAGTAGAAAAAGCAGAGTTTTTTTCTTGTCTGACAGACATCTAATTTGTTTATGTCTAGACAGAAAAATGCCAACAATATGAAATTCTGTGCAAACATTCATGTTCCCCAGAGGATGGATCCTACTTAAGAAAGTGACAACCTAACTTTTACCCTAGTGTCACCAGCAAGTTTACATGTTTGCCTTATAGTGAAATACACTGACAATCTTCGGATGGATAGGTGCAACATTTGGTACCGATAGCTAATTAATAGCTGATTAATTGTAACAATTCTTTTAGTGCCAAAATCAAATCAAACTTTCCATTAGTTCAGTATCTTGTTCTTTGACCAAATAACTACAAAGTTAATGATATTCCCATCAGCCTTAGCTCTACTCTGTGAATTAGCAACGGTTTGCTGAGCTAAGACATGCTGAGCTAAGACGGTGAACACTGTCAGTGGTAACTTTACACCTGCTAAATATTACCAATATTACCATTGTCACTGTCTTGTTACCATGGTGAGTTAATATTTAGTAGGGCTGTGACAATACCCACATTACCACAATATTGTGGTCATGTAACACTCCCATGTGATGAGGTCATTACTGTCATATCCACATTTTTTCTTTCAAACTGATAAAATTGAGTCACTGAAACATAACACTCTGTTGCTTTGCTCAATGAACCACCCAAAGCACTGCCTGATTGGTGACAAGTCATGGCTAACATAGGCACAGTCTCCCTGGGTCAGTAAGGTGCAGATTTGGCAACCTTTGCCTAACTAAAGTCCATATAAGTTTGCTCACAGTTGCTAAAAGGCACATGCTTTAATGTATGCAAAGGATTGTGACCTCCACAACCTCTTTGATGGAATGCGTGAAAATGGATATCACTTAACACAAAACTAACCAGAAGCCAGTGCCCGTTTGTTAAATCAACATAAAGCTTAGTTAAGGTGACATTAATCAGTAAAACTGCAGCAAGAGGCCGAAGCACTCAGTTCCAGCCCTGTGGATAAAATTTGGCCAATTTGGGTCCTCTCTGTTGTAAAATGAGCTGCTTTTTAAAATCAGCACCAAACATGGTAATAGTGTCTTGGAGCGCATTTAAAGCATGCCTGCCAGATTTTGTGCAATTTGGACCAAGTGAGGAACTGTGGTGACATTTCCAAACAATTCGAAGGCCACATCTGAGTTGGTTTTATGTCCAATTAACACCCTTTTTTGTTGTCTTTTTTTTCCTGCAATCGTCAATATAAACCATACTTGCCACATGACACCAGGCCAACAAAACAGACAGCCAAGTGCTTCTATATTTGCAGTCATCTAAAGGCGTCCAAAACAGCAGCCTTCAATCACTTTCATAATACTACCAGTGCTACAAATGGCCCCTCACAGCCTTAAACCCCATTTTTGGATGCTTGCTGCTAAATTCAATAAATGCTTTCACACACAATATTCCCAGTGGATATAGGGATTCTATCAGCAATCTTTTTCTTATAATAGGCCTCTTTTAGTGATCACTGCCCCACTTCTTCCACCCTAAAATACTATTATTCCTACTTTTTCCAAAATGCCTTTTGACCCTACGGATAAGTGTGACTTTTTTTTCATATTTGTGAATTCTGAATTCTCTGCTGCTTGCAAGGAGTGGCACGTGGGCACATATTCTCAAATAATACAATGTCAAATTAACATATTTGTTAACAAAGTCAAGTGCACAATATGAATTAATACGATGACAGTTTTTTATTTTTATATGAGTTAATAAGCTTTTATGTCAAAAGACATGCCAATTCAGTAAAGGAAGCTGGTGAAACAATTGTAATTAAAAGTTTCTAGTGCAGAAAGACACATATTTACAGCAGGTGGCCATGCTTTCCCCACCTAGAATGCACAGGGGTTGGTAATGATGTACTTTGCTCCTCTGACTTCCCACGTCAAGCCATAAACAAGCACACAGTATGTTTGAACCCTTTGCATCCAGCTGTTGGTTGCATGTGTTTGTGGAGGGAGCGATACACATGAGAGTTCTTAAAGTTGGGAAAAACAAGCGTCTCAGGCTTTACTAAATACACTGCAGGTCTCATGGATACATTTTGTTCTGCTCAACTGAAGATTTGACTGTAGAAATGGATTTTTCAGCATCAGATTTCTCCCTTCACTGCTCAAGAGGACATATTCAGCCAGCAATATTTTATAACTAAATTGTAACGTGCCATGATAATTTCCATCAAAGAACAACAGAACCAAATGTAATTGCAGATATCACTTTCTTGTGCATATTTTTTTCCATGCTCAAGTAGTTGTGCCTCATCACACCCACGAGGATGTTAATTGGACAGACTCTAGACCAGACCTTAACCATGACCTTATCCATTTGTTTTTGTTTGTTTATCTGATCAGTGACCCGTTCTGTTCCTTTGGTGCATTGAGAGGGAAATAACCACAGAATGGTGATTGCATATTTTGACTAAACCATTTAAAACCTTGTTCTAGCAGACAGCTCCACCTGCAGCAACTCAAGTAACAGTAAGTACTGTACATGAATTGGTTTACTGCAAATGAAGTCATTTGAGTAATCGGGAACAAACCATTCCCACCAGAGGGTCATACTCCAACACTTAAACAGGTCTCACAGCTGTCCCACTGCTTCTAACGTAAACACCCTCAAAAACTTTTTTTTTTTAGCTTCTTATTATTTGCAGTGGTCCTACATCAATACAAATGTTTTCTACCAAAGTTACATCAGTTTTGGTGATTTCACATGAGAGATTTCTGTATTTTAAGTTTTTGTCCCTGCTTTTCTCTCTGGTATGAAGTGGGTGGGGCTCAGTTAGAAAAAGATGAAACCCCCATCTTCCACATCATAGGGCCCACAGAGAAAGCACACAAGATACTTTTGCCGACCTTCGGTTTAGCCCTCGACTAATCTGAATGGGGATAAAATAATTTAATTGGGCATCTCTGCTAGACTTCCAAATTTCTTTCTGACAGAATGGATCGAATCTGAATAATGAAACAAGTCATTTTGTGGGGGCTGTAATGCTCAAAAAAGTGCATCCACTGGTTTAAATACATCTCTTTCACAAATAGAGTCTACTGAGAAAAACTGTGGTCCCAGTGGCATCACGTCACGTCACGAGAGGACTTCTCTCTTAAACATCAGTTTTCAGTTGTTGCATCCAAAATAACGTGACAATTAGCCACTTTAGCATGCAGATCACAGTGACCTTAGCCACAAACATTGGCGAGAAGAAAGAATACCTCACAAGACGTCTAAGCTGTGACTCAAATGTTTCAAGTGATTTGCTGTAGATTTGTAATACGCCATTTTCATTTGGCATATCTAGCAGTTGAAATTTTGATGCAAAATCAATGATGTTGGATTACTATTATACAGTATGAAGGAAAAAAAAGAGCATTCCAAAACGTATTAGGACATGGATTAACATGGCGACAATTGAGGCTCCGAAGCATTCTGGTCAGTCCTATATATTAGACTACTAACTATTCAACGTTGAGTCTTGGACGTGATACTATAGCCTATCTTCATGTTTTTTAGGTCCTTTCTTCCAATTCTTCTTTTTTTGTTCATTTTCAAACTTGCACTCTGAGCCTCAACCAATGTTACCTCAAGTGACATCACTTCAAGCAGCTCCCTCTGGAGCCACAAAAAAGCTTTAAACAACTTTTTCACATATGTAGTAGTATTCCCCCCCACCTGTAAACAGACTGTGGAGTTCCTCTTTAAGCACGAGGTATGTGTAGATCAACTAGGTGTGTACACTCTGGCTGCTGTGCATCTGGTTTCCTTTTTTAGATTAGCAGATGTTGTAGTGTTGTAGTGAGAAAAGTGCTATAAAGGAAATGCTACCATATGTCCTATACTATGGAGTTCCCTCTCTATTGGACCATGGACATCATACTGCCGATCAGTTTTGCAGGACAGATATAGCTGTAGCACATATACTGACGTTAAAACAACAAAACATGAATTAAAAAAAAACATCTTGCATTCATGATGTGCTTTATCTGATAAACATCTGTAGTCTCTAGTCAGTCTATACGGTATGTTCATTTTCTTTAATGCTCAGTTCTTGCCTGCTGATTTATGTCAGTCAGTGAAGTTGAGAAAAAGTTTTCTTCTTATACCACCTTTATCCTTTAATTAGAGATCGGTGTGGTGATAAAAATTTGATTTAAATTCAACTTCCTGTCTTTTATTAGGAACACAAAGAAACTTGGAACACGAGGCAGATGGAAGTGGCTTATGTCTCCTTGGTAGCACACTGAGATGAAGCCAGGATGGCAGCCAAAAACAGACACACACACACACACGCAAAAAACATTTGCACGCACACACAAACACAGTCAATATTTCACCCCTTGCATCTGCCAATTACGAACTAGATTCGTTTGTGGAGAAAACATACACAAGTCTAAACATAGCAGTGTTCCATACACATACTGTGAGTCAGTAGTGCAAAACACAACGGCGGAGGACCCCCCAGGTGAAATCCCAGAATATCGACTGGATGATTCAACTCTTTAGAGTCGTTAGGCTTTCTTTTTTTTCTGTATCTTTTGTAAACATCCAGTGGAAAACCTTCGCTCAGATATCCTCCCTTTCTCAAGTGAAATAATCCTCTCTATGACAGCACATACTCATTGTGCAGGGATGCTTAACAGTGCAGAGTCCATTGAGAAAACCTGGGTATCTGATTCCCATCTAGCAAACAGCTTGAGGGTGGCATGGCCTCGAGGCTTCCCTCTGTCCCTCTGTCCGGGTTTGGAGACAATCTTTTGATCTGTGGAGGAAGGCTACCACATGCTAAGAAAAACTCATGCTACGCTAGGTGTGCATTTCTTTCATGCTGGACCGGAGGGAAATTTGATAAGCACTGAATTGTGAGTCTCTGTGCTACTCCGACCCTGATGTGCTCGCTATCCATGTCAGACACTTCCCTGAGCCTTGTTTTCTACACCTTTAAGAATGCAGCACATTAGATGAAAAAGTTTGGGCAGGAAATACAATGTTTGAGCTGTCATGCCCTCTCTACTGCCTCAAAGCTGTTTGCTACCTTTGTTCTTTCCCATCTGCAGTGAAACACCCAGCAGTTCAAACTTTGCTGAATTCTTGTTTATATTACAGGCTGCAATATCTTACCCCACTCTGAGAATACATTTGCAGGAAATAATCCAATCATGTTCCATTTCCGTGCTAGGTTTTATTGTTATCTTTTGTTTCCTTGTATACAAAACCCATTAATTTCATTTTTTCCCTTTTCCAATATGATGTCTGGCTTTATTAAAAGGACTTTATGAAACCCAGCTGGGAAAGAGGGACAGAGACACTGCTGAAACAGCTTATAAATATGTGCAATGTGCTCGCTGTGATCTTAAACTTGCACAGTTAGAGGATCTGGCAAGGAGAGACATTGACAGTGAATGCTGTGTGTCACAAGGTAAGGGAGAGAGAATAATGAGGAGCTAAAGGAGAGCAACACAGAGGAAGGGGGGTGCGGGGGGGTCCAGACAAACAGCTTTCATTAATTCCATTTGTTTCTGTAAAAGGGTGTGATAGTGTGACCTTTGCAGGATCCAACCCAGCTCCATCATTTTTACTCATTATGCAAGAGCCGATAAGATCAGGGCTGACACCTGTCTCCTCAGGGGGCGATTTAACAATAAATGAATCCTCTGAAACTTTGTAAACCAACTATCTGTGTCTTGGTAAGTGAAGAGCAAAAATAAACCATAGGATGGGAAAAAAAGACTGAAAAGCTAACAAGACTTGAGGGCATTTCAAGAACCCATAATAATGGCTGCCTCTAGCCTTAATAGTCTGAGCTTCCAATGAGGCAAAAAGCAGTCCTGTTTGGCAAATAAAGATTGTATTCAGCACTAAACCGGGCTACAATCCTCAAACAGTCCTTTCTCAGATCTGTCTATCTGACTGACAGAAGTTATAACCAACAGAACTCTGTGTATATCTATATATATATATATATGAGCAAAGTATGTCTGACAACAGGTTATCATACATGTTACATCCCTCTCAAGTATGAATGCTGCAATGCCTCTTTAAAGATATTTTTCTGCTCTCTTCATTAATTCAAGCACGACAGTTAATTAGGCAATAGATTTTTATATTAGAGACTTTCATGCTGCTGCAGCGTGATGCACAAATATTCTGCTATCACTGGTGAATTTTAATCAGCTACAATGCAGCTGTTCTTAAAACAATTGGCCAACTGTAAGGATAGAGTGTATGCTATGTTTATAGAACCCTTAGATCAAATCTCATGGCAGCTCCTCATAAAGACTTTCCCACTGGGAATATGATGGAAGATGTGGCTGATGGGATGGAAGACGGTTAAAACGCCAACCATGTACTACACCATCCAAGTCATTAGGCTGGGTTGAAAATTAGACAGCTGGAATTTCAAAAGGCTTGAGACAGTATTTTTTTATTCTGTCCATTTCACTATTTAATGTATTTTCTAGGCTGTCTATGGGTGACCGAATTTTTCCAAATTCTGTCACATCCTTGTCAAGAATTAGATGAAAAGATTAGGGGTCGACCAATATTGATTTTTCAGGGTCAATACTGGCCCATTGGTAGTACTTAATGAGTTCGATAACCCATATCTGGAACTAATATGCATTTAAAATAAAAATTCAAATATTTCTGTCAATATATAGAATTTTGAATAGAACAAACTCCAACACAAAACGCTGTTAAAATTCCTTTAGCAAATGTTGAGCTTTGGAGATGCTGATGGTGGGTGTTAGGGGTAGGCAATATTGGCAAAAATATCACATCACTATTTTTTTAAGGCAGGATCATGATCACAATTTTATCACGATTCTTTTTCATTTTGGATTTTAAGACTATTATGCATGTTAGCGAACAGGACAACCAAGCTAATTTCCCAATTTAAAAAACAATATAGAAAAAAGAAAGGATAACAGAACATCGAGGCCAAAGTACCTGTTTTAACAGATTTTAAACTGTGTGTGCAATTACGTTTTCCACTGTTTTGATGGGAACCATATCTTTTGTCAGGTAAATATTAAATGTTGAATTTTTGGGGGGGACAAACTATATTACTGGACCATATACAGTGGCTTCCAACCTCTTTCCTTCAGGGACTTATTTACTATCATCGAGTATACTGAAGACATATTTTAGGGATATTTCATATTAAATCATGAGAAAGATTGACGATAAGGCAATGTGCCTGTGGCCCCAGACCCCCAAATAAATATGTCTGCCCCTGGTAATAATATTGAGAGCTCAGTGCGAGCAGCTGAATGAGACATGGAGCAATGTGCTCTCAATACTTCCATCCAAAAGTCTGACTAAACCTGAAACTAACACAAAATAGTCTTTAGAAATTTAAAGAAGTCACTTTCCACCTCTGAATATTTGTCTGTTGGTTCACTCAGACACTTTGGTGTTTTGAGGAGAAGCTCCACTCTGTTTGTCTGTCTCTCTCTCACTGCGCTGTCGGGCAATCAGCTGTTTGATCCATGATAAAAAGTTTGGATGCGTGGCGTGTATGAGCATAGAACTACTACAGATAGAATGTGCACTGTAGCATGATACAACGATCTCTCCATGACGGCGGATTGTTGACATATTCTAATTCTTCACAATCTAATATTGTCATATCGCACACCCCTAGTGGGTGCATTAATTTACCTCCAGACAGAGCCAGGATACCGGTTTCCTCTACCTCCAGTCTTTGTGCTAAGCTAGGCGAACCAACTGTTCTCATCTAACTCTCCACAATAAAGTAAATAAACCTATTTCCCCAAAACATCCTGAGTCTTTTCTGCTCATTCTTGCAGAATACTTTAATCGATTTCCTTTGAACTTGGTCTTTGTCACTCTGAGCTGTTGCTCTGAATTAAAAAAGAGAAGAAAAAGCAATGTTTCTACCACTTACAAACAGCCCTATGGGGCTCCCACCCTGTGAGGGGCATAGGAGGCCATGCCACAGCCCTCCTCCAGGCGTCTGGGCACCAGCTTGAGATACATTAACTTTCACATTAGAGCCTAATAAGGGAGAGCAGCAGCAGCTTCTGCACCCTGCCAGTATCTTTCATGTGCCCAATTACTGACAGATCCCCAAAATCATATTCACCTTTTACCACCTTTAATTAGTTCTTTATCACCACTGCTTTTTCTGGATGTCGACTCCGGGCCCAATATACTCCTGTCAGCATGCTGTGAGACGACTGCATTAATCAGAAGCCAATATCCCCCGAAGATGCATAAGCATTTACAATCTGTCTCACGCACTGGATTCCAGGGGGTTTTGTCATCGTGGGTTATCTACACTCAGAATTGTGCAAGTGCAGATACTGTAGAGTTGAATAGAATAAAGAAAACAGAAAAGACTGAGAGAGCTGAAGCACTGATAGCAAAAGAAGTGAAGCCAGTGAGAGGCTTTTTTGGTGTGCAAAAGATGACTGTGATACTGTAAAGCAAAATGATCCAAATATTTAGCCAGCTATGGTTTCTTCTTTCTTCAGTTTGAATTTTCTTTGTGATTTGAAATATACTAAATATTCACAAGAAAGATGATTTCTAAAACTTTTGAATTCTTTACATCACATCAGACCTCTGCTGAGCATGTTTATTAGTGAGAATACTGCAGTCGATGTGGATTCAAAGGGAGGAGGGAGCCAGAACATGTGATAGGTCTGACATGTTTTTAATTCTACATTAGCGTCTTCCTAGTGGAGCCAAACAGGCTTGCCATTAGACATTCATTATATTGATCCTGCTGCGGCGTTGAGTCTCGTAGGAAAATGAGGTTTCTCTCCTTTTTGTCTGTCAGCTAATTATTGAAAACAAGATTTGCTTCTGATTAAGGGAGCAGATCGTTGTCGCTGCAGACACATTGACATGCACAAAACACCTGAGGTTGGTAGAGGGAGGTGGGTGGATATGGTTGGGGCAAGGTCTTTCCTCCTTAAGCCTATTAAAGAAACAGATGCCAGATTTTACAAGGTTTGCTTTAACAAGATGGATTAAATAGCACCATATGTCTGGATTACTTTTCTCCCGTTTTAGGTGCTGAATTGGTGCAAATATTTATGTAACGTCGTGGCTGTGTTCGCATTTCCACTTCTAACCCACTGACAAAGAAGCAATCTTTGCTTTCTGGGCTTGTTTTGATACCTGAGTGAAAATTGCTGACACTTTTCCCAATGCTTTCTTTTTACTCTCTGTATATAGCACACAAAACAAACATCATCATCATTTCATGCTCAGTGCAAAGATCTTGATTCCTCAATGACTCACTGAAAACATTAAAACACTCATTAATGAGCTGATGTGGGTTTTTGGTGTTCTAAAATTCACCTTGCCTTCATTTCTTTACCCTGTCCAAATGTAAATGTCATTCCTCTCCATCAACTCCACTCACCAGAGATAAACAGGTGACCTTTTCCAGCTCCTACCTGTAATCACCTGTGGTGACTGTCAAAATAAAAGAGGAGGGGTAAAAGAAAATAAGAGAGGAGGACGATCTTTGGCACACATGGTTGACCGCTTTCAAAAAAGGCACATTAAAGATTACTTGACATCGAGGGTCAAGGATGTTTCAGGTTCATAACTACAAAACATTTCCTGGATATATCATGAAGAACATTAGCTCTATATGGGCTTGTCTGTATAGTCTTATGATAGATGCCATTGGCTATGTGTGATAGCATCAAACTGTCCATATAAAGGTTTCATCTCTTATGAGCCCAGGCTGTATATGATAAATCAGTAATGGAGGGATTTGATGCTAGCTTGCCCTGTGGAGCTCGTCTTCTCCTTTGACCCAACGCCATAAACCGCCCTCCGTCCCAGGAGGAAGAAAGTAATTGCTCATTTTGTAGATACAACACCTTGTGACCAAGTCTCTACTTAATTATTTACATGTCTTCCTGGTGGGCCTTTCCCATGAATTGCACTGTTATATTGAAATATGACACAGAGGCTGAAACACTCCTCTCTGAGATGTTTTTGAAAATGTGCAGAATTGATTTTCTTTTTCATCTTTTAAGACAATAAGAGTGAGTAAAGTGTATCTGACTGGAATGCATATTTTTGTTGCATGTTGTCGAGAGCGGCGGGGGGTGATTCTGCTGTGATGTAGTGGGGGTATAGGCCGTAGGCACACTCTAAATGCCAGAATGCACAATGTGGAGCCATGGAGTAATTGATCTGCGTTGCTGTCTTTTCTCGGTTCCACTGCAATATCTCTGGATCACGCACTGTTGTACAAACCCTTGATCAACATGCTGAATCATTACATGTAATCCTCCAGCTGAGTCATAAATCACATTAGGATGGAAGACGGAGGTAATGTTTTTTGCTTTTGTCTCACCACACCACATTTTTAAATTTGACTCCTCGCTGTCGTCATTTCTTCCTCATTGTTATTCAAGTGCATCCTTTTAAAAGAAAAGGTGGAAAAACATTGTCGGGCTTTTGACTTGTCACACATAACTTACTTTGGGAGCGGAAAAAATATATTCTGGGTACAATATAGTTGCAGACATCCCCACTCAACCCAAAAAAGAGAAAATCAATAAAACTGATAATAAATTGCGTAGGCGTGCTTTGTCTTTCTTTGCCTTTCTGTGCACGGGTGAGGCATCCTGGCACGGCAACCACACTCTTAGATGGCTTTGTGGGAATATGAATAATGTATTTTTTCATTTACATTCGCCCTCATCCCACAGTATGTTAGGGGCATTAAGAGATGGTGGGATGTACAAACACAGAGGTTAGAAATTAGATGATTCCAGAAGGACTGTATGAAAATGCTGCGCATCTGTTGTTTCTATCAGGCTATTTTCTTCGTTTGGCACTAATTCAATCTGTGTGAAGGTGGGGATGATTTGAAATATAAGCAAATGTTCTCATGCGATCTCATTCAGGCAGCTAACGAGCGAGGCAATGCAAGGTAGAGAGAGGAGGTGAGTATGAGAGACAATCCTCTCAGTGTTTATCAAAGTGGTCTAATCAGGTCAGTTACTCATCTCTGACGTCACCTAATCTCACACTTGTGCGTCCCTACCGCAGACTGATGACACTTTATGAGCCATTCCTCACTGATAATATTTACCCCGGTGCATTGTTAAATACATTATGTCATCCGGTAATATTAAATCACATACGGCTCCATCATAAACTAAGTTTGTACCCTAATGTCGGGGGAGGTAGAATTCAAAGACAAAGTCTAAATTGCTGGGTGAATGTCTGTGTGGATGAATACGATTGGACAGATAAGGAAACCGAGACTAAGCCAGATGTTGTATTCCTGGGTGTGTCTTTGGAGTCTCGCCTCGCTTTTTCCTGGTTGCTGAGCTAAGCTGTTTGAGCAAAGCATCGTGGGAACTGTCATCTCTGCTGAGCGGCAGATGAGATCAGGTGGTCATCGCACATTAAGGGAGGCAAAACTGAACCAGAATTTGCCTTAAAAACTTTCTGTTCTCATGAGCAAGAACGCCTTAAATGTGCTTGTGCAATAGATGCTTAATTTTCTGGCAAAATTAAGACAGTGTGTCCCCCACTCCCTCCACCACCACCACCTTTTTTTGTGCAGCCTTGGCAGAATTTTTCTAAACTGAATTATGTAGCAATTTGCTGTGTCTTTGATGTGATAAATTTGAAGCCCTACTGAAATGTACACAGACTAGAGGGGTCTGTGAGCAACCATCAATGCTGTTGTGCTATATGAGTGTAGCCTCCCCTTCCCAACTGAAAACAGAAAGATGAGACTGTAGCTGTTGGGCTTTTCTGCATAAAAGTGCTTCGTTCAGAGTCCGGGGGCTTCCTGATCGGGGCCGATTATACCGCTGTGGCTACAAAAATGATGACTATTCAGGAGTAGAGAAGGATGCTGACTGGTAGTAACCTCAGGAAAAGGACAGTGAAATGAAGGCTGGGAAGCTGTGAAGGGCGGGGGGTTGTTTCTTCACATTCTTTATAATGAGAGGCTAAAATTAAGAACATTTATCTGGGATGATGCATCCTCCGTGAAATGCAAGTTACATGTGTGCCCACTCCCTGCTCGGATGCAACACTGTACCTCCAATCCCTCTCTGTTTTTTAGCTTTGTGAAATAACTGCAAGGATGGAGGTCTGTTGTTGCTGTTTTTTTCTCTTTCATTCGGTCTGAAAAAATGCATAAGGTTTTGTGGTGTTTGTGGATCAATAGTGTTGCTCCATTGGTGAGTTCCTTGGTATGGGTGACACAGCTTCGCAGTTATTTGGAATTGAATTAGGGGGGTTGGGAGGGAGGCAGAGATGATGAAGAGTATCAATCATTCTGTCTCTTGTGTGAAGTTATTTGTGGGTCGACAGAATCGGCAATAATGAAAGTTCACTTGTTCACCACTGAGGGTTTGTGGGTAAATTTACTTTCCCCATGACACCAGACCTGGAACAAAGGGAGCGAACCATCGCAATAGGAAGCAATGCCAATACAATCTGAGTGATTCTTTACAAGTGTTTGTCCTCACAGTGTTTGTTATGACATGAGCCTTAGAGGTTTCACCGTGCCACGCTGCTTGGCGCAAACACAGATTGCTGTGTCTGTTCAGTTTTATCACCCCTATTAACAGCATTATAGCTGCTGTTATGAGTTTTTCCTTGTACCTAACTGATGTCTGACACTGTACCTACTGTATCACTTCACTTTTTTCACGACTCGTCCATAATTGCTTTCGCTATCCAAACACAAAAATAAAAAGCACAATTACCTTTCATTTTTTCTCCCTCCTCTCTGCCTCCCCTATATTCTGCAAGAGAGTGATCACCCCATCTTTCCAGAAAAGATTTGATAACATTACTGTGGAACTGCCCTCTCTGCTGTCTCAGTATTAGAGAGCGTGGTTGTGATGGAGAATAGTTTAAGTGAGATTGATTGAACCCAGCTGGTCTAGATTCCTAGTGTGTCGGAGTCATTTATGCAGGGATTGGCTCATAACCTGTCAATCAGATGGATGGATGGACAAGGCGGCGTGGCAGAGGGTGGGACTGACAATGCGGGAGAAGTCGATTCAGATGACTGAGGGTGTTGGGGTGCTGCAGCAGAATCACCCTGAGTCTGTGGTAGGTGCAGGTTCCTCCTGTTTCACCAATCTGTCACCAAGGACTAAATGTGTTCTGGCTTATTTTGGGCAACCTTCAGCTGGAGGTTGATGTGATACCATAGCTGTATTAAGGCCTATCCAACACAGCTACACTTGACACTAACATTAGCTCTCTATTGAGCCAAGTTTGAGTGCATTATAACACTAAAATGAAGTCCGGAGGACAGAGAAGTTTGAAAATAATCAACTCAGCAACTTCCTTCAATCCAGAAACTGAAAAATGAAAGAATAATTCACTCACATTAAATGGACCTACAGCAGGAAGCAGCTGTCCTGTGAAATTACGTGCCAGTAATTGATCATTTTTGAGTTCTCCCATACCTTACAGTTATAACCATAACTTTTCTTGGAGTCAAAGCCCATTTTTTATACTTCTATAGTTAGAATTTCTCTCTACTGCAGTCACTCAATGTATTTACATTCTGTAATCTTTTACCATTTCATCTGACGGATAAGTGGCGGAGTTCGCCACTAGCAAAGGTAAATTATCTAAAAAAATGGTCACATGGTCAATAAGTTAAACATTTATTCTATGTTTAGACATTATTTCTGTGGTACCACATCCATACCTGAAGCATTTCTGCACTGCAATTTTAGTCATTGTCTTCACTTATCGTCGTATGTACCAATGCCAACATGTGATGAACCCATTTAATTTATATTTAATCAGCCATGCAATTTTTAAGCCAGGTTCTAGTTTTAGGCCCTAAAGATTTTAAATATCTGTCTCTGAAATTTCAGCTGTTACTCCACTAGAATGGGGTGGAATAAATTCAATTTTTGGTGCTCAAAGTATTGAAAAATCACATTTCATCTCACCAAATTATCTTTTCAGAAACAAGGTCCCTGTTACTGTGAATAACTCACAGATCCTCGCTTGTGCAGTTTTGATTGGAAGGACTTTTATCCAAAGGTAGCCCATTCATCCCTTTTGTGCACCGGAATGCAACAGCCTCAGAAGCGAATACCTAAAAATCTCAGCACATAACACCAAAAAACATCAGCAAGGCCATATACCACTACAGTTTTGTGTGAATTACACATTGCAATTTGTAACCCAGGAACATCCTGGCAGTTAAAGAAAATCAGGGCCATACGTATAATAATAACTGGATAACAGACACCAAAATTACACTTTTTTCTGTCCAATGAAGATGCTACGCCAAAAGGTTCTAGCTTCCAGGTTTACTTCCATGATATGCATCCCACTGGATATGTGCAGATCATGTCCTGATGTCCGTTTTTTCAGCCTACAGATCTGATCCGGGCCATTAAAATTGAGTATCTGCTCAAACAGAGTCGGGATTCGCTACTTCTTTTTTATGAGATAATACAGCTGCACAGTGCACACTTTAAGCAGTCTTCTTTAAAGTTATCAAAATAAATCTAATGTAAAACCTATGTTTGACAATATGTATGCATGAATAGCTATGCAATGCATTAGCCACTTTATTAATTATATTTATTTATTCTATTTCATTTATTATGTTTAAAACAAGGTCACATAAGGTTTTATTGTGATGTGTGAAAGGTCGGCTCAGTAAAATGACTTTTATGCAAAAGTAAATAAATTGTCATCATGATGTGTTCAAATGTAACATCAAGAAAAAGAAAATTTAGTTTATGGCAAGACAATTGAATAACACAGCTGGGTGAGAAATTTGATTATCAGTAAAAAAAAAAATGGATAGCAGAGATGGAATTACAACCTGTATAACATCCTGTCATGAGCTCTGATGTTCTTATAATACAAATGAAAACTACTGATGCCAAGATTTTTCAGAGTAAATATTTAAATTAAAAAACAATAATTTATTACCCAATCACAACAAACACAACTGAAAATTACAGTAAACCAGTTCTGTTAAAAACGTATTGTCGCCTCATCTTTCCACCAAATAATAGAAAAGTATTGATAGTGGTATCCATGAGGACTTGGAGGGTTAGGGAGTCTCGATAATGGTATCAATATCAAAAAAATAAACAATCCCCATCTCTACTCATGAACGAGACTATGATTTAGTCTGGCATCCATTCCCCAACAAAAAAAAGAGCATTTTGACAACAGTAAGTGCAGCACAAATTTTAGTAGGGACCAATGATGTGTGGATTTGTATGTGTTCCAGTTTAGCCACATATTAGAGAGGTTGATTTTCACAGCATACATTATCACGACTACACATATTATAATATAATTGCACCGCCACCCAACTTCATTATTCCATAGAAAGAGGAATATCAGAAACAACTGACTGTTCTTCACACAGGTAACACTCTTTACATAAGAGGTTACCATAATGACACCATGGGTCCTCTGAACTAGAAAGATTTGCATACTGATTGAACGCAGCGCAGAAACCACTACTGAGCACTAGATGGTAAAATCTCCCTAATAACTGGCTTTATTTGAATATCAAGAGAATATTGGGAAGAGGGGGGGCACAAATTACATTATTTGATTTTCCAGCATCCTTTGTTTCCCACTCATGTTTTCCTTCAACTTTCAAAACAGAACATCAAAAGTGAAGTAACACATTAACATTTCTTTACTGTGGCAGCACAGACATGAACGCTGGCATACGTGCGTATCAGATCTCACATTTGTGTCTGTATGTTTATTTTAAGTGGAATCATTTTTTCCGTTATGAGTTGTAATGACTTCCCACCTGATTTTCATATCCTGATTTGTGTGTGCTGTTTAAGTAGCCTGTTGCAGGATTGCTGTGGCTTTACAGCGAATAACTCGAGTATGAGCTGATAAATGAGGTGTCTGACTGTCCGGGGCCGCGGTGTTATCTTGGTGCTGCTATGTACAGCCGACTGCTGTGTGGGCGGTGAAGGCAGGTGACAAGAAGAGAGGGAGGAAAGGGAAGGAAGAAGGGGGTTTGGAGGGGAGAAAGGGAGCGACAGAGTGACAGACACAGAGACATGCAGAGGGTGGAGAAGACAAGAAAAAACAGGGGTTGGGGTGGAAGCCTATGGGTGCCTGGTCTGTCAGGCATGTGATGTGCAATAGTGGCTCTTTTTTTTTTCTCCACCACTGAATATAGTGAGGATGATATTGTGCCTGTGATGGTGCCACACCCCTGACAGAGGGGAGCTCAGCTGGGTTTGAAGCTAATTAGGTGAACTTTGCTCCTCACAAAAGGTGAAGTGAAACTATATGTGAATGCATGGTGATGTGCACAGCTGAGAGCATGCAAGCAACAGACTGATTCCAGCATGGATGCGTACACAGACGGATGGATGGATGGGAAAAATAAAATCATTTAAATGAATATACCTTAACTGATTGACAGATGATGGCTCTGTGTTAAAATATAGCTCTTCCCTTGTAAGTGGCACCATTTTTTTCACCTCCATTTTCACAGGATTTTAACAAAGCATGGGCCACTTACTGCCATCTAATGCTCCAGCAATACAGACTCATTTGGTATCTGGCAGATTCACAGCATCTTCTGTGATATGGTGTAGCTGTCAAATAGATTATAATTCATGAGCAACAGGATGTGCAACACTTTGCCTACCCCTTACTTATCACAGAAAAGCATATTAAGAAAAAACGAAACTTGCAGGATTCTTGTGAATGAGCCTCTGGGTTCTATTTTCAATTATCTTTATGCCTGACTGGGGTTGCCAATCATTTATTACGTCTGCAACATGAAAACATGCTGTTGTTTTTCAATGCATTGTCTTTCAGTAATTAAAATTTTATCACATCATTTACAAATTTCTGGAAAAATTAAACTTTAAATCAGTGTGTAATCAACATGACCCTCTTTGTAATGTCACCTTTGAAGTAAAAAAATGTTAAAAGCAGCCTTCCAATGCAATCATGTTTGTACAAGTTTATTTAAGTCATAAAATAGGGGCCTGGGATTACAGTATATTAGGCACTGGCAGCTGGTAAAGCATTAAGGGCTTTTACAAAGATATAGCACCATAGTGCTCTCCGCACTGCAAATTTTCAACCCAGTGTTTTATCCCCATTTCACTATTTATTCTTGGGCTGACAACTACAAATCAGTCAGCCATGGAAATTTTGGGTAAACTCTTGAGAATAGCAACTTAGCTGTGGACTAAACACCGCTCAGCCTGCTCATTATGAAATGTTATGTAGCTCCATCACTAAAATGTTTCCTCAGTGCATTCAACCATTTGAATGCACTGAGCGTGGTTTAAAAAAAGGATGACTTATTCTACACAATTCTGTGTTATATTAATAACTACAGTGAGTCACTTTATTATGCAAAGACAAAGAAATATATGTGGCTAAGTGTGAGGAATATTCTAGAGACCGCTTACATCTCATATATATATATATATATATATATATATATATATATATATATATATGATGTATTTTCTTTTCCTGTTTCTACACCAGCTCCTTGAGTGTACGCCAGATTATGTGCCAGATATTAGAGGTGGCAAGGAAGGGAAAAAAATAGACAGAAGCAGATGAAAAGTAAAGCTAAAGAGAGGAAAAAATGGATGGCTGTTGCTAGGTAATAATGGCACGCTAAAAGATAAAAAGATGAGACAAACCCAAATTGATATGGAATAATATGGATAGTGGCAATAGCAGAAGAAGAGGGAGGTGAATAGGTGAGTTAAAAGAAAAAGAGTTCGGGTACAGTGTCTTAACACGCTACTCTTCACCAACAGCACTTCTACAAGCCTATTGTCAGAGAAGCCAATAATCAAATACAGGTAATTGAGTGCAGTGTAAACTAGTCAGTACTCCTCAAGAGGTTCTTTGTGTTTGAGGAGACCCACTGACCTCTTTCCTCTCTTCTGTCTCCTGTGTGTGGTTACGGCAGCCTGGATGTGTGCGTTTGAAGTGTGATGCGGGGGGTTGGCAGAGCTCTGAGATACACTCAAGGAGAGAGTGAGTGGGGCGATTCAGGGGCACGCCTGACGCAAGTGGAGGGCCCTATGAGTATATGTGTGTGTGTGTGGGGGGGGGGGTCAGCTTGCAGATGGGCCCAGCAGGGAAGAGCATGTGAGCGGTGGGAGAGCTGAGCACTCTGAAGCACAGCTCCAGTGCGCCGCAAACGTAGGGGGCTCACTCACTATGAATTATCAGTGCTTGATGTACAAGTGAGCGGGTGGTATTCAGCCACCATTAGGGCTGGGCGGTACATTAATTTGCTTTTTTCTTTTTTCTTTTTAAGGATGTATCATATTGATATATTGATTCAGCGATCAAGAATCCAATACTATGAATGCAAAGTGAAAACATCAATAGGTACTGTCATCTTTAAGATATGCCTTTATTTTGAAATTCCCATGGTACGTCTGTGTCACCAATAGGGCTGCACCTATCAATTATTTTTTCTCAATGAATCTAACAATCATTTCTTCAATCAGTCAACTCATCTAATGAATAATTTTTCTACAGATTTTTTTTTCTGAAATTGCACAACATAATCCATTTCTTCTGTAAAGCTGTGCCAGTGTTTGTTTTTCTCTCACTCTGAGTAATCTGCCAGGCCCACCCTCACTCGCTCACAAGTTCTCCTGCAACATAGAGGGAGACACAACTCCAATACTCTATTGTAATCAGCCTGCTAATCATCTACACAGTGCCTTTTTGGGGCTAAACGGTGAAAGTACTACAGAAAAATCTGTCTGTGCGATGAATGAAACTACAGCAGTAACACCTGTGTGATTCAGCTTTGCGCTGGATCTGTGTGAGACCGAGACGCTTGAGGTGAGAGTTTGTTTGTAAGGTGGATTGATCACACATCACTATTGTATTTGGTAGTTGTAATCTACCGGCGATGGTGAGACAGCAACTGAATGCGGGCGACAGATGTGTTTATAAAAATGCAGCGCAATGGTGACATATTTTATACACTAGACACAACATGAACAAAAAAAATCACTTTCCCTCTCTCGCTCTCTTGCTCTGCCCATGCATTGTGTGTAAATAACAATAAATACATAAATACATAAAGATATTTAAAACAATGTCTGCATTTTTCTGTCTGCAAGTACGTTTCTTCAACTGGTCATGAAAAAAACATTAACTATTTTAATCTGAAATGGACTTACTTGATAGTTTTGCACTCATGCTACAATTTTGTGGCCTGTGCTACATTGTTTTCACCCCGGCAGCACCAGAGCTGTGCAAAAAAGTTCATATACAGAAGATACATACAGCCCTGCTATTTATTTGATAGAATTTTTCATTTACATGTTTTGACACCGTATTTTAATTTGATCACAGTATGTTTTAAGAAACATGCTTGTGACATTTCACATTTTATAACTGATAATTTAGCCCCCTTTGTACAAAATACAGACACATACAGTATATATCATATATCTCCATTCAGCCTAAAAATACTGAGGTATGATTTTGGTCCATATCACCCAGCCTTAGCCACTATCATGTAAAAGTGTGGGTTAGTGTGGGTTTTGTCAGTGTTTTAGTTCCACATTTCCGATAGTAAACTTATTGGCTTTCTTTTAAGAGTTAAATGGAAAGACTGATACCACTCTTATTTCATCTCCTACATCAAGCCACAGCCAGCAGCCAAATGGATTAGCTTACTATATCTAGAAGAGGGGTTAAAAAGTTAGCCTTGCTATGTCCAATGGTTAAAAAAAATCTGCCTACCATTGCTGCTCAAGCTGTCTATTTCAAACGATATCTCATTTGTTTTATCCAGCAACTAAAATGGAAAATCAACATTTAATCAATTTGCAGGAAGTTACTATGTCATTGTTACCCATAAAACAACAAATAGATGTTTTCGTATGGATTGACACAATCAAGACATACTGTGATGTGTTAATTAGTGAGCTTTAGAGGTGCTGGCTGGCAGATTTTGTTATATTCAGACAGAATCAGGCCAGCTGTTTACAGTCTTTATGCTAAGATAAGCTGACTGTCCCCATTACCTTCATATTGAATATGAGAGTGGCATTGATTTTCTTATCTAACGCTCAAAAAGATAGCACATTAGCAGTTTTGTTGGAAGACAAACGTGCAAATCTATGTGTGTGCACTCATAGTTATTCCACAATGGCCAATTGAGGAGGTATACAGACATTGTTACACATAAAAAAAAAAAAAATTAAAAAAACACAGTACTGGGCAAATCCAATTCAATAAAACGGAAAAAGATAAGTAAAAAAACGTGTGTGTGTGTGTGTGTGTGTATATACATATAATACAAGCAAGCAAACAAGCACCCCTTTGTAAATATTCATCAGTTCCTTACAGGTGGTTGTTTCTAATTTAACAAACCTCAGATTTAACAGTGCATGGACTAATCTCACAGTATTGTTTAACCAACCTATTGTGCTCATCCATGCATCTTTGTGTGCATCAATATGTCTATGTACCGCTTTGTTTGCAGCACATGCAGGGTAACATCAGTGTGGAGAAGTGGAAAATTTATGCCCTGACATGGTTAGCCTTTCTCCGTGTCATCCTAAACCAGGAAAACATCCAGGCCGTATTTGCTGTAATGTAAATGACATCTGTCTGTTTCCTTCCTTTGGAGATACAAAGTAAGTGCTCAGGGCTAGGTCCCCGTCTTTTTTACTAGTAACAATAAGAGACAGCAAAGGTAGGCCTGGCACGATGCCTTGTATTTGCAACGGCTCAAGCAAATAAACGGCAAAAAGGACAAGGGGGGGATTATTTAAATGGAAAAGTCATGTATGCTCAAAGATGCAAGTGTACTATGAGAACAAAGAGGATGCCCATGACTTCTCATGTTGACCTAGTGCACCCTCCTCCTTTGCTCCACTTGCCACTATCTCTTGCATCCCACTCAAACAGATCTGTTAAGAACTACATGTTTGCATGTAGACTACCTGTGTTGCCAGTTTGCCTTCCTCCACAGATGATCACAGCAGAGCTAGCCAAGGCAGCTTCGCTACGATCACCACAATCAAACAGAGGCAAATGGCAGAGCCAGAGGAGGGAGGGGAGAGCTAATTGAAAGCCAAACACTCCACAGCCTTGTGGGATCGTCTCTTTTTTTTTGTGCATGGAACGTGCCGAGTGCTCTGTATTTATGGGGGAAAATCAGATTCTACAAATGACATGGAGTCCCCTCCAATGGCGCTGGAGCCTCCTCGTGCAGCACGGCGCATGGTGCTGAATGCATGAGGAACAGCTTGGCCGTTCCCTCAGGAACAGACCTGCCGACTATCTGCAGCTGTGCTGAGAATTGTCATTTTTAAATATTCACATATTTAATCAGCTGAAAGGGCTCTCACAACACACATGCACAGACACACATTACACGGGTAAGTCTGCTTCATGTGGAGGATGTGCTGTAGGGTTTGCTTGCAAGAAAAAAATATTTATACTGTAATTATGGTTTATGGTTTGTGCGATTTACTAGATTTTGTTAACCATTAGGGTTTTGTTGATCTTTGTCTGAGCAGCTTGTCATTACTTGAACATATTTTCAAGCAATATGTAGCACACAAACTGAAGGTATATTTGTCAGGATTGTGAATCAAGGTTTCCCACACATACATTTATTCGTGGCAGCCTGCCACAATTAAAACATCTGCCACCACGTGTTGATTTTCTATTTTTGGATAACATTTAAAAGTGTTATTACCATTCAAGTTATTCATTGTAACACACTCTTGGGGTGCAGAGTGTACTCTGGGCACAGACGGAGCAATAAAACTTATCTTTCTTGCTCCTTTGATTGTTGGCTATGGTGGTGCCTGCTGCCGCAACCCCCCACCTTCTCAAACCTCTTGATAACTGATTTATGACCCAATTACTTTGGATGACAATAGTAATAAAATTAGATGTATTTAGTTATTTTTAAAATATATTTATTTATTTATTTATATTTAATTTTACTTTTTTCTTTCTTTCCTAAATGATTACACGATATACACATAAAAAGCCATATGAATGCAGTCACCGTCTAACCTTAATACCCACTACAAACACTCATCAGCCTGATCTCTCACTCTCTCTCTCTCTAGCTGCACACACACACACACACACACACACACAAGCATACATGTTTTTGCCATATCTGTTTGTTTACCACATTGCCTGTATACCCACCACTTAAAGCCTGTGCTGTATTCCCTGTCTGTTTTGTATAGTTTTGTTTTGCTGTCCTCAGTTTCAATGTATGTCTCATTGTACGTCTCCCTCGACCGCTTATACTTAGCTGCACTTGTTTTCACGTTTTCTATTATCACTGTATTTCATAATTTAAAAAATACATTAAAAAGAAAAAATAAAGTGAAGCTTAACCATTAATAGCGCCACGTCTCAAATTTTGCATTCCCTCTCCTTTGAAGGAGCTGCTCCTCTTGTGTTCTTTCTGTGTTCGAATGGACTGATCAGTTATCCACCACCCAACACAAACTCCAAAAATTATTGTTGAGGAAAAAAGATCTCATGACGAGTTACACTTGCTCTGCTTTCATCAGCAACCGCCACATATAAATTCTAATTCTGTGGGAAACACTGTGAATGCCCATATTTTTACACTGACAAGGCTGCAGATCTATTCTCCATTAGCAGTGTTAGCAGTTAGTATTGAATGCACCTGCCAGTTTCATGAATCATTAGAGAGACCATTAGAGTCTCAAGTACCAATAATACCCTTTTCCCTCAAGTTGTTCATCTGTGCCTGCAATGTTCTTCTGTGGATTCAGAAATGATGTTGCTACTGAATTGAATCAAGAGAACAAACGTCAAAATCTCACGAAATCATAAAGTTTTGCAAGTGAGGTTGACATAAGTAGAAAAATAGAGACTGATTCAGACAACACATACTGTATTTCCTTGAGCTAAACAGACTTGACAATATCAACTGGAAATGAACACATAATACCTGGCCTCTTTGTCCTGGTTTTAAGGCAGGTACTAAATGGAAGTGATTGCTTGACTAAAAGCATTATAAGAGAAATGAATTCTATGTTACACCCAAGAGGATAAATATGCACACTAACAATGCGAAACTGCCAAATGTTTCTGATACTGCAGTGAGATTCTGAGGCAGCATCAATTAGCTGTGTGCATTTCTTTGACCTGTCACTGGGATATCTGAGCACCTTTTATCATTGTGCACAGTGTGGAGTGTGAGAGGCATCATCTTTAATCATGTGTTGTTGTTCTTTTTTTTTCTTTTTTTTCCGGGGTAAAAATATGTCCCTACACCATGCAGAGTCCCCAGACAGCCATGTTGTTTACTGCCGATTAACAAAGGGAAGGGAAGTCAAGACTGTGACACCAGGTAACGTGAACGAGGTGCCACAATACCACAGCAGGAAAACAGGAAGAATTCCAAAGCAGCGAGGCTAAGAGAGAAAGACGGAGAGAAAGAAATGGAGAGTAGGAGGGAAAGAAAGACAGAGAGACAATGACATACCCCCCTATCAATCTTCATTGCCAAATCCATCCTAACAGAGTACAAAAATAGTCTACTGTACAAAATTAGCACATAAGAAAGAGTAGATTGCCAGGTGTTTTGCAGACATGTATTAATTCAGATCTGGATAATCTATTGCTGAAATTTCAAGTCAAGTCCAAAGACATGACTACTGCATCTAGTGTAGGGTGCAATTTCAAAAGCTAATTTCTATCCTTTTTGATAGCCTCTGTTTAATCCATCTTGATTTCATGCATCACAGCTGTGTTTGGTCTTGACTAACTCACCTCACTAAGCAATAGTTAAAATCCTTCCACACAGGCAGGTTTTCAGCATTTCACCTGTCTGTCACACCCCTTCATTTGAATTAGAAAAGCCGGTGTTGTCAGCCAGTCAGGAATATGCTATTCTATCATGACTGAGAGGATCTGCTTTGCATTCACGTGATACTGGATTTATCAAAACATATCACACTTCACATGCATGCCATTTAGTCCAATAAGGAAGGTGTCAGTCTTAAAATCAATTTCTGCTGAAACTAAGAAACTACAGACGTGAACAAGACTCAATAGCTCACAATTGTGTGAAACTGTTTCATGATTGCCTTGAAGTTCATTTTAATGTATTAAAACTCACCACAACTGTCAACCTAATACTGGTGATGCAAGAAAAGAGCAGATGATCAACAAAGTCATTTGGCTTGTGCAGTTTATTTTTTCATACTTTCCTGAAATTTTACCAGGGTGCACAGTATAGATTTAGTGTGCAACACTACTCTACCTCCAACCCCGCTCCGTCACTATATTCAGCAAGCTATCCTACCTTTCGCAGTCCAATAAATTAAAAAAATATATATATATCAAAAAAGGTTATATTCTTAAACTTACTTTCCATATTAAACTGAGAAATAATTCAACTTTCTCCCCTGTACTGAAGACAAGACTACCTTAAATGCGTTGTTAACTCATCGTAAAAGACACTTCATTCAAACTTGACAGACACAAAATAAAACTTACCAAAACCATCTTAGTCTTGTTACACATCTACTTAGTTAGTCCACTGTTACAACAATCACAAACTCGCATTTGGGCAAAATAAACCCTTATTCCACCGAATTACAGGTGAAAATATGCTATGTTTCATCAGTCTCTCTCTCCTTTCTTGCTGGCCAGCTGTTTAAAGTCCTGTAACGTTACCCATATTCGCCATATTTCTCAGCTCAACTGCCTTTTCCACCAGACTGGTCACTGATAGCATGTGATGTGGATTACATCCTCATTACAGCCTCTCTTGTATGAAGTTACTTTTATGGTATTGAAAATGATGCCTTTGAGATTTTGAAACACCCTGGTATGTCATAATACTGTGATACCATCCAAGCCAATAAGGATTCATCATCTAGGAATCATTATGTCATGATTCCATTGCAATCTATACAATAAATGTATTTAAGTCTGGACCAAAACGGTGAACCCAACAACCACCTGTAAAACTGACGTTGCCACACATAGTCAGGCTGCTAGCATTGGTTAAAAAGGTATATTACAGAACCTGATGTCAAGTCAAGTGAGATAAAATTCTTGCAAATCTAGGGGAAAATGTACCTCAGCTTGTAGCTTCTTAATATTGGCCACCTACTAAGGTGTAACCAGGAACATGGCACACATAAATAAACAACACAGCTTGACCAAGCATATCCTCCTTCATTCCAAAATCATGTGTTTGACTCTGCAAACATTTTGGGAGAAACTAATGAGAAGTGACATGACAACTAGAGGAAGAGAGATGACACATCCCCAACATTACTGTGGGCAACATCACATTTTTCTAATATCCTAAAAATACACTTTAAACAGGATGGGGAGTCTGCCAAAGGATCAAACAGGCACAAGTGGTGCACCAGCTGGTACCGTGGAGAATACCTTGGATTCCTGCGGCACAGCAACTGACGTAGCTCTGCACAGGTCAAAGGATTAGCAGGTTTGTTAGTGACAAAGATGAGTAACAGGAAGGAAGAGGGAGGTAGAAAGTGGATGGATTTGTTTGAGGTCCTTTTAGATGCTTCTTACTGTACGTCATGGCTGTTTGGAAAAATACCAGATTAAATATGTAGCTTAAAGAAATGTATTTCATTGCTTTCTTGGATGGGTGGAAAATAAATCTGAGCTATTTTAAATCTGAGTTTTCCTGCAAAATCTAAAGTAAATCAGCGGTAAATGTCCAGTAAGGAAATGTCAAAACATGTTTTTGTGCTTGCTTGGAAGAGCTCTGTCCTGAATGTGCTTTTCTAGAGCCAAATATAAATGAGCGTCCTCATGACTGAATCATGATTCAAAAAGCTTATATATAATATGAGCATGTCATGCTACATCTTCTTCTATAATTAGGTTACTATTTCCTGTCCCCAAGAAGCCCAGTGTCAGATGGATGAATATGGGTTATTATTTTCTTCTTCTGCTCTCCTCTCACTGGATGTCTATCACCACACCTGAACAAATAAGAGCACAGCTCTGTGCATATAACTCCTGCCGGGAAACTCATACTAGCAAAAAGACAGTCAGTTGGCCGTGATTCTCCTTAAGCTCAAGTTTAAAATGGAATCGACGAGGAAAAAATGAAAAAGGAAACTGTAAGTTCATATTGTTTGCTGGTCCAACTGTAAATTCTGGGCGTATACCAAAATGCCTGATTCATTTAGATTGTGTAACTACATGTTTAAAGCTGCGTTTCCATGATATGATCTTGGGATAAAGAGGTTCCATCTGTGATGTGGGTGGTTTTGAGATATTCAGGTTCAAAGTTTTCACATCATGATTACAAAAGCCACTGACATAGAGTAAAGATCACCCCAAGTTTAATCTTTTTTTTTGGAACAGGTATTTTTTAGCGCTGTCCCAAATACCATTTTCTCGGCTCCAGTGCTTCAACATTAAGACAAGCTTCGGTCAGCTGGGGACATGGACTGCAACAGACCAAGGCTTTTTCTTTGGCATTTTTTGCATTTATTAAAAGGACAGCTTCAGATAGGAAATGCAGAAGAGAGCGGGGGAATGACATGCAGCAAAGGGTGACAGGTTGGAATCAAACCTGTGCCGCTGCAAGTCACTGTAGTCACTGTATATTTTCAATAGACAAGTTATAAAAAGGCCCAAACCTAGTTAAAAGTAGTGGATAAAGTCAGCATCAGTTCACTAAAATAAACAAAATCAGGAGCTGTCTATTTAACATCATCAAGCTAGCTGTCTAGCACACAGATGTATAACCAGAACTGGATACAGCAGTGGAGGTGGGCTGCTTCCACACAGTCTGGCACAAAGGGCAGGCGGACTAGAGATTATCACCAGCCGAGCCGGCTACTTCTGGTTTCGCACTCATGTAATTTGGATGGGGATATAATGATTCAATCATAGAGCTCTTCTATACTTTCCAAATGTTATCAGACTGAATGGATGAAATCTGATAGTGAAACAAGTCACTTTGCAGGGGTTGTGATTGTGATGCTCAAAAAACTGTACCCACTAATTTACAGACTTATCTTTTAGCGTGTAGGCCCATGGGATAAGTCTTTTCGGACCGCATGGCATTAAATAACACATGCAATTACACTACGTACTAGCTTACGGTTACAAATTATAAGGTTTCCAACCATCCAACCAAGCGCCATTTCACAGAAGGTTGTAATACTAATGTATAGGCCTGGTATGCTTTCTTTTGCAGTAAGTAAAACCATCTCTAACACCGTCTGTGCATGCACTTCTGTAGCAGGGCGACACAGTGAATAGAGAAATGCCCTCGGGGTGGAGGACAAAGGTTTATCCTCTGGTCTAGCCTCGGCGCTGCTGAAGTGTCCCTGAGCAAGACTTTGAATTTCTTCCAGCTCCACAGGCACAGCTGTGTTGCTGACCCTGCTGTGAGAAAGTGTGGGCAACCAAAAAAAGAAAAGCTCCCTATGGGAGACACAGAGGAGACAGAGGATGGTTGTAGCACTGTCGGTTTGACCATTCGGGAATGACCGATGTTGCTGTGATCAATATTTTACATGGCTGCTTTCTTCTGAAGCTCGCAAGGCAAAGTTCCATGTCTCTGTGTGTCACACAGAGACAAAAAAGCACAGAAGAAAAAGATAAACAATTTTGAGCTAAGAAAATAAAATTTCTGAGTGTAATATTTGAGTTCAATTATTTATCTTAAATCAATAAGTGTGGTGGTTACGTTTGGCCTTACTTTCACTCTGTGTTTTTCTGACAGTATGCTGCACCTTTTCTTATTACAACATCACTCCTTAGGTGATTTTAACATGTAAAACAAATAAAAGTTCCTCCCATGCTGATGTTTTCTTTGCACTTTTAAATGAATTATTTTTATCAACAATTACTAAAATAAAATGCTGATAGTGATAATCTGCAATATGCCAAATATTGGCCCCAATAAATGGCCAGGCCAATCTGTCAACCCCTAGAGCAGGTGGTGTACAGTGGGGGCAGAACCGGCAAAGGCTCTGTCCCCCCAGGTACCGTGCTTAGTTCTGGTGATGGGGGTCAAAGGGTTGGCGTCAGATGATCATTATTATTATTTCATAGTTGTATTATGACGGTAATAATGCAGCAGGAGGCAGGGGCAGTTCTCAAAACAGTGCAAGAGCATTACATAATTATTATGTTAAAAAATATAATTTTTCAGGCTTTTTTTTCCAAGTCATTTTCTTTGTTGTTTTTTCTTTTCTTTTTTTCTTGTTTTTTATTTATCTTTTAATTTCAGGTTATTTAATAATTATCATGAATCCATTCTTAATAAACATATGTGGATCAGAGCTGCCTTAAATGCAATGGACAAATAGGAACAGCTTGATTCTGCACACAACAACTACAGAATTATGGATGTTAAAGCCAAACATGCTACAACCTTCTCTGTGTTTTCTCATACTACTCCTCTACTCTACTACCCCACTCCTCTATAAAAGCACACCTCATCCAGTAAGGTAAATGATTTATTGGTGACTCAGTGAAGGATGTGGGTGAGATTGAGAGGCACGATGGTTGCACTGAGTGGATTGGTTGAAACGGGAAGGAGGATTGGAGAGCGATGGCAGACTGTGAAAAAGGCAGCGCAGGGCCTCAATGCAAGATGGGCAAAGCAGGTCCATCACAATCAGACACGACATAACATGAGTTAATGTCAGTATGAAAGAAACGAAAGCAGGCAGCTTTAAAACAAGCAGCAGCAAAACGCACTGCACAGATGAGCCTAAATAAAATTAAAACTAGGCAAACAGATCCCCATGCTACAGAAGAGGAGTGATAATAGCAAGGGCAAGACAATGATAGGACAGCCTACTTGACCAAATTTGGTGGCGGAGCAACATTTCAGGTGAAACCACAATGGGTGACATTGCGCCTTGACAAAAGAAGTGTTGGTGAGGGAACAGAATGACTCAAACGAAACTCACCGGTGACAGCACAGCTTGATACACAAACATTATAGGTGACAGCGCACCTTGATACACAAACATTATAGGTGACAGCGCACCTTGACAAACATGAAAACATTAGTCTATTGGTGACAACGCACAGACACAGATGAAAACATAGGCTAATCTGTGACAGTGTAGCTTGACAAATACCCAGAGTTTGAAGGGCTACCTTTGAAATGTAATAGGTGACAGATTACTAGTTACCCTGTTAAAAATGTCATAAGTAATGTTACTGTAACTGTAACTGTTTTGACTGCTTCATCAAAGCAATGTAACTTATGACATTTGATTCCTTTTCTTACATATTTCAAAGTGGGTAATAAAGCTTTCAAAAATGTCCATAAACTATGCCAAAAGATGGCATTCGTGCACAGCATAGAGATGCAAAGCAACAGAATAAATGTTTTATTCTAGGTCTATATAAACTTTTTCACCAAAAATACACGGTCAGGTGTAATCCCTTTGTAATCTTATAAGTAACTCTAATTTAATTAGGTTAAATATTTTTTCTCAGTAACTGTAATTGATTACAACTGCATTTATTTTGTAATTTAATTACATGTAACTAACTAGGCAACATGTAAGTAGTTACTTCCCACAGCTGCAAATAGCCTTTTAAAACATAATTGGTGACGGCGCACCCTAACACACAAGAAACCTTGGCCACTGGTGACGGCGCACTTTCACACCAATGGTAGCACTAGCCTATTGGTGATGCTGCATCTTGACACATATGAAAACATTATTGGTGACGCCACACCTTGACACCATAGACTGTATATAAAGATAGACAACACATCCCCACTTACCCCCGCAATACTTAAGTGAAGCTAAAATAGCCCGGATACCCATCTTGCGCTGGTGACATCATTGGGAACCAGAGTTTGCGCTCTGGGTGTTCCCACCACAACACCCGATCAATTGCAAGCAGCCCCATTGAACACAATTGCACGGATTGGCTGAGACAGCTGTCAATCTTAGTAAAAAAATCCCCTTTTTGTAGAACTGAAACACTCAGAAACCATGTTTGGGAAAATTTTATTTGATGTTTACTTTGAATTTTTAGTTTGGACTATGTCCCATTTGCTAACATGGAGGGGAAGGCTTTATGATCTAAACTGCAGCCAGACACAAGGGGGCGATCGAGAGTGAAATGCTTAACTTTGGGGGCAACTTTCATGTTGTCCATCTTTGTACAGTCTGTGACACAGACAAAACTTTTTTGGTGATGTCACATCTTGACACCAGTGTAAATATTAGCCTGTTGAAGACTGCCTACCTTTACAAACATTAAAATATTTTTGGTGATGGCGCACCTTGACACAGGTGGAAAACATTTGAGGTGAGGGCGCACCCACAAACATTTGTCATGTCCTGGCATAGGCCTTCAAACACAAGACGTAAGTTTCCGTACATTCATTATTATTGAAATAAATAAATAATAAAAAAGTTCAACTTACTTCATAGGCTACTTTCCGGGTTTGTTCTATGCGAAGCTGTCCATTAATCCATGGGAAAGGGCTCGACGTTTGATTTTAGCGTGTACCTTCGGGGAAAATGTCCATGAGATATCCACGCACGTCCTCTTGCTCCTGGTTCTCACCATCTTCAGTTTTAGATGGCGCTATAGTGTTAGCGTTAGCAGGTGTCTAAACAACTGATGTTTACTATCTCGTCTTTCCTTTCATAGAAACTGACAAAACTTTTTAAGCTTTGCTTCTTCTGTGTCGGCTGCTTCTTTCAAGTTCTGCTTCCGAAACCCGTTTTTCTGCTGGTACTCCATCGCTCCTGTCTCCTTCTTGCTGCTGTCAAACTTTGCTAATCAGCTAACGCTTCTGCGTGGAGAGGATTTTGCTACTGCGCATGTCCCTAATTACCATAACCCAGAATTCCGTGGGCACACGCTGCACACCTTTTTATGTCAACTTGCCCATTAATACTTATTTGAACTTAATTTAGCGAAGTAACACGAAGTAAATAATCTATACCCTTGTGTCTGTTAAACTGTTTTTTGTGCTGTATTTATTTGTTAAATTATGTAATGTGTGAGACACCATGGAGTAAATGACTTTGTATATACCACATACCTCTTTCCCTTACACTTAAATTATAACATTTAATACAGTAATTTCAATGTTGAAGTTCACTGTTAAAAAGAAATCAATTTAAAGCATAAATTATTGACTGGTCAACTCAGCTGTTTGATGACAAAGCTATATGTATATGTTAAAAATAACTAAATATAAAAATAAATATATACAATTAGCATCTAATAATTGTTTTGTAAGTATATCTTTATGTATAGTCTAGCCTTTGGAACAGGTTAAAAATAAGTTTATATTTCCCCACACTCTTTTGAAAATGCAATTAAAAAAAAATAAATAAAAATTTAGAATCTATGCTTTTAGTTAGTGTTTATGTAATCATCCATTTCTGTTATTATCATTTTGTTCAATTTTTATCTTTCTTGTTTTCTTTTGTTGTTTAACTTGTTCAAAATAAATATATATCAAATCATTAACATAAAGTACGCCCGCATGTGAGAGTTTATCAGTGCATGAGCTGTCAAACACAAAGCAGCTGTACCAGTGCACTAACACTTCCTTTTTCAGCCAAGAATATCAAGTTATGAAATGTTCCTTATATTGTTGCTGTAATGTGCCACTGTGAAACATGTTCATATGAAACCCTTTCTCTCTGTTCTCTGATGAGAAGGATGTTATCCTTTCACCAGCCACTGTAACAGCCACCTTTCAGGACTGCACGTTCCCTTGAACTGTACACTTGAATACCAGGTTGTATTAGCCACTTCCATGGAAAAAAAGTCTCTTGTAACTGCTGCAAAAAGAACAATGAAAAGACCCCTATTCTTGTAGGAGTGGCAGGCAATGGCAGCCTTGCAAATCCATACTTGTTGGGGTCCTTTTATATTTTTGAGAGCTCAATTTGAATAATAAGCTGAAAAGTGCTCTTTAGTGGCTGGCATTTATGGTATCCATTCTCTAAAGAGATGACGGAAAGGAAATTTAAATCCCTATGAAGGTGATATCACTTAAATCCACTCCGTTACATGAATGGGACACACTGTATGTAAACATGCTCCTATGTGAGTCACAGGTGCAATCGCACTCAGCGCGGTGTTAATTACACCTGGTTAAAAACATGTAAACATAAGTGGAATGAAAATAGGGCTGAGCTGAGGCATATAAAGATTCAAGGCTAAACCAAGAAAATTAAGCAGCTTGTCCTCCATTTGCTCTATTTGGATTCATCTTGCAAGAGATAGCTATCAGCTCAGTGATGTAGGTAGGATTTATTTATTTATTTTCACCTTTTATTTATTTATATGTAGTTTTAAATACCACCCACGTCTGCTCCACATTCCTCTTGTCTCCTCACTCGTTAAGATCTAGGCACTGCAGCACCGCAGCTGACAGTCTTTTTACCTTTGTGATTCATAGATCCAAAAGCCTTGCATACTGCATATTTACTCCTCTAAATGTGGGTTTATAGACATTTTAGGCCTGACGGGGGCTTTATATATATATAAAATGCATATATCTAAGGGTGAAAATGATTTTTCAACTTGGAATAAATAAAAATACCTGTAAAGACAAAAAAAAAATCAGTGCCAAGTCCAAATGTGGACTTTAAAACTGTCATTAGAAACCAGTTTGTTTTATAATGACTTTAGGCAACTGGGAAAAAAAAATGTCAACGGATTTTACATTTGAGACATTTAAGATTTTGTGACAGCATTCACACAAAAAGTTTGAAACAGTTGAGAAAGTTCTAATACAAAAGGCCTTAATAGCACTCTGCTGAGCTGTAGTCAAAATAATGAATAATGGTGAAAGCTAATCATACCTGCAAGTTAAACCTGTTACAGGCAGTCTGGGTTGATTCATCTAAAACACAGAAACCAGGGATTATGATTAACATTTTCTGTGTGTGTGTGTGTGTGTGTGTGTGTGTGTGTGTGTGTGTGTGTGTGTGTGTGTGTGTGTCTATAAAGTGTGTGAATCAGAGTGAGACGCTGCCTGTGCATTCTTGGATCGACTTGTGTCTGGGATGCAGAAACCTCTGTAGAGGCTACAGAGGAGATGAGTCTGCACTGCAGCTTCCAAAAGGCTTCCCTCTGCAACACGTCCTTATTTGGAAGTGCAATAAATACACATAACACAGGAGAGAGGCTGTAAAAAATGTAAATTGGACCTAACTATGAATCTGACCAAAGGCTCACAAATCAGATTCATCTATATTTATGAAAAATCTTTTGGAGATGGAAGAGGAGAGACATGAACAGAAAGAAAAAGAGCACCACATGCTGATAACCACCTTGAAGTCTTCATTTCAGATGTGCATGTGATGTTATGTCAGCATAGTCTCTTTCTAAAGGAAGTTGATGTATTATTTTCATTCTATTCTCTGAAACGGAGGTAACTTATTTTTAGAACAGAGTTGCAGCAGAATGACTTGCTGAACAAGGACATCTATGGGTAATATAGGATAATGCAGAAATCATAACAGGCTGATTATACCTTTTTGTGCTTGATAAATAATAGATGAAGAGGGATGCAATTTTACCAATATAATGTTATATATATATATATGAATAGTTTATGAATAGTTTTTTTATATCATATGCATATATATATATATATATATATATATATATATATATATATATTTTTTTGTAGAAGATAAATAAGGGTTAATGGATACAGGTGTGTATAAAGTAGTATATACTATGATCTGAATTTTAAATATTTAGCTATATGATATACATCTTTATGTCTGTACGTATATGACAAGCCTTGGATTTCCATGGGGGAGTTTTGCTAAAAATGTAACTATGTATTAAAGGGTTGGACCAAATGAGTTTTTATTTTTTCCTGCTCCTTTTTATACATGCAAATTGGGGCAATTGTGATGGCATTTATTATCTTTTTTTTTTCTTTTGTTACTCATATGTGTTTATCTGCTGTTTTTGTTGTATTTTACATGTTTGAAATGAAGACATCAATCATTCATAATAATCTTAGTTTGTATTCAATAATAAACACAGAATTTCTGATTTGCAAAGCCTTTTAATACAATGTATTTGTCACAGTAATGATCTACAAATGCACGTTTATGATATGTCAAACAACTTGTAACCATCAAAATAAAAGCTCCAGGAAAAAAAAGAAGCAATTTTCCACCTCCATATAGGTCACATCCTGCTGTCCCTTCCACACGTGTCCTTACAGCTCTCCACTTGTATGATAGAAATGATTCACATCCTCCAATATAATCTTACAAAGAGTGGAGGAAGCAGGGATAGTGAACATTAACCTTACTTAAGCTGCTGTTTTTCTCGAGGGGATTTGGAAGGATTTTATTACTTAATGTTGAATGGCACTCTTCAGTAGGAGGAGCGGACATGCATGGGCTAAAGCTACTTAGTCAGGCTGACACACTAAACTGAAAACTGTTGTTTTGGGTTTTTTTATGATGTTGAAGTCATATAAAAAGCCAAATGGATATGAATGGCTTTTCTTTGCCCCTGTTATATATATATATATTTTTTTTTTTTTTTTTTATTTTATTATTTTTTTCCATTTCTACTCAGAAATTACAATACATTTCACAAAGACCACTTCATGTCTCTTAAGTTTCCACTCAAATAGGAAACACTGAGGGAGCCTTTTCAGGAACACTAATTTTCCTCATCAAATTCAATCAGTGCAACGTTTAGTGCTTTTGATTTTGAATCAAGAGACTGCTTTGACCTTTGAGACCCAAGCAAAGGAAGATGAGGGGCTTTTAAGATAACAATGTAAAATGTTGTATAAAAGGTTCAACTATGCAGCAACCTGCTACACTGGGATACATGTTCTGACTCTGTTCTAAATTTTTTAACTTCTGGAAATCTATTTGCAAAATGTTACTTAAATTAACGTATACCAACGCTGAAGAGACTCAAAATGATCACAAAAAAACAAAAAAGAAGACATAAAATAGCTATGAAAACAGGCAAAACAACCACACAGAGACACAAAATGGCCAAAAAAGACACACAATCACTTAAAAGAGACACAAATGACTACAGAGAAAACTTCCACAATGATGAACAAAATGACCACAGAGACAAAAAAAAAAAAAAAACACAAAAAGATGCATAACGACCCATAATACACCCTTGTTTGCATTGAACTTATTTGCAAAATTTAAAACCAACAAACACACACAAAAAAGGTTCAGCTGTTTGCGGTTGGGCGAAGGAAATAATCTTGCTTAATCTGTATCGTAATGAAGGAATTTCATAGTATGGTTTGCTCGTGCTGAGTCATAAATGCCAAAAAATAATTAAAAAAACACACTCGGTTTTCTGTTTTTGCATGAGTATGTACATATACTCAAATGAGCATTTCTGTGAGTTTTCAATCAGCAAATGATGTTTCCTGTCAAGCCTCACTCAAAGCATTTTCTCTTCATTTGCACTCTGACGTTAGACAAACTTACAAGTCTTTCGAGCACCTGACAGTTTGTGAGATGAATAAATAAAGGAACACACTCTTTTATCTGAGCACATCCCCGTAGATCTGTCTAATGACAGCTGTGGATATTTAACCGTCCTTCTCAAACAGAATTATCTCAGTTCTGCTCGAGCCTGCTCCCAGTGTTCATTATTATTGCATGGCCCGTGGCCACTTTTACTCATCAAGACTGCATTACATTATTTACAAACTGGAAACAATTGAGGGAGCACTGTATTACTGGACTGGGAGTCACCCATTAAAAAACCTAATTGTGAATTATGAATGAGCATTTCATTTGCTATGCCATGTTACATTAAGCACCTTTATATGGTGACGGTGTATTTAAGGGTCTTGCCTTTCTCTCAGGCAGCTGTTTGTTTTTTGGAAGAAAAGAAGAGGACAGATTCAGGACAAGAGTTCTCTATTTGACTTGTTCTGGGCAGACGTTGAGCAAAGAAATACTTGCAAAGCCTAATGGGATTGAAGGATTTCAGGCAGGGTCTAGATGGCTGCAGGGAGCCCAGGGAAGCAGGGACGGTCTGACAGACAGAAGGACTCAATGAATGGCTGGCTGGAGACAACGTCAGTAAGATTAGCTGATATAACCAGTGAGGAGATCATGTTATTGCAACTTAAATGACCTGAGTTATGGTTCAGATAATAAATGGGTCTTAATCTATGATTTGATTCTGTAGAACAAAGTAAAATAACATCTAATAGCTTTTTATCCCTCTGCATCATGCTGGTATCTGACATTAAAGTGTTGATTAATAAGCAAACATGAGATGGGAATAAAAAGAAATCAGCTGGTGAAAAGATGCACTCATGCTGTATATCTACAAGTGGTAGGCACTGGCCAATATTTCTCACAATTCCTTCAGTTTGGATCTAATTTTAAAAGACTTCCCTCCAGGCCCACTTTCAAGCCAGCTACCCGTGTGTGCTTGTTCAGATTTACATCAATGTTAGAGATAGAGCCCGCTCCTCTGATCTCCTCCATCAGAGAGGAGAAAACTGTGTACACAGAGGATAAACACTATATTTTAAAGGGCAGGCACAACCAAATCTGAAAAAAATCATATTTTTCCCTCTTACCTCTTGTGATATCTGGGGAATACCCACAGATATATAATGCTATTTTCTGACACCACTATGATGCAATGGAGGAGAGTGGGATTTTTGTTTGTGATTATTAAAGCATTCCCAATGACTCTGGATAATCACTGACCTCATTGTGGACAGTTTTTGTTACATCTATCAATCAATCAATAGTTAAAAAACACACACACACAGTGAGCTCAATGTTTACTTCAGCTTAACATGCTCTTAATGTCAATGCTAGTATAAGCAGGTATGTTAACCATTTTCACCATCTTGTGCCCTTTCCTATCAAAATTAGCATGCATGTGCAAGCTGTTTAAACAATGGTAAAAGAAGATAAAAACAAGCAATTTACTCCTTCCACATTGTCAGTACACCAGAACCATGCATGGCTCTGCAGTAAATGAGTATGCCTTTCTGTTTTTTCTTTTTCCTTGTATGTCACGTATACCTCGGTGTCACAGACACACCGGAAAACAAGGTTAGCAAATGGTAGCAAGCAGCATGGATGCCAGTGAAAATATTTTGGTAGTTGCTTCTCTTTTTGTATCTTTTAGTTATTCCATCTAGACTTATTTTAGCACTGCCTGAATGGAGACAATAGGTATTTTGTGGATGAGTCATTATACAGCACTAGAAATAACCTTTCCCATTCCAAAAACAAAAGCCAGATGTTAGCTGGTGTTAGTGGGTTATTTCTGCAGAGGGAAAAGGGCTTTACTTTAGTGTTAGCTTGCCAATATTTGCTAATTAGCACTGAACACAATGTATAGCTGAGGTGCGTAGAAATGTCATTAGTTTTGCAGATATTTGGTCATATACCAGAGTATAAGAAAACATACATTTTGGCCTGATGAAGGCAATTAGAGTATTATTTCAAGTCAAATTGACTTTATATCTGAGCGTTAAGTTAACTCAAAGTTTAGCTGTATTTGAGCATGTGTAAATGAGACATAAGAATAGAGGGCATCTATGCATAGAGGTGAGAAAATGTATTAACATGCTATATATACATGTAAACATTTAAACAGAAAATTAACAGTTTAGGACACTAGACAATAGAGTGAGAATGTTGTAATGACCTAAAATCACACTGATGATTATAGTTTTTCACTAGAAGTTGCTGCTCTCTTAATAATTTATTTTGCTTTTGATATTTCGATGAATATCAGCCACTGATGTAAAAAAGCAAAATTAGCATACATCTCAGTGATTAGACTAAATGCAGCTGTCCCGAAGCTGTGACTAAGGAGGTGAAATCCATGAGCCTCGCTGTCACATAGAGTAAAAATGATGGATACCCATTTTACTTTAGAAAATATCACATCCAGGAAGAGAAATTAAAACTCTGGCTTAATTGTGTGGTAAATGTAATCAAATAAAGAATGGATGACAGCATATGCAAAGAGAATTAGGATGAGGCTCAAGTAACAAAGTGCGTCACCACACTGGCTGTGCGGCAGGCAGGTGCCGTGTAGCAGAGGTGTGGTGGACTGAGAGATTGAGCTCATTATTGCACCAGAGGTTCAAAAGGCCCTGAGCTTCTGTAGCCAACACATTAGGTGCTGCAGGAGAAAGGATGTGGGAAGAATAAAAGCAGGATATGGCTGTAGAGGAGGGCGGGTACCCTGCTGAGTAATGTGCGCTCAGATGTGGGGGAGCTGTTAATTGCCATGCAGCATCTCAGTTGAGGGAGCACTTGTGGGACAGTGGCAGTTCAAAGAGAAGGGAGTGTGACTGCGATTCAATCAAAGTACAAAATTATCATGGTGTAGCCCTTGACCAAAAACAGATTGGAGACAGGTATTTCATTACTTACACATTGTTCATTTTCTTTTGGCAGTGCACTTTTTGTTTTAAGGTAATACAGATGGACTTTTTCCATTTGCAGCTACCATAATAACTTAAATTGACAGTTTACCTCAAAATCAAAAAAATACACATTTTTCCTCATCTAAATTGTTTTGGTGAGTTGCTGATATCAACTGAAGAGATGTCTGCTTTCTCTGGAATGTAACAGAACTAGATGGCACTTAGCTTGTGGTGCTCATAGCACAAGAAAATATATTTAAAAAACTCAACAGCAATGACTCTTTCCAGAAATCATGAGCCGCTTACTCAAGATAATCCACAAACCTTGTTGTTAGCAGTTTCATGTAGGAACTGTTTTCCCTCTACTGAGATACACCTGCTAACCATATCACTGTGCAGGACACATGCATCTACTCATGGATGAGAGCCTTGTGCACATGACAGCGATCTAAACATTAAGCTCATTAGCTAGCTCAGTGGTCCCAGGTGAGAAGCACCCGACTTATAAATATGCCAGTGGAAGCAGATCTGATTTTTCAGTAGGAATATTTGATGATTCTTTGACGTTTGAATGGGCTTCAGCAGAACATTCAGATGGCAAGACGGCAGCATTAACGTAATATATTATAAACAAACTAACTGTGCTACCAATGGATCGGAAATATACAACAGTTTTCGCCAGCACTAGTGGACTTAAAGGGGTCTCTAACTTCAGGAGGCAGCCCTGAAGTTAGCAGTAGATTCATGCGTCTTTCCACATGGTGATGCAGTTGAAGGGTGTTGTTCAGTAGAAAGACAGTAGTTCCTACATGAAACTGGTCTCATCAAGGTCTGTGGATTATTTTAACTGTGTCATCATTTATGGAAAGAGACACTGCTGTTAAATTCAATTTCAATTTGTTTTCATTCAGTACCACAAGCCAAGTGCCATCTAGTTCCATTATATTGGAGATAAGGCAGATATCTTTATGGCTTATATCTCCAACACTCAGCAACTCACACCAAAACAGTCTTGACTGATAAACAGCACTACATGTAAGAGTAGAAATATGCATTTTTGATTTTGTGGTAAACTATCCCTTTAACCCTTTAAAAACTAGAGTGACATCAGTTTCCTTGTGCTGCTTTAAGACATTTTTCACAAGTATTTAAACCTTTGAATCATGAGCAAATTGGTCACAGAGGGGTAAAAAGGTAATGAGTAACTTGTACAAATTGCAAGAAATAAGAGGATTTAGAAAATATTTTTTAAAAAGCTAGGGGAAAAAAGCCAGGTGAAAACTGTATAACTAATTATCATGATTACATACATTTATATACATTTTCTTTTCCATTTTTTGAAATTATCCATTTAATAATAATTTTCTTGTACGTTTTATTAATAATACATTTTGGGATCATTTCCTCCTTTGTTGCTGGTTGCCTTCCTCTCATGTTTTGGAAAGAAATAAAACCAATTTGCTCAGGTTTCGAAGAGTTAAACTTGCATTGTACAGTGTCAGCGTCATGTGTAAAGCTCTTTTGTTGTGTATGCTGTTTGAAGCCCATTGAGACCTGCGAGCAGTTGTAGGCCAGTCCATACTGCTCTATTGGCTGCGTTTTCTCGGATCTACAGGGGAACTCCATTCCTCGTTAAACGACAAACCACCACCTGTTCTCATTTCATCTCTCCCGTCCTCGCTGTGCCTCTTGGACCGCTGGTGAAGGGCAGACACCCAGGTACTCCGTGAGGAATGGAGGCAAGTTTCCCATTCAAAACATTCCCCATCCATTTCCTGATGGCCGCCACCTGTTCAACCCCCTCCTCCTTCCCCTCTTCCCACCGCCACGCCACATCCACACACACCTCGCTCCCGTGTGAGGGATGGGCAGATTGCTCGGGGATGAGAGTGGATTGTCACTGTCACAGGGGGCAACGGAGGGAAGGAGGTGGGCACTCTGTGTTACTCGATGGCCCCCAAGTTCCAGATGTCACTCTTTTTAATGACATAATTACGAGCGTCTTACGACTCCCCTTGGCCTTCAGTCTGTACTGGAAGCTATGCACGCTGCACACACGCACATAAACACACCGGATTCCTGCATGTTATTATCATTCAAAGCCTGTGTGCCTATGCCATTCATAATAATAAAGAAGTCTTTCTTCAGATAGTTTATAGGTAGATCAGGTAGCTAATTTGCATTTCCTCCTGCTGTCAAATAGTGTCACAAGGACAGCGTAATAGTTGAAAAGAAAATCATATATTCACCATTTAAAAGTTGAGGCATGAACGAGCCTCACAAAAGGAATGATTTTCTTGACAGACTATCAATCAAATATCAAACTGGCCAGCCTCTTTGTTGACGCCCTGCAGCTGAAGCCATCTGGATCGACCATTTTCTGGTCATTAACCGCGCTCCCTTCTTAAGAATCCTGAAGTACCCAAAAAGTGAGTGACTCAGACTGCTAACTATGTGTTCACAGTTTGAACCACTTTGTTTTGCTAAATTCTATCTTTGCTCGGCGCTGGAAAGATGTTGCTTTTGGAAGAGCACCATGATGAAAGGCGTTTTGATCTGGAAGGCATACAGCCCAACAGTGTGAGACACACAAAGTGGTAGCTAGCAAGCTGAACTTCAACAAACATGCACTCCACGAATACATAGGAAACTGTGAAGAATGATCACAATGAATACCGCGATGAGCTGTTGTTTCAGTGGGGACCTGATAATGATGAAGGCAGTCCCCTCTCTAACAGGGCTAATTGGGGTTCAGAGGCGTCTAATGCAAGATAGATGGAGCAAGTGAGGGTCTCGGTGGTGTATGGCACTGTTGGCACGAGATCACAAGCATTAATAGAGCTGAACCTTTCACTCTGGGCTGAAAGACATCTGTTGCCAGCAGGTAACCTCGGCTTTATCATTACCAGCTAGACCCACCGATGTTTTCCTGGCATGACAATTTAAAGCGATATATATGTTTGCTGGCTAATTCAAGCTGTCAACATCATCCCTGTTTGTAGGTGAAAAATGGGTGCACCACGCAGCGCACCAGATGGCAGGAACGGATCATCAATCTGAGACGGCAGACATGTGATGGATGGATTCTCCAGAGTAAACAGTTTCAAACTAAGAACCACACTGAGAAGAAATTTGCTCACAAATGAGCACTTTTGTGTCGATATTATGCACCGAAATTTGATTATTCGTGTTTTTGACTCGCATTTTACAAGAACAAAGCATGATGCAAAATGGAAATAGGAGGAAGTCCAACCGAAGAAAATAAAGGACAGGATTGGAAACTGCTATCTCTCCACACTTTTAGGACTAACACTTGTCAACAAGCAGGTGAGATGTCATCTTACATGGCCTTGAAGCTGCTATAATGGCTATTTTTATACTAACAATGTGTCAAATGACAATGTGAAAACAGGGGTGCTTGTGGTTATGAACCTATAGAGAATTAAGACCTGTATCTGCTCCCTTTGGCTTTATGGAGCTTCACAGTGGGTTTAATCTTTATCTTGTTAGGTTCACTCTCATTGCTTTGATAAAGTCCTTTTCTGAAAAAGCCATCAGATTTCAGCAAAAAAATGGAAATAAAATAGCCAATGTTAAAAAAAATACTAGGCAATAACATAAAAAAGGAAAGACATGCTGGAAATAAAATAAGATAAGCTTTGATAGCAAGTTAGCTAAAGGCTCTTGTTCAAAATCTTTTCTTAGGTTCAGTTTACAGTGTACCTGGCCAAACTGTGCACGTCGCATTTCAAGCAGAATTGCTAATAAGACTTTAACCGAGGGGACAAAATATGCTGAAATTTCTGTTGATTTTGTCAAGAGTTTTTTTCCTCGTATCATTTTAATGTTTGCTGAAACAGCAACAGATTTGACACTTTGTCACCTGAAAGCTTCCCTTCAAAGACAAGCGAAGCACTCTGAGTAAGTAGGCAACATCCTGGGTACGAGGTGGCAAAGTGAGCCGGCTGCTTATCACAATGTTTGCAAATTCAAACCTGCTGAGATGCCGTGTCACGTCATGACAAGTTGCACTTTCCAAGCAAAAGTAAAATCTTTCGCACTAAATTCCAAGTATAAACAGTTTGAAAAGCTGCAAATTAAAAAAAAAATAACAGTGGAAGGCAAGAGATGAGTCCTTTTATGACGGAGGCATCTCCATATGACATGCGACCACCAGTGTGTGCCATGAATAAATCATCCTGAACCGGGCAGAGAGTAAACACTTGTGTATCTTCACCTCAGATGCCTGGAGAGGCCTGTCAGACACAGTAGTTAACAAAGCCTACCTCCTCATCATCATGCAGACCGTGTTTCTGCAGATCCAAGTCCAAACCTGACACCATTACCCCCCCACCCCCCCCCCCCCCCATCTTCTCCTCCCCCGTCTACAAAGCGGAAACTCACTCTGTTTCTCCAGAGTCGACTTAAAGTGAAGTTAAAGCGTGGATGGTAGCGGTGCTGCTAATCTTTCCCCTGAGTCTCCGCTTTGCTCGGTTGTATTTAAAGACCGCCTGGATTGTCTTTGTAAATTAGGCAACTGGAGCTCTGGGATTAGCTGCCAATTTGTACCCACTGTGGAGAGAAACTCATCGAGACCTCCATGATTTTATCTATTAACACAACGGCAAGCATGATCAGGCTCTTGTGGAGCGCATCACTGGCTGCAAACTTTGGCATGATTCAAACTCCGTATGCAAGGTGCTTAACCGACTCTAAATGTGAGCGATGATGGTAATTCTCCTTTCACATGAGAGCATACAAAGATTTTTTTTTTTTTTAGAATATAGTTTTTTTATTTATAATTTATAATTGGCAGATACAAAAAACTCTTGAACTGTATCCAAAGTGTGCAATAAATCACTGTTGATTTTTTCCAAAAGAAAAATACAAAAAGACCATCTACTTTGGAAAGTTGACAACCAATGTAAACTGGAGTGAACTGGTTTCTCTACAGAGGGTTTACTAATCGCTACTAATGCTCTTTTAACTGACTACAGTTGTTAACAAATTGCAAATCTGCTTTGCTCTCCCAAGATGATAACCAAAGTCATTATGTGTACATACATCTACATTGGTGACATTCTATTTCCCCGTTGTTAAATACAAGAAAGGCAATCATATCCATAAGCAGCACAAATGTGTATAACACATTAAAATGAAATAAATGAGTTTTTAAATTGTACCAAGTTCATGTGAGAGAGGGTGAACAAAAAAGGAAGGGAGGGGCTTTTTTTGAAACATAGTGTTGTAAACAATCACCTTCACTCACGGAGATGCACAAAAAAAATACGTTGGAGCTTGTTAAGTGCTAAACAGCTGTTATGAATTCAAAATGCTTCAGCAGTCTGAACAAGCATCAACCTCTGGAATCAAACATTGAAGGCAATAATGCTTAATAATAAACTAAGTAAGTATTTAGAAAAGTCACAGCAGCGAAACCATATGAAACTGGTTCCTGCTTGTCAAAATCTGATGACAAATTGCAAATTAAAATGGAAAATACCATTAAAAGAACATTGTATTAAAAAGACTAACATTTTACTTTCACATTTCAACTGAAACACATACACACACATCCCAAAAAAAAAAAAAAAAGTCGAATTTACATCCACGTTCTTGCCATGATCCCATTTCTTGAGCATTAGCAGAGGCTTTGATATGATGCTGGTGCCTTACCCTTTATATCCCACACATATGACAAAAACAAAATTTTAATCTAAACAGTTATATGAACACATAAAGACAAATGTGTGACTTTAATGCTTTTTCTAAAAAAAAAAAACGCCATCTGAAGGACAACTCTAGGCAGGAGAGGATCCAAGCATGTCAATGGAGAATATTCAAGTGCAAAAAATGTGACAATGTTGTTCTTTTTTTTTTTTATGATTCTCATGCTTTCTGAAACTGGTCTGCAGGCAGATAAAACGGATACCTCAAACAAGCGTACATTCCTTTTGTACAGCCCAATCCCCCAGATGGCAAATGTCACAAAAAAACTCACACAAGGATTCTAAAAAGAAAAATACATTTCTTGTACACAGAATGTCCAGCCAATGTTTGTGACAGAAAAACATCCCTCTACACAGCCAAACACACAGCCTAGATCCTTCATTCCTATACAACTCAAAGCTTTAAAATGCTAAGTCTTTAAACATGCAACACCATTCAAAGTTCCTATCTAATTTCTGCTGTGCTAGATTCATGGTAACTTCCTCAGACACTGACATTTCCCAGCTAACTAAAACTAGAACTATACTCTAACGACCTACTGAAGTTGTCCGAGAGACCATTTTCCAAATACTTTTAAGGACACTGATGTCAAAAAAGATGCTCATTCATAGTGTGAAAACACAATTCCCTGTCAAAGTATCCATATAAAGCACTTGCGTAGCATACTGTGTGCTCTTCCCTTTACTCTGGCACAAACAGCCAAGTAGAGACAATCTGTGGGGTAATGCAGCTCTGTGGGCAATATGTAAATAAGCAATGGCAAAAACTGGATGCTTCTTTTTTTTTATGTCCTTGAAACCCATATGACACTAGTGATGCCATGCAGCTGTGGTGGAACTTTTGTCGTACGCTGAAACCCTGGCATCACTCCAGGATGGCGAGGAGGACTTAACCCTGGCTTTCCCAAATCCTTTAACCTAAGCTTGCACCATTTCTGGGATTCTTTTGATCTGGGTCCAGCTCATCGCTGGCATTACGAGACTAAGAACCAGCCATCATCACTTACAGATTCAGGTCAATTGACTAGAGGTCTGTTTATCAGTTGTAGGCTAACTGAGGGCAGTTTTCTTTACTTATTAACAGCCTAAGGTAAATGCAATTGCATTAAACAGCTTTTTACTCAGAGTTGCGCTTAAACAACACAGCAAAGCTCTTTCACCTTTTTACCGTGACTTCCTCTCACATTTAGTGTAACTCTACAGTGCCCTTAATTAACTGTCATAAAGCCTTTACATGCAGATACAAGCATAGTGACAATGTTGTTAGGGCTGAGCTGCAGTGCAGTTTTGTAACATTCCTAATGCAGAAAGATTTCAATTTAATGCTAACATATTTGAAAAGGTTTATACATCAACTTGATGCCGTTTCTACAAACAGCATGTTAAAATCCAGCATTGTCAGTACCTTCAGGCTTGCAGATTATATATAATGGCTACATGCAGCCATACAATTTAAAGTTACCTCTCTGAGTGACCAAACTGTTTAGAGCTTCTCACAGACTGGCACATTTTGGACATCTTTTGCAACAAAATGTTACTGCTATGGACCTGGTAAACCGTTGTCATTTATACAATGTTGTGAGTTTTGCTATTGATATGATGCTATTGTTAGTGTTTGAACTTTTGTTTGGGTGATAGGTATCCACATCTATAAAAGGTTGAAAATGAACTTTTATGTTCCCTTGCCACCGTGGCTGGTGGATTTCAAATTCTACCACACACTCAACAGAATCCTATTGTTTTTTGGCTTGTGGGTGAAGCAAATGAAGCAGCCACTTGCACATTTTATCAGCATTAAGCTGGTGCTAATTTCCATCCCTGATTAAAATCTGAAAGTAGGAAGCATGAACCACAAAAATAAAGCCTGCACCAGTGTCAGTGCAGTGAAGCACAGATGTATTTGTAGCTGCAACATGCCATGATAATACCTGAGGAAGAAAACTGCATCCACCAGACAAGTTGTTTAATTGTAAATTAGCAAAAATCTGATTAACATGAAAATCACGAGTCGGCCATCATCAGTTGTTATACAATGACGCCTAGCCTTGCCATTTTTTATCTATTTGCATAGTATAGATGCAGCAAGTTCTACTTCTCAGTCTGGTCATGCTGAAAAAGATTGTAACACTGCACAATCTGACAGGTAATAAAATGCAAAAGATGATCAAAATTGGTCAGTCTGCAGGAAGGTTAACATTTGATTTAAAAGCTTCATCGTAGCAACACTTATCCATTTTTGACATGTACAATTTGGAGGATAAAAATTAAACGTTTTATAAAATTCAAAGTGGAATTTTATTTTTCTACAGACCCAACTTTTAAACCTGCTCTACTTGCACAGCTGGATGTTACATTTAACCATACAATACATCCCAAAACATGTCTAATGTCTGCACTTATTGCATGCAACTAAGACAACTTGGTTGAATACCTCTTCTACAATTTTTGCAATAGATTATGTGCTGGACTACGTTTCCGGAAGTAGAGCCTCCTAAAATGAGCAGAAAAACCCAGAACAGTGGAATGGAGGACTAAACGGTGACAGAGTCACCTGGACACAAATCAAGAGCCACCAGAACCGATCATCTCAAAACTGTGGTTGTCTGTAAACCTTGTTTTAAATCTCTTAACTGAACACAAAAGTGCAAATTGCTACCACTGTCCTATCTCTGTGTCCTCAGTAGTGCTTCTCCTGCAGATAATCTTTCATCTTGTTAGGTAAGGGCAGTTTCTGGATCAGGTCTATCCTTGTGTATTGTCTGATGACAAAGCGACAAAGATACTGCAGGGAGCGCACTTGCATAAACCGAGATACTGGGTTGGTTAGTCTGACGGGGTAGGTTGCAGACCCTGGTAAGCGAGACCTGGAATAGCAAAAAGCTCCATTCTCAGAGTCTTTGATAGAGTGTTCAATTAAGTCAACGATGGACGTGTGTCCCTCCACATCAGGCTGCTCATAGAAGCTGAAGCGTCCATTGGAGTGTTCGATGCGAGTGTGGAGAGTTTTGCCCTGTGACCTGAAACTCAGGCTGAGCAGGTACCTGTCGTCCGAGCTGTCTCTCACCAGGAATGAGCCATCGGCTAAATTGACCAGCTTTTCCTCGGCCTCCCAGCGTGTGATGGGGCCCCAGTACCAGCCCTGCCTCGCCAGCTTCTTCAGCTCCTCTGTCAGACTGGTGACAACCATGGGCCCGCTGCTCTGGACTGAGTCGTACACCCGACTGACCCCGGGAGCAGAATTCGGGTCAAAGTTGAGGTGGTGTCTTACCCTCTCAGCTACCTGGCTGTCCGTTGAGCTGAACCCTGAAAAAGTCCTTGGAATATGTCCGTTACTCATCATGGGCGGCAGGAGTGGAGAGAGTGGAGGTGGGACCTCTACTCGAGAGCTTTGGAGCATCACACCAGCGGAACCGATAAGAAGACTATTAACTGAGGTTTCCATGAAGAGATCCGGAGGCATCCCACTAACCAGTTCATGTTCCTCCTGACCCTGGTCTGCGTGGAGGGACCGACTGTCTGCTTCAGTCACCACCTCCATGGGAGAGGAGCTGTCCAGGCAGAAGGAGTGGGACCCTTCTGGGTACATTCCCTCATCTAAAGGCATTGTGTACTGGATGTAGTCCTGGGGAGTCAACCCCAGCACCACAGGCACGTCATTGTCATCAATATTTAGATGCAGCTCCCCGTTTTGTGGCTGCTGGAGATTCTTTAAGGATTCTGCTTGGTCCTGAAAGAGCCCTTCCATTTGGAAATCATGAAATTCTTTCCGGACGCCGTTTAAGTTTGGACTAGGGCTGGGAGAGTGAACCATGGCCTTAACTTTTACCTCCATCTTGATACACGCCTCGTCAGAGTTTACTGACCGCAGAGGCCATGGCGAGGGGCTATAATGGTGACTCCGCAGGGATGCAGATCTGAGGGGTCTCTGGGCTTTCACCTCATTGAAGCTGATGGGCACAGACGAGGATGAGAAGGTGTCATCATCATCCACAGAGCCGATGGCAGAGGAGCTGCCTTTCACTTTCGCCTTCTGCTTGGCAGACAGTCTCCTCTTTAGCGATCCCATCAGGCTCTCGCTCTTTGAGCGGCCCTTATTCTGGCCTCCTTTGTCCTCCTCACCACCAAGGTCACAGCCAGAGAGCTCTTTGGTGTAGCAGCCCCCAAAAAGTGACTCTTCCTTAGAAAACTCTGTAGTCACCGAGGGCTGCTGGAGCATGACAAAGTCACCCTCCTCTTTGCCCTTTATGCTGAGGGACTTGCGGATGGTCTTAAGGCTTATCTTCTTCATTCTGACAGGCCCTCCAATGTGGGGGCATGGGTTGGCTCTCCTGGTATCCTGATGAAAGTACTATCCACAGTGTCCTCCCATCAGGCTGCACGAAACAAGTCATGCATACAGTGGAGCCATCAAACCCTGCAAAAAGAAAAACACAAAACATTATAGATATTATATCTTAACAATGTTTAGTCCAAAAAATGCTTCGCATTATTGTACATTATGTTCATAGCATGACATACACACGTACAAGAACATAAAGCAAGATTTAGAGAGAAACACACATATCACAACACAATGAAAACATTTAACAACGGTACAGAAAAATAAATAAAAAAGGGCAAAATATAATTTCCTGCAGACCAATGTAATGTCATCCAATATCTCATCAACAGCAAAAAACCTATAAACAACTTAAACAAATCAGAGCGGGAAAAATCCTCACAGCTGAGAAGAAGAAATCTGAAAAAAAAAATATCTCTATTAAAAAAATTGATTGTTTATCTATAGACTTAATAATCATTTCAGCTCTAAAATCTGTACACAATGAAGCACAATGGATTTGAATAAAACAATCACTGTAAGTGCTGACTTTCAGGTTTGATGTGGTGGGTTTATGCATTCATACAGGGCGAACTGGGTACAAATTGAAGCCCATATGTACATTGTCTCCCATTTAAACATATAGTATGCAGGACTGCCAGTGACTGTTTATAAATGTGCTTGCCAGCAAAACTGAAATAAAAGCCAATCCCAGATTCACTCTCATTTGGCGTTTCGCCTCGCTTTATTCTTGTTTTTTTGGCGCTGTGTCTCTTGGATTCTTGCTGCTTGCGGTTTGGCACCTGCTTGCTATAATTTTATAAAACCCCGACCTCACCTGAGCGCTGTGGGGATACACACCTAAAAACTTCCCAAGAATAAAAAATAAGAAGAAAATACTAATACGGGCAGAGGGCAGAGTCTGCAGAAATATACACCACCTCACACTGTGAGTGGGTCAAATGTGATGATTGAGAGTAATTACTTCTGTACCAGTCTATATATATATATATCTTTGTTTTTGGGAAAATCCTACATATTAAATAATTAGTTGAATCAGTGAAATTACAGAAAAAGGAACAAATTAAGTTTAATATCTAGTTGTGAGAAACATTGTGTCATTGGCTGCTGGAAGTCTATAATACACATTAAAGATGCCTGGTGTTTTCCCTTGTCATACTCTGCTAGGCTCATGCTGCTGCCATGGTTTAGTCCTTAAAATGTCTTGGTTGTGTTGGCTCTGTGTTTAGGGTCACTGCCCCACCACATTGTTTAACAATGGACCATACAATATGGGCTTAAGCTTTCCTAATAGTTGTTAATAACTTCAATTAGCCTTAAAACTGACAGCCAGCACTTATATTTCACAGTCAATAATTCATTTTAAATCTAATGTGCAAAGATGCAATGCCAAAACATAGGAAATGTATCACTATCCAAATACTCACTGACCAAATTGCATTATGGTCAGGACTTTATGAAAAGCATAGCAATCTTTGCCTTGTCATCTGTCAAAAGAAGCCATGACAGCTCTGGCAAGCCAAGATTAAAGCATTATCTAGAGACATGTGCCACCGAAAGCACCTAAATAAAGCTGCTTGATAATCAAGGCGGCTGCAATCTGATTACTCACCATTATGTGCAGGAAAATGGTGACTCAGTTGGATGGGTCAAGTTCCACTTCCACCACCTTTCATTTGATGCTGCGAAAAACAAAAACAGCTTGTTTGAAAAGTTCTACACGGCTGATTTACACCCGATTTCATCAGAGAATAATAAGACGATACGTACCCACAAAATCACATAACATAAAACGGCGTGTATAAATAAAGTCAACGTTAGCAAGGTTTGTCCTGACCTGGCAGGGCCTACGGACATAACAGCATGCCTTTAGCTTAGCCTCGCTGGTTAGTTTTTTAATGTAACGGGAATAGTCTGAAACTGTCTGCTATAACTGTGATATAATTGATACACTTTAAAAGTTGAGACTGTAAAAAAAAAAGGGTAATTCGATCTAGCTTACCAAGTTAGCAGATATCGCCTTGCTTGTATGCTAACATTAAAGAGCTAACAACCACTTACTTTGTTAGCATGTGCACTTTCTAAATAAATAAACATTTAAAAGCATGTTCGCGTTATATTGTCTCTTACCGGTTCACTTTTGCTGGTCTCACTAGGCAAAATAACCCAGAGGTGTTGGCATTTGTCCTGAACAACACGCTCATGAGAGGTTCGCTCCTTCACGATTGTTGGCTAATGTTAGCTTTGCTAATGCTAGCTTCCTACCTAAGTCAATCAGCTAGCTTTGTTAACGTTTGCTGTCGAAAAACATCACCGTTACCTTCCCTTTAGTCGGCTTCTGCGCCAAAACGAAACTATAACGCGTTTATGTGGGCGAATTTGTTTCTTCCCTAAACGTGCGGGCTTACATTTCCGACCAGAAAGCCACAATAAGGTGACATCTCTCTGTCTGGGTTGGCTAACACTTTGTAGCTCACGGCCTCTTCCTTTCTTCCTTTGTTGCCTGTTGAATTGTGGGAGCAGATTCAGATGCAGCGAATGAGACGCACACAGCAGCCACTGCAAGTTTTCACATCACAGAGGCAAAGGCAATGTGCATCATTTTACAAAATAAGCAAAGAAAAAATGAAAACAAAGAAAACATTCAATTATAATTCTTTTCTCAACACGACAAGGTAATATCATGTAACACTGTTGTTTTTATATGCATACTGTGTAACATGCCTTGCAATTTTCTACTGTGCAATATTTTAACACTTACTGTGCAATACTTATAAGTTATATTTTTGCAGTAAATACACTACACGCCATGTGGTATTTGAGTTATCCTGTGCAACTATCAATCATGAACATACAGTATCTATATAAGTAAAAGGTGTGTATAGTATATATAGATTTTATATTATTTTTTTTCAGATTTTTATTTTATCTAATTTGTATTTTGAAATATTTTATCCTTTGTTTGCACTCAAAACACTTTTGGGGGGTATTTTTCTCTTGCTTCTGACTCTTGAGCTGTTGTATTTTGTGAATTTCTCCAGTGTAGGAATAATAAAGTCTTATCTTATCTTAATTTTTACCCAGTGTGCAAAATATGATACAACAAAATAGACAAATAAAAAGAAATTCTTCTGCGCCTGCAAATAAGTAAACTGATATTGTAATAAAACTTTTTATTAATGTTATTATTTGGAGATGTGTGTGGTTGTAATTTTTTTCATACCTAATAAATTAAGGTCTTAAAGGGCATTTGTAATCAGATCACTGCAGCACAATATTTTGCTTTAATGAAGTGATTCTCGCACTTCCCTGAATAACCCACCACTGAACACAATTTTTTCCATAACTACACTAATGTGGTGGCTGAGTTGCCAAAAGCAGAAGGAAGTGGTTCTTCAGGGCAGCTCCCAGGAATGGAGCAAGGTGTTGCAAAAGCCATGAATGCTCTGTAAAACATATATTCTGACTAAAAAGATACTGAGAAAAGAAATAAATGAGATATAAAGACAAATGTTCAGTGGCACTGTTACAGTATTAATTGTCTTTCTTAGGTGTCAGAGGATGTAAAGATGTCCTGCTGAATACCAATGTAAAATAATGACACAGTGGTGTTGAAACACGAGTCTGTTTGCACAATTAAAGGCTGCAAATTAAAAGCGTGCTTCAGTCCTTCCGTTTTCCTTGGATGTCCTCTGTCCTTGAGTTAAGAGGCACCTGATTTAGCTGCATGCTGCTGGAAGATGTGCGGGGAACCCAGTTTCATGGAAATTAATGTGTTGCACCACGAAAAAGAAAAAAAATAAAGACTGAACAAGAGAAAAAGCAAAACTTGGAACAGGGAGTAGTTACTGCAGAAAGTTGCAGCTTACTTATAATAGCAGAGAAATACAGCAAACCAGCTCCCAGTGCCTCCTGAAATTATTTGCTATGCAGCGCCTAAATTAATTTGCATGACTGAAGATTATTTTTATTAAGGTGCTGCTACACTCCCACAGATAGTGATTTTAAAAAAGCATAATGCAAGTATATTGGACCGTAGCATGGGGAGACTTAGTGTGACATGGGTTGAATGCAAAATAAAATGCCCATTTTTTTTAATTGTTTTTATCTCACACATATTTATTCTAGTCTCCCATCCAAAATGTAAGGTCTTGAATGCTTTTTGTGACACTGAATGTAACACAGTGTAACACTGAAACCACAGATTTCAATGCTCTGTTTATTTTGTTTGATAAGTTGTGTATAGCTTAGTTGTGTATAGTCTTTTATCTTGCAGTGGCAATGTATGTACAAAGCAGCTGCATAATTAACCTTTGAACCCTAAGCATATTGTTTTTTTTGCTCAAAAACATAAGGAAAAAACCAAATAAAAACAATTTATTCAGATTTATTACTACTATTATTATTATGTTTTATAAAAATGATTTAAAGATAATTTCCTATTTGTTGTTTTTTCTTCACTTGCTGCTGTTTTTTTTTGTTGATTTTCTTTTTTGTTCGTTTGTTTTTTGCTAATTTTCAGGTAATTTTCTTGTACTTTTTACTAATTTTTTTGTTCATTTACAGTGTAATTTCTTCTTAAATTCCCCATTGCCTCCCTCCTGTGTTTCTTAAAAATCAAACTAATTTGTCTAGGTTTTAAAGGGTCAAAGCTAATGAGTAAAACACTTTTTTTATTATAGATTTCTGTTGTGGCAAAGAATTCAAGGTTTTCTATTACACTGTGTTGTGCTTGTTTTCTTGCTATTACACTGCACAGTTTAAACACAGCATACAACTTTCCCCAGTACAATATTCAGGATTTCATTTTCCACTATCAGATAACTGTGAGAAATATCAACCACTACACTTTTCCCCCTGAAGCCGGCTGTGCTTAGCCTTTACGCAGGAAGGTCTTTCTAATTTGTATTCCAGAAACATCAAGTTGGCTCTCCAAGTATTTTCAAGTATTTGATACCGCAACTAAAACTTGAACTCTGAAATGATACATTGGTTGCCTAATTAGTGTCAGTATTGTTCTAAAGTAGATTGTGTTTACCACTGCCAGGCTAATTTGGTCTATATACTGAACATTACATTGTTTTTTCCACACTGTCAAGTGTATGGCAGTCCTTCCCCAACCTGCTTAGGCTAGCTGTGTGCAGACAGGCTCTATGCAAAGACTCTAATTACCAGGCCCTATTAGGGTTGATCAGACTGCCTTCACTTGATGTGTTGGCACAGGAGGGGAGGGCTGGCGTAGGGGGAGGAAGGAGGGCTGGCAGCTTTTAGATATAGCACCAAGGACATTGGGAAGCAAGGATGCAATGTTTCTACGAGCTAAATTAGACCTGACAAACAAACTTTAGTCTGGTTGATATTTGTTGCCAGACAGGAAAAAACAAGTATTTAGCTGTGGGTATAACCCAAGACTGTTTTGTTGGGATGGGATAAACAGATCAAATAGTTGCTAATAGCAGGCTGTTTAGATTATACATGCATTAAATCTGAATAGTTTGATAGGAGTTAAGTGTGTGCATGTAAGGGCCTCGCTCTCTCAAGATCAATATTTCCAAAAGAATATAAATTAACAGGACTGTACAAAGCTACATATATATATATATATATATATATATATATATATATATATATATATATATATATATATATATATATATATGTATGTATATAAATTCTGCAAATACAGCAAAGGTTAGTAAAGATCTTATATTGTTTGCCCAACAAGAGAGTTCAAGGCATGCTGTGGAAAGGGAAGTCAGAGTAGACCTATATCCTTGCAACTTTAGCCTGTTGAGGTTTTATTCTGTAACATTTCCATTTGTAATACTGTGTACATACTTCCTGTATGCTCTGTCTACTGAGAAATAAATATGTATGATCATTAGAACATTGATAAAATAACAGTTTAAGGTGGCATAAGACTTTTGCACACTAGGTATGCATAAGCACAACTCAAAATACTGAACATTGTACACAGTGAGTCGGCCGCACTGTTTAATGAGTTAACTCTGCATGTGGGAAAGCTCCTCGCATTTCATCTTGATTTCAAATGAACGCTGTATCAGCCATAAATTATTTGCACAATATGTCTGCACCGGCTTCAGTTCGACTCAGTCCTTTGACTTGACTCCTTTGCCGATGGGAGAGTGTCGGGGGGCCCCTCGGTGCCCACGCTCATATCCTCAACACTTGCAGTGGAGCGGAAGACGGGTACAGCAGGCATGTCAAACAGTGACAGGGCCAGTGGGACCATTTGGGTTTTGTATCGGGGATGACTGTGGAATAACACAGAAAGCTTGGAAAATACAGTCTGATCATTTACGGTAGGGATGATGTCCACACTGTTTCATTGTTTTGGTGTCTCACTGCGATTTCCGTGAATTCATTTATTAAATTTTCTTCTATTTGCTGCAGCAATATTCAAAAATCAATGAGTGCCCCCTGGCTGAATCAGTCCATCATCTCACTTTTCGCCTCAGGTAAAAGAGATCTTCAAATATAGTGCATTAATTACTGTTACACCAGCTGCATCCACATGCAATGTAATGACTCAGCTATAGAGATTTGAGCTCGGTTCATATGGCTGCCTGGTTAAAATAGTGAATTAACTGCATGTGCTTTCTTATGTTCTTCAGGTCTGTTATCACATTATTAATTCTCAAGGTAACTCCTTGTATTATGTCGACATATGGGGTGCTGAATTTTGGACATCTACAATAATGATATGATTAATTATCTGATTTGACCTTGTTTTATGCATGAAATGTTTAGAAGGGCAATCCTTGGGCCCAGCAGGCCTTGTGAAACACTTGATGAAAGACTCTCTGTACATGGCTTTCAGCTTCCTTACATTTCAGTTTATTTCAGCTATTTTTTCAGTCCTTGAATGTGCGGATTCAGAAAAGAAGGAGGGCTATGTATTTTTTTTTATAAAGGAGACTCAACTGTTTGAGGGCTTTTCCCTCCACAGTCAGCTAACTAATAGGGCAAATATGTCAGTTATGAGAAACACAGAATACTATTTTTTACAAATATGAGTGATCAGATTTTATTGTTGCTCCTTCCTTCACATTAGTCTGCATCATAACAAATTTGAAGAAGTTAAATGTGTTATAAAGTTGGTAAACACTGTAATATTAAAAGTCAACTTAAGCAATTTATTCAGTATCTTGAATATACATAATTGCTGAGTTTGCCATAAAGTTAGAAATTGCAAATTTTTCTACTGATGTAAATATCGAGAATTAATCTTTTTCCACTCTTATATTAAGGTTTAAATGATATTACCCAAACTTAAATGGTTTATAATTACATCTTCTGTAGTTCTTAATGTCCAGTATATAGGATTTAGGGGTATAGCTTGTCAGAAATTGAATATAATATTCATAACTATGTTTTCATCAATCACATTAAACTAAGAACTCTATAGGTTTTGTGACCTCGCATTTTTTAATAAACCGTGGATTTATAAAGAGACCTGAATACAGCAGTGGAGGCGGGTCTCCATTCCTATGAAAGCTGCTCAGTGGGCATGAAGCCAGAAAAGATCTATTTCCGCAGTATAACATTATACCTGCATTTTCAGCATTGCTGAGCCTATAGAGCAAGTACACTTGACACTTATATAGCCAAGCACAGCTGGGTGGCTAACTTCTGATTTAGTACTCCTCTAACTTGAATGGAGATAGTTATTTGATCATGTAACTCTTCTAGACTTTCAACGTGTTATCGGACCAAATGGACCAAATCTTGATTGTGAAACAAATCTTTTTGGGGAGTTATGTTTAAAAAATGTGTCCACTGATTTGCGTCTTTTTCGCAATGTAAGTCAATGGGAAAAAGTCTTTTTGGGCCACTTGGCATCACGTGACAGACCTGGGTGTTGTAATTCCACTTTTGGCCACAATGTAATTGGCTTCAAAGCTTGATGCTGGTCTTGACAAACATATTGAGTGGGTCCTCTCAACCCTAGCCCCTCATGTCATTTCTGCACTAGCCCAGAATGGACAAACTAAAAACTGGCTCTTGACAGAGACATTCGCATTTTTGTGTCAGCCACCATAGTTCTCTACATGCTTGGCCTAGACCTTTTGATAGTAAAACAGGTTATACTTGTGAAGAAGGTTACAAAGAAAATATTAATAATGCTAACAGTTGCTTTTTCAAAAAGTATCTGTGGAAGAACTATAAATGTATACTATTTTTTACACTATGTCATAAACATAGTGTAATCTCTACCAGTTATCTCCAAAATGAAACGCACATAAGCAGTACAGCACTACATGACTTCTGCCCAGGTTGGTCAATGTGGTCAGTTACAGCTGATCATGACTCATGATCAGCTTAAACCATGGTGTGGGTCCAGAGACTGAGATGCTGGGAGAGTAAATCTGGCTTCAAAGTATTTAAATTGGCATGATTTCCACTCAGAGATCAGGCCTACATTCATTAACAGCCAGAGGTGCTTTCTGGCATATGAGTAATATAGCCTCATGTAAAAAACAGATTTTGCAAATGATTAAAAATGATATGAATCCTTACATATATATAGATTAGAGTCACAAAAAGATTTGCATTGTATATAAATAAAGGAATAATTTCAGTTTTTAGGACATGTCAAAAATACAGGCCCCATGTTTTTATTTCATTATTTAAAGTGAAGATTTGCTTCCTGTCTGCAGCCTATGCTAACAAATGATCCAAGACACACAGCGGTTGTCAAACCAACATGATGGGATGTAGTGTTTGAAGCAGACTCCACAGCTATTGAGACCTCCTAGTCTGACCTAGGGCGATGTATTTTTCCACCAGGCAAAGAAGACCTCAGCTGTTTGGATGTCAGAAGTCTCACTCTGTATTCTCATTGTACAACTGTAGAATGTCAAAAAACATTCATAAAAACTGAGGCCTGTATACTGTATCAGAGCTTGGGCGAACTGGAATACATTTTTTAACTGCTTCAGGTCAATGGACCCTTTGGCAGGTCCATCAATATGACTCATGCTGTGCAGACAAGCTCTGTTCCAACCCACAAAACTTTGTTTTAAATTCTGGTCAAGGTGTAAAGATTTCCAAACATAGCAAATACCAGCCAAAATTACAAGGATGTGTGTTTAATATAATTTTCCATTCATACAAGCATCTTGGATTTCAATATTTGGCTCAGTGTGCAATAAATATATGAAGCTTTTGAATGAGAAAAGATATACAGTATGTGATGTGAAGTGAGTTACTTAATAATATGTTCTTTGTAAAATGTACCTATGTGCCAAAGTAAAGCAGTCATGAATTATGAAAACACAAATTATCAATTTTCCTTCTACCCCCTCAAACTCCTCTAGGTGACAGTAGAATATACTACAGTGTGCAGCCAAATTAATTACAGGCTTAAATCCCTCTGGAATTCTCGAAAGCTGTGCCATTATATTATTATCATAGCAAATTATCATTCGCTAAGTTTGTTAATTATCACCCTGTCGGCTGATCATATCCACATCACATCTCAAGTGTGAGATCTTGTGCAATTGGATCAACTTACACGCAGAGTATGAAAAGAATTTATGCCTGCACTCGTGTTAAGAGGCGATGCACACAAACTTTGATTTTTGAGAACATCAGTGTTTGAGAAGATTAATTTAATGACAGGATAATGTGGCGGCTGTCAAAACTTCTTTCAATATTTAAGCAATGCAGAAAGCTGTCAGTTATTTTGAAACATGCCGTGAAACACTGATGATCCTGGCAAGAAAAATTGCTTCAGCGTGTTTACAGAACATTTCAAAAGATCTGATGAGAGTTTGTGCAGCAGATTGGCACATGAGCTCAGTCAAGTCACAAACACTATTAGAGGAAACGCCCACCTACAGACAGGGTTTCTTCAGACATAATCTGATCAGTTGTGATCTACTGCACATGATAGAGGGTCCTTGCCAATAAGATATTAAATTACTGCACAACAAAAAATGTTTGAAATAACCAAAGTACAGCTGAAACAATCAGTCAATTAATCAATTAGCTGTCTGGCAAAATAAATAAATAAATAAAAGAATAAAAAACGCAACTATATTTGATAAACATTAATGCTGTTTTTAAATTATGTTGACAATTTTTTAGTTGTTGGAGTGTTTTTTTTTCTCTGGATTGAGTACTTTTTACTACTTTTAATAGGCTACTTTTAATACCTGCATGTAAATAAAGTTTTCTATCTATCTATCTATCTATCTATCTATCTATCTATCTATCTATCTATCTATCTATCTATCTATCTATCTATCTATCTAGAGCACACTTAAGTAACATATTAAATGCAGGACTTTTACTTGAGTATTTTTACAGATTTTAAAAGACTGGAATACTGCTTTCACCACTGTAAATAGAGTACAGTCCCTTACACAACTCTTACAGTATAACCCAGCCATATGCCCAGTGCCCCCCAAACACATGCATTTATGATAAAAGAAAAAACAATTTAGTATTTAAAACTGAACTGAAGGTGAAACTTATATGTGCTCTTTTCATAGCGGATACCCAGATTGTAGTTTGTCCAACACAGTTGCAGCTCTTGAACGCACCCTGGTCCTCTACAGGAAGTGGACTGACGCTGGCGCGTTTGTTGAAAACAGTCGTTGTTGACATGACACTGGTGGACAACCACACAGTAAACTAAAACTAACAAGCCTCGGTCGCCTTGATGAAGCCTTTTTAATCTGTTTTGACAGAGGGGGACGCAATACATTGAACATGGAGTTATCTCAACTTATAAAGAAAATAGGTAGGCTAACTAACGAGCTAAGCAAATGTTAACGTTAGCTTCGGAGGCTGACTTAATCTAAAGTGATGTTAAAACCCACTTAATATTAGCCGCTTGTTTGCTAACGTTAGCTAATATACAGTAGAAACTGTGTCTAGGTGTTTTTCTAACTGTAGGTTACTTTAACTGTATGCAGAGTTGTAATTAATGTTAACGCTAAAGTTAGCTTGGTAACCCAAGTTATTGAAACTTTGAACCTGCACACAAAGTTAGCTAGCTATTTACTAGCTTAAACACAACGTCGCTAACTGTGCTATAATGTCTCTTCTCGCCTTAATACTGTTTTTCTGCACACCTTAGGCCACTCTTTGGCGGAGATAAGAGTCCGAGCATTAAAGAACATCATGTGTAAGCTGGACCATTCCCTGATTTCCGTCTCTGATATCGTCCAAGAAAAGATGCTGTTTGTGTATCTCCTTGAATGGTTCAATTTCCCCGAGGTGCCGATGCAGGAGGAAGTTCTTGAGTTGCTCCTAACTTTATCAAAGGTAAGTACATTTCTGGTTAGATGATCGATACATTACCAGCTGAGTCCTCTGGTGCACAGTGGCTAGAGAGCAGCAGTCTGCAAACTGCCAAAATACAATGATGCACTTTAAATGTTATTGTGGCTTTGGATTTTGGATTTGATTAAGCTTCATGGCACCTCATGCATACATAGTGTACTTAGTGGTCCAAAATGCATGATTTAGGGGACAAATTTGTTTTAATATGATATAATATCATGTATTATCATCATATAATGTAATAAGTGTCATTTAGAACAGGGGTGTCCAAACCTTTTTCAATGGGGGGACGGTTTAGATAATATGAAAATACCCTGGGTATGAATGTGTATGAATGTCCTGCCATCATGAAGGGAATGAAAAGAAATACAAAGTATTACTTGCTTGATTAACCAGTTTTGGGTATCATGCAAGAAACTACATGTACATATTTTCTCATATTTTTGCTTATAACCAGGATTTGTTCTTATTTTATTAGTACCCTTTGATTTTTGGGATTCACCAATGTTTTCTAATTTAGCTTGTAAGAAAAAAAAGTTTGTGGTCCAGAGCACTCGTACCAGGATAGGAGAAAAACATCTTGCTTTCACATTTCACTAATTGTTGTCCAACATAAGGGAAAAAAATATGTTTTATATTTGAGAAACATTTAAAAAAATGCATTTATATTTACATTAACATTTAATGACATTTAGATGGGGTTTAAGGGGTATTATAATGACTGGAATATTACATTTCAGGGGTAAATGGATACTACTATATTTGGTCTATTGATTCCAATTACTGTAATTTCAGTGACTGTGTGTCCCTCTGCTGACCAGAGCTGAACTGTGATTAAGTACATTTACTCAAATGTAGTACTTAAGTACAAATCTGAGGTTCATTTTACATTACTTGATTATCGTAATCTCATTCCACTTTCCATTTCTACCTCACCACACTTCATAGGGAAATGCTGTACTTATTACTCCACTACTATTATTAGATAACTACTTCATAAATTAATATTTTTTAACGCAAACCAAAAATTAACAACAGCTGTGCAGCTGAAACAATGAGTCAGTTAATTAGAAAATTAATTGGCAACTATTTCTTTCGTGTTAGTCATTTTTCATGCAAAAAAACATTTTGTGGTTACAGATCTCATATATATTGTATGTATAAGGAATTGCTGCTGCTGCTGTTAATTATTTCAATTATTGCCATTTAAAATCAATCTGAGGGTCTTTGTGTCAGACACCATAGTTAACAGCTCTTTCAGGAAAACACTGATTTTTTTTAACGTGAAACTCCTTTTTTCTGTTTAACTGGTTTAAATCAAAGATTCTGTTTGTTTGTAGACCACTGCGTACAATTTTGTTCCCGATAAAAAAAAATCTCTTGAACATCTTAAGTTATCAGGGAAAAAAAGGTAAGCACACATCAGCAGGTGGTGGGCTAGCAACCTGTCTGCGACATGCCGAAAAAACTAGGAGAAATACTGATTTATAATGTGAAACTGCTTTATTCAGTGTTTTAATCAGTTGTGATCAGGTCTGTTTGTCCTGTGGAGTAAGAGAACTCTGCAGATTAATTTAGCTCCCTGTAAAAACCTCCTGAACAATGAACACTAACCAGTCCTAACTAGGAGAAGTTTCGGCTAGTTGCAATCTGCAGTCTTCACTGCTAGATACCACTAACCCCCCTTAAACTCACACACTGGACCTTTAAATATGAGCAGGGGTATAAATGCAGCAACCTTTTGAAAGCAACACTCAGTGTGCTGCACCTAACATTAAACTGAACAACAGATTTTTCACTTCATGCCTTTTTATTTTGTTATTTCGTCTTCCAAGCATCCAAGTGCAGCCCAGATGCTGAGAGACGTTGGGGCGGTGGACTTCCTCACTCAACTGTCTCCTAATGTGGAACCCAGACTGCGAGCTGTCATCGATGGAACCCTGGACCAGCTGTTCCAGCTACCGGAGCTACTCCCCAGTCATGTAATGGTCTACGCCCATGGACAGCATGCTACAGCTCCAACAGGTGGTGCAAGTTGAAGCCAAATGATTGTTTGTTTTGATTCTGTCTTCTGCAAATGTTTATAATGTTATGTCAGAGAGTGGTGGGAGAGGATGGTGTGGGTTATCAAGTAGTTGCAGTATGTGAAGGAATATTTTAACAGATCTGGTGTCTCTGCTGTAGCACTGACAGTTGTTCCACCTGAGGAGCATGCTCCTAAAATGGGCTTTTTCCACAAGAGCATGCCGAGCCATACAGATGTACCACCTCAGAAGATAGCAGGTACCAGTATTTTAAATCCTTAGATTTCTTAGTGTTGGGTATTATCTTGATTTTTGCTCATACTTTTGTCTAAAGCGCACACTACCTTTTTTTCTATAAATGACTCCTCTGACATGTTTTATCCCTCTGTCTTGTGCAGTACACGAGTCTGTGAGGTGTCTCAAGTTTTCTGTGTTTCCATGGCTTATTTTGACAAACACGGACAGGCACATACTTTCATCCAATGAGAGGTGAGAGACAATAAATGATCAAATAAATAATTTATGCCCAGTTGAAATGCAGTGTTAAATTAACAAAATAATGACTGAAAAATGAGATATTCTCTGCCAATTTTTGGTAATTGACAGTTTATGAGTCCCACAAAGAAACAGGATAGATTTTTTTTTCATTTAGCTGTTTTTTAAACTTCACAGCAATGCACAGTAATGTTACATTACTGAGTATCTAACAGTAAAATAACATATCTCCGCTTAACTTCTATAACAGTTCTCTAAGGAGCATTAACCCCAACTTGGTGCGGACCGCATGTGAACTTCTGTGTGATGTCATAATGCAAGACTTTCCAGCTGAGATCTTCCTGCAAAGGCCCAGCATTATAAAGGTATCATATATGTTCATATATGGATGGAATATATGTATAGTATTGTAAAAGAGCATTTGTTTATGCTTGCCTATGCTGGTATATTTTAGAAATATGAAAGAAAGAAAAGATCAAACCTAAGATTATATCATACAGAAGGCACAATGTTTGCAGCTCCCATTATTTGCAGTCACAGGTTTGATCCCACGCTATAACAGGTATTGTTAGAATGACTGACATTTCTTTTCATCTTCAGGCACAATGGGTTTCCTCTAAATGTTTTAACGTCAACTTTAAAGGGATACCTTGCTGATATTCATCCAGCTTTGTAACATAACAACATAGGCAATATGTGTAAATGAACTGTGGTAAACATACATCTAGCTTACCAGCTCCAAGATCTCACTGCTCAGCTCCCAGCTTGAATATGGGCTTAATTTTTTGCTGTCTCTGGGGGTGTTGCTTGAACAAGACATTACTCTTTTGCATTTTTGTACACTTGCCACCACAAACAGAAAGAGAGGAGAAAACAGATCGAGAGAGAAAGAGAGACCTGCCCCTCTTTCTCTATTAAACACAGATCGAACTCAAAACAAACTGTAAAACTAGGAAGTGCTGATCAAGTATGAACCAATATTCTGTCACTGTATTCACCTAAAATTTCTTCTGAAACATTTTATTGCACTGTTTGGCTGCACCGTGACAATTTGTGAACAGGAAGGGGGCACCATATTGTTTTCTGAATTGTGAAAATGGAGGCTGAAAATACCGAGACAACAGTAGAACTAGGCAGCGCTGATCAAATATGAACCAAGATTGTCTTTCTGCTGTTACTGTGATACTGTGTATTTCTCACCTCAAATATCTCAGAAACATATTTTAGCTTACTGTGTAACTCTAAATCGAAATTGCTTGTTATAAGCTGGCCACCATATTGTTTCCTGTGTCAAAACGGCCATGCTGGCATTGTATAATGTGGGAGTGTTTATCATCAGGTATGGCGCAGTGCATTCTGGTAGTTGCAGGTTTTCTACCTCTTTGACAAAAGCAAATGCCAACACCCTTTTATCATTTTTTTTCTGGTTATATAGTACCAATTTCAAAAGTTTGTGCATCTGTCTACTGCATATACAGCCTAGTCAAATGAAATAATCATCTCTCCAGCTATGAAATACTTCTTCAAGGGTACACTGAGCTCAAGTTAAGTATGTCGTTAAAAACAAATATGTCATTAAGTTGAGTTTTTAGTAGTTTCAGCGCCTTGAAGCAGGACATTAACTGTGGCTTTCAGTGCCATCATTTTAACTCAACAGGATGTATGAACTTAGTCAGTCTCAATGCTTGTGTGCAAGGCAAAATCCTGTATTTGATTAGCACTGTCTCGTTTTAAAAAAGGCTGGCTTGTTTCTGACTCTAAATTTTCTTAATGCTTGATTTAACTTGGGTGTCCAAGGAGACAAAATTAAAGATGCTACTGAAGAATTTCAATGCTTGTTTATTTTCTGCTGGTTCTCATCTTGCTCCTCATAATGTTTGGTATTGTTTATTCACATTAATTAGTTTATGGGTGTTGTTTTGAGTGGCCTCTGCGGCCAACAGAATGGAATTTACCACCATAATGGAATTTATGGGATGGTCACTCAAGCCACTGTCAAAATAATAACCTGTCAAATGGTGTCCTTGAACAAAACACCAATTTATAATTCTGTGTCCCTGATCTTGGAGGAGGTTGTGGAGGCCTCTGGAGGCGCACTTTGCTTGAGCAGGCACTAGATTGCTGTGAGGATATTGTTTGGTCATGATGTACCTCTTGAAGGGTTTGAAAGTCCTTGATGGGATGTTTTGCTTCTTTCCTCTGAAGGTCTCTTTGGATAGCAGAGATTCTGTAAAAGAGGTCTGCAGGTTCTCAGACTGGCCTCATCCTGGCCTTGTTTGCTTTGGAGGAATCTAAACTGTCCTATGAATTCATTTTGGGGCTGACTGATGCAAATCAACAGTGAACTCCATCTTTTTTTTTTACATTCAACAGATATGCTCTCCTTCCGTCTTTGTAAAAAATCCCCACATTTTTATTCATCTATTCGTATCGTGTCAGCAACAAAGTGCATCTGTTGTCTGAGCTCCTCATTTCATTGGCATAGACGAAGTGTTGGAGGAGACATCATTTTGCCCCAATGAGCCACTGTGAGCATTACTATTTTGTTAATAAAGTGGTGCATTATGTAACATTGGTCTCAAGGCAGTATTAGCATACTGTCACCCAGCAGTCTCATCATCAAAAAGAAATTATTATGGGAGAGCGCTTGTCTTCTTGTGGCTTTACTTGGCCCTCCTTTGAGTTACTAGAGCTATTAAGCTAAATTAAAAAGACTTGGATTTAGAGACATGACATCATTAGCAGCAGAGGGCAGGGAATGTGAACTTGGAACAAATTGTTGCTTCAATAATTCAATTCCACTTGCCCTTTTATTTGGTGAACTTTATTACAACTTTTCTATCACTGTCCTATTTTAGGCTCTGTTTTGACATGGTCTTTGTGCTTTGTTTGTCTCAGCTCGGGCTCTGTTTCTTTTCTGTTTGTAAAGAGAAGCATAAACCAATATATTTACACGATCACAATATTATCGTAATTGTTATTGGTCATTATGTATGCCTTCAGTGAACCTTTCTATATGTCAGCTTCATTGTTATACTAATTCTTTGATATCCCTTCTGTTTTCAGAACCTCTTGTCCCTCTTGAGGCTGGGTTCAGGCAAATGTGAGGCAAGCTACCTCCACTTGCAGGCTCTTTCCTGTCTGCGGCAGCTTTGTGTGGGGCTAAGGAGGAGACTACGCTTTCATCAAGATCCAAGCTTCTACTCTACAAAGCAAGGTAGCACGCCTTCTGAGTTGCAGATGGTGATTAGTATTTTTCCAATGCTTATTCTGTTAGTGTACATGTGTTCCCTCATTGTGAAGTACACTTTTAAACAAATGAAATTATTATTTGGATGCAACGACGCACTCAGATTGAAATCATAGACATGACGCAACCAATTCCTAAAGCATACCAAATAAGACCAACACTACTTTACACTCTTTCATTTCAAATCATTGTAATTAAAGTAGATGTAACAGCTACTGCTAACTAATCCCAGTGATTAACTTCTTGCAATAGTGAATTTGTAAACACCACTATCATAATGGAAAACCCCAGTAATGAGTCCTTAAACCTGCAAATGAATTAGCATTTTAGCACCTCCTGTTCCCTCCTCTCAAACTTATTGGGTTCTTTGAATGGATTTTTGGTTAGAAGCCTTAAATAAGATCTGTAGTTAACACAAGCTGAAGAGACTTTCACATTTTGTTCTACAACAAATTTTGGCAGTAACTACCCCATTTGTAAACTTTAAAGTTTTTATGTGTCTTAGAAAAGACCTAAAAAGTGGCCAACTGAGACTACAAGTTTAGTAGTTAGTGTTGTAGTTAGTTTTAACCTAATATTACGTTTTTACTTTTAGCGATTGCATTTAGGCTTCCAGAGTCCTCAAGTGGTGTTCATTTGTCAAGATTATCTATCTGAAGAAAAATGTGTAAATATCATAAATGTTTGTTTACCACAGAGCTTATTTACTGCAATGATCCAAAATCCAATGGAAAAATCCCACAGGCTTTTTGATGAGGTAACCAGAGCGACATTAGCTTCTGGGTTGGCCTACAGATAAAAGTCATCACTGGGACACTCTATATTCTTTTTGCTTTATCAAGCAGATTTATGTGTATCTAATATGCAAAGATGTCCTCTTTTTTTGTTTTTTTTGTCCAGATCCAGTTTCCCAGAACTCGTCCTTTTCCCACTCCCAGGAGGTGCGAGGCACCCAGCGCTCCCAGGCCTCATCTCCAGGAGCAGAGTGCTCTCCTCGTCCCTCTGTGGTGGGGCGCACAGGCCAGAGAGCCAGGGGAGATGGCCAAGATGGAGATGCAGCTTCCAGCAGGTATGTATATTGTGCATTTTTAACAAAAGTAGTAGTAGATTGTAGAAGACACTGCATCATTTTTGGTACATCAGTTCTTGCTGTTCTTACTGTCTGAGGTATTGTTTCTTTGCATGTCTCTAGTTATGTTGGCAGGGAGCGCTGAGATTCCCTCAGTTTGGCTTTTGTGGTATTATGTTAGACTGGCTGCTTTGCTTGTAGAAATATCTTTTTGATATGATGCAGTATCGTTGTCAATTCTGTTCATCAGACCTTACACTTAACAAGAGTCTTATACTTTTTAGGAATTTGTGCACAGTAGGATTTTTTGTGGCTTTGATAATGACAAAATTGCTGGTGACACCAGCAACCCGCACACCAAGATAAAACGATGTGTAAAAGACTGTGGAGGACTTTAATATTCCGTTTAAATATGAAAAACTCCAGGAGCCCTCTAGTGGCTGATCTACAGTGTTTAAAAATCACTTCTGATTCCCGTGATGGCAGTTTTTATGATCCATCCCTATACAGCTCATACGTCACTTCTTGTGTATGAGTGGTCCGAGTACAGATCATGAATTTACAGTTGTCTTCCTCTCCTTGTCTGTGATTCATCCAGTGGCAGCTCGCAGAGAGGTGGAGCAGCAGTCCAGGCCCCCAGGCAGACGGCCCAGTCACCTGCAGACGTGGCCCACTTGGAGCTTCCCGACTTGGGGGTGGAAGATGTCCTTGAGCTGCAGTTACAGCAGCTCACTTTGGCTCAGTTTATAGTTGCCACCATGGAACATGCCATACCTCTGCTTAAAACAGGTAGGCATCATTATGCTCTTTTATGTAAAGCAGGGGAGATTTTAATAAATTATCTAAATCAGTCGCCACTTTCATTTTTTTTCCGGAGTAAAGATCAAGTATTGCAAATATCCCCTCACCTGTTTCCCTACATTGACTGTATCCTCTCATTATTTGATCCCGTCGAAAAAAAAAATCTCCCTCGCTCTTGCTCAGTTTCTCTCCTCCTCTCTTCTTTCTCAGAGGGTTCGCATGTGTTCCATCGTGTTCTGGAGCTGCTGTGTGACGCCGTCCTCCTGCTCGGGGACAGTGTTTGTGAGCTGGTCTGGGACGATCGCAGCCTGGTGGGGATGGAGCTGGCAAGTCAAAACACAACTCATGACAGCCTCTTATGTAGATGAATGGATACACTTCACTGAAAGGGGGAACTGGGTTGGCCACCAGACAATTTGCCACAGACACACAGGCATACGGTGCTCGGCTGTCAAGGAGAACTGTAGGCATGTGATTGAGCTGAATGAATTATATACAGTTACAAAGGCTTACCACTGGTTACAAAGAGCTTCTCACACATACATGCACATGTCTTGTGTGTACCCCTGGGTTTATCCAAGAACAGAATTGTTGGGTCTGTAAATGTCTCCATTTACCATGTGTATTAAGTCCACACAATGGATTGCGATAAACTGGTGAGTTTTATTTCTTACCACGCCGAGTCATTTGTTATCCTCCCTGACTGTTTAAAGAGTATGTTCTTATGCAGGAGGACTTATACACTTGTCAAGCCCAGGCCCCTCTGGCCCTCTGCTGTTTAATACATGCCCTGAGCCGTGCAGCCTGAGAACTGTTTTGTCATCTTTATGTGGAGAGCAGCTTTTGTGTGCCAGACCTCTAGGTTTTTCCTATGGGAATGGGCTGAACTGTTCATGCCAGTCGCAGCAATGCACAGGGCATCTACTGCCCCCTGCTGGTTCAATTCTTCTATTGTTCAATTTCTCCTCCCCTAGAACAAAGTGGCTGAGAATAGATTGTTCCAATTTATTCATACTGAGATAGGGTGGATCTGTATCTCGTCCCAAAATAACCCTGAAATCTGATTACATTCAATTCCTAACCCCTGGAACGAGCAATTTTTCTCCTGGCCCCCAGCCAAGCCACACAGCGCGTCGGTGTGTGTCTGTGTCTGCGAACATGCACGTGATGTGAGTGCATGCACGTGTGTTGCTGTGTTTGTGCGGCATGTGCGCTTTTGTCTACATTTCTGTCTGCGTGTGTGTTTTTAGAAGGGAAAGCTGCAAGGCTGCATGGAACTGTTGGGGGACATCCTGAGCTACCATCAGAGCTTTTCAGCAGACGTTCCCCACAACTGTCAGGTTCATCACAGAATGGCCTACACTGGCACTGCTATATTTACCATTAAACTCCTACGGACCATCCTCCCTCCTGAGAAGGTGTGTGTGTGTGTGTGTGTGTGTGTGTTCTTGTGATAAATCACAATACTTTCTTCATATTTTTCTGTCATTATTTAACTTAGCTCCTCTTCGTTACCTCGCATAGGCTAGTGACAATCTCCCAGAAAACACGGCAACAGCTATTTTTCACCTGTGCTTGGACACATCATTGGGAAGTTTATTACCCAGCATGCAAGAGACAGCAGTGGCCTACTTGGAGCAGGTGAACTCAGACAGCCATGACCTCTACAGGAGGGTGACCCGCGCCGCCCTCTGGATGGAATCTACTTGCAACTTCCTCAAGGAAGCACAAGCTGAGGTATGAGCTGCATGTCACATATTTACAGTGAGCACAAGTAGCGTTGCAGGCTACAGAAGTAGGGCAGACATCTTTTACAAATAAACAACCTACAGTTCTTAAATTATGAAACACTTTGACAAAACTGTAGCTAGCTGATGCCCCTTTAGGTTAAAGCAAAACCTGTGTAGCCCGTCACTCATATCTGCATTTTTGTGGTCATTCATTGTTTATTATTCCTTAAAGGGGGAAAAGAACTGGTTGGAGTTACTGGAGCTGGCAGACCAAGCCATAGACGGCCTCCCATTTCACCATCACTTACCCATCATCAAGGAATGTGTTCACATCTGCTCTTACCTGTATGTTAAAAATCTATATCTATAAAAATCTATAAGTCTATCACTTTTTTCCTGCATTTAAATATTTTTCGCTGTGCTCAACTGGGACACTTGGGAGTACGAGAGGAATTAAGTATTTATCTGATATAATTATGCACAATAGGGTCCAATCTTTTAAGGAACTGCAGGAAAAATTCATATTGACAAACCAAGATTTTTTTTTTAGATATTTACAGCTAAGACACGGGATTACTAAACATTTTGATTTACACTATAATTTGACACCAGGACCCTTTGAGGATATTCTGTTTAATGACAGAAGTAAGAAAAAAAATCTAAACAGTACTTGTTGCAAAAGTAGTATGATAAATGGAATATAGATCTTTATCTTTAAGAAGCAAACTCAAAATGGTACAAGTGTTTAAATCTCACCTACAGCATTAAAACAAGTGAACATTTAGAGTTAATATAATACAAACTAATGATGAGAACTTATTATACTAGAGACAAAATTAATGTTTTTTTATGCTAAATTCTTTTGGTCATCCATCACTAGGTGGAAGTTCGACCAGCCCAGCCCCCTCCTCCAAACAGAGAGCCAGAAACTTCTCCTCAAGCTGCTGTCCCATCCCTTACTGCCTGTCAGGACGGAAACATACGAAAGCACTTTAAACCTGGTCAAGGTCAGAGCGAGCCATCTAATCCAGACACTCAGTGTTTAAGTCAGACTTTGTAGGTTCATGGCTAAAATTATGGCTACTAAAGCCATAATGTGCGTCTGTTTGGTGGGGGAGCCATATGTAAATAAGTAGTATGAAGATGGATGAATGACAGATCTTTGACAGCATGCTATAAAAAACCCCACTTGACATTTGAAATCAGACTTCCTTTTCATTTTACTAACTGTCGTCTAGAGTACATGGCTACATTTAATGTGAACTGGAAACTCTTATAAGCAAGTGAGAGGATAGCGATAATTTATGATGTGCTTTGGTGTGATTACATACACCCCTAGGACTGCCTTGGCATCCAGAATGTGTCACGACAGGAAGGAGCAGCCTGCGGTGGAGTCAACTTCCTTATCCACCACAGGGTGCTCTATGAAATAAGTGCTTTTGGACTCCAGGATTCTGCAGAGAAGGTAGGCATGTGTGTGCTTCCTGTATTTTTATAGAACCAATTTGACTTATTGTACTCATCTCATCTATCTATCTATACTGTATAGTAATATTGTAGTGTAATGCACATGTTTTTATATTTGTACATACTTCCTGTTTTCTATTTACTTATGATTCTCTTAGCTTATGTAGATAAAGCAACTTTAAGATATCCTGATTTCCCCCTGGGGTATTTCTGATCCTCATTCAGATTTTTACACCTTTGCAGTAAATTCATTTTGGCTACTTCTTTAAAGTGTTGTTTAGGTCAGGATTGAAATCAAAAAACGAGAAATGCATGATGTTGGATTTTTTGCCAATATCTGATATGTTGGTATATAACAACTTATTTGATACCAGTACCAATACTGAAATTTCCACATTTTTGGAAAATTATGCATCTTTCTTCCCTGAATGCCCTGACTCAATATACCCTTTTATCTGTATGATTATACCCTGGTTTGCATTAATTTTTATAGGTATTTCTATTTAGTGAATTATTTTTCATCATCTGTTGATCTGCCTGTTTAATTTTTGTCATTTAGATTCTTCTTACATACTTGTAAATCTTTCAGATATGTTGTTTTTTTCTCCTGTGCTGTATCAATCATATCTGATTTTTTCCCTACATATTCACAGTCAATTAAAAAAAGTCGCTTAATCATATTTTATTATGATATTTTTCATAATCAGAACATTGGCTGATTCCAATATTTCATTTTAAAGTAAACATCGGCCAATAGCGATGAAGTGCCGACATGATTGTGCATCACTTCAAACAATGTGATCAATCACAGGTACTGAAGAGAGGAAATGTACACAAATTTCTCTCATCTTTTTTGAAGTTATTGTACATTACTTAAAGGTCATGCTAACTTGTCAGGCTTCAACAGTGTAATGTAATTCAGATGTTTGAAAATCTGTCACTTACAGTACTTGCTAGTAAACATTTTGTCAGCGGTGCCTTTGTGAATTCAGCAGTTTACCTGTGATCTATAGGTGAACGTCGCTGCCAAGGATATCCTGCTATTCCTGCTCAAAGGACGATTGATGATGACAGCGTCCACCTGGGACAGATTCAATGAGGCACTTTACCCGGTCATGCCCATACTACAGGTGTTGTGCTCTCTACAGAGGCTGTGTTGTATTTGTACCGCAAAGCTCGTAAAGCGGCATCATCTTTGGAGCTTATTATATTACTTTCATGGAGCGGAGGGGAAGTGGTGTTACTCTATGTTCTCTACAATCAAAAACAACTATGATCAAAAGTTCAATTTTAGCGCTCTTGGACCACAAAGACTGCATATTGAGCTGCCAGTGAGAAAAAAAATGTAGTTATTCTCTCATTTACATATTCTGTGTTATACTGTTTCCTTTTCTGGGGAAAAAAACAAGCTTTTATTAATTGTTCAGTTTCAGGCAACAGAAAGCCTGGAAATTCTTCATGAATATACATGAGATTTTGACTAGGCTGTCAACAGTGATTTAATTCAAGGAGGCCATTTAGAGATGGGCCCCGCCATGTCAACAAGAGACGGAATGAAACCACCCATAATCAAAGCAATGCATATTTTATTTACTGTTGTGCTGCTTAGCTGGAATTCCCCATTGTCTGCTCCATTGTCTGCAGAGGCAGTCTGAGAATTGTGTGTGTGTTTGGGTTTCCGTGTGTGTGGCAGGGTTATGCCTGCACTGAAGATTCACTTGGAAACTGTGTCCTGCTGATAAGTGATGTGTCGGACGTGGCAAGAGACGATGCGTCTCCAATCACAACCAAGCTAAAAGCAGCGCTCCGACTCCTTTTCACCAAACAACCCACGTGAGTTTTGTCTTTGTCAATGTTTGTATTTGTTTCACTCTGTTTGTTTGGGTGTTACATGCCTGCCCAGATGTGTTTGCATATCAGCGATGAGTGTTTGTGTGATCGCATGTTTCTTCTGTGCCTTTGAGTCTGTCAAAGTCTTTGATTAGTTTGACGTTGGGTCTCAGGGTTTTTTGTGAAGCAGACAAACTCCTGAGGGTCTAAATATTCTGCTTTGCAGCACGTAATGTGATGGACATATTACCACTGTCTGTCCCTGTCAGCTGATGTTCTCATCAACTTGTCTGAGTGCTCTGTGAGGCCTGTGTAAAACAGCTATCCAGTCCCAGCCTATGAATATTGATAGAGATAGAAATTAACACCAGGCAGACACTGGGCAGGAGACAAGCTCTGGCAAATTTTGGCAACCGCTAATAAATTTGTCTGCCCTGCCAGCCATTTTTTTTAACAATCAATCACCATTTGGATGCCATCTAAAAAAACCTCCTCCAAAAACGCAAGTAACATTTTAAACCCTGTATTAGTATTTTAATGCAGACAGGAGGTGTGTTTTTCCTTGAATAGAGCTCTTTTATGGTGTTTTTAATCTGTACTTAAAACAGTGTGATTTTGAATTATTTAACTCCAAGTTTTGCATAAATTCTGCTCATTATTAACAGTGTGAGAGTAGCAGCAGTGCAACAAATCCTGCCCCACTTAACCAGCCATGATGATGCGAACACAGCCAGACCAGAGCTGGATCAACCAGTGATCTCTTCGCTTCCAAATCTCTTCTGCCTCAGACACCCTTTGGACATCACACTGGACACCAGCAGCAAGTCTGTCTTAAAGGTATACATTCACACACACTGAAAGAACAACACACTTGCATACAATTCTGAACAGGCAGATTTATGTGCTCTCTCAATATATTTAATGGTGGGTAGGCGGAGTCGGTTGAGAAGCTGTTTTGTATCCTGAACTCAGACACTGTTGACATCTCCCTGAGAAGATCAGCTGCAGAGCAGCTGTCTGTCGTGCTACAAGGTGAGCTGTCCTTAAAATACTAACTTTAATGTACAGTATTTCTCATAAACTCATCTATGATATTACTTTTATACATTTCCATGATGGATCTTGTCTCTGACAGGATAATACCTCTAAACCATCCCTAAGTCTACCTCTGTGCATTTTTCTGTAATAGCTGGGTCGTTTCAGATCGAAGTGTTCATGTAGAGGAATATTTTAACGAGAAAACACTGACTACTCATACTTTGGGCCCATTCTGTACCCTACAAGTACTTGCAACTCTGTAAAGCGGATAGTATTATTGCAAAGTATGCAAGCAGAATGTTGTCACTAACAATTCACATCCCCCTAACAGTTGATATGAGAATGATTTTGAGTTTGATATTCCAAAGTGAAGTATGGTGCCTGAATTTTCAACCACATTAAAAGAGGTTTTAAAGGCCTGAACAGGGTGCTAGATGCAATTTTATGGACTTGATAAAAATTTAAAAAAAAACAACTATAAAAGTTTGTGTGATACGTGAGAGGTCTTTCCTTGTGAAAACTACAATTTGCAATGAGTGCGGCAGAGTGTGTGCCCTCCCACCGCCATATGTTTTAGGCAAGCGGGAAAAGCAAATAGTTTATGATTATGCAAATGTTTATTGTCAGCACATTGAATTGTTCTCTTACTTCCCTGCAGACACAACAATGCACCCAGTGCTGAAGAATCTTGGAATAACAGACAAAGTCATTTCTTTCATTATGGGGAGTGTGAACGGCAACAAGGTAAAAAACAAACCTGTTTTGGTAAATTGATGAATGGATGTGTACTGAAGGAATTGCTGTTGAAGCCAAATAAAACAAACCCCCAATCTCATAAATGCAGTTCCATGCACTCTCGTTTGCGCACATGTCCTCGTTGATGTGTGCTCATGTGAGTACATGAGTCGCCAGCGGATGTGGAGGAAGCCCACCGAGGCGTGCATGATAGAAGGATGAAATGGCCTGTATTAATGGTGTCAGACAGGCCCTGGTCAGCAGTGATTTTTGCCCTCTAGTTACTGCAGTCTGCTGATCATTCCCAGGCCTTGAATCAGAAGCTGCTAACAGGGGTAATCGTCCAACATGTCCGGCTACATGGAGGTGAAGGGACAGGGCCACAGACTTGTCTCAGCTAACAAGTGTGTATAAGAGGGATGCCTGCAGGTTGTATTTGTCCCAACCGTCCACCGCCTGCAACCTGCGCAATCACAGAATTTGGGCTCAGCTTATTTGAAGAGACAGTAAAGAGACCCCGTGCATTTGTATGTGAGAGACACAAAGCAAGAGGAGACAGAAAGAGAATATGTGTGTTTGTTTGTGTTTTCGCTGCAATTAAACACTGCATGCGTATGTTGCTGTTCTCCCCAGAGCTTCGATTGCCTGCTGGAGCCTTGTGTATGTATCCTGAGGAAGCTGGTGTATGCTGATCCATCTCTGAGGCACAGTCTGGCACATCGCAACCTCCTGCTCCTCACACTGCTCAGGGGTACGTTCACAAGACAACTCATTAAGTAACAGCTCTACACGTCGCGTTGTGTAGCTCAGGGGCACATCCTCAAAAAAAGAACCCCAAAAAAGATGACAAGTCATCCATTGATGCATAGCTTTTAACCATGTTGTCACACTGCGGTAAGTGGCATATTAGTATGATGCAACTTGTCGTCATGGAGCTTATCTCAGCGTGATTTGGAGCTAAATTATCGCTCATTACGCATTAGGAGACATTTAATTAAAATTATAACATCTTGATTGTGACAACCTGAATATTTGTAGGTTGTTACTGCACAATGTCTGATTTAGACAGAAATAAATGTTATTGGGAGGTTTTATGCATAAAATATGTGCCAGGTGTTTGTTGTTTATTGTTTATGTTATGTATGCACAGCTCAGTTTAAATCACTCACTTGTTGCGTAAGACGCCAAATTTCAGTGTTATAAAGCTAATGTGCCGTGGAAGTCTAATTGAGGGTTTCCAAACTACACTTTTGAAATGAGTCTTTTAAGTGTTGAGGCTTCCCACAGTCATGAAATTCCTGGAAAAGTCTCATTTAGCCACTTGTTAGCAGCCATCTTTTTTAAGACACATAAAAGTTTCAAAGGTCAAAAGTGGGGTGGGCCTATTTCCTGACATATTTTATGTCGTAGAACAAAACGTGAAAGTCTCTGAAACTTGTGTTAACCACAGACCTAATTTAAGGCGTTTAACCAAAACCCTTTCAGAAAACCAGTTGACTTTGAGACAAGGCAAGTTTCATTATTGGACCCTGTAATCGCTGTATTATCCTAAAGTCTCAAAATTAAAACTACTTAAATAAAGTCATTGAAATGGGGTGGAATATTATGAAAAAGTTCATAAAACACATAGGAACCATAGGAACCTCTAATGGCAATTCAAAGTTTATCATATAGGTCTACTCATGAGGTTGAGTGATAAATTTAGGGTTTTGGTTGTTCTCTAAATTGTCCATGTTGTGTTTTCGTTATAGCATCCTTGATAGTGAAGGAGAACAGAGGCAATGGAAGTGAGATTGCTGTCCTGATGAGTTTACTGCTGTTTGATGAGACTGCCAGCATTGAAATATGGTGAGTTTATTTCTTCTCTTTGAGCTTCCCACGCCTCTAAAAAAAGGTGCATCTATTCAGCATTTTGTTGCACTCCCTGTATTTTTGTATCATATCAGGTCAGACAAATCCAACCTAGATGTGGCCCTCACACCTTTCTCCCTGCCGCTGACAGTAATACGCAGGTAAACGGAGCTGTAAAGCTGTAAAGTTCAACAGTTCAACAACCTAATTTGGGTCATGCTTTCTTTTAAAGGTCAACAGCACTTCATAAGCAATATAAGACTGTTTACTCCTCTCCAAATTTTCTACCAGGTTTAACATCCCATTTCAAGCAGCGATGCATCACGCTGTCAGCCCATATTGCTGTGTCCTGCCCCCTTCCTCTGACCTCCTGACCCTGGCTCCCGCCCGCCAAGCCCTGCAGGTGGCCTGGAATACTGCATGGCATTCTGGGATAGACAGCCTCCTTGAAGAGCTGCTTGATCAAGCACCCAAGGATCCTGAGTAAGAAGCTTAATGTTTGTCACTCTTATTCATGCAGTCAGGTTGTTAGCATGGTCTCTATCTCTAGAGTCTAATGCTGCGTTCCACTCAATGTTAGAGGTCAGAATATTCCAGTTAAAATTTACGACTCGCGACTTCCAAGTGTTCCAGCTGCACATAACCAAACATAAAGACAGAACATGACAGACAGTGATGAACCGGTGTTTGTGTGGCTAGTACATGGACAATTGCACCATCAGCAGGGCCGCCTCCTTATATTTTTATAATATATTAATACTTAATAGTGATATTATAAATAAATACTAATATTATAATACAAAATACTAATATTTTAACATCAATTAACATGCAGAGCAGGTTTTACCATATGACAGTGGATGTATTTTTTAAATCAAATACATGAACATATACTTTACGTTGCCTTTTAGTTGATTTTTTAACATTTACAATGTGTGTCCCGTGCGCCTCGGTGGCCTCTGTGGCCTCTGTGGATGCTGCCATTCTTGTGTGACGTCAGACTGCTGAAATTGGGGTACATGGTTTTGCCCTGAGTTCACAAGTAGGAACTCTGACTTTGAGTGACGTTACATTGTACTTTTTCCAGTAGGTCAGAATATCTCGACTTCCAACTTTGTATGGAATGCAGCATTAATTGTAGTTTGTCTGTGTAAAAAAAAAAAAAGTTATAGACCAAGTTTGACTCTGCAGTATTTTACCAGATAGGCCTTAGGGGGTAGAGTGGGGCTGGTTACGTCAGAGGTTTCATCACTATTTTGTTTTTATTATTGATTTAATTGACTCCACAAAGACATATGGAACATTGATTTACACTGAGAATATATATACTTTTCCAGATTTTTGTATTTAACTAAATTAATATCAGTCTTGTAGATTTAGGAGGAGAGTGTCCTCTCTGACAGCCAAGATGGGTTACAGTTTGTCTGTCTGTGCTTGTTGGGGGCTGCAGCTGCATCAGCAGGAAAGCTGCGAGTGATCTGTCCTGGACAAGCTTCCATCAGCAGAGGAGCTGCTAGCATCCTTACTGCTGTTGCCAGATTCCGTTTATGCGTTGCATCAAGAAATGCAACTATTTTGGATTGATTTTCACATTTGGAGCCATTTTTGTTTTAAGGGAACTTGCTTTTATTGCACGTTAATGACAGCAAAACACAGCAAAAACACTGAGCTTAAATGAAACAAGTGCACATACATTTGTCCAAACGGATATTAGGTGTTCATTTTGGAATTTGTAAAAAAATATATATTTTTTGTCCTGGTGGCCTGCAAAGCCTGCACAAAATGGAGACACTATTCTATCGAAGTTGTCTTTCACTGTTGAATGAGATAGGTTAACTACTTTTTGGATAAACTGAACAAAACAATAATTTCATAGCAGGATATTTTACTCAAAGAAAGTTGTGCTACCTATCACTACTGTACAATGTTCCACCTTGTGGAGATTTTAGCAAAGAATTCGTGTGAGAGGCTTAGCATCTTGTGTTTCATCTGTCTTCATTTACCTCTAATATGACCTAATGCAAAAAGATGAGAATGTCTCTCAAACAGTTTTAACCAGCTTGATTAAAGCAAGGATTTCTAAAGCACACTACGAATTTATCAATCCAGTCAGTTTCATAAAGTGTTATAATTGGGAGAAGAGAACTTGTTTGATATGTATTAGTCGGTGAAAATTGAGAGGTATCTTCCTTTTTGTGTAAAGTCCAACTTTGTGATTAAACACAATAGAGATAAGAACATGTGCACAGTTTTTCATCATTTTTTTACATCACTTTTTGTCAGTTTTCTTGCATATGTTGGTTTTGAGCTGATATGATGCATGTCTCTACAAAATTCAGTTACAAGTAATTCTCAGAAAACATCCTTTTGGATGTTCTCATAAATGTCTCATCCCTCCAGATTGGTGATCAAATATGTTTGTTAATGCAGTCATCAGTATGCCTCTGAGGGTGCTAGTTATTCAACCCCTTTTTTTCGCACATCAGTAGTCATGTAGTCTGATCTGGAATATATCTTCTTTTAACCATTTACATTTTGTTCCCCGCAGATTTCATCCTGACTTAAAGCTGTCAGACGCACAGGTTCTGTCTCTGCAGGCGGTGCACCTTCCCACTGCGCTGCAGGACTGCATCAAGGCCATCGTCACGGCAGCAGGACACAGCTCAGTGACCTCTGCCCTCTCAAGGCTCAGCCTGTATTTACTGATTGACCGACTGGCCCTCCCTCACAGCCCCACCCACAGCTGCAGAGACACCCTGCAGTCCCTCAGTTGGCAGGCAGCAGTCACCAGGTATACTGCAAACACATTCAGTTAAAGATTCATGTAATTAGCTTTACATGCCAATACCCAGTCAGTATGTCTTGTTAGGGTTTATGAAATGATGGGAGGTTTTATTTAATGACAACAACAGTATGTCACTATTATTACTGCTGCTGCTGCTGAGCAAAACAGTGCTTCTTGCTGCGAACTTAATGTTTTTCCATGGCTCAGTGAGCTCAGTATGGCTTTGTGTTTTTGTATTATTTTGAAGAATTAACATGAATTATTAACCTTAAATACCTTTTCTAAATACCCTTTCTTTCTTTCTTCCTTTCTGAGGTAGGTAAGGTAGGTTAGGTAAGGCATTAACATAGCAGTAAGCCACTTTGTGATGTAAAGAGTTGAGTAATTGTGTCCTTAAAATGAACTCACACTCTATCTTTGTTTTCTTGGAGCGTCTATGCCTGTTTTTGTGGTAGACGGTCCGGTCGTGCACACATGTTCGTACATGTCAGTCGCTGTGAATCACCACTGCCCTTCACTGCACTCATATGGCGGTTACCGCTGATATCGGGATGATGCTGTTGCTGCAGCATAGCGCTCACTTTCCGGTGTCCCCCTGGTTAACATTGTTTGCTCAGTCATGACTGTGTTAACCTTGTTAGCGCTGTTTATTGAATAAGCATCAGTAGCTGCTAACCTCTGGCTCAGAGGACTAAGTGCAGAGTATGCTACGCTAGACTCTGAGCCATTGATATGCAGTGAATGTCACATACAGCTCCTTTAAAGGTTCCCAGAGGAAATATAAAGAACGTGATGATATGTGTGAGAAATAGATTGAGCAAATTTAATTTTAGATCCTTGATAAGTGTGTACATATTGTTTTTTTGCCTCATCTTGGTATTACCCTTAAGTTTTTTTTTTCGCTAGACATTTTATTAATAATTATATTTCTGTTTTTCAAAACACTTTAATAAAATTCTCACAGGACAAATGTAATTATTTTAAAATTACACTATGCAGGATTTTCAGTTACTCTGTGTGAACATCGTCAGCAAAAGTGGAAATAAAAGCCAACCCCAGATCCAGAATTGGCAGTTCACCTTTTTTCATAGCTGTGTCTCTTAGGGGCGTGCTGCTTATGGTCTGACACCTGCTTGTTACTTGTATTTTAGTTTTTTATAAAGCCCTGACCTCAAAGCACTGTAGGGGTATACACCCATATACACCCATAAATGTCCCAAATACAAAAAAATAAGAAAATCAGGCAGAGACTCCGCAGAAAAAAATGCCACAAACTTCTGGCGGGTTTTAAGTGATAATTGTGAGGGGTTACTTCTGTATGAATCTATTCTTGTTTTTTGTTTGGTTTTTTTGCACATAGTATACATTTACACAAATGCACATAGTATACATTTAAATTACAATAATGGTTTTGAACCTCTTTTTTTAAAATTTCCTCTAACTTCTGTATTCCTAAAGCTATGCAAAAAGGAAAAATTATTAAAATGTCTGACATCAGTAATAATAAAGAAAACGAGAGAAAGCCTCCAATAAAGCACATTGAAGAAGGTCAATTATTTGACCTGATCCCATCAGTTAATCACCACCCCTCTGCCAAAGTCTAGGTTCCCATCTTTTGTAATAGCATAATGTGTGTGTAATACTTTTAATTTGTATATATTACGTTAATATTCCCACTGCACAGTGATTCACAACAGAATTAGAATAAGACAAAGAAGAAAGAGATGAATGGATAGAACTTTACTCATAAATAATCTAGACATATAATAAATATGAAGTTATTACAGAGTATTTTCCTTTCTGCCACGCTTGCTTCCTTTTGTCGTCACGGTCTCTGTTTCTTCCTCCCTACAGGTTTCTCCAGGTGCGTCCAGCTTGTGTTGAGGATGAGAGGTTGCTGGTGGGCATTGTTGCATTTCTGAATGCCTACTTCAAACAGATGCACACTGAGTCTGAATCTGACCCCGAAGACAAGGACCTGCGCTGGATACTGAAACTGCTTCTCAATCAGGTACAAATATTTTACACTTTATGCTCGTGCATGAAAGAAAAACCTCCCTACTGTAGTCCTGAATTTCTTTTTTTTAGGTTTTGGCTTAAAGGGTCCATTAAATCCAAATTGATATCTAAGCTATTGTGGTAAAGATAAAAATCTTGTGTTCTACTGTACTGTAGTTTGCCTTTGGTGTGTGTTTGTGCTTGTAAAATATGAGTGTGAGCATCTCTGTTAGCTAGTAATCTGGTTAGACTCTCTCCTCTCCAACACAGAGGGTATATACCTGTAATCAAAGCTTGAATAAATCACACGCCGTCAGACAAGCCAAACATATTACTCTTTACGACAGAAAAATAGTATCACAGCGTAGCACCTCAGACCTGCGGCAGAGATTTTTTCTTGAGCTCTTAAAACAAAGTTGGATTCATATTTTTTGCCCGAGGAGAAGAATCACCACCACACTGTTTTAGCAGTGAGAGCTACTTTTAGGATTTAATCAGTCTCACCTTGGCTTTCTCATTAATGTGTGTGTAAACAATAAGCCCTCCCCTGGCAACTAAAGCAGACTCAGATTGAATGCCTAGTAGGGGTGAGCAGCTCTGCTCTGCTCAGACTTTTCTGTAATTACTGAGCTGTTTCAGGAACATCTGTCGCTCTCTACACTTATAATAACTGTGTGCTGCATGTGCAACAAGAAATTCTGCATGTTTAGTGCTGCTAGAAATGGGTTTTGCAGGGAGAGATGGTTGCTCGTAAGAAGGAGGTGCTTGTTCAGATATTTATGCCTATTCTTCATCTTCCCTTCATGGGTCAGTTTGTTTGTATTTAGAAAGTTCAGCACATAAAATTCATTTTGCAATTAAAGGGACTAAAGAAATATGAGAAGGCATAAAAAAAAAGCAAAACAACCAACCTAACCAAAAACAAACCAATAAAAAATGTTGCTGTCAATACATCCATCAATCATCCAGGAGACCGCATCCCTTCTTAATCTGCTGCTTGGTGTGGAGACACAAACTTCAGCTCAGAGCCCAGGGGAGCTGGAGGAATTGAAGAACCATGTCAGCCAGCGACTGCAGAGAGAACTCACCAGCTTCTTTAACATCTTACTCCTCCGGCTTGCACACACCACTGACAGGTAGAGTGATTTTACCCATAAAATGTGTGACACAGCAGGAAGTCACAAGACGGGCAATACACACAGTTCTTTATTTCTTTCTGTCTTTTATACAATCTAAATATTAGTTGTAAATGTCATTTTACATTCATTATTTCATTTTTTTTCACATTATAATACTAGAATGTGCAGGGATTTGTTTTTATCTGCTCAATAAAGTAGTAAATTCTGTATGAACAGGAACAGCTCAGGGCCACAGAGGCACAGTTGATCTTCAAAGAGTATTTCTGCTCATTATATACCACAATATATTCTCGAAAAAGTGAAAACATAAATAGAGCTGTAATTGTGACTATGTTAGTGTAAGGGAAAGGTGAATTCACTCAGATGTAATGTTATTCACCCTTTCTGTGGGGTCAGAAAATTGATTAATATCATCAGGAGGAAAGAAGATAGTGGAGTGTTCTTTCACTGCAGGGGTAGGGCTTATTGAAGTTCATTTGCGATGGAAATCCAACTAGCTTAGTCATTTAGAACATGAAAATGAATGCCAAACACATAAAAAACCCAGAGGCTTACGAAAAAGAATTGGAATGCTAATTGTCAGCGTTATCTTGTCTTTCTTCCTTTCCCCTCTTGACTAGCCTCCTGTCTGTGTGTGGTTGCTTGTGTCTTGCTCTTTCTCACTCTGTCCTTCCCTGTGTGTGCAGGCTCTGTCTGGCATTAGCAGGGCCCTTCAAGAGCCAGCTGGCAGTCCGTTTGCTTCAGAGCCTGCGGGTGTCTGATGCCCCACGTTTCTATGGCCTTCCCAGCCTGGAGAGGACACTGCAGGGCATGGTCAGCCTGACTGCACAGCCTGGCTGGAGCTCCCACTGCTCCGACCTGGAGCCCATCTCGCTCTGCTCCAAGTATCTCAGTGGGCTATTAGAGGTGTGTGTGTGTGTGTGAGAGAGACGTGTGAAGTCCTGTGTCTTTATAGTATGTGTGCATATGTTCATGTGTTGCACGGGCATATGCAAACCTCCTACCCTCTCATCAGAGGTGAGACTGCCTACAGAAACCAATAAAAGGAAAAAGCACATTACTTTCTGAGGAATTAATTAAAATTAAGCAAAATGCAGTTACGGGACATGAATTGCAATAGGTAAAAAATCTCATTGATTAGATATGCCACACTGTGAAGATGCTGATGAGATTAATCAACCTTGCCTATTCCATCTGTTCGGTTGTTCAACAGCCCATAAAACAATAGCGTAACACGATGTAGACCAGCTTGCGCAGCAGTCCTCAGCACAGAGGTGTCCAAACTTTTATTTTTGATTGGGAATGAAGACCCCGATGGAATAGACTATTCTGTTTACACAGTACATCCTTGTTCATTTGGTTTGTTTTAATGGGCAGCTTTCATGGGCATAAATTAAGATTGCATGAAGATTGAAGGTTAATTTCCTTTTCAGTCAAGATCTCTGGTGGCTACTTTGATCTCAGTGATAACAATCAGATACCTGAGCATTTCACCCCTGTCCTCTCAACCCTCTGACCCACCTCTCACCTGATTCTCCTGGCACTCTTGGCCCCCTAAAGCTCAGCAGGCCTTGGGCTTCTCTTTCTTCATCTGCTCTTCAGTGCAGTCCCACATCCTGATGGCACATCAAAGCAAAATAATTAGTCTCAGCTGTATTTAGCTTTCCTTTGTATGCATGCAGCGGGGTGCATGACAAGCATACAGTAATCGCTTACTCAGAGACAAGTGCTTATTTAGTGCAGTCATCTTTGCCAGAAACAGGCAATCACCACAGACTGTATTAAAATGATGGTTGTAGCTGCAGTGACGTCACCCATTGATTTGAAGCCTTGAATTTGGCAATGCAGCTGTCACCATCTCAGGTTTTTGGTTTTTTTTTGAGCCAGACGTGAGTATTTGGACAAGAGGGTAGAACTGTGGAGCAAGGAGTGGATCTGACTCAGACACTGTCGTGTCGCTCGCAGACAGTTTTTACTCAGAGTGGCCTTCCCTTAAATATGCGTACCTTAAAGTGTTAATAATATGTAAATGGGTGATTTATAGAAAAATTCAACACACATACAGTGGGGATATCAGATAAATTAGGCTGTATACATGTATAATTCAGCTGTAAATTTGGGCATTTTAGCATTTAAATTTGTGGGGATTGATTAACTTCTGGAGCCAGCCTCAAGTGACCATTCAAAGAACTGCATCTTTTGGCTCTGCCTTGACTTTATTTATCAGCCTATGAAGTTTCCCTTTGGTGATAACGTATGAAGCTCTATCCTGCAACAAAGACAATGTTGTTTGTAAATGAAAATAATTAACGAACGAATGCATTTTGTTTTGCGAATACAAAACATGCTCATCAAACAAATACACAACATATTTCTATTTCCATCTTTTGAGAAATAAAAATTCTTTTTATCCAGAAAAAACAGTAGCCTTTAAATAAACCTAATACTGCCATATATATATATATGTGTGTATGTGTGTGTGTGTGTGTGTGTGTGTGTGTGTGTGTGTGTATATATATATATATATATACATATTTGTACTTGTAATGCATGTTGTGTTAGTCTCTGAAGCATGATCGGTACATTTTGTATTTGTGAAACATAATACATTAGTTTGTTAATTACATTTTTCATTTGCTAAATACATTTTGTTTGTTAGTAAATCGTAGGGCAAGTTTTGGCTTCATAATAATCCCACTTATTGTACCATATCCAAATAATGCGCAGTTCTGTCAGCTATGTCTTTGCAGAATAAGAGTGGATGTAAAACAATAAAACATGCACAATTGCGCTGCAGTTCTCTTTAATTCAGTATTCCAAATATGTCCTTTATACAGGTGATCTCCTCATTTTATGTTGAGTGGGGAGGCAACTCCATGTCTTTTATGGGGAAAGGTGTGACCAAGAATGCTGTCATCTGCTTGCTTCATCTGTCCCATGAGATGATGGTCGAAAACGAGGACAAGGCAAGTGTCAACAGTGTTATGGTGCTGTGAGGGCGCTGATTAAAAAGAAATGAAAAAAATAGATGTAAGCAGTGAAAGTCTGTGCCCCTGACAGCCAGAAACTAGACTACTTAGTATTAAAACATTTTGTAATGTGACTGAAACAATGTTTTTCTCTCTCTCTATTTTGTCTGCATCAGGACTTTATATCCCAGTGGTCTTTGGGGAATGAGGCAGCTGCAGAGGAGGCGAGTGCCTCTCAGCTTGGTTTAGCCTGGCTCATCCCGCTGTGGGTCGATCGTGATCAAGAGGTAAGGAAGTCATAATTGCATTTAACGTGTTTGTAAACTATATACAGTAACAGACACTCATATTTAGCTGTTCACTATTCATGCTTCAGCTCAAACTTCATAAACTCTTACTGTCATAGAATGAAGTTTCTAGATGCTTGACTTGTGGGACAAATGAAACCCATAAGAGTTGCACAAGAACTCACAGACAAAAAGAAACACATGACAGCTAGTCATACCAAATTCTCTGTCTGTCTCCGAAAATAAGTTCTCACACAAGTCGGTCTAAGAGGCTCCCTTGACAAGGTAGATTCTGTCTTTGCCATCATCAATTTAAATGCTAGTCTAGTGTTATGAATAGGCAGCACGGCCAAATTCACACTTAATATTGCTACACGTAGGTGTCCTATAACTTTAACACCATCCACATCTTTGTGGAGAGTCAGTCCATGGATGTACATACAATATCATATTTTTTCTTTTCCTCTTTCTTTGCTCAAATCCATTCAATTTGTGTCTCCCCTCTCATGTCAGGTGAGGTTTGCCAGTTTGGGTTTAGGCGCGGCTCTGTCCTCGGTGCCCAGCGGGTGTCAGGCTCTCTGTGCCAGCTGTCAAAACATCAGCGGAGGTCTGTGGGGCACGCTGCTCAACATCCTTCTGGATCAGCAGGAAAGCAGCATGGTCCGCAGAGAGGTATGATGCTGGAACTGCAACTCTTCTTTACTCTATGTGCAACCCCAAAACACTTTTTCCTTATTGATACATAAAAGAAATAAATAACTTTCTCTGAGGAGTCCTCAGCCAAAATATAAAACAGCAGAATATTAAAATATTTAGACATGATCGACAAAAGCTAACTCTATCTATTATAAATTATTTAAAACTCACCGACTGTTGTTGCTGTGTCCACATGCCTATCAAAATTAGTCAGGAAGAAGCTAATTTCACTTTTATTTGGTCTATGGTCAGAAAATGTGGCTGGACTTTTATGTATTACCAGCCAAATACAGGCAGATGGCACTGTTGCTGATGCAGTCTTACTTGACCCAGTGTGTGCACATATCTCTTTTTTTTTGTTTTGTGTGTCCAGGCTGCATTTATCCTGCATAACTTGCTGGTGATGCCCATGCCTGCCAACGCAGAGGAGGCCAAGGACTCCCACTGGCAGGTCAGCAGCTCTGCCAACCAGTTAAAAAGCTTTTATAGACCGTGAACTGTTTTTTTCTCTCCCTCTCTCTCTCTCTCTTTTTCGATCCCCTCTCTGTTCTTCCCTCCCATTCCTAACTCCCCCTCTTGTTGAGCCCTGCAGGGTTCAGGCTGAAGCTGTTGCTAGAATTGAAGCTCTTCTGGGGTGCAGGCCTCCAGCACTCATGTCCCAAATAATTAAGTTTAAATCTCTATCAAAACACTAACAACATCTTAATTTGGCACGTCATTACTCGTAAAGTGAGCTGCATATCAGAGGTGAAAGAACATCAACATTTGTTCTTATCTTTCAATTCCACGGCTTGTCTACAAAGTCTGATGAAGTTGCATTTGCCAGCAAGAGTTATTTAAGATACATATACAAAGTGCAGATCAGGCTCAAATTAAAACAAACTAAAATTGAAGGAATCTTTTTCTGTCTGTCTGTATTTCTGTTTATCTGATGGACTTCACACTAAGTGGGGGTATTTCTGAGGACACAAGGAAGTGCAGTATCCATGGGACATCTTAATTAGTGGTGCGTTTCTACCGCCAGAAGTACACATTGTGCAGTCTCAGAAATCCATTGGGTGAAGCAAGCGGATATCCAGGCCAAGGCTTCTTCTTCTGTATGCAAGCAATTTAGATTCATTTCTATAAACTGTTATCTGCAAATGAATACTGATAAATGAATAAAAAAGCTAAATTATCATTAGACAATAGCTGATGGGTTCCAAGATTGCATTTTGGCCAGTTTGTTCCACCTCTTTTGCTCTCCACGCAGACTGTTTACCTGCCACTCAGACATTGATTGGTCAATACTACTCTGACTACAAACGGAAACCTGAAAGTTTACGATTCCAAAATCTTGTGCTTAGATACTGTATCTGCTTGTGTTCACACACTGTGTATTAGAAGAGATCCCTGTTAACTGTTACACCACCGAACAGCCTGCTGGGAACAGCTCACTCTCTGCCGCTCACTGCAATGCATTCAACAACAGATGAAGAATGACAGTTTATTTATGCTACATTCTATCAAATTCAAACATTTCAAGCATAATCAACCTAAATTTAGGAATAAACACTTGTGTTCTGAGAGAGAGCCGAGTGACGACTTGTATACGCTAGCATTGCTAGGGGACACCACTATGACATGGCTGGGTTTTGCTCAGGACCCAAGGAGGTGCCATGTCAAGTCTGAGGTTGTTTGGATGAGTGGTTCTGCACTAGCACAAAAAAATTAAACTGTAGGACGTGTGATTTTCATGCAGGGGGCAAATAATGTTTATAATCACAGTCACAACTATAGTTGGCATAGTAGATTTCAGTTTTACAGTGGATGTTAAAAATATAGTCCTTTTTTTCCACTTCTGTTCCTTTTGCTGTGTTCTCATCAGTAAAATGTCATATAACAACTTGATGTGACCTAATTTCTTTGAATGTTCCCCTGTATTAAATCTATCCTCTTTCAGCATCCATGTGTCCATGACGAGGTGTCCGGTGTGTCTTTGGTGGGTCTTCCGGCGCTCCAGGCTCTGCTTTACCACTGTCAGTACTTTCAACACGTGGCTATCTCTGCCTCCAAATGTTACCAAGGCAGGTACACTTTCCATCTGCAACCTCCTGCTGGTGCTTACAGCGGGCCCAGTCCTCAGGAAAGCAATTCACTGGGTAGGTTTTGTTCTCATTTTCGTTATTTATCAACGGTTTTTCCAGTACAGGTCGATGTGTCACTGTCTGCGTATGCTTATCTAGATTCTGTGAACTCTCTGTGGTTTTGGAGATGCGATCCACCAGCACCCACTGTCGACTCCAGCAGACCTTCAAGCTCCCTCTCTACGTCCAGCACTGTGGTCAGCAATGCTCTTGTATCTTCAGACGTGCACACACACTGAAAGCCTTTTTTTATTTAGTTTTTAAATTTGTCATACAAAGAAACAAAAAAGGTAACCACCGAAACCTGAGTCCAATGTGTTGCTTTTATTCTCCTCATTGTGAAAATTCAGTGAAAAAAACAGACCCAGTGTGAAAAGGCCTTTACACATTGGAAATAAATAGCATTAAAGGAATACTTCAACCCCAAAATTACCTTTTTATAATACTCATCCTCTGTTATGATGGATTTGTGAAGAAAACTTTCATGATGACTTGAAGTTATGGGGTTATCTATTTAAAAAACTCTCACAACTCATGCAGTATAATCCAAGTCTCATTTATCCAGTTGTATGCTTAGTACTTCCCAAACAGACAGCCCTTTCTGACAGGGACATGAACAAAAAGTGAAAAAGTGAATGTCATTTTACCTCACTGGACATGAGAGCTGTTGGTCTCGCACTACCTTAACCAGGAGTTTGTTTGTGTTATTGCAAAACTGTGCTGAATCTTAACAAATAATTTGCAACACCAAATTCACAAAATACCACAAACAAACTAACTGATCATTGCAGCAGTAGACCAGTTGCTCCTATGTTCAGCCACGTAAAATTACTGTTTTGTCAGTGGAATCTGGCTTTAAGGAGAGAACCAATACATTTAGATGTCAGTTCAGTTGCCTGTGAGAAAGGACTATCTCTTTTTCTTCACAAACTCAAGGTAACATGGCGTGAGTATATGTAGTATACAAATGATCATTTGAAGGGTGGTTTATTCCTGTAAGCCAAGTGGATCATCACAACTTTATGTCATCTATTACAGGTTCGTGGCTCAGGGCCTCACACACCCAAGGGAACCTCTCCCTTGAACATGACAGAAGATACCCCTGCCAGCAGACTGATGGCTCAAGGTACTAAAGAGAGGGAGTGTGTCTGTGTGCACACGTGCATTCACAGCAACACGTCATGGTTCTTCACACTGTTTAATCCTTTAGATTATTTTCATTTAAAAGCAGTGAACCTCATTGTGGTCAGAGATGATGGTAAACAAAAACCCCACATTTGCGTATTTATGTTTCTTTCTTACATATACAATTTAAAAAGCAGAACGTCGCTCTCTGTATTTTCCCTCAGTTGGAGGTTTTTGATTGTGCAGTCACAGTATCTACAGTCACAGACAGAAGCAGTGTGTGGACCAATGGGGGAGCCGTCTCTATTAGCTGTCTATTGATGTGTCTCACAGGCCAGAGTGACACAGACACCAGCGACTCAGCGACCTCCCAAGACTCCCGACAGGGCGAGCCCCTGGCCACAGAACCAGTTGTCATGGTAACTCCTGACCTCATGACGGCCCACTGTGGCCTGCTGACTAACCTGCTGGCCATCCTGCCAGACTTCACCCTCACTGCCATCCGACACAACCAGCTCCTCCAAGCGCTGGCCAGGTAAGAGGCCACATGCTCAGACCACATGAACACACACTCCTCCAATGTGTTAATCATGAATATAACTCAGAATGGTTTTTCTGTAATCTCAGTATGAAAGTTGTACTTATTCTGTTTGGTACTGAAATATTTAGCGTTTAGCTGATTAATCGAATAGGTGATTGATGGAAAAGTTATTATTTGTAGTTTTGATTAGTTCTGGTTGCAGAGAGGTTTCTCAGTGTAAATAAAAGTTGTAAAATCAACACTGAGCTCTGGTAACATATTTTTGTCATTTCTTATAATGATTAAAGATGATATGAATAAATATGTGTATATTTTATTCAGTGGAGACTTCATGTTAGGTGTAGCCTTAATACCCTCCAGCTAGTTTTATACAAACACATTTTCCATCATCTTTCTCTTCCTCCTCAGTCTGGTGGATATTGGGCCCATTGAGAAATGTCTGACTGAGCTGAAGACACCCAGCATCCTACCAGGAGAGAGAGAAGATATCAAGATCCAGGTGAGGAACAGTGTGATAGACAGTTCTGAGGAGTTTCTCAACTTTTTTGTTATTATGACTTACCACAAAAAAACGTGGGTTGGTACAGTACAGTGCTTCAGTGCAGTACTAGGTTGTCTAAGGGCACCTGCAGATTTTGGTGTGGGTGGAATACTCAACAAGCTTAAATTCAAAGCGTACTATTGTTCTAGTAGCTTGGAAAATTAGCTTTCAGAATTGAATAACTTATTCTTAGTCTACATCAATTTTCATATTTTTTCTGTAACCGTAGCTGCTCAGTAAATTTGTGCAACGTGTTTGCTTGCATGTGTGCTTAATCAGTAAAAATATCCTTCCTGTGTATGTGCTTGTGCGTTTCTAGTTTGTCACACTACTGCAATTCCTGTCCAGCTTTTGCAAACTGCTGCAGTCATGTGTCACGGTGAGCTGGGAGCTGATTGGCCAGATGGACTTCCTGAAACAGCTGTTGACTACTCTGGTGGCAGTGCTCATGCTGGACACCAAAGGATTAGGTCAGAACCTTATGTTACGGGAACAGTGTGTAAAATGTAGGGGCTTAGTGGCATCAAGTGGTGAGGATTGCAGATTACAACCAGCTGAAACTTTTCCTGGTTATATTTCCGTCAGTGTTGATTGATCAGGAGGTTATTACCAAGAGCTAAATTATCCACAGAGGTCTCTTCCTCTCCAAAACAAATGGAGCAGGTGATTAAAATCATCAAAAACACTGAATAAAGCAGTTTTATGTTACAAATCAAGGTTTCTCCGACACTGTACCAGTGCCGCTACACCAGAACCTGATTATACACTAAAGAAGACATACTCACTTATTACATTCCATTTCTTTCAATATATCCCCCTAAATCCTACACACTGGGCCTTTAAATTAAAATCATGTCATCATTTTTAGTCCAAAAATAGTGGCCCAAAAACGTATCAAAATGTTTTCCATATTCTGTTGTCTATGTCTCTATTGTTGATTTGAAAAAAAAAACAACAACTGCCCTCTTAATGTGAGTCCTGTACTTTTATCCAACTCTCCCTGCAGTATGTTCCACAGTGTGATCTCTGTGTGTCTTTGTGGCTGTCCCGTGTCATAAAATTTGTGACTCACTCTTTCCCTCTTCAGATGCAGGTACCCGAGATGCGGTTTGCGTGTGCTGGGCAGACGTGTTTATGCTCCTGGCTACTCTGGTGAGGAGGGACAGCTCAGCAGCGTACCCATCTGTCTCTGCTGCGCTGGGGAGACGCTGGCGGACATTTGCAGGTACACAGACTCTCTTCTCTGTTTGTGTGTGTGTGGGTGTGTTACAGTGAAGCGAGTGAACGAGACAAAATTAATTATTCTTGTTTAGGCTGCAGAATTAGTTTATAATCATCTATTGTGGATCATTTCTCACAAATTATAATAAAAGATTATTGTCCATTTCGGAAATATTTCGGTGTTTGATTAAATTTGAACAGCCCACTGTGGTTTAAGAATCAAGATCTTGATACATGATGAAATCAGGCTGTAAAACAATTTTTCTCCTCAAATCACAAAGACTGATAATCATCATTAAGGTAATTATGCTGATTGCAGTAACTCACTAAATAACCAAGATTATCATTTTATGTATAATTGTGCAGCTTTATTTCTGCTACAAAAAAAATAAATAAATTCTATCATATTAACACATTGGTTGCACCATTACTGTGTGTATTAACTTCCCTGAGCAGATGCTGGGATGGGATAATTGCATCCTGTCCTTATAGTACCTCCACTCCTCCCACTCATCTTCCTCTGTGATTAATGGCGCAGCAGGGAAATGTGATGAGTCCAGTAAAAGATGAATGCTGAGCCTTTGTGCTTGTATTTATGCCTTTGTGTACTTGTTCATGGTATCTGGGTGTCTGCATACACATTCAAATGATTAGTGTGTTCTCCATCAGTGCATACTGCCGCAGTCATGGACAAATATCTGTCAGGGGATTTAAACAATGGGTTTGCCATTTTGTCTCTTGCTGTGATTCAGTATGTTTTGCTGTGTCATTCATTAAAAGAGCAGCTCTCTCTTTTTTTATTTTCCCCTGCAGGAACATTATCGGTGTGTGTGAATGCGACGTTTGCAGACCCTCATCTCCACACAGTGGCTCTGCAGTTTCTTTGTACAGTTTTCACAGAGGAGACAAAGGTTGCGGAGGTCACAACTTCAAATCCTAAACATGTTACTGCTTTAACTGACATAGTGAATGGTCCCTCAGCCAGCCAGCTGTGTGAACTGTTACTGCAGGTATGTGGAGGTGATGGGGAATCGTTATCTGTCTAGACCTCGGCACACAGTGGGAATTCGCATCAAATAAACTTGATTACTTTTTATTTCCAATAATGTATGTGCTCATGGCAAAGCTTGAAGAATTTAAAAAACTTTGATGCAATCTTTTGAGAGTCTGTAATTATTTTGAATGATCACTGTGTCTCTCCTTTTCTGTGTCTGCCAGAGTTTTGATAAGAGGACCGTTCAGGACCCTTTGAAGAAGCTGACAGCCAGAGCTCTGATGACACTGCTCGCCTGTAGTCCCATGGCTCAAAATCACGCAGCCAAAGGTAATTCCCCAAATGTCAGACTAGAGCTGGGTTGCCACCTGTTAGTTAGTTAGTTAGTTAGGTGGTTGCCCAAAAGACATATGTATGTGGTTTCGTCATGCTGTATCTATTTTACAAAACAACTACCGTTACGGTGATTACAGTGAACTGCTTTTATGACTGCACCCGACCACTGCCTAAAGAAGTTGGTTTCTGTATACCACTGTGGTTTATGTCTTTTTATTGGCTGTCGAAATCACGTACACCACTGTACATTGTATGCTGCTTTTAGATTGCCATCTTCATTTGTCCACATACATTCACGCCGGTTGGTTTATGTATAAATCTCTCCTTGGGCTGTGTAAATACATGTGTTAAAATCACTATGGCCTACACTCTCTCAATATTCTACAGATGTTGATCTCTAAGGTCAGAAAAGGACTAGCCACAAAAGCTTGTAAAGGCCAAGTGTGTAGAATTTAGGGTCATCTCAGAGTTTTCCACACATTCATTTATTTGTAGCGGGCTGCCACAACTAAATCATGCACCGCCACAAATAGATTTTTGGAGCTGGACTGGTTATTAGGGATGCTATTGGAATATACAGTTGGGCTATATATAGCACACTTGAGCAGAAACAGCACTGCATAATGATAGGCTCTCTGAAAGTGAAACTCAACCGTCCATTGTGCTAGGTTTAAAAGTTTACTTTCACTTACAAACTGCTCCTCCCTTGCATCCATGTGATCTGATCTGATCAATTATCCACCCGCAAGTGACAAACTGCTGCTGAGGAAAAAACAGAACTCATGAAGAGCTCCGCCTGCTGTGCTGCGTTCATGGACCCACAAAAACATATTAATTTACAAAGACATTATACAAAGGGACACGTAGGCATTCAAAAGATGCCAAAAAATTCAAAACAGAACGAGCTGATTACTGTGGGAGGAATGTAGGTCGATTTTAAAGGATTGAGAAAATAGTAGTCTTGGTCAATTTTGCTTCTAAATTTTTCCTAAAATTGTGTTGGAAAGTTTTACCAGATTACACTTCTTAAATGCGTATTTATGGGATATTTTGTTCAATCATGTTGTATTTGTCTATTTGTATTGTTGAAGACTTTTTACCTGGTTAAGTAAAGAATACATATATAGCTGTCTTTCAGCCTAGTTCTCCATTTAAGACATTGAAAGCTATTTTTTGTCAGTTATGGTTGATCTGTTGTTATAATGCAGAACTCTGACTATCTGTTTTTTTCCCCCAGCTGGTCTAATTGACAGCTGTGCGGAACAAATGAAGCAAACTTACTCCCAGCTCCACCTGGAGTCTGTCCGACCTGGCAAAGCTTCCCACCGTAAAAAGGTGAGCAGTGAAGGGAAATTTCCAGTCTCAGCACTTCTTTGCCGTCTGTGTTTTCTTCCACTGGTTATAATAACAGTCTGAATTCAACATGAATGAGTTTTTGGGTAAATATTATGAATATCCATGATAAGTCTCAGCAGTTATTCCCCTTGCTGTTGTGAAGCAGTGTTTTGAACATTAAAACATATTGGTCTTTGTTTTGTTTTTCTATATTATCAGGAAGAAGGCTATTTAAAGGAAGTCAAGCTGACTGTGGATATCCTGCGGAGTGCTCTTTACCGCAACGATGAATGCAAAGTGAGCCTCTGTGTCTGCTTTTTAATTCCCCGCTGCTAATTGGTTTTTAATGGAACCTCAGAGTACCGATGCTGCGCCTGTAAATGAGATTCACCTAAATGTGCATGGGCCTACTAACATCTCAGCAAGTTTAGCTTCTTAAACCCTGTAATGGCATTACTTATGGAGCATATTAGCTGGTTTTTCATTTTATAAGTGGCCTCTCAGTCACTGGTGGTTACCTAGGACTAAATAGCCAGGGAGGCTCTATTGCAGTGTTTACCCAGCCATTATTCTCCTCCCTGCGTGTTTTCCTGCACACTTACGGAGATATTGAGGTATTTTATGTTGATTACTGCCATCTGTGTTTGAGCTGTTTTATAAATCAGAGTTTCTCAAATTTTTGCATCTGTAATACATGCCTGTATGTGGGCTTTTACATATGCAAGTGCATGTGTGTGTGTAATCTGTTTGTATTTTTGTGTGTAGGTGGTGGCCACAGATGCTCGCCTAACACTGGCAGTCTATGCTCTTTGGCCCTGGCTCCTATTGGACGACCCCACCATGGAGGCGGTGCTGGAGCTTCTGTGTGTCTATACAGCCAACTGCACCCCAGGTCTGTTTGTGTGTGTCTGTTTTGTCTGTCTGCATGTCTTATGTGTTTGTGTAGGCACTGTGCCTGGCCCGTGCCTGCCCATCGCCTCTGTCTGTGGTTAGCAATCTGACTGAGTCACACACACTTCACACTAAGAGTTCCATTGTCCTCACCAGTGACGGATGAACAACATTGTGTCTCACTGTATAAGACCAGCGCCTGCCCGCCTGCCAGTCACAATGGGCACAGTGTCAGGATGCAGGGATCAGGCTGCATGGCTTTTGCGCTGAATGTATGGCAGCGGGTTTCAGACCAGTTGGAGACGATGTGGGGGAGCACAGAGCGTCTCTGTGCTGCCTGAGATATTCTATCATGCAAATGTAAGAGCTGTATATGTGGAAATCAGAACAGCAAAAGACGTGTAGAAAAAGGCTTTTTGAGGAGAGGAAAGGCAAGATGCATGGGGAGGAAACAGTGGGGAAATTTTACTTTGATAAACGGCTCGTGGTCGCTTTGATCTGTTTGTGTGTGATGTAGTTGTGCAATGGAAATCAGTTTCATCAGTGAAGGAAAGGAAGTTTCAACGCTTATGAACGTTTCTGAGTGTATGTGTGCGTGTGTGTGTGTGTATCTTTGTTTGATTGGCACCGGTTCCTCAGTGGGTGCCTGTGCTCTGATCTAAACTCACTCGCTTTAGACCCCTCATAAGCTCAAGCTGTGAAGCACCAGAAATCAGTGAAGTCGGGCACAGTATTTCCCTAAAGGTTAACTGAACAGCAGGTTGTGTTCAGGCTGCATGCAGCCAGGCTTAGTATTACACCATCCACCCTCAGGCTACCATTTCTTCTCCTGAGACTGCCACATTTCGACTGACTGTTTCATCTCCAGTCTACCTCCTTCATCCAAGGCTTTGTTTGCACTGCTAGTTCAAGTCAGATTGTTGTTTTCATCTGTGCCACACATATTTTCACAGATATTTTTGTAGCAGCCCCAAAACTCCCACAGACAGGCAGAAACTAAAAAAAAAGTAAAATGAAACAACACTTCTATGAAATGATCATAAAAAAATTGAGATTTGTAGCAGCAGTGGGAACGCCTTTGACTCACATCAGTGGAGTAGATCCATTATAAAGCACACCTCCCTCGTCAATTCTGTGATAGACCAGCTTTCTTGACAGGTATTGAGATAACCTCGGGCTAACATCAGCATACGCCTGTTGCTGTATGTTACCGTTCTAGGATTAGCATAACCAACAAGCTGTCATGTTCTCCATTAAGAAACATCAATCACCGTATGACATGTCAATGCTCTCCATCTTAAGCTTGTTAATATCTGTATGTTATCTACAGCAGCAGCAATTAGTGGTGCCAGTTATACTGATATGAGTGTGGTGCCAAAAGAGATATTTTTATTTGCTTCCCTTATTTGTGTATTTTACATTTGTGTTTATTTCTGACTGGCTTAAATTGTAAATAAATTGTAGCCACAGCCTCGGGCTAAATCATTTCCCTCCCTCTCAGAGTCAGACGAGCGTAGTTTTCATCATCAATCAGAGTGTGTTCATGGTGAATGAAGATTAAAAGGCAGTTAGAAGATAAAAACACTGTTTTAGCAGCTAAATCTGATTCTTCATGCGAGACTTCATCGCTTAAAAACTCTTTTCGGTGCGAACACCAGGGTTTCCTGCACATTTATTTATTTGTGCTGGCCCACCATAAAATCAACATCTAGCACCATTTTTGGAGTTGGACTATTTATTAGGTGCACTATTTGAACATATTTACCGTTGGGTTATTCATTGCAACACATTCACAGAGCATACTCTGGGCACAGACGCAGCAGGGAACATGCAGGCAAGGTAATACATCCATTTATGCGCTGGGTCTAACCATGTGCTTTCTCTCACATCTGCATCAGCTGCTCCTCCTCCATCCTTCAATCTGATCAGCTCTGATCAGATCAACTCAGATTAAGATGCACTTTTGTTGCATCTTATCATATTAAAAATACAAAAAGAGTAAAATTCTTGCCCTGTGGACCAGCACAATGATGTCCCAACCAATACAATGTTATTGTGGACACAATAGAAAGTTCACAGTATAAAGTGCTTTACCAAAGTGTGTTAAACTGCATTGTAGTTACACTAAAAGCAATATTAGAGTAAATAATGTTCCATAAAATGCTCAATTATCAGCATCGTGACTCAAACTCCACAAAGTGCTGCTGAGGAAAGAAAAACTCATGAAGAGTTGTGCCTGTGCTGCGTTCACACCCGCAAAAAAACTCCAAATTTAGAGAGGGGACACAGAATGATACAGGGGGACAAACAAAAAATTCTGTGGGAAACACTAGACATTGTTTTAAGATGTCCGAGTGTTTGTTAGCTACAACTGGTCTCTTAGCATCTGTGTTGTTCCCACTAAGGTGAAGTTAATTCTCTTTGTGCAAGAGTTCCTCTCCTCTTCATCATTTTTGTATCATGTGGTTGGACAGCTTTTACAGCAAACAAGCTGTGCATGCAGCCATGCAGAGATGTTTTGGTATGCTGAGCAGACAGCCGTGCAGCCTGACAGTTCAGTCTTTATTTTAGCTTGCTGGCTTTAAGATAAACAGTAAGAAGCAACCATTTCCAAAAAGAAGAAGGAGAGAGCATTTTGCTGAGTGTTAGATTTTGTTTGTATCGGACTTTTCTTGATGATGACAGTGACAACGAAAACAACTTAATGTACATTCAACTAAAGTACAATACAGTTACCAGAGAATGTTTGCTGTTTTGATTGACACTTTCTAACTAAACAACTAACTAAACTATTGTGTTTGCACATTTGTCAGGAGGGAGGAATTGGCCCCATATAAACATTAATATTAAATTATTAGGTTGGAAGTCATGTTTGCTACAACACAATCAACTGCACTGGATATGACCTGGGAGAAAGAGGACTGAATAGTTGTTATTTCAGCACAGCCATGTCAATCAGCAGTGCTTTTGATTGGCTGCCTCGGGACAGAGAGCGTGTATGTGGCCTTCATGCATTGATTGCTGCCGTAACCATTAAAGAGACAGGGTTAAGGTTGGAAAATAGTGGAGAATTCCATTAAAATGACCTCCAGTCCAGGTCTGCTGTGCTTTTCTAATTTCTGTGGATAATGTGCACTTGTCCACACACATTTTAAAGTGCATGGCATGTTCTGTATGTGTGTGACAAACGAAGACGGTGACTTGCACACATCTACGGCATTATCTACGGATTTGCTATCTTAAATTTTGATCTTTTGAATGAAAACCTGGATAATCACAGAAGTACCTGTGGTTGTTTGTTCTTTTTTCCTTTCAGCGTGCAGTTGTGTTTGTGGCGGTGGCCCCGGGGTTGCACCAGGATCTAAAGGCACCCCGAGTAACTCTTTAATGCACTGTGTCATGAAGCTGGCCTCAGGGGTCGCCCCAGATAACAGCCCTGTCCAGAAGCTAGCCTTCTGTCTCTTGGCGAACCTCGCCATGTCCCGCGACTGTAGAGGCCTCCTGCAAAAGGTACAAGCAGCTACCCAGCATGCACACTGTGGACAGATTTACATAGACTCAGTGGACAAGATAGTGTTTGATCTCTTATTATTAGTATATATATTGTATTGAATAACCAGCATCAGTTTTTCCCTAATTTTGGGATAAACTTCTCGAGTTTCAGGTTCAGTTTAGCAGTTTGCTTGAATTCACTGTTACCGGTTAAAAAAACAAGCATTGCACTTCTTGCTATAAATAAACATGCTCTTCTTTCACACTCAGCCTGTCTAAAATCTCGCCCTCACACTTACACTACGCTGGCTGGGGAATATTTTCTAAACTAGGGAGCGGCACTTGATGTTCACATGGTGCTACAACTCAGTATGCTTTTCTCTAATTCTCAGAATAATTTCCTGCAAGCCTTCCTGTCAGTGCCAGTACCCAAGGCGGGTGGTGTGAAAGCCACCTCTGTAGGTTGTGGTGGTGGGAGCCTGCTGGGCCTGTGGCTGAGGCTGCTGGTCAGTCTCTCGTCCGCGGAAGATGGCCAACAGAGTATCCTTAGGGTGACTGGAGCCCTGGAGCTGCTGGCGGACCTGGCACCGCAGCGGCGTCACGCACTTCTCACCCTTCACAATCTCTGCTTCTGCCCTGCCAACAAGCCACACGTCATCGCCAGTGGTATGGAAGGGAAGCAGGGATTAAATGTGTTGATTTCACACAGGGATATCAAAGTGTTGAAACAGCGGAATTAAAAAAAAAAAGAAAAAGGTTTTGGATATATCAGCGTTTTATGTGTGGCAAAACTCTGTGAAGTTGAATCTCGCCACTTTCATTTTGTTTCTGTGAGAGCAACAGACCACAGTGGGAGTTAAGATGCACCAAGTGTGAGGCCGTATTTTCAGTTGAAAGTCCAAACAAATTATTGGCATTAGAACCCACTCAATTTCTGGCTGGCAGTCTTTTCATTTATAAAATGTTATCTTTTTGTTATCTGATTGCTCAAGCTGCACTGTGATCACTCAGAATGAAGGCAGAAAAAGAAAATCACAGCATTTGACTTTAAATAAAGAGTTCAGCATTTTTGGAAGAATGTAGATCAAGAAAGGAGAGGAGTTGCAGAGACTATGAGTCAGATGCGTGTCCCTCTCACGCACTGCAACCTGCAGGTGGAAGTTGTAGGACCAGATGGGTGGAACTTGTTGTGTAGCATGATTTTTGTTTCCTGTGGAAAGATCACATTTCCTGTGTATGTTGTGCAGACAGTATGATCTCAATCAATCAATCATCTCACAGGAGATGAGTTATATGACCACATTACCATTGTCAAATTTCCACATGAATGGGTACAAATGAAACTATGTAGCTGCGATGGATGAGGAAATGACCCATATAATAACAGTGCAGTGAAGCTAGTGTTTCAGTTTACACCTAAAAATATCATTAAGTTGTGTTTACCAGGTCAACAGTTTTCGATATGCTGGTCTATCTAGCTTTTGATAGCTAGAATACTTTTAAAAAGTGCTGTTTTTGTCATTTTGAATTGGAAAAAAAACAACTTTCTCCCCAGCAGATTCATGTTTATTATTATCTGTATATCTTTCTTTCAGACAAGGCCATGAAAGTGTTGCTCTGCTGTCTAAACAGTAAAGTGATGGAAACTCGCTCTATGGGAGCTTCTGCACTTTGGGCATTGCTCCATAACAATCAGAGGGTACACACACGCACAAACACACACATGCATCCAAACACTAAAACTTTATTTTACTGGCTAGTACTGGAGTTTATTGGTGATATATGTCAAATAAAATCTTGGGGTGTCTTCACTCTGTCTGCTCCTAAAATCTGCTTGAAAGAGTCCTCTCACATTTAGATAGAATGACCAGCTTTTTTATATCTCCTGATTATATTCCAGAGAAAAGATCTCTCCTGGTTTCAGCCTCATCAACTCATCCTAATCTGTCTTTCTAATTTCCCCTCAAAGGCTAAGACCACTTTGAAGTGTCCCTCTGTTCGATTGAGAATTGAGGAGGCACGTACCATCTCTAAGAAGGGTATGCATATATTCTCTTTGATGAAGACGTATCAGTACCTGCCGTGATGCTGAATATGAACACTAGATTTTGCATGTCCTGTTGTTTACAATTGTGCCTTTTTTTCCCCCCATCAACCACAGATGCAGAAAACAAGCAGGATCCCACAAGTGCCTACCTGTTGAAGTGCCTTGAAAACCTTTCCCAGCTGCTAAATAACTGATTATATTTATGTCGTTTTTATCATGTTTTATACTTAGTAGATATTAATAGTTTTGATATTAAAGTGCCAAGTGGCAAATTTTAGATTCTGTCTTGTACTGTCTGGTTTCACTGGAACAAAGTGCTCACATTGGCATCATACTTTGTTGTAAACAGTGTCATTTTTTCAGGAAGTACCTCAGCTGAGGCTTTAAATACAGCTATTGTGGTCTCAGTGGTGTACTGTTGTTCACATCATACCACCTTGGGTTAGTTGGTGATAAACCAAGAGAAGTGTGACACATAGCTTTTCACAGACTCTGAAAACCTTGTATTTACAGGAAAAAACTATGTTCAAAGTCTACAGCAATGCCAGCAGCTCTGTAAAGGATGTACTGACTCAAAGTGCTGCTTTAATTTAATGGCTAACATCAGCATGCTAACATACTTGATAAAAAATGCTAGCATGTTGATGTTTACCAGGTGTTTACTGCATTCAGTTCCCATTTTAATGAGTTAGTGTGCTAACATTAGCTCCTGTATTAGCACTAAACACAAAGTACAGTCATGTGTTTTTCATTACGTTTTGCAGGCCATCATGCATAAACAGAAATTTTGTCCTGATGATGGTGCTAGATCGACCTTTCCCAAACCTCTAGCACCACTAGTCCTGAATGTTATAGATCTCTTCCTGCTCAGCTGATTCAAATGATCAACTCATTATGAACTCCCAAAGCTGCTTGATGACAAGCTAATGGTTTGAATTCAGCTGTGTTGCAGCAGGGAGACATCTAAAACATGCAGGACAAGTGGTCCTCCAGGAGAGGTTTGGGAAATGCTGTGCTAGATGTAAGTAAAGTGAATCAAAGAGATTCAAAGTGAATCTATTTGTAAATCATCACCTGGGAACCATTAAAGTCTACAGTTACCATGGCAGTCTGTACTTGAGATATTAAAATAAAGAACACAAATGTGAACCTCATGGCTGCGCTTTAGGAAAGGTCAGGGTATCACCAGAGTCATTAGGATTTCTCTTCAAGGGGCATTAAATATCTGTAGCAAATTCCTTTAATCCGTTGAATTGCTGTTGAGATATTTTACTAGTTTAATGACGACGTGACATTACAGAAAAAGTTGGAGGATATCCAAAGTCAGAAGAAATCATCTTCTGGGATCCCTGAATGTCTAAAGAAATTCATGTTTATTCTGACATTGCCAATCTCAAAACCCTCACCAAGATTTGCACCTTTTACTTATCAATTATTTTATGAAATGCCAAAAAGTATAGGAAGGAATACTTCAACCACAAAGTAACCATTTGTATATCAATAACTCAACCACTGTTTTGTTGAATTTGTAAAAAAAAAAAAAAAAACCTCTCATTGCATCCTTCTAGTGAAGAAACTTCTCGATGAATTAAAAAAAAAGTTTTAAAAGCAAAACTATTTATTGCGCATATTACATTTTTTGTTTTTACAACACAAATGCACACATGTACACATATCACAGCATTGTTCCTGTAATATGTTTGTTTTATTTGTACTGTTTGTGCATTTGTTCTGAACATGTGACTGGATAACTGAGACTTGTATAATACTGCATGAGCTTTTTGTGAGTTTGCAAGTGAATGTTTTAACTAGTCTTGCTGTTGTTGTACATGGTCCCCCTTTACTTCAATTCATCGAAAATGTTTGCTGTGGATTGGATTCTCTGTTAACTGTGGAGGCATGCGAGAAAAACAAAATTTTTCTCACAAATTCAACGCAACACAGGATGAGTGATTGATTTACAAATTGTTATTTTGAAGGTGAAGTGTCCCTTTAAAAAGTAATGATTTGATTTTTTAAAAAGAATTCAGCTGTCTGAGGTCAACATCTTTACAATTTAAAAATTTTTAGGATGGATTCCACCGTGCCACATTATGCCATAAGCTTGCCTCCCATTCTCAGCCCGAGGGATAAAGTGCCCCTCTGTGCGGAATGAGCTAACAGTGGGCTACCATGAAGTGTGCCCCAGAAGCTCAAGTGCTTCTCTGTAGCCAGAGAGCTAGCAGGAAGTGCAGCTCGGGTGCCTCTCCACTCGTCTCATCAATGCAGCTTTCATTCTCCCTCGGTGGGGCAAGATGGGAGCTGTACAAAAGGACCACTGGTACTTCGTGGTACTCATCTTTCTTCCTTTTCTCAAAGGTATGGAGTTCTATTTATTTTTAAATGTTACAGATTGTTTTTCGTGAATGGCAAAATGTTAAATGACAACACTTTTATTGACTGTCGAAAGTGTCACTCACTGTTCCGTCAGGGTACTCTGAAAATTGAGTGTAATTAACTTGATGCTTTTGATGGAGTTTCATCAGTTTTTAATCTAATCTGAAATTAAAACTAAACATTGCTTTTCTCCACAATTTCTTTTGATTTTAACTCTTTGGGGAGATGGTCGAAAAGCTTGTTATTGTAAGTTTTGCAAGACATTATTATTCTAAACCTGCCAGATCTCTCCCAAGGACATCATTGGACTTGAAATCATTTGTCATTCAGCTCGGATAAGAGGCTTTGAAAACTTGGAAGCTCGATCACTAACTATTGTCAGTTGTGTTTATGTGTACTGGCTCAAATTAGCCTAATTACCATTAACCCGGGGATGGCCTCCAAGCTGTGAATGGCTGTGTTCATCTTAAGTAGAGGAGATTTCAGGGAAAAAACATGGCCTTTTTTTTTACTGTGTTGCATAGACGTAAACACAATTTCTTATTTGATGCTGTACTGATACATTGAAAGTCTATATTAAACAACTGGTTTTTCTTGAATGTTATTGATATTTACCGGCTTTTACATTTATCAGTTTGCATCTTTATAGAAATAATGATTTCTAGATTCTGAATGAATAAAGAAATGCACTCTGTCCAGTTGCTGTCCAGCAGATAGAGGCGGCTACAGTCCGTCTGGAGGAGGGGATGGTTCTCGACTGTTTGTGCCCCTGGGACGGCAACCTCAGCATGGTGTCCTGGACCAAAGTACCAGACAAGAATCCGGTAGCTGTTTTCCATCCAGAGTTTGGAGTGGCCTTTTCTCACCATTACCGGGAGAGGATAGAGTTCCTGAGGACCACACCTATGGATGGAAGTATTTCTATGAGGAACGTCACACACCAGGATATTGGGGTTTACCACTGCTCTGTTCAGACCTTCCCACAAGGCCCTTGGACAAGGACCATTCAGGTGGAAGATTTAGGTAAACGACACGGCAGAAAATACTGAGGTGGAAATTTTGAGCTGTATTAAATCAGGGCACCCCCACTAATTGACTAAAGAAAAAAATTGATGTTGAAAATGAAACTTTACAGAGTCTTTCATTTTCCATTGTGTACTTCATTGACAAAGCTATTTCCTGACTCATTTCCTGTGTTTACAGATGAGCCCCCAGAAGAAGACAACAGCACAGAGCCCCCCACCCCAGAGGTGATCAAGACGGACACAGAGTTGTCGGCAGAGCAGGACAACAACCAGACCATCAGCTGTAACCACGAACACAATGGCACCGTCTACCAGGTCATTTTGGAGAAGATGCCACATGGCCAGCCCTGGGGCATTATCGGAGTGTGTAAAAAGGTGGAGGGGGGTCTGGTGAGTGAGGACTACAGCGACAGAGGCCGGGTGAGCTGTGCAGACAGCCTGGATGTCACTCTGCATCTGACAGGTGTGGTGCCGGAAGACGGTGGTTTCTACCGCTGTACCTTCAGCACAGATGCAGGGGTACGGACGACCACTGTGCTACTTACTGTGCCCCCTCCAGGTACAAAGACAGACATCATGAAGTTGTTAACATACACATATTCATATGGCCTTCATGGCTGGATGATGAATTATTTCTTGTATTTAAAATGATTTGTGGATGCAAATTCAACATGTCACATCATTTAGGCCTGTAGCGATTGATGAAACCTAATGAATACGATAAAGAAATGTTTCCAATGTTAATCTCAAGGAAAGTACTAGCAGACTCACACCTGCAGAAACCACAACATCCTGTGCCGCATCTCTGAGTACTGTGAGATGTGTGTGTCTGCACGCTATGTATATGCTTTATTGTAATGTATCTGTGAGTCATGAGTGTGAGTCTGAAATGTTTCTCATTCACCACAAATAAATCATTGTTTATTATCTGTCCTTTTCAGGTGGAATCAGTTTATCTGTGTACATGATGTACATTTACATTGGTGCTGGAGCTGCTGCACTTATTTTACTCATTGTCATCATCATAGTAGCAGTGAAGCACAGGTAAGATCCAACACTGTTTTCTTGTATCTTTAGCAAACAAAACTCCAAAACTAATTGACATAAAGTGCTTGGATCTTTGCAGTTTGAAACAAAGGGCTGAGAGACATAATCAAATAGACTATATTTGAGTGAGTACCTTAGTACCTACAGTCTACAACACTAACAGCCATGCTAGCTTTCTGCTTTTAACTGAATGCTAACGCCAGCATGCTAACATGCTGATGTTAAGTAAGCAGTCATTGTTTACCATGTTTACCGTCATAGCAACAACACAATGTACAGCTGAGGCTGATTTGAATGTGATAAGTTTTGCAGTTATTTGGTCATGAACTAAAGTATTTGGCAAAATTGAATTCTGACTAAAGGATGGTGCTCGATTAAAAAGGTGGAGAAATGACCAAAGTCGTCAGGATATCTGAACCAAATTGGATGGCAGTGTATCCAATAGTTGTCGCGATATTTCACTAAAAAAATCGACAATGTCAACTTCATGTTGGTGCGTCAGCACTGGTCCTCTTAAAATGAAGCCACAGTCAGTGGTTGCATATGTCTACTGATTTTGACTACCTTTACTGAAGAGCAGTTTTTGTTTTTCTTGTTGTATTTAAATTATTTCAGTACACATAAAGAGATAAAAAATCTTGACGATTTCAAGAGAAAAATGCCAACAAAGGGCAGTATGAACTAAATAAGCATATTTTTTTCTATGTATTTCTTTCCATGTTTTCTGTTCTGTTAAACACATTTTGATTTTGACAAATTTTTCTTGTAATCTCCTGTAGGGGTTTGGAACCACTGCACTAGCTAAAAAGAGAATAACTAAAGTGATTCATCTTCTGGGGACCATGAATGTTTGTACACTTCTGTGCAATAGCTGGTGAAATATTTCAGTCTGGACCAAAGTGGTGCACTGACAAATAATAGACGTAGCTACCATGACATCACATTTTTGGTTTTTGAACTCTTGTTCTGAAGTCCCGGATTTGGCATTTCAGCTGTTACCATCTTGATTTTTTGGGAGCCAAAGGTGACCATATTTGGACAAGAGGTTGGAGCTGTGGAGAAGCGAATGGTTAATCTGACTCATAGACTGTAGCAACGCCTCGCCTGTCCACAAATCAGTCCACCCCCAATTATGCATAACTTTAAGCTTTAATAAAATGTAAATAAGTGAGCTATAGAAAAATCCCCCTGTACTGGTGTCATGAATGTGGAAATTAGCTATAGAAACAAAAACATTTTTTTGTATCAGGCTGTAAATATAAGTATTTCTGCTTTAAAGCTGGGCATTTTAACAGGGGGACGGACTGTGTTATAGAGCTAACCTCAAGCAGCCATCTAAGGGACTGCAGTTCTGGCACTTTGCATTGGCTTTATTTTTTTCCAGCCCCGCAGGTCGCCGCTTTGCACTGACCAACAGATCAATACAGCCATCCTTAGAGCAACAAGCTGCTAGCATGGTTAAAAATGTGACTGTTCTTTTATTATTGGTGCTTTCAGAAGACTCATTAGAAATTATCAGAAAAATGTGATGTTGCATCCAAAATTTTGTTGTTTTGTTGCACCTCCAGTTTTTACTTTTGTCTCATAATTGCCACAGGAAGAAGAACAGGAGAAAGGAGTACAGAGTCAAACTGCACCCGTCTCAGAGACAGGTGAGCCTCACATTAGTTATCATATCTACTCTTGTCTTTGCACTTGACACTTTTAAGGCCCTCCCTTACCTGCTCTTTAGACATGCACTTTATTATAAATCCATTGAAGTTTACTATTAGTCATGTTTGGTACAGCACGGCCCTGTAATCATGTAACCTAATACCCTGCATTTATGCTTGTAACTTAACTAATGCTGCCTAACAATAACTGACCGTGTGATTGCTTTTTTGATAATGATCAGAGCAGCATGTCAAGATGTAGCCAATATATCAAATTGTTTGAAAAGATCAAAGATAAAGAATATTTAATCTTATGAATTAACACTTCTTTTATGTCAAGTCATATTATTGTACTCTTCGTGTAACTTAATTGAATAAATGTGTCACATCTTTTTTTAAAAAAAATGTAATTAAAGCCGTGTAATGTGATAAGGTAATTTAATTGTCATCATCAAAAGCATATTTCAGCCCATTTAGAGGTGTCTTTCTTTTTGCGATTCTTTCTTTTTGCCAAGCTCAGTCATTACCATCTGCCACATTGTCCTTGTCTAATACCTCATATACTAATCAAATCTACCTCATATTCACAGCCAAACTTCTATGAGAACGTCTCTGTGTGTCCCAGGATGGCAACGAAGTCCAGGCAGATAAAAAATTGCCCGGTCTATGCCAACCTACAGACTGTGCGATCACACAAAACCAAACGTTATAAATGAACATATATAAATATGACGTACTGCATAATGTGTAGTTTTTCACAAACACAGATGATGCATGTACAGTGGCATCAGAAAGTATTCAGACTCTTTCACTTTATGCATTATTTTTGTTGATGTCATTTTAGATGTATACATTTCCATTTTTGCCCATTAATCTGCACCAGTAATGACCAAGTTAAAACATGTTTTTAAGAAATTTTTGCAAATTATTAAAGATTAGTGGTGTTTTTTGTTTGTTTGTTTGTTTTTTTTTGTCCTGACATGCAGTGTCAATTTTGGGACCAGCTTAAAAACACAGCAGTGTGCCTTTCTAAACTGCACGCATATTCAATCAATTCAATTTGCCACTGATGGACTCCAATCCAGCTCTAGACATATTTCAAGGATGATTAGGATGCACCTGACTGCAACTTGGAGAGCACAGCACATGGTCTAATTGTAAATCTGAGATTACCATTTCTTTATTTTTATTTAATTTACAAAAAATTCTAAAAACATGTTTTCACTTTGACATTATGGGTTATTGAGTGTAGATGGGCAAAAATTGTATTTTTTTTCTATTTATAATTAAGTCTACAATACAATAAAGTGTCCAGTGACGGATTCTGAATATTTTCTGAAGCCAGCGCTAATATGAGCTAAAATAAAACATATATTGATACGTGCTGATTATAATTATTTTTTAATAAGATGCAGGGATCACACTGGCAGTGATTAATATTCATCCTGTGGTTTGAAATGAGTTAACAAGCTGCTGCTCATGTAAGTCTCAGAGAGCTGACGAGTTTGTTTGTGTCCAACCCTGCTCCCATTAATTAAATGTAGTATGTACTTCATAATTACTGTTGAGGAAATATTTGTTTTGGGCAAAACAATATTTGACAGTAAGCGTCATGCAGAAAGAGCAGACAAAGGCCTGTATAATCATTCTTTTCACTTCCATAACCCCTGAGTAAAACGATTGACAAAAGCCTGTGTAATTGCTCTCCTTTTACTTTCATCCCTCCTGGTTTCCATTCAAAAGCTTGACAATGGTGTCTAATCATCTAACGGAAAAGAAAAGCAGTCACTCAGCACTGTACCATCACTTGAGACTGTTGCTTTCCCCAAAGGGCTTTCTGTCTGGGATGGCTGCATTCTAGTTACAGCGCGCTCTTATTATGAAAGCTAAACTCTAATTAGATAATCCTGTGCTTCTGTTTATATCTCCTTATACTTTGTCTTTCCACTGTTTGTTGATGAATGTGTTGGTTCTTTTTTTTTTTTTTTTTAACTCTGCGTTTTATGTAATTAAAAAAAAAAAAGAAGTCATTTTTATGATAAGCTGTCACAAGTTTTCCAAGTTGTATTATATTATTTTTATGATTTCTAAGATTGCCTGTGTGCCTCTGCAAATCAATATTTAAGTTTTATGGTCCTACTCTCAAGCTGTGTGTTGTTTATGTTTAATGTGATTCATTTATCTCCATAGAAATGGAGGCAGTGGCTGAGGCACTAATGGATATGCAGGCTAGAAAACAAGACAAATGTGGACAAGCTAGAAATGTGGAACATAAATGGACAATATAGTTTGGAATCACACGGTTTTTTTTTTGCCTTCATTTTCTCATCTTGCTGTTCCCCGGCAAAACAGTAGAAGCTGCAACATTTGACTGTGATACTTGTGATGCTGTGTGTGTGACCAGCAATACTGAAACTGATGTGTGACTGTAAATGACTTAATGTGGTATAAATAAAACAATGCCATAGCCTTTTTGCTGTGATTTCCTGTGAAGTGGGAATGTGAAAAGAACAATACCACAGAGAGACTTCATTGAGAAGAAACCAAATTATTTCCTGTAAACCTGAAAACCCTCTATCTTCATGTCTGTGCTTGTATTATTTAGGGAGTAGTTCAACATTTGGGGAAATATGCTTATTTGCTTTTTTGCCAAGAGTTGGATGAGAAGATTGTTGGTGCGTTCATTTGGGGTCGTGTTTACCATGTTCGCAGCAGAAATCCATTTGAACACCTCATAAGTGGAAAGTGGAAATGTTCTAGAATCTCCGAGTTCACAAGTTGTGACGTGTTTGCTGATGTTTTCAGAAATGGAGCAGGCCATGGACTCTAATTTTTTAGTGGTTGGTACACTAATATATTGCCGTTCTAGTTGTGTAGAGCTGTACTTCGTAATTTTATCATATGTCTGAACAGAAATGCTGATATTCCCAACGGCCTCATCTTTTTCCTGCGACACTATGCCTTTGTATTACCTGCATTACGTGACTCACTCACTGACTGGCTTATTGATAACCTCAGATGCTTCTAGGCACCTACAGTAGCATCAATGTTGCAGCTGTGATCTCATGACTTAATCATTTGAACACCAAGCATGTTTTTTACATGACTTCTTATGATGTAGCTGCGAGCTCAGAGGTTCCTGTGTTTTGAACACAGCATAATACTACCGACATGTCCTGTAAATAAGAAGGTAGTGCTTGCAGTCTGTTCGCTTCGCACAAAGACTGGGAAACTGGTAGCTAGGTCTCTGTCCATGCAACCTTCATGTTACAATGAACTTTGATGAACTGAACATTCAATGATGAAAACACAGGCGGCACCCAATAACACAGGTTCAGGGCTCAGCCTATATGTCACCGTGGAAGCGACTTGTTAAACACAATGAAGTCACACACTAAAACATAACTCTTTTTACTACTGTTTCATGCCAGACATAATGAAGATCATGGTTCATTAAAGAAGACTTGAAACTAGCTATTGAGCCCATAAATTAATTCATAAAATGTTTACTAAGTTAATGAATTAAGTGAGAAATAGGGTCATTTTGTCATTAATGTCTATACTGTCTGTAACTAATGTAGTCGCCCCCTGTTGGCCATTAGAAAGAATGCAGGTTTAAGGCACTAATGCGTTGGTTTCACTTTTCAGGCCGAGGCTTTGTCCACTTATTTTATGCAGTCTGTGATTTTGGAGAGTTATTTTAGAGGTGCTTATGGGCAGACTTTGTTATCGGTGAAAAGATCCAGGCAAGCTGTTTACCCTGTTTTTTTACACTTTTAAGCCGCTGGCCTGGCCCATTACTTTGTACTTACATAAGAGTGGTATCAATCCTCTTATGTAACTCAGTGAGAAAGTGAATAAGCGGGTTTCCCCAAATGTTGAACAAATCCTTCAACTGACTGTTACTTACCTTTTCATTCACCACTCCAGTTGGCATAAAAAAGGCTGATACGTGATAGAACATTCAATTTATTACCTTTTTATCATCAAAAACATTACATATGTACATTTAGTGAAAACTGTAGTCCTACACTCAATGTATTCAAAGTGCTATTAACATATAATCTGACAGTAACAGAACACAAAACGTGGTGGACACAAACACAATCATATACTGTAGTAACAATAACAGAAATCATGATGACACGTCATACCTACAAAGAAGTGAATGGCTACAATAAACAACAAAATCTGCAAATGATAAACACAGTCAACTAGAACTTTCTCCAGTAGTCTCAGTTAGTACTGCTCTAATGCTCCAGATGTAGTGGAACTATTATACATACACTGATAAACCACACTTGAACTAAGACTCCAGACAACTAGGGCAAAAACATGACCGGATATGTCATAAAGTGTCTGTCTACGTACTGTTACTATGGGCTCTGTGATGCAGACACATCTGGAAATGGGCACTTTGTTTGAGGCTCAAATTGATATGAAGGCTGAGTTCTTTTAAATACAATATACAAAATAAAGTGACTTACTTAACTTAGTAAGTTAATTTCAGCACAAAATGTATGTATCTTCTGCAGGGATCTTTTAACAATAAAAAACACATTCAAATTAGGTTTGACATTAAAGGTCTGCTTTGCTGCCTCAAACTGATTGTCACTGGAATCGTTTTCAGAGCTGTTGCTGCGACTTCTGTATTCGTACTTTTTCTTTAACAAAACATGACACAACAAAAAGCCACTCTTACCACAGATATTTAGAGAAATGAAATAAGTCTACTGACAGCCACCAACAGGCAACAAGTGTCATTCTCAACTTTCTAAAAGAGCTCTAGAGTTAGGGTTCGTGTTTCAGATGTGACATGGCATCTCACAGCTGGATTGAAAGTATTTAAGAGGAACTTAAGACTTTTGAAAATGTTTTGAAGGTTCAGAGCTAATGTTTGTCCACAATGGTAAACTCAAAGCCCAAAGACGATGCTTTGGTTAGGTCTCACACTCTGCGGTCTGTGTCGGAAGGCACTTCTTACTCGAGGAGGACAATGCAGTGAGCATTATCGTCACAGCGGTCATGTACTCAGTGACAAATGTCACTAACGTGCTATGGAAAGGATTTACTGAAAGTAGTTGATAGGTTTTCTTCTAATTTTGGCTATTTTAGTGACAAACACTACCAATATCCTATGGTGTTGCTAATGGATGTAAAACAAAATGATACAAGTATCTTTGGACACTCATGGACATATACTTTTGTTTTCTTGACAAGAGTTAGATGAGAAGATTGATACCATTAATGTTAACAGGCTGGGACACATTCTGCGTCTTTAGCCGCTTGGAAATCGTGAGGCCGAGCGCTGAGTGCAACTCTAACTGTAAGGTGACCATAACAAGCATCGTATCATAGCCTACTGATCTTGCTGACCTTCTTCCAGGTGTTTTATTATGTGGGTTTTAGGTTTAAAATGTTGTCTGTGGGACTGATGTAAATTTCTGGTTAGCCCTGCACTAAAATAAGTAATTTTGTCTGTCATTAAACACTGATATTTACAATAGAAAGAGAAGATATCTGACGGGTGAGATTGACTGCTCTGAGTTACTTGACCTGCATTGCGCATTTCTATTCTAGAAGTTGATCTTTGTTTATCTCAGGAAACAGTCATTGCACCATCAAAATTTGGTGTTTACAAATGCTTGCATTCTGCAACAATGTCTCTCTCACTTTTGAGAAAGCCTTTTGTGCATCTACACCGAAAACAATGTATTTAAGGGCGCAAAAAATGCTGCATGTGTACAGACCCTAGGCTGCCATCAACAAGCGTTTAGCTTTGTTTGCACTAAGAATAAGGAGAAACAGCTAACCTAAATATCCGTTTACCAGCACCTCTAAAGCACACCAACATGTTATATCCCATTTATTTAAATCGTACAAAACCCAAGTGTATAAAACGTGGTTTTACAGGTTCAGGTAGACAAAGTTTGTTAGCTTTGGAAAGAGTCAGGTTAGCTGTTTTCAATATGCTAAGCTAAGCTAACCAGCTGCTGGCTGTGGCTTCAGATTTAACGTACAAACACAAGAATGGCATCAATTTTGTCTCTGAAGGTCTAGTGTGTAAGATTTCTTCAGTATTCATTGGTCAGTAGGTTTTTAACCACGAGCCGAAATATCTGCAGGGGTCTTCCCCTCTCCAAAATAAACAGGCCAGGTGATTAAAACAGTAAAAATCACTGAATAAAGCAGCTTCATGTTATAAATCAGTGTTTTTCTAATACTGTTTGGCTTGTTGCTGACAGGCTGCTCGCCCAGCACCTGCTAATGTGCACTTCTTTTCTCTGATAACCTAAGATCCAAACATTGAGGAAGGTTTCACCCGGAGCCAAATTATCCAGAGACGTCTCTACCTCCCTAAATCAAGCAGTCAAGTAGTTTCACATTATAAAGTCTTTTGATTCTGCTCATTACAAATGGACTTCAAGCTACATTGGCCAACGTAGAAATGCAAATTGCCCTAGAGCCAGTGTTTAGCTTGTTCTTTCTGGGATACCATAGAAACATTGCAGTGAATATGGCGATCTCCATAAACAAGGGCAGATATAACTGGCTCTGGGGGAGAAGTAGGTGTGCCATTTTTGTGCCTTTTTTCCTGTGTGTTTCTTGTGTGCCTCTCCATGTTCCACCCTCCCCTCCTTCTCACGTGTAGAGGGTGATTGAGTACATCTGATAGAGCACACCTGTGCTCAATCTGCTGATCGGGAGCATGCAGTATAAAGACTGAGGAAGCCAGGCGTTAGAGTGAGTGAGCCCTGGGCCAGTGTGGCAACGACTGCCAGACTGAAGAAATTAGTTGTAGTGATCCTGGACTCTGTGATTGTTACTTTTGTTTTGGGCATGTGGGGGAACCTATTTGTGTGTTTATGGATTAATTTGTTTATTAATAAGCTTTAGTTTTGCTTTCTTTGCTTTTAAAGAAAGTAGTGTTTTGTAAGCCTTTTGAATATTTCTTATAGACATTTACTGCTTTGTTTTTGAAAATAAGTCAGTTTTTGGTAACACCTAATCTGCTTTTTTTGTGTGTGTGTGCCTTTTCCCCGGGTTAAGTATTTATTGTTACTTCCCTCATTCTCTGAGCCTAACAGCAGAATGTAACAGGTTCTATGGTAACAAAAACACAACAATCCTTATTTTCAGATAATTAAACACCTACTTATTATATTATATACAATTTATGTCAATACATTGCCCTAAATCCAACACACTGGACCTTTAACCTTGATAAGAAAGCAAATTTCTCAAAATGTCAATATTCCTTTTAAGACTATGCTAGTATTTTGTGTATTTTACTCAGCATGGAATTTTTTTACTTGAGACATTAATACCAATATTTTTTTCTAAATTTTAACCTTGAACATAACATACCCACAGGGCAAAAATTACCATGATGTTTTATCAAAATAGTCCTTTTCTCACAGCAGATATTTTGACTTTGTGTTACTAATAACATTAACGATGGCTCTATTGTATTTAAGTGTTCCAGTGACAGCAAGTCAGCATGCAGGATACCAGGAGCCTTAAATCAAAGCCGTTACATGGAATTTGGCCATCGTTAACTTCATTATTTACACCTGTGTTGTTCCTGAAAAGTCAAATTGTCCTCTGTGAAAAAGGCCTATCCACATCTGAGTCCCATAGTGCAACTTTGCAACTTGCCCCATCACGTGACCAACATTTCGCTTCTCTCCTTTTTGCTAACAAACCAACATGAGGCTGGAGAAGAGCCTAGATGCTATTAAAATCAAATATCTCTGCTAGTGTAATGTAGGGTTGGCAGTTAAGAAAGTAGAGGCTGTGAGAGGGGCTGCATTATATCTCTATCTCTATTTCTGACATGATGGCCCACTCCTGTATTGCTGAATTACATTTCTAAATGACTTTTCCCTTTGCTTTGAAACCCTTTCAAACCTGGAGCAACATTGTTTTCCTTGTGCTGCTTTCAGATGCCATTTACAAGTATTTCAACCTTTGAACTCTGCAAATTGATGCAGTTTCTTTAAAAAACATGGGGAAAAGGCACTGAGCAACTTAGTAATAAATGTTTCACAAATTGCAAGAAATTAGTAGATTTATAAAATTATTTTTTAAAAAGCTGTCTAGGGAAAAAAACTAGGGATAACTATATGTATAATTATCATAATTGCATATTTAAAATTCTGTTAGAAAATTATTGTAATTTCTAAGCACTTTTCCCAGATCTTTAACTTTTTATTTTTCACACTAACCTTCAGGTATTTTTCTTGTACTTTTTACTAATTTCTTGTTAATTTTTCGGCCGTTTCTAATTTGTTGCTCATTGCCTTGTTCCCATTTTTATTTTATTTTATTTTTTTTAAGAATTCAAGAAAATATGCTCAGGTTTCACTGGGTTCAGGGCTTTAGCTGATTCATCACTGCCATCAAAGTAAAGTTGCCCCTGTGTAAGGCATTGATCAATTTCACATTCTAGAGAGGGAGCAAAGTACTGTAAGTATGGAAGGATTGTTCCAAAATTGATGTATTTTCTCATGAAATGGTAGCTGAGGCTGCAAATTGTTGGAATGAGCCTTGTGTGATTTTGAAGCCTTTTTTAAACATTGTTTTACATTGTGGTGTGTTTGTACCTCTTGTAGTGCAGTGACTTAAAAAAAAAAAAAGAAGAAGATTGGGGTCCTGTTGCCTTCAACAGCATAATGACAACATAAAACACTTTCAAACTACGCTTACAGGATTTTTGGTGCAATCTTTGAAGCTACTGCGGCTGTCACACAACACACACAAAAAAGGTCCTTTTCAGGATCCTTTCAGTGCACCACTCGCTCTACAGTTGACACTATTGTTTGAACAGGAAATTATATATTACACATGTCGCTATACATATTTCTACATCCTCTCTACAGTGGTGGGTAAAGTGTCCAGTTTTGGTGGAGCAATTCTCTGTCATTGAAGGGGTCTCAGGCTGCAACTGGATTCACAGCCACTAGAGGGCGATGGTGCCTCTTCCTGGTGCTGGCTCTCCTCCTGCTCATCAGACAGAAAGCTGGGGAACGTCTGTGCTCGAGGGATAAAAGTCATTGTCAGGCCGTTTCCTGTGAGAGGGGAGAAAAAGAGTCAGTAGAGTGCTTTTTTTAGAGGGTGTAAATCAATTTATTCGTGTCACTTAGCTGGACTTTACATGAAAAAACATCCTGTTTTATTGGACAATATATTTATGGTGCAACTGTTGCTTAGCTACTGTGTCCATGTTGATATCTTTTTGAAAATTACAAGATTAATCCTGGCGTTCTGCATTTATAGAAAATGATCTTTTCTGATGTAGGTGGTCCTCAGATAACACAAAAATGTAACACTTAAATTCAAGGGCTGATGTTCAGAGAATGGGCCCCTGGGCACAGATATACAAAGGCCCCACCACCTCTCCTCCATTGATAGAAGAAATACACAAATACTTTGTGGTGGTTTTGGCTCTTTTTTGTCGTTTTGCATGTCTTTGTAATTGTTATGCATCTTTTTGTGGTTTTGTGTATCTGTGGTATATTTGTCTCCTTGCGGGAGTGTGACCTTGTAGTAGTTTTGCCTATGTGTAGTCATTTTGTGTCTCTTTGCAGTTCCTTTTCATCTCTTTGAGGTCTTTTTGTCTCCTTCAGGAAATTTTGTGCATTTTTTTGGATTTTTTGTGTCGACTTGTGGTAGTTTTTCATCTCTTCATGGTCATTTGCATCTCTGAGGAAATGTTATGTCTTATTTTGTTATTTGGTGTCTCTTAGCAGGTCCTTTGCATCTCTTGGTGGTCTTTTGTGTCTTCTTTTGGTAGTTTTGTGTCTCTTTGTAATTGTTTATGTCTCTTTGAAGAAAGTTTGTGCATTTTTTGGTCTCTTTGTGTCTCCTTGTGGTAGTTTTGCATCTCTTTGTAGTTGTTTGTGTCTTTTTTGGCCATTTCATTTCTCTTTGCTGTTGTTTTGCCCCTTTTGTAGTAATTATGTGTCTTTATGCTGTTGTTTTGCCTCTTTTTGTTATTATTTTGTATATCCTTGTGGGAGTTCTGTGTCTCATTTCTCCTTTTTTTTGTTATTTTTCCTCTCTTTGTGTTTCCTTTGCATCTCTTTGTGATCTTTTTGTGTCTCCCTCTGGCCTTTTTGATTATCTTCCTTGTCAGTACATTGTACTTTAAGTGACATATTGTAGTAAAGGCCATTGGGGTCCCATGACACTTTGGGCCCCTGGGCCTGTGCCCTGTAGGCTTATTTAGCAATCCATCCATACCTAAGTTGTAAAATAGTTTCAGATGTGATGGAAAATTACCTCAAATAAGCAACTTCATTTCAGAGTGATCTATGCTGTCTCATCTTTTTGGACTGTGTCTCCTCTTTCCCCGCTCTCTCCCTCTCCACCTTAATTTTAATTAATTGGACCAATTTGTTCTGCAGTTCATATTGGTTAACTGCACTGAGATAGAGTAATGTATACTTGTGGGTGGAGGGCCGTTCTGAGCAACTGTGAGACCATTAATAATATATTAGGATGCTGTTTGGAGTTGTGCACGGTGAGGTAGGTTGAGGATAAAGTGGCTGGCAGGCTGCTGATCATGCACCGAACAAGGAGGAAGTGGCCAGTGATTAATATTTCAGGAGGTGCAAAAGCTAACACAACACTGTTATCAACTCTAACCTAAAGCATATATGGTGTTGACTGATACAGCTGGCAGCAAGAAGCTGCTGCACGTCAATACATTTCAATTCAGTTTACCTCCAGAGGTTAATTGAAATTTGATTAACAAATTAAAATTTGACTTTGTTGTTTATAAGCCGCTTTCTTCCTGAGCTGCATCGATAAAATTGACAAAGAGATCATTTTCTCTTCTGCTGGAAGTGTTTGTTAACAAATATGATTTTAGGCTGTGCACATTCATATTATAGCGAACATATGCTTGCACGCATGCACACACACACACACACACACAGAGCTTTTTGTGTGTGTGTAACCAGCATCACACATAGTCATGCTGCCTCCAAAAGGAATCCGGCTCAGACCGTGAGACGCACTGCCAACTCACCACGACGTGGAATATAAAACATGACCCAGTCAGCCTGGCAATCAATGTCAAGTGGCTGTGTGAATGCGTGTCAGAGCCACAGAGAGTCACGCAGAAATGTGTGTGACGAGTAACAAGTAAAAGGAAGACAACAAGAAGGACAGACACAGAAAAAGCATTTTCCTGTGTGAGTTAAGGGAACAGCTTGCAGGAGGAGGCACAGAGGGGCTGGTGTGGGTGTGAGCGTGAGACCACAAGAGTACCAGCTATAACAGGTGAGTCATACACACACATACACACCTCTGTCCGCTGCTCTTCCACTACTCCCTGAAATAAAGAAAAAAAAGATAAGGCTCCAGCTTAAGGTTTTAAATGCAGCGCAGTCCATGTTCTGGAAAAAAACACTGCAGGTAAAAAAAAAGGGAGACACTTTCTCTCCTCTCTGCGTTGTGCTTAATAGATTGCTGAAACGAGTGGTGCGCAACCAGGCATATCCTTTTCAAATCTTTGCCAAGACAATCCCTCTCCTCAACCAAGGCCAATTTGGGCTGGAAAAATAAAGGCAGGGAGCCCAGTGCAGACAGAGAGGGTAACGCAGATCTCATCATCTCTTCGGCCACAAACAGCAGCGTTTGCGTGAAGCAAGACCCCCGACCGGAGCTGCGCTTTTTGGACACAAATGTGGACACACTCACAGGAAAAAAAATTGTAATAAAAACACAGTGAGGAGATGGTGTCAGCAACCCTCCTCCTCTCCTATCCCTATGAGAAGCAGACAGTGATTTGTCAGTGCCTTTTCATTACCAGGGAAGGTCATGTCATCCTATCTGGCCTGGGGTGGCAGCTGCTGGGCCGGAGCAGACAGGACAGGCAGGGAGAGGGCACACACACACACACAAACACTGAGAGAAACAATGGTGGACCTGGACACACAAGCAGCTATTCATGCACGCATGTACACACATACACCTGTCTGCACCTTCCTTCCTCACAGTGCGATAACCCAGATGGCATCCTCGTAACAGCTGTAACCAGAGAAAGAGGCTGCGTGTCCCACCAACTCTGGATTATGCAACGCTGCTGACATCCAGCTTTGTGTCTTTTGTGGCAAACCAGCCACAGGAGCACCAGTGTGCTATAAAATATCAATCCAATGCAGCCTTAAAGGAACAGTGTGTGAGATTTAGAGGAGGTTTAGTGGCATCTAAAAGTGAGGACTGCAGACTGCAACCAGCTGAAACTTCTCCAGGTTAGAATTTCTTTCGGTCCCAGTGATTTAAACCGGTGAAAACACTGATGCTGTCTTTCTTTTTTGCCTTTATTCTATAGGACAGCTTAAGCATGAAAGGGGATGACATGCAGCAAAGAGCCTAGGCTAGAATTGAACCCACTTTATCCACTGAGCCAGCCAACCTACTGTAAAAATGGGCTACTGTAGAAACATCAGGGGTCCCACTGTCATGGAAAATCTGGAAAAGTCATGGAATTTGTAAAACCAATGAAAGTTTTGGAAAAGTCATGGAATTTTGTTGTGTATAATTAAACAAATTGTTCCAGTAATTTTCCATCAATAACCTCCCATGTAATGCTACCTATGTATTATCTATAGCTGTTGACGCAGTATGGCTTAATATGCATTGATGTTTGACATTATGTTTAACATCACATACATTTCTTTGTTTTCTCCCCACTTTCTGTCTCTCCCTCCCTATGTACCAGCTAACTGATATTATGTTTGAACAAAGTTTGAAGCTGGCATGTTGCAATAGCGCATTTTAATATATAAGGTCATAAATCCCAAAGTTTCCATACGTCTGCCCCTCTAATCACTTTAAACTGTGCCACATTTTTGAGATGGAACAATTGATTTGAGATGCCTCGGTTGTCCGTCGGAGCCTCGGGTGTTAACTGGAGAACAAGTGCGCACTTTGATTTTGTTTAAACTGCTCTGAAAGTAGACCATGGTATTAAGGTACGGAGCATTGTTTGTTCTGGGGAAAAAATAAAAATAAAATCAATGGGCCAAATGAACTGCCAGCTGTCAAGCTGTACTGTTCTGGGTCCATGGACTGCCTATAATAATATAATTAACATTTAAATTAAGGCACAATAAAGAGTTCTGTTTGTTTTGTACAGTGGGAATAGTCATGGAAATTTCACTATGGGTGCTGGAAAAATCATGGAAAACTTTTAAGTTTTTGGCCATGCAACATGGTGTTTTCCATGGATGAGGATCCACTTCCTACATAGATACAAACAGCTCCTTATAAGGTAACAAAAACCCAATGATTTTTTATTTTCAGGTGATTACACACCGTCCATATTTTATTGTTTTCCATTTCTGCCAATAAACCCCCTAAACCCTACACACTGGACCTTTAATATTGGGTGAGTTAATTTTATTTCCAAATCATGCAAGAAGATAAATGAGATTAAAAACTTTCCATCCTCTAAGAAAGAGACCAAAACAGTTGAACTCAGTTTTACCTGGCTGCAATGAATTTTTCATGCGATTCACTTTTCTTGCATCTACATCTACTACATTCCTTGTCGCCTGTTGCAGATAAGATAGTGTTATCATCCTGTTCTCCTATCATCTTGTCCCTGTGCCTTTGATACTTGCTCCCTCTCTGTAAAATCCCCTCGTATCACTCCCAGCCGATCAAACTAAGAACAGCGCTCCATTCCATTAGAATTGCTAATGCTACGGCACTAAACTGTGCAGCACAATGAATTGCAGGGAGAGAGTGAGAGTGTGTGCAAAATGGCAAAAGATTACATAAAAATGGGTCCAAGAAGAAATACAAGCATTCTTGTCCCTTTTCCATTCCACTATTAGAGTTGGTAATTGAACCATTTCCGACAGGCGTGGCGCCTTGCTTTTTCAACTCGCAAGAACTTTAAAGTGCACTTATTTCTATGCATCAGCAAACTCGGAGAACACAGCAGTATCAGTGAAATGCAAAAGAGTGAATAACATTAGGAGAGTAGAGGTGGAGCACAGTAGAAAGTAGAAACATTGTCTTAGTGTGTAGCTTCTGAAGATTAAAACATCCATCTTTGGTTTTACTTAAAAAGAACACAGTGGGGGAGTTTTGTTTTAAGATGATCAAGGCTGAGTATTATTTTTTTTCTACACCACATCCCTCAGTTTCTTTTAAACAAAACACATTTGACAATTATTACTATCAATTATAGCAAACAAGGCTTCTGGGATGTATTTTTGAGACATTTCCAGACAAATAAAAAGCAGATGTGAAATATATTGCAATAAAGAAGTTACAATACTGTACTTCACCGCCAGGTCCCCCGTTAACTGAGGCAAAGACATAAACAAATAGGTGGATAAACCCTCAACGGGACAGGAAATTCTGTTCCTTAATTATTCCCCCGCACCCGCAGGGTATTTGAAAGCAACCCGAGCATGACTCAGCAAATTGACTGTGCTGATTGGATATTCATCACGCACGCAGTGATACAGCCAAGGAGCAAAGGCAGCCAGCCATCATGGTCTAAATTCTTGATTTCTTACTTCTATTTGCAGCCAAATCAGTTTTGCAAATATCATCGTTATTGCAGAAAAATAGATTGATGGATTCATTTCTGAATTCCTGTTTGAGCAAACATCTACTTCTATAAGCTGGGAACATTATGTAATTTCACATGCGGTGCGTTTCCTTAAAGAGATTCATGACTATATGGTGTAAACTATAAATGTGTTCATGTGTGTAAAGATGAAGGGTGTATCTTGTTTTTTGTATTTAGTATGGATATTTGCTGGTTTGAAAAGGTTGCCTTTCTCCTTTTTCCCTGGGCCCGGCTCCCCAACATTAACAATTATTTTGCGTCTGCTAAATTATTAATTTCAGTCCAATATCGCAGCTTATTTGAAGCATTATCAGTCAGGTATATAAATGACACAAGCTTGTTTAGTTTGTGTAATGTGTTGGATTATGATCTCTGGGAATGTGTTCATCCTCATGTGTGCATGTGTGTGAGTGTGTGATGTTTTTCTTTGTTATTGTTCTGCCTGGGATGTTGGAGTAGATCAGCTGCTCAGCAGCTCAATCAAGCAGAGTGAAAACAGGTTTGCCTAATTACGTCCTCTTAGCAGGGAGGAGCTGGGCCAGCGTAAGATGTAGGAAGATAAACAGTGTTGGTAAGTAGTGATCTACCTGGAATTTAACTAATATTTTAACTGCATTTTGCAGTAACTTGCTGGTAATTCAGCCACATTCATTTGCATAGTAATTCAAGTGGTTAAATTACCTTTTTTTGCCATTTTTCTGTGTATTGTACTGAAACTAAAGACAAATTTGAGCCTCAGAAAGAAAGGAATAAATTTATATTTTCATTTTACCATTATTTCTCCACTGAAAGTAGGCACTCTTTAACCAGTCCCATGGCTTGCCCAGGGAAAGCATTCATCAGGAAACCACCCACCACTTTCACCTTTGTGTGTTTCATGTGCAAAACGGCGAGTGTTGGCCAGCGTTCAAACAGCCACGGCATCATCATAGACAAGCCTCCTGAAGGTCAACCTGAGGGAGAATCCCCTCGGTCATATTTAAAGGCACATTGTGTAGGAATGTTTTTTTTTTCTTTTTTTCAGAAATGGAATACAATATAATAAGTACTTTTTTAGTTATCTTTAATGTATAATCACCTGAAAATAAGAATTAGTGAGCTTTATTCACAAATATCTTCCTAAGAAAAAGTCTCGTCCGATTCAAGACATGTTACTTAAACTGCAGAATTGTTCACACCTGTGTTCTTATAATGGCTCCCATTGTCCTCGTGAGTAGAAAGCGCATGTGAGTTGATTGTTATTAGCAAAAGTAAATGTATTGTAAAGTTTAAGAAAACACAATAGCAATTTTCTCTGCATGTGTGCACAAAATGTGCTCTTTATAAATGATTTTCTTACCTAAGAAGAAATAGCAAATAAAAATTGATGAAGTAAGTCGGCTTTAAGAAGATTTTTTTTTCTGGTGAATGAGGCCCATTGTTTTTATCCTCACCTCAGAATGAGATCATCATGTTTTGACATTTTGTCTTGTTTCCACAGTAGCCCAGAACGGACAAACCAAACACTGGCTCTAGCCACTTGCGTTTTCGCATCAGATAGCAGTGGCAGCCCCTTTGCAATGAGAAGTGCGGGAAAAACATGCATTTTTTTAATGCAAAATTCCTTAATTCACTGTTTTCACCAGTTTAAATCATCTGGTTCATTTGTTAAATGCAGAAATTTCAGTTCCCTAACCTTAAGTTATCAGAAAAAAGGTGAGTACAATGTAAATATAATGCATTCATATTTGTTTACATCCCTTTTAGAGATGCAGTGTGTATGTTGTGGTGTTAGAACATATACGGTTGTGCTAAGAGTGCAAAGAGCAGCGTAGAGAGCTGAGGATGTAAAAGAGCTCCAGGGAGGTGGAGACCTTCTGCCAATGAAGAATCAATGCAATTACTCTATATTGCTCTCCTCATCTAAGACTGGCTCGCAGCCATGTTAAAAGCAGCACCAGCGCCCGATGTGTGTGAGCTCCTCCTGAACATCCGTGTCACAACAGGACTTAAACTCCTGTCGAGCCCCACAATCACCTTGTCGTCCCCCTTGTCTGACGAGACCTTTCGCTGCGTCCTCAAACACACTGATGCATTCAATTTATTCATGGGAAAGGAAGGGGGAGATAATGGTAGCGCTGAATGCGTCTGAGTGTGAGAGGATGGAGGGTTGTTCTGAATGGGGACAGACATGCGGAGAAAGTGTGGGAGGACCAGCGGAGATGCCAGGGTGATGGATGAGAGAGAAGCTCCTCTGCTCACCAGAGTTTGGAGAGGAAGAGTTTTAAAAGGAGACTTTACAGAGGCTGGGCCTATAAATAATGACCCTGAGGTGCAAGCTCCTCTGCTTAGTGTAAGTAAGTAAAAAACATGTTGATGTTTGGAATGGAAGGCATGTTTTGCTTTTAAGCTTATCAGGCTATAATTAAATGATAATAATAACAAAATGAATCCAGCCTTAGGTTTTCAAAAGAAAATTATGACGTCAGAGCAACTTTCATCTTTGCCTGCCTTTCTGTTTTGCTCTATCAGTAAAAGCCAAAAGGCCCATAATCCTCAGATAAGTCTACTAATCAACTAATACCATGGACAGGGCGTAATCTCATCAGCTCACTAATCACCTCTCTGCCTCTGGTCTACATCTAGACGTTAACACACATACACACAAACACACGCAAACACACACACCCTTTATGTTTACATTAAGTGCACACAGAGGGGAATTTATGCTATAGAGCACCTGCTGCAATATTAATGTATTTGGGGTGACATTTGTCGCTCTCTCTCTCTCCCACTCACCCATCCACCCACCCACACACACACACAAACATATGGATATGAACTCATTTGCTTTCAAGAGCAAATACAAATTATTTTTGTTCCTCGTAATTTAATTTAGATTGAGTCTGTGTCTGTTTTTGTTGTTTATCAAAAAAATACCGCTCTGGTTCAGTTCGAAACAATTTTTCAGCAAGTTCTTTTGTGATTAAACTGAAGACTGAAACTAAGAAAATGCACTGGAAATGCAGATGAATCGAGAGGACAGTAGACGGCGGGCAGACAAGACGTTTGATGCAAACAAGTAAACAACCTGATAGATTGGCAGGACGGTAAAACAAAACATGCATTGTGATATGATGATTTTCTCTTTTCACAGAAAAATGGGATCAAAATATTGATTAAAACCATTTTGTGTTTATTATTATATGTATTTTTTATAGTAATATCCAGTAATTGTCCAAAGCCCTGTGTTTTTTCGCCTTGTATGTTGGTGCTATGTCAGATCTTGGGCAGTCACATTCTGGTCAGTTGGTTGGTTAGTTGGTCGACATGCTCTTGTCTGACCGTTTTGTTTTGTTGTTGCTGTTAGGCACTTGCATTTGTCCTCTGTGATGGTTAGTCTTTGTGGTCTTTGTCCCGCCATTTCTCCACTGTGATTGGATGGCTGGCGACAGTCAGTCAGTGACAAATGCAGCATTAAATTGTCCTTCAACTGTCACTTTTAATTGGAAAACGTATCAAAGACAACAATGAGTATCAACTTTATGACTAGGAATTTTATTGAGTTTTCTAAAAGACACCACAGTTAAGGGCTGGATCACGAAGCTCCTGAGAGGGATACGATCACACTGGAGCCCTTGTTGGGGCGGCCGGATGGCTAACGTTAACTTCTGGGCTAAAAACAGTAAGTCTCTCTGTCATCACAGAGATATTTAATGTTAGTCACCCCAGAGTTACCTTCTATAGCATCCTGCATTTTTCTGATCAGTCCTGTTCACACTTAGTGGTTAGACAGACTCGTGCAAGCAGCTTAGGTGGAAAATCATTTCAGTACACAGTTTATTTTTGGATAGTATTACATGGAGATCACATTTATTTTTTACTTGAGGCATTCAACTTGCCCGACCACAGAGTTTATTTGTCCTGCCCAGCTGTTGATGTTGAGCCCAGTGACAGGAAAAAAAGGCTCTGGTGTGTGGACACACAACGTTTCCAGGCAGAATCAAGTGGTTGAAGAGAAGGTAGAACTTCAGTCGACTCATTTTTTTTGGTTGACTACTGCTGTAGAAAAATCTGGTTGCAAATTCCATCATGGAAGACAGCAAAAAGTTAAAATATTTTAGAATGCGGTCTTCCGGGGTTTCTCTGCTGACCTAATTTTACCGTCCTGCTCTTGTCCACTAAAATCCTATTCAGATTGCTCTCTCTTGTTTCCCTGATTGCATATGAATGCAGCATAAGTCTAGAGCTCAAAGCTAAACACATTCAGTTTGGAATTCAGACATTTCCTTGTTTATTCTTGTATGAATAACAGCCCAGATTTGGAGGTTTACTTGTAGATGTACGCCAGTTACAATATTCTTGTCATCCTGCTTCTCCACCTACCAGTCTTTCCTCCACTTTATCCAAAGCGCTACACACACACACACAAAACCACTGACACAAGCAGGTAGAGAAATAGCAACACTGTGCGTATGATAATTAGTAACTTCATGCCTGTACCTTGGTAACTGTAGAGATCTCCCACGCTGTTCTGACGCGTGATGTGCTGCCAGTAGGCGCTGCGTGGCAGGGAGATGGACTTGGTTAGCGTCTCTCTAGGGTGGATCTGAAACAAGACACAGAAAGCTTACAGTGTCTCTCACTTCCTGTCACTCTCAGTCAGTCACTCACAACAGGGGGAAATTGCACTGGCTGTGTCAGTAAACAGAGAGCGTTCGTAGTTTGCTGGTTGAATGGCGTGTTTCCACTCTGGGTGGCTGTTTGGTGGGTGAGATGAGGATTCATTTGGGATTATGATTATTGTTGTGCCACTGGATGATGTGTTTTTGAGTTTTATTTGTGGTGTAAAACTAAAAGTCTTCATCTTAGAGCAAGGGTACCTCTGGAAATGTAAAAAATATGTCAATATTTTTGAAGAAAAAATGGAGTAAGCCGAGTAAATCTGCATTTTCTCACCCACTCTGCAACTGCAAGTGGTCAGTTTTGTGTAGCTATCCGTGTGATTTATAGAGCTGAGGGTAAATGCTGCATTTGGAAACGTTCCCAAATGGTGGGGTCCAAGAGCACTGCCATATGGTCAAGGCTCATCAAACACTAGGCAGGCCTACATAAATAAAGAATACAGATGATAGCGGGGAGGGAGGAGGGGGAGGAAGGACGGAAGGAAGGAGGGAGGAAGGAAGGGATGGACGGGTGTTGTGATGGAAGGAGGGAGCGGAGGCCAAGACCATGGGGAGTCAAGAGGACTCCTGGTCCAAGGTGGCTCTATGGGGAGAAACTGGGCAGCCTTACCTTGAGAGAAATGTGGATTTGTGTGTGTGTGTGTGTGTGTGTGTGTGTTTGAACATCATGTGTGAAAATCATGATTTATTGCCTTTGTGTTCATGGCTTCTAAAAATAATTCTTTGAACAGCCTCAATGACATGCCGGTTTGATCAACGTAAATCAAACAGACAGTGAAGACACTGCAATACTAAAAAAAGGCATTTTCAAACTAAAACACAGTTTTTTGAACATATGCGCACTTTGCACAAACAAGTCTTGCTCAGTATTTCTTCTAGCATTAGGATTAGTAATATGTGATGCATGCTGTACATTCATTCAAAATTATTCTGCAATGGCGTGCTGACACTTACACTCATTATTAGCTGTTTGTAATGTTGGCCGCACTAGAATAAAACTGATGGCCTCGTTGCGAGCTGCTGCGGGTGAATCAGATAAACAAAAATGTTAAAATGTACCTGGGAGCTCTTCTCCATCTCCTCCATCATCCTCTCATGCTGCTGGGCAATGGCCAGCGTGGCCGAGTGGACCCGCTGGTAGATCATCTCCCCCTCCCGCGTCTGGAACGTGAACAAACCCTCTCCTGTGTCACACATCCTGCGCCAGGAACACACACACAGAGACAGAGAGAAGTGCACACGCTTTGATCGTGCTCACTCTTGGATTGCTGATTTACAAAAATGCATGGTTGAATGTGCACTTACAGAGAGCCGCATTGATATAATAGCCCACTGAAGTCAAACACACACACACACACATGCATGAGAAGATATAGTACACAAACAAAGACACACATTCACAGAGGCACCTGTCACATCAATGCCTGAAGGGCTCTGCGGCAAACGCTGATATCCTGGGATGTTTCGATATCCAAAGTTGCTTTGTTGAAGTTTTTATGACATTTCCAAAAGTTGTTTTTTTTCCGCCCTCCCACCGCTAACATTTCAATCACACACACAAGACAACACAAGAACTTATCTTCATGTACACACACACCTTCCGGACTCAAAAGTGAACCAAGTGGAGTCTCGTCCGTATCTGCGCAGGGAGCTGAGAGGCCACATGACAAGTTTGAGGCGTGCATTGTGAATGTCCCACAGGTAGATGTTTTCATGGGTGATCTGCATGGTGCACTCCCCGTAGATGTCCAGATTCGGCGTGGGCATTAGGTACACGTTGAAACGTTCTGGAAAGATTCACAAAATGCTGATTAAAAAAGGAAACAGAATGGTGAAAAAAAACCTGGAGAACTCTGAAACAGCTATTTCTATCTAGTGTTGAAGGGTTCCTTCACTTAAATGATGCAAACATCTAGTTGTATCTACAGCAGCCATGCAGATACTTTTGTACACATTTCGAGAAGAATGCCTCTATCTCAGTACAATGGAGGTGAAAGAATTTCATTGTGGTGCTTGCAGCATTAAAAGCTGACATTTAAAATATTCAAAAGCAACGTTTCCCTGTTACGCTCGATAATCATCAGGACACGCTGTGAATTGTTTTCATGGGATGCTTTTTTTCTGTATGTAGGGAAATGTTAGTGAAATCAGGGTAGAGCCTGGGCAAAGAAAATCCTAGACAGAAAAAAAATGTATGTACAGATGGATGACAAATTAAAGAAAAAACCTAAACGCTTGACCCCTGCTGTGAAGGGATCTGTTGTAGGGGGCATTTTGCTGGCATGGTTTGGGTCCTCTTGTCCTCTTAAGGGCTTATTTTTGCTCACCATTGCATACAGAGACAGAGACGGATGGAGCCTTCTGTCTGTGCTCTGTGTTCATTTTGTCTGTATTTGTGCATATTTTCTGAGACTTACGGATAGGAATGAAATGTAGCAGCATCTCCAGAGATCATGGAGGCAGTGCAGTGTAGTTCAAGTGAGACAAAACCATTGGGGAAGACAAGGAAATTTAAAAAATCACAACAAATATGTGATATATAATGATATGTACATAGTACACAGTGGAAATAGTTCTCTGTCCACATGTCGGGATGTACAAACGAAGACACACACATCTATCCACACACACACACACACACACACACACACACACACACACACACACACACACACACACACTCAGTAGCTAAGAAAATAATTCAGACTTTTACTTAATTTATTGTGCTGTGGGTTTAATTAAAAATGGATAAAACTGCCATTTTGACCATCAATCTAAACTCAATGACCCTCATTTTTAGGTTTATTGAAAATCTGTAACATATGTTCACTGCTATTTTGTTTATTTTTTCATATATATAGTTTTTTTTATGTTTGACATAAAGTATAGTCAATTTACTTCAGTTTTTGTTTTTTGTTTTGCAAATTAATTCAAAGTCAAGAGCTGAAATCTCATTCGAGTATTCAGACTCCTTGTTGTGGCACTCCAGGTTGTGGTCAGGTGCATCCTGTTTGCTTTAATTATTCTTGAGATGTGTCTGGAGCTTGATTTGAGTCCACCTGTGTCAAATTGAATTGATTGGACAAAGGCACATGTCTGTGTATATAAGGTCCCACAACTCACACTGCATGTGCAGGATGGAAACAAGTTATGAAGTCTTAGCAGCTCTCTGTAGATTGTGGCAAGGTAAAGATCAGAGCAAGACCATGAAAACATGTTTAAAGCTTTAAGTGTTCCCAGGTGCACAGTGTCAAGTAGAGTACAAAAACCCTTAAAAAAAGAGTATTTTTAAACAGCACTTCACCTGCAGTGGGTCTAACTAACCATCAGATGAGCTGGACTGGGATCAACGAGCCAAATCTGCTCATTCACATTAAACTAACTCTCTGAGGCAGACAGAGAGAAGAAGAGAGAGACAGAGAGGGAGCGAGTTCTCCATAATCTAAATTAGTTCTCACTAATTACGCTTAATGATTCAAAATAAGCCATGTGTCTGCAGTGGATAGAAAATGGCATTGTCATAGTGTGGCGTATTTTTAGGGACAGTGAAAATGAACTCTGATCTAATTATCGGCCCCTGCTGTTTGGGGAGGGCTACTAATTGAAACACGGTTGCAGGCCGAAGCCTCTTGTTTCATGCACTCATACAGGCAGCAGAGAGTGCTGGCTCTCTCCTGCTGCTGCAACTTTTGCATGAGCACCAAACTTCTGCCACAACAGAGAGGAGAGGGATTGTGTTGTTACAGTTCAGTCAGCTCAGTCAAAACTCATATATTGATATCTTTAAAAAAAAAAGTGGCCAAGTTATGTTGAAGAATACAATTTCACTTCACGGCTGCAGCGATATGAAATGGGCTGAAATGACGGCAGATTCTTTTCAATTACTCGCCCTTTTACAACTTTAAACTGCTCTTCTTTGCCTGTTGCCTTTTCAATTTCCTCTGCGAGTTTACAAATTACACAGAGAATGAGCTCCAGTGTGATAGCAGCGCCCTGTTGTCTCCTCTCTTTTTCCATTTCCATTTCCTGTGAGTGGAATATGTGGGGAAGCACATTTATTTCACATGGCTTTAGGAGCCATAATCTCATCCATCTCTGTGACAAGCTTCATTATGAGGGAAGCCAGTGATGCACAGCACTTCTCATTAGGGCTGGAACAGAGCCCCGACCACAGCCTGTGACCTGTGCTCCAACTCACACACACACAGGTTCCTTTCAGTACACACACATCCGAACGTACTTCTGAAGTTGAACCAACACATGCTAATGTAGCTAAAGACTGTTACAGGGGACTTCAGATCAGATATTGGCCTAATTGGACAGTGGCTGTTCTGCTCCCCTAACCCTCTGAGGACTCAGTTGCATTAACACATGCAGGGCTGGACTGCAACCGCTAACTGCTTGGTGGCGAGCTGAGTGTGAGAGATTGACCCTGAATGGCTGTCTGTGTTAGCAGGGACTAATTGGGCACTCACCGTTCTGCTCCCGCTGCACCCCCGCCGCTAACAGGTCTGGCTCTCCCAGGCTGATGTCGTTGAGACGGCTGCCCAGGCACTCCACGCACAGCAGCTTACACCATTCCTCTGCATCCAGCTCTGCACACAGCGGCACAGTGTTAAGGCACTATCAAACACACACACACACAAACGTACACACACCATCTCCATATCCAGCACTGCAGACATAATAAAACAAATCTTACTATCACAACTGTGCCGCCTTTGGTGTGTTTACACATGCACATAAATCAGTGAAGAAATTCAGAATAAAATGCTGATGTCCTGAACATGCATTCAGGACATGAGTTGAGCCAACAGTAACTGGGGGGGGGGGGATCAATGTGATCGATTCGGTGCAGATTAAAAGAGGAGGTGGGTTCAGCAACAGCCAAAGACAGATGAAAGCTAGGTTTCTCCCCTCCCTTCTTTGCCAATACTAAGTTCTGAGGCTGCACATTATAAGTAGCTCTGCTGGAACAAAGTGGCCACAGTCACAACTGAAACTAGTGATCACCTATTCAGACAATCAATAAGCTATTTTCCAAATTAAAGCTGCTTGTTAAGTGGACAGGAAATGAAATGAAAAACATACATATTTTAAGAGGAAGAAACAGTTAAAGTAATATTGACATTTATTTGCTTTCTTGTACAAAGTTAGACAAAAATAAAAAAATGACCCCAAATTTCATGTCTTTGCATGAATATGAAGCTAACACTAACAGCTAGTAAGCTTACCTTAGCACAAAGATAGAAACAGGTTGAAACAGACCCCTCAATATTTAGAATATCTTTGTCCCCCCCCAATGAAAACATAAAAGTAGCAGGACTTTGACATTTTTTCAGCAAGACAACCTCTACAACTTAACACTACTTATAGAAAAAAGCAAAGATTAGGCTATAATGAACTACACCACAATCCCATGACGTCTTCACCACAACGAGGCTGTAAAGCCGTGTTCAGCGTGATGACGTTCTGTATTCTCATTTAGCCACTTGTTAGCAACCATCTTTTTAAAGACACATAAATGCTTCTAAGTTTACAAGAGGGGTATTTACTGACATATTTTATTTCATAAAACAAAACATAAATCTTTTTCAAGCTTGCATTAACCACAGACCTTATTTCAGACAGACAAAAACCCATTCAAAAAACAAATGACTTCAAGACAAGACTCATTCCTGCAGCACTATTTTTCTTTGAGCGTTCACGATATTTTGGAATAAATCAGAGGAACGGTGATTATTGACTCTTTAAAGCGGCAGTCTTGGTTTTTAGGTAGCGTTAACTCTGTGTAGGGAATTATTTCTACAACATTTGACAGCTGGCACCTAAAGGGAGGGGGCATTCATTGTAAAACTGAATTTTTTAAGTGGAAGCTAAGTGGAGACAGATGATTCTGTGAATCAAATCTGGAAGTCTGCGCAGCAGTCCGTTGTTTGTGAATACAAATTCACCTTCCTGTTATGTCGGGGAAAAAAATGGTGTTTACAGTGGAGAAGATTTCCAATTGTCTTATGTGAGCATTTGGTGAGAGTTACTGAGGTATGAAATGAGGCAAATGCCGGAGTTGGTTATCTTTCTGAAGCTTCTTAACTCCGGGCCCTGTGGAATTCTGGGATATGTTAACTATGACCAGTGATGTGTACAAAGACATATTTGGAAACGCAGGAACAGCACAGTGTTTTTTTTTTTTTTTGTGTGTCTATAAACCAAAAGTGAATGCATGCTTGTGTAACGTGCGTGGAGATATGTTGACTTCATTCACTTGAAACTTGCTTGTGTGATAGCTGACAGCCTGTTTGTCAGATCAACTGTAGTGTCCAATGGGACGGATCTACACAACTTTGCAGGGTGAAGGAAAGGTCTGCCGCTGCCTGAAGCACTTCATTCACACACAGCACAAAGCAAAAAATACAGATGCACACACACACACACACACACACACTAAGAGGCAGCAGCTCTGCACTTTAGCTCCTTGCTCATGCCTCCACAGATTCAGCTTTTCTCATTCAGACTTACCATGGCCTTTGAGTGCCTCTAAACTCCCACACTTTTAAGGCCACTGAGTGGAAAATCGGCTAAACAAACACTTCATCAGCACCGAGGCAGCCTCGCTCGTCTATGTGCCATGCATGAAGAAATATGGTAGGAGGATGTCTCTGTGTGCAGAGGTGTAGGTGTGTGATGGAATAGGATGGAGTGGCGTTTTTTTTTTTTGTTGGATAAGAGGGCAAGAGAAAAAGGTTGGAGTGAAAGAATATGTGAGAATCAAATCAGGAGACTGTCAAGATGGAACACACTTGTATGCAGTTGACATGTTATTCAATCTGCAGGTCACACTCTCTCTTTATCTCTTCATGGTGCGTATTTGACGGATACACCCAAAGCACACGTCTGTCAAAAAATGAAAGATCTGATAGCGTCTTTTGTTCAGCGTTTCATTAACAGCCTGCTCAACAACATGCCAATGCTTGAATGGAAGCATCAAGAGGTTATTTAAAAAAAATAAACACAAGATGATCACGATGCCTATTTTTTAAATTTCTTTTTAAAAAACAGTCAGCACTTAGAAAATATTTGGCTTCTTTGGACAGCCGCTCTCAAATAAGTTTGCTTTCCAACTGCCAGGTTCAGTTTTCAGATCCAAACTCCCATTGACATTGCACAGTAGTGAGAAGGCTGTATGCCAATTTAGCATCTGATGTAGGTAAGCGCTCATGTAACCTGACCCAGCTGGACCTGGCAAATAATTCAGCTCTGAAATACATTTGAACTCTTTCACCGTAATCCCAAATGTCCTAAAAAGCAGAAAAAAACATTTTACTGTTAAAAAAGATGACAGTTAGACAACAAAAAATAACTTTAAGGTCCAGTGTGTAAGATTTAGGGGGAATTAATGGCATCTGAAGTTTGCAGATTGCAACAAGCTGAAACTTCTCCTGGTTAGAACTGTTTATTGTTCAGGAGGTCTTTACTGCGGGCTGAGTTGTGCCCTCCTAAACAAATGAAACCAGTGGAAACACAGAATAAAGCGGTTTCACATTACAAATGAGTGATTCTCTGATGCTATTTGGCATGTCGTAGATGGGCTGTTTTTTACCTGATAACTTCAAATACAGATGTTCGGGAGGTTTTTAAAAAGAGCCAAATTATCTGCAGAGGTCTCTTTATCTCCAAAACAAATGGAGCAGATATAAAATGGTAAAAACACTGAATAAAGAAAGCACTTGCACATTAAAAAACTGGTGTTTTTCCGATGCTCTCGATGTGGAGCGGCTGCTAACTAATGTGGCTGATGCAAAAACGTGAATGGCCCTATCTTGAGCCAGTCAGTACATTTATATGTGCAGAAATATGTCTGACTTCGCCACAGTAAGTGGCAATGTGCCCCCTTTCAGCTAGTTGCTATTGGACCTTCTTCAGGTTGACCTGATACGTCACAAACCAAACAAGTTAGCAAGCAGCAAATGGGTTGCATGTTAAACGGTAAATTCATGGATAATTTTTTGGAAAAAATACTTATTAGTTTATATTCCATTTCTTCCAATATATCCCCTTAAATTCTACACATAGGACCCTAAAATAAAAAAATGTAAAAATCATAAAAATCATAAGTATTGTGTATTTCTTCTACTGTTATTATCACGTGAATGTCCATATACAAGGTGGAGAGTGAAGGGTGTAAATGTAAGGGGGTTCCCGGAAGTGAAGGACTATGGGAGGTCATGGCCGCAGAGTGATAGAGACATCCATATGGTGGTGTGAGGAGGGGGAAGCTGTGCGCATGGAAATGAGCCAAGAGAGAGAGAGGAAGAAAGAGTGAGTGATCATGGGAAACAGAGTAAAGGCAAGAAAGAGTTCACCACTGTAAGTTCAATATTTCCCCTGAGGCTGACTGCTACACACATGTGCACACGCATCCACGAGGCGAGAGTTAAGATGGAGACGTTCATCCTCGCCTGCTTAGCTGTAGCATATTAAGGTGCATCCACCTTAAATCGCCCCTGGCTTCCTCGACGCCCAGCTCCCTTTATTTGCACCTTAAGAACAGACTGTTGAATCCCAACCAACCGTGCGCAGATCATGTGCCTCTTTGGCTTCCTGTCCACGTATTAGAGGCAATCTCTATTGTTACAGTCCATAATTGGGTTGCAACACACTGCAAACGATGCCCAATATCGTTTTTCATACCTGCAGTATGAAAATCAATATTTCGGAACAGGTCCTCCCACTTCTTAATATAGCGGCAAATGAGCATCACTTGGCTAAACTCCAATTCTCCACTGCCTCTTTCACCTCTTTCTGCCTCTCACTGAAGTTGATTCCTCCTCCGCTTCTTGACAAACTTTTTCGCCAACTTCTCATGCAGCATCTCCCTACACACATTCACATTCTTTGCATGCAAAAAATAAATAAATACAAATACCCTGGTAGTCAATGCTTTCCTTCCTCTCCTGCTCTGTAGCTAAAAAGACTCATTTGAATTCTGAATTTTGGTGGAAAAAGGCATTTACCTGATTCACAGGCAAATGTCTTGGACGTGTCGTCACAGAAGATGATCGCCACAGCGTGCTTTTTTGTCTCCCGCGGCATCCGGGTAATGTTCTTGATGTTATGGAGCTCAGTGATCTAAAGAGGAAGGAGAGAATAGCAGCAGCACATTACCTTGAATGAACACAGCCAGGAGCAGCAGCGGCAGCAAAGGCTTAATTGCCATCTTGCACCGACTTCGCTGAAAGTGCAATAGTAGTTAGAGGCTTAGCATATAAAGGATGGCAAAGTAAAACAGAAATCTTAAGGGACGTATAAATAATAGCAGTTTTTCCGCTGATTACAAAAAGCTCTTTTTTAAACAGTAAGAAATCATCCGCAGTGTCAGCTCTCGCAGCACGGCAGCTGCTGCAGTAGTGCATAATGTATTGCTAAAAGCACTTAAATGTGACCTGATGCTCATATTGTATACACTGTGCATATTGGTGCCTCTCCTTGAAACTGATTTTCCAGTCAATGGGGGTGGGGGGTGGGGGGCGATCAAAAGCATCTAAATCACTTTACCAGGAGATTGATCGTGAATGAACAAAACGAGAAGATTACATTTAATTGAATATCGCCCGCATTTACAGGCCATTTTGTTCAACAGTCTTCTCTGTGTTCACTCTGCCTGGGAGATAAGGCCCATTACATTATTGTAGTCCATTGTGCGCTAACTGTGGGCCTTTTGCCAGACTGTTGGGAATGAATTAGCTGGGCTTGCTGCCCGTATAGTAAAGCATGACTGTTTAAGGTTCAAAGACCCGACCTAATAACGCACACAACATATGTGGAGTACAGATTTCTTGGCTCGATAACATTACATATAATGCATTCCCTCTCTATTGTCAGATATCCTCTGCACAGCGTTCACAGAGAGATTTTTAAATCGAGGAAATAAAAAAAAGAGAAAAGGGAGAGGAGGCTATGGATATTGAAAGATAGCAGATATTTTTCATTTTTGTAATTTCTTATCCCCTTCAAAGATAGTATCTAAATATTTTATATGAGATGAGGTGATTTTTTTTTCCCCCTGCGAGGATACAGTATGTATTTGTCCTCGAGCTAGCCATTCATACATATAACTGACACAAAGCAAGCATCAACTGTGGGAATTTTTGAGCCGTGAATTCCACCAGCCTCTCATCTCTTTCTCTGTTTGTGTAACTGTGCATGTTTTAGTGTCTTTGTGTGTGTGTCTGTGTGTGTGTGTGTGTGTGTGTGTGTGAGAAAGAAAGAGAGTCTGAGGGAGAGATTTGGGTGCGTTCCCAGCCCGAGGCGCTAGAGTCCGAGCAAAGTGAATCATTTGTGATGAGACCTATTCCTCATCTTCTTTTGTCTTCTTCTGTCCCCTCTTTCTCCTCGTTTATTCAAAGGTGGAAGTTAAATCTCACATCAGGAACACCGTGAGTCTACTGCCATGCCAGCAGCTCCGTGAGGCTGGACTTGTGCACAGCAGTGCTTAAAATTATATGCTAATCACAGCTTGCTAACATGCTCAGTGACAGATAATTTGCTGATGTTTCACAGGTTCTCTGTATGATGTTGGTTCTCTTGGGGGCCTGACACACCAAATCAGTCAATGGCGGGCTGTTGGTAATTGTATGCCACCCTAGTTTTTGCGGTGTGTCCCACACCATTGGCACTAATTGGTCCTTATTGGCTTTTTTTATGACCAATATGGCATGTTGAATTGACGAAATAAGAGAGGTAACTGAGTGGCATTTTGGGTCAGTGCACAAGAAGAGAAACAAAAGGCAACGCAACAGCTGCCCTTCGTCTCCTCTAGTTCTTGAATGTTGGTGTGTTGGGGCCTTTAGTTTAATGTATGAACATGCTAAAATTTGATAATTAGCACAAAAGATGTTATGGAAAGTTATTTCATCTCACGCAGGCTCAGAAGTCACATGCTCAAGTGCAACATTTTGGCCAAGACACAGGACACACGAGGTGATGCAACACTCGGCCTTAACCTCCTCTAGTTCTTTATTGTCAGTTTGATGTGTCTGGGCCTTAAGTTTAATGTATTAGCATGCTAATATTTAATAATTAGCAGTATAGACGATGTTGTTACAATTGAGGTGTATGGAAATGCAGTTTAGCAAGTATTCACCTGCACATCAAAATACTAAACAATTTTGACCTGATTATAGACTACATGTAGGTTAAGGTAACAATAAAGTGATTACAACACATTCTGGGGGTTACATGAGTGTTTCTACCAAATTTCATCCCAATCCCTCTTGAGACGTGTCAACAAAAAGGCATGTATGTAAACCAGCTGGTGGCACTAAATGAGAAGTCAGGGGTCAGGTCAGAGTCATTAGGATTCGTCCTCTAGGAACCATGAATGCCTGTACAAAATTTAAGGGCAAGCCTTCCAATAGTTGTCAAGAAATCTCAGTCAAAACTTAAGTGATGGTCCATCAGTCCGCCTGCACTAAAACCATCCACTTCCATTTGCACATACTGTGTTTAGGCATTTAAATACAGCTCCATCTCTCCACTTTAGCCGCCTCTGTCAGGAGCTCAGGAGAACTCGAGACACACACACAAAAAACAACTTTACACAGGGCTAAAAATATTGCTAAAAATATTCAGGGATTGTTTTACTGTGTGGACCAGCGCTTCTCAGACAGAGAAAAAGGCACAGGGAAAGAGCTAGAGAGAGGAGGGGAAGTAAGGGGGGAATATGGAAAGAGAAATAAAAAAAAGTGGGATAGAAAGCCAATCCCCTTTGTGTTGATTCTGTAAATCAGCCACCAGTGCAGCCTATTTCCTCCCAAAGCACTGCAGCGTTGAATGAAGCCCTCAGACGGGACCTTTCTTGATCTTTGTGGCGATGCATTACCAGGTGCACTGGTGCATGTGTGCGCTCATCGCTCACTCCAGCGCTGGGTGTATGAGATGCCTCTGGGGGGCTTGGGGGGGGGGTCACAGCCACACAGGAAGCCTCGTGTGACAGCATGATGCAGTAGGCAGGGAGAAGTTTCATTCACAATACATGGCTGATACTGTGGCAGTGAGGGATGCTAACAAAGTAGATCTAAACATCTACGGAGCCAGTTCTTACATGCTTTCTGGGATATTGAAGAAATTTCCACGGTTTTGAGAAATACCCGACCTAATTCATAATGACATGATCGTAGACAGCCTGTTACAGACTCCTAGATCAACTCTCAAACTACAGCCACGTAGCAAACCTGGTGTCAAAGTCCCCTATTATCTGCTCTTATCTCCTCTCATTACTATAAAACACTATTCACGGTGCTTCTCCTTTAACATCGTCTCCTCTCACCATGATAATGAGCCATAATTAGAGTATTTCAAAGGGCTTAAGAGGCGGGGAGAGATATATATACTGGATTATTACTTTCAAAAGGGAGGGAAATGCCCAGAGGAGAAGATAAAGTTGCAAAATGTGTCTTAATGGATCCTTAACTCCATCATCTGTGGCCAATAGATGGAACTTTTTATATGAAGATAAAAACAAGGTTCTGAGTAAGAGAGTGTATTACAGCTTACTCAGCATTTACTCCATAGGTTTAATATTACTTCTTTTTTATGCAAACACCCACCTTGAGTAACTAAATCTCATTCAATAAGTGTCTCCCTTTCTTTAAGATCAATTCATGTCACAGTATTACTGGAACCCGTTTTCTGATGTTTTAAGAGAATACATCTAATGCTTAAATACAATGCCAGCCACCTCATTTTTGGTGGGCGACCATCAGCGTCAGATTTTATCAGCTAAAGCTAATTAATTCCACCAGTTGGCCAAATTGCAAAATGAAACTCTTGGCTGTTGTCTGCTGAATGTGCTCTGCATGCCAATGTCAGTAGCATTTAGACTCGGCCAGAGACTGCTCCCTGGGAAGTGACACACCAGGTTTAATCTCCTTTTGGTATTCAAGAAGACAATCTTTAGGATTTGTGATCCTCTGGGGACCGTGAATATATGTAGTTATATATTAGTGACATTATCAGAAATCAGACATGAAAGGTTGTCTGATGGTGGCATTAGACAAAAGGTCAGGGTGTTGCCAAATCATTAGAAATAACACTCTGGAGATTATGAATACTGATTCCTCATTTCATGGCAACCTGGTCACTACAGGTTGATTGACCAAAGTGCTGCCTAACATCAATACCATTAGACTTCATTGTGAGAAACAAAAGTGTAAATCTAAACCTTTCGCTTAGTGAAACATGCCATGTATACTACACATAAAATAATTATCCATGGCGATGCATAAAGATACCACAACCGCCACTTTATTTTATACTTGTATTTTCATTTGCTTTTATTGTGACTCACTGTGTAAACCTTGAACTTAGAAATATGCTTTATGCTTCTATTTTTATGATCTATTTATGAGCATGAGGGACATCTTTGAAAGACTTTTATTTATATATTTTTTAAAAATGTAAGATGCTACTTCGTAAAAGTGACTGGTATGTCTCACTATTTTCTGAAATTTCATAGATCGATAAATGTATTAATAGAAAAAGTAAGTGGGAGATTTACCAGCAATGAAAATACCATAGAGTGTATAAAAATAATAAATGTAGCTACAGTGACATCACCCATTGTTTTGAGGACCCCTGTTTTGAAGGCTTGAGTTTGGTATTTTGGCCATCACCATCTTGGTTTTTTGTAGCGAGAGGAATGAGAGGGTGGAGCTGTGGAGGAGCGAGGGGGGGGATCTGACTCATAGACAGACAGCGTGTCACTTAAAGTGACCAGGACCTTAATTATGTGTAACTTTAAGCCTAAAAAAAATGTATGTATGTATACAGATGAATTTGCTAAAAAAAAAAATCCCCAAAACTTCATCCCCTCTATGTTATCATGACTGTTGAACATAGAGACCAACACTTATTTCAGCTGTAAAGTTGGGTCCTTTAACATGGGTGTCCATGGGTAATGACTTGTTTCAAGAGCCAGTCTCAAGTGGCCATTAGAGGTGTTGCAGTTTTTGGCACTTCTACATTGGCTTAATTTTTCATCCCTGGAGGTTGCTTCTTGGAAAATACTATTGCAGCCATAGATTATCACAATAGTTGCATATTATCTTTCTGTTTGTCAGCTAAGCTCCTATGTGAATAAATCAGAATGATCGGAATTTAATCTATAATGCGTTTCAAGTGTGTGTTTACCTTGTGGAAGCTCCTGAAGTAGGCTGCCTTCTCGTCTGGGTACTTCTCTAACCGGCGGGGTCCTTTACTGGAAGCCTTCTTGAACACAAGCCAACACCTCCGGAAGATCTGACAACAAAGAACGACAGCAGCCCCGTTACTGAAACACGGCTCTCCTGGAGCAAAGACATAAGTTTTGGCAACTGGAGATCCAAACAATAGTAAAAAACAACCTGACTGTGCAGAGAGGTTGACACCCTATAACCACAATATAATAAATAAACCAGGAGAACTTGACATTGTATTAAAAGGAAAGAAAAGTCAACTCCTGCTCCACCAAAGTTGAGAACAGAGAAATCAATGCAAGCTACCACCCTAGAACTCAAGCTTACTATTAACTACTAAAATCCACCTCAGCAAAATGCCCGAACATCAAAGCAAATGAACACTTTAAAGTAGCTGTGAATGTTTATCCATTGATCAAAATATAGATTGACCTCAGGGTTCATTCACATTATTTACCACTGGAAAGCACTGGCATAAAAGTACATCAATCTGATTCTTACCCTGATTATATTATAAAGCAAGCTGAATTCTAGAGCACTGGATCCCAGCTGGTGGGTTAAGGTTCAGAAGTGGGTCACGGGTCCATTATCAAAGTTTGCAAAGTTTGTTTAAAAAAACAAAAAACCCAAAACTTTATTATGAAGTACAGTTAATTTCTGGTGCAGAGCTTTTATTTTGAAGTCCAGTTTCTGTTTATTCTTGCAATATGTTTTATTTTTTTGTGTTTGAAGCAAATTTGTTGTTTACATTTTGTGACGTTAAATTGAATATGTGATAATCTAATGTGTGGACCTTGAAATAATGAGTATGAAAAAATCTGGACCCTGTGGCTGGACCAGTCAGGAACCACTGTCAACATGAGAGAAACACTAAACAGAAGATCTTGGAAAAAACTGAAACCATTATAGCTCATAAATCAGCTGACAATTTGGTTTTTTTTTTAAATGTAGGTCAATCAAACATTATGATCTTATGTTTTATGCATTTAAATAACACACTGGTCTGTCTATGACAGATGTGCAGTGTCAGAGTTTTAGGACCTTCATTTTGGTCAGTGGTAACTTCAGTTACTCGTTCTTTGATAGTATGCATGGGGTTAACAAGCTGAAGTATTGTGAGCCAACAAGCCATTCAGATTGCACCTTAGGAATGTGTTAACGTGTTATTCTCGGTCATTTAACAAGTGATGTAATGAGAGACTGGGAAAATTATTTCTTTGGTTGTGTGTTTATGTTGAAGTTTATAATCTTTTCAAAAAATCATTTTTCAAGGGCTGTGCAGGATATTTTGACAGGCCAGTGAAAGAAGTAGGACACCATAGAGGGATACTAACGGGGACACTTTTGTTATTTAATTGTGTGAAACTGAGTATTTGATTTCTGAGAAGTGTCTGTCTATGGCACAATCAACACATCGGTCCTGAATCTAAAAACTTAAAGCTACGCCCACCAAAAATGCACATTACAGCATATGCTAAGGAATATGGAAAATAAAAAGATCTTAAGAAAAAAAGATATTCAATTAACACAAAAAAATATTTTAGCCAGGAGAAAATGTAGTTTAGTTAAACACAACAATTTATTATTATTTAAAATCTCAAATCATGTACAGCCTATTTTATTCATTATTATCATTTAATTATTGAGTGATTATTTGATTTATTAATTTCCAATATGTGAATTTTGTGAATTTACCAGTTTATTTATTAGCAATGGGACAGAAATGTGCTGAAACAGCAGGCGTGAAACTGCTTTTCAGAGTAAGCACAGACACAAAAACTTTTCCAGAACTGAAATTAGAGAACCATTTCAAATTTGCCAAATAACTCATACTCCCAAGATGCTTTGAACCAACTACACACTGCTGTGCAAGCTTAACAACTTTATAACTGAGTTTCAACCTGGTGTAATGCGCCTCTATTTATTAAAAGCTGTGGAGCACACAGTCAGTTTCTTCTTGCCACACAATGTGAACACACACTCAAACTGTCTCTGTGTCTCTTGCTCTCTCTGGTGCAGCAGATTACTGTACATTGTATTGATTACTGGACCACAGTCTGGCCCATCTACCAGCTGAAGATGACACAAATACACAGTGTTGTATATCAGACTACTTCAAGGTCAAATCATGAACAGAGACACAAATAAATGCATAGAAACTCAAACATATATGCACACACACAAAAACACTAATATATTCAAGATTGTATCTCTGTCATTTTTCTTTATTTCTTACCAGACTAAAGTTCTTATCACAGACTGCATATGCATGATCACGCTTGTTTGAACATGTACATTTGTCATTGCAACCCCATATATTGTTGCAGTCCTGTGCAAGCCGAGAAATCATCATGTGCTAAGAAGCATTGCCCTTTTTTCTGCTTTGATTGAATACATTTTGCAGCTAATAGAATGAGTTTTTAAATGGCTTAGAAGAATTTCCTCAACGCCTCAGTTTATGTGAAACATTTAAAATCACCACATTTGGAGATGCACGGTTTTATTTAGACGGCAACATCCCCGAGGATCAATAAAAAGAGCTGTTAATATCGTTCCATGGTATCACCCTGCAGCAATACTTTGGAAAAGCCAGGCTTTCAAGGCATAACCTTCCTCTTTACACAGCCAGTGTCAAGGTGTAAAAAGCCAGTACAGACAGAACAGTGCAGTTGAGAGGCAGAATAAGTGTGATGGCCAATAGCTTATGAGTCCTATGTGGTTGCCTATCTTTAATAGTGGGACCCTTCTATTTCCTGGTGCAGACAGCCGCTATCACTCTGCCTGATGTATGATTGCCCTGGGCAGCATGGTTGTGTTGGGGAACCATGGATGTACGATTAATTTGTTTACTCAGCTGGTGTACTTCATAAAAGGCCCGCTGAGTTGAACTTGGCACTTTGCAGTAATTGACTAGAGTGGATCCCTAGGTCCTTATCGGCCTGCCTTGATGGGCCTCCATTCTAGTTAAGTGTTGCCCAGGCCCATTATAAACAGCAAACAACACAAAATGGTGCTCTACACACTCTCTAATGCACAGTAGATCATTCTCTACACCCACCATCCATAAAACGCTTTAAAGAAGTAAGGAAACAAAGGGGTGATAAAAACTTACTCAAAATTGGACATACTGTATTTATGTCCATATTAACGCTTAGAAAAATAAAAGAAAACTCCAGCTTTGACAGAAAAACAAGCAAAGATGTGAATCCCTTTTGACGATGGCCATTAACGCATTTGTGACTTTTAAACAGTAAAATTAAGGCTAGCCTCAATTCCCCTTTGGGAGCTTGAGTCAAAGCAATGCTGCCTGCTTGCCGCACACAAAGTAATTCACCCTAGGAGTGCTCAGATTAAGTAATTATAGCAGCACAAAAGCAAGCTCAGTGAGATAGCTCGTGCATAATAAGAACTAGGGGGTATGAATGGAGAGGGCTTAATTTTGCCTGTTCCACAGTTGTCAATGCTTTGTCAAGGCAGTCCTATTCTCAGGCTGCTGGTGGGTCTTATTCAGAGACACTCTAACACTGATTGTAATTACACAGACGTGAATGAGACTCTCTGCTGGTTTGGTGCAACTCATTTAATGCCAGAACAGTGTAGAGTACACTGTTTGGCATCGAAATCCAACTCACCAGTTCCAGGAAAAAAACACAAGTGGTGATGAAGAGGACAGCTCTGGTGAAAATAAAATCATCCAAGTTTTTGCTTTGAGTTGTTCTATGATTGCTGTTTTGTGAAAGCAGTTCAACCTCCACCCATTCTGTGATATACCTCTGGTCAATTAAACAGAGCAGGCATGGCAAAGCTTTATACATAGAGTATGTGTGTGTGTGTGGGGGGGGGGGGGGGGGTCACCAAGCATAAATTAGTCTACAAACAAATTGAATTTGGCGTGTTTACAGAGGCCAAATGGCAGGCTTGTGACCAAAAACCAGCACTGCTTTTGACTTTGATTACTGGCCAGTCAATCTGGTTGCCAAAGCCTCTGTAATTTTGATTGCCCTGCAACTCATAGACAATGCCATGTGCTTGATTGCATTTTTCACGTCCTTTGCACCTTGAATCTTTGATTTACTTCCAACCAAAGTTATAATGTTCGTTATTCATTTGTTGCTTAATTTGTAATTATTTTGATGGGTAGACCTGATTGAAGAGCATAACAATGGTAACATCTGCTAGAAATAAAAGCTTTAATTTCTCTCTTTGTGTCGAACTTTGGCTGTTTCATTTTTTCGTTTATATTGAAAGCTGTGTTGGTGACATTTCCCACAAGTCTAGATATTTTGCTTGCTGTCAAATGGTCTTTTTTTCTTAGGAAGGTTCCTAGCTGTTTTAAATGGCCTACTTTGGAAAAATAACATTTGAGAAAGTAAAACTACTGTATATGGTGTATTGAACCTTAAAACAACAGCAACAACAAAAAAATCCTTTGGAAGTTCGAGGGACAAATGTCCTTTAAGTCATCCAGTTTTTACATAGCCTTCTGTAAATGCAGTCAGAGTCTATCAGCGCTGTGGTCGTCTTTTCCTAAGTCCTCGTGAATTCTCCTTTGTCCTTGAACCCACAACATTTTCTATCCAGGTCAAGAAAAAGTGTTTAAGATAAGACACACACACAGGATGTAATTTGACTAGTTCCTAGTCTAAGAATTTACCTCTAAACCTTGGCAATGAGAAGTTCAATTTTATCCCATGAATCTTGTTTACCTAGAAATGTTTTATGATGTCAAGGCACTGAAGTGCATCTAAAAAAAGGCACTGGTTGGTCTTGTGTCTTCAGAAGATACAGCCATATAAAGAAGTGTATCATCAGTGTATGGGGAGAGATGGCATGTCTCCTACCAGGGGGATGTCTATAGATTAAAAACTACTGGTCCTGAAAATATTATGGAGGAATTATATGAGGAATAGTTTGAGTTTTATGAGAAATAATCGTCTAATGAAAAATGACCTTTTTCCGAGGGAGATAAGCAGAAGCCAGTCAACAGCAAAGTCTTTGGTAATCAAAAAAAAAACTGTTTCAAAAGCATCACTCAGATCAAGTTGTGCCAAAACCAATTTTTTTGGCACAAGCTACTTGATCATTTGCCAACAGAGATCTGAGAACATAACATATCCTGAAATAACCAATTTAACTCTACATATAACAGCAAGCATAAGGTCAATTAAGCTGACTCTCAGCAGGGATCCTGTTAAAGACTAAATATGAAATATATGAAAACTTTCCCATAGGCCTGATTGGCAGGTCTCAGTCTCAAGGTCTGATTAATGAGTGAGAGGCTCATTAAAAATTAGTCAGAGAAAGTTGTCTCATCTGTGCACACACACACACACACACACACACAGCACTCAGCAAGTACCTTTTTCGAAACAAACACAGTTCCCACCATCTCAGCACTTCGCCACAGTAATGATTAGAATAAAGTCTTGATGTGCAAGTGTCTTGAAGACAAAATTATTCATATGATGGAATGGTTAATATGGTGCTTTCAGTGATGTCAAAATTCAGTTGGTCACAAGGATCACAAAAAAATGAGAGGGCTCACATCAAAGAGAAGATTTTAAAAAGTCATTTTTATTGTGTATTCATTTAAATTCTGGGAGGTGGGATGAACCCACGGGGCCACTGGAATCCAAACGAGATTGGGTCATTAAAATTTAACACTTCATTAACACAATCTTAGAATGATTTATTAAAGAAAATTATTTTTTCAACACAAGTTGCCCACGATGGTGTGTGGTATGTGCTGTGTGTGCATGTGTGTCTCTGTCCTCTTCATTAATAAGTAAACAGACCAAAAACAGAAATGAATACAAGGACAACAAATAAAAATCCTTTGCCTTCTCTTCATGGTTTAAAATGGCCTAAATGTTGGTGTGTCTGTATGTCTGCATGCAGATTACTGCAGCAATAATGACAATTTAACAATGAACTAAATGTTAATAAATTTAACCCAAAGTATTCAACTGCTTTGTAGTGATTAGAGTCAAAGCTTTGGGATTAACTTGTGATTTGTTCAAGCGATTGGACATAATTCAGAAGAAAACATACTTTCCTAAATCATGACATCCCATGTGTGTGCCAGCAAATTGTATTAGCACTGTCAAACACGACAACCAAGTGTGACAAGAGGATCAACATTTTTCAACAGCAGATTATGGGAAACATTGCCAGCCACAATATACATTGTGTGTAGGTTTCTGTGTATTATCAAATTCTATTGTACCATTGATTGGACATTCTAAGCATATATTAATATTAGTTTAAAAATATAATGTATGTGTGAGTCACCAGAAGGAAGCCACTTCTGATAAAAGGCTCATGAAGACATGCCAAGAATTTATAAATAAGGAAGATGAAACAAAGACCGGACTCTCTGCTCCAGTGCAAAACTGTATCTAGAAAAGGTGAGGCTAAGCTCATAATCTACGTAAGCTTCCATAAAGAACAGTGGTGGTGACATACGTTTCAGAAACTGTAACACTTATAAGGATACAGGAGAGAATGAATAGCACACCATTGATGAGAACTTTCTTTAAAGAGCTCAAGATCTCTGCAAGATTTCTATGCTGCTAGAAATTAATCCTTTATTTCTCTCCATGGTTTCTAGTACTGCTGTTTAACTGCTTTCATTTATTTGCTTATTTTCACTGCTGAGAGAAGCCTTGCAATAGATCATTCATTTATTTGATTTTGATTATGACAACTCTCAGCATCAAGTGAAATCAACCCTTAAATGAATGTGTAGTGACCAAACTGAAGCTATGATGTGCATTTCAGTGGAAAAAATATGTACAATGGAATTTCTTTTAAGTTGGGTTTGCACTATAGCACTACCAAATCCATTCAACAGACCTTAAGCAAATGTGGAAATCTGAATGGGAAAAATAGCAAACATCCAAGTGCAGTGTGACCCAGGCGTAACCTTAATGGCACGTTAAGCGTTCTGCATGCAAACATCCTTAATACAGTCCCTCTAGTATGAATTTGATAGAAGGATGATGGTTTGTATTTTTTCAATGGTTTTTATAATCACATCATCAGGATTTCTAAATACACTGATATACTGTTAATACCATGATACCGCTCATGCCTAGTTCCCAGGCTAATTTTGTGTAGGCTGTTGCTAAAAAATTTAAGAAACCCATTTTGTATTCAACTTGCAGCACTTTAAAAAATGAGAAAAGTCGACAGGGTTGAACACATTCTGCGAACACTGAAAAATATGAAGCAGAAGATACTCTTTCTTCAGTTCTCGAAATGCATCTCTGTATGATTCTACAGTATCAAACCACAATGAGTACATCGCCACACATAGTGAGGCAAAGTGTAAACTAGGCAGCAGCAAAAGCAACGAGCTGGAGAGAACATTTCAAGGGCAATCCCTTCACTTTTAGGCAGGTCTGTCTGTGGCAAGGAAAACACTTCAGGAGGCACTTGGCAAGGTGCAGCGAGTTCATCAACACCAGCTCTACTACGACAACCACGCTGAGACTGTTGTTTGGGGGGACCGGAAGAAGGATTAGAGCCAAAATATGATCACAAACAGACAGATGGAAGCAGAGTGTTGGATGGGCACTTACAAAAAGTTCAAAAGGAAACTGAGAGCAAATCTTTCTACAAATAAAATAACCTTGCTTAATGGTGTAGTGACATTTAACGTAACAATAAATGCCATGAAGTTTAACCTGGGCTCCTGACAGGTGGTATTGTCAGATGAAAGAGTGTGTAAAACCCCAGACTGAGAGGTCTGGTTGAGAATTTAGGAAGCCAGAACCCTCATGGACATCAGTAATGAGCCACTTTTGAAGCCTTAGTCATTTTCCATAAGTGGCCTCAAACACAGAGTCCATTTAGTTCACAGAGCATTATCAAACTTCTGCCATTATTAAAGAACTGTCTGGCCTCTCAATAAAATATGGGCCCTATTTCCCCCACAGGCAAAATCACTTGTCATTTGGATGAACTGAGGAACAGTCTGAAGACCCGAAAATGATTTCCAATGACAGCCTGCTTCAGGTAAATGACTAATCACATGGCAGAATAAAAATAGCCGCCTGTTAGATTCTCGGCAGTGAACACAATCATAATACTTCAGAGGTGCACATGCATTCATTATTCCTAAGATATTTGATAGGAAAAAAGGGACGAATGTGGGAAGGGATTGTAACCTCTCCATGATTCACGTGTCCTGCAAACTATGATTTAAAGATGATTGCTACTGCACTTACAGGCAATACAAGACATGAGAGCACTTCAATCAAGGTAGTCCTGCAATACTCAGACATGGTGATAACAGACCGGATTTAGCAGGCACTTAGCATGTTGAATACTGAGCTATTTTTTAACAGGATTCTGAACAAAGGATTTAACCTTGTAACCACAAAGAAAACATAAAGAAAACCCCATCAAATATAGCGTGGTTCTTTCTGTTTGTTTTTTCTGTTAAAGTCCTAGCAAGCAGTGTGGATGAAGTCGTCCTCATTCTGCATTAGGTTTAGTGTTCCCCTGGTGATAATGACGCCTGATGGACTATGACAGACCGGGCCCGACAATATCAGCTCCTGGTGCTGGCAATCAATTTCAGACGGCGGCGAGGTCTGTGCCGTGGTGTCCATCTTTATAATTTGATTTGTTATTCCGTCGGACAGTTGTTACAGCAATCATTGCAGCGATCACTCCGCCAGCCGCGACCCCAGCCTCCCCTCTCCCCACATCCTCCCTGGACCATTCTGCCATTTCAACAATCCGCCGCCAAATGCGGCGACTAAAAATGCTCGTCTTAATTGCACCACTGCTCCCTCTGTCGCTCTCTTCCCTAGTCGCCTGCTGTCACCTTTGACTTGATACATAACACCCTCCCTCCTCCCTGTACAGAAATATATTTCCCGCCGCATCTAAAATGTTTGGACATCCCATAATTTTATAATTCGCCCCTGACTACAGCTGTTGGCAGGGTGGCGAGCCAGCCGCGCCCCAGTTAATCATAGATTACTTTATCTGGGCCATTCCAAATCCTCATGTGTAATGCAGTGCTACCTCAGCAGCAAGTAATCACTGCCCCCCCACTCCATCCCAAACACACACACACATGCATGCACACACACACACACGCACATGCACGCACACATACACACCCCCTCCTCACTTTCTCCCTGAGCCTGATTCGTCTCTGTCTCTCCTCCTGCCCTCTTGTCATCACCCTCTCTCTTCTAAATTTCTCCTCTCCCATTCCTCATTTCTTTCTTGTGTCTATGCATGATTGGACATTCTCATCAAACATTCATGAGCCAAACTGGTCCCAAAATGTAATATTACAGTATTAGTACCCCTTATTTTCCCTTGTTAAGGTTGTGACTGGGTGGTATTACACACAGAGTACTCACAGCTGAAAATTGGATCCCCAGTCACAATATGGCATGAAATATGAAGGACAACAGGTTCCAGCTGATTCCTTGCCCAAAAGGAAAACTGTACATCCACCCAATGTGGCAAAGACTGCAAGGGCTGGCGGTATTAAAATGGCCGTGTAACTGATAGTAATAAAAAGGGGCCAGCAGGAGATTTCAAGAAAGCAAAGAAGAATGGGAAATAAAAGAGAGCATGAAAGAAAGAAACAGAAATAAGAGGCCACAAGAGAGAAAGTTTGGAAGAGGTGAGAGCAGCTGCTGCAAAAGTAGAGTGTCGGAAAGGGCCAGAGCCAAAGACGCAACTGACTGATTTTATGATGAATTATGTCTGAATTAATGGTTGAATCATGATGACTGTTCATAAAAAAACCCTTTTCCCCTTTCCCCAAATTTGAGGCATTTTAGGGGGGAGCGAAAAAATCAATTTGGCATAGTATTGCGATATTTTGCATGGTAATACTGTATCGATACACAGACGCATACATTTTGCTATGATAAAAATCACTGAAAGTGATATAAACAGACAGGAAACTTTATCTAACAGATAAGAACAGATGTTTACAAAGTTTGCCTTTGGGGTAAAGGCTTGGGCAGTAATATTTCATATCTCATGCCTTTCTGAAATTTCACAGCGGTATACGCTATATGGGATATGTGTGCATTGCAAACTTATGTTCAGCCTTAAAATAAATTGTTAATTCACCAAATTAGATGTAAAAAACATTCCATTATTCCCGCTGGGCTCTCTCTTGCTGGCCACCAGCTGGTTACAGTCCTGTAACTTATCCCTATTCCACTCGGTGTCTTTCAGCTCAGCTGCCTGTTCCACCAGTAGCGACCAGAGACAGAGCTCTGGTGGTGCATGCTGTGCACTACATACAATGAGGTCAATAGAGAGAGGAGCACCTATATTTGATGGTACTGAAAAACATACCTTCAGGGTTTCTAAATACCCTGGTATACTGTTAAACTGTGACACCACCCAAGCCCATTTGAGCACATAATTTGCAGTTGAAAAATAATAAATAAATTGCAGTATATTCCAGTATGTAAGGAAAATACTTAGCATATTACAAAACATTTAAAATCGCAACAGCATTGTATCTTGACTTAAGTTTTGTGTTAATACCTTATCATGGAGCCTCTGGTGAATCCCATCCCTATAACATATATAACTTGGAGTCTGTTATGCTTCCATTTGTCATGCAAATAATATTGTGGAAAGCAGAGGAAGCACGTCTACTATTGTTTCTCACTACTGTGGAGGGAGACAAGGGAGATGTTTGACCCACGCTGAGCAACGCAGCCTTGAGCAGAAAAACAGTAGTTAAAATGTCACACACTGTGCAGAATCAAGCCATCACAGCTACTGTAGCGGGGCTCTCTTTAAGAAAAAAAAGCACAGCACAAAAATAGCAGCCAAATTATTCTGAAGGAGATGTAGGTCAATATTGAAGTTTCTCTCTCAGGTGTGAGGGAGCGAAGAGGAGGGGAAGTTTTTTTTATGGTGTAAACAGGGCGGTGTATTGCTCGTGTCAGCTCAGACTTCACCAGCATCCACCCTGGGGTTTTGGGCATGGACAGTCAAAGTGAGAAAAGCTAGGACAAAAGGATTACACTGCAATCATAATCCTATAATATACCAATACAGTTTTATAATGTTGCTTACTTCAGTTATTCCATCCTATATTTTAGCCACTATTGATTCCAGTGACACTAAGGTTGGCAAGCAGTGCTGGCTATGCTATACGAGGCGGAGCATGTGTAAAACACTTTTACGGTGGGACAATTTTGCTTTAAGTCATCATTATGACAATTGCCTGCTCTTTAAACCATCCCTCATCCAAACCTCTTTATGTATTACAGCTTTAGTCAGCAATCCTCTGCACATACACACACACACACACACAGCAATTTCCATTTAATCCATGTACAAGGCTGAAGCGTTCACAGACAATAACACGCAGACAAAGACGGATTTGACTATGGCAGAATACCCTCGCCGACAAGCACACTGAGCCCACCGTAGACAGAGAGCAACAATACGGAGCCGTGTTATTTTCTTTATGAGGCTGAAATGAGTTGTCCAGCGCTGTGTATCCTCGAGCCAGGCTGAATGTTAAACTGAGCTAAATCCATAAATGAAGAGGAACGGTCTGCATGCATAAAACTCCATTTAGGTCTAGTTGTAATGTAGGCAAGGCCTTATTTTTCACTTTAGTATGTTGGTGCTCGCGTTGCCGCCGGCTTCCAGATGAGCAAAATTAGCATCTAGGCCAACAGGTGAGGGGCTGTTACATGGAAACCAAATGCAGAGCCTCAGAAGTGACCGACTTGCCTCCGTGGGAAGAGAATATAAAGTAAGGAGGATGAAAGGCGCTCTTTCCCACCACCATGATGCAACTCCACCAATTGACTAGCTTAATTACCATTAGCTGACCACTTGATTATCATATCAATAAAGACTGTGAAATCGAATGAGGCACCGACCACTGTGAGGTGTTCCAGGAAACACTTGCATGTTTAGCAGGATATTATAAAACCCAGAGTGTTTTTCAGGACACTTTGTGTGAGCATTTGTTATTTGAATTTCATCAGAAGCCCTAAAAGCAGTAATCCTCGTGCATTGGTGCAGTCATTCCCCCCCGAGGATTAATTCTAAAGAGGTACTCGCTCGCTGATGTTCGGGCTGCTTCTCTGATACGGTTAGCTGGGAAAGCAGAGGGCTCTGTGTCTGCAGCAACTATTTCCTCACAACCAGAAAGCAGAGATTTGTGCTCCCTGGAACTAACTTGACTCAGCCACATTTGGTCTGCGAATCAAAAGAGGACGCTGGGGAATACACAAATGCAAAGGAGGAAGAAACGTGGAAGTGCACTTCTATGTCAAAAGAATGGGGTCCGATGGAGTTGGTCATATTGTTTTTGTCTCATTTCCTCCCAAAGAACACACTCCCTTGGAATAAGTGGGCTGTGATTCTGCGTCACTGTGCGCCTCAGCATGAAATCATTGAGGAATGCAATTATCACTTCGCCCAACAGACATTTTTCTGAACAACTGGGAACATTAAGCAGGGCGGTAGAGGGAGGGAGGTGTGTGAGTGAGTGGGGTAACGCCAGTTATATTGACCTCAGTGTATGCTCTTAACTTCAAACTTCCTTTTGCTAAAAAGTTCTTATCTGCCGGCACACTTACAATTCATGACGGGTCAAAAGTTTGCCATATTAACTCCTCTTTTCTCCATTATATAATTCACTTCAATAACCTCATGTTTTCAATTGTTTTATGACTCTTAAGAGCCATTATTTTCTCCATTATGACCTTTCAATGATCTGTTCAAAGTGCCACTGCCAAGGCTGCTATTGTGTGCTCCATTTTCCTTGGCAGACCTTATCCAAAATTCATTCCCTGAACAATAATTCTTGGGGAAATATTAAAAGCTGTTTAATAGAAAGAGGATCAGATTGCCTTGGCCTACACTCGAGGTCATTTCGGCTCATTAGAGTAGAATTTAAAAAAAAAAAAACAGCCAGCTTTGCATGCAATGTCAGAGAATCAGCTGTAGCGTTTCATGCCGAAGTGGGCAGGTACCAAACTGTCACCCCACTGCTCAGCGAGAGGTAAACTGTCACCTCCTTACTATTAAAAGAACTCCCCTGAGAAAGAGAGAGGGTGGGGGGGAGAGTTGAGTTCATAAACTCATCTCCAAACAAACAGAAACAAACAGAGCTCCCACATAGACAGGTGACATGAACCGCCTGCCTTTTTTCACTTACACAAGGTCAAGGTTTTTTTTTAACAACACATTAATAATACAGAGCCTGACAATTAGTGCCACATAAAAATGCCTTGTTTACTCGACAGCCGGGGCTAATTTACATTATTCAACAAGGCTATTTGCTTGCATTTAAATCAGATCAGGTGAAATATTTCACTATTTTCAGCATGGCAGTAGTAATGTGTACCTATGTATTCAGTAAATTAAGAACACAGACACAGAGACAAGCCGCTTAACACGCATAGACACGCAGCTGAGGCTATCTTTGGCTGCAGACTGTACTGAATGTGCTTGGCAAGCAGGCTGATGAAAGGTAACAGCAGGAGAAGAACTCATTATAGATCGTGATTCAAATATAAAGAGGTAGGTGGGACTTTTTTCTTTCTAAGAATAACTTCTTCTGGTCCCCTTTTGAGACAGTATTTACAAATCTGATTGTCAGGTGACAACTCATTTTAAAAGACCGAACTTGATACAACTTCTCTGGATCATAAAATGACCCACTTGAATTTAGAATCAGTTTGAGAGGGACGTCTTTCTTTTATCATAAAACTATAGAAACTGATACATAGGGTGGGCGATATGGCCAAAGTTTTCTTTCACAACACGTAATTTTAAATCACGGTAGCCTTACGTATCACAATACAATAATTGTTCTTTACATTTAATTAAGAAATGGTCTTAAAATAACCATACCATACTTCATCAGTTTTTTCTTCTTTTATTTTGAACTTACATTCAAAGACAATATACAATAAAAAAAACCCCAATGGCCTCACATCAGAAAAAATCCAAAAGTGAAATTCTTCCGAAATGAAAGCTTTAAGGTTCTAGAGTAGGGTTGGGTACAGAAGTTGTTGATTTTAAGGTTACTGGCAGAATTATGTCAGCAGTACCAAGTAATATTCAAGTTAAATCAATAGGTGCCAAATTTCAATACCTAAGAGTTCATCTGTGTGAGAATGCCGGGTCCAGACAGGAGGCATAAGCACCACAAAGTGCACCAAAGATGAGATGCCGCCCATGAAACTTGGCTGTCATTTTCCTCAGTTTGTGGTGCTTTGCAGCGGACGCAACGGAGCTCCATGGAGCTGCTTGGTTCAGAAAGCAGGACAAAGCACCGTGAAGTGGCTCAAAGCTGGGAAACTGGAGATTCCTTAGCTTCCCATTTTGCTAAAACTATTATTGCAGCGCCAGTAGTTTTGGGGTCTAGTGCATTTTCTTTTAAATTTTCTTTTAGAAATAGCCAAGAATCAATAATGTTTGTTGAGAGGAGAGGAGCAGAATCCCCCGTTGATTTCAGTTTGTTTGAATTTCTTTTATTCCAGAAAGAGTAAAGTACTTCAAAAGGTACCATTGGACACCAGTACCGAATCCCAGGTGCCAGCACTGATACTGGTACTGGTTCAAATGTGTGGTACCCAACCCTATTCCTGAGAACAATAAGGTGTTTCAGGTTTCTGTATGTAAGGCTTCACTCTCTTCCTTTATATCTGCCCAAATGTCATTACATTACTAAGAAGCTGGATATGCAAGATTGTGCCAAAATCTAGCCCTGACTTGCTACAAACACTACCAAGAATACCTCATGTGTTAGAAACAATATTTCCAAACCTCTACTGGTGAACACATCTACTGTCACACGTCACAAATTGTATAATAAAACTCTATTTATAAACACATCTGAGAGAACTTCTAATGGATTTTTCTCAGTTTTTTACTCCTGAATTTTAACGGTACAGAAAGAAAATGGCTCTGACAGGTGGATTTTCACCTTTCTGACACAAAAAACCCATACATGTACACGTGCAAATACAAATAAACACAAAGCCTGTATGCACACACACTCAGATACACAAAGTGAAAGTAAGCTTAGCTGCAGAGTAGAGTCCCGAGGGCTGGTCTGTTGATTAATGAGGGGAGGAAGGCGAAGAGAGGAGGATGAAGCAGAAGTGTTAATGGAGCTATGATAGATTCCTCTAGGCCTGGTGTTTTATAGGTGAGTCTCCAGTGTATCTGCACAATGTAGCAATACAGTACCACAGAGAACCATAAAGCCGCAGCCCTGTGTGGGAGGTGAAATATATGGATCAGATGGACTTGAATTTGGAGCAAAATACATTCACCTTTCAACATCACACAGCCAACACTATTAAGGGAATTAATTTAACCACGAGTGAATGTTATTAAAATATTGTCGCTATTTTTCAGCCACAAGACAAGTCAACTTCAAAATACAAACTTAACCAAAACTCGAAAAAGGAGCCAAGATTCTCTCGTAAGACACTACTGAAAGACATGCTGGGCTAACCAACATTGTGACAACGCTGACAGGACGATTTGGAAACATCCAAATTAGCCATGACTTCCACATTGCCGAAATGTAATATTTAACAGCTTGAATAAATATTCTGAGTCAACAATCTGTCTTCAGCTCATTGTCGGGAAATCAGGTGGAGGAAAATGTCTCAGTGATATCATCACAGATAGTAATAGGAAACAGAAATAGTTTCAGCCTTCTCGTAAGTAACAAGGCGCTGATCTTAAAATAAGTGTAAAATCAATAAATTTTGCCAATACACACAAAAAAATATTGTTGCAATTTGTAGCATTATATATGCTTGTTTAAAACTGTATGTGTATTTTCACATTTTAAGATGATATAGCAACTTGTTAGCATACACTTGCCAATTTACACATTGCGCAGAGTAAAGGAAACATGAGCATTTATTTGAAGTAATGTTCTAGCCACACCTGGTGAATCTAGGTCCTATATTAACTCTCCTTTTAGCTCTGATTTTGGTCCCCACCAGATCCCTAAAAAAATGCCTGGACTGAATGCTCCACTATGCTCCAGTATGTCATAAGATTGCTCTACTGTCCACACTACACAACTTGCTGTCTTAAAATCAGATGTTTTGGAGCAGTTGTGGTTTTTACACTCGGGTTTACAAGATCCCTGATGGGCAGTACTACTCGAAACTATCTATCAAAGTCAAAAAGTAGCAAAGCAAAATTCCATGTAAGGTTTTAGGGTAATAAATTAAAAAACATTGCATTCAATAGTCCACCTTCTCTTGCCATCTCTCTGTCACTTTATCCCATCCATCCATCCATTCATCCATCCATCGAACCATCCATTTTCTTCCACTTATATTCGTAGCTGGGTCGCAGGGGCAACAGGCTGAGCATGAGAATATTCCAGACGTCCCTCTCCCTGGCAACACTTTCAAGTTCCTCTTGGGGGACCCCAAGGTGTTCCCAGGCCAGATGAGATATATCATCCCTCCAGCGTGTCTAACCTAGGGGCTCATACCAGTTGGACGAACACCTCTAACAGGAAGCGCCCAGGAGGCATCCTGATCAGATGCCCAAACCACCTCAACTTCCCCCTTTCGACACAAAGGAGCAACGGTTCTACTCCAAGCTCCCTCGGGATGTCTGAGCACCTCATCCTATCTCTAAGACTGACCCCAGCCACCCTGCAGAGGAAACTCATTTCGGCCACATGTATCTACAATTTCATCCAAAGCTCATGATCATAGGTGAGGGTCGGGGTGTAGATGGACCGGTAAATCAAGCGTTTTGCCTTCTGGCTCAGCTCTTTCTTCACTTAAACGGTCCTTTATCTCTCACCTTCTCAAACACACACACCTTGGAAAGCACCACAGCTCGGCTTGTTTCAACCCGTGTCTTGCACTCTCATTGGCTGTACTTCACCAACAAAGTCCCTGAGAGGTATTTAGCATGCCAGATATCTGGGGAACATCTCAATGCATTGTGAACCTCTTGGCTCACATCTTTGAACAGTTCACAGTGCTCCAGTGCTAATACCAAGCCAATGACGATTTGCCTCTAATCTAGGGCTTCTGTCGGGGAGCTCCCGAAAATGTCAGCAAGCAAAATATCATGGCTAGAGTTCTGTAGTGTGACCTAGGCATAACTTTGTATGTTTTTGGTGTGAGGCAGGTAGTTTATAGTCTGTTTTTTAGAGATTTTAGCTGAAATCAGCTGCCATCGGTTATCTTACTGTGAAAATATCATACTTGCAACCCTCCTACACAATCAGGTGAAAATATTCATCATCACTAGCAACCCTTTCACATACAAATCCTTGTTATCCATTTTCACTGTATAAATATTGATAAAGCTGCTTACAATTATATTCTCTATTATGTTTTCTACACTTAATATACAAATAGAACGACTGAAAGACAGAAAATGGAGCAAAGTGGAACAAAGATTTAAATGTGGTTAAGTAATATGCTTGTGCTCTTGTTACTTTTATTTATTCTTTTGAATCAAGTGTCTGGCCCGTTGTTAGGCGGTAGGGTCTGTGGGGATTGGAAAGATTAAATAGCCATGAAGAGAGTCCTCTTCTACTGAGCTGTGACTTCTCCCCCAATGGGATTAGAGAACTTTGCACTTTACAAAGCAGCTCATCAGAAAACATTGGGAACACAAAGCTGTTATGGACAGCGGCAGCTTGGTGTGACATGTGTTTGTGTACGGATTTCAAGCAGAGGCTAGACAGAGGAGACAGCGAGAGAAAGAGAAAATGTTGCTTGAATTGAAAGAAGAGTCCTGTCTGGTGTGTTTGAGAGCATGACACTGAGTGAGGACAAGAAAAGAGAGTGTTGATACAATAGGTCATTATTGGCAACCAGTCTTTTTATGCTGCATTACTTAATCAATTGGGTTTTAGACATTGCGAACTCCTAATAACAACATCTGTCCCTGTTCACGACAAAAAGCTTTTTTGATAATTAGGAACAACGGGAATCAATGATGTGAAATGTTCAAGTGGGGTCCGGGCAGAGATTTATTTATGAAAGCGACTTTATAATAGAGGCACATTTTTCACCGTGAATAACGACTGTTGGGCTGTTGTTCCCATATCCTGCTAGAGATGCAATTCATCAGGGCCAATAAGAGCTGGTAATTTGTCTTCAGGTCTTTGTCTGATGGAGGAAGCTGATGAAAACCAAAGGAAATGACCACACGATGTATAGCCCTGCATATCTGTGAATTAATGCACCGAGCCGAAAGACATCTATCACAAGAAGAGTTGAAAGTAGGCTACATTGCACCCACAAGGCAGAAAAAAATCATAAACAAAAGCATTATTAAAAGTACTCGTATCTGCTACAGCTTCAGTTTGGCAATCAGAAAGATGGAGAGCAGAACACGTCTAATTGTGGCCACTGGATGCAAGAATCTAATGATTTTCTAATTGATATAATCTGATGTCTTTGCACAAGCCCAGTCACATTTATCCATGTTGTTTGGAAGTCTCAATTGCTACAAGTCTAACCGACTGTGTCTTTGCTACGCTCCACTGACAAGTACAGTTCCTGGGGTAAAAATCTTCTGACATCCACCATTCTGGACGGCCTGTCATTGTTAATAGTGAGTGCATGGAAGTGGCAAGATCCTATCTTAAATGGCTGTGCCATCTCGGACAATAGACACATTGTTCTCCACTTCTTTGCGTCCGCTTTGGTGGGTGCTTATGCGCCAACAAGGGGGAACATACCCACACACTATTACAATGCTCGCCATCCATGTAAATACCACTGGTCACTGAACACAAATGCCCACTTGTGAGACAAAAACAGCTGAGTGAGACAAAAGGTGGGGACAACAGTTAATAACTGTTTTATCTGTTGGGAGGAGAGCACCGTTGGGTCCAAATAAGTACTTTAAGAGCAATAACTCTTGTTTTTGTCCACATATTTAATGGCTAGAAAATGCTTCATTTGCACCATTAATGTCTTTATCAGAGTAAACTGCAAGCTTTGCATCCGACTCAGGTCTTAAAGGTCTCCAAGACCCAACATTTTAAATATTTATTATCTCTTTATATATTACAATTTTCTAAATAGCTCTTTTGTCTGGCCATGGCCTGTATGTAAAGGTGGAAAATGTGTATAACATTAAGTCAAAATATCCCTAATACTGCGGTCACAATCTCAGGGTGATAATATGTGGAGCCAGGGTCTACGCATTAGCGGCCTGTGCAGCATCGAGTTCCAGCCTACACACCCATGTGAGCAATAGCGAGCAGTACCATTAATTGCAAGCACACCAATTGGCACACACAGCTGTCAATCATGTTGTCAAGATCCCTTTTTATAGCATCAAACAACTAATTAAACCCAACTTATCAAAAAACAAACAGTTCACATTCACTAATTTGATAGGAATGACCTAAAATGATTGAAACCATGTTTGAGAAAAACTGATTTGATGTGTACTTCATTTTTTAGTTTGGCCCATGTCCCATCCGCTAACATGGACAGGGCAGGGTTTATGATCTTTACTGCAGCCAGCCACCAGGGGGCAATTACAATGTTTAGGTTTCGCTTCTGGAGAGTAGTCATGTCATTCCTCTTTATATAAAGTCTACACACATTTGACAGACTTACAGATAAGCTAGTAAGATGTCGCAAATATCACACATCTGGAATAGTATCAAAATTTAATAAGATGACTCCCCCCCCCAAAAAAAAATCAAGTGAAAACAGGCATAATTCTACAACAAGCATGGCAAATCACTTCACTTCAAATCACTTCAAATCACTGCTGAGTATTTTTAGGTGACTATGGCTAATGTTATTGCAACTGGAATGTTAGCTCTTTAAAACCTGAATAAACATCAATTTTCTAGTGCTTCAGACACCTTTCACATGCATTTAAACTGATTTCTTTTAATAAACATGGGAAAATGCAACAGGCAAAAGGCATGAAATTTCCCACATATTACATATATATATATATATATATATATATATATATATATATATATATATATATATATATATATATATATATATATATATATATATATATATGGTAATTTATTTTTTTTTAACTACTAAAAACATAATTTTAACTTTTTGCCAAATTCTTGCTTATTTTTGGTCATTTCTTATTAAGTTGCTTAAAGAGGTTCTTTTCATGATTTTGAAAAAATCAAGAAAACTGTATATTTTTTAATTTTTATAATTCAGAAATTATATATATCACCTTCTGAAGATAATTTACTATTAAGGTATATTTTTTTTTACTTTTTTCCAATTTTCTTGCACCCTATATTCCTAGTATTCAGTCCCTTTGCTGGGGCACTCAAAGTTGTGGTCAGGTGCATCCTGTTTGCTTTAATTACCCTTGAGATGTGTTTAGAGCTTGATTTGAGTCCACCTGTGTCAAATTGAATTGATTGGACAAAGGCACACTCCTGTGTATAAAAGGTCACTAGATTCACACTGCATGTGCAGGACAAAAACCAAGCCATCAAGTCTTAGCAGCTCTCTGTAAATTGTAGCACGGCATAGATCAAGGCAAGAGCATGAAAACATTTTTGAAGTTTTGAGTGTTCTCAGGAGCACAGTGCCGAGTAGAGTACAACAACCCTTTAAAAAAGAGTATTTTAATCATCACTTCACCTGACTTCACAATCTATGTGTTGGACCAACACTCCAAAGCCCAGACAGATTTACTTTATGTACTTTGTGGAAATGCAGAATGTAATATTTGGGAGGCTGGAACCTGTTTCTCATGCTTGTTTTAAAAAAGAAAGAAAGAAAGTATTTACATGCTTCATTTCTTTCCCAAAAGATGGAAAGATGCCTGACTTTAATATTTATCTCATCAGTAAACATAACATATTTAATGCCAAATCACTGGCCAGTATATCTGGTAGGAATATTGACACCATGTTAATAATTTGATGTGCTCAAACAGTCACAACATATTACAAGCATTTCCTACAGTCAGTTTCTGCTGTACTGAGCCATGAGCCACTTTAACAAAAGTGCTCTAAATTGTCACATATCAAACTTCCCTCAAACCTTCTTTCAAGACTAAAGGTGGCAAGGTTCCAATATGTACTGAGCTGCTAAAGTAGATGTTTGTTTTTTAAGTCTCTAAATAACAGCAGCTTATTTGTCCCAAAATGAAGAGTATACATACCCAATATTGTGAAATGGTTATCTTTAATAAAAAAAAAAAAGGAATTTTAAGACCCCAAATCACTTCTCCAAATCTATAAACAGCAGAGTAACCCATCTTTTTGCAAATGATACCTTATGTTTGGATGATGAATAACTTAAACTCTCCATCTGCAGCCCAGATTATTGGTTTACTGATTATTTGTTTACATCCACACTTTTGGCTGATTGTATTTTCACTCCTCCTCATTCTGGACCAGGCATAATGCATTTTTAATGTGTTTTCTGCTTTGACATTTCTGGTTTGACCAAGGCACTCTCATAACTGCAATTTGATGGCAGCAGAGTGCAACTTTATCCTTTGCAATTTTGTTGTTGGTATTAAAAATTACATGTGCAGTCTATTATGTCCATTATATGCATAATTTTAAGATCTAAGTTAGTTTGTTGGTTTCAATCTTATTTGGGCTTGAGCTGAAAGGAAATAAGGCAAGAGTTTCACAAAAAGTGAAGTCAAGCACACTCTCCAAGTTCATTTTAAGATGCCTAACAGCACCTCAGGATCTCAAAAAAGTATTCCAGCTCACTGTTGATGTTTAAAAAAAAACAAAAAAAAAACACAGTCCACAGTCAGGTTTCAAAATATCAACAGTGGGCTGGATGGGGAATTTGGGGATTTGGGCTTCTATTGGGCACCAAAACAAAATCAGAGAGAGTGCAATGTGAGATGGAAAAGAAGACTGTCATTACATTTTTTAAAGCTAACAATATTTTTTACAACAGTTGATCAAATGACTGTGTTTTGTGTGACAGAGGTCAAATGTTTTTATGTACCCGTGAGAATTGTCCCCCAACTCTGCAGTTACCTGTCTGCTTTCCAATTTTAGCTCTAAGTTTGGTCTCCACCCTCCACTGAGAGAAATATCAGGCTCTTAAGCTGATATATCCTCCACTTTCATCACAAGCTAAATGCTAATTTTGTCTGTCTGATATTTGCTGCTGGATAGGGAGCACACAGCAGGTTTTCAGAGCTTTTTTTGTCAGACAAAAAAAAGCTGCCTGCTGTGTCTCTCTGAGTGAGAGGTGACAATGAACCAAAATAGTAAAACTGCAGGCAAAAAAACCTAAAAGCTGCTATAACTGCACAGATTCTCTGTAAATTAAGGTGCAACTCCTTTACATATGAGTAATTTGCTAATATGTACATAAAAGGAAAATCACAATCTTCAGCCCAGATCCTTACTGCACATTTGTTTGCAAGTAAAATAAGTTGATGCTGAAATGATTGCAGGTACTGTATGTTTTGGTGAAAATACTGTGGTGTTACTGTGGTGGGAAATGAAATTTCAACAAGGATAATCTATGTGTGAAGTCTATGTGAAGTGCTCTACACACTCTTAAAATATTAGATATTTTACCTCTGGGCTGACATCTGATCTACAGCTCCTTTGAAGTGTCAAAACATGTTTGTGAATGGAGCAAGTGAATGGCAGACAAACCCACCCGAAGCAAACTGAAATTGACAGGGTTTTTTTTAGTTTTTTTGTAAAGGCTTAAAGAAAAGTTGAACAGACGAGGGGAAAATATTCAACAGCTGACCTTTTCTATTTACCACAGTGATGCTTAACCTGGGAAACATGTACCTGGTCTGAGACTGAATTACTCAAAGGTCATGTTATTCAGCTCGTCAAGAGGAGTCCGTCCCACTGATAGCATCGCTGAGAAGGAGAGAGAAGGAGCTGCATGGTGACGGCAGTATCACTACTGCCAGATATTATGTTTGTCTCAGCGCAGAGACACTCGTTTTTGGCGCTTGTCAGCATTTAGTTTGTCTTTATGTCGTGAAAAAAAAATACTGTATGGTACAAAGCCACAGGATTAAAATTAATTGAGAATCCACACACTGTTCTCTGGCAGCAGATTGTTTACTTGTTTGTCGGGTGCATGTGTGTGCCAATTCTTCAGTGTTGAACCGAGCCAATTTTGTGTGGATGTGTGCGTGCGTGCCTTTGCACTGTGTCAGGGGGAATAGCCTGTTGGGGTTATGGAGGGTGCAGTGTGGGGTGATGAATAGGATGCTTTTGTGCTCAGTCTCTCAGCCTGTCTGCAAACCAGTGAAGGAGAGAATAGTGAGAGAGAAAAGGGGGATGAGGTGAGGGAGATAGCCAGATAAAGGGGAAGAAAAGAGGAAGGGAGATAAAACGGGGGGGAGGAGATGAGAGAGACACTGTGAAGTGTGGGGAGTACAGGTGAGACGTGAGGTGAGAGAATGGGTGGAGAGGTGAGGAAGAGGAGGGGAATGTGAGAAAGGAAAGCGAAGAGAGACTACTTGTGCATTCAAGAACACTGCACCGTTGTCTCTTCAGCCAACAAAGAGACAAAGAAGTTGGCTAATGTAGGAAATCGTTGCCATTCATGTCGGTGGAAAAAGAAAAACAAATTTCCCATGGAAAAAAAGAGAGAAAACAGAAGAGAAAGTGCCCCTGTTGGTAATTTTGATCACTTGGCAGAACACAGATCTGACCTCGTGGCCTCAACCTTCACACATGATGGGGTTTGGAAATGAGCCAATCATATTGACAGATGCTGATGAGTTCAGCTGTTGGTGCTGGTGTGGCCACTTTAATATCGCATAAAGAGAACCATTCAACTGTACTACTTTCTAACAAAAAATAATGTATAATACATTTTAAATGGCACAGCATTACAATAGAGACCTAGGTGGGAGCATTAGAAGGTCAACTGTGATGCAAAGTCTTGATATGTGATATTTGAAAGACCTTTAAAGCAAAAAAAAAAAAAAAATTAAAAAACCAGCACATGAGGGGAGAAAACACCAAGGACCTTTCTGGCCAAAAATTCTGAGAATGAACATCCAGTTGGACTGTCAGGTCTGGGTATCAAACCGTAGTACTTTTTTGGTAGGGTAAGAACTAAATTAATCCATGAATTTATTTAGTGATCCATATCCAATATCATTGATGCAAAGTAAAAACATCAATCTTTAAGATATATCTTTGTTTAAAAATTTCTATAGCACATCAGCATTACTGTCTAACAGCTTCAGAAAGATAACGACAAACAGCCACGAAAAAGATGACAAGGATATTTACTGCCCAATCAGGAATAAATCAGTAATCCTTTCGAATTTGAGAAAAAAGACCAGTTAACAGACAACGCACATGCCCAATGCAAAAAATTATGTTACGAGATTAAATACTCAGGTAACATGACCAACCTGGCTGCTCATCTCACACTGCTCACTTGTTGCTGACACTAAAGAAATATATAAAATAAACTAAAATAAAATAAACTCTCCAGTGACTTAGACCAGATATAAGTAAGAAAAGGAATAAATAATACATTATCTATTAAGCTAAGAGTAGAGAAAAATTCTGCTAGCCACTAGGTTAATTTAGGCAATGTGAAAGTGCTTAAACTACTAATGGGTGACTAGCAGAAAAACATTGTTTGGACAATGAACCTTGACAGTTTTCATTTTTACTTTTGTTGAATGTTTTGTTGTCTGTTGTTAAGCAGTTTCTCGTGAGAGTTAGTGTCAATTTAAAGTAAACTTTGCTGCACTTTACTTACAGTTATTTATTATATTTCATGTGTTATTTTTATCTTTTATGGCCCACAGAGGGTGTGGCCACTTCTTCAGTAACTAATTATGTCAAATGGGCATATGATATCTTCTCACATCTCCCTGGATTTGATCAAAATGTTATTGTGACAGATTTTGTGATATCAGCAAATGTTGTAATGTTGTGCCAAGAATCAATAGAATATTATACTGTGATAAAACAAGTGATATACACTTGAAAACACTGAAAGCTGTCATCTAAACTTAGTCTTCTACGATTGTAAACTGAACATCTCTGACTTTAGAACATTGACAGACGAGACAAGTGATTTGAAGATGTCACCTTGGGCTTTTGGAAATCGTGACAGTGAGAAACAGTGGGTTTTCACTATATTTAGACATTCTATAAAGCAAACAAAGAACTAATTAATCATGAAAAGCAGAAACATTATCAGCAGATTAATTAGTGATGAAAATAATCTTCAGCTGCAGCTCAACTGGCATCAAATATTTGGTAAGATTTGTAATCATGTTTACTCATCCTTTAAGGGGATAGTTTCGTATTTGAATCTGAACAGTTATGCCATTTTTAGATGGTTTTGATTAAGGTAACATGTTCATACATTTCAAACATTCAAGAACCTTGGTTTCAGAGCTGAACAGATTAATCAGTAAGTCAGTCGCTAGATAGATTTGATTAATTGGCAACAATTTGGCAAACAAAAATAGCTAAAATGAAATGGTTCCGTCTAGCGAAATGGCAAGATTTGCCTTAAATAAGAACAAATTGTATTATTTGGGGGTTACTTTTTTTATCATTTTGAGGGTTTGGATTGTTTACTTGGGAAAAATAAACAATCTGAAGATATCATCCGATTTTAAGGAACTCTTTTTTCTATAGAGTGAACATTTAATTAATGACTTTAAACAAGTAATAGATTAACAGATACTGTAAATAATCATTAGTTGAGGTCCTATTTGTTGTTTTTGTCTAAGTAGAAATAGAAATTTGCAGACATAAAAATGCACTTGTTAAAGAAAGCTGTTGAATAAGTTATTGTTTTGGTATCATTTGGTGTGATTCCGCAAAGTATTAAAACATTTCAAAGTATGGCAACATAACGGACCATTGTATGGAGCTCCGTAGTATGTTGCACATTTGGCTGTTTTAGTGATGAGGAATCCTAAGAAGCAAAGATGTCTTTGCATTTGTTTGTTCATGATTCTAAATCTAAATCTGGGTCTGTATGCATCCAGCATCTTCTGATCTGACTTTCTGTGCAGCATATCAAGTGTCTCTTCACGGCCATAAACATTATTGAGCTGTTGAGTCGAAAAATGAGACAAAGATAGAATAAAATAAAATATGATGTCTGAGATCAGGCTGCAAAATAGCGACAAAATAACACTCACTGCTCCAAATATCATCCCCTCCGCCCTGCACAAGTGTCACATGTTTGGATTTTCATCTCCCTCAAAACACAACACAAAACACTTGAAATTAAGCCATTTAGAACTGATGAGGTTTTTTTTTTTACCCACAGAAAAAAAAGAGAAATAATCACAGAGATGTGCTCCACCACTGCCTGTTGATTCAGGCACACATCTTATTCCTGCTCCATTTCATTGTTTTTTTTTTCCGAACTGATCCAGAATGAGAATTGGCCTGGAATAACTAACCCTAGTGTGGACAGATAAATACTTTCTGTCTACCCACACCGGGGTCCTTTGAGGCCATCGCAGCATGGCTTTTCTATGATGAAACAGCAGCAAGCGGTGGAGCACTGAGGGAGTGGGCGATCAGGACACAAACTGTTTTTCTCCACAAACAGCAGGATGAGATGTGGAGCTGGCAGAGATATGGCATCCATACCTCGAGCACACAGCCAACGCAGCGTGCGTCCTCACTCGCTTTGCAAAGTCACACACACACACACACACTCATTTTCTGAATCTAGCTAATGGCATATGCAAGAAGTAAATAAACTGAGCCAACTGTATGTGAGCAAGCTAATTTGCATGTTAACAACAACAAATGTCCTATGCTTCCATTTGTTATATTAAGCTTGTGTTGTGCAAGTCCTCAAGGGGCAGCAAGGGTTTCTCCTACTCGACAACAATTGCTCTCGAAGAGCAATCAAAGATAACCTCAGTGGCAGCAAACAATAGTAGAATAGTGTTGATGAAGCCAGGTGATGATGTGAGGAGGCAGACATCATTAGCCTCCATCATCACACTTCATCAGAGGAGAGGGAGTGCGCCCGCTCTGTTGGCGTAATGAGCTGGAAGCATGAACAAAAGCAGATGGCTTTATGAGTCAGACAATAAGGCGCTCATCATTGAATATATATCATTCATTTCAATTTAGGCGGTCGAGCCATTTTTCTCCTCGCTGTACCTCAATGGAAATCCATTATCGAGTCATATTGAAGGGCTGCCATCACACCGAATCAGCTGGATTTCAATGAGACTTTTCATCGCTGGGATTAATTCATCAGGACAGACAGAGAGTTAAAGCACAGTGATGGGCAGATCACAATGTGTATAGTGATCAATGGCATTCCCAGTATTCCTATTATGTCGTAAATTCTAGAATCTATAAAACAAGGTGTTAATTAGTATCATGCAAAGTGATAGAAAGACTGTGGTGCTCAATTTTAAGTGACCTTATTGAACTTAATGGTGGGTTTAACCCTTTGAAACCTGGACCAATATCAGATTTTTTTGTGCTGCATTCAGAAACCATACACAAGTATTTTAACCTCTGAACCCTGAGCAAATTCATTTGATGTCATTCAGAAGAAAAGGGTAATGGGGAATGAGCAACTTGGCAAGAAATGTCCCCCAAATTGCAGGAAATTAGTAGATTAAAAAAATGCCCAGAGAACTATATATGTGTAATAAGCACAATTATATATGTTTAAAATTATTTTACAGAGTCATTTTAATTTTTAATAAGTTTTTTACGCCAGTTTTCAGGTTATTTTCTTGTACTCTCTGGATCATTTTTTGTTCATTGCCTTTTTTCCCATGTTTTTGAAATAAAACAAGCCAATTTAACCAGGTCTTAAAAGGGTTAATGTATGTCATCAGACTTATACTAAATATATCAGTTAGCTTTTTATTACATAGAATTTCCCTATTTCTCTCCTACAGTTCTGGCTAAAAAAAATCCGTTTAAAATGTTTGCAAATACAAGCCTAACTTTCTCAGTGAAAATAAACTTGCAGGCTAGAAACTGAGAACAAAAAGGGGAAATACGATCCACAGAAACATCCATATGACACCAGCTGTCAATCACCCAGACTTTGCCAACATCTCAGTATGTGCAGAAGTATGTTTTTGCACAATTGCACTGAGAGAAACTTGGCCGCTACTGCTCGTGCTGCTCTAATCTGTTTTTCCTCTTGAAGAGCTCACAGCAGGACGGCTGCCTATGGAGCAATTAAAGCCTCTTTCTTAATCCAGCCGCCCCTGATGCTTAAAACCCGCAAACAACTGGAACTCCTCTTCCTCCTCCACCATCATCTCCTCCTCCTTTTCCTCTACAGCGCCAGACAGCAAGTGCAACAGTACTCACCCCCAGTTTCTTACTCCGTATCCTCACGTATCCTTGTTTGACTATGTCGTTGAAGTTGGAAGCCATGGTGAGGGGAAGCGGGTCGCTTCCTGCCCGGGATGAAAAAAATGAAACAAAGTAACCTCTTTTTGCTGGGTGGCGAAGTGTTTTTACTTAAGGGTCGGTCGGTGAGACATCCAGCAGCGGGAGAGGAGAGCGGGCGGTGGGCAACCTGCTCCTGTGTCAGCGCTCAGGCTGCCCGGCTTCAGCGGCGCGATCCATCCGCCAGAGGAGGGAGATACCATTCGTCAGCTGATTCACCGGAGCCAGAGAGGAGAGCAGAGGAGGAGAGCGCACGAGAGGCGCGCTTCCTGGACCACACCAACCCCGAGACAGGGAGGGGGGTGGGGGATAACTGCTGCGAGGATAGAGAGGGTGGATCTCTAAGCCAAGACTTTTCAAAATATATTTTTCGCCATTGTTATCACTTAGACTGTCAGTGCTGTAGCTGATAACCACTAATTTCCAATTTTTCCGGTGGCAAAGTTGCAGAGTGGATTAGTCGACCTTTGTCGTTTTGGTCGACTATTACTGGAACCTGATTAGTCATTTCTGTAAGGAATGAGCTCAGTCATGTTAGACGCGTTTCCATTACAGATTTGCACAGAATTTAAGTGAAATTTTCAAAATGTGGAGAAAACACAATTGTGACCCTGCTGAGAAAACCAGCTAAATAACAGCTTATGCTGGTAGTTGATTTTAGTTGGTTTCAGCTGGTTGAAGATGGTCTTAGATGGTCCTGAGCCAGTTCTTGCTGGTCTTTGGTGGTATGACATGCTGATGTGACCAGTCTGTCAAGCTGTGCACATTTAACTTTAAGCAAAAAAAAAGACTTACCTGATCAATGTCCTTTGCTTTTCATACTTCCCCCTCATGACACTGTTTTTTGTCCATACTCAAGGACATTGATTTGGTTTCAGTTTTACATTAATGTCAATGGATAAACCATCAAGAGAGACCATCATAAGCTGGTATGACCAGCTAAACCATCAAAAAATATACAAAAATATTCCTTAAACTGGTCAAACAAGCTGGTCAACCAGCTTAACCATCTTCAACTGGTCAAGTGACGTTATGCGACTTCTCCTCTCATGATGACATTCCAAGAAGCATGGCGACGGATGTTGAAAACATTAGTAGTTTTATTTTTATTGCAGCCACCCACTAACTGACATTATTTCCAATCAAAGACGATGTAATGTGAGCGATAATGGAAAGGCCACATATGAGGGATTTATGGGAGATGATGGTCCACAATTTCACAGAGGATTTATGGATTCAGAACTTCCAGATGATCCGCTCAACTTTTGAAGAGTTACACAATGCAATTACACCTCTTGTAGCCCCTGCTGTGTCATGCCCGAGGGTACAGGGTACACTTTTTAAATGTGTACTTTTTATCTTGGGCTTAGGGGAAGGTATCAAATACTTTCAAGTCAAAATGCTCATTGGTGCATTGGGGTTAAAGTCCAAGTCAAGGTTCAAGTCCTTTTTGATTTTGTCAAGGCAAGTCAGAAGTCATATTTATGACTCAAGTCTGACTCGAGTCTCAGTCATGTGACTCAAGTCCACACCATTGAATAATGGCATATTAAAAATATATGGTTTGATGTTATGTAACCCTAGAACAAAGAAATAACATATTCTTCCTCCTTTTTTTCCTTTTTGGTTTTTGGACATTAGCCAGCATTAACCAGTGTGTTATAATTAGTTGCTTATTGTGCCTTAATTTTAAACCATTTCTTGACATGTTTTGAACCTAACATTAATAGAAAAACTATAATAATAATTTAAAAACTTTATTAATTAGATTTCTCTATAATGAAAATAATCTGTTGCAGCATTAAGGGAGAAGTATGCCCATTTTCAGAGTTCATACATCTCCTTCCTATCCTATTTCCAAGAGTCCCTCTTTGTCCAGTGAGTTCACCGCTAATACTGAGCATGTGCAAGCAGTGTTGCTATGGTTACACATACCAGTCCATTTGTTTGTTAAAGTTTGGTCAGTTTGCCATGCTTTCAAAAACAAACACAGATTGAACATGTCGGATCTGACCAAACATCTCCAAACAAGTCCAAACAAGGACAGACAGCCACGGTGCACCAAACAAACATCTGTGTTTGTTGGAGAATGTTTGATTGGTGTGCCATGGACTTAAGACAGTCTAAAAATATTAGTAGACATGAACAACTCTCTCCCAAATCCAAAAACTACACACAAATATGTAATGTAATCAAACATAAAGTCTGGAGCTGCTCCATAGAAAGAATATAAATTTATTCAAAGGCACAAACGGGTACATAAAAATTCACCAGAATGCATGAAATTAAGTGTTTGTTGCCCCAAATGTTCTCCCCTGTTTCATATGTGCCCCCCCCCAAAAAAATGTTGAAACAAAACCTATGACCTTGCAACAATGTGTTGACAATAGCTTCATTTTGCATGTTAGTGTAGGCTTAAACAAACACGTAGGCCTACCTGGAGTCAACCTGTAAAAGCAGCATATTTTATTGCTTTTCTGTAATCTGCACAGTACAGGCTGAGACTGTGCGAAGTTTGGGCACTTATGGTCATTCATCATTTTGATCACTAAAATATCTGTATGTATAAGCGAGTGCTCAAGGTCAAGATCAAGGTGCTTCCTCTTGCACATTTGTAACACTCAACATATTTAATAAGTCTACTTGTTTAGTGAATTTCAAATGTAACTTTTGAAATCTGCAAAAACAAACAACAAAACATTCGGATTCTGGCCTCCCCTCTCCCCCAGCAATATGTTCAAAGAAAATATGCAAATGCACAACAGAGCCTAGTGTTCAGACTAATTTGCAACACCTCTTTTTTTTTTTTTTTTTACCATTTCTTTTGATTATCATTACCTGTCTGAGTATGAATATCATTTCCATATTTTTCACCCCACAGCCCACTAATAAGGAAATACAAAGGAAAGATTGCCAGTGTGTGAGCACCATGTTTTGTCATTATTAGGTGGCCTTGAATTGATGTTGTTTCATTTGTTGAATAATAAAACCAGATAGTCCGGTGCACCTATTAAAGGATCAAATAAATTGCAAGCAAACCCGACTGTACGAAGTAAACAGCCAGCGCCTGCAGCTTGTATATTCTGGGTACAATGCTGCAGATTGGCAATCAAAAAGCTCTGAAAATAAAAGCACAGAAACAAATTTTGATCCCTGCCAAAGCTATAATCCTGATCGGGATGTAGTGAGAGGCGTAGTTTGGGTTGTGCAATCGCAGAGAGTGAAATCCGTGGTATTACGGAGCAGATGGCTCAGGTATATTGATATGAGGGGCTGCCATTACTTATGTTGATTAAAATGTGGAGAAGAGATGGCTTATGTAACAGAGTTATATAAACAACTATATGATTAAGTGAAGATCATTTCCAGAATGCCTCTTCACAGATTCCTTTATCTTACACTCTTTAATCTAAGAAAGCACTGTAGATTAATGTGGCAGCATCAGAAAACAGGGAAATTGTTTTCCAGCTCTGCACAATTATCCTGTTGCTCATACTAATGTATTTGTATGTGGCTCTTGAAGAAAATGTCATAGCATAGTGTCGAAAAAACTAATGGAAAAAGTCATAGTGTAGTATGCTGAACAAAGTAATAGCATAATATGTGCAAAAACTTTTTAAAAAATGTCATAGTATAGTATTTTGAAAAAACTGCAAAAAAAAAGTCAAAGTGCAGTATGTTGAAAAAAAAACCAACCTGTTAATAATGTCATAGATGCCAAAAAAAGTAATAGTATAAAATGTCGGAAAAAAACTGTTAAACAGGACATGGTGAAATATGTCAAAAACTGTTAAAGAAGTCATAGTATAATATGTCAAAAAAACTGTAAAAAGACATAGTATAGTATGTCAAAACAACTTTAAAAAGTCAGTATAGTATGTCAAAAAAAACTTTAAAAAGTCATGGTATTGTATGTCAAAAAATCTGATGAAACAAGTAATCGTATAGTATGTTGAAAAAAGTCACAGTATAATGTGTCAAAAAATAAATGTTAAAAAGGAGAGAAAGAGGGGTGGGGGCTTTGTTCAGCACATATAGATGGCTGCCACGTTGACAAGTGCTATTCTGTCAAGTGTTGTCTTTTGAATACAGAGGTAAAACTCGAAGTCTGTATTTTCCGTCCTGTTCATCACATTCACGAGGGCACGCAAAACAGCAAGCTCCCACCCCTCCAACAAACAGCTTGTCTTTGATAGTCTCCATATCTCCGTGGAAGTGTCCTCGAATTTCAGACTTGTCAAAGTTGTTTTGTCTTCATAATCCTCTTTGTACGACATGGCCCCGTTCCATTCCCGCTGCCTTGTCATCCTCTCTCTAAGAAAACAATGCTGACAGCAACAATGTTTTTTTGTTGCACTAAATATTGTGCTCTGGTGTCATCACCGAGAATTGTCCCAGTTTTAGGGGAAGTAATTGCCTGCTGTGATACGAGACCTGCAACCGGTTTGGCCTCAGTTGGTTGCAGGTAGAGAGGCTCAGCATGCAGGCCGCCACACAAACCAACATATGGCCCTGACATACATGAACGGCTGCCAACAGGGTCAGATGTGTTGTGAGCATGGGGAGACCTTCATCAAGGTCACGAGCAAAGCAGCCAATATCTGCTGAGCTGTAAAAAACAACTCTTGTCCAATATTGGGCAATTTATCAGGTATTGACCTCATAATCATCACCATTTTTCATAAGCGTTCCGCATCATGTATCCAAGTCCCTTCACGTCTATGATGATTAATACTGGGAAGACTGAGCTGCTCACAGAGAAACCATGCTATCCATTAAAGCAGTTAAGTATTCCTAAAAAAAAGAAAAAGAATCACCCCTGAATTGTTTATTTAGTCACAGCCAAAGCGAAAGCAAACTTTAGATGGTTTTGATGGTCCAGTGAAATATTAAAATTGCCTTTAGATGCTGCTCGTTGGTTTGTCTCAGTGCTATTTAGCGAACATTCACAAGCACAAGCGGCTAAATAATTAACACATTCTAAAAAGATATGCAGGGGTGAATGAGTGGAAGAGAGTGAGAGCGAAAGAGAGAGAGAAATGCCTCTCCACGCTTAGTTGTTTGCCAGGTAAGCATTTTTACATGTGGGCGGAGGAGAGAAAATAGAGATCACACAGGCAGAGTTATGGTAATGTTCTGCTCCGGGTTCCTGTGCGCAAGCTTTTTACAGCAACCCGTATCAGCCTGATATGTTAATAGGCACAATGGGATTTGGGTTTGATTAAATGTCAATGCCTGGAGGAGGAGGAAGAAGAAAAAAAAGCTAGTGTGGAAAGAGAAAAAAAAAGCTAATTTCTCAGAATAAGAGATGCAGGCTGTTCTGGGCTCAGTGGGTCCTTTGCCATCCAAGGAGGACATTGGTTAGTCACACAATATAGGACAGCTAAGGTTGTGGGTAGTCCCACAGGATCAGGCCATGACATGTTTGTGATTTACTCCATAACAGCGAGAAGTAGAAGTGGTTGGAGGGCCTCTCTGTCCTTCTCTAGAAGGTGAGTCGAGAGAGTGGGCGATTCGAGAGGGTCCTTTACTTCAATCACAGACAAGCGTATATGAGTAGAGCGTATAAGCCTATTACCAGGGTTCTTCGCATTACCAAATTAACCAAAAATGTTATCAGAGGAGCCAGGGATAAGATTTAATTTGAGGCAGCGTGTCCGCTTGTGCAAAATCATTTGCAAGGCGGTCCGGGCAGATACACCTTTCATGATTGTCTGCTTTAAATTCTGGCTTATCTGCAATGAGATAAAGTGAGCATTTGCATTCAGAGAAGATTTATAATTGTAAATGAGCGCATGAGTCAGAAAATGAACTTTAGAAGTAAACTGGGTAGGTACACTAATGATCATTATGGTAATGGAGGGGATGAATGGTGAAGAGAGTGTGGGGGGGGGGGGGCAGGAAAGAGATGCAGACAGATGAGGGTGAAGCAGAGGGGAAAGTACAAAAATAGGAAGAAGAGTGTGATCGCAATGAACAGGAAAGGCTCGTTCTCAGGGAAAGGCTATACCTCCTGCTGGTTTGACCCAGTCTTTGTGTCCTAAATTGGGGTCCGTCTTATGTCACAGTGAGGCTGAACCCTGGGCTGGATCTCTGGAGACGTAGCTGTTCTGCTGCTGTGGCGTTTCACATAGAAAGCAACCGGGGGGAGGCTGAATGCAGAGTTCATCACAGTCAGCTCCTCCTGGAAGACAGAGGAGTAAAATAGGTGCCTCCCTCCACTCCTTTAAGAGTGATGAGACGCCTGTTTTTTCTTCTGCTTTTTTTTTTTCATGCCAGAGGCTGAATTCATCAACTTTCCAAGCTGGTCTTGGATCACTGACCAGGTCCTTCATGTGACCATCTCGTTCATTTTAATCGTCTTTCATACTCAGAGACACTTGATGAATTATGTTCAGCTGATTAATTCATATCAGGTCTTTTGGAGTTGTAATCAGTCTTCCTATTCATCTTTTAAATTCAATTTCACATCATCAAACCATTGTTATTTTTGTTGTCAACACATTAATTTGAAGTTGTGCGATGGCATCGTGTTTGTTATCCTTTTTTAAATACTATTTTGGAGTTGTTGATTTCTTTATTGTCTTTATTTCTTTTTTCTGCACCCTTGCAATGCATTCTCACCCCAACTCTTTGTCAGTCGATCTACACATCCAAATATGAAGCGCTGGGGCATTATGGGATGGCGTGATAGTTTATGCTTGTTATATGCGTTGTGCCTTTTCGAAATATACCTCTGTCTTCACAGGTAATATACAATTTTTGCTTGTTTCATGCAGACAGTTTCAAAATAAAATCACAACATATGTAAAACACTTAAGGTTAAGGCAACAAAAGCATATGCTTAGCAACAATAATTTATTAACATATGAACAAAATGGATGAAGATGAGAAAGTGTTTGTCAATTAAACCCCATTGTGACATCATCGTATATTTTTAAAGGGGGAAAAAAGCCGTAGGATCCTCCAAGATGGAGACTAGTGACTAGGCATGGTGGTGATGAATGAAGAGGATGCTGAGATCTGGGTGATGAGAAGAGGCCTTGATGGGCTCAGACCTGGGCATTGAAATGATGAAGTGGATGTGAACGGGAAGGGGAGAGGGTGCAGACAGTTTCTATTCATATGACAGCTTGCAGCCACGGGCGCAGCACTGAATTCTGGGCCCTGTGCATCAGCTGTGGGCCCCCCATCCTTCCTCTCTTGATCTACTTCTCTCTCATGTACCTTTTGATTTGATTACAAAGTCAGCTTGCTTGCTATTTTGGAACCCCAATTTCCATTTCTTGGGGAAAGCAATGACAGTGTAGGTTGGTGCAAAAGCGGCGCTCAATCACTCGGCAGCAGAAGACGGAGAGGGAGAAAATTAGTGGCAAAGATAGTCATCTTCACTGAACTTTTGCAGGCTTCATAAGACCAGACATGAAGCTAATGCTAAAGGACACCACAGCATGACAGATGCTAAATGCCAAGAGGTTGTAATCAAGAGTCTTGAAAGCCATGATCTCGCTGTGCCACCCCACAGCCCCTGATCCTCAAGCTCTCCAAACACCATGTAATTATGCATTCATCAACACATGTGGTGCTGTGTCTCCATCACAGCCTCTCCTCCTAAAAAAAAAAACAGTGGAGACAGACAAGCGTGACTAATATGTGTGCCCTGTAGAGGGCAATATTGTCTGCTGCGTTAGGGGGAGTACTTTGAAAGGGCTGTTTAAACGTCTTCATGTTTCTACTGTATGTTAATTAGATCTCTATACTTGTTCAATAATTTAAGAGGATGATGAATGAGCAGCATATAAATTGTGTGACTGAAGGTTAATATTGCTACAGAAAAACAAAAATCAGTCACAGTGCAAGTTATTTAACACAAGTTGCACATAGAAACCAAGATGCTTTATGGTTTGTTTTGGTAAAATATAGCAGTGGACATCTTTATTGCCATGCGTCTCATTTAATGTGACGGTGCAACAAATGATTAAGTGCAGATCCTTGAATTTCTTCGCAAAAGGTGTCTGTCTTGCCCCTTGACTCAGTTTCAAAACATTTTGAACAAGTATGATCAAAGTAGGGTCACATTTGGCTAAAACTGCACCTTGAGAGCTGCAGGTTATTGGCTTCCTTATTTAATCTGACAGATTTAATATAAAACAGGTGATGCTTGTGCTTTTCTCAATGGCCATGGTTTGTGGGCCCTTCTTCGGATTGGCAGAGGCATATGACTCCAGTGCTCACCGTCCAGTTTGGGACAAAGCTACTCTTTTACCTCCAGGGCCCGCTTCACAACGGCTCATGTGTGAGCATGGAAAAAGAGTGGAAATCAAACCTCCTCTGTAAATACACGAAAGGTCAGCGATGACGTCAGAGTCCGGGGACAGCCTCCTCCGTGATTTTGCGGCCCATCACCGGCGCCTGATTCGTCGCAGCTCTTTATATTTTGCACTCTTTGCTCCCTGACCATGATCCCAATATAAATACTCCATTGCACTTCTGTCATAGAATTGTATTAGGTGTATCCCCCACTGCTCATAAGGCTGCCTACTGTACCGTGCGTTGCAGGCAGCTACAAAAGGAATAATTTTTGCTGACTTGTACAAAAACTTGAAAACAAACTTATTCTGGGATTCCTTTTGATGTAGTTTACCATGAACTGTAGTTTCTCATGACTTTTTTTTATTTTTCATGCTGTGCTCTTCTCCCACTACCCCCAGGCCCTCCAGGCCTTGGCTCAAGACTCCCCCACTTCCTTTTTCATGTATTATGACTGACTGCAAAGGAGTGTGTGCGCCCATCTACCATGCATGGCCTTATTGTTCAACCATGACCCTAAACAGTGCTGTATGCAGCTCCTCAGAGTGTTCCTTGTTGTCTTGCCAGGCATTTTTATTCTCCCGTTCCTGTTCTTCCTCAACATTTATTTTCCTTTCCTTTGCAAACAAGTGTTTGTTTTACATGCAGGTTGTCTGATTGCTCCTCGGATAGGCAGAGCTCTTTGAAACTCAATCCATTTCCTCTATTATCCATGGCATTGTGTGTGAAGATTGATGCCACATTCCTGAGCTATCGTTTTGTTGTTATTGTTATCATTAATGCAATCACATCTGGAGGATAAACAGGAAACCTCAGTCCATTTAGACAGCTTACTTGTAGAAATGTGACTGTCTGTTGTAAAACATTGATCAACTGGTAGGCCAGGCAATAAGACTTAAACTCACTCTAAAAGGAGATATGAATTAGTTTCTGTAAGTGTCCAGATGATGTGGACTTGTCATTATTTATTCTGAGGGGCAGATCTAACAGCAGTGCAGTCTGGGAGGCAGCCAGCCCCTCCTGGAGAGGTACTGTAAGCACGACCTTCCCTTCTCCACACTGCCTGTTTTTGGAAAGGCTTTTTTACATGTGGCCCACATCTGCATCCACGGCATAAAACTGCTTCACTGACACCCGTTTATACAGGAACAAATGTCAGTGTTAGTGTCTAATGTGTGCAAATTGTTGACAATAAATCATCTGATGTGCAGTGTTTTTCCCCCCTTGGTAATAAAGCGTTTAAAAATATGGCTGTAGTCCTGCCTGTCACTGCAGAGGTAAGATGAATGTATGTTCAACATTGTGTGCATACAGAAATGCCTCCGTACAGGAGGGAGGAAGACAGTGAAAGACGGCTTCACGTGTAAATATGGAGATGTAACTTTGCCAGATGTTCTTGATTGGGTTTTCTACTAACTCTCAGTATACGTGACTAAAATAATCCTGTAGGACCAAAAGCTCTTAATTTCCTATCAAAGACAGATTGCTGTTTTTCTTGGAAACCCTCATATATTTGTGTTGGACTAAAGAAAGGAGGGACTATTTGTGTCTGTTAAAGCCTCCTGCAATTAACCTGGTACAACGAATTGGCAGTGTCTGACATCATGTTGTAGCTGCAGCACCCTTCAATGGCTCTATTTTGTTCCAGGATTCAATAATAGGCATCACGGATGCACATTACAGATTATACCAGCATACCATTCATCTTTTTTTTTAAAAAAAAATCATTTTATTATTCTATTTTTTATTCTTTATTGCTTTTATTGTGTATTTGTCTTTGATGTATCTGTGAAAGGTGCTATACAAAGAAACTTTACTTTACTTTACTCACTTTACTAGTACAAACCAACCAATGTGACTGTTATCTGAAACCTGCAACAATGCTACAATGCAACAATGCAACGTTGTAGTTAACAAATATGAGGTTAAACGTAACAATAATTTACTGTATAATTCATAATAAAGATGTGATTAATCTCATAAGTAACAAGATGTAACCAGTACACTAACCTTAACTGCCTCTCTTTTAACCCAAATACTTTATAGCTAGTTTAACATTAACAGCATTTTCCACAAGCCTTACATTTTGGGTAAGGGGCAAAGGGACCTAAACATGAACTGACATGTGGAGGGCGAGTCATGCAGCTGCTCTAGCCACAGCTACCTACTCACTGACGATTCGTCCATCACCATCTTGATGTATTGGAGCCAAAAGTGAGTTTTGGACAAGAGAGTAGAGCTGAATATAAGCGAGGGGCCTGACCAATAAACTGTAACGACATCTTGCAAACAGTAAGAGTTAAATAAAAATTCCCAGTTGTCATGAATGTTGAAATAAGCTAAACTGTTTTTGTACCAGGCTGTAAACATGTTTCTATTGTACAGTTGGGCATTTTAGCATGGATTTCATTAGGGATCGACTCATTTCTAAAGCCAGCCTCAAGTGGCCATTAGACAAACTAATGGTTTTTGAACTTCAATGTTGGCTTTAGCCCCAGAGATTGCCACTTGCTCACATCTAAGTAAAACAGTCAAATGAGGGAACCACGTACTTAAATTCTTTGCATTTTGAAAGGTTTTAAGGCAATTTTTTTCCCCATGCTTGACATGAGCACAACATATGGACAAAAACATTTAACAAACCTTCATTCATCCATTTTAAGCCCTTGATTGATTGTGAAGTATCAAGTTAAATGTCTTGTATGCCTGTAGAATTTACCAACACCAATTGGACTGTGTGCTATGAGATTTTCAATTTCAGTCAAGTGGTTGGGTGGGTTGGTCACAGGGGAGCCAGTTGGTAATGAATGGTTATTATAAATCAAATGTCTAAGATTTGTCAGAGGTTTGTTTTAAAAGCACGGAGGCCTAAAATAACTCAATAATTATATGAGTCACCTTGCCACTCAGGAAAAGCTTATTTTTTCTCCACCAAAGTACCCACTCCATCTTTGCAAAAACACATTCACAGTGTGGCTATGTACATGTAATATTTTTGGATCATGAGGGGAAGAAAAAAAAACCCACTCCCTGTCAGATTTTATGTTTTGTTCATCTGCCAAAGTAAAGGTTTGACAAGAAGGAACACAGTCATTACCACTGGCAACCATAACTTTTCACCTCAGTGCTGACGGCTTCCCTGACTGCATCACTGCTATCTGATTCCCATCCAACCATAGTGGGACAGGCGGCACAGACATAGCACATAAACAAACAGGTGAGCGAGTGAAAAAATACAATTAAACCCAAATATACAGCGCATGCACACACATACACGTATACAGCACAAACAGATGCAGAAGCATATTCAAACTCTGTCCGCCTGCGTCTCTCTCTCTTTCCCTCTCCTCAGGTGTATATGGTCTCTTTGACACAGTCTGCCAGTCTGCTGCCATGCAGCGCCACATTTAGCTCTGCAAAAAGAGCCAGACTGCAGCTGAGCAGAGCACAGTGAGGAGGTTATTAATGGCCTTCCTTATTTTAAACGACAGTCTGAAAACACTGGTGGCACCATGCAGACCCTGCGAGCTGCAAGCTTGTCTTTCATCCCATCTGTCTTCACAGCACTCAGTCTCCTTGGTCCTAATGGGCCTGTGGCTGTCGCTCTGTCAGTTGCTCCTAATGCACCCGTGTCTGTCTGGTGGGTCGCATATGAAGGCACACAGCAATCAATCACCATCAACTGATGAAATGCACCTCTTCTTTAATTATTTTAAGCCGTGCAGCATTTTTTTTAACACTTTTCCTGCAAAACTTTATGTCAGGAAATTTTGTTTTGTCTTTATAAACTCTAAAAGTTCGGAAAAAGATGAGACATTCTGCATCCCAATGCCATGCTCACGAAGGTGTCCGAGAATCAAAACTTCACGCTGTTTTCCCTACCCTTCAAGTTATCTCTCTGCCCTTTACTCTGTCCCCCGCTTTCTCCCTTTCACCATCCTCCTCATCCTCTTGCCTTTCATTCTTCAGAGCCCATGTACGCCACCTATCACCACACCCTGCTGTGAATTTTGACATCTGTCTGATGTATGCCTCTCTTTTTCTCTCACAGGACCTGGGCGCACATGGATGGCCTATCAATCACTCTGCAGCCCCCTTCTCCCGCAGAGCTCAGCCAATCATGTCATCTAAACATGATGTGTCAGAGCATAAATGAGTGTGTGCATGGACATGATGTTGTGTGCATGTTTTAGGGGAACTGAGCCGTGTCTGAATGAAGTGAAAAAAGTCGTCAACTTCCGACAGAAACACTTTCTCCCTTTCCCTATGGTTCACAACTAGTAAGTGTTTTTCCATATGCTGTGAGGATCCGTGTACACTGAGCATGTACTCCACCACATGTGCAATTAAATCTGCTAATGCAGAGACATATGTAATGACTATTCCCACACGTGCCCTCATAAAACTCATCAAAATTCATGTAAGAAGACTGCATTTATATTGTGTCACACTGGTGTCACAGGGCCAGTAGCTGCATTCATCCCATCATGTAAGATTTAGTAGCACTTGTCTGGGGAATAACAAAGACTGGCAGCTTGAGTCACAACCTATTGCAGCCCACCAGACATCATAACACTGTCGGACATGGATATGGTGGAACCCATTACGGATTGGTCATTTTGCTCCATTGCTGCTCAGAGGCAAATGAGGAGTGACGACTCTGCTCCCTGGTGACGGACCCTGAGAGGAAAGCTGGGACATTTAAAATCAAACGCTTCCGCTCTCTATGGTTTGAATGAATAACCGGCATGGATATTGTGGAGGGGGGGTTGCCACATCCTGTGAGACTGACATCGTCCGCACAGGCTTCTTCCTTTAGACTGAGCAATGGATCTGGAAGTCTGGGGGATTGGGTTCAGTGTTCATCCAGCCCACAAAAACCTACCACTTCAACAACTCCCCAAGGTACTTTGATCTTTGGCTCTGCATGCTTATCCATTGGGTTAGAGCAAATGTGAAATGAATCATTGCCAATGAGGTTTTAGAGCAGATTGTCAGCTCTAATATGAGGGTATTATGACCCATATCAGATGAACCACTCCAGGACCGTTGACAGCCTTCCCAGTTTGAGTGTGCCAATATTTGATCATTTTAAGATGTTATATCTGTGTAGCTTGCTCATTTTTAGACTGTAAGGAGAACATTTTGCGTCAAAGTCTGCCTCTTCAAAATACTCATCCCAGATTTATGTTTGACTAAACTTGAGGTGACATGAGTCTGAGGCAGTGTGGTGTTTGAGGTTGGGATAAATCAGCACAAGTAAACATGCGTCAAAGTTATGATCGTGTTACTTACAAGAAATATTCAAGAATAGGAATGCATATGGAGCACCACCCTATCACCACAACCGCCACAGATTTACAGCCGGAAATCCAACAATTTTCTGAGCTAAATTTGACATTTTATGGAATTGCAATTTTTGAGGCACAAAAGCATTGTTGTGTGAAAAGTGATATCAAATATTTAGTGTATTAAGCACCGTACATGTTTTGTTTTGGAGTTGAACAAGCAGATGTCTGAGAGAAAACTGTGGTGGTTGTAATATTTTATTGCAAAATTGACTTTTCCTAACAACCTGAGGTAGGAAAATATATGTAATGCACAGAGAAACAGTGACAAAAATACAATGAATTGCCCTTTATATTGACTGCATCTTAAAGCTGAGAGCTGTTAAAAATATGAGCAAATATATCTGTTGATTAACAATCGCCATTTCTCTACATACTTTATGAAATAAATGTGTTGCATAGTACTTCTTCTCTTCATCAATGTCGAAGGGAAATGAATGGATATGACCTGAAAGCATATTTGGGGTAGCAACATCCAGTTAAAATGCAACGCATGATGAAGTCTGGCACATATGGTTTTGTTTAGAGAATGACAACTCTGAGGGATGAGGGCACTTCCCGACCTGCAGGGAGTTTTAACTAAACCACATTATCTGGAAAAATAACCAAAGACACAAAAGCCATCACACTGTCAATTACAATAATAATACAAAAGAAAAAACATATAGCAGCATACTTTATAAATCATATCGACATAAGCATAATCATACAAAAATAAATGCATTACAATTTGTTCCCCAATCATTAAAAAAGTACAATATGACAAACCTCTCCAGAGCACCAGTAAAAATGTGCCAGACTTAATACAATAAAAATGATATTCATCCATAAGTGCCATTATAATGTTATATCAGAGGATATGTATAATCAGTATTCATACACAGCTATTTGTTAAAAGGGCAAGGTAATGGCACAAAGACAAAACAAGTGTAATGCTATTTACAAAATTTACAACAGACATTCAGAGATATTTACAGTTAATACAATTTCCTGCTAAAGATGACAAATTGAGAACTCAATGCGAGTGAGTACTGACAGTTTCTCATTGTGTATGTGTCAAGTTTTCGTTGCCAGGTTTACACTGTCATGGAGACGACCTCTAACCTCTGGAGTGTAGCAAAGCCAGAAACATTTCAGTCATTGAGTTTGACAACAGGGCTTGATTACCACCTATTCAACAGCCCAAGTGCGCTCTCTGTTTGCTGAAGCCGCCCTCTGGGGCACTCAAATCACAGCGAATACCCGGAACGCCTTCCCTCCAGGAGGGTTTTGAAGGCTGCAGGGGAGAGAGACAGAAGAGGGAGAGTCAGCCTGGGTGCGGCATGTGTCAGATACAGAACATTTCCCAGCCTTTTGCCGAGAGACATCGATGACAAACACACACAAACAGATAGACTTCAGGTTTTTACGGACGGACGTCAATGTGTTGTCTGACACTTTGATGACAGATAGGACACAAACAGATAGAGGTTGAGGCTGCGTGAGAAAACAGATAAACCACCCATTTTTACATAAACACAGGGGACCTTCATGTGTTAATCCAACAGAGACAGACATGTCGTGAAGTTAAAGGAGACAGATAAATGATGGGCAGATACTAACAGACGTCAGGCATCTCTGCAAAGTGACAAAGATAAATGTGGTGGAGAGAGGAAAGGGAAGAGAGGGGGAGGACAGAAAGAGAGAGGGAAGGCCGCAGAATAAATGAGACTGAGTGCATTTGTCCTCTACACGGGGCGTGTTAACAATAGTCATTCTGCAGACCACAGAACAAACTGCAGAACACAAAACAATCCAAAGTTGGTGCAATTTAATATCTCTAAAAAAGTAGAACAGACTATAGAGTATGTGGGTCACTTGAGCTTTAAACAGCGGCTGGTACGGACCTGTAACCTTAATGCTGTTGTAAGGTGGTACAGCATGGATTCAACACATGCTTTATTAGCACCAGTAAAGTCTTTTCATAGGATATGACAAGCTTTACTCTTTGTTAACAGTTGCTTGTTATTCCCTTTCAGTCACCGAGGGCTCATTGTGTAGAAAAGTAATAAACATTTACTTGAGAGTTGTAATGATTATAAAATAATTCACACAGATCGAAGAATTCATTGAAACAGCGCATTGTTCAATATTAGAAAGACATCAAACATTATTACATCTCCTAATTCAAAAAGTCATACCTACTCAGTCTTCTTGATTGACATTTTTACACTCTGCATGTATTTGAATTGGTGTTGTATTGCCTGTCTTAAGCTTCTTAACATTCCAATAGGAACAGTGCAAACCAATGATGTCTCTTGTTTCCTAGTCTGTGTTAGCAGAGTTGTCTACTGTTGCTCCCCCTTCATTTCAGGGTAGTAATGGAGATATAATGGGGTGATATAAGCAAAAATATACCTCTGTGCTGACAATGCAGTGCTCTATTTGCAAACCTACTACATCCTACTGGAGATCCTCCTGTAAGTAGCCTTTGTTTGATGTTGCCTTTGAGTATGAACCTTTCTACACCTAGTATTAGCATGCATCCTTGGTGATCCAATCACAACTGGAAGGCACCATATAAAAGCGTAAATGACCACTTATACGCGTTGTGATTTGATTACTCACAAAATTTGCCAAGGTGGTCTTGGATGCATTTGACCACATATCTTTTGTAGTGTAAACACTAATGTGCCTTGATGCATCCCCATACAGGGATGTAACAGGAAAATATGTCATCACTGCACGATGCGGTGGTTCTTTTGGTGGCAGTGCACTAGTGCTCTGTCACTTTTATGTTGAGTTGGACAAAGTGTTGAGTGACAGTCCATCGTTTGACCCCATGGAAGGAGGTATGTTGGATTCTGCTGACAGTGATGTCTCCAGCCCTTTGAGTGAGGCCATGGAAAGGAAAATTAAAAAAAAACAATAACATCTGTGTTCATATGCTAACATTGTGAAAACTCGTGTACACAGATCCGCAAAAACGCTGAAGTGTGCATGCCAGGCCAGTAGCTGGCGGTGTAACTTTGTAATGAAGAACGTGTTAAGGAAATATTCTCAAATGATCTAAACAGTGGCTAAAGTTTCAGTGATTTGGAACTTGAAAGGGGTCAGATGCCGAAAGTCTGTTGTTTCCCACAATGTGGACCAACTTTTTGTGTATTAGAACAATTAAACGCCCTGTTCCTGGAGACAATGTAGTGGTCATTTTAGATTACAAGTAAGGCTTTCATCTATAAAGCCTAGCCAGATCATTTCATTTTAACAAGGCTCAGGTAACAAGTTTCCAATCCAGACTACTCCACCTAAAGCTACATCAAACTATAATGGTTTTGCAAAAAACCTTGCATCCTTTCTGCATGACCTGATTTTCACTGGTATGCATTCTCCACCATGTGTGGTGAGACAGATAGAAGACTTATTTGAAACACATGTTTTCACAAAAAGAATGTGAAGACGTCTCAGAATCCATTCCTTCTCCATATGCATTTGCGCCAGCCTTATCCAGCTTAAGTAAATTGGTTGGACTGAGCTAAAACTGTCTAAAATGTAACCCTATATTGATCCCCTTTGTGTTAGATGCAGGCAGGATCCCTCTTCTTAATGCGTATGCTTTGAATTTTCACTGCTTTGCATTCTTGTTTGTTTCTTTTCTTTATCTGGGTCACTATATTAAGCCTTAGACCCTTGTCCACAGATTGCCCTTTCGGACTTAGTTCTAAAAAACAAATCTCTCCTAGAACTACATTAAGATGCACTCATCTTCTCTGCACTAATTGCCAAGCAATTAATTATTTTAAACTGAAAGCATGCTAATCACCCTCCCATGTGCACTGCATGAGAGATGTAACGAACTGCCTGCATCTTGAAAAGATTAGGTTCACAAGGGAGGGCAGAGTGGATAAATTTCTCTCTACCTGAGAGTCATTGATTTCTCATTCCTCTTCTTTGAGCCCCAGCAAATTAACCCTTTCACTTCTGTTGTAAAACAGAAAACTGTCCTAGGATCAGTTATCTAGACGAATGCACTTTGATAATTTCCTTCTTTGTTTATTTTTTTAACATTATTTTTATTCCATATTAATGATCTTTTTTTAAAATTAAATACTTTTATGGTCTTATGTATGGAACTATTTCTACCAACATAAGGTGCCACTGTCTTCAGGGTTGTTACAGTAGTGGTGCAAGGTTTTGCCGCATATGTGAAGTTTTTGTTGTATAATTATCCCTGACAGATAAAAGTGTTTATTTTCCCTTAATTTTCTCACACATACTAGTAGCCACTTAGGTGAACTTGACTAGATTATGCATTCCCATACCTCTCTGAAAAAATGCCATTTTGGTATGAAGCAATATAGTGTTTTCGTTTGTCCACTGGCATCACATCGATGTAACCGCCCACATCATTCCTGATGACTCCAGCGTGGACAGCTGCTCGGCATATACTGGACTTCTGCAAAGGTATGCAAGAGGATAAGTAATTTAAGAAATGTCTATTCATTTATGTCTTTAATTTCATGGAAAATATTGGTGACCCTGGTGGTGAATTCAGCTTAAAAAAAGAGACTTACATCAGAGTATATTCTGGTGCCGATTACTCTGGATATGTGAGGATTCTCTTCTAAACAGTTTCTCGGGCAGTATAACCTAAAAATAGAGCAGTTAGACATGGACGTTTGAGCTTTCATGAGGCTGCAGAGCTAAACTCATGCATGGAGACAGACATAAAGTCAGGTTCATACCTTGGACAATGTTTTACAGGCTTTTGGTATGAACACATCTGTGCAACTGTGGCTTCACATGTAATGGCTTTGACTGTAAGAAGGAATTACAATGAGTCAACACACACAGCTCTTAATAAGTAATTTCACACAAAATGTTACTTATCTATAATTAAAGTGTCACACTAATGTCGGACAAACCTGCTACTCTGGAAACGGTGAAGGAATTGGCACTCAGATATTTTCTGTCAAGAGGAAACACAGCATGAGACGTCATTATTTTCTCTTATTGTGAGTTATTTTACAAATCAAATATCATCACTAAATTCACAGTGATGTTTCTATTATTATTGCCGCACCCAAGAGACTGGACTCCGTTCTTGTTGGATTTGATGAAGAAGTCCTTTCTGCCTTGTCTTGTTACATCCATCCATCCTCCGTCATTATCTATGACACCAGCATGTAGCCCAGCTCTGCACACACTGGATTGCTGCAAATAGGACATTATATTAACAACATCATTTACATTGAAGGCCTTTTGCTGACACAGCTGTAGCACTTCAATGTCTCAAGGACACTTTGACAGGACAAACAGCTGTTAATTAGCATAATATTGACTACATCATTTGGATTACTCAGCCTGATGACTCTAACTTGTGTACTCACCATTTCATAGTATACCGTCCCAACTACTTTCCCTGTAGCATCTAGACACCCTGCTGGGCACTCATATCTGTAGAGTATAATGGCAAAAATAAGCTGAAATGAACTGTATATTCCATTTTTTGTTGTTGTTACTGTTTTTTAGATATAGTTCATCGAAACTGTACCTATTACACGGTGTTCCTTTACACTGATCTCGAAGCTTAGTGTCACAGGTCACAAGCTGAGCTGAAAAACAAAAAACATAAAGGCCTTTCAGAGCTTGCACATGTAACAACCTGCATGAATTGGCTGCTCCGATGCAAATGAATGGTTTCAAAAGGCCAGAGTTGAGTGAAACCCAGTGAGGACTACTGTTGTGATGCTTCGAGAACCAAAGAGAAGGATTCCTGCAACAAGGTTCAGGGTGGTCAGCAGTTCTTGAGGAAGCGTCTCATCTTACAAGCACAGGCCCATTTCACTGCAGAGAGGAAGCCATTTAAAAACCGCACAGAGCCCCTCTCACCCTCATCCCCCTCTTAGCCAGCCAAAAGCAAACACACTCTCAAGGGATCATGCTAAAATAGGCCTCCCTTCCCTGCTCCAAAGAGTGACTTGCAATATTAAGTACACTTCAGAAACTGTCAGGGTTAATCAGGGAGATGACAGATAAAGGCTACAGAACATCAAGGCAATTTAAGATAAATTGCAAGCAAAATATTTCCGGTCAAGGCATATTTTTGCTTGTTCAACACAAAATCCTCTGCTTTTGACCCAATTTTTTAAAACCTTTTTTTGTCTTTCAGATCATGTCCTATATTTTTTGCCACTTTGTGCACCTCCCAACCCATTTTGAGATGAAACTCAATCCAGGATAAACAGTTAAATGGCAGCTTACACATCTGCTGTGTGTTGACCACTTCATTCTTGTGCAGGTCCTCTGTGGGGGGCTTGGTGGGGGCTGGGGGGGGGGGGCTGGGGGGCTCGGGCTTGGGGGCCCTGGCCCGGGGCTTCTGTGGAGCGCGGGGGGCCTCCGGCTCAATGAAGTTGTTTTCTTCCGTTTCCTCTTGAGGAGGGTTGGAGCTGTCATCTTCAAGTAAAGTCACAAAAACAGGGTATAGTAAGCATATTTTCCCTCGGGCTTTCTGGCTCTGTCTTTCTCTATTTTCCACACACATACCTTTGTAGCAGAGGTTGTCTTTGCAGCCTCCTCCATAGCTGGGAGGACAGGCAGAGCATGGGGTCCCATGTTTGTAAGGCGAATGCCCCCACCAGTTTCCCCTGTTCAAGTCATATAACAAACAAGGCTTTTGAAAAAGAAAACATGGCTCCTACAGACTGTAAGATTTCAGCAGTCTTATAAGTTTAGTGCAGCTACACTGTGCTACATTGATGTAATAGACTTGGGTAAGACATATGCAGACTGTATGATGACGCCTGCTGATACGCAGGCTACGATACACATATGAACAAATGTCATCAGTGTACACAGCTGTAGTGGTAAGAGAAAAATGAAAAGAAACATGAAACATGAGTCTATTTGTTTTGGAGAGAACTTTTGAAGAGACCTCTGTGGATAATTCAGCTCCTGGTAAAAAACTGCTAAAAACTGAACTCTGAAGGAATTGTAACCAGCAGCTCTGGTTACTGGATACTTGCCACGTGAGGAGATGTTTCAGCTGACTGCAATCTGCAGTTCTCACAGCTAGAGCCCACTTAATCTTACACACTGCTCCTTTAAGTATAACTGATAACCCATTTTTCTTTTCTTGATTTTAAATTCAGCAGCAAATGATTATGAATTCTCTTTCAACCTGTGTGTCAGTCATGCAGCTGTTGAAAGAAAAACCATAACAAATATGCTTACTTTGGTGAATAGTTGCACACAAGATAGACGGCTTTGGCCCAAATCTGTCCCCACACATTCATATTGTAACACATGTTGATGGCGCAGCCGATCCGACTGCTGGTGGCCCACACCAGCTGCAAAAAATGACAAGACAAATCATGAAAAAGCGATTATTAGTTGTTACAATAACTGATGGATTAAGTCTAAAGAGGATGATGGGTGAATAAATGGTATGATCCAGACCTATCTACCTGTGTATAATGAGTACAAACTGGGCCGGAGCATCTGAAGGGGCAATAGGGGTTACACTCCTGAGGGTAAGGGAAGGTGTAGTCTTTCACTTCATCATACCAGGCCTGCACATGGAATGTGGGTGGACGATACCTGGAGAGATGAGTAAGCGTACCTCTGATGACAATGTTCCAAAAAAACCCCAAACAATTCTATTGTCTTGTCTCTTTTGGTGTAGGAGTTGGTATTGTGTGTCAAAGCGGTTTTCTCCTCACTGCAAGTCCTCTTTCTAAGGCTCCTATACAAGGTATACCCATTCAGTTTATTAGGTTTAATTTAAAAAAGATACATGTGAACATTATTCAACTATTTACATTTATAAAACAACTAAGTTTCAAAAAAGGTTCTTTAAAATGTGTTCAGATACAAGCAGCAAGCATGTCACAATTTAAAAGTATAGCCTGGCAATGTGACTGCTGGCAAAGTAATTTATACTACACTCAGCTATACAACATATGCATTTACCATCTGCAGTTAGCACCCATTGGTAACCACAGCAATGTAAACACATCTGCTGCCATTAAGCTGCTCACTGGCAATCAAACATTTGTGCTCTCTAAATTAATTGCAGTGACCGAGGGCTGACACTGATTCGGCACCAGGTGTTGCCAGTTAATCTGATTAGAATCAAGCGGACATCTTGACTGTGAAGTGATATGATTAGATGTGGAACAAGAGACTCTTATGTGAAGCGGTGCTGTTTTCAGACGCTCTGTGGGGGACTGAGTGAACAAATGAACAAACAAATGAACACAAGTCACAGCAAATTTATATTAATATGTCCTCTGCATAAAGATGTTAGTGCTGGGACTTACTGAAATGCTATGTACAATGTGGATGTAATGCATTTTAGGGTGTCATATAAACAGTGCACCTAACAATCATGCTTGCTAGCAGTTGTGCAAATCTAAAGATAGCAACACATTCTTTTTAATCGCACATAATTTGAAAAACATTGAAATGACAAGTTTTATGGGGAGTGTAACAAGTGGATTTAATGCATTTTCAGTGTTGAATTGGTCTTGGAGGCTGTCCTGGCCAACCTCAGCAGTCAGCTGGCTGACATGGGCCGGTTGTCAGCTTGATCTAATTCACCTGGGCATTCCAGGCTATAAAAGCTGGTCCATGTGCATAATCAGTCTCTCCTTTCCTTACAGCTGGTATCCACCTGTATCATTGTCTTTTGGTTTTGCACCCTCCGTACCTACACAGCACACATGCCACATCTACACGTTGCTTGACGTGTTGATAGTGCTGATCTACACACACATTTTTCATTTAAGTTAACCTTTCTGTGTTTATCTCTGCGTGAAATCCCGCCTTTTCACATTCCCTGATCCAGTTTGTTTATTCATTTGAATTCATAAACGGTAGAACTTGGAACTTGGCAAATGCTGCTGAAAAAAAGCTTGACCAGTTTAAGATGGTTAAGCTGCTTGACCAGCTTAAGGTATGTTTTCACATCATTTTTGATGGTTTAGTTGGTAATACTAGCTTGAGATGGTCACTGTAGCTGGTTTCAGCAAAGCTATTTTTACTCACAACCTTTGAAAAAAAATCAAACTCTACAGAAAGTCTGTACTAAATTATTGTTTACCTTCCCCAGTGTGCTCCCAGGTTCTGTCCAATCTGTGGCAGTAAACCGGCAGGACCATGCTCCCACAGACAGGTCTCTGCCCACTCCTCCGCTGTACGCTCCAACTCTGTGTCCCATACCTGCGCAGGAGACGAGATGGAAAAACGGTAAGAAGTTGTTTTCTAAATTATATTTGAAAAGAAGTGGAAATAAACTGACCCAGTACAATGCAAAGCCGCTTATATTGCTACTAATGGGTGATAAGATACAGTAATGTCAGGTCAAAGAATGTAAAACTGGAAATATTCATGGTTTGTTCAGCTGTTAATGATGTGAGGATGTATTAAAACACACACTGAACAAGGATTACTTATCATATGTCATGATAAGTAATGGGGACTAGGAGCTGCTACGGCTAAGTAACTGTGCTAATCTCTAAACTAAGTGCAGCAGCATGTTGATGTGTTGCTGCTGCTGTATAAAGAGCTTTTTGACTCTCTTATTGCTGCACAGCTGACTTTCCCCAGATGGGTTTTCCCTGTAGGATCGGGTGTTATTCAAAAAATGCAAAAGCTGTTTTTCCTTAAGTAATACCTTCCATATGTCTCTGGTGAGATGTCTGGGTGCAAGCTTTTGTTTCTCTCTGGATTGCCCTCTCAGTTAAGTTTGGCTCTGGTTGGATACTGTGGGATCATATTCCCATTCTGGGGTTTTCTGGGAATGCAGAGAGTGTCCTTCCTCTCTGCTGACCTACATTTTACCATAAAAAAAGTTAGAATAACACCAGCTGTAATTCCTCTGAAGGACACTGTGTGTTCCTTTAATTGCACACCTTCACTTTCACCTTCAGTGTGAGGATATCTAACAGGTTTCTACGAGAAAGTGAATTAGTTTGCGTGTGTGTGTGTGTGTGTGCGCGCGCGCGCAAGTGTGTGCGTTAGCATTAGTCTACAAGCGGAGGTGTCAGAAGTTTTCCCATTTCACACATTGGGCCCTGGAAGTCATAGCTTACCCTCACTGAAATCTCATCTAATAACAGACACTAAAATAACTCCCCCGCTTCCACCACCGCCTCCTCCATCGTCCGTCACCCACTTCCAGTCCCACCAGAAACAACTGCTGTTCTCTGCATTATTCCCGAAACACACACCTACCTAACAACAGGATGTCTGGCAGTGCTGCAAATTAACTCTTAACTGAGCACTTTTTTCAACTCTTTCTGGTAATCCAGCAAGCTGCTGAGATGACCTATTTGTTTAAATAAACAAGGTAACATTGGCGGACTCTTCTGTATCAGATTTCAACCTTGATTCCTTGTAGAAATGTTACATAACTGACATATAGAACAAATAAACTGTCGGAGGTGTGGAGTATATTTTTCATTCATCTCAACATGTGCAAAGTGGGGGCCTATCAGTGTTACAACAACCCCATTTGTACCACCTGTGGTCTGTCTTGCACACTCAGGCCAAATGATGACTGACAGAGCCAGGGCTAAACAGGACTGAGAAATTGTTTACCTGAAATTCTATCTCAGCTCACAAATGACCTCTGTTGGCAGTGAACTGCAAATAAATGTCTGTATTGTCATATCTTGTATCCCTTTTTGCAACTATAATGGCTTATGATGCCAAAACAAAAACATTGAAGAGATTTAAGCCCAGTCATCATCAGCAGTGGAAGAATGCAGATGGGAGCCATTCGCTTTCTATCTGAGTCATTTTCCCCTTCGATTTTCTCGACGAGTGACCTCCTTGCACAAAAATAATCAATGTTTACACTGATAAGCAGAGTGAAACACATTGCATTGAGCTGTGGTAACAACCGAACGATCTGCAAACCGCAGCATACAGGACGTTCTGTGCTTGAGCAGGGTCAAGACGATGTTTTAGACCATTAATGGATGGTTATGGGTCTGAAAATGTTTAGCTGTGGCCACAAGTACAGTAGGTTTTTAGCCAAAACCAGTGACAAGCTAGAAGTTACAACCATGACCAAAACTCTCTCCATTGTCTTTGGGGGGGGGGGGCTGATTGCAGTTTCTGATTTGTGATGCTCTTGTCTTAAACAATGATAAATACAAGCATCACCTTTCCAGCTGAGGAATTCATTCCATCGTCCTCAAACGTGCAGAGAAAGCAGTGTTGACCGAAACACATATTTTTCAGCTGTTGTATCTGGTGCAGGGCGCAGCCAGCTTGTCAAACTGCTGTTGTTTGCACAGTTAGCCCAGCAGGGGAGGCCTCATAACCAAGAACCCCCCTCCGCCCCACACCACCCACCCTGACCACACTTCTGCTGGGGCCCGTAAAGAAAAACACCTCCACGGCTTAAGTCTTTCAGCACAGTGCTGTAGCATTGTGTATTTCGCTTAACACTTCATTTGCGGCCAGGTTTTTTGGAGGGTGGGGGGTTCTCTTCTTGGTCATCTGGTTGCATTCCAAAGGGTAAAGAGGTGGACTTCCTTTGTAAGTTTGGGTTTCCTGTTTGTAATCAATGGTGCATGCAGAGAAATAAAAAAACGAGGGGAATGACATGGGAATTTGAAAAAGTTAAGTTAAGGAAAAGTAGATAGAAAAAATAAACTTGACAGAGAATAGAGGAGGAAGAATCAATACGATGATGTCACTAAGAAGATGGGGAGGCCAATGGTTAATTGATCAATAGTAAAACTGCCTTCCCAAACCACTACACTGTAAAATCTGCCAAGTTGATCTTACTTTAAAAAAAATCAAGGAAATCTATTGTCTTGAAAAAATGTACGAAATACAACTATAAATCTTGATTTATGTTTACTTTATAACTTTATATAAGTTACTTAATATTGTGAAGTTGTTGCAACGAAAATGACAAATTTCATTAAAGCAATCTTTCCAAGTGTTAGCACCTTCAGTAAACCAAGTATACTGTGCTTTATATCCGTATTCTGCTGGTTCAAACTATCATATTTGTATTTTCTTAAACATTTTAACAAAACAGAACTTGCAGATCTCCTAAGTACACCTTCGGCGAAATCCAATTTGTCAGGATCAAGTTAGACAGACTAAATTGATTTACTAACACTCAAGAAGACCAATAAAATAATATTAGTATATGAAAAAAATGACACATAAGAGAGGGAGAGATGCTTGGTGACAATAATAACAATCACATAATATATAACAATGGTAATAGACATATGAATATTTATAAATGTAGCTTATGATTGTATGTATATTACAATATTTAATGCAGTGCATTCTACTTACATCAGAGGTCCTGGGCCTAACCATTGTCTCCCATTAACAACTTATAACAGGAGCAAAGTCCGACCAGAGCAGCACAGCCAGTTTGACTTGAACAGGAAGCTGTCTCACGTACTGGGCATCATAAGTGAGAGAGACATTCGATTGGGTCGGATTTTGGTAGACTGCGTCTTCATTATTGCTCATATTTTGCTGGAATTTGCTGATTTGATCTACATGTGTTTTGCATCTCTGAAAAGATTTACCACAATGTGCCAGGCAGGCTATTTAAATACTGATCACTTTAAACCCTTTGCCTCGCAATCTTCGTGGTCACATCTTATTGCTTCTTCTTCTATTCTCTGCCAAGTTTATTTTTTCATGTATCTACTTTTCTTCACTTGTGCTCCAGTGTTGGTTAAAGGTGATGTTGTTGCAGGCCATTCGTTTGCATTTAGAGCAAAGCTCTGTTTACATTCCTTTACATCAAGCAGGTTCGGTACGAGCACTGCACTCCTATACAATTACATCTTGTCTACTGTTCCTGGACAGGTTAAGGTTGGTGCAGGTGAGGCCCAGAGAGTGTCCAGCTTTGGGACTTTAGGGTGGCATCTCTGCTATTTTGGGATGGCATTGTCCTTTTGGCTTCACTGGAGTGTGACCTTGGATGCAGTCTGGAGCTCTGGAGCTACAGTATGTTAGTTTGGAGAACCCTGGGGTGGAGGTGTAAACATTTAGGGCTCAGTCCACACCTATGACAGTCAGGGGACATGCTCCCCCATAGAGATTTTTTACTATTTACAGCTATTTTATAAATCATTTGAGATCACAGAATCCTAAAAATATGTGTATCATTTGAGAAAAACATGATGTTGACAAAGAAAAAAACATCCTGTAAAGCCTTCATCCCATTTTTGCATTTTATTGTTTTCCAGCTGTCTTCATCACTTTAAATCTCAACACAACAGCTATTTAGGATTACTAATTTTCACCCCTGCCACATAAAAATAGGCAAATACTATTTTAAATTGCATAACATAGGTAGGGTAGGAATTCAGCATAAACAGCATTACTCATCTTGAAACCTATTTTTGTTATACTGCAGAGTTCACAAAATGAATGTTAGCTGACAAATCCATGCCACATTAATCTGAGCTGCTATAATTGCAAATCAAGGATCCCAAACAATGCCAAGTAAATGTCTCCAGTACTCTAAATTCAATATTAGGCCAACAAACAAATTATATTAGATTCCTTTTGAGAGTAGCATAGTAGGAAAAACAACAATGGCACATATCATCTGAATGGCACAAAGTTAAAGGCATCTTAAAAACCTTAAAGATTCAGGGCTTTTGAGAAAACATTCGGGACTGGAGCTCCAGAGGCTACTCCACCTCCTCTGCCACTGAGGACCTGCATTTTTTCCCATATTGTTCACAATAATACTGCTATAATTTCTGTTATGATATGAAAAAGTCACATTGTGATATTGGCAATATTTCAACTTGTTGATGTAATGACATCGGACGGTTACCCACAGCACCAATACGCATGGCTCCACTGTGGAAGTTTGTTCGTTTTTTTGCTGTACTATTTATATTTTAAAACTACTTTTTTGTTGAAACTGTATATTATAGAAATTAACAAAATATTTTTCAGTATTTCGTCATATCATCAAGAATATTGTTATCGCAAAAATGCCCTTAAATATCATGATAATATTTTAGGGGTATGTTTTGAGCACTTGTTTTGGATGCCGCCCCGGGCCCCTTTTTTCCTGGGCGTAGCCAGCTGAGTCAAACCCAAGACACACAAAAGAGATTGTCCTGTGAGCTCTGAGGAAATCTGCAGTAAAACAAACTGCATAAAGTTGCCACTGGTGTCTGATAATTTCTTTAAAATGAATGTACTTGGCAATTTTATTAATCTAAACCACTTTTTCCTGACACTGAAGCTGTCTGGTTCACATGCTTGTACACATTACCATAATTAAACATCTTGGGTAAAGTTAATTCAAGGCTAATTTATGCATCTAGACCCTAATTATTGTCTGATTGGACAGCCACATTATCCAACAATAAATTAAAATGGCCAACGCTTGCAGCAACAACTCTGACTCAGCCTGCAACAGAAAACTGTCAATACAGCTTTATCTTAAACCACTAACATCGCCGCCACCTCAGACCTGAGCGCAGCCCGGCAAAGCCAAGTTAAACATCAAGGCAGGTGGGGCGCTTTCTCCCAAGATGCCATCTGTTTGTCTTGCCGAGCTTCAAACACTGACACTCGTCTGTTTATACCTGTGGGTCAACATTTGAGTGAGAGGCAGAACCGCTGCGCCCCCCCCTCCTTCTGAAGGCGCATTGAAGCTTTGTGGATCGCTACGGAGTGTGAATGCTTATCCGGGGAATTCTTTGGGCCTCTGTGTTGGATAATGACAGAATGGGAACGGAGCCACAGGGATAAGGCAGAGGGAGGCAGAGAGAGAGAGAGAGAGCGAGGGGGCAGGAAAAGGAAACAGATGAAGAGAGGAGGAAAGAGGGGAGGGATTTGAATTGATGTTATCTCTGAGTCTCTGTGATGATTGCCACAGAGGGTCACCCGGGTTATGGTTTAATACAATGGCAGACAATAACAGCGCTGATGGGCAAATGGCCATGTATATGCGCTTGCTCAGATATGTGTATGTGTGGTGTGTGTGTGTGTGTGTGCATCTGCATGCATGAGTGTGTAGGGAGAGCAGAAGAGCATGTCTATGAAGTCTTCCAGTACAGTGAAGCTGTGAGGTTTCTGAAAGGTGACAGCAGTTCAACACAGACAGAGGGAAAATCTGAGAAATATGGAGCCCCTTTCAAAATACAGCACAGAAAATCACTGAAAATCCACTTTACATGTGACCTGAACACTTCCTCGCCTGAAAGATATCGACATCTGCAAGACTGCAAACAAGATTTCAGAATGATCCTTACAAGTCATTGTCTCTTGCCCTTCCAAATGTCTCCATCTTTCTTTTACTCCTTCTCATTCTCTTTTCAATTATTTTCACACCTTTCTTATTCTGTACCTGCCTCTCGTTTCTCTCCTTAATCATTTTTACACCTCTGTTTTTATTTACCTACCGTATTCTTTCCTAGCGTTCACTCTCTTTCTCTCACCTCATGTCCTCTTGTTGCATGCCTCTCCATATTTCACCCCTGGGTGCCCCTGGAGCTTAAAAAAAAAGTCCAGCCAACTGTAACAGGAGACAGTAGAAAGGAGCTGTGTGCTGCTGGCTCAGCATTTCTCCACTAGAGTGTGCCTCAACCAGAAGCCTGCCAGGCAGAGTGCTGCTTTCACACACGTACACACACATACACACAAGGGGTCCTCAAGTCCAACCTCTCAATTATACAATTACACAGTCCAGCAATTGCCCCCAGCAGGAACTGTTTATTTGCCTTTACCACCGAATAATACTGCCTTTTGTTCTGTAGCTCTTTAAGTGGCGATGAAAGGACGATAAAACCTCATTACTTTCTGCACACTGTATTGATTTTTAACCTTCTAAGTGCTGTTGGTGGCAACGCACTGTGGCGATGAAGCAGCGCCTACACATGTAGTGTATTTGGAAAAGGCTTTCACAAGGTGTGGTGTGCATGTGTGTGTGCACATGTTTAGTGGGGGGTAGACAGCTGGTAAAACAAGCCGCGGTGCCGTGCTCTGATTCTAATTGCGCTGTGAAAAGTGATCTGGCACTGTACACACACGTGATGGCCAATGGATAAAGTCAAACAAATCTCTGAGCATGAGTTTTAAAAAAAAACGCAGTAGTAATGTGATCATTGGCAAGTTGGTGGAATTCTTTTCTTCTGGCAAAACAACCAAAGTCACATGGGTGCAGACTTGCGTGTGTGTTGGGGGGGCGGGAGGGGGCTCATGTGTGAAGGTGCTTAGATGCTGGCATGCTGCTTGTGTGAGAGCCAAGAGGGACAAGTGCCAGGCGGTCTGGTGACTGGGTCAGGTCACTAAGCTATATGGTCGACAAGTGTGCAAGACTCTTAGGGAGTTCAGAACAGGGTCAAAACATTTTAATACATAACTGCTTGAGGTATAAGTGCATGAGAATCTTAACAGACAAAAATCCTCCATCCTTCCACCTACCATGTGCTCCATGTTGGAAGCTGGAGGGTAAACCTGGCCTCTGAGCTTGTTGTGAAGGTCCAAGATGAGCTGAGCATCACTGTCGGTTATGGCTCTCTTCCCCCTCTGTTTGGCCTCCCACCAGTCCCCCTCCTCATCCAGATACTTGTCCAGAATCTGCCCCCAGCCTGTGGAGTTTGGAAGCATCACCATGGAGGTGGCCGTCTGGAGCAGCAGAAGCAGGGACACACCCCTCAGCCAGCACAGAGATACACGCCTCATCCTGGAGATAGTGATGGTGATGATCCTCTAAAACTCAGGCGAGGTGGATGGGGTGAAATGGGGAGCGAGCCAAGCACAGAAAGACACTCTTCTCCGTCTACAGTGTGAGCTGGCAAAAGAGCCGAGAGGAGAGAGCAAAACAGGATTATTGGACGGATTGAAACTGGTGTTCTGTATCAAATTTGCTGAATAACTTGGGTCAATATTGAACTTGGTGAGGACAGCGCATTGGCTTGCAGACACTTGGTTTGGTGCAGTGCCACAGGTAACCTCATGGAGTTCACTGGGGGAAAGCTGGCAGACTGGGAATGACTAGTGAGAGTGTGGATTAAAGAAATCACTACTGGTGTTGAGCTTCCTTGATTTTACAACTTTTTTCCTAAATAAAAAACAAGTTAAGACAAGCTTGGGAGCTGTTCAAAATAAATCTCAAATCATATTAAGCAGTACAGCTGTAATAGAAGGGTGTAGAATGATGCATAAAGTAGTTAATGCATTCACAATATTGTATCTATACATATATTTTCAGCTGAACTTTTTGGTATGCATGCTGCAGTGCTGATAGAAGCTGATATAACATGCCAATACCTAATGGAAAACGTGAAGAGTAATGCATATTGAAATAGAAATGGAGTGTTGTGATTTAATGTAGACTTTGGAAATAATTTACCTTTAATGAATTGGAATGCAGCCCGCTTCTTGAGCTCTTGACAGAGATCTGGCTGGGAGAAAACTTCAGCAGCAAGAAGAGGAAGAAGAGAAAAAAAAGTTCGCCTTCAAAGTAAGTTGCAGAGCTCAGGTGGCGCGGTGATGACTGTCGCTGGCTGCCATATGACATAAATCAAAGATGTGGTGTGGTCGCTTCACTCCGTTTTGAGAAAAGAGAGAGTGGGTCTTTCTTCTTTCGGGATTCTTGCACGAAAGCCGCTAAAGCATCACTTATCCACATTTTATCCTCAACTTGGCTGCGCTTCGAGAGTGCCGCCCCTGACCACGCCTCTCCAAAAAGTTGGAAACGGCCCACTCGATCATGCCAAGACCTCTGTGCGCGTCCGCGGTCGTGCGTGTATATACTAAAGGCAGAATTTTTTTTCTCCATTGTTGTACACGTTAACCTCTGAAACGCACAGAAAGTCTCTTTTCCAATATAAAAACAGACTCTGTCATGTCCCTGCAGACACTTCTTTCTCAAAAGTGATTTTATGATGACTTTACTGCACCCATTGGCATTATACATTATTGTAGTTGTTATACATATTTTTGTGGTTTTGAGTCTCCTACTGGTTGTTTTGTGTCTCTTTATAGTCATTTGAGCTATTTCACGAATCTGTGAGGTAGTTTTTTTTTTCCTTTTTGTCACCTTGTACTCAATTTGTGACTTTAAGTGGCTGTTTAGTGTCTTTTGGGGGTCAATTTTTGTAACTTTGTGCCATTTTTGCAGTTGTTTGAGTGTCTTTGAGCTAATTTTGTATCTGTTTTTTGGCCGTTTGGTCACTTTGTAGTGATGTAGTGACTCACTGCTTAGTGTGTCTTTGTAGTCAATTTGTGCCTCTTCATGGCTGCATTGGTTTCTTTGAGCTAGTTGGAAATTTGATGGGGGGGTTTATGCAGTCATTTTGTGACTCCCCGTGGTTGTTCAGTGTCTCTTTGTAGGTAATGTGTGTCTCTGTGGTTATTTGGGTCATTTTTGTAGAGCTAATTTTGTATATTTTTTTAGGTAATATTTTCATTGTCTACAGGTTGTTTTTTCACTTTGTTGTCATTTTGTGACTTGCTGTGGTTGTTAAGCATCTTTTTGTAGTCATTTGGGTTTCTTAGATACAATTTGGTTTCTCCTTGTAGAGGTTCTATGTCTCTTTGTGATTGTTTTGCTTGTTTTTGTAGTTATTTTGTGGTTCTTTGCAGTTTGTTCGCATTTTGTTGTGGTCACTTTGAGTCTACCTCTGGACAGTACGTGTGAATTTAAATGACATTTTGCAGGCAAAGACCAGAAGCACCCCAACACTTGGATGACACTTTAGTAGTCCATCCATGGGTATTGATTATGGTACTAAATCTTCAATATGTCTCTATAATCTGAGAAGAGATAGAAAACTGAGATGAGATTTGTATCTTATATTTAGTTTCTGTTAGTTTCTTCGGCAATGGCTCATCTTCAAAGCAGTAACATGCACTTAAAGGTTGTTGACTGACTGATGCCCTCTTACCTGCTAAATGCTTTGGTCAAAAATACATTAATTCAAACCAGATCTTCCTCCTTTGTGGAGCCTGCCAGCAAAAGCGGCCCCATCCTCCCGGGGTCTAACTGTTCACAGGTGACTCTTTTGGGGGGATTATAACACAAACCAACTCTCTGTTAATTCCAAACTCCCAACTTGTCGTCACTATTTCCCCTCCCGCCACAACACAGTGCAAATTCCATAATGGAAACAGGCAGGTTTTGTCTTTTGTCATCTGGTCATTTTCACTGGTAGCTGTGGCACATGTGGAAACAGTAGCTAATCACCAGGCCTCTGTGTGTGTGTTTGCCCCCTGTACAGACTTATTTTCCACAAGGGGAGACACAATCTTCTAGTATTTTAACTGACAAACATAATAAACCATATGCTGGCCAAGCAGACCATGTGCAATGCTTTTCTCTGTCTTTTTCAGTAAATCCCCTTGTTTCCATGACTCCCTAATGTTTTCATGCCTTGTTTTGGCCTGTTGCCCTCACCCATCAGGTGAGTCAGGGACTGAATGAACGGTTCTGTCACTGATGTATGGATATAGAGTTGAGCTTTGGGATTCATAATCTGTGCCACATTTCAGTTTCAATGTGGTCACTGTAAGCTGGGGGACATGTCAATTGGTATATTGTAGAGTGAAAGGATAGGACATGCTTTTGTTTTTAAATAGTGTACATTTTTAAGAATCCTCCAGTCTGTTGTGGAAAAAGCAAGCATTTCAGTTGAAGTACCAATACCACAATGTTAAACTACTCTGCAGCAAGTAAAAGTCATACATTCAAAATCTTTCTTGAGCAAAACTTTAGAGTAATTATCAGCAAAATGTGAATATCAAAAACAGAAGTTCTTGTCCGGCAGATAATGATGACTATGACTGATATATTGTCATATATCAGTATTGGGCTGTTAGTACTGATGCATGGATGCATAAGTACCATTTAATGTCGTAGTTCGTCAAGATTGAACTAGTTTTATTTATCATTTACAGTTAGTTAAGTCCAGTGGTTCCCAACCTAAGGGTTGGACCCCCTCTTCTGGGTCGCAAGATAAATCTAAGGAGCCCTGAGATGATTAATCTGATATGGAAGAAGAAAAAATAGATTTCTGATAGTGGCTGTTTAATTCATATTCACATTTTGGACAATTCTCTAGCCATTTTTAATAACTGACTGAAGGGTTGGTACCAAATTTTTGTGATGATGACGTCCCAATATTAGTGGTAACCACCATAATGCTGGGTTCACACTGGATATGGAAGCGCCCTGATTTGATGATTTTCTCGCAGCAGCCCATCAGCAGTCGCCTGGCCGCTCACACCAGGAGTGTATTTTTCTGCCCAGGTCAGCTGCGATTCTCTGTTTCCACTGCTTTGTAATCACACAGAAAGCTCTGTCCTTGTCTTGCTGTCCCTGCTTGTTTCTGTGTTGCATACAAAACATTTATTATCAAACAACCTGAGAAGTATGGAGGGAAAATGTGTCTTTTGTGGAATTGCAATAACTCATAGATATCTAAACTCTCATGCGCTGACTTGTTTGTAAAGAATCACAAGCCATAGAGGTTGGTAACCACTGGTTTAATCTTTAATAATGCATTGTATCTTAGAAGCTCATTATATGTATTAATGTAAAATCTCAGTAGTAATCAGTAACTTGTAATAGAGCAAAAATGACAATAGTATCCTCCAAAATGTAGACGAATAAAGTAACATAAAATGGAAATATTCAAGTCAAGTACAAGAATTGCATTATTTTATTGTACTTGAGTGAATGTACTTAGTTACACTCCACCACTGCCCATAGTTAAGATGCACCAGATGAGTGTGAGTACCATAGATGAATATAAAACCCTCTCTTCCAGGGCGCCTTTGCTGTCTAACCTACTTCTGTATATGTACAGAACATGATACAAGAGCTCTCACATTGAGGACCCACCGCATTCTGAACTTCCATAAACCCAGGGTTTACTGTCTGCTCCCTGGGTCAGTAGCAGGGGCCTCGGCCACAGCCTCAGCAGCGGCCCTCTGTCTGCGGTCAGACCCGGCAGCCCCCCCCCAACCCACCCCTCTTACACCGCAGCTGAAATAGCAACGCTGTAACTCCCTGGAGGGAAGCGCTGCCGAAAACACTCATTCATCTGCTATAGAATTAATGCTGCTCTACATTTAGATGTGTGTGTGACAGGGAGGAAGAGAGTCCATGTTTGTGTGTGTCTCTGTTTGACAGTAAGAGAGTGAGAAGTGAGGCAGCAAAGGAGTGACAGGGTGCATGTGTGTGTGTTGATACACATGTCTTCATAACATAAATAAATGAGTCAATACATAAAAGATGCAATTATTTTAAACACTCAGAATAAGTTTTATGGCCTTGGGATATGACATGACTTATAATACATTAAGGTTAAGGCTGAAGTACACAAAGACTGACTGTACAAGCATGTCTCTGACCCTGACTATAAAATGAAATTGTGTGGATAAAAGAAATATTTACCAACTGCTCAGGGATTTCTATGATTTACAGTGTGGCAATTTAGGTCAAGCCATCTGTAACAGACGGGGTATTCTCTGATTAATGTTTATTACAATGCCTGCTAGTAAATAAACACTATTTGTGCCTGCGGTAGAGCTATATAAATGATTTCATGCTTGGGTTTCTTGTGTTAGCAGCCTTTCACAAGAGTACTCTCTATCATCTCTTCTTTTTTTACTACATCTTTGGTTTTTCCTGATGCACTGCCCATCTTAATATTTCACATTTTTCCTTTGCTTTGTACCTGACGTTATCTATCTGTATGTTTCTGTCTACACACACTTTCCATTCCTCTGTTTGTCATTCTTTCTCTCTTCAAGCTGTTTCTCCCCCCTTTGCTCTTTCTATCTCACCCACACAGTAATTGTTAAGCCATGGGTCCAGATGCTCCACTTGGTACCTCCTCCATTCAGCATGTGGTCTTGCGAGAAACCCCATGAACCTAGCAGAATGCTTCAACTGTGTCAGACTCCGCATCCACACAACAGTAGCCTCTGGAAACAACAGCAAACCACACAAACACTCTTGAAGAACACTTTTTGTTGGCCAATGTTATCTGGCACGTTGCTCTCTAATGGTTCTGGTTGAGCTGAATTGAGGTCAGAGCATTGGAACGGCATCGGGGTGAGAATGAGAGCAAAGAGCATCAAGGTCATTTGGCAGACGTTCTACATCATTGCTTTTGTGACATTATCAGCAGTGTTTAGCAGAAGGCGGCCTCAGATATCTACTTCAGGTCAGCCAGGCTTTGTTTGTCTGCCTCTACCCCCTTGTGGTGAAGAGGTGCCAATGCATCTGTGAGCATAGGTTATAATGTACTGAACTGTGAGTTGTTCTTTGGTTCGATCACAGGTGCTTACTGCAGAATTGTATAAACATCAACATCAACCGCCCTTTTTGGTGTCGCCATGTTTGAAAAAAACAGCAGATGTGCACTCTTGGGTACCTCTTTGGTAGATAAAACATGATGATAGGATACCCATTCCAGTAGTGAAAATATGATGATGTGCCATATGGTGCATTTAAATGGAGAAAATGTGATGAAGTGCCCTCCAGGCTATTGTTGCAGTGGAGAAAATGTATCAAAATGCCATTTTGGAACATGGTAAATGGCCCTTTTGGTTGCCATGACAGTAGAGAAAATATGATAAAATTCCCTCTTAGGTGCCCTCTCATTGGTGAAAACTAGATCAATTGCCCTCTAGGGTGCTGTTCCAGTCGAGAAAATATGAACTGCCCTAAAGGGTGCCCTTGACTGGAGAAAACATGCTGGAGTGCCCTTTACGCAGCCCCTTCAATAGACAAAACACCATGAAATGCCCTCTAGACTGTCATTCCAGTAGAGAAAATGTAATGAGGTAACCTTAAACTGAAAAAGAAAAATAAGTAATTCTGTCTAGCATACCTTCCAGTGGAGAAAAATTGATAAAGTGCCCTCTTGGGTGCTCTTTAGCTAGACAAAAAGAGATATTTGCCCTCTAGGGTGCTGTTCCAGTAGAGAAAACTTCAAGTGCCCTCTTGGGTGCCCTTAAATGGAGAAAACATGATTAAGTGTCCTTCAGGCTGCCCTTAAATTGAGAAAACATGATGCAGTGCCATATAGACTGCTCTAATGCACTGGTCCCTCACCACATGCAGCTGTTGCTCTCTTTGAATATTTTGCCCCTGCCCTTCAGACAGCTTTATTCTACCACAGACCCCGACATCAAAGGCCCTTCCTGTGGAGAAAACACAATGGTGTGTGCATTCACGCCATTCAGTACTATACATGTACTAATGTACTAATGTTCTAAGTACTTAGTACTCATATACTAAACATTCAGTATTATATCCTTAATTTAAGTACACGTTAAAGTTCCGCAATGTAAAAATACATCATTACGAGTAAAAAACCTGCATTTCAATTTGTACTTGTCAGCACAAAAGTATCAAAGCATCAAAATTAAACATTCTGGTCATGCAGAAACGTGTGGCCCCCACAAGTGTTAGAATATATCACTGAATTATTATTACTGCTGCATCCATGTGTTAACAGCATCTTACTGTTGTAGTTGTGGTTAGATGGAGCCAATTGTAATATTTAATACATTGTTTGATAGTTTACTCCTGAACAATACAACAAATTTTATGTCAATATTTATTTTTTTGCATGTTCCTGCACTTTATCTCTTTCTTTAAACCTATTATCCTTCTCATGTAACACAGTTAACTGCTGGCACCTGTGTGTTTTTTAAATTGTATAGTACCTCAGTGTGTTTTCCACAGTGTCGTCAGTCACCACTTGAGGAAAACCTACATGGCATCTTCCATATATCACCTGATATGCTTTATGTACACAGAAACATGAGGCATACATCTTGCATATAAAGTAAATCCTTAGGTATAAGCGGAAAAAAAAACAAACTTAGAGCAATAGTCACAATACTAAATGAGCAATATGCAGACAATTTTCTTTAATCTTTCATATGTAATCTATGAAATATCTAAGATTTTTCATTGCTATAGGGAACAAAAGGTTTTAAAAGATTTATGCATTTCTGTTGTTAATCACATCATACCACTGACTGCAATCTACAGTCAGCATATGACACACAGTAGATAACTGAATTATTCTTGTGTTTTTTTTCTCCTGAACAGGAGTGTATAAATTCAGACCACTAGCACACTGTTCACATAACCACCAGGTGTCAGTGTCCTTCAACATACAATTAGCATGCTGCATATTGAATGCATCTCTTAGGGAACTAGGTTGGAAAACAAAACAAAAAAAGACATAAAACTAGTCCGTGATGACAAACTAAAATGTATGAGCTCCCCCTCTCTCGTACCGCAAAGGCAACTCTTGGCATTTTCTTGCAAAACTGAGGATCTTATCCATCTCCACGTCTGTTTCAATACAGTCCTGAGCCAACACAAAGACTAAAATTTTGGTAAACCGATGATGTAGAGGCACTGGGAGCTGGGGAATTGTGGGTACCCAAATTCTCTTTGTTTTATGTCAAATTGTATGGAGCTTCCAATTAAGTAATCCTGCCAGAAACTTCTATTACACTGTGTGTTTTGCTGCTCTGTGCTGAATGTTGAATGGATTGCTTCTTGTGGTGCAAAGCAAGAAATTTCACAATAAATGCAGACTGTCTTCTTGAGAAAATGTCCTCCATGCATTCTCTTTTGATATGTGGGTTGGTTTGCCACATGGGATGTCAAAATACTCTCTCTTTTACGTGGTCATAAATATGAAAATGGACTTTGCTAGATTTTATGATTTGAGGTAATAGAAGAGAGACATATCTTGTGAGCTTCTTGTCTTTACACAGAATGTTAGAGGGAATCAGGTAATGTCACAATACACCATGAAACCAGAAAGGTCCGTTGGCCAGTATAAGCATCAAAGCTTCACTGAGCTTGTTGACTGCAGGTACAGAGAGTTGAGAGTGAAGGAGGAAAGCCCATCTGATTATGCAGTGCTTTCCCAGCACTGTGCTCCTGAGAGGACATTGATTTTGGCCCACATCTTGCAGCTGCAGGATGTCGCTCGTCTGAAGTCCCTGCTAGGCCCCGCTAGGAGGTTATCATGGCCTCGTCCAAAACAAAGACTACAGTAGGATACGGAGGGCAAACACAGAACACGGGCCGCCTTAGCCTCAGTTTATGTACTTACACTGAACCAGAGGGGTCAAGTCTAGTCAGGGTTGGACGTACTGTAGATTTTTTCGTATAGCCTCTGTGGTGGAGATAAACAGTGACAGGGTCTGACGTGTTGGATCGACAACTTGTCATTAGTTTTAATGTCACATATGAGGTGAATACAGACTATACAGTTTTATTGCATAACACCAGCTTATGTCCTTTGTCATAAAATGGAATATCTATACTGAGGTATGCCAAATATGCTTTATTTATATTTAACTAGACCATGTGAGGAGCTTACTTTGCCAAGGAAAAGTCACTAGACAAGAAAAGTGACCATAACATAAACTAAAACAGTGTCTTGTTTCATTGTGGCTGATGAATCAAGCATCAGCACCTCACTAGCATAGGGAGAATGTGTAAATGCAACCATGAAAACCTGGGAAAAATGAAATATATCCCCACATGTTATGGCAGTACCCTCCTAAATAAACACCATTATGGACCAAAATAGACACCTGAGACACCGCAAAAGATTTGTGTACCTAAAAAACGTTATTTTTTACCCCTTGTTTGAAGTAAAGGCATCCCACTCAAGAGACGAAGGAGTGCAAAAATGAGCCCTGCAGTTAACTCTGCTGCCCTGAGAGATTTATGGTCGCAAAAAGGGTTTTAACATGTACATGCCAACATTTGAGGAGATCCCAAAACATGCTTCAAGTAGCTGACATCAGTCTCTGGGAAACACATATGTCAACATACTCACGTCTGACTTAAGCACATGTCAGAAGTGTGAATACAGCAAGTTTTTCTCTGTTTAAAAGTTATATTTCAAGTATCTGTATACGTTCTGTTTAGAGGTTGAAAATGTGTTCTACTTTTCTTATTCTGTGAAGCTGCATTGGGTACTTGAAAGATGATATATGAATCCCAGTTTTTATTATTATTATTATCATTATTATTATTATTAGTTGTAGTAGTAGTAGAGCAGTAGTATTAGTCGTATTAAGTAGCCATAATTCTACTGAAGGAAACACACAGTATTTGTCTGATGATTTCTATTAAATGCCCTACCAATACATAAACATAATATCACTAAATATATCAAATAAGCCTGTTTTTTTCTCTCTCTTTCAGTCAAATATAATTTAACTGTAACAGTAATTTTTGAGTTTGACGGTCTTGATCCTTGGACACCTTAGATGACAAAAACTAAATCTCAACTCAAGGTATACTCACTGACTTGTTCCAGAGCTTTTAACAGTAACACTTGGTTTTCCTCAGCCAATGGGGTTTGCTCTGTTGTGATGGAACTGTTAAAAATTAATCAAATTATTTTTTAAATTTAGGGCAGCTTTGGCCTCCTGGGACATAATCTTTAGTTTGGTGCACATTTTTAATTTCTCCTAGCAATTTCTGATTAGTAGGACCCAATAAGTATATAAGTATATAAATAAAATCAAAGCACTGTCTTTGAACAGGAAGGAGTTTTTGGAAAACAATGATATCCTCATGTAGGGACAATGGGTTCATTTTTGATAGTTGCCAGTATTAAATTGTTTATCTCAATTTATCTCTATATGCCAAGCTAGAAATGTCCTTTTTGTCTGTAGGAAGTCTGACACATCTAAGTGGCTGTGTGAAATAATGCAATAATTCAATAATATAGTCCCAGTGTCCTCAAAAAACACCATTTAGCATAAATAAACAAGATTCAACTGTAGTCTGATTGGGTTCTGTGCCGTGTCCACTTTTGTGTCAGAAAAAAAATATGAAATGACTTGGCAGACATGGCAGCCATTATTTTTTTCTTTTTTTTTTTGACATTATAAGTGTATTGTGCTTTTCCACCCCCAGATGGCGCAAAAATGTCCACAATAAAGGACAACGGGTCTTAGATAAGCAGAATGAAGTATGAGATGCAGCAAACCTAAAATGCAATGTCCTCATACTGTATGAAGATGCAGGGTCACAGAGGGTTAAAATATGCTCAAAAGCTGCAGAGCAAGCATGTAAGTGGACCTTGAGTTGAGACTGTAATGTCAACTGCTGTGTCCCAGATCAAGAACGAACTGTAAAGGTCAACTTCAAGTCTTTAAAATTTACAGAATAATAAGAGTTATCAATATCTATAGTTTCATGACAACTGAGCAAAGTCTATGTGCTGATGAAGACTGTGCTGTATGGTCAAAAAGTTCAGAACAAATAAGTAAGTGGACCTTGAGTTGAACTGCTCATGCTTGGATTATGATCTGAAGGTTGATATTATCCATAACCAAATTCAAAGTATTGTATTTCTAAATTGAGAATAAACTCCAGCTTCGTTCAGATGTCCTCAAGCTGCGGTGGCAGTTGTACATTTTGGGGAGGTTTAAGGACAGGGGAAGGTTTGAGGACAGAGCAAGTCTTGGACTGTTCACAGGCTGCATTTCCGATGGTTGAGCTGCAAGGGGAGCAAAATAAACATAGTTGTTGCGCTTCCAACAGAGACGGGAGGAAAAGAAAAAAATACAATGAATTAGAAAGAAGTCTGTCCCAATATCCCCCTCGAGGCACAGAGAAGCCAAGTTTTCAACCATTCAGTGCTTGATGTCAGGGAGGGCACTGAGGTTGTGGAGTACAGAGACGATGAAGGAGAGGAGAGGAGATTTCCTGCAGCTGCACAACAAACATCAGAAAACCTCTAAACCATTACCAAGCTCCCCTCCACAAAAGATTTATCCTCCTTTTTCAGCATTGTACTCACTCACACTCTTTTTCATACCTCTCTCCATTATTGGAGTTGGATGGCTGCTTGCACATTTTGGAAACTGACTCCATCAACCTCACCCTCTCCCTGTTAATAATCGATCCCCCTGCCGTGGTCCCTATGAAGCCTCCATCTTCTTTCCAAATAAACGTTTCACCACCTTCACACAAAAGTGTTTTAGCAATAACAGTTTATCTGACAGGTCAGTATTTCACATGTGTTATTAGGAAGAGTGGCGCACCTTCAGATGAGCTTACAGATGCGTCATCGTGGCCTCAGTAAGTGTTGGCACTGGCTGATAACATATGCCAGTTGGAGAGGATTTATTACTGCAGCAACTGGAGACTTAAAATCTGTTTCTTCTCCCTGTCTTTTTGATTTCATTTCTCCCTCCTCTTTGTCTTCAAGTGAGCAAACTGAAGATTGTATCCTCCTTGCTTTGGTGAGGAATCCATTAAATTAAACAAGAGTACTATCAGACTACGTAAAATGAAGACAAACAAGAGAAAGTTATATTTTCAGAAGAAGATTAAGATATGCTTGATGCTCAAATAGAGAAACATTTGAAGTTGCAGTTGAATTACAGATGCTGATAGAAGAACAAATAGCAGTTAAAATGGAAGTGGTGAGAGAAGATGAAGTTTCAGTTTAAGTATAAGCCTTGATCAAAGTTGAAGTGTCGATTTACGTGTAAGTGCTGAGTCAAAAAGAAGTGTCAGTTTAAATACAGCTGCTGAAAGCTGCTGACGATTTAGCTGATGTTCAGGCACTGAAAGGAGCTGAAATATCAGCTGAAGTGTGGGTGATAAATTGAGTTGGAAGTGGAAGACCTGGAAGGAGTTAGTGCCGGTTAAAGTGTATAAATTGGTAGATGATGTCAGTTAAAGTTTCAGCTGAAGTATAAACACTTAAAACAGCTGAATTAAATAAATTGTGTTTTGAACCATGGAACTTACGTGAGTTAAAAGAGCTTAGGTTTTTGTTAAAGCCTGAAAAGGTTTGTCTATGTGAGACAACTGGAATTGGAGACAAAAAGATGCATGCAGTCTGCGTGTCAGTTGACGTGTAGGTGAGAAATTCAGTTAAAATGTCATTTGTAAAGAAAGACATGAATCAGTTTATTTTATTTTATCTGTGTGAGCGCTAGTGTGGGTGTGGTCTCTCCACCTGACATCCCTGGCTCCTGGCTCTGTTCATCGCACACATCTGTCTGCTATGAGCTCATCAAGCACACCTGCCTGTCATTAGTTCATCCACATGCAGTATTTCTACTCCTGCTCTCCAACCACTCACTGCCAGATAGTTGTTCAACCTTTTGAGGTAGTTACACATGGAGGCCTAATGTGTTTTTTTTGGGTTTTTTTTTGTTTGTTTTTTTTTTTTGCTTCCTAGTCTTTTCCTGTGCTCCAGAATCACCATTCACTTGCCTGCCAGCTTTACCTGCTCTCTTCGATTCTCCCCGTTGTCTACTCTCGCAAGCCTCATCTAAAGGCCCAAGCAGACTATTGGCTGATGGTCAGCGTTGGGCCATTGGTGAGTGTCTGTCTCCATAGTTGCTTCGATTTGTCCCGCACCATTGGCCCTTGTCTGCTTTTGTTTTATTGTGAATTCAGCATGTCGGGACAGCCCATCAGTGAATGAAATTACTCTGACTGCTTGTAGCTAGTTGTAGCTGCAAGTAGCCCCCCGGCAAAGCATGTTGAGTATCCCTGAAGTAGAATGTAAAAGCTTTAGATGATGTGTAGGCTCTGTTAGTTCAAGTGTCACTGACATTGTGGTGGGTGGTTCATTGAGAGTGTAAGTGATGAAAGCTGTTGAAATTTATTTGAAATTGGGACAGGTGAATCTTTACACTACACATTCAGGTGTTCATTGTTGTTATCACTGAACAAGCAGACGCTGCTTTCATCCTGAACCAAAAATCCATATCATTACCCTTTGCTCTGCCTCTTCTACTGATGGAAAAGCCAAGTAAATGTCAGCAGCAGGTTGTCTAACTCATCAAAACATCTTGCTCCTCATCCCACTGATGTACCCTCTAAATATCCACCAATCATCTGTTTGGCTCGGGGTCAGTCATTTGCTCAGACAGAAGGATTTTTCCCATGCATACTAATGTGTTCCTCGAAAACTCTGTGCTGGCTGATTCCTGGGACTGTGCTGGTCTGTTAGCGGCTGGCTGCATAGATGAAGTTTCTTAATAAAGTGCAGGAAGCGGTTTGACAACCCTCACGCCATGCAATGTTTAGCATGAAAATGTGAGTGCAGCTCAGACTGGAAAAAGGTTTTCTGCAACCCAGATTGCACTTGAACTAATACAGATGTTTATGGTCTTTTGTTTTGCTTGATAACCTGTTGATCTAATGCATATAAATTTAATGCAAGCTGGCCCAGAACCATATCCTGCAATCCCAGCTGGAGAACAGAGCAAAAACTGCAGCATCTGCCCAACACATCAGAACATTTATGGCTCTTCCTCTATGTTCGTCCCTCTTACCAACTCTCTTACTTTCTTATCATCCTCCAAACAATAATTTTAGAGCTGTAGATGCTGTCAGTTTTTTTTAAGACTGTCTTTTTTTCTTGCCCAGATTTTGATTTAGTCTCTATGTATGGTAGTGACACACATTCTCCTTCATTCTGCTTCTAGCATTCCACCCTGCTCCCTGTCTCTCCCTCTGAGGTCAACGGTTTCATTGGACAAACTCAAACAAGAGGGTCCCCTGAAACCCTATCAGCTGTCTGTTCATTTGTGTAGACATGGACAGCTGGGTCCAAAGTCAACCTTCTCTTATTAGGATTCAGATGTAGCCCCAGCGTGTTTTCTCTTCTCCCTCTCAGCCTTTGATACGCAGGATGTGGGACTTTGCAATGGCACTGTTTTAATTGAAAGTGAAAGCTGAGAATCAAAGAGCTGGAGTGGTACTGTGGGCAGAGCCTCTAATCAGTATCAGACATGAGGAAGCACTCAGATAAACACAGCCACAGACAATGGACAATGATACCTTTCTGGCCAGAGGCAAGGTACGGGCTGAACTGTGCAAAACAAAAAAGGACACAATCAAAATAGAGCATTTTATTACAAATACAAAATGCAACAGGAAAAGCGCAGTTCATTGCACAAATAGCTTGTTGTTAATGTCAATTTCAAAAACAGTCAGTGCGGAAAATGTTCCTATTTTCATGCATAGTTTACCACTAAAGTTTGCGTCAATGGCAACATTTTTTGTCGTTGTTGTGTTGCTGAACTGTCCCTATTTGGGGGAAAAAAAATCTAATGCAGTTAAAAGTTAAGTGTTGAGGCATTTGCTTGCCAATATTACCCTAGTGCTTAGTTCATAGAAATGTACCAAGTAACTTAACATTATGGTCAATTTCCTTCAACATTATAAAAGTTGACATGCAAATGAACCATATTCAGTACTTTTTAATCGCTCAGACATATTTACAATCCTTTTACAAAACAATAAAAAATGAATATCAATTAAATATTTTTCCCATATAAAAATGAATAACTTACAGTATAGTACTTGTTTTAGGATAGTCAGAATATAATGATTATCTACATGTACAAAAAAATAATAATTTCCTTGTATTTTGGAAATTTAGAAAACAATTAAGGTGCACTCAAGTGCCTAACTCCGAAAACTACATCAGTGATCATAACAAAATATAAACAATAGATTTGTCCAATATCAATATATTGGTATATAATATACAAATATGATTATAAAACAGATACGTGGGTCAGATTTATTGAATGTGCTTTTGTTAGCATAAATAACCTGTGAGAGTATGAAACTTGTGTGATGAAACAACTTAATCAGTGCAGATTAAAACTGCAGATTCACTGTATGAATGCTGTAACAAATAGGGCTTTTGACAACAGAGGCAACAACAAATAAAGACCCGATCTAAATAATGTATATTCCCTCTGTTGTAAATTTTCAGTTTGAAGTAAGAGCACTTTTGCAAGGCACAAATGGAAATTGCAATAGACTTTGAGTCTGTAGTGTGTTGTACCTATAGCAGCTACAAAGCTGACACTGCCGGTGTAGGTTTTGCCCTCTGAGGTCAAAAGCTTTGATCTGTATATCACAGCATTCCTGTGAAGGCAGAGCACACAACATGAAGGTGTGATGCCCATAGCACCAAAGTGAGCAGGTATGAGCAGCTATGATCCTGTTATGCCCTTAATTACCACATTGTCAGTGGTAACAAGTGAAATATGCAGCACCACATACAGTATAGACTGTGTTTAAGGACCCATTCTACACATAAATTACACTTCATCATTTCAAATGTAACAAATTAATTTACAATTTATTTACAAGTCATCAAAATCGTCTGCTGCCATCAGATGTGTGTTTGTGTCTTTAAATAAGCCCATATATACAAAATAGTGTGGTCCACGACTGTTGTGCAAATCCTTACGGGATTAAAATAATGTCTCTGTGGTACTGTAGGTTGTCAGCTTATATCGAGAGGAAACCTGTGTTTATTTGAACCAGTGCAGGTAGTTTGTCTTGAGAGCGGGGAAACACATGTTGTTGCTGCAAGAGCCCCCATAGCTGGGTGGGCAGGCAGAGCAGGGCACGCCTACTTTGTAGGGAGCCTCTCCGATCCAATTGCCCCTAAAAGACAGAAATATAAAGAGTCAATGGAGGTAGATGTGACCTGAGAGTTATTTTCTAATAAGATGTGAGCTCTAATCAGTGTATATTTTCCAGTCTAAAAATGCCTGAAATGCAGGGGTAGAAGATGATGAATGAATTCGTTTCTATTGTCAAGATACATATTATCAAGAATAAGTTAGGGAAACTATTTGTCAGTTTCAAACATAGTTAAGATGACTGTATATAAAGATGGTCGACATGACAGCTCCACACAAGCAAGGCCAAAACATCTTCATTGCCCCCCAGGTAGCTGGCTGCAGTATAGTTTATAAAACCTGCCTCCTCTATGTTAGCAGATGGGACGAGCGCTAAACTCAAAAAATCAAGTCCACATCAAAAAAATCTTCCAAAAGGTGGTTTAGGTCACAAAGGTCACTTTATAAAAACATTAACTGATATTTCTTCAACTTTTTGTTTTAAATTCATAATTTGATGCAACTTAAGGGGGATTTGACAACATGACTGACAACTGTGTGCCAACTGGTGCACTTGTCATCAGTGGTGCTGCTCGTGATTGGTTGGACGGGTGTATTGTGGAAACTTATTCCGCAGATATCGCTACTGCCCACTAACGCATAGATGGCAGTGGCCAAATGTGTGATATTTTGGCTTCATGTTGTACATTGGTAAGATGTGCAAACATGTTGTCCGGCTTTATATACAGTCTATGGTTTCAAAGAGGAGAATACTGACGTTCACTCTTAGTATTGAAAACAGCAGATGAAAAAACAGTCTCATCTTAATGCCCATTTAGTTGCTGCTTTAGAATTTTCACTCATTACACATGATCTTCATCAATTTTCATCTGAAAATTAAGTTTGTAAATGGAAATCTATAAATAAATGACAGCTGTTCAAAATCTTTATGCTGATGATCATGTAATATGATTGAAAGCTCCAGAAGACCATAGGACAGACTTTGAGATTATATTGAAATAATGTCAAAATGAGATGGTTTTGTCAAGAGCAGATAATCACTTAACAATCTGTACAAATGAGAAAAGAGCATGTGAATTAGTGAGACAGAGTGCTATAAGGTGTGCATGGAAAACAGCTAAATTCAATCTTGACACCATCCAGACTCAAGATGCAAGTGCCAATTTGCAGAAAGTTGACATTTGCAGAAAGCCTGGTCCAAAATTCACTAAAAGGAGGCTGTGTTTAAATTAGTAAGCTAAAATAGGTCATTGTTGTCCTGAGCTGCTTCCCATGCATATGTCACAAACCAGTGGGATTAAAGAACTTGGGTCACAAGTCAGTCACAAGTCCAAACAGGCTTTGATTCTTGGAATTTTTTGAGAATTTTTCTTAAGTTTCATGGCTCTCCGGAGCTTTGCTTATATGGTACCGCTTCACAGGCTTGTATCGAGGTTATCTGAACCTCCCGAACAACATGGGTGGCATTTCACAACTCAGCACAGAACAGAGCCGTCTGTGTCAGGATTAGGCTTGTCGTCATCCTATCGTCATCAGGTCGATAGGTTCATTAGAATTAAAGTAGAGTATACTTACTTGGGGGAGTAGTTGCAAACTAAATACGTCGCCCGTTTCCACACCGAGCCCCATACGTTCATGTTATGGCACGTGTGAACAGCACACCCTACTTTGTTGGATGTTGCCCACACCATCTGCGGAAAAAGGCAGATTAGCAGCCAGTTAAAGGCATTGTTAAACCAATTTATACTATATTCAAGAGATTTTTTTGTGTGTACCTGTGTATAATGGGTGCACATGGGTCCGTAACATCTAAGAGGGCATCGGGGGTTGCAGTCTCGGGGGTATGGGAAGGAGTAATCTTTGACCTCATCATACCATGGCTTCACCAGCTGCAAAATGGATCGATAGCTGTAAACAGAAGACAGACATGCTCAGTAAACTGCTCTGTACATGCTACAGCTGCTGATAAGCAACTAATATGGGTTGACCTTGTCACCAGACATCAATCAATCTTGACTGACTTGTCAATAATAAATATATTTTAGCAAAAATTAGTCAGAGGTAGTTGTGCAGTTTGGCTGCAGATGTATTCAGGGTTTGGAAACACAGCAATCTTTAAGACACTGACTTGTAGAGCTCCTGGGTCCAAATCTCTGTCCTGTCCCAGTGTGTGTAGCATTTGATATTTTTTTTCTATGTTTGTGTTCCTTCTAGATTCTCCTGTAGTATACATAAGCTACTGAAATGTAGTACCAGCAACTTAAAATAAATAAATAAACAACTCTTCAATTTAATTAGTTATGATTTCAAATGTATTCTGTGTCTTTTATGGTATTTACTGACATGCAGCTCGAGTAGAGAGAAATCTAAAATGCTGTGCCATCGTGGACGGGGCCATCAAAAACTGTGAAATGAAACATTTTAGTGTTGGATGTTAGTTGCTGCTGCTGTGTTAGTTCTTGCTAATCAGGCAGACATTGAACTTGCCAGAAGGAGAGTGACTCCAAAGATGACAACAACAGAAAGTTTGCTGATCCAGTGGGGAGTCATGATGGTCCAGGTTCAGACTTCAGATGCAAAAACGATTGAATGCATTTATCGTTTGACATTTAGTACTTCTTGGCACTGGGTTATTTCAGTTTAGAGGGACATTGGCCTGACAGAGCAAAATGACTGCAGACCCCCATGACCCTGGATGTGACTGAACAAAGTTTTCTGCACCAATCTAAATTAGGGTTTAAGGGTGACTAGAATTATATAGCTGCATCATGGCACAGGCGCTCTAAAAATGTACAGAATAATAATTATCAAAGTTTTGATCTCCAGCAGGTGACCTCCAATTAACGGAAAAGTTAGTCAAGTTAGTTAAAGTAGATAACTATTTCTTAATAAACAAATCTAAGCATTGATTTGTATTATTGTCTACAAGTCAACAGGAAGATTTTGCTACTTTTAAGTAGTTCTCTCAGCGAGTCACAAGGAACGGTCAAAAGAAAATATCTCATGCTGCTCCTCAATAAAATCTAAAAGTGTAGGAACATGTGAAGGTGCCCTGTGTTTCCAAATGGAAAGTCAAGACCCACTAAAGGGATGCGCTTTTGTCCTCAGGGGTCATGTCTGAAAACACAACTTTTGTTTATTTGAAGGGTCAGAGGAGCATTCCTCAAGCAGTCACTGGGTCACAGTTCACCTTTAGGAGAAAAGAAAAAGGGGGTGGCAAGGCAACGACCATGACTGCTGAGAGAAAGAGAGAGAGACATCCCTAAGAGGAGCAGCAGATGTCAGTGAGGGGGAGGGGAGTCAAAGGTCACTCACCGTCCTGTCCTGACAGAGAGGTTTTGACCCAGGAACCTGAGGAGGTGAGGTGGCCCGTGCTCCCACAGGCAGGCATGAGCCCAGTCCTCAGCCGTCTTAGCTAGGGTGTCGTCCCACACCTAAATACACAGGGACACGGATGGAAACATAGAAACCCATTACATAAGTGATGGAAAACATCAACACTAGATCTTCATTCAGCAGCGAGATGTGAGATAAGAGTCGGCACTTGGGTTCAGAGCACTGTTACAGGTGTTGCCATGGCAAGGCGCAAAAGTCATCCATCAAATCAGTTACGTAAGAAAGTTAGTTGCCTAGTGTCCAATGTAACTTTTCACTGAATAGACAGGGAGTTGGAAAGCCGAAACTTAAGAACACCAGATATCCATCCACACTTGTCATCAGCCACACTCCTGTATGGTGTCACTGGGAATGGATTGTAACTGGAGCAAGGAGGAGAGACTCTCCCTGCTTATGTCATTCTACAGTAGTTTTGTCAGGAGATGCCTCCATTGCAGATTTTTACCAGTGCAGTTACAGAGGAAAAAGGTTTTAAAAAATGGAAATACAGTTCAGTTGCTATTTTTGGTTGAAGCAGCTGCTGGAATATCCTTTCAAAGTAAAATGAGCATTATACTGCTTCATGCAACATAATTTTTTTTAGCTCAAAATATAAGCTTTAGATAAGTCAGAGTCAGATATTTTGGGACTTATCAATCGAGTAACAGCTACTGCTCTCTCCATGTCATGCTTCCAATGGGCTAGTCTTACCACACATGACCACTGTTCCTTTGGAAGTTACTACTTTGGTGGTCTCCTGCAGTGCAATCTGCTCAACAGCTGAAGGTGCCAACAAACTTGGAGACATTTGTGACTGTGCTTCATAAAATCTGATTCTCCATCTCTTCCTATGGCAAATAATTTTACTTGATGCATGCAGTTTGGCTACTTGCAGAACATGCATAAAAATCTACTGAAATACAGGAAGCATACAGTGCATGGCCACAGGAGTATCAATTAGAGATTTATTCAAATGATTTAAATTTTTAGTTTTCACTCACCATGTATTCCATGTTGGATGCTGGTGGAAACACCTTCCCTCTTACTTTGTTATGGTAGTCAAGAATCGCCAGCATGTCGTTCTGACTAATATAACGCTTCCTCCTGGTTTTAGACGTGGTGTCTGTTCCATAGCTGTGCGCTGCGCCAAGATTGGTGAAATTGGCGGCTGGCAGGGAGACAGGAGCAATAGTCGTGGCCAGTGCACTTGCTCCGCAAGATATGCACAAAAGTACGAAGTCTATGGCAAATAACTGACGTTTCATGTTTGCTTTTTAGGAAACTGAAAGAAGAATATCCCTCGTCTTGGAGTGATCTAAAAAGAAGGCAAGAAGGAAAAATTAAAGTGGTGCGCGCAAATGTGGTGTACTACAGTTCAGGCATTCTAGAACAAAGCTTCAAACCTGCAATTCTGGACAGAAATGCCGGTGACATTCCTCCATACAGTCTTTGGTCCTACCTTTTCTCGCGCAGCGGTGCCTTGTGCCTGCGTTGCCAAGGCTGTGTCACCTCCAAAGCCTCAGTAATGGGTTGGAGGGAGGGAGGGCTGCAAGTGAGCAGTTTTTGCGCTTTGCAAACTTTGAGAGTGCTTCAGGAGAAGTCGGTCTTTGGGGGTTTATATAGGCTATTGCAGTGGACGATGCAGGAAGTGCGCCTGCCTCGGAGGTAGACGCGCAGCTCCTCCTTGTCACCTGAAACAAAGTTAATTTTTTTCCTAACCGATTCCTGGTCAATTTCATCACGACATCTGCTTAACATTTGCGCAGCTGCAAGGTGTAGGACAACAATTGATTAATAAACTACACAAAGGTGGATTAGAGCATATTAAATGACAAAAAATGACTTCTCAAAAGCAAATATTTATTATGCATTTTGTGGCTGTGAAGTATGTTGCCAATTAGGATGCAATTTATGTTCATATTTGAAACTTTATCTTAAAATACAGACCCTCAATCCATTGGCATAGATTTCAGGGGTGCTGCAGGGGACAAGTCCGTTAAATATTTAGAAAATGTGCCTTTGACCCCCTAATAAAAAACATAATAATAAAAGTCTTTATTTTTGACAAAATTAGCAACATTTTTGCCGGATATTGATGCAGAAAAGGCACTAATTGGTGGATAAACATTTGCAAGAGTGCAGGAAATTAAGTGTTTGAGTTCAAAATTTCCTTGGGGAGGACCCCTCTATATATGGTCCAGTGTTGAAATGGACCCTTTGCCCTTGCCTCAATCTCACAATATTACATGGCTTGATTGATCGAAGCTCTTAACAGTCACATTGTCACATGAGCTCTACATGCAGGTGAAAACCTTTGCACTTTCCTCAAGCGCCGCTGGTCACTGCTCAGGACATCCACATAAATTCATGGAAAGCAAGCAGTTTTATGAGTCAAATCAGTGCGAAATCCGAATCCATGTGTCCTATCAGTCTTCTTTGTCGTATTCATTATACTATAAAGATTACACTTGTTCAGTGCGTGGCTCCAGCTGTTTGGTTTGCCAGCTGCAGATGCAGAGCCAGGAGAGAAAAAAAACCCTCTGCAGGTCATCATTTTCATTGGCAGCTGGAGAACAAATTAAAGAAACGTGACGCAGGAACAATTTTCCTCCCCCTCTTTTTTCTTCTCCCTCTTGCTCTTTCCCTCCTCCTCTCTTGTTGCCGACAACTGGTGCTTTCCCAAAAAACCTTCTTGGAAGTGATGGACTTTTCAGGTGCTGGAATTGGTGAAAGGGATATATCACTCAGAGCGAAGATTTTCTCCTCCCTTTTACTCCATCCATACATTTTAGCTCCGACTCTCCACTCTGCTCTTCTTCAACAGACTGAAGGTTTCATTGGGATGGAAAATTGTCCGAGTTAGATAAATCACGACAGATTAGTTGAATATCTCGACTTCCTAGACCTGATCCAGGGGTCTGCTTAATGCCAGGACACTAAGCAGAATCTCCTGACTTGAATTTTAAGGACAAATATTTATAAGTGCTGGCACTTGAGAGGACTGGAGATGTGATGTTGGATTTATTTATTCCTAATAACACCGCTGACACCTTAGCGGGCAGCCAGGGAGGAAAAGTTGGTGTACAGTCAGAAAGCATAGAACTACGGTTTTAATTTCAAACTCAAATAGACCATCAGCTACCTCTGAGTGAACTCTTTAATACTTGCAGTGCAATACAAGTTGAACAGAGCATCTTTGGGGCAGTTTAAGAGAAAAAAAAGGCATTTTACAATATTTTTAAACAATTTCCCCTCGACAACCAATATATTAATTTAACCCCTTAAATATATTTTGAGATATGATGTGATTTTGCTTTCTTATTTCCCCTGTTATGACTATGCAGCATCACATCTGCTCAGTATTTTGACTCATCCTCTCATCTGGTATCAATAGTGAGGCCACTCTCCAGCCAGCACGGCCCGCCGGCCAAGGATTCTGATCGACACGGCGCTGAGATTGTATCCCCATGGTTTATAGCCATATTATTGTCCATATTATCAGATTATCTTAACATACACCTGTTTCACAGCATTTCATATTATCTTTATGTCTATTTTGCCTGAGGTGTCTATTCCGAGACTAAACAATAGAGTCAAAAGTTGAGTTTCATTGTGGAAAACCAGGATTTAATAGAATACTGTACTTCCACTGTAAGTCCCTCTCCCCCTCTCTTTTTCCCCTACACACAAACACACACACAGTTTCTTCACGTGCAGTCTCCTCAAGGCCCCAGATGATATTCCCTCAGTCTCAGTGTGCTGGTACTTGTTTGCGCAGTGAACCCAGTGACTTCGAAAGAGGTCGGAGCATTATTATCATATTATCAGAGTAATTAGGGCATTATTTGGGGCACATGCTACTCTGAGGGGCCTTGGGTCTGTTTTGGAAAGGCATTCTTTTTCAGACAGAGCATTTATTTACCTACAATATATTGTTCCAAGTCCCCCCCCCCCCGTGCTTCTCCCCCTCTCCGGAGGCCTCTCGAAGCCCAGTGTTGGTGCCAGTAGAGGTGCAGTGGTGAGCAAGAGCAAGAGGGAAAGCAAGAAAGAGGAATAGCATACAGACAAAGAGACAGACTCAACAAGTGTTGCAGGGGTTATGATTCTAGATGCAATCGAAAACTAAACTAATTTGCGTAACCAGAACCTGCATTGTTTTGACTAGCATGGAGCATCATGTGCATGTGCAATAAATCCACGACGAAAACCACCAATCATCTGTTTTTCATGCAAAGCAGATAAGCGTTATTGGACATATCTTTGACCCAGGTCTGCAGGATAATGTACTGACCTGGACAATTCAATATGTAACAGAATCTCCTAAAGATGACTCCTTGCTCTGTCCACTATTCCAGCAATCAAAGCACATGCTGTAGACTCCAACTCAGCTGTGCACTCCACCCAAGGCTATTGTTACTGTGCTGGCAGACTCCATGGTGCATGGGAAAGTCACTAAGAGATCGGCAGCATTTGAATGGATGAATGAAAAAAAATAGAGCTCTAATGTACTTTGAAAGACCAAAACTTTTAGAAGCCGTCTGAAAGATGAGATAGTAAACTGTGGATCAAGTTGTGTGGTTGTGGTGGTTTATAGTTGGATGTGTATTTATTCTGTGACTTTATAAATTTGATTTAAAAAAATAGCTCAACATTTTGGAAAATATGCTTCGACTTTTTGCTTTGTTGCTTAGGTGTCTTCTTGGAAAGCATGAGACTCTGCTACCAATTTTTCCCAGAGGCCACTTGTGGTATTGCAGCAAAAAGTTTCCTATCGATGAAAAAGTGTTTTCTCCATAGAACAACATTATAAAAGGAATGTCTGGAAAACTGTTGACAGGACAGCTTGTATATAGTAAGCTTGTACGAATTAGTGCCCTATGAATCATGTCGTGTACTTAACCTAAAGTTACAGAGGTTCGGTTTTGGCTACTACAGCTACTGTGGTTAGGTTTCAAAGAGAAAAACATTGTGACAACATACAGTAAAATGACTTAAAGTTCACTCAGTGTTTACACCAACACGTTCTCGTCTCAAGTTGTCACATATTGCTGCTTTGCAGTAGACTTCAGCATCTACTTATTACACTGTAGGTATCCTTCTGTGTCTGCTATTTACATTCCAGGATGATACTACCATTATGTCAACACAAGCACATGGTGGAATTACGCTGCACATGGTTATGTTTAGGCAGCAAAAGCACCTGGCAACCAACACTGGGGTGTCTACAAAAGCACATGCTGCCACAGATGGTTAGGATTAGGAGAAGGAGGCAAATGATAAGGCGTAGAAAAAAAACGTCACATTCATATGGGAAGCAAACACTGAACTCCCATATGAAGGTGTGTGGTTCATTGGACACATCCGCCGCCCCTCCTGCCTGCCATAAAGGGACTCTTGCGCCCCTTTACATCATTACTGGCAGCATTTCAACCTGACACCATTCTGTGGCGTGTCATGTGGTTTCATCCGACCGTGTTCTTAACTGCTGCCACCCACCTGTGTATCAGGCTGCTGCAGAAAGTGCCATCCAGCAATCCAGGCACCTAGCGGCATTTAATAACAATCTGATGGGTGCTTTCCAGCCACATTCTCAGCTGATGCCATCCAGGGACATATCATACTGATGCAAAAGGTAGCTTTATTGTTGCAGTTGTTCGCTGAAAGCATTGTCAATGAGGCAGTATTTGACAACTTCAGAATGAGAATGGGATGTTAACATGATGCCAAACAACGGTCTCCTTGGGAAAGTCCCATGTCCCAGTCCTGTGTTTTGTTAACAGCCTTCCAAAATTTGTGGAACATGCATGAATTACTGGCTCATTATTTCATGGGATATGTAAGAATTGTGGTGCATTTATTTTTGTAGTAATAAATAGTCCATGAGAACAGCCTGAATTATGACTCCCTCTATTATGATTTTTTGTTTCATGGAGGTTTATTCTTGTAAAACTTTGCAGCATTAACCTCAAATAACAAAAGCACCAGAGACTCTTGCCGGTAGAGCAGCTAACTCACAGTTTATCCCTCTGTTAACTTGAATGAGAATAAAATGAAATAATTGTGCAGCTCTCCTAGATTCAAAATGATATCACACAGAATAGATCAACTACTGATAGTGGAACAGATCATTTCATCTGGGTTATGACGCTCAAAGAAAAAAGTTTCCACACATTTACAGACGTCTCTTTCCCAATGCAGGTCTATGAGAAAGAGTCTTTTGGTGCCAAATGGCTGCATGTGATGGACCAGGAATTTGTAGTTACACTGTTTGGCCACTTTGTAACTTCAGCTTCAATGTCCGGTGCACTTCTTGGGTGCCTGCATGTAACCCATATAAACCACAAAATCTTGTTGTTAAGATTAAACAAAGACACATACAGTAACATATTAATTAGTTGGTTGCTTTTGTTAACATTGAGCAGAGTGAAGCGAGCTCTTTCCCTCTTTCCAGTTTCTTTATTCTAAGCTAAGCTAACCACCTGCTGGCAGAAGCTTCAGTATATTTACCGAACATTCAGACATGAAAGTGGTATAAATGTTCTCATCTAACTCTCCGCAAGGAAGCAAATCGTATTTCCCAAACTGTTGGACAGTTCTTTTAATCACCCGTGCCAAGTAATGCAAATATATGGAGTTTGATGAAAGAGAGTACTCATTACTACGAAAATAAGTCTTACTGTATATTGGCTTTTTGAAAGGCAATTGTATTGGGGCAGCTGGGAAGTTGTTATGTCATGAGTTGGTTATTGTTGGCCGGGGGGGGCAAAAAGAAAAAGTGACATTTCAAGAGTGGCTTACATTGGTAAGAAGCCCAGTCTCTAACTTCAAGCTGTCCAGGCTTCTTTCTTCCACACACAGCTGTTAAACATTGTATCAGTGGAATATGCAGTTACATAGCAAATACTGTATGTTTCACACAGTCTGCTAACTTACGACGGGGCGAAGGCTTGTTGACAGTGAAGAAACCTGTGGGTGAGAAAGCTTCAACCCTGTGTCCCCGTCAGAAGTTCAGGAGTGGATTATTACTCCTCCCTTGTCCAAAGAGTAACAAGCAGGGTAATTAAGTCAATAAATATCTGAGTCTTCTGATCAAAGAGCGCCCTCGCTGAGCTTCAATTTAATTCAAAATTAAATTCCTGCTGTGTTTAGAGTGTATATAGACCAAGGTGCTAACATAACAACACTGATAAAATATATTTTTTCTCACAGAACTGGCAAGAGACTAACCGCAAAGCCAGCTGGTACTGTAACTACAGTACTTATTGCTGAAAGATCACCCAATATAACCCAAAGCCACACTGTCTCGTGTTTACCGAATAGCGACCTCCACAAACATGACCGTAGAGAATCTGTTCCAGACTGGATGTTTTCCTCCTGTTGTCTAGATACAAGTCTGGCTGTTGTTTGGCTGCTCAGCTGAGGTGACTTTGTCCCTAACCTGGGTCACAGGAAGGAAGCAGACAATAAAGACCATAAAGGCAGCATGAAGTCTTAACAGCAGATGATAGCGAGAGACATTCACGTTCAGATTATGCAGATTATAAGAATTATTTTTTTCTTGGTAATGGATAAGTAGATTTTCCCAGAAGAATATGTCAAAATGTAGGGGAAACAAAAAAATAGCAAGTTTCTGCGCCATTAGCTTTATGCAAGGGCCTGTAAAGTGCTTCAAACAATCTTAACAAACATTATGCAGACAGAACATACACAATTAACCACCCTTTTCCCCGAAATACTGTTTAGAGTGTGGGAAAAACCTGAAGGATTACTAGCGGTGGAGGGGGGGGGGCTTTTTTGTCAAGAATAAGTAGCTCAGCTTGTGCATCTATTTTTGACATGTTACATTCCTTTGCCCCCAGATATTCTCACCCATCTATAAGACATTTACAACCATCTTTGATGCTCAGGCCTTGTAAGACTGCACAGAGACAGGGCTGTGGTCACACACAGACATTTCTCAAGAGGTTTAGATGTCAGCTCAGAGGGAGAGAGACAGGCAAACATGAAAAATCCAGCAGGGCCTAAAGTTAGAGCTGAGGCGTTTTATGATGTATCTTCATGACAGCAGGTAACAAAAAATATCACCTGGGACTCAGGAGGGAGCTGCCAAAACCAAAACAACCTATGCAGAGTTTTCAGAAGAGCTGTGATGTACATTTTTAACCCTTTGAAACTTGAGCAAATTAGTTTGATTTCTTGCAAAAATAAGGGAAGAAGGCAATGAGCAACTTAACAAGACATGGTCCAAAAATTAGCAAGAAATTATTTATTAGTTTCCTGGACATTTTTTTTTTAAACTAACTAACTTTAAATTATTTTTTGAATTTTCCTTACACTTATTTTAGGTGGCTCTTTTGGTCACCTTATACTAATTTCTTGTAATGTGTGGGACATTTCTTGCTCGCTGCTTTTCCCCATGTTTTCGAAGGAAATCAAACCAGCTTGGTCAGGTTTCAGAGGGTGAAACAGCTTGTAAAAGGCGTCTGAATGCAGGGCAAGAAAATTGATGTCACTCCAGGTTTCAAAGGGTTAACCTGCAGACATTTGCACATATTCAGATTGGTTGCTGATTCTTTTGATAAAGGTGGATTTCTTGTGACCTGCCTCAGCCAGTTGGGAGCAAAAGAGATGGTTCGATGCATGCTGGCTGGATCAGTCTGTGGCTGGGTAGGCCTGGAGGCAGTCTAGACAGCAGATGAGCAATGAGCTGGGCTCTGGCAGACAGGCCCTGTGGCTGGGACTCTCTTGGGCAGGGCAGGGCCTTTGGGACTCCTGTCCCTGGCAGAAATAATGCATGCATTGGACTACTCTGAGGTCAAGACACCCGAGTCTTTGTAATTCTAATACATGCTTTTGATGAAGTTTAACACAGATCATATATTAGTTGCTGCCTCAGTCCACTTTTATACCTCCCTGATCCCTGTTCTGCTAAAATCTGTTTTTCCTATAACCAAAATTATTTATGATTTGGCTGAAAATTTTCATAACTCTTTATGAAGAAGCGGTCATTATCACAACGTGAAAGAAAAGCTTCAGTCCCAATCCCTACGTGGGTGGTTTTAAGGCTTGATCCTTGCTTACTTGGCACCTGGTAAGAGCTTTTGTGTGGCTGGGAAAGCACTGGCGAGCGCTGCAACTTGCAGAATTTGCGTCCAGAGTGCAGCGGTGACATTTGGTGAACCGTACCATTCATCGTTAAAGAATATGCAAATTGTTATGTCGGATTATTTTTTATGTCAGCTTTTCTTCCTTGATCCTATTAGAGCCCGTTCAAGCAACTACCTGCCAGAAAACCGTGAAGCAAAGTACAATAACACAAGTGATTCCATTGTTACACTCGTTGGTTGCTCCTTTCGTGATCTAAGTAGACACTATTGTTACAGAAACCTTCATCTTGCAGTAGTTAGGTTTAAAAGTGGATTTGTGCACTATGGATTTGGCACAGTAGCTTCAACAAGATGTTGGACTGTATTTTGTCAATATTATAAGTTGATTGGATGTGCCAGGACATTTTCCAGCTGTAACATGTTTCAAAATATTGTGCAGAGTGTTGAAAATAAATGTTGTGTTTCTTCCAATATACAGTATCACTTGGTGGGATGCTTTGTGCTAATCTTCTGTATTAGCTCAGAAGGAGCAAATGAGGCCACAAACAATTAGACCTACAGAAAAAAAAAACTGTTATTCAGATTTTTTCCTCTGCTAGTTGGTGTTCACTCTCTTGATTTTGGCCTTGAGGATGACAGAAATCTGGGAATCAAGCCTGAAACGAGAAGAGTTCAGAAGGCCATGTACAAAAAAAGCAATATCGCTGGAATTAAAACAGATTCACATTTGATTTGTGAGTAACACGATATCATAAAAGAAACTTAAGATGTTCAGGATCAGACAGGCTTCTTGCGTATCTATCTCACTTGAGTTTGGGTCAATGACGTCGAAGGAATAATCATCCATCTGTCATTAGCAGGCTCTTGCCCAGGCCATATTTGTGATGACATCAGTGTTTTCGTTGGATCCAGCTTATCAGAAAAGCTCGAGCTCTCTTGTGCTCTATGTTCCATGGAAGTGATGGATTTCAAGTTAAGATGAAGCAAACTCTCTGAGGATCTCTGGGAGTCCCCCTTCTGGCCTCTCATTTTCGTCATCCTTGCACTTGGCATTGTGCACTTTCTAGGTTTTCCCAACTGCAGTTGATGGGACTGGTCAAAGTGTCTCATACTTATTGAATATTTCCCAAATGCTCGGCCAGAATCGTTTTGGAGTGTGGGGTCAAAGCTCGAAGCATGTTTGTCGCACTCTTTTGTGTTGTTTCATCAGTCAAAGTTATTGAAAATAACCGTCTAGGGGTTTAGTGGTCACTCAAGACTAGGTACTTCCTCTTCCTTTCTCTGACTGTTTTGGTCCAAACAACATGATCTCAGATGTTTTGCACTGCACCCCTCTTTGTGAGGCTTGAACCGGCTGCGGCAGGTGGCACCCCTCGTAAGAATTTACGGCTTGGTTCTTCTGGTTCAGTGCAAACAAACCAAGTTTTATGGAGCAAATACTAAGAGTTCATGGCCCCTGCAGTCTGGTTGTACCATGACAGAGAAACCTGGCTTCATTTATCCAGTTGTGCCTCTGAAACGTTTTCAGAAATGTGGACTGATACAAATTTGGTACACTAATGGATATCTAATGCCCTTAGAATTTGGTAGGGACCGGGGTGGCATGCATTAGCTGTCACAAAATAATAATAGAATAAATAAATAAATAAGTATTCACCAAAAAATAAAGAAAACAATTTACAAAATATGTAATAATGTTCTGATCAACTGAACAGAATTTAAATCACTCTATGCTAATTTAACACAAACTGAACAGAAGCAAATGGACTAAACTGACCTAAAATACTGAACACAGAGGGGAGTATATCCCATATTGGCTGATCAAACCATTTTTTGAACAGAGAAGTAAACACAAACTGTTCCAACTTATCTACAAATCAAGCAAAAAGGACATTACACTCAGTATAACACTTTTATCAAACTAATATAATGTAAAGAAAAAAACAAATCTCTAAACCAGTCTCCCCCATAATGTGGGAAGTACTTGGTACATTCTGATTGGCCACTTCCTGTATTTAAGAGCTCTGATTTATCTTCTACTCTTTTGCTTCAGCCTGTCAAGATGCCCCTCCGTCAGCAGCAACCTGCAGTGACACCCTCAAGATTGGTAAGTCAAAAAAACAGAAATAAGAACAACTTAAAGAAGCTCTGTAGGACATTCAGAACATTACAACAACAAACTGTTTCCGATGTAAAGTCAAGCTCTCTCTGTGTGTATTTTAATCCGAGCTTCTCTGTTCTTTGTTTTGGTTGACAGCCAAACGTGCATGCATGTTGGTGCATGCAAGTCCTTGTGTGTGTGCATAACACTGGCTAGCTGATTGGTGCTACTCTGTAGTGGGCTCACATGGCAGTTATTATTGTTAGCTGCAAGCTGCCAGCTCAGCAACCTCCGTGTTGAGGGCTTTGTGCAGGCAATCTCTGAATCATAGATATTCTCTGTATGGCGTAATATAGAGCTCTAATCTAAAGACAAACTAAAGGGTGATTGAACAGAAGTTAACAAAATGCCTACCCTGGCCAATTCACTGCCAGAAATACTAAATAATGAGTATGATGTATGAAACAAGAGCTATTTGTCATCATTTTTTTTGTTTGCTGATGTATGTGCAAGAGGTCAAAAGATCAACCTGCTCATTGAATAAAAAAATGTTGTGTGTAAACCAGGGGTTTTCAATGTTTAATCAGGCCAAAACCTTGGTGGCTGAAAGAGAGATGGACCAGGAACCCCTTACTACATATACTGAATAAAACTGAGCTCCACCGGGCAGATGGAGACAGGCAGAGGGCCATATCAGCCTCAGGCTGCAGTTGTGACCTGCATTTGCTTCTCAGGTAGGTGAGTATGAAACTCTGCTTTACAAATATAAGCTGTTGCAAAAGGCAAAACCTGTTGGATTCATGTTAATATGTATTTTCAGACATATTTTCATTTTTGATAATTAAAAAAAATCCAAAATGATCAAACAATAATTTGGCGGCCCCCATGTAGCAACTCTGAGGCAGGGGTGCATCTAGGGAGTGGTCTGAGTTGGCACAGGTCACCGCTGAAAATCTGATTGGCCATCCTATTATGGTTGGCCATGTGCCTAGTCAGTTTGAACCATTTGACTAGTAAACTGAATTATTTTTTATAGGTGCAATTCAGTGTAAAACCTCAGAGGCAATAATGTGCCAGACAGGTAGATAGGGGTAGTAGAGACAAAAAATGGTAAAGCTATGCCAATGAATGTGCTTGCAGCATCACTTGTACTCATGCCACCCCTGCACAAGTCAGTGCCCCATTTGGACTGCTGGAGTTACCAACATTTAGGCCTGAATCTGTTGTGTGGTAGTGAATGCAGCCATCACATAAATGTTTTTTTGGAATTAACTCAAACTAAATTATGGTGGTGATGTTCCTTGCAAAGCAGGAGCATGCCATTTATGCCATCCATAAAAGTTTTGGAATAAATTTAGAGGTTTATGGCATAAAGGAGTGTGAGTTACTCCATTTTCAAGTGAAAGCTTGTTTGTCCAAAGAAGAGTGATGACAGTCCATAGTGTGTTGTATTTCCCCTTCCTCGTAAAAAAACAATCATTTCTTACATTTTTCATGATTGTGAAGAAAGGTTCTCTCCCCCTTCTCATTTTTGATGTTTACATGAATATGAACTAGAGTAGCTTTTAATCAACATTGTCTTGAACCCAGGTTCAAATTTCTGATATTAATGACCTCTGTCAAACTTTTATTCAAAACCTTACATCATACAAGCACTGTTTTGCAATTCTACCCTTTTGAATCTTTCCACATAGTAAACTTTCTCTTTGTTTCCATAAACCTTTGACCCATGTGGCGTAAATATGCGGGTGTGTGTCTGGCTGTTGTGGATTGCTGTGGTTGTTTTAACCTGCTTTGCATCAGCAAGTGTTTTGACTCTTCTCTGCAGCTTGGTAGCTTTCCCATTTGTCTCACGGTAATCCCATCTGCCAAACAGTTTCACACCCTACAGACGGCGGTGTAATCATCTGAAAAAAGCAGGTGATTCAAATCATCCAATCCATGCACATGTACAGCTCATCACATGAGTGACCCTTCCACTGACATACAGTCTGCGGCGCATGCAAATGATCACTAAATTTCTAGAAAACAACACATTATTACTTCACTTCCTATCAAGCTTTCCCAGTTTTTGACCTAGTTAATAGACTGGCGGCAGATACTCATATGTTTCTCTCCTGTAGCACTGAACATCCAAATTTCACAGAAAAGAAAGCCATGTTACTATGAGCACCATCCAAAGGTCATCATTATTTTTCACGTCATTGTTGTATAACTGAAAACCGCTCCTATAATTTTGCCCTGTACCTGACCTGAGCAGCGTGTTCAGTTTAATAGATCAGTTTTTTGCCTTTGATGTGCTTGGCAAGAGTTGTAACCTTTTGCTGTGTTATCACTTTTGAAGGAAAGTCCCAGACTTGGTTAGTTTTAAACTATCATATGACCTCAGTATGTGATATGTTTTTTTTTTTATGAGCAAGTCCTATGATTTAACTTTTATGTTTAACTTTTATGTTCCTACCTCTCTCTTGCCTTTCTGGCTCTGGATGCACTTTGCTACCCACATGACAAAATCAGTTTCAGTGATCCCCAAACACACATTTTTTTCACAATCTAGTGAACTAGTTTTGAAACATCTGAATATTTACACATACAGAGAAACATTAGCTTTCATTTAGAGTTGTGACTGACAAATGTAAGTCCCATATTCACGCTTCTTTAGCCTTGTGCTTCATTCTAACAACTCTTGAGGCAAATATCTTTAGCTGCTAAATGTTTCACAATGCTGTTTGGTGTAGGGAAAGTAGCATACAGTTGGTTTGCAACCAGCTCAATATCTGGCTCATTAGCAGCTAATATCACTTTGATGTTCTCCAGCTAGTCACTTATGTTGTGGTTTGGTTGTTGTGTGGTGCTGGGCAGAAGTGTGCACTGGGTTTTTCAGTGCATTTTTGTGAAAAATTGCTACAGCTGAAAGTAGTGCTGATGAGAACTGTTAGACTGAATGGAAATGTTGCGAGTGGTAAAAACCCCCAAAAAGGTAAACAATGTTAAAATGTTTCATAAAGCTATAAGAGAAAGTGCAAGGTGACAATTCTCTATGAGTCTGTCATCACATGCGACTAAAATAAAGCGGTTAATTGGTAGAACTTTAAGGCCGATTTTTTAAAACATTACATCTGGCATTTTGTGTGACAGTTTCTGTAAAAAAAAAAAAAAAACTTAAATAGTGGATAGGTCATGTTGGTTTGACCTATCCACCTCCCCTCCGGCCTGCGCCCTTGTGCTCCTTATATTATGTCCTTACTGGCATTGATCAACCTGACACCATCCTTCCGTGTTTTATATGCAAACGACAAGTTCCATCAGGCCGTATTCTCAGGTGACGCCACTTGTGTGTGTATTGGGCGGACACCAAAAGCACTGACAAATTGGCTCTATGTTACCAGTTTGGAATGAGAAGGGCTGAAATGCCTCCACAGTGACTGAAAAGTCTGAAAACAGAGATAATTCTTGATGAACTAGAGAAAACAGGGCTGCGTATTATATAAAAACCTATATAAAACTATATCAAAACATCTGTTTTAAAACTCCCACACAACACATGCAGTAAAATGCACATCTAATATATCAAGTCATATGCTCAGTACTTCCCAAACACATGCATTTTTACTAAAGCCTTACAATTTAAAACACTTATGCTTAAACAGTCCCACGCATTGATGAGTAGTATACCTGTGTGAGTATTTGAACTCTGCTCAATTAAATGTACAAGCAGAGATCCAACTTGTGCACTCGCCCAGGCATGCTATTCATATGCTGAAGTGTCTTTAATACGGTTTTAGCATTATGCATTTGTTTTGGAGGTACTGAGCATACGACTGGATATGCGAGACCTGGATTATACTGTACACATTTAAGAGACGTTTTAAAATAGTTTGGATGTTAAGTGCAACCCCCTCTTACTTTCGTTCATTGAGAATTTTCTCTTTTCTTCTTTACAAATTCAAGGTAACGCAGGGTGAGTAATTGATGTATAAATGGTCAATTGGGTTAAATGTTCCTTTAAGTGCAGCCCTTTCCTTCACACACCCTTCTGAAATGTTTAAATAGCATTCAGAGTCAATCTTCCCAAAGCTGCGTTGCTTGTTGTGACAGAAATTGCTTGTTATCAACCAGGAAATTTGTCTGGGTCTTGCTAGGCCCTGGATTGGTCAGCCCTGGGCCAAAACAAATCCAACCAGCTGCTGGATTTCTGCTCTAGTTTGTTCGCCGGTTAGTGTGTAAGATGTATCCCAGCATCCCCAAGCCAATGCACATTTCCTGTCCCTGTTTCCTGCTGAATATCAAAGTGCTATAGAGACTCATCAAGAGATGCTGCTGCTGCACAGGCAGTCAGTGTTCCCACGAGCTGCACATGGTTGCAATTAGTGCAAGGTCTTTTCTTGTCTTATTGTCTGTTTTTATTGCCTTTAACCAGATGAGCATCATCACAGAAATTGAGGCCACAAGAGGAATGAAAATAGAGCAAACCTAAACTGCAGATACGTTGCTTTCTGGGATTGCTGGCGAGGAAACCGAAGAATTTGTAGTCCTTGGAACAGTGGTGTAAATGTATTGAAAAACCTACAGCTGGTCAATGAGAGCAAATTCACAGTGGTAGGATTCAATGAAATATGCAAAGGCAGAGAATTCAAAGCCATGCTCAGTTTTCACTGCAGTAAATCAAACTGTTTGTCATTTTATAGGCTGACATTTGTCCAAAAATGACAAAAAAGGAGAAAAAAAACATAGGGTGATTTGGTTGACAGATGTGAAACGGTGATTTCCTCTCCTTCCTGCCAAAATATCCACAACTGTCCTCACAACTCATCAAGAGGTCTGATGCTATGACTGCCCGTGGCCTGCCTAACACCCACACACATTTTACTACTAATTTACATTGTGCATTTATTTTGTTACACTGCCTTTAAATTTAGAAAATGAGCTTGAGCTCTTTAACTGCTTCCCTTTCATGCTATAGCCCATTTTAAAGTCTCAAGAGCATATTTAATTATAAAATATTACATGATCTTATTTTGCTGTGCATAATAAACCCATAACCTCATATGTTCTTTCTCTCGCTTTAAGATCTCAGCAGGCGGCCCTTTATATTTGCCTGAGGCAATAGTGCCTCTTTTCTTTGAAATAAAGTGGGTATCAAAGTTATGAAGTTCAGCTGGTCTGCTGGTCTACCGCTGTCTGCCATGTACCCCGCTGGCCTCCTCAGGTTAGAGGATCCTGTGCTGCTTCTTCTACTGTCTGGGAGTGCCGGGCCTCCTCCATATTTCAAGTTTATTTGCCCATGACTCCAAACTCCCAGCTTCCCAGTGCACTAACCCTATTCTCTCTAACCCCTACGTGCTTGGCACAATGTGAAGAATAGGTGCATAGGTCCATGGGTGCATTTTATTGGTCTCTTTTTGAAATTTCTCTTCACTTCCCTTAATTTTTATGCCTCCACCCTGACGATAGCTGAGGCTGGAGGCGTGTTTTCGGGTTGTCCGTCCATCCTTCTGTACATACGTCACGCCCGTTCTTGTGAATGCGATATCTCAAAAAATTCCTTGAGGGAATTTGTTCAGATTTAACACAAACATTCACTTGGACTGAGTGATGAACTGATTAGATTTTGGTGGTCATAGGTTAAAGGTCAAGGTTACTGTGACCTTGTCAGTCTCATTCTTGTGAATGCGATATCTCAAGAAAACCTTCAGGGAGTTACTTTAAAGTTGACACAAACATACACGTGGACTCAACGATGAGCTAATTACAATTTTGTGATCAAAGGTCAAGGTTACCTTTGCTGCATTCATCCTTTGCCATTTTATACCAAAATGCTTAATAAATAACACTGATTTGCTTCTTCTGTTGCACATAGAGTCAGTGAGTGAAAACATGGACAGCGCCACTCTGGCACTGCAACCCACAGTGTGGTCAAAAGTGGGATTGCAGCTTGAATGTCTGCATAAATGTATAGGTCTGTGGTCTGCACAAAGTTTTTGTGCGCACATCTCCTGACATCTGCATGGAGTTGCGGTGCATATATCCTCGGGATGGATTAGCATGACTAAATTGTATAAACTGGACCTTCAGGGCTGGAGTTAAAGTGCCTAAAATCGATATTTCTATGATAACAATGGAAGAAATGACAATGGCAAACAATGTGACAATGTAAAAGGAGTTGCTTGTAGTGATGAACATGCAGAGAATTGTCACCAGAATCTGCAGCTCTTTCAGATCGAACAAGCATCTAGTTCTCCGTATAAGACTACCTATTTTTTTTCTCCTTTACATTAATCATTTTATAGGGCAGAAACTTCTCTGTCTCTGTTTATTTATTTATTTTTTCGGTTAACTAAGGTCATGTTTTTATTCCCGCACATTGTTCATGACAGCCATTCCCATCAGCTTGCATTACACCTCCTCCTCTATGTCTATTGTTATTGCTGGATGGATCATGGTTCAGCAGAGTAGCAGTGTCCTGCTGAGGTATTTCTCAGCACTGTTGTAATGACAAACCTTTCTCTGCCCTCTGACCCACAGAGCTCAGTCCCGAGACACACAGTAGCAAAGTGATTCCAGATGGAAGGAGTCTGAGGTAGAAAAGGCGTCACTGTTAGAGCGTCATCGCCACAATTCTGGGTTTCAAAACCCAATAAAAGCAGTGACCATAGAAGTTGTGAATATGTATTTAGATTTAGAGTTATGCCCCAACTTGCCTTAAACAGTTTCTATTTAAAAAGCAGTTTCCATATTTCAGCATCACCTGTTTGAGTGATGCAGACTCGCTGACAATCAAATCCATTACTTAAAACAGTACCAGGTGTTATATGTAAGAGAGCCTATTTTCCTTTTCCTCTCTCAAAGCTTTATAGCTTCTGTGAAAGTAATTCCAATCAATGTGCAGTACAGTGTGTGTTCAAGGGGTTTAGTGAGTCCACACTATCGAATGACTTCTCACCCAGTTAAATTTTCCCTGTGCCAATAACGCAGTCTGTGAACTTCAAAACCTCAAACTCCAGTCCAACAAGTGTGGATACACTAATGGTATAAACAAGCCCATCAATAAGAAAAACAGGTGCTCTTTCAAATGCGCTCCATTCACATGTCAGGATGCACTTCAGCTGCCATGATTGCGGTCGGTAAGAGGAAGAGGTGGTCCCGAACCCTGGTGACCTTTGGGAGGAAGAGACATATCCAAAAAAGCTTTAGTGGTCAGTCTCGAGAGTGATCATTCAATCTGGAGCAGTCACGTTCTCTCGCTCATTCTCTCATGTTTGGCTGCAGAAATCACTGGGAAAAGGTCTTTTTTGGACGCATATCCAGTTGGTGTCAACTGCTGTGAGGACGCATATGCTCAACAAATTATGTAATACTACCTACTCTTAAAATTCGTCAGTGAGATCAGTTGGCAAAATATCCTTTTCTTTTTAAATGTCTTTTCTTAATGCACTCTGAGTTACCAGCATTTCCATGAATCACACACCAGCTGGATTACTGTTCGCTTTTTGGCGGCCTGAGACGACTATATTGGGTTTATATTTGAAGTAAAAGTTGAAGAGGTTGGAGATTAAGATCTCTTCTGATTTAAAGGAATACTTATATATGCTTATTTGCTGTTTTGCCAAGTGTTAGATGAGAAGACAAATACGAATCTTGTGCCAGTATGTTACATTTGAAGCTAGAGCAAGCGGCATTTTGTCTTAGTTTAGCCTGTTAAACTACAACTTGTTATTTTTACTGTGCTGTTGGACCAACCAAACAATTTAAATTATTTAAAACCACCCTGCTTAATTATTTTACTGCTTGCTGTGTGCCTCTGCAATTAAATGTTACAGATATAAATTTGTGTATCTTCCAGTTGTATTTATGCTATGAGAGAGACATTATTTTTTTAGTACAGACACCACAGTATGTTAAACACGGGCCAACTGTACATAAATATCTCAATTTAGCATTCAGCTGTATCCAAGTGGCATCTAAGTGGGAATCTACAGGCTGCAGAGCTCTGTTTTAACTGGAAGACTTTGAGCTCCAGATTTGCTTCAAATCCCCTCCAGCTGGACACAGAGACAGCCTTAACACCAAGCACCACCGGGTGTGAAATGGATTATTTAATAAAGATTTCTTTACTTTACATATGCTCTCTATCCAAGATTCTCCACGGCTCAGAGATAAAGCTGCAATATGGGAAAGAGTCAAATGCTGTCTAATGGCATGTTTGGATTTGGTTTAAAGCACACTAAATTGGGGATTTCCAGCCTTCCAAAATCTGTGAGTTTTATTGCGTTAGTGTCGCTCATTCTGGGACTTTCACTAGTTTTTACAAAGTGTAACATATTCATCATCATATGGAGTGAAAAGAAATTAGATGTCTAGCCAATACAAGTAAAGTCAGCCATCCTGCCAGTAAAAGAGGGACCTGGCCTGGTCTTCTGCCATCAGTCTCATTTATTTGACTGTCATGGAAAGAAACTGAAATGGTAAATCTGTTTCAACCCAGGAACCATGATACTGCTACTGCCACATCACTTCCCCGAGATGAAGACTTGAAATTAAATTCCGGTTTTGTTAGTTTTTTTAATTATAGATTACAGAGTTTAAAGCAAAAGTTTTCAGTTTTAATGAATAGGCTTATAAGCTTTCATACCAAGAGCTGGACAAGACAAATAGAAATGACAATTTGTGGTTTGGGGGCGGGAGGGGTGCTACTGCTAGTTGTTGGCCAAGGACAGTGACTTCCTGAAGTTTTTGCTGGTTGTCTGGTGACCTCAAAGTGACAACAAGGCCTCAAACGTCACATCACAACTTTATGTTTCACACTTTGTAGAATTGTGTGAATACGTTTGCTGTAGACAAATTTTATTACCTTTGAACAGTCTTTTTGCTAAACTAACTGGCTTTAGCTGTTTATTTAACAGGCAGGAGTTTCGTATCAATTTTCTCATCTAGTGAGTAAGCTCATGTCCCAAAATATTGAGCTAAAATTTTAAATGGCTCTGCCAACTTGTCAGCCCATTCTCATTCCGAATTAATAAAATACCGCCACTTTGACAGTGCTTTTGTCATGATATCACCTCAGAAAAGGAACCTTTTTGTGTGCGCATGGAATGCCACTAAACAGCATCTGGTGAGAACGCAGCCTGACAGAACCAGTCACAGAATTAATATATGCCATCGGACGGCCAGACAGCCCCAGCCGTGTCCGCCTCATACGCACACGGGCGGCGTTACTTGAGATCATCGCACAAAACCTGTTGCACGTGTATGAATCACAGCAGGACAGCGTTAGATTGAAACGCTGCCAGTAACGACATAATATAAGGAGCACGAGGGCAGTCAAAGAGATAATAAAAACAAAGAAAAACAAACAAAAGTTTTGCATATTCTCAAAAGTGCATCATCGGCAATCAGAAAGCCTGACTTTTTAGAAATTCAAGGTTACCATCAAACAACACTGAAAACAGTATCCATCCTTCAAGCGCTTTAAGCCTTGAGTTGTCGGTCCATCTCTCTCCAGCATGTGCAGTGTCAGTGAGGTGACCCATGTCATCAAGAACAGGCTAAGGAAACACATTCCTGGAATCCAGCCACATGTGGAGGAAAAGCAGTGGGTGGTAGTGACGTAAAACATGCTCAAAGAACGTACTATTAAGACCCCCAAACAACATTCCCTTCTTGTCTGCTTTCCATCTCATCCGTGCTCCACAGGTTGGACTTATCAGAGAGCACTTTAGGCATAAAAGTGGCAAAAAAATGGCAGAGAAAGATGGTTTACGCATGTTTAGGTCAGCTGCAGAATATTAGTGCTGCAAGATTTTTGTTCCCCTCGTTTCAGTTTGCTCAATGCTGGTTGTGTTGTGTGCTCTTATGTTTCTGCATCTCCTTCAGGGAAATGACTCAGACAAACTAAACAGGATGGATGTCACGGCTGTGAAAGTGTGCTCACCTCAGTCATGTTTCCTTCCAGTATACCACATCACGTAGTTTCACTAGTCAACAAGAAATGTCGTCAAGAATATTATTTAGTTTTTGGCACTTTGAAAGCTGACACAGATAATGTTTTTTATGTGAACGCTACCAATGACAGATGATTCGCAATGTCTCATTAGTGAGCTTTTATTGAACCCAAGAGTACCCATGACTGGTTCTTTTCCCAAATCTGTACAATTCCCAGTGGATGTAGCTGACGTAACTTTGCCAGTGTTTTTGCAAAGAGCCATTAGAGCGATGACGCAGCCTGGCACAAATGCTGGTGTTGTAAAATACATGCAATTCACACACACACACACACACACACACACACACACACACACACACACACGCACACCACTAGGGCATGTTATGTACAGTGAGAGAGAGATTGTAAAATGGACCTGTGGGGATTGTTGGCAGAACCTCCCGGAGAGAAAAAATGAACTAGTACATGTCAGATGATAAGTGTGTGTGCACGAGCTCATATTGGCATGTACACACGATTGTGCAGGTTTGTGAAAAAGCACATTTTATGCAGTGAATAAGTGGATTTGTGACTTTGTTGCAATTGAGACCAATAAGAATGATTTTCTCTCTGACTTAGTTCAGACAGATTGAGCAGAGAGCTCTGTGCCTCACCATTTACGCTCCTTAGAGAGGACCTATTAGGTTCATTTCCAGGTTCATACTTGTATTTGAGGTTTACCAGATCATGTCTGTATACTTTAATTTTCAAAAAACACCCTTAGTTTCCCAGTACTGTCTGTAGTGAAACACCTGTATTCACCCTCTGTCTGAGACACTAAGTTTTATCAACTGTCTCTTTAAGCCCCCCTCCTGAAAAATTCCAGTCAGCTCTGTTTGGTCAGAGTTGCTGAATCTTCAGAGTGCAATGAGCAACTTAAGAAGACACAACCTGAAAATTAGTGAAACGTACGAAAAAATAAAACCTGAAAATTTGCTAACATTAAAAGAAAGATTAAAAAAAACAAAGGAAATAACTGGAAAAATGCTTAAAAATTAGACAATTCTGAAATGGTAATTCTATAACATAATTTAAAATATGTTATTAAGATAATTACAAATATAGTTGACATTTTTCCCTAGCTTTTAAAACATTTCCAAATTTACTTATTACTTGCAAATAGCTAATTACCTTTTGCCAAGTTCATCATTGCCTTTTTTCCCAGTGTTGAACGACATTTTTAAAAAATGCTCAAGGTTCCAAGATTAAAAAACTTGGGAAGGGTGTATGATTGTAGGACAAGAAAAGTGATGTTGATCTAGGTTTAAAGGGTTAAACAGGCTTTATTGCAACAATTCATACATGTTCTACAAATTTTCCATCAAAACCTCTAATGTGGTGGCCTTTTTGCTCAATGCGACCTCTTTAATAGTAGTATGAACCCTTCATTGAGAGAAAGCGAAACTCAGCGAGCACATTCTTACTGAGGTTATATTTGTACAGTTATAATCCATTCACTAAGCCAGTATGCTGCAGTGTAATGGAAATAAATATCCAGCACAATACATCATCCAGCCCAAAATCAAAATAATGGTTAGCCACATTTTAGGCCAAATAAAGCCAAGCACAGATTTCATTGCCTGACATACAATCCCTCATTACCTCATTTTACCTCTTGGATGTCTAGTTATACTTTACTCAATAAGATGCGCATTCTCCCTCTGAGACAAAAAATGCCCAACTGTGAAGGCGTTTCCTTTTGTTTATCTAGAGGGTTTGAATTTCAACTCCTTCAGCTGATGATGGGGTTTATTTTGCTTTGGCCCTACGGGCACAGCTCCTGCTGCTGGTTAGCCTGTCGCTGTACTTTAGGTGAGCTTCAGGACACGAGACGTGCAATGGCTGGCCAGGGGACAGCGGTCACACTCTATGTTGGGCTGAGTCTAGTCTGGACTGGCTGGGGATGGACAGGGCAGGGCAGAGTGGACCAAGCAGAAGTCTGAATAAACTGAATCTGTGCATGACTGAACTTAAAAGCCAGAGCGTGAGGTGAGGGTGAGAGTAGCATTACAGTGGACAAGAATTGCTTCTTTGCTCCTCCCCTGTATGTCTGTCTGTGGGCTGATTTTGATACCTTAAAATATATATATATATTTTTATAAATGCTCTTCCATACAAAAGTGCTGTTTAGCACTGCCCTTCTTCACATTCTTTCATCCACACACAGTCTCTCTTTGCTGCCAGTCAGAAGATCAAGAGTTGTCTCCTCTTGGCCACTCATATATTGAGGAAAAAAAAATGTATTATTTCTATTATGCTGTGGAACATTTTTAGCAAACGGCTCCTCCTCAGACTTTTAATAAATAACAGAGAGTTGTCATCTTGAATTACCCATAATGCATACAAGCCTTGCATACAAACTTTTGCTGAATTTTGACCAGTGTCTTGCAGCGGTTGTATCACTTTTGCTTGTTATACATATTTAGCAAATAAGACAACTATGTAAGTGAAGACCTTTATGAAGAGATTACTTACTTATTGGTATTAAAAGTGTAGTATGTTCTCTGGAGAGCGTAGTTGATTGTTGAGTCTTATCCCCGGGTCGTCAAATACACATGATTTGGGTCGGTACTTGGACTGAACCACCAACCCAAAGCGTTGCCCACACACACTGTTATAAAAAAATATATTTATTTCAGAAGCACATTCTGACTCCTCTGTTCTTCAGTTTAGTGAAACTGCACATTTATGTGTAAACATGTATAAAGTCCTGTTAGCAAGGTTAGAGTAGGCACTATTTTGGTCACATTTCCCATTGCACTAAATGCGGCCTAATTTTTGATGCCTCATCAAGGAGATAACGACACAATACAAGCCAAAAACTCAATAGTCAAAACAGAGTTTCTGAAAATCTTAACCGTAGGCAAAGTGGTTCATTTTAGGGACCAAAAAAATGCAGTTTGTATGTGGACAAAAAGGCCAGAACACGTTAAAAAAAGCTATGATTACAAAAATACCCATGTCCATGTGGACTAAGCCTGAGTCATCTATCAACTACCTTTCTCCGGAGTTGCACTCAGCGCTTTTAAGATGCCGATTCTCTGTTATTTTCCAAGAAGCCTGAGGAATAGCCCTTTGCTCGAGATGTTACACAGCATTAAAATCCTCCTTATGGGAGCTATTTGATGTGTGGATCAATTTGTTTCAACCCTGCCAGATATTTCTTTGATCCAGCACCCACTCCACTGGGCACTTGGATGTGGATGTCTTTTTTATCACTCCTCATATATTGAGCTGACATATTCTCGAAAATGTTTCATCAAATGAGCCTCAAATACATATCAAAGTTACGTACACAAATGCGCAAAAAATGTTTCTTTCATTATGAATATATTTGTATATTAAGGAATTTTACTCAAACATAATGTACACAAAATCTTTTAGTTTGAACTTTGGTGCAGCGATGGAAAAGAAAGTTTAGTCATATCTAAAGACATTGCTTCCCTTTTTTCAATCACATTCACCATATGAGATGGATTCTAGCTGTCTGGATGGAGACAGTGTTTTTATTTTTGCTTTATATTTCACTGCTTAATATTGGTCCATATTTCTGATATTTTATTGCCTCCCTATTCAATTTTTTGTACATTTCCTTCTCTCCTCCTCTGTCCCAGGGTGAGTGTAGAGAGAGGGATGATGGATGGGAAGAACAACAGAATTACTCTGTTTGGTCCCATCTGACTTTATTCCTATAGCGTTTAAAGAGTGGGGAATATGGGCACACACTTGAACACACACATTGCAGCATTATGAATGCTCCAATGTGCGTTGTTGAAGGACAATATAAATTGCTTCTCCTGCATTCACTTTTAACAGCTGTGTTCTGCTTATTAAGTACAGAAATCCCACAGCGTCACATTTCCTAAATATCATCTCAGAGTGAGTTTCCACCAGTGTTTAGGTCCAGCTGATCTTGCCAAATGCACACAGAATAATACAACAGTGTGTGGAGGCATGACTGAGATGGCAGCGGTGTATCATTTTCTGAGAGCTCTGACTCACAGGACTGAAACGCTGCATTTACAGTTTGTTGGTTTCAGTGCAAGTCCACATCAGTGCAAATGTTTGTTAGTACAGTACTGCCATCCAAGAATGGAGCCCTCACACCAGACCTCCAAAAGCATGAAGCCCCTCAATGTGGCCTTCCACTTCTCACCCCACATGCTGTCGTAATGGCACAGAGGAACACATGGCTAATTGTCTCACTGACAACTCATTTTAGTCCATTTGCCAGCCTATAGAGCTCCATTGTGAACCCGGAAATGTTGAGTACCCCAAAGTTTTACGTTATTTAAGTGTAGTATGGGACCCCAACATTAGGAAACTGCCGGATGCTAACTTGCATATGTGGGACAACTTGCATAATATACCTAATTTGCACAAATCCATTACCAATACTTACACATTACAGAATTACATTTTACAGACAGGTAACCTACTCTGTATATTTAATGTATTTGAAATAGCTGAAATAACTTAAAATTAGTTATAAATAGTACTATAATTATAAACACATGAATAGAACAATGATTGAAGTTAACATTTGAATTCACAGACCATCACACTGAGTTGATACACAGCTGGTAAATGTTGGTAAGAAAGGCAGGAAGCATGGCAATGAAAGTATAATAAAGTCGTGTTTAACAAGTGGTACACACAAGTCCTAGAAACAGTTTTTGTTTGGGTTTTTTCTTTAAACGAAATTACATCCAAAAATATCAGAGCAGAGAATTATATGTACGCTAGTTACACATGTTATAACAACTTATCAGAAATTGAAGATCTGTGTTGAGGCCAAAGTTCGACATGCTTACAAGATTCAAACAGTGGGGGGCAGTGCTGTAGCATAATTCATCCTAGATAAATTTCTACCATCATTTGATAAAATCATGGATGTAGCCACTCTGACAAAATCATTTGGTTTGTGGACTCTCCTTTCGAAGTTCGAATTTGGCATTTTCACTGATGCCATCTTGGTTTTTTGGAACCAGAAGTGACTGTATTTGGCGTCACCCCCGAAAACACTGTCCGAGCGGCGCTATTTGAATAGTTTGGAGTGAGAACAGGTAGGCCTGTCATTCAAAGTTGCCACACCCTTAATCATATGTCATTTTAAGTTTTAGGAAATGTAAAGCATTAAGTTATATGGTGATGGTTCAGGCAGTAGTTGCTCCCTTCTGGAGGCTGTTTGGAGCCCATCGATGATCCCAACATCACATTGCCTGGTCAAGAGCAGTTCACAGACTTTCCAAAGTCCAAAATTCTCAGTTCTCTCGCTGCCGTTTGGAGCTGGGGATGTGCAAAATAGGAGGCAAGTGTGATGTTTGTCAGCACGTCACCTTTTCATTATGAATGAGAACGTGATGATGTTAACTCGACAGCTCAAAGATGCATGCTAGCTTGAGGCCACAGCAGTTGTTCTAATCTAGAGCGATGAATGGCAGCCAAAAGCAGTGACGAAAAAAGTACCAATACCACCCTGTGAAAATACTCTTACAAGTAAAAGTCCTGCACTGAAAACGTATTTAAATAAAAAATAATTATCATCAGGAAAATGTATTTAAAGTACTAAAAGTAAAAGAAAAGCATATCAAGAACTTAAAATTATTCGAAAAAAATAGAAAAAAAAAACACCCAAATAACTCAAAACTATTGAAAAAGAAGAAAATAACCAAGAAAATCAAAATTTTCAAATAATGCCAACTATTTTGATAAACATTTAAGTCTTTTTTATATTTATATTATAATATATATACTATATATAGTTTCAGGGTGTTGCGTTTTGGGTGTTCATATACGTATATGTGTGTGTGTGCGTGTGTGTGAATATGTGTATATCTATATGTATATGTGTGTATATACACAGACACACACACACAGACACAGACACACACACACACACACACATATGAACACCCAAAACGTTAAAAAAGAAACACCCCAAAACTCAAAATTCTTTTAATTAAAAATAAATTTAAAAAAAAAAAACCCTGAAACCATATATAGTATATATATTATAATATTAAATACAAAAAAGACTTATATGTTGGCAATTATTTTTCTTTGAATTTACTGTTTAATCAACTAATTGAGCTGGACTTGTAAAAAATGCTACATAAAAAATTAAGATTAATTTTTGGTAATTTTATACTCTCTTCTAATGTTTTTCTCTGCGGAAAATCTTGATTTGTAAAGCAACTAAAGCTGTCAAATAAATGCAGTAGTGTAAAAAGTATAGTGTTTCCCTCTAAACTTTAGTGAAGTAAAATATAAAGTAGCATGATAAGAAAATACTAAAGTATAAGTCCCTCAAATTCATAGTTAAGGACAGTACTTGAGAAACTGCACTTAGCTCCATTCCACCACTGACCATAAGTAAACACACATCAGCTCCTGTGGTTTAAATCAGAATCAGTACACTTCATCTCAGACCAAACCATCATGTAGTTTGACTCTTCTCTTATTATTCAGTAACTACAATAGCATGGCGCACTCCAAAACCCTGTTAGATTAACCTTCTCCAACACTTGTGTTTTCTCTCTCATTAACCGAGATCGGACTCGTCGTGTTTGTCTCTTGTCTATTGATCCAAGGAAGTTATTAAAACGCAACAAGCTCGGTCTAATAATGCACAATCTTCCTGAAAGCATCTTACAGGAAGAATTTCACTGTAAAATCATTACTATCACTTCCCTTGCCCTCATAGGGTCACAGTTAGCACTCTGTCTCCCTCTCAAGATTGAGAACTCCGAGCAGTAGGGGAAAAAAAGCCTGGTGTTAATGGGTTCAGGCTACTCAGAGAAAACAGAGCTCTCTAATCCTCCATGGATACAGCCATGTCAATAAAACCCTCTGCCATTTAATGCCTCTCTTTGTAACAGTGAAATACTGCTGAGATACGCAGCCAAACGAGAGACTTTAAAAGGCCATTTTATTTTCAGTTGAAACAGCATTTCTATCTTTTTTTTTTTTTTTACAAGTCAACAGAATTGAAATTGGCATCGAATAAACAAACACAGACGCGCTGTGTATGGATCTCTTTGTTTCTGGTCGAACGAAATATTACCATGCAATTTTCCCTCGTCTCTCTCCCACAGATGCATTAACTCTGAAAGCCCAGTGTTGTAAACTGTTCCAGAGATGGTAGCATAGCATTGACCTTTGGCATCGCACAAACCCACTGACAGAGTGATTGTGCTGACGCCATTTCTTCCATTTAGCGTTTTGCCACCATACTCAACATGCAGAGGCCGTTATAAAGTTCTGATTATGGTTATTTCAACTGATTTATGTTACATTTGTTCTTGGATTTGCACAGAAAGTTGTTTATTCATTTGTTCTTTCCACAACAGTATGTCATTTTGGGCATGTCTGTCTGACTCCAGAAGGGTACTGAAGAGAAAGCGTTCACAACGAGACAGCAGTTTAAATGTAACTCTTTTTTTCATATCATTGGTAAGCGTTCCTCAGAATACTGTACGGCTCACCTCGTGTTCTCCAGTCATGATCTACACCTCTCAGGCATCTCTGGAGCAGACAGACCTTTAATCTTTATGGGAATATTTTGGTGGCTCTGAGCCAAGGCCACCAAACATAATCAATGTTAATGATATACAGTAAAATATGAGCTCCCTCGGTTGCTTTTGAATGCTGTGAGGCTCGGCGGATTGTTCATTTTGAAACAAGTGTTTCTCATTATGTCGAGTATTGTGCTTGGCAAGCAGGCCACGCGGACCCTGCCAATGCAAAATCTGCTTTCCAATGCCTGCTTAGAATACCATATATAGTTTCACCTGTTATCCTGCTCCATTCTCAGAGATAATCCACACAGTCAGCATGTTCTCATGTCTTTGTTAAGTTTTTGGAAGTATTTTATGGCTTATGTCATGTGAAAACAGTGTTTCACGCATGTATAGTTAATTTAATTTCAATGCCGAGGTCAAAGTTTTCTTTTTGTTATTTATTCTTTTTTTTTTAAGTTCAGATTCAGAGCTTAATTCTCTGAGTTCTTTGGTTTATCCAGAGTGACCACTTGAATTTGTTGGTAGTACTGTAGGTACTATTTGAACTTTGCACTTTGAAGAAAGTGAAACCATGCAACAGGTAAAAATGCTGAGCAGACCTTAATTAACAATAATGAGCACAATTATCATAAAATTAGTGTAGCAATCATATTTTATGATTTTAAAAAGAAATTCTGCATAAATGATCTATTTTGGATTTAAAATGTATTTAGTGCCATTATTAAGTGCTCTGCTCCCAATGAAGCTTCTTTTCTGGCAGCCATCTTGAAAATAGCATGTTGGTTTGTAGCAGAGACGTGGAATTTGTGACACACCGATGAGAGTATCCCGGCTTTGACCCATCTCTGTAAATTTAATGTCTCTGAAGATATGTGGACATTTGAAGAACTATACCACCAGCTCAGATGTTGCACACCACACACACACAAACACACACAACGCACCACCCTCCTTTAAGTGGATTTGTTTTTTAAATCTTCACATTGTCACAGAAGATTCCCCTTAGGAAAACATTTCTGCAACTAACAAAAGTCAGATTGTATTGCTGTGTTGAGTCAGGTCATAGAGGACAAACTGTTTGCTTGCGCACTAACAGTACGACTCAGCTGATTTTGATCAATTCAGCTCCTGACATGAGTTTTTTTTTTTTTTTTTTTCCGTCTTGATCTTGAGTTTCTAAATTTGAGCAAAGTTTTCATTGATATGATCCGACTATTGGAGATTGTACTATAATAAAAGTATAAAGAATATAAATATTATGGAACACTATGAAATTGAATCTAAAAAGATAAAAGATCACAAAAGAAATTAAAGGGGACCTGTTATGCTTTACTGTATATTGTGTCTTATACATATTGTTACAATGATGCATGTTCATATGAGACGTAGCTAAAGTTTCAAAAAATGAGTTAAATTTATGCAAAAGTATTCCCTGTGAGCAAAAAACTCAGGCTTCAGACTGTTCTCAACACTGACGCCAATGTTTTATTCCACTCTGGCTAAAGTATGAAGTCATTATGTGCAGGATGTCTTTTTTTTTTTTTCTTTTTTTTGACATCATCTGCTCCAGGCACGCTACTGCAGGTGTTAAGTGGCCTACACTACCACATGTAGCTACATGCTAAGGGGAATGTAATTTTTTTGTTGTTGATGTAGTTTATTTTTCCCCCATTTTACATAATATTCCTGCTGGAAAATGTCCTGTTGTGTTTAGGTTTATTGGTGGTTGGTGATTTTTCACCATAAAAAGTGTTGCTATTCTCTGTTATCTTCATTCCCCTGGCTCTAATATGGATGCAGAGCAGATTGGGCTTTTTCAGAAGGGGGGGCTTAAAAAGACAGGTGCTAAAACAGAATGTCTCAGGCGGAGGGTGATTCCATGTGATCCAGCACAGACACTATAAGAAAAATAGTTTTTTTTGGCCGTTAAAGTATGTACTAGTAGAAACATTAAATACAAGTAAAACACATTCTTAGTATTAATACAGGAAGGAATTTACCAGAGAGATCTAGCAAAGAGTGTGAAAATCTTTTACAAAAACAATGATGAACAATATGTGTTGGTAACCTTTTTCACACAAGAACAAATAAAAAGTATCCTTAAATTATGAGAACAATGACTAAGTGTGCAAAAATTGTGGCCCACAAATGAAAACTAACTCAATAATCTAAAAGCAAACATATTAATACAAAACTAACCAAAACAGATGATTAGCATTTGACTTAAACTAATATGCATTTTTGCCAAAAGACTTTAATAAAAGCAGGTGCCAAAATTAATCAACAAGCAAAGGCCGGTGCAGTGTGAGAGCTTGCATGCATGTTGCAGAGAGCCAAATCTGCTGATGTTATGATTGGCTTCAGTTCATTGATCTGTGATTGAGGAGACTAGCCCCTTGTGCAAAAACAAAGTCAGCAACAAATGAATCATTCATTTTACCATGTTTGTGTGCATGTTGCATATTCAGCAATGGTGTATCAGATTGGCAACACTGGATTCAAACAAGTTCACCACTTACAATAGCTCAGATTTCATGTTTTTCCTCCTCCAGTACATGGCAATGCAGACTCTTTCTAGGAAATGAGAAGCCAAACACCATGTGGTTTCACCAAAAATGAGTTGTCAGCAGTGACTGATTACTGCAGATGTCGGACGCTTTTCAAACCACAGTGAGTGCTATTTTGGTATTGAAGCTCTGAGCACGAAAATGTTTTCATGCTATTATAACAGGTCATGTAGAAATCTATATTGATAGTCAGTGTGTGAGATTTTAAAGTTTTGACACCTAGAAACAAATCATATTTCATTTAGATCATCAATACTACTGTTATGTCCTTGGTGTCAAAGTCAAACTATAAAGCAAAAATCTATAAAAAAGAGCTCAGTGTCCTGGATATCTCATAGGAAGTTGGACCTTATTGCTTATGCGTCCTCTGTCTGCCGACAATCAAAGAAAATACCTGGGAAAATCATTTCTGCTTTGCTTTATGTCCCCGCACTTCCACTAAGCCTGTGCCAAACCTAGGGACCCGTTAGACAGTTATACTTGATATCTCCGTAACCATTAAGTCTCTCTTCCTGTTTGATTCATTTTAAAATTATTTTTCGGTCCTTTCCCAGTTGGAGGCCGGGTATGTAAAAGCTACATTATCTTGACTGGAGAACGTGGACCCATAAATTTGACCTAAATATGTGTGAAATTCAGAACGCTGTGCAGACTTTATAAGGGGCTGTTAGTAGTAACAGAGAGTGTAAATCTCTTCATGTGTCCTCCAACTCACTGGACACGTCAGTAGCTTTTCTGACCTGATTGCAAAGTGCTTGCAAGAGCAGTGACCATGCCTGTAGGTACCTTGGCTAATCCAAGTAAACCCCTATTAATTTGATATTTTGGGAGTTGTCTTGTTTGCTGAGCAGGAATGTGATTCCTATATAAATGAAAGAATGTTGTATCTTAAAGGCAGGTGGATACATGCCTTTAAGATACAACATACATCCAGGATACATGCAGTTCTCTGGTCTTATGTGTTCTTAAGTTAACAGTTCACTTTTGTCAGTTTTTACTGTCTGTGATTATTTTTCACGGCTATTCTTCTTTTTAGCAGATGACTGGTGTTGTATATTGTTTCTGATTGCTGAGAAGTTTGGGCCTTATTGCTTTAGGGGGTCACGGGTGAGGAAGTGTTTTAGAAACGTGAGTTGAGTTCAGTGTTTACACTAGGATATCCGTTTGTATGGCCTCAGCTGCATCCGGCCCCCTCACAGGGTTTGTTCGCTGTGACAGTTACAGCAGGTGGAGCGACCTTCACTGACCTCGAGGACCAGACAGACAATCCATGAAAGCATCAGTGACATTAATCTGTGTCAAGTTGATGCATGGATGTAAGAATACACACACAGACACACACTAGCCTCCTTAGTTGCATGAGGGGACTATGAGACAATGGACCCCTGGGCACAGATATGTAAAGGGCCCCCTACCTCTTCTACAGGAGCAAGAAACACAGACTTTGTGGTGGTTTTGCCTCTTTTTTTCTTTACTTTTTTTAGCGTGTCTTTGTCATCACTGTGCATTCTTAAAAGGTTTTGTGACTCTGTGATATATTTTTTGTCTCGTTGAGAATATTTTGTGCCTTTTTGACTGTTTTTTTCGTCACTTTTTTGGCCGTTTTTTTGTTTCTGTAGTTATTTCTATGTCTCTTTGAGGTAATTTTGATCTTTTTGGTTGTTATGTGTCTCTTCATAGTTATTTCCATCTCTTCGTGGCAATTTTTGTCTCTTTCAGGTCATTTTGTGTCTTTTTTTATCATTTTGTATCTCTTTTGGGCTATTTTGTGTCTATTTGTGGTAATTTTGTGTCTCTTTATGGCTATTCTTTGTCTCTTTGAGGAAATCTTTTGTCTTTTTTGATCATTGTGTGTCTCTTTGTAGTTAATTTGTGTCTCTTGGGGGTCATTTTTGTCTCTTTGGGGTAATTTTTGTCTGTCTTCTGGCATGTTGCATCTTTTGTAGTTATTTTGTGTCTACTAGTGATATTTTTGTGTCTTTTGAGGCTATTGTGTATTTTTATGATTGTTTTGTCAGTCCTTTGTAGTTATTTTGTTTTACTTTGTAGTAATTTTGTGTCTTTTTTTTGTTGCTTTGTGTCTCCTTGTAGTAATTTGTGCCTCTTTGACATAATTTTGTCTCTTTTTGTGGTCAGTTTGTGTCTCTTTTTAGTTCCCTTACATTTCTTTGTGGTTATTTTGAGTCTCTTCCTGGTTGGTACATGTCTCTTTCAGGGACATTTTGCAGGTGATGGCCAGCAGGAGTCCTGACACTTTGGGCCTCTGGGCCTGTGTCCAGTGAGTCTGTTCTGTATGCTTAGTTGTCATCTCTCTTCTTTTTCAATATGGTATTTTTTATTACCTCACTTTTACCACTTTAAACTGCAGTTACTCAGATTACAGGTGTTTCAGTTGTCCAGAAAATGAGCAGTATCTCCTATGACACCAACTGTCAAGTTTGGAAACTTTCCATGCAGACACAGAAGAGCTGGAAAACTTAGAAAAATTATTTCTTCCATCACCTCAGATCGCTGCTGAGATCACTGTGGTTAATTTACATGGTAGTGGCATGCCTATCATACACAGAAAATTCATTAACACAATAAAAAGCTGATAGTCTGTTTGCCTTGGCCACATCTGGCCAATTGAGCACAGATTTATAAAGCAGCAGGTCCGCTCCAAAAGGCGTTGGGTATCATCTCTCCTGCACGGCAGTGTTTATGTAGGCCGAGTTTAAATATTTGAGGAGCACATGTGGGGATGAATGGTGGCACTGGATTTCATCATAAAGCTGTGAAGGGCAAGCCGGCGGGGGGTCATTTTAACAGTAGTGTCAACATCATGAGATCCCACCTCTTGTCGACTCAGCAAACAGTATATCGCAGACATTGTGAAAGGCGGTGACGGCTGCTTTCTGGAAAGGCCCGGTGGTTTTCTCAGAACACCTTTGATGGTGCCAACAGGCTCTGGACATCTTCCCTCATTGAGTCAGAGTTGCCAAAGTAACCATGAGAGGAAAAATAACAGTGAGATATAGGAGAGAAGGATTGAAGACTGATGCAACAATGCTCAGTTGACAATGGTGACAGAAGTGCTGTTGACACTGTACAAAGAGCAAAACAGCTGCTGCTCCATTCACTGAGGTACTTCATCTTGCCTCGTCGTTCCTGTGTCATTACGTAATGTAACATTGCGTAATGTCGCAGGAAGAAATGAAGCCCATTATCTTCTACATCTTTTCCTTCTGTCTTGACCAGTTAGAGGACGAGTATTGTGCTGGTTTTGCAGATGTGACGGAGAATATTAGATGCTGCATTCCTAAAACATTGTTCCTCTTTCCTCATTGTTCCTCTGGTTTATGTCACAATTTCCCCTCTGCCCGAACAGTATCCCATCCCTCCCTAAATCCACCACTCTACCCATGCAGCTCACAGCTCCTGACTGCAACAAGTGTCTGGAAGTTTCCATGCTCCCACTCACTCAGTCGCTGGTGCAAGAGCCACATCAAGCGGGCTTAGCTGTCAGCTCCTGCTGCGTGGGTTTCTGTTTACCCAGCCTGCCTGTCTGTGGACATCTAACACAGCTTACATATCATCACTCCACGGTCCACCTGCCTCTCTCACTTAAAACACAGTTTCAATCCAGGAAGAAATCCCTCCTCTTAAAGAATTATTGTTGAAAATCATCACTTGTCCAAATAATTTCTGCTTCTGTCCCTCTCACTTTTCACTGTGCATATTTCCATCCATCACTCCCAGCTTCCCATGCCACACTCCACCACAAGCCACCATCTTTCTCTCTCTCCACTTTCTGTTTGTCTGTCTGTGGGCATGCATGTCTGCTGGGCGTTTCCATGCAACTCTCCCTTTCCTAAAACACCTGCAGTACCCCACCCATCCCCTATGACGTAGACACTCCCTACAGGGGAATGTCAAAGAGAAGGACGGTGTTGAGAGACAAGGGAGAAAGAAATAGAGGACGTCTGTGACGCCTTGAGTCTCATTCATTTTTGTTTATTTGAATGGCAGTGAAGAAACTGCATACAACTCTCTGTTAGTGGTCTGACCTGACGCCAGTTACCATCTCTAATGTACACCAGGGGGGTTTAAAGACGCTCTAAATGGGAATACAAATAATCCACCAGTTGGACTATACGCATTACAGTACAACAGAAGCTTTGCTGCAGAGGTGACTCAAGTCTAATGCCACATCATCACAGATGTCAGCCACTGTTTGGTTTCTCATCATTCACGCTGTAGAATTCACTGTAGAACCTTTGACATGGCTTAGACCTGGGCAAACCTTAAGCAGATACAGATGGGATGTTAAAGCTGCCATGCATGTACCTGGAAGCTGCCAAATTCATCTCTGCATCCTAACCTCAGTCTGTTCTTTACTCACAATCATAAGGTGGCTATAAGATGATTAAAGGCATCCTTTTTCTTCAGAGTGCCTGCTGGAGATGAGGAGACTTTCTGACTTTCTGGTGACTTTCTGAGAGGGACAGTCAGTTCAGCATGCCCACTTTCATCCCATTCTCATCCCAACTCGTCAAATACCACAGGATCTACACAACAAATACGGTGCGCTAGGTACCCTACTGTGTCAGTTTTGGACATTCAGGGATTACATGTCAGTTGACGCTTGCTATATGCATGATGTCTTTTCAAAAGGCACGTCTGTTTTCACAGGAAATGTACAGTTTCTGCTTGTAACATGTATAAAGACCTTAGGTTTAAGTAACAAAAGCGCACAGTTAGATTTAGAAAAGTCATCATGAAAATAAATAGCCTGCAGTTGTTACTAAGGTCATGTAACATCACGTGACATACGTCATGTGACATCATTGCATAGGATGCTACACATACTAGCACATTACATTGTTATCAAAATCACTCTATTGACATTGAGAAGCAAACATTGGGCTTCTGGGTAAATGTTTGGCATTTGTTTGGCCATTAACCACTCCTCCCACCCTCTCTATACAGAATTCTTTAAACGACAGTATCTGCTACTACTGCGCGATGCACATTATTCCACCGCAAAAAGCTGCCTTCGAGCATCTGCGTCTGATGCAAACATCCACTGAAAAAGCAGCTATATTTGACAAGTTTGGTTGTTGCTTGGTATGTCAACAATGTGCATATCATGTACATGCATGGTGCATATCATAACGTAATGAAAGGTGCCTTTGTGCATCTGTGCTTGACGCTGAGTTCACTGACAAAGCAGCGTTATTAGATGGGTTAGTAGTGATAACATACTGTCACTTAACAGTGATTAGTCGTGTACAGAGGAGAAAAAATACTTGGAGCAAAACAAAGTAAATGCCTTTGAGGAGAAAGTGTACATAGTTTTCTACATTTATACATTTCATCTAATGTGGCTGTTGAGTACAGGTATAAGCACTTTGTCCAAACCATCATTTGAAGCATATTGAACCCTTAAACCTCTTTAATCCAGCCTTAGCTTTTTTCCATTAAAAAAACTTCAGAAGACTCTGCTCTCCTACTACTTTGATTTTTTTTTTAAAGTTTCAAACTGTTGTGACAACTTCTCACCAGCACAGATCCAAGCCTAAATCACTGTTAATAACATTTAGCAGCTCACTAATACAGCTTGAAAAGCTTAAAATGTGAGTGCTTTCCTGTGGTTGCCTTCATTTCGTTGCTGTAGATCTGGCTGGCCACATTTTTCAGTATCATCACCTAAAGTAGAAGCAAAGCTATTAAAATCAAAGTCATTTTACAACTCTGGCCTCAAAAATACTTGACAGAGGTATTTTCCAAGTCCCTACTAATCTTCATTCTGCACATTGCAATTTGTAGATGTCACAATAAACCTTCCTTTAGCAGGTAAATTAATGTGATTGACAGCTTGGGTTCAAAAAGGAATCTGACATGTTTCTCCAAGGTGTCTCAAGGTCTGTGATCCACATATTAGTAAAAGCCAAATAAATATTGAAAACATGTCCTTTAAATGTCTCTGCTAATTTATCAAACCTGTCAGCAGCTGCTATAAACACCCGACCCACTGTTTAGAGCAACTCAAATATTTAGTTGTATGTGTCTGGCCAACGTGTTCAGGACTGTTAAATGATACAGTAATAAGCTGACAGCTTCTTCTAATATCACATGACATTAACATTGCAACAAAAGACAAAAAAAAGAAAAATCACCATTGTTTTTGCAGCCTGAGTGCAGAGAGCTTTGTCCAATTATTGTGACCCACCTGTTGGATTTTAAACAACAGAATAGCGAGATGTCAGAAACTATCATTTACACAGAACCTGACCATGTCCAGCCCCAACAAGAGGTTTATATTGTCAGCTGGACGAAATGTTGCTGGCGGCAACTGCGGTTCTAATATGTAGCAGTCCACACAAAAATACAGTTCTCCAAATGATGACGCTGCTTAAATGGCATGCATATCACCCCACATGATGTTAAGATTAAAGGCATTCTAAAAAAATAAAAAATAAAAATACAGGTACTTTAAACCACACACAGGGAGTTTGCCCCCCTCCCTATGAATTATGGGAGTGATGGTGTTCTCCCTATAGTACAGAGGTGAGAGTTGTTGAGGAAATACTGCCCCCTTGTGGGAAAAGGTTTATTTTTTCGGTGTCATCAGATAGAAAATGCAATGTCAAGTTTTTTGAATGGTAACACCATCTAAATCAAAAATCCAATGTGTTATTACCAAGGCTATAGACAGTTTAATCAATATTTGTGAACATGTGTTACTTTCTCAGAAACCAGAAACCAGAGAGGGAAGTCTCAAACTTATGTATAAAGTCTAGAGCTGCTCCATTGACAATGAATGGGAGACTGATTTTGTAGATGTTTATTTTCATTTTAATACTAAAAATGAGCTTAATTATAATGTATTGTTCTTAGTTCTGAAACTGAAAATGCACCCATATACTCAGAACATTCTCCTTGACTACAATTACATGCAAAAAGTTTTTTGCCCTTATTACAAAAGTGACAATATTTCTGCGAAGCTTTTTACATGGCTCAGGAAAATGAATATTCCACTAAAATTTCCATTTATATGCAGCTGTGCATACCCTGATTAATGTGCCCTAACAAGCCATTTATCATGTCAAAACAGGGGAAGGTGGAATGGCTGTCCCTTGTGCCAGGATTTTTATAAAGTTTCCTACCAGTGGCGGACTTGTTTGACCCTTCAAACACAGCCTCCCTCTTTCATTCCTTAAACCGCTTTGAAAAGGTCAGTGTTGCAATATTTGTGCATATCCAAAAACCTGTTCTTGTCTTTCATAATGTTTAAAAGTATGTGTGTTTCTTCTTGTGACTAATAATGTGGACTTTTCTTTTGGGCATGCATCTCTGACCCAGTTTTGCAAACTGTTGTCGGTTTGTGTGTGTACCACATACAGAGCTGGCCTGTTTACAGTGTTGCAAACTACAGTAAAAGCCCAGATTAAGATACATATTCCAAATGCTTTTTTTTTTTACATGTCCAAAGAATGCTATTAAAACCTGAATAATGACATACAGTATGTTACACGTCTTAGTCGGAAAAAGGCCTAATTTGAAATATTCAAACAGAATACGCTGTTTACATGACGTATCAAATCCAAAAATTGTCATATTCAGAATAATGGTGGAATATTAGTGTGCTTGTAAACATATCCTGTGTTATCCATAATATCTTGCCCAATTCATTGTCTATGAAGTATCTCCAGACAGTATGCTTGTTGACATCACAAATTTGAGTTTTAGCCTTTAAGTGCTAAAAAAACTTTCTTAGATTAGAGGAATAACATGTATGATTTTGAAAATACGTGCAGTTCCCCTTTAATGGCAGTAGCAGAATTGTTTTTAAGGATAAACTCTATAATGTCAATGATAACTATTAAGGTCAAAATTGTGTAACATGCAGCTATTATGTCTTAAAATCAGCTTAAATATGTCTTTTAATAGGGTTTGGTTCATATATTACCATACTTTGTAACTCACAGTTGTCTGTTTATAGAGTTTTTGTAGTTTAATTACACCATGAATCCCTCTAACAGACCTCAGTGAATGATCTGCTGAGATATAAGACATTAAATGCTACTTTATTAAATTTGGCAGTAGTCTAATTTTATCCATAATGAGGCACAGTAGCACCTAAAATATAGATCATAAACTCTGTCTCTGCATCAGAATTTATACATTTCCATTTTATTTATGACTTTGAGCCTTATCCCTTAAAATGACACTGGTGTGATATAACCTCGCAGCAAAAATGATGTCATTTTGGTTGCCATTTGCAGGTGTATGATTTTCCAGAGCTAACACACTGGTATGAGGTTATGGTTCTTTGACAGCTTGGCTCACATGTGGCTTTAACACGTGTTAGGCATTTCTTTGACAGCTACACTACCCAGCTCTCTGGACACTGAAAACAAAGGCCGGGCTTTGTTGAAAGGTCTCGCATGCATCTGTGTTATGTGAGGCTGAGCTCACGTGAGGAGGAGTTTAAATCAAAGCTGAGCATATGTTAAATGTCAGTGTTGGCCTGGAGGTCCTGACTGAGCAAACAAATTACTGAAGATGTTGACTTACATCCAGACCCTGGGGAACGTGATTAGTTTTTAGATGTTTCCCTGAAATGCTTAAGACCTTCACGATATATGATAGTTTGTTAAATGATGCTGAGCTGTGAATTCTTAATGCCATTCTCAATTATACCTGATTGACAGGAAACACTGCAGATTGTTTGGAAGCAGTTTAATGTCACACAGATGTTGAATATGATGGTCTGAAGAAGATGTAAATGATGTTGGAAAGCATCCATTCATATATTGTTACATAGAGAATAATTCATACAATTATCCATCAGTCATACAGTAAAACATGAGTGCACGTGTGATAACTGGGAGTTCCTATAGAGCCTTTGTCAGATGTTGACACCAGTTTTGCTGGCCGATCAGTTTGTTAAATGCTGACAGACTCGGTCACAGAAAGCAGACTGCAGGCTTTTATTGTACTTGTTTAAAAATTCTAACATGCAAATATGGATGACAATAAAAAAATAAATGTCAAAGCACATATTAGGCAAAACATTAGGCTCTTAATGGTGAGCTAGGTTAAACCATGCTGGTATTTTTGCACATTTTAGCCCATATATTATAAATCACATAAGGCTTATATTAGTAGTGATAACCAACAGTACAGTAAGAAGATCTACATGCACCGTATAATGTGTGTTATGCTTCAATTGCATGACATACAGGCAAAAGCCTTAGGACATGTATTTTCTTTTTTTCTGAATGTATGTTTATGTGTTTTTTTTAAAATATATATATTTTCTAGCTCTTTTTCTCCATTTTTTAAATTTTTTTATTTCACTCTTTTCTCTTCTTTATTTTTTGCTGCACAACAATTTTCCACACAATAAATAATGTTCTATCTTATTTTATTATATGGATTGCAAAAACAAATTGCCCAGCTAAAAGATAGTCAGGCAACTTTTATTTATTTATTTTTGATATTTGATTTTTTCCATACCTGTTAACATTACATGGATTGTCAGTACAATGCTGTTTTGAAGCTGGAGCGTAAAGGAGCTTTATACAACATTCAGCATGAGCCGGGATTGTCTGCACACGGCTCTCAACATGGAGGTGGCTGAGCTGGTAGCTAGCGGCTAGCAGCAATGCTGACAGAGCTTATAACATTAACATGTTGAGGGGAACCGGGGGGGTGCTGTCCCACCATCATGAGACTGTGTGACAACCCCAGGGCCTCAGCCAGGGCAGTGTGTGTTGCTTGTTGTGCGTTGTGTGTGTTTTTAGTGCTGCTTGTTCCTGTAGCTGGAGGTTGTTAAGGAAATGGAGGCAGCTGGCCACAAGATGCTTAAAATCAAACCTATCCCATATATATATATATATATATATATATAGATATCAAGTTAATTCTTTTGCTTTTGTGTTTAGCCTTGTTTATTTTTGCATCATGCTAGTTTACCTGGTAGCATATTTTCCTGCCAGTATCTGTTAGAAACTTCAAAATTGTTACATAAGTTAAAATTTAACCTTGGTTAAACAAAATTCCTTTGTTTTAGTTTATCCCTCAGGTGTGTTTCCCTTTCTTGTTATGGTCTCAGAGTCGGGCTATTACAGGTGTTATCAGTGGTAAATGCCGTATGCGTGCAGTGCAGAGCTGTGGCGATTAGCTTGCCAGTAGGATACTCACACAGCGACTCATATGCACGAACATGCACACATTGCCGGACAGGCTACCACAATAACAAACAGAAAAGCTCAGATTACAGCATACAGAGAGGTAGAGTGAATCCATTCTCTGCTCAGGATGCCCTTACTCCACTCTACCTCTACAAAGCAAATAGCTGTTTGCCGCTTTATCAGTGTTGTGAATGTTGTATAGAGTACCTTTAATAAATAGATCTACAAAGCCACATAAGATATGATGTATGTGATTTATAAGAAATGGCAAAAACATGTAAAACTACCAGTATGATCCTTTGGTGCATAATGTATCAGTCACATACTGATGATGACTAAAAGTGCATTTTGCGCAACCAGCAGCACAGAAAACAAGACAATTAAGATTTGTTTCAATTATATATCAGTAATGTTTGTTGAATGATCAAATTTTTCTCTGTACTTTAACTCAACACATTTTTTTTTCAGTGTTTATCTACCTCCCAGTCCCCAAATCAGTCCCAAAGCAACTCCAACGCCCGCTGGCTCCCTCAGAAGGAGACAGCCAGCCTCTTCTTCATGTAAAGAAAAGCTAGGTATGTAGCTCCTCCTAGAACGCCTATCAACAGAGTGGTGCCAAGAATAACCGGTGCGTTCTTCCTGGCAACACGAAACGCCACAGGAAGGACAGCAGAGATCAGGATGTTGTTGACATGACCCAGGACTCTCCTAAAAGCTGGGCGTTCCACCACACGGTTGTAGTATGTCTCCAGGTTCACACGGTTACCGTTGCCCCAGAAGCGGCGCGAGAGCCCGAGGAACTTGAGGCGGTGTAAGGTGACTGCCAGAGAGACGTCGGCCATGCTGAAGAAGTCCCCACACAGCCAGGATGGACTGCCTTCCTCTATGAGTGGAAGAAAACGAGACAAGGGGTATGTAAAAAGAAACACGACATTCAAAAAAGCTCAAATTTTGACCATGTTGAAAGAGCCACTGCTGGCACATATGTTAATATTATTACACATATAAAAATGTGAATGTGTCTTTTATTGTGTTTTTAAAGTGGTTGCTAAATAACAAGGTTTTGTAGTTGTGTACCTGGTGTTTCTTCCACTCTCCTCTGTAGCTCTGTCTCGACCTGGTCCATCACGCTCTCCAGTTCATCCAGAAGTTTCTTCAGGTACTTCATATTGTCATGGTCAAACAACTTAGACTGCAGAAACATTTTCATATATAAATGAATTTTTGCACATTTATATTAAAATATTACACATTATGGGCAGAGAATCATTCACAAGAAAGGTTAAACATTTCAGGCTGACTGCTTAACTGCACATGGAAAGGCTCTTATTTTTTATTTTCATGCCTTTCAGGCTATTAAAACCTACATAATACCCCAAAAATGTTCATAATGTACTCAAGTTTAAGAAAGTCTTTGTTGTGGGTATTTACAGGTGTCTGCTGGTCCACTTATTCATAGTATTTAAATGAATGAATTGAATAACATTCATTTAAATGCCTGATTTCAAAATGTGTTTGGAAGAACAAACCGAATTGCCAAGACTTACAAAATGGACAAATTTCTATCACAAATAAGAGATATTTGGGGGAGATAATTTCAGTTTAAGCTTTTGCTAAGGCTGGCCGAGGCATCCCCATTTCTCACTAGTTAACTAGATCTCTCTATTGCTTTAGCTAGCTGTTAACATCTGCTGGCCCAATCTTATTTGTTTTAAACTAAGTATGTCATGTTAGTTGCTGCGTTTTAACTCTGTTGGGCAGAGTGGCTCTTTTAGGGATACAAGTATCAAGATCCAGTGTATATCTTAAAAAAACGCAAGTGTATCTCTGTTCCCAGGGTTCTATGTTTCTTGGCTCAGTATGCTCCGAATATGACTCTTTAGGAACCTTTTTTTCCATCTTGGGCAAACGTTCAGTTTACCTAGGTCAATAAATTGAAATAACCCACCTACAGCTTACAGCCTGCTGATGTAACAGGCTACTCCTTGAAACCTGCACCCTCAATTTTTTAGGCGAGACAGTTTTCTTGACTTTAGACATTGATATCTTCACAGTGGTTTAAAGGATTTGTGGCACTCAAACTGCATTTGAAACATCCATCTCCCTTCATGCTTTTGCAATTTAAACTGCAAAGATAACCCTTACCAGTCTCTGACAGTACTAGTTTATATAACGAGACATGAATAAATACTTGTAAATCTTTTAAATCACAAGGAAGACGGGTGTAAAATGAGTGTTATATTAAGGGAATATAGAGCCAGGGAACATAGGACCTTGAGAACACAAGGATGACCCACAAAAAACAACAACAGTTTTGCTTATTTCACACTCTGCTAACTTAAATAACTTACTTTCAAGCGTCTCTGTTTTGCTATGTAGGCATCTTTCAGCTCTGGGTTCTGCTCTGCCAGTTTCTTCAGCTCAGACTGCGTGCTCCCGATCTGTGCTGTCACACAAAAACACAGCATCATGTTACAAGACAATTAATTACAGCCTGATTTTCATTACTGCAAAACTTTGTTGTGGAAATGAATAATTTCACACAAAAAAGAAAAATTATGGTAATATCCAGTTGGGTGCCAGTGTATGTCTCTGTGTCATATCAACTTTATAGCATTAGTATACCTTATTCTTCATGCAACATCTCCCTCTTATAAACAGATAAGCATTAAGACAAGAATAAATTGCATTTAGCAAAATGAAAATCTATCTAGTATTAGGTGAATTTGGCAAGGTGGACACTGTTATGTGTTTTCATACAGATGTATAAGACCACCCAAGTGCATATCGATGTGTCTTACTTCGTATACACGTGGCAGCATATGCAGGTATGTGGGAGTCCACCGTGATCTCAGGGTGGAGGATGCAGCCATGAGTGTAGGCGTCCATCTGTAGTGAGTCCAGCAGCTCTCTGTAGTGCTGCACTCTGTGATAGTATGTACTGCCCTCTTCAGGGATGAGCCTGGGAGTGCCTTTTGGAGACAAATGAGTCAAGAAAAGAAGAAGCAATGGTTTAAAGTGTCACTTTGTTTTCTTACAACTTTTCTCAAAAGGGAATCAAAGTTGTTTTATACAGCTAATTAAAGCTTGCCTAAGGGAGAATGCATGAGGGTAATAAACAGTTATGTTTGTGAACATTCAGTTTAACAGTTGGTATTTTAAAACACTTTATTTTTCATTATCTTTTATAGGTATATGCTTACCAGATTTTCTCTCCTTTTAAGGCGGCTGGATGAGACTCTTCGAACAAAGCTATCATGGATCAGTGTAAACCAAGAGAAAATGAGAAATTAAAAACAAATGGTGATCCAAAAAAATGAACAAATGCACTACACAAAATGACAAATTAAAACAAACAAAAAATAGATGTAATTTAAAACAAAAAAATCAACAAAATAGGAAATAATGTATGAAAAAAGTAGGAAGCTCAGTTGACTCGAGCTCACCTTGTACCTGTCCAGCTTTGCCATAGTGTATTAAGACAGTTAGTGAAAGTTTGGAGCTGCCATGCAGTTTTTTATTTAGTCTCACCATCATTGAAACTCTGCTCCAGGTAGTCCATGATCTGTATTGGGTCACAGATGACGTTTTCATTGTGGACGAGAACTGGCACCTCACCATTGGGGTTCAGGTGCATGAACCAGGGCTCATTGTGTTCACTAAGCGGCAGGCTCACATCATACTCTTTACACTTCAAACCCTTCTCTGCCATGGCCAGACGCACCTGTAAAACAAGTAGTGCTTAGACTTGTGGAACTACAATAATTACATCCGTTTGTTGTCTCCTGATTAAAGACATCTGGTATCCTTATTTCTACACTTTTCACTAGTGTTAATTAAAGATCACAGCCAACAAGTTCACAACGGAATGACTGCCACCTTAATCTCAACTAGGAATATATTTCCGCAGTTATTATTTACCTCATATTGCAATAAAAAAAATAAATTATGTTGGGTTGCAGTCTAATCATATAGCCAGCTTATTGTAAACTAATTGTCATTTTAACACTAGGGCAGTTATGATATATAATGGGAGTACAAATCCCAGCTAATATTTAATATTTTGATTTTTTTTTAAAAATTAAAAAGCTATGCTATGACAGGCAACTACGCACCACCGTCCAAAATATTCATTAGCAAATTTAATCATAATCATAAATAAATTATTAAGATTATAATCTTAATTCATTAAGAAATAGCCATTAATATAACTACCCATTCTAATATCATGGTGTACTGCAGTTGTGTGTGTAGTTTGTCCAATTCATGTTGCCATACAATAAGGTCATACTAAAGTCACAGTGTGTGTTATTTTCCAGTGCTGCCCTCTTTATACTGGTTCCCTTAAATGGAACTCAATGACCAAAACTTTTTGTTTCAATTTGCTTAAATTTGTAATTTTAGCTGTTACATTTTTTAACACCCCCACTGTTAAATAGGTAATTATGGCCCTGTTTTAATAGAAGTAGCCAAACAACAGCAACAAATACTACAAGTACTTTTTGTAACCAGCATTTGGATGATTACTTAATTAATTCTTCATGTGTGATTTTATCAGGAGAAAAATTAAATCAAGAACCATCATAGTATTCAGTTTAGTTAACAGATGAACAACCAATTAGCACACGTTCACAGGAAAAGAAAATGTCTTTGCAGGTATAATGCAGATAAATGATCGTAAAAGACTTTTCATTTCTTGCAGTTGTGACCAGATATGACGCCACAGCAGAGGATATTTTTGCAATAAAACGAGCTGATTCTTCTTTAAGGAAAAACGGATTTGATGTGCAACCACAAATGGTACTGTCCAAAGGTAAGACGTCTAAATATCTACTGTCTTACAGAAAGCATAATAATACCAGGAGATTTGAGTCGGCATCTGTTCAAACCTGTGAAGATGAGGAGCTGTCCACTGAACCGTGGTGCTGAACGGAGAAGACACTCACCTTCTGAGAGTTAAAAGACTGCGTCCAGTGATAAAGTGTTAATTTTGACTCGCTTTGTTCTGCGACTGTGCCACATTCCTGCTGTTCATCTTGTTCTGGGTCTCTTTCTATAAGAGCTGTTTTCTCATCTTGGGATTCGGGGCTGTTTTCGGACGCCATTTTATCTGTTAGTATGTTAGGGGACACATTAGGTCAGCACACCACATCGCAGTCAGCAAAACACCTCCCCTACTGGCTCGGAGTGGAACAATAATCCGCCTCTTGTTATGACAGAAATTCAAACTGTTAAAAAATATAAATTCATTCTGTAATAAGGCTGTGTATATTTATGGGAAGGATGGGCTGATAGAAATTTTTATTTTATTAAACTTACACATTTTCTTCTTAGTCGTCGTCTTCTTCCTCCTCATCTTCCTCCTTTTGTGATCGGCTATGTATATCAATGGGATAGATAGATTGAAAACTTTATTTACAATTAGCTTCTAAAAGTAGGCTGTTAAAAGCAAACGAAAAAAAACACCTTTCAAAACTCAAAAATATTCAAAATAGATGAGAAAATGACTTACATGTTTAAATAATTGCCTGTTAAATTGATTAATTGACTAACTGTTTAAGCTGTACCTGTATTAACCGTGGGGTAACTTTTTGATAAAGCAAAAAAAAAGTCATATAATGCAAAAAGCCTTTAAATAAATGTAGCAAAGATAAGTAGTAGCTCACAATATTTTTTCTCCGATAGTAGTATCAAGAGTGAAGTTTATTTTAGGCCGTCCAAACTAACTACTTTTTCATATGCTTACATACATTATTGCGGAGCAATATGAGAATTTAAAGTTTAGAGAGTATAAAAACGCGATGTATAGGGGACAACGGGTATTTTAACGATAGGCTAACGTTTCACATGACGTTTTTCACACCACACAGCTCGACACGCACTTTGCTTTTCTCCAGCTCTGTAATGAAATCATTTGGACAGCAGAGGTCCTTGTTATCTACCACTTCAATGGGTCGCTGCTTGTCGCCAAAATGAGTTTTGGTCAGCCCCAATGCTTTGGTGATAATATTAAAGGCCAGCGGTATGACTTGAGGTGGTACTTATTTTTAATTAATTTTGTGTCAGTTTAGAGAGGAAATAACGTACCACATTCATTGACTAAATTTTGCCACCAACTATAATGTGCATTAAAATGTTTAGGCTTTTTTTTCTTATACTCTTATGGGGCCATTTTGAGGTCAGGTGGGCTCTTAAAATTATTTTTAACCACTTGCATACCAAAACTGTGTTTTAGCTCTTATCTATAATCGTCATATTAAGACATTATGAAAATAAATTGAAAAAAAGAATGCATAGAATGCACAATCAGACAATAATGTTATTATAATATTAATGTGCAAATGTTTATGATCTCTAAAATGTAACAAGGCTATTTAGTCAGGGTGTCTAGCCTACTTGCCCTTAAAAACTCTTAAAATTTCTCACATTCAATTTTATAAACATCTGGCCTTAAAGTCATTAAATAGTCTTAAATTTAAACATTTTATCTGAGCTCATTTTGACTATTCAGGTTTTTTTTGTTTTGTTTTGTTTGTTTTTTTGCATTGGTGAATCAAGCTTTTCTGCATGAAAGTCCATAATTCTGATGTTGCAAATCTTTACACCCACCACTGAACTTCATACTGTCTTTTCACTTTATTTGCACTTAACTGTTGGCAAAATGTAAATTAACCCTTTGAAGCCTGAGCATAATGGTTTGATTTCCTTCAAAATCATGGAAGACGGCCCAAACATTTGGGGAAAATGTAAAACAATGAATACAATTTGGTCAAAAATATTTATTGAAAAGGTTTTAAAAAGAATTAAAAAAGTATCTGACACCTGACAGTTTTCAGTATAAATATATTTTTGTCTCACAAAGTAGGCAATAGGGATACTGTTGTATAACTATCAGCAATAAGAGAAAGTATAATCATAAACTCACGAGTAATAATCACACATAAGTACTGTAATATATTATGGCAATTTATAATTTAGGCATTCATTTTGTTACTTTTTCAGGTAGGCCTATAGAGGTGCCTTATTTTTGGGGTGGATTGTGGCGTCCACAGAGAGGGAGAGAGAGAGGAGAGTGGGAGGTCCCTGCGGCGTGACGTTGCGATTGGCCCAGTGTCTTTCCTCAGCAGGGACTCGACGCCTCTCTCTCTCCCTCTGTGATCAGTGGGTGAGAGGGGGGAGACGCGCAACACACAGCGGAGAACCCGGCGTGCGCCTCCGGTAAATGACGCCCACCATTCATACCTTTACACTTCCCGTTACGCATGCCTTTTGTATTGCATGACCGTGTCTACAAGTACCAGTCCACTGTCCTCACCCTGCTATTTTTTTTCCTCCACTAGTCATCATCTTGTTGGCTCATCCTTTCATCACACCACCGGTCCTGGATCCCCCAACCTCGGTCCTGGAGACGCGTGAGTCTGCAGCAGCGCACGATCGGCTTTATTTCCAGCCTATATCTGAATGACGGGCGGAAGGTTTGACTTCGACGACGGTGGCACTTACTGCGGGGGGTGGGAGGATGGCAAAGCCCATGGACACGGCATCTGCACCGGACCCAAGGGCCAGGGCGAGTACGCCGGGTCCTGGTCTCACGGCTTTGAGATAGTAGGGGTGTACACCTGGCCCAGCGGGAATACCTACAAGGGCTACTGGTCCCAGGGGAAACGGCATGGGCTAGGTGTGGAAAATAAAGGCAAGTGGATTTACCGCGGAGAGTGGAGTCACGGTTTTAAGGGTCGGTATGGTATCCGGCAAAGCCACAACACACCTGCGAGGTACGACGGCACCTGGAGCAACGGGCTGCAGGATGGATATGGGATCGAAACCTATGGCGATGGCGGTAAGTAACCCTAATATGGCCCAATGTTTGTGTGTGTGTCGCTTTAACGGCTGCAACTGATGATGTGTAATGTAGCCGTGTGTGCGAGGATGCTCAAACTGAGGGAGGCTAATGGAAATACATCAGTGCATGAATCTCCATCTGATGTGAGTTGGTATTGCGCACTGCGCACCGTGGTCAAGCGCATCATCATTTACCCCCCAAAAGCTATGATTTATCATCCTTGCAATGTGAACTTGGAGGATACAGTTTAAGATTATGTTTCTACTCCAACGCACATCTCATTTGGCAACTACCGGTTGCTCCTCATATGACAGGAGGAGGAGAGTGACACCCGCTGCCAGCTTGGTGGCACCATGCCCCGGCTCGAAGGAGTTTGGAAATCAGAGCAAATCAGTCAGTTTGGAGCCAATTATAGCCAGACTGTCACCTACTCTTCTATCATTTTCACATTAAATTGCAACAAGACACTTCTCCAAGAGTGTCTTTTGCATGGATGCCAGAATAACATGAACTTCATTTTGAAGTGCTACTTCTAATAGCAACTCACCCGTTGAAACCTGGAGTGATATCACTTTTCCTGTGTTGCTTTCAGATGCCTGTCACAAGTATTTAAACTCCCAAACCCTGAGCAAATTGATGTGATTTCTTTCTAAAACAATGAGGTGAAAAAGGCAATGTGCAACTTAATAAGAAATTTTCCACAAACTGCAAGAAATTAGAAGATTTAGAAAATTATTTTTTTAAAGCAAGGGAGACATATTATTAAAATTACATGTTTAAAATTATTTTACAAATTTATTCTAACTTTTAATTAATTTTCTTTTTTTCCCAAGTTATTTCCTTGTTTATTTATTTATCATTTTCAGGTCAATTATTACAGGTGCATGCACTAGTATGCAGACTTGATTTGTTCTTTGAAACAAATCAAGGGTTAAGCCATTCTGCAAGTGTCAAGACAGTGGCGCTTGTTTAAAATTAGTGAAAACATTTTTTTTTTTTTTTATGCATTTTCTAATTTCTATATAACTTCATAAACTGAAGATATACCTCACCACAGTGCTGAAAATATATAAATATCACCGATGCTTACAGCCAAGTCATATACAGAATACATTCTTTGACATACTGAGAGTGGGAGGTCAGTGCACGCTCCTCTCAGAGCTTTGATCCCACTAATCGGTGGTGTGTTCACAGATTGTCTAGAGACCTGTGATCTGGGAGGAAACATCCCGATAGGCCCACAAACACAAGTTCCAGCGTGCAATGTGTAAGACCATATTAAAGACGGTCTTCTCTGCGTATAAAACATCCAAGTCATTGGGTTGAATTGTGAGCATCATCTCCACTAACGGAGGCCTTATGGTGCAGAGTAAATGCCTCACATATGACGGTTGCAGAGGGCCGGGCTTGGGAAATCAGCTGATCCTAGAGGATCTACAGAACATCTGGCTGTCTGACCCTGCAACATCCTGATAACTTGATCTGCAGGGTCACCGATTTGAACCACAGCGCAGAGCCAGCCTGTTAATCTCACACTGTTTATCCATCTAAATTCCCGCCTGGGCTAGTATATAATTTTTTTGTAAGAATCTGACCATTGTATTTTATTCGATTGTACTGATCAATGAGATTCTGGCTTAACAAGCCTTTCTTATTATTAGGATCGTAATACGATGCTCCGAAGAAGCTACAGTAGGACAGCACATGCTCATTTGGGCTCAGCAGCACCAAATGGGATTAATGAAGTATTCCTCTCATTATGTGACTCATAGCAATTCCCTGTCGTCAGAGACAAACGGATGGTGGTGAATGTGCCTACTGTCAGTGGGGGAGTTATTGGCCGCCCTGAAAATAGGCTCCTAGCTGAGTGATTCACATTCATCCCAAGTGATCCTCAGTATCAGTGCCTTAATCAAATCTCTGTGATTGAGTTAGTTATGCTCATAGTCCCAGATCTGAGGGGAAGGAGAGAAAACATTTCATTAGCTGACATATTCTGCACCCCTACAGCAAAGCCCCTCTGTGCTCCCACGTGTAACTCTGCTGGAATTTAGTGCTGATACGGAGAATATCTAACCAGCAAAATGCAGAGAAAACAGATAAACCTTCTTGTGACTGTCACCACAAGTACCAAAATAAATCCAAACTCACTGTAACTGTGACGTCAAATTTCACCCTGGTGTGACTTAAAAGCATTCTCAAAATAGGTTAAGCTGTTCAGACATACACATCTTCAAATAATCTGCTGTTATCACCAGTGATGGTGCAAACACTTCCCTTAAGGACTCATCTACAGGAGCACTTTAAATTGTTTTCTTGGATAGTTTATGGAAATCCCACGCTGCAGATATTTTCTAAGCTTGTACACTATTTCAATTGATTTAGATAAAAGACAGCCACTTTTTGGAAGTGGGCCCAGTGAGACAAACACACAAGCAAACACACACACAAGCAGCTTGAGACCACTTCTGATTGTGCTTTATCATACCAGCCGAGGCTAACTGTCTCTTCTTGGAATTGATGGGTAATGGAGGGAGTTTCTCAGAGTAAGGCCTGATTTAATTTGCCCCAATAGTGCTATAAAAACATAAGCTCACACCTTTCTTAGTGTGACCTTACATTTTTCCTGCACTTACTTCTCTACCTGGTAAATACCATGCACTTTTTCAAATTAGTAGGCATGCAGGATACTATCGGCAAGTCTTCGATATCAGCCGACATTGGCTTTAAAATGAACAATCAGAATCAGCCAGCATGCGTTTTCTTATTTTTGCACTATGAATGGATATAACATACACTGAAAAGCATTGTGTTTCATGTTACCATCTTCTGGTGGGCCATTACGCTAAGAATATGCGTAATTTATAATGTTAATTTCATCACAAAGGAGACTTGATGGTCACTTAAATTAGATGGGGCAAAAAGGTGGATATATCGATGATGGTTATCGGCCAAAGGAGTTGTAATATATCGGCATATGGGATGTCAGTAAAAAATCCAATGTCGTGCATCCCTACAAATTAAAGACTGTAAAAATGAGTAATCCAATTTAAAAAATAGCACATGTTTTAAACACTGGATTATTTTAGAGGTGCCAGGCCATTTATTGCATTGGTATGCCTTTTTCAATCCTGTGTGTCATTATTTCATCCTATTTGGAAGTGGTTCCAACTGCAGTGATTTACAAAGAGATGATTTATAGGAAACAAGACAAAATATCCTTCTGCTACACAAAACATTGTATTTTTTGTAAAGAATTGGATGGTTTGACCTAAAAATATTCATATGAAACAATTTGAGACGGAAAATTCATTTTTTGGTGGTATACATGTGATGATAAGTCTTAAGCAAAATATGTTTCATTTAAAGTGGCCAAAAGGTTAAAATGTTTGAGAACCACTTAAAGCTGTTGTATGAAGTCATTGTGACTAATCTGTTTCACTCATGTCTGCTCATTCTTCAGGTACCTATCAAGGTCAGTGGATGGGCGGGATGCGACATGGCTACGGCGTGCGTCAGAGTGTTCCATATGGCATGGCCACTGTTATCCGCTCTCCTCTCCGCACGTCTCTGGCCTCCCTGCGCTCCGAGCAGAGCAACGGCACTGTGCTCCAGGACCTCTCCTCCCCTGCAGACACGCCAACAGGCAGTCGCGGTGGCTTTGTCCTTAACTTCCACTCAGATAGTGAGGTTGTCACTGGCAAGAAGAAGGGCCTGTTCCGCCGAGGCTCGCTCTTTGGCAGCCTTCGACAGTTGCGCAAGTCTGATTCTCGGACCTCAATCTCCAGCAAGCGCAGCTCTGCACGCAGCGACGCTGCCATGAGCCGCATCAGCTCCAGTGATGCCAACTCTACCATATCCATTGGTGATGGTGAGCTGCAGGATGAGGACCTACCTCTAGAGGACCATGTGGATGCCACCACGACCGAGACCTACATGGGCGAGTGGAAGAACGACAAGCGCAATGGATTTGGTGTTTCAGAGAGATCCAACGGGATGAAGTATGAGGGAGAATGGCTTAACAACAAGCGCCATGGTTACGGGTGCACAGTTTTCCCAGATGGCACCAAAGAAGAAGGGAAGTACAAAAATAATGTGCTGGTGCGTGGAATAAGGAAGCAGTTGATTCCTCTTAAGAACCCCAAAACCAAAGAGAAGGTGGATCGGGCTGTGGAGGCGGCGCAGAGGGCTGCAGCCATCGCCAGGAGTAAAGTGGAAATAGCAGCTTCCAGGTAATGTGTTCATTTATGTGTGTATGTGTTCATTCATGCTTCTGTGTGTGCATGTGGGTGTTTTCTGTGTAAACACAAGAGAGACGGGGCAAAAAAGCTCAGGAGTTTATTGTCACCATAGAAGAGCAGAGGCCTGTTTGACAGATATCTCCCGGTCTGATTGAAGGCTCTGTCCTGTGTAAGTAGACTCCCATGACAACAGCTCTGACCTTTATACATCATCAACAGTCAAGGCTTTTGTGTAGCGGGTGTGATCATCCCTGGAAAAGGTTCTGTTTCTATTCTCTGCCCATATCTTTCATTCCCAGGCAGAGGGGTCAGGCATCTTGTGTGTGTGTATGAGAGACGGATTTGTGCTGCCGCGAGTTTATGCGTTTGAGCAGTATAGCCATACCTGCGCCCGTGCCAAGTGCGTTTCGTGTGCCCAATAACGATACCTGCGCCTCCTGCCAAGTATTGCTCTGATGTGGCATCTGCTCTTTAACAGGTGGATGAGATGTGACCTTTTCATTTAAAGCCTCCCTCCTACTGGGACACAGTTCAGTGTGCGCAGCATCGCTTTGACATCCTCTGGTTTCATAGCATCGGGGAATCATTAGACCAAAGACTGTGAGGATGTGTACAAGCTGTGAAAAGGTCTCTATGCAATCACGCGTGTTTTGATTTTTTTTTTTTCTTCCTCTCCAGAGGTGCACATGAATTTGCATGCATGAAAAGACATTTGCATTTATAATACACAAAAACAAAAACATGTTTATAGTTCATTGTGTGTGTCTCTCTCTCTCTCTCTCACACACACACACACACTCAACACAAAGATAGCAGACTCATACTCACACACAAACAAGGGCACAGTAGTTCCAAAACAGTGAGTCAGTCAATCAAACAATAAATGGATCAAATAAATATAATGACCTATAATTTAACTTTAATCAATGAATAAGTTCAATTAGTCTTTGAAGAGTTTACAGCTATAGAAGCTGTTCTGTAAGGCTGCACAATACGCCTATTTTTTTCCTAGGATAAGGAAGCCATGACCAGCCTGCTGTCTCTCTGACTGGCTAGTATTCCTTTCTTCTTTGGTTGAGTTGGTTATGTTCAACTCACTTATCATCTGAACTGAAGTGTTATATATTAAATATTCTGTAGAATCTGAGCCCTCTCGTGCATTTAGAGATGTTTCTGGTGGAGCGGCATGTCCACTCGCTGAGCCCCTTTAATCAGCAAGTGATGAGTGAATTTTAAATTCTAAAGCAGAAACCTGTTTTCCATTTCTTTTCCACTGATCTGACACCTTGCATCTTTGTTTTCTTACCAAACTTGCTCCACATTACATAACCTTATGGATATGATTTGGATTGTGATATCAAAGATAATAATCTTAAACAGAACATGATGCTGTAATATTGTTGTACCAAGCATAGACACAAGGACGTTTTAAAGCTGTTGTTTCAACAGAGGAGCTATTGCTTTTAAATGGATTTTTTTTTTGAAGTTTAAATATTTTAAATTAATTCTTAACACTCTTCTAAATCATCTCATCTCCTGGCTATCAGGTTGCTTTAAGGAGTTCCCAAGTAGCCATAGTTGCAGGATTGCTCATCTCTACTCTCTAAGGGTACCATGATTATTAGTCCAAAATTTCATCATTTCATTTTTTCCATTCAATAATTGTTAAGATATTTCAGTCAGGACCCAAAGGTTGGACCGACCAACAAAGTGACATTCCTGACAAGCAAGCCAAAACATTATATTTTGAGGAGGTGATTTGTACAGGATATCATTATTACATTTATTAGATTTAATGTTGATAATTCAAAAACACACACTCAATATTATAGGAGCAACGAATAAAAGTAATTTGACTTTGAGCTGAACCCGTCCATTCAGCAGTGCAGTAATGGTAGACTATGAATAGCCGGCTTTATTATAATATCCAGACATTCTTTTAAAATATAATAATTCCTCTCCAGCGAGCAGGGGATAGGAAATGCTTTATTCTGCAGATTTCAAGGATATAAGATAAAGATTACATAAGGTGGATTTAACATGCTTAATATTAAAACTCCCGCATACTGTTTGTCCCACAGATAAGACCCGTGATATTATGCGTCTGCATCTATGTCAGCCGAGGCCAGTGAGGCTGCGACAAATCTTCTGGGAATAGAGAAAAATGAATAATGTGTTGAGAGAAAGAGCCATCAGATCTCTGTGCATTACAGGAAACAATTTAGAAAGAAACACATGACCTGATGCATGGCGCTAAAGCATCAACAGTAAAAGCATTCAAGCTGATGCAAAGTGTTTATGGCAGCAAACAAGGTCCCCTGTACTGTAGTGAGTGATCAAATTACTGCCTGGTACGCGCCGCTCCATCATGTGCTGCTGGAAATCTCAAAACAAGCTCTCCCGTTCCCCCTGACTGAAATCTTTTTGAGACTGTATTTGTGTAGCTAGCATGGCAGACTGTGACGGTTGTGTGTAAGCAGGTTATGTAAGTCTCATTATACAGTGCATGGCAAAAAAGATGCACTCGTATCGATCCAGTTCTGGTCACATGACTCTCTGTCTTTGGATGTGGAGCGTACCCAGCGGACCCACGGGGAGGGGGGATGAGAGGAGAGTTGGTGGAAGGGGCAGAGAGGAGGAGGAATGGATTGAAGTGAGCGAGGCTGGGGGATAAATGGTGATTGGATAAGATGGGGGATGTGGTGACTTTGCTGAGAAAGATGTTTCTGAGGAGTCCGGAGTGGACAGAAATGAAAAGAAAGCAGAATTAAAAAAGGGCACAGAGGGGGCACACCCACCCCTCCCCCTGTGGATTACAGTGCAGAAGAGCTATCCCATCAGCCTCTGGAGTGGAGCCGATGACCTCATGCTTGTGATCAGCCAATCGATAGAGAGCTAGTGTGATGAGGTGGAGTGGAGTTCTGTGTCTGTGACCCCCATTCACTGTTGTCAGCCTTATCTATGTAAAATGGACTTCTACACAGACACGCACGCCGTTCGGTGTGCTCTTGTGTGTGTGTCGGAGGCCTGTGAAGTGAGATAAGTGACTGTGCCATTGAACAGTTTACCGTGTCATGATGCTTCTCCCACAAAGCCTTTTTGTTACAGATCAGCAGTTTAGGTATCCTGGTGGCTCAGTGCTGGTGTGCCCGTATATCCACTGTGTAATCCACTGTAATGGCCTTTGTTACACCTAAACTCACTACGCTATCTCATAAAAGCAGAAGTCTTAAAATGAAGTGTGTAGTGTTAAATTGACCTTAAAAAGTTTGTTTAAATTTCTACATAGCTTTTGTCTGTGGTGAAGTTGATTAAGCACGCTGCCTCTACAATGCTAAGAATGATAAAAATGCCAAAACAAACACTGGAAGCCGGTCCATGCACGGAGGCCAAGGGTGTGTGTCCATTTGATAGCACTGTTTGCTCTGCAGGCTCTAGTGAAAGGTTAAGCAACACCTAATATGCAAGTCCTGCGGCTCCAGAGAAGGAAAGATATTTATATGGTGCTTATTTTTTCTTCACAGCAATCAGCAAAAAGTTGAGACTAATGATATTCAAGAGTGTTTAGTGTTTGCCATCATCACGTTTTTGCCTCTGTCAGCGAGGCTGTTTTCGGCCCTGTTTTGCTTGTCCATATGCCACACACATATGAATAGATTTTCATTAATTTTGCAAAATAGGACTGACTGGTTAAAAAATTGTACTGATTTTGTTGGTGACCTGATCAAAGTATAGCTTTTGCATGCCTAAGTGAAGGTTGATAGGTGTGCAGGAGATGACCTTACCAGAAATTGAAGAAGCTTACTGTGGTTAAGCGCGGTCACACACAAGAGAATGTAGGCAAGAGCTGCAATGATTAGTTGATCAATCTGTTAGTCAATGTGAAGAAAATTAATTGACTACTCGTTTGATAATCCATTGATCATTTCAGTCCATTTTCAAGCAAAAATGTCAAACATTAATTGGTTCTATCTTCTTGAATTTGAGAAATCATCTACAGTATTTATCTATCTTTCATTATTATTATTATTATTATTATTATTTTATTATTATTATTATTATATTATTATTATTATAATAATTGTTGTTGTTGTTGTTGTTGTTATAATAATAATAATAATAAATAATAATAATAATAATTAATAATTTAGGAAATTGTGATGAGCATTTTTCTTGTCTGTAAATATTCAACTTTCTTATGTTCCATGCCGGTCTCATGGCTCCCTGCTAGCCAGGCAGCATCTCTTATAAAGGGCAGTTTGTACTTTTCATGTCCAATATCACACAGTATCAGATGGTTAGACACAGCAACAATCAATGTCTCCACCACGCACGGGTAAGGCTCCGAATACGCCAGTCAAAGTTCACCAAAGTTGAACTGCACACAAAGCGAAAGATGCAACTTTGCTCCATTTAATTCCATGGAATGTGAGCTAAGAGACAAATAAAACAATTAATCCACTCACAAAGCAAACAGTCATCAGTGTTTCGTGCATGTGTGACCGTGCTATTATACCTCTAAAAAATTTCTACCTCTAAAACAGTTGAAAGCTGAACTGCTTTCGGCTGGGATGCTGAGTAAAACCTATTTTGTCAATGGCTCAACTCAACATGTGACAACTGTACATATTAGTAGTAAAACATTAAGTGCACATGTTCACGTGTACCCATGTGGTCCCTCTCTGTCACACACACACACACTTCCAATCACTAACAGACGCACAGACTATCTATATGCATTCATCTAATCAGAACTCGACTCTCTACACAGAAACACCTCACACACACGCACACACACACACACACACACACATGCACAAGACAAACACATACAGTGAGGGTGCATGCCATGCGGTGTGTGCTACTCTGCTAGCGTGTCAGCAGTGAGTACTGACTAAATAAGGCAAGGCATCAGTTGGCTTATCAGCACCAGCCAGGAATATATACCCGTCCCACCACTGATATAGCATCCCGCCATCTCACTCGCACTATCATCTCTCCTAAATGTCTGTGTGTGTCCGTGCGTCCCCACATATATGGGAGTACAAGATTTAAAGAGAATGAGAGAAACTGAGAAAACTGTGTGTTTGGATGTGAGAGTTGAGTTAAGGTTGCTATTATTTGGCAAGAGAACAGAGAAAGAGTGTGTGGTGTGTGTGGGGCGTTTGTATCCAGGGGTGTTTGTTTATCACCTGCTGTGTGATGACCTCAGCCACTCACCACCTGCCCTTTTTGGAGAGAGTTATAGATCATCCTGTGTCTCAACATGTGAACAAAATAATCCCAACGCACAGTACATCACGTAAGATTCCATCTTGGCTGCCCTCGATGGGGATGACTTCTTCTGCTGCAAATAGGGGCCCGAGGCACAATTAGGGTCATTTTTTCCTTGTCTGTGCAAGTGTGTGTTTGATCTAGTGCCGGTGCCACCTTTCATTATGAAGTGGCGCCACACACCTTTCAAAAGTATGTCAAGTTTGTCCCTTTTATGAAGTGACAAAATGTACAGTAGCAATGAGGCACGAAGTGTACAGTAACTGTAACTGTGTCCCAGCCGTCTGAATCACGAGTCAGAGTAAAGTAAGCTACCTCATACAGTATATTTATCCCCAGACATGCCTCATATTTATGGTGTGAGGTGACACAACATTTATTGCTGACAGAATCAAATGATCACACACTCACGTGCACACAAGAATTAACCAGCCTCATCTCATCCGTATCAGCACCATTAATGTCCAGCGTAACTGCCAGCTTGTACATACGAAAGAGATATAAATAATGTAGCTGATGCAATGGCGTAAGTACCATGGAGCACTGGAGCAGTTTTCAAATGACCCACAGTGAAATCAAATTACAGTGTGTAATGTAATCTTAATTTGTACCCAACTATATTATCACCATGGGCTCAGTTTAAACATTAGTATTTTTAAACCTGGACCCTGTTTTTTCTCATGTTTTTGTGTGTGTAAGACTAATAGGAGCAACAATTTTTGAAACTAAGTATTGAGGAGCAAACAGGCTGCAACGTAACCACTCGCGGCAATGTGCACCCTTAGTTTATGTCCACTTAAAGTTCTTGTTTTTGCCAATGACAGACTCAAACTGTTATTCTAAATGTCTGACAACTAGGAATAACCCAATCAAGTTTTTCCTGATCCAAGTCATTTGATATTGTTTCCTGATCCAAGTCATTTGATATTGTTGGATGACATTGTTTTTTTTTTTTTGTATCTGCCGATGTTTACTGGTCTCACCAACTCTTTGGAACAAGACTGAAATATATGGAAATGTCTCACAACTGTTGAGTGGATTGCCATGGAATTTATGGCTGCCATGTTGATGTTAGCATTTAGCTTGCATGACTGATTATTCCCCATTTTACGGAGAAAGAGACCATCACTCCGACTAAAGCAGGAAGTCTTTGTGTCTGCTGCTGCTGCTCCTCTTGAGTAGGGTGATCCCAAATACCATGTTCTAGGCTCCAATGACTGCAATGACTCAAAGTTGCGGTGATTGGACAGAATGGCAAGGCCATGCAGAATTCACAGGGACTGCCTGATTTTGCATGAATTATTGCAACCTCAACATGGCAAAATCCTGGAGGGCCTGAATAAAGGCATTCCAAACTCCAGTTTTTGTTGCACTTTTTGTGACATTGCACAGCTCGTTACAATTTTTTATTATCGTGGCCATATTATTATAGACAAAGCCCTTTAAAGCAGAGCATACTAACTAAATATAAGATTTAACATGTTTAAAATGTTTTGTTTGTTTATTTGAAATTACATTTGTCCTCTGCAAAAAAAAAGTATGTCCAATCCCCAACTTAAAAACAGAATACCTATCCATTTAACAAATATTCAAATAAACGCATATTTGGGTCCAGTCCTACTCTTGATACACATTATGATACTATATCCCTGTAAATAAGAAAGACAGAGATATTAAGTTGGACAAAGAAAAAGAATGAAGTCTGTGTGAGAGTAAAAAGCTATTTTTCTCTCCATTCCCTTCCTAATATTTCTCCTCCCTGGTGGGAGACAGTTGGAAGGCGAGAGAAGAGAATTTTGGCAGAAATCAATGCTCGACCTGCAAGTCCAGCAACAGGAATTTACACCAAAAGAGGTTTGATAAGGGAGAGAAAGTGTGAGGAACCTATAGTTAACTGTATGTGTAGATGAACACTAGTATAGGCTACATTTTGTGACTTACACTGTGTGGAAGCTTTGTTCCTGGGGGAGCAGAGGAGAATAGCCTGTGCAAAAGTGAGTGGAGCGCTGGGCTGTGTCAATAGCAGTGGTGATAGGATTGGGTTTCACCAACATGCCTTTGCACTGTGTGGCTGTGGCTTGTAATCTCTCTGAGAATGGCACATATTTCTGCAGCTTCTCAAGAAAGAGTAGGATGAGTCAGGCAGGCAGGCGGGCAGAGGGGGGAGTCATGTGGAGTCCAAGGCTGCTATAAGGAGGTTAACTCATGTAGTGGTTCACCTGCAATCATTAAAAATGTAAAAGTACTCCTTGTACTGGTTTACTCACTCCTCCATTTCCTCTATAATCTTTCCTCGCCTCAGTTTCTGAAGAATTTCCTACAAGCCCGTACTTGCTCCATTATTAAACAGCGCGTGTGATTGTATCTGCTTGTCTGCGTGTTAATTGTGTATGTAAAAGCGGTTAATGAGAGTCAGTGAAGTGAGTTTGACAGACACACTGTGATTTGAGATGTACAGAAATAATGAGCGCAAGAAAATAGTGTTTCTGTTCAGTAAGCTTGATCCCCAGGGATTTCCCTCTGCTTGTGTGTGTTCATGTGTATGTGTTAATTCTCCTGAGAATTCCCCGTGACGTGACAAGATATTAAAAAAAAAAACCTCAAATGTCAATGTGTAATCATGTCTAACTCTATGCACCTGTTCAGGAGATGTTTACATTATTTTACATTGGCACAATATGTCAGTAGTCAAACACGTGTGCAACATGTTAGGATCAATGACTCTGCTGATGAGGTGAATCCAGATAAAAGTCATTGATTTAAAAGTCCATGACAATTATATTATAATGAGTTGGGCTCTGTTAACGGTGCTGCAGTTCGAAATAAGGAAGGCATCCTGTCAATTCAGTTCAGGTTATATGTTCAACCTGCTCCTGAGGCACCAAAATGTGAATGCCTCAAAGTCGCGTCCACAGCATGCGGACTGTCTTTAAGTAGATATACATTGGAGAGGCCCAGCATACTTTCTAGTATTTATTTTATTTTATTTTATTTTAATTTATTTTATGTTTCAGCTTAACTGTTTTGCATTTTGTATTTAAGATGTTTGCTATGTAGATGAGGGCCTAGCAATATATTGATATTATATCGATATTGTGATATGCAACAAGATATTAGAGATGAGCGAGTACATCTTTTACTGTATGTCTTCAACCAACTAAATTCTCTGTATCTGTACTCAGAATAGGTGGGGTAAGAACAGGAAATGGACACAGGAGATTGAATACAGCTACCCAAATAAGGATTTTCCTTCATCAGGAGTACAGATATTAACACAATTTACTTGGATAGTACTGGCACTCTTAGAAAGTACTTTATCTGTAAGGAATATCATAATATATCTTGAACTTAATTTCTTTAACACACTTCTTGTCATTATATCCACGTTACTGATGACTATCTAAAAAATCTCATTGTGTAAATATTTTGTAAAAGCACCAATTGTCAACTCTACGCAATATTACCATTTAGGGATTTGGTATATTGTCTATAACAACATTGGTAATTTTATGTTGAAATATTGTACTTTATTGTGATTTGGGCTGCAAGAGGCAATTAGTCTCATTAGTGATTAATCTGTTGATTATTTTCTCAATTAGTCGTTTGATCTATAAAGTGTCATAAAAATGCCTATTACAATTTTCAACAGTCAACAAGCCAAAGATATTTAGTTGGCATTATTAATTAAACTGGCAAATATACAGATTTAATAGTCTGGAAACTGAAAAATGTGGCTTTTTTTTCCTGGTAATGACTCAAAAGTTATTAATATTGTCACAGATTAATTTTCTGTTGATCGACAATATGTGTAGTTAATAGTTGCGGCACTAATAAAGATCAAGTACAATTACTGGATATTCAGTTTAGATGTGTGTATAGATAAAATGACAAATGTTTTTTAGATGCAGAATTTAAAACAACAAATCAATGTTATTCATCACATTGATGAAAAAGATTTAATACTGCCATAAACAAGCTCACTGATGCCCAATATAGTTGGCAGTGTGCTAAAATATAGATAACTACACAAGTATGACTGGCAAGGCAACGTTTGTAGACACATTTCTATTGTCTCACACTACATATTCTGATATGATCCAACCATTTTTATATAGAGTATATTAATATCCAGTCAACACACTGACTTCCACCTGTAATGTCTTTAAATGCACACATAAAAAATAGTAGCAACAGCAGATTTAGCCATAATAGCTGGCATCTGCTTTTCTAAGGCCCAAAATGAGTCTGTCATTTCCACTTTAGTTGCCTGAAGCAACTCTGCTGTCAATCTGTCTGGGTTTTTTTTTTCTATACCTGCTTCCACAGCCGTGTGTCTCTGACCTCTGGATACTAATGTGCCCTGCTAAATCTGTTCAGCTACTCTGATTGGCTAGCTAGGCTGCTTTCACTCCAGATGTTCACGGATTGGATTATGGAATTATCACTTCTCTTGTTGATTCAGAGTATTGCTTTTCCACACTGAATCCCTTCGTGAAGCATGCAACCCCTCTTGTAAGCACATGCATGCATGTTACTATATGTGTGTTTGTGATGCATTTACTTTAGGATTTACAGAAGTAAACAAGGCTATGTGTGCAATGAGGATATTTCATTTGTTACCTTTTCACAACAATCCACCAGATTATATTCTTGTACTGATGCAGAGCCTGACCCATATATAGTACACAGTTGCAGTCAATGATCGTGAGATATTATTATATAAATCTTTTTCATAATAGTCGACTTTTTATGTCACTATCAGTCACATGTCTTCCATTAAGCTCATGAAAAAGCCATAAAAGATAGATTGTACAAAGATTGCATCACAATTTTTTTCAGCTGGGGGCAGATGTAATCTAATGCTAATGCTCCTTTTGGCTTTGCACTGAAGAGGAAATTGATGGTTGTGTGTGTGCGTGTGTGTGTGTGTGTGTGTATGTGTATGTGTATGTGCACGTTTGTGTGTGTAGACAGTGGGGTGAATGGTGGCAGGAGATTGGAGGAGCAAGCACAGACCATAATTAAAACTATTCCTTAAGCTCAAGTGGTTGCCAGGCAATGTGACCTTTACTCGCACAGGTTCAGCTTCGGATGTTGAGCCTCGTAGTTAAATGAGACACACCATGGAGCGGCTGTGTGTGTGTGTGTGCGGTTTCTCTCCTTGTTTTCAGCAAAGTTGTGAACCTTCTTCAGCGCTTTGCCAAAGCACATCTAAATTGATCACATTTTAAAAGACGTTATTGCATGTTTATGTGCAAGATTATACTCCTACAGTAGGCTGTAGTGTGGGTTTGTTCATTTGCAAATTCATTAATACAGGCCAGATGCCTGGTTGGACAGCTTGCTCAAGTGTCTCTGGTGGTTACCATGGTTACTGCCTCTCCGCCGTCATCATCGTGTCAGCTATTTGTTGATTTTCTTTATGAAGAAGTGGAGTGAAGAGGCGTTGTTGGTTTAACATTGTGTTTATTCATCCTTTAAGGCTTGAACAGCGTGTCTGGTTCCATTTGGAGATTTACAAAAGATTTATGGACTGTTATTATAGATACAACACTATGAAGCCACCTCAGTGTGCCCTTTATTCACACTGATTCCCACTGGGTCTCATTATTGCACGTTCCACTAATGGTCCTTTTCAACTTCTCATGCAGATTTGATGTGTGTGTGTGTGTGTGTGTGTGTGTGTGTGTGTGTGTGTGTGTGTAAATGAGAGTTAACACAATCATTTGCATGAGAGGCAGACATTTTTCTGAGGTGTAGGTCAAAAGCTTTTGCATGTTTGCATGTGTATGTGTTGTAGGTGGGTAATGTTTGCATAGTCATGTGACAACATGTGTTGATTTGCATTAGTGGAGGCCTGTGTGTGTCTTTGGGTGCAGTGTGAGTGCTACTATGAGGCAGTGCAACCCTGGGTCAAGTTGTTTGAATTGTTCACTCTTTGACCCGCTGGGTAACAGCAACTTGTGAGTGTGATTAAACAGACAGATGCTGACAGATGACAGTAACACAGACATGAGATCAGGTCTTAACATTCATCTTGACTTCATAATATTCACATAGGTGATGTTTTTTTCATTATTGTTATTATTATTATTTAATTGTTTTCATTTTTCTAATTTTGTATGTTGAAGCAATTAGTCGGTGTGTCAGTTGGTCAATAAACAGAAAAGTTTAGGTCAAGCAAAAACAACAGATATTCCTCTCTTTGTGTTGTCCTTTTAGAGTTTAGGCTCATTTAGGCTTGTGGTAAAGGTTGTAGGAATGCACCAATCTTATTTATTTTCTCCCAAAACTAAATTTGTTAAGTGCCATGAGGTCAGTGAATCCTGTGGTGCTTAAACTGAGTCAGTGGCATGATTGGCTGATGTGTCAGTATTTATTTTTTAATGTTAAACAGGATGGGTTAAAAGCATTTTTAAGACTATAAAACATTACAGATATTTATACATTTTATAAATAGGCCTGTAAAATCTTGAATATGTTTGAGCTAATATGCTATTCTGTGCTTCTGTTGTAGCCTAAACTGCTTTCTCAAGCGTTATCTCAGATTCAGAGCCTAGTATCATGATCATTCATGTAGGTAGGTCAATAATTTATCCATGATTAGAAAAATTGCCACAAGCTGTTATTATGTCACAAAAAGTGCATGGATTGGACCACGTTCAACCAAACCCCCTCAAGTGTACAAACATGCATTAAACACACCAAACCTGTAAGACTTCAATGCTGATTACTATCAAAGCTACGAGGCCCAAAAATGGTCTTCAGGACAGGCCTTGTGTCAGCTTTGGTTCCTCCACAGCATATAGGCTAGGGAAAACAAAAATTAAAGCAAGAGTAAAATCAAATTCAAGCTCCAAAACATCACAGATACTACATCCCTGTTTTCCTGTAGAGTATGGTTTGGCCACCATGGCTCCCTCCCACTTTGTGTCATTAGCTGTATCAGCTGTGGCCATGTTTCACTAGCAGTGTTGACACAAAGAGCACAGAGCTAAGGTCAGAATCGCTGCCATTGCCCTTCACCAAAACCAGGGGGATCATCTCAGTAAGGGATTCTGTGCCACTCTCTCAACGCGCCAATGAGGACTCACATCAGCAGTCCGAGGAGAGCGTATTAGACCTTCAAACAACAACAGAGCTTGAAACGTGTGCTACTACAGAAACACGTGTACATTCAGTGTTGAATATAATACCAGGGTTCCCACGGTCATGGGAAACCTGGAAGTCATGGAATTTCAAAATCACATTTTACAGGCCTGGAAAATTCATGGAACTAGAGAAAAATCCTTGAAAATTATGTAAAAAATCATGGAAAATGTGTTGTGTGTGATAGATTAAATGACATTAATGTAACATAATGGTGAATTTATTAGCTGATGACATAACGTAGCTAAAATATGCATCGATGTGTGACGTTTTGTTTATGCTACATTTTTGTTAATTTGTGCATCACAGAAGTTTCTTCATTTTCTTCCCGCATTCCATCTCTCCCTTCCTGTAGGCCTAGTAGACAAGTGAAATCATTTTTTAAGCCCTTCTGGCTTTAGCATAGGGGCATACAAGTTTGTATGGCTCTATTTACTGTTTACTTTACCACCCATTTGTTTTGTTTTGGGGATTTCTCTTACATTTTTGGAAGGCATGTTTTTTGGTTAAAAATCAGCAAAATGACACTTTTTTATCACAGCCGGAAACTGTAGAAATTATTACGGATTTTCACATTTGCGATGGTCATTGGACACATCGTGTGGGATGCTGAAATTATGTTTGATCAGACTGTGACGCTTATATGTTTGAATGACACCGGGCAGGTTGCGCAAGAAAAAAGTATCTGTTTGGGGTTCTTTAAAAAGTTAGGGAAATGTTCCATGAAAATGTGAGGGAACCCTGTAATACTGCCATTCAGTATTTTAACAGTAGTTTCTGAGAAGCACCATCCACACAATAAACTCCTGATGCAAAGGCATACATATACACACATACCTGTAACTGCATGATTTTTGGATGAAGGCCAGGTGAAGTCTCAGTTGAGGGTTCAGTGCAGAGCTCCTGAGTAGAGAACACCAGCGGGAGATTAGGTCTGTTTGTAATCCACAGCCAAAAATGTCAGTGGAGTTTAGGGATTTTTTTTTCCTGTTTAATCAAAACGGATTCGACTCATTCTTCTTCCCAGAAATGAAGTCTGTTTGGGGGCTGAATTTCAATGCGTCTCTACCTGCCAGTTCACCCTTTGTATCATGAGTTAACACTAGAATGCTATTTGGGGATATGGATTCTGAATCTTGAAGGTAGGGCTACAAAACAAAAATTGTACCAAATAATTATATCAATAAATACATTGATAGATATTAGCTTTCTTGCAAAAAGATAAGATTGATACCACGTTACTGTGACATCACTCTAAGAACAACAATCAGTTTTGAGTGGATCTGTGAAACCAGCAAACTTGTTTCATTTCTGTCGTTAGAAATGTTCAGCTGTAATGGAAGCATTTTGAGATATGTAGTTAAACATGGTCTTCCAACCTTTCTGATGTTTCTGCTGTGCTTTTTTTAGGTCTATCTTATATTTTCTGCACTTTGCTGCATTGCTAGCATCATTGATAAACCAAGTCTACCGGCACGGAAGCTAAGCAGTGTGCTGCTGTGGACAGGGGCCGCAGCAACAAAAAAAGAATCAATGTCTGTTTAAGTGTGCGCACAATATTTAGAGTATTTTCACCACTTTACTTCACTTTACCTTTTCCTCAGAGCCATTTCATTTTATTTTTTGACACGGGAGGGTTTTACCCAGAAATTATTGTAAACAAACACCAAGTAGTTTTTTAACAATACAATACAATAACAAAATTGTAGACACAACTTTACATTAATAATAATAAAATCAGAAAAACAGAATCATCAGGGTCATCCTTCAGATCCATTAGATTACCAACATCACCTATCTGCTCTTTTATATTTCGTATACAGACATGAAAGAGGTATCAATCACCTTATCAAACTCATATCAAGAAAGCGAATAGGTGAATTTCCATAATCGTTTTATCTTTCCCTTTGAGCCATTTCATACAGTGCTGTGAATTTAGTAAAGATGGTTGTTTTTCTCTGGAGTTTCTTTAGACAAAATCATCCGTGTTTTTCTCTTGTATTCTTCTGCAGTCTGACAGGTCTATTCATTACATGACACAGTTGTATTTTCCCCACTCATTGTCCTATTCCCCTGCACCCTGCCATATGCTTTTGTCCTTGCAAATGTTTTTCATATTGTTGCACCGCTTACATTATTCAAGTGCCTGTTTTTTTTGCTGCTGCAGTGCTCTTTGTATTTGTGTTTGCATATGCCATTGAACAGACCTTGCATGTTTAATGTGTTCCCTATTCAGAGAGAATATTATTCTGTAAGGCTGGTCACAAGACTGGAGGAAATTCAATAAGCCTAATTGATCTTAGATGCTGCTTTTCTATTTTGGAGAAGCATATCTCTACTTTTACTAAAAAAGAGTAACAGAAAGGAGAAAGATGGGGAATGAGCCCAGAGTCCCAGCGTGCCAAACCACCAGGACGTCCTGAGATCTGAAATGCTTTATACACTACATGGCCAAATATTCTCATTAAACAGCACCACAGCTCTCTCTCCAGGATAAAGTTAGCTTATCTCATAATAACAGCCACTCCGTCTCCCATTTAAAGCCTCATTTGCTGCAGCCATTGTCCCCCACCACTGCAGCCCCTGGTAATGTGAGCCCAGACCTCAACCCAGGAATAATTCCTGAATAATTTCAGAGTCGGTTTTAGCTAACCACTAATGATGTTAGTCATGGTTGAGTAATCCTGAATTAGCACCAGCCGGGAATTCAATAGCAGGCCTGCACGGATAGACGAGATATGTGCAGGACAAACTAAGTGCTAATTTGTGCAGACTTTATGTGATGTTCAGTGTTGCTCTTTTGGACCTGGGGACTGTTTGGGTAAGACACAGGGCGGCAATTTCTGTTGATGTGTAATATATCCTTTGCCTTTGGAACAGGAGCAACAAACAGAGCGCGGTCTTGAAATGATATATTAGAGTATTTTTCTTTAAGTCATGGGCAATGAAAGAGATTGATGAGGTTTAAAGGAAGATTGTTGAGTGCTTATGTTTACCATGGGCAAGGTCATCTTCTATCTTATTATATACTGTAACAGTCAGCATTCCAGTTACCAAGCTTGGACTGATGGGGAGGGGGAATGGGTCACTGTGATGGAGAGATGGAAGATGGGGGTGGGCGGGGGGGGGGGGGGGGGGGGGGGGGGGGTTATTGGAAGAAGCAAAAGAGAGGGGGTGGAGAAGAGACGAAAGGGGTGCAGAACTGTGTCAGCATATGTGAGAGAGATTCCTCAAATAGGCCATAGCCTGCGGAGGGATGGACAGAAGCTTCACTCGGGGGAATGTGCTCAAACGACACACACAATCACACACAACAGTCTCAAAATAAAGACACACACATGCTAGATTCTACGGGTACAGTATGAAAACCCTTAAAGAGGATTCACCGTACCACATGGGGTTTCAAATTTAACCCTACAGTAAAATTAGCGGGGCTGAGATGCATAACTCAGCAGTTCTAAATACCCAAGAGTCTTTAGAGGGTCTCTTTCCAGTCCTGTCTGTCTCACCTTTCCATTACCGTACTTTTTTTTCACTTTTCTCTCTTTTTATTTCCCCACCCTCATCCTTTATCTCGAACACACACACACAGACACACATTCCACAGAGAGAAAGCGCCGCACCCGCTGCACCGACTGCCAAACTGACTCAACACTTTTTGCACAATTCATTTGTCACAGTAATGAAACAACCATGGACCTCACCGGGCCTTCATCAATATCATCTCTCAAACAGGGCTTCAGTCCAAAATGTATTGCTTCAAAGTCTTTGCTCCTTTCTACACTTTGTCCAAATTTCTCTTAACTGTTGTATGTGTGTGTTTGTGTGGTATTTGCATTTGTGTCAGCAGGTGTGTTTATGGATTCAAATACCTTGATTTGCTTGGACCTATCCCCACAGCGCTCAACCAGACAGGAGAGCCTGCAGAGCCCCAAACTAGACATGAACAGGTGTTGCTTTATATTCAGAGGCAGATTGACTTTAAGTAGGGAGGTGGCAGACTGTCTGATAAGTTATGGAACTTAAAACTTTTTCAAAGGTCAATCATGAGCTTGCATATTGTTGTTTACCCAGACTTTTTGCCAGGAATGTCTGAAAAATGTGTTTGGCTGTCTTCATGTGTGCTTCTGCACATGGTCAGTGGGCACTTCAAGCCACTAACTGGTTGGGTAATACATATTAAAACTACTCAACATACTTTTGCTTTAACAATGGATCACTATTTGGAATGTGAAAGAGGTCATCGTAGTGACGAACCCACAGAGGAACGGCACCTCATTCTGCACTTTCCTTCATCTATACAAAGCATTTTATCATCTTTCAGTAAGTTAGCGACTCTCTGATAACTAGGCTTGGGCAGTATCTAATATTCCTTCCTGAAATTTCACCAGCTTTACCGGCTCGTAGTGGTGGCAACGCGACCATAGTGTATTTCGCATTAGCCCTAGCATTAGCTTTTTACCTCTGGCAATTGCATTTAGGCTGCGAAAGTCCTGAAAGTGGTGTTCATTTGTTACAATTATCTTGCTGAATAAATGTTTGTTTACCACAGAGCTTATTTTCAGCAATGATCCAAAGTCCAATGGAAAAATTCCATAGGCTTTTTGATGAGGGAACCAGGGTGACGTTAGCTTCCAGGTTGATCTACAGAAAAACGTTATTCTTGGGGCACTCTATAGTGGAGCACTTAGCAGCTTAAGAGCTGAATGGTGAATACTGGCAACGTAGGTTAGATTTAAGAAAAGAAGCATGGTTGGACATCTTTTGGTTTAGACAATGAAAGTAATGCAGGTTGGGTTTTGTGACTCATCCACCACCCCAACCTACTGTCAACTTTCAGTCTACATATTACTTCCTTCTTAACTGCCGTCAGGGCATTGGTCACGTGAATATATTATGCAAATTACATAGGTTATGAAAAAATTGTGGTGCATTATTTTTCGTATGTGGACATACAAGCAGTGCATGAGAACAGCCTGATAACAGACTGTGATATGCTGCCCACAAGTGGATTTAAAATAAAAAATTGCAGGTTTAACATGCATTGTGGAAGGTGCTGGTGACCCTCGCTAGTTTTAAAAGTATCCATACTGTAAGATGAAATTTTCCAATGCCTGGAAGAAAACCAACCAGCCCTTTCGTCTCTGCGCTCCACATGCCGTTGTTTTCTCGCCTTTCATTTCACTCTTGTTCCACTGCTCTATCACACCTCTACTCCCATCATTCTCTGCCTGTCACCTCCCACCACCAGACATCCTGTCTGCGAACAGTCCGCATTGCTTCCTGTGTCTGCCCGTGACTTTGTGCCCACTCTACCTAAAGGGAGTTGTTAAGATCCTTAGGATATGTCATGCACACACTGTATGCATTCATGACGCATTCAAACCTCCTTTTATTTGTCTGCACATTTCACACATTTCAGAAATAGAAGCATGTATGTCCTTGTGGTTGCGTGTGTAGCAAAGTGGATGTCTGCGGTGTACATGTCAGCGGTGTGATGTAACTGGAATGCTTTAATGTCAGTTTCTAACAGGAAAGTGCTCTTAAGTAAGATGTGAAGCTGCTTTTAACCACAATGCTGAAATCCCTATGTGTTTGTAATAACTCCTGGCAAGAAGCAAAGGATTTTTTGATATAATTTCTTCAATCTTATTTTTATCTGCAGCTGGTCAGTGTTTTCCAGAGGCTTCCTGTAAACAGTGTGTCTTTTGTCTGTGATGTAGGGATGTATTTCTGGAGAGGAAATGGTCCGTCTCTCCCGCCAGCATATGGTTCCTCATGCATTTTAATGTCTTACTGTCCCTGCTTGTCAAAAAAACAGGACAGCCCAGAGTCCAAGGACAGAAAAGTAGTCTGAAATAGAGACATCTGTCCGTTGGGGTCATTCTGACAGAAAGACTGAGGGAGGCGAGGGGATGAGTAAGGATGAGGGGACGCGCCGTCAATAGACAGATGAAGAAGAATCGAAAAAAACAAGAGCATTGATTGAAAGAGAGAGGGGATGGTGAAAGAAAGAGGGAGAGAAGATGGATGAGTGGGGTTAAGCAGGGCACAAGGCACAGCTGTCAATACTTACAGTGATACTTGGACAGCCCATGTTGCACTGTCATGTATTGTGTAAGAGTTCAACTCACTGTTCATACAGTAAGTGGCAAATCCATTGGCTCAAACCGATGCATGTCATATTGTTACATAATTAGGTCTTTTTTGAAGGTATCCTGGTGGTTGTAACATCCTACCTCTCCAGTGCATATGTCCTCCCACACTTACGGCTCTGTGTTTGCATGTGCAAAAGCATGTTTACATGTACAGTATCTTTCAGTGGAGTTTTCAAGGGATTTGTTAAGCAGGTCAACCCCGGGACTCTATCTGTCTCACCATGGTACGCTCCCGTAATACCTCTCAGTGCTAATGCTAAGCTCACATTGATCCCAGAATGTATTACTCTTCTGCCTTTTGGTGTTTTTAGGCATAGTAGATGTTGATGCAGGCTTTCTCATCTGACATTATGTCACTTTTTCTTTTGCTAACTGTAGATCAGCATTATAAGAGTAGGGTTAAAAATAGCTTTTATATTTATATTTATATATATAGAAATATATATAAATGTTGTTGTTTTTTTCATTAACTAATGTTTAAGTTGTTTGGCCTAACTTTATTTTTTTATACCTTATCAGTCACATGAAATTATTTTTCGCTGCTAACTTGCATCGGATTCAAACCTAAGACTTTACCACACCACCTGCTGTTTCAAAATGATATGATATGATATGATATGACATGACATGACATGACATGACATGACATGAGACAACATGACATGCGTGCGTGCGTGTGTTCGTGCATGCTCGCTCCTGTGTGGTCCACCAGCAGTGCAGTGCTCCAGACTGGATTAAGGTCTTGCTTGGATGTGGCTGTGCTCCATTTGGAAAATCAGGATTTGGATTTGAGATAGAAGCACAAGGGGAGGTGTTATGTTATCCCCCAAGAGGGACAGGCTGAGTGATACAGCTCAAAGATGAGGGAGAAGAGGCAGGGATTGATGGAGGGTCAGAGAGGAGGAGCAAGAAAGAGAAAAAGATAGTAGATGGATGCTCATGACGATATAAGTGTCGTGGGTTGAGTAAAATATTTGTTTGTGTATGTTTTTATGTTTTTATCTACCTCTTCAAACATGGTGGTTTACATCCTCTTTATTATTTTATCTCGAAGTTACCGTGCATATCTAATGTTTTTGTGCCCATTTGTGGTTTTTTTTTTTCTAGAACGGCCCATGCCAGGACAAAAAGCGAGGCTGCAGACCAGGCTGCGATCTCTGCTGTGCACGACTCAGAAATTGCCAGGGCGGTTGCCAGGGAACTCTCCCCCAACTTTTACCAACCAGGTAACATTTAACAACAAGCCTTCATACACAACACATCTGATATTTTACCAGTGTTCATAGTGGAAAAGAGTGGACATCACACAGCAGGGTCATGTGTCTTAAATCTCTCCAGATACTCTCCCACTTTCTAAATGTGAAATACTTAGACTGCAGGTGCACTAAGGGGTCAGGGAGGTCAGATGCATGATGAGATACGATACCCCGACTACATTTCAAGTGGCTTTGGCAAGTTATACATGCAAGAAAGGTTTTAAAAAAGGTTTTTAAACATTTTAGACACAATTGAACCAGAGATGAAGTTGCAGCTCTTGCAAAAAGTGACGCAGAAGCCTGGAGGGCAGTGTTTGAAGAAGTACTCAGAGCCTATATTTAAGGATTGGAAGAAATAACACAGAAGGGAAATACTCCATTTCAAGTAAAGTCCTACATTCAAAATCTTAAGTAAACATACAAAAGTTTTAACATCAAAATATACTTGAAGTACCAAGACTTATTATAAAATTTTATTTGCAGAGCACTTTTCAAGCAAAAGCACAAAGTGCTGTCCAAAAAAAACCCATAAAAACAGTAATTATGAAACATATGCATAAACATATCAATGTACACACACACATAAACACAGAGACATACACATATGTATGCAATATTTCAAAAAGAGGACATATTAATAATAATGAATGAAATAGAACAGTATGATTATTAAAGTCCACCAACTTTTAGGAAAAGCCTTACTATAAAAATAAGTTTTCAGATGTGATCTTAAAACTTGAACAGAGTCAGCAGCTCTGATACTTATTGGTAGGGTGTTCCACAACTAAGGAGCAAGCACTGCAAAGACTCACTCAACTTTAGTTTTTTGGGTGTTTTTTGTAATATTTTATTTACTCTATTTAACATATATACAGTACACATCCCCACAGCTCAAAACAGAATCCCCCTACCAACACCTTTAGTTTTTAATCTGGACTCAGGAATAGTAAGAAGGCCCAGACTAGCAGACCTGAGGGGCCTGTTTGGATAGTACGGTGTGAGGAGCTCAGTGATATACTCTGGTGCCAGATCATTCAGAGCCTTGTATGTGAATAATAGTACCTTAAAATGTATTCTAAAAGAGACTGGAAGCCAATGCAATGAATCCAGAACAGGTGTGATGTGCGAGGATCTTTTTGTTTTGGTTAATAATCTATCTGCTGAATTTGGAGCTGTTATGTGGCAGGATAATATAAGTGTGTGTAAGATGCAGGATGTAAGTTGTCAGTGTAAAATAACACAAACAAACTGAAATCAAAACTGAAACTCAAACAAAACAAACAAACAAAGGGAAATACAAGATATCACACAAAAATAAAATGGGCAAAATAAATCAAAATAAATTGTAAGCAAGTCCATAAAGATATGTTTTAGGATTTAAAAGAAGTCACTCATGAAGACAATTTTACGCCACTGATAATAATAATAGCGTTATAATGCAAATACACCCTTTCAAAGAGCAATAAAATTTGAATTTGTCCAGAAATTTTAGCAAACAAAAATGTGTTGTCATTTGTTGTCAATAATGTAGCATATGTAGTGCAGTGGAAAACTGCAATATTTGTCTCTGAATTGTAGTGAAGCAGAAGTATAATGTAGCACAAAATGGAAATTAGTAAAATATCTACAAATATCTCAAAAATATACTAAACTACACTACTCAAGTAAATGTACTTAGTTATGCTTGGGTCAGCACAGACAGTGGGGCATTTACCCAGTCAAGCTATTTAAAAAACCCTCCTCACCTCCACTATCCCTTTTTTTAGCCACACCATCCTTGGAGAAACCAGTTTGTCATTTCAAACCATGTTTTAGGAATTGGGTAACTGGTAAAAGGTTTGGTACTTTGTAGGACTAATGATGTTTTCACAGTTTTAGCGTTGTTTACACAGACTGCATGTGAGTCAGAAATGAGCTTGTTGTGGTGCACAAAAGCGTAGAGTTTTCCAGGACTGTAATCGGAGACTAGAGGTATTGAGGATGACTTCTATCACCACAATGGGTGCCTGTGTGTGCTTCAACAAAGCCGAGCCTGCTTGAAGCAGGGTGCTGTATTCTGGATGGAAGCCTTGTCTTTGCTCTCAAAGGCCTGTTGTAACGGCTCGGAGACACTTGCTAAAATTTACAGCCGTAAACTCTGCCAAAAAAAAGTGAGAATAGCAAAAAATGTTTTCTGTTCTTTTAGTTTTCTGGATCATGTCAAAGTTGTGCTTTAGTGGAGCGTAGCGATGTTTTATTGGGACAGTATGTTCGTGGAGGTCAACCAAACCTACTGCTCCCAGTACCAGGCAGTTCTCATCTTTCCTCTGCCTGGAGGTTTAACAGGCACACTGCCATACTATACTGCAGCTCACAGCGTAGGATGTCGACTCAACTCTGTTTAGTTCATTTACAAGGTAAGTTGAGATTCACAAGGACATACATTACTACGCAAATAGTGAAGGGTACAGATCCTTTTTGGTCAAAGAGATGGGGTCAAAGGTGGAGCACAAGAGCACAGAAAGGGCAGGAAAGACTCAACCAAAACTGAGTTTTAATGTTCCTTTTTTGTTCCCCTCTTAATTAATTCTGGTATATTCTGCGAACATATTTGTCTTTGCAATTCTGGAGAAAGATAGTTGCTTGCTGATTCTCATTCCCAGGTAAGGCTCAGCAATATATTAATATTCTATCGATATCGGAATATGAGACATGATGTCTTCTAAGATTTTGGATATCGTAATATGGCAAGTGTTCTTTTTCTGGTTTGAAAATCTGAAATAAAATAGAGTAATTTTCTGAACTTACCAGCCTATTCTACCTTTTATTATTATTCCCTTTACCCACTAAGTCATTTTAAGTCATTTTTGCTGAATATTTAGCAAAAATGTCGCAATGTAAATATGTAGCGCAGACATTCGGAGGGAGCTTGGATTAGAGCCGCTGCTCCTTTGCATCAAAAGGGGCCAGCTGAAGCGGTGCGGGCATCTGATCAGGATGCCTCCTGGGCACCTCCCTTTAGAGGTGTTCCAGGCACGTCCAACTGGCTCCGGGGCAGACCCAGGACATGCTGGAGGGATTATATATCTCATCTGGCCTTGGAACACCTCGGGGTCCCCCAGGAGGAGCTGGAAAGCGTTGCTGAAGAGATGGAGGTCTGGATTACCTTGCTCAGCCTGCTGCCTCCCTGACCAGGCCCCAGATTGTGAATGACAATGGATGGATGGAAATATTTAGTTAAAGGGACAACAGTCAACCATTCAGTATTGTCACAATATTAATATCAAGGTATTTGATTAAAAAATAAATGGTGTTATCTGATTTTCTCCATGTTGCCCAGCCCTATAGCCTGGTCATCAAGTACCGATGGCCTTGCGCTGGTAGTCGGACCACCAGCCCAAAGCACCGGTATCTGACGACCCGGGTGTGAGACTCAACAATCTGCTGTCTTTCTCCAGAAGTTTTGTAATAATTATTACCAATGAATTATTTGAATTTGTTTCATAGCTACCGATTTGATGGAGCAGAGTGCCAGAGGTGCCAAGTAACACCTTTTTTGTTTATTTTGATTTACAGTGTAAGATCTATACAAGCCTTGCCTCTTCCACTGTTAGTAGTATATTTAGGCCTATGAGCTTGCCGACCTTGGGCCCTTGCCAGAAGCCACCACAAAATAGTGGGTGACAAATAGATTGACAATGGGACCCATTCAAGCATGTCCCTGCACTAAGCCGCAGAAATGGCCAGCCGGGCCAGAGACATCCTGCGGCTTGTTTGTGTTGTGGAAAACGGCGATCATGCTTGGCAGGCCGGGTGATCTCCGGGGTTCACAAGTCTGTGCTGAGAGTGTCCTTGCCTTATAAGTCAGATCATGAATGAGAAAGCAGGCAATGTCATTATAATGTGCAACGCACGGCGACATCTGAGACGCAGTGTTTAAACGTTCAGTTACGTAAGCGTGTCTAGTAAGCCAGACAGGCACCTGCAAGTAGCCAAACCCCATTTTCCATACATTCATTTTATTGCTTGTTAATAAAAGTATTTATTATATAAGTTGTACTCTTCCTGAGTAGTTCTGGGAATCTACAATGGCCCACTTTTAGGTTTGTTGCTGGTTTGTCCTTTGGCATGTTTTGTAAGCATTTTCCCCTATTTGCAGCTCCCTGGCAAAATGACCACCACTGTTGTTGATTTCAAAGAAAAACTTTGCTGTTTTAAAATATTCCAAAACAGTGTAGAATCCAGTTTTTCATGTGTCGACTTGTCTATCCTAAGTGTAACAAAGCCACTCAGTGTGACTTTTCCAAACTAATCTTCTTTGCTTCCTCAATGTCTACCTCTACAGTGGAAATATTCTCACTTACCCCCATCCCACAGCTTCTATTAAGTCCTCTAGGGTAACGACCAGAGGTCTAAACCCCTTGTTGTTTGTAATTGGCATTTCAGACTCATAGCAGATTATCACCCAGATTGGGAGTGTGTACTTCAAAAGGGAAGAGAGGGTCACAGGGAATAGGACCCTGACCTTTATGATTGGTTCACACACAGTACCCTGGAGGGGGAGCAGCGAGGGTTAGCTATGGGCGTGGCCTGTGTCATGACGTTAATTGGGCTATATTTGGTGCTGATGTGTGCTCACTGAGGTCTAATGGAGACATAGCTGAAATCCTTATGCACTGAGAGTAGCTCGGCCCCGCGCTCGCCCCTCTCAGGGCTGACGCAGAGCAGCTGTCCCTTCCTTCAGCCGCTCGCTGGGGGAGGGTGGAGGGTGAGGGGGCCCAGCAGGGATCCCGCTCCGCCCTGTTTGACCTAGTCAAGGTACACTTGGACCAGGTGGACCCATAAAAGCCTGGACCTGTCAGGGCTAAGAACCAGACACGAGCAGGTGCTGCTTTATATTCATGGCAGCAGGTGTTAAGGAGTACATTTCAAGACAGTAGTTCAGACAAAGTTCAAAGTTATGCTGCAACTTTTTATGACTTTCAAGGATACAGCGTATGAATTTTCTGAAGATACCACTGATCTAATCCTTTTCCAAACAAATTTCAAGTGGATCGGAATTGAATAAAAGCCAAAATTCCAAGAAACATATCAAATTTTAAAAATGGTTTCCAAATATGGGGATGAATAACAAACCATAAAATCTAGAGCTGCAACAATTAACTGATTAATTAATCACCAAACAATCTGATAATTAATTACTCGGTTTAAATAATATTTTGCATAGCTTTATTTTTAATTTTTTTATATAACACGTACTAGAGACATGACAGTCGTACGTATGACACACAAATCTGTCACAAAAAGAAAAAACAAACAACAATTATATGGTCTCTGGTGACTGTAGCAAGTGATAAAACATTATATATATATATAAACAATATAATAGTACTTATAAAAGTGTGCATTTCTCAAAAAAAGTAAAAATTCTTAGAAAAATAAATGATCATAATAACAGTAAAAAAAAAAAAAAAAAAAAAAAAGCAAAAAACTAACAATGTTTTAGTAATGTTTAAGAAAAAAACTTGTTAAATGTGAATATTTTCTGTTTTTTTCCGGACAAACAAGACATTTGTGGATGCTATCTTATATTTTTCATCATTTTCTGACATTTTATAGACAAAACAACGAATCTATTAATAGAGAAAATGATAAACAAATTTATAGACAATGAAAATCATTTTTAGTTGCAGCCGTAGTAAAATGTTTGATTATTTTCCTTCTTTTTCTCCCAGCATGCCCTGTCTCCGTCAGTCACATGTCAGCTCATGTGAACATGAAGCCTTCCATGTTCTTCTTTGCCTGTGGCCACTCACAAAACAAAGCACAGGAAGACAGCAATTACACTCAGCCAGTAGCCACAGACAAAGGGGCGTCCTTTATTTGCACGTGTGCCTTGTCATGCTCATTAGTATGCCAGTTTTGAGACATTTCGAGATTTTGATCTTATTCAGTATGTACATATGTAACATGAATAACATGGCAAACGTGATCATGCATATCCCGGTATTCATTATTCTTACAGTATCCAGTTGTCTTATCATCTCTGTGTAGCTGTACCGTCATTTCTTACCTGCTAGATAAAGTGTTTACACGCCACACTCCTGGTTTCTATCACAGTTATCCAGGCAGCATATTCTCAACTGTTAGATACGGCCTTATTCAGTTTTCTAAAACCAGGATATGATGTTTACATGCAAAACACACAGCTCCAAAAACCTGATTGTAATCAGGATACTATTGTGCATGTAAACGCACACTATGTACTGTAAAAGTAGTGGAAGTAATCTGGCTAAACAATGACAGCTCCCTCTGCCCATCTGCCACTGTGAGTAGGAGGAAGAAAGAAAATCTAAAAAGCTACAAACTGAGTCATGAATATTAAATATAACAGTGTAGAGAACATGCTGAGATCATAACCCACAGAACAGACTATAATAGATATATAACAAATGTTATATCAGATTGTGAATAGAAAAAAATATATTATTTCTCAAATGCATCATAAATAAAGGACAAAAAACAGGAAAATAACTGTCATTACCACTTGGAGGACACGTTTTACATATAGACAGACACATTCATACGTAAACATGCACTACATATTTTGTGTTCCCTTATTTGGAAAAAGGAAATATCCCTACTAAGCAGTTTACATGGCTAATGACAATGAATATACTGTGCCCCTTTGCTTCTTTGCATCAAAATAGGATTGTTTTCAAAGTTTTCCACTAGTGGTGGACTTGTTCACCCTTGGAAACACAGCCTCCCTCCTTTATCCATTCAACCACCTTCAGTTAAGACCCCAGCTGAGACGCATATTTCAAATGCGCTGTTTACATTTCCAAAGAAAGCTCCTAAAACCTGAATAATACTGACATATTCTACATGTTGTAATCTGAAAATGCTTCATTCAGAAGAAGACCTCAATCGAATTAGAAAAACGGTTTGTAATAAAAAGAAAATAATAATGTAATATTAGTGTACATGTAAATGTAATTTATGAAATGTAGGTTTTTTTTTAATCACTTTTCTTCTTGAAGAAACTGTACTCAGCTGAGTTTTAAAGCTAAGTAATGATACTGGTATCATATGAAACTATCCAGTGGTACCAACCATGTCATGCTAGCTTCTCAGGAAGGGGGCTAAATAACACTCCAAAGTTTATTTTGGCGAAAAATGGCAAGGTCATTTCACAGGGGTCTCTGGACTTCTGACCTCTAGAATGAAAATAGGTTTTATGGGTACCCATGAGTACCCATACCCTTTACAGACATGTCCACTTTAAGCTCCCATGAAGCTTTTTGCTGTCATTTGATTCTTAATCAAGACAATCTGGAAAGAATTGCTTTACCTTGTCAGTATGGACTTCAAAACTGTTTTGTAATAGGTAATAATTTAATTGAAAACATAATTAAAAATTGGGATTAATCATTATTAACTATTGTAATTCTGCAATTAATCACAATTTAAAAAATAAAAAGTTTGACAGCCCTAGTGTATTTCTGTCGTGGTTGACTGCTCTGTGCATCTGAAAATGTTGTAAAGGCAAAGCAGCACAAAGACCTGTCCTCATTCATACAGCAACAACAGCCTTGGCTCAGTGATTTTTACTGTCATGAAAAACAAGATTCAAAAGGTGGAAATACATATTTCCTGTTGCAAAACGCCCTTTCAACTCTGGGGTTTATCACACTAGATTATAAGAGAACCTTCCGCTCAACCCAAAATGATGTAAAATGGCAACAGATGTGATAACGGCACACACTGTACCCTTTCCCCCTACTGTGTACACACATCCATGCATGTACACTCAGACTGAAGCTACCCTCTTGATACTGCTGTTCATCTTATATTAAGGTCAGTAGTGGTTAGGCAGGGTCTTAAACAGCCGATCTGTTGTGTTTTCTGAGAGAATACAATCGCGCGTGTGTGTGCGTGCATGTGTCAGCGCGTGTGTTTTGCCTAGAGTGCACTGGAGCAGAAAATGTGCTGTGGATTAACATGAAGTGAACTGGCAACCCCAGCTTAAACAAAAGCTTGTATTCTGTTAACCTCAGAGAGACCATGATGAGGTGACAAGTCATAGTTACAGTTCTTGAAAGGAATAAAATGCACATATCTGGAATTTAAAGGGGAGAAATGCTCAAAATGTTCTAATTTATTAGTGTTTATTTGGGTTGGTGTTGAGTATTTTTGTCTTGGTCATGACTAGCACCATGGCCCATTTTAATGACCCTCTTTGGAAGGCTGCAGACTCAGCCCAGCTGATCAATGTTCAGATGAAAGAAACACCATGGCCATTTGGGTAAATGAGTCCCAGCACATGTCCCAGCTGACCTGGCTGGATTCCTTGGTAGAGTACATCTAATATATCTTCCCTCGCTTATCACAACAACATCTACAAAGACTCAAGTATCTACAGAACAACCACAAGTTATTAGATTAATCACAGAAACATTTCCCCCCAAAAAACTTTGGCAGGATTCTTGGGTTGAAACAAAAAAGCATGCTCAGTATATTTTGGTGTAGTGAAAGTAGTTTGACTGCCGGTGTGGTTTTTCTTCATGAGGCTGGGGGTCCTTTTAGTGTTGATAACCATTCGGAAAATGTCTGGAACCCCTTCACAGGAATCTGTCCCTAAACAGAGTGAACCTCTCAGGCCTGCCCATGAACCCCTAACTCTTATTGAGTTATGGTGTGAAATTAAGCTTGTCGGATACATTAAGCCCCGCAGATGTCCAAATGTCCCCCCAGTCTCTTTGTAGTGGGTCTTATTGGTTGTGGCGGTTATGAAACAAATTAGGAATGCCATGCAGCCGAAAAATACTTCGGACTTATGAGTACTGAGGCCCGACAGGTTCTGTGATAAGGCCGATTACGCAGATGTGGGATTGGTTACACTTATTTCCTTCTGGATTTGATGTTTGCACAATTGGTTCCTAGAGGGGATGAGTGTCAAATCTAAATCAATATGAATTCTTTTACATTGAATTACCGTGCACAAACTTAATAGGCAGCATCCATATAAGAGGCGTCTCGTTAATCCTTTTGATTGATCCTTAAGATTAACTCGTTTTTAAACACAATAGCTCAGTCAATGCTGATCACACCAACATGAGCACAGTAGAGTCACACCCCTTTACGCTGGCACAGTTTATTATCTGGTGAGGGTGAATTGGAGTGGAAAAACAAGCAAAATGGTATGCCTTCTGCATAAAAATATATATTCGATTGTAAGCAATTTCTTATTTCTCTCGATTTCAAACTGGCTATATGGGATGCGAAGGATCCTCTGCTCATACCATCTGATGTACTTCACACAAAGCGGTATTGTCCCTCTCTTAGTCACTCTGACACCATCTAATTTAGGCGAAGTGAAAAAAAAACAGGCAAACAAAGAGCCTGATGTCTCTAATAAATATTAATTCAGCACAGAACAAAGGGACGAATAAAGTGTCATTTTTCTCGCATGCAAAAAAGACATTTACATTCAGATTCAGGCCCTTTTGCACACACATTAGAGGATGTAACACTCATAATAACAATTCAAAACACAGATAAAAGAGGAGTGCACATTTAGTCTAGATGCAGTTGTATCATTAGACTGTCTGTGTCCACTAACCCCGCACCTCAGTCCATAAACTCCTGAAAGCAGAACGAGCATCCCCAGATAAAAAAGAGATATTGCTGCACCTTAAGGTCGACTCTCTTTATCTGTTCAGCTGTGTCGCTGAGATGCTGAGAACTGATGTGACAAGGGCCTTTCCAGGAAAACAACATACTGATAAAAGAGAATGGCTGATGATAAAGATGAGCCTGCAGAGGAGGCTTCCTTTGTGAAATGGTGTTTGTGACCCTGCATTAATCAGTCTGTTTCACCTCCATCTCATCCCAGTCTTTGCAGAATGATTGCATATGTAATGTTGATTCATGAATATTTTAATTGAAAGTTCGTCTGTGCTTAGGGCCAGCTCTGATTTAAATCTAGCTTGCGGTGGAAGTCTCCAGTCAGGCAGGATGGAGAGCAAATTACTCTGTTCTACTAATCTGGTATGTTGGATGTCGGCTGCAGCAGAAGTTTCAGAGTAGCATTGATGTTGGTTAAGGGTTTGGTTGGACCTCCTGTGTCATCATTGAAATATAGTAACAGTTAGAAAGTTACACTCACAAGTCCTTCAGAAGAATCATAAGAAAAAAGTAAAGTGTAAAAATAACTTGTTGATTTAGTTAACAAGGTACCAGTAGGCTGGTTTTATTACCACTGAAAAGAGTCCATCCATGTTACTAACCTAAGTGGCTAATAGTGTTTGCTTCATATTTACTTTACAGACGTCAGAGTGTTATCAGTCTTGTCCTCTTATTGTTGGCAAGAAATTGTATTTCCCCAAATGTTGAACTGAAAGAAGTACTTCACCTCTAAAATTACCACTGCATGTTACCTTGAATTTATGATGAAAACTTTGTTTTTCTCATATGCCTTCATGGTGAACGAGGAGTCCAAAAAGGCAAACATTCTTCATGAATTGAAGTTTTGCTCAACTATTAGGAATTTAAAAATGTCTGTACAAATACAAGGCTGAGCAGTGTGTTTGATCTCTGCTCCAGCAGAGCTCATATGTATGCTCATGCTAAGGCAAAGTCATGGCGCACCATGTGCAGGCATAAGTTTTTTATAAGTCATTTTAACATTTTTAGCAAAAATGCATGTGTTTGGGAAGTAGTCTTTTGAGAGTATGAATAAATATAGCAAGACTTAGATCATACTGCACAAGTTGAGTGAGAATTTGTAAACAGATGTTTTGATTTAGTTTTGCTGTTGTAAAGTGTGGCCCCTAAAGACTTAAGAAAAATGAAGATGTTCACCTTTTTTGGATTCTTCGTTCACAGTGGAGGCAGGCAAGAAAAAAAATCTTCTTGAATTTAACGTTCCATAAATAATTGATATACAAATGGTCATTTTGCAGGTGCAGTATTCTCATAAACTGTTTCCCAATTTGTAACCAAATCAAACTAGTAATTGACACAATGAGTTAATGACACATGTTTTTGCACTGTGGCTTGTGGTAATAACTGAAAGATACAAACTGAGGTGATGCAGATACTCAGCTTTAGGTAAATATTTATCATGTTAATGTGTGTCCCCTCTCTCACCTCTGCAGGGCCTGACTATATAAAACAGCCGTTGAAAGAGCCTGTGGAGATTAAAGAGGTCCCTGTTGAAAAGAAGGACAACTCCCCAAGAGATTCTCCCCATTTCTACCGCAAAGGTACCACTCCTCCCCGCTCCCCTGCAACCAGTCCTGTAACCACGCCACCCCCGTCGCCTCACTCCAGCAAGAAGAAAGGTCAGCTCGCCAACAGCACCAGCCGCAAAACCAGCAAAGAGGAAAAACCTTCCCGCAAGACAAGCAAAGAAGAGAAGTCAAGTCACAAGACCAGTAAAGATGAGCGGTCTAGTAGAAAACTGAGTAAAGAGGAGAGGCCGTCTGTCACTGATGGTCCCAAAGGTTCTTACATGCACATCGAGGCTCCACCTAAACCTGCTAAGAGTCAGCAACCTACCGCAGAATCTGCTCCTCCTCCACAGCCTCCTGCAATTCCAGTCAATGGCGAGCTCCATAGCGAGTACCACAGTTACTATGTCAAGGCCCCTACAAGGGGACGTCCACCTCCTGACCCTCAGGACGATATAGAAGAAGAGCCTACTATCCAGGACCTAGCGCGTATGCCCCCTCAACCCCCTAAATCCTATAGTATCCCCACTCCTAAGCCAGCCTCCATACGGGATAGCAAGAGCGACCCGAAACTCAGGAAGCAGGATTCCCTAAAGCCAAAGAGCCTCGCAGACACAAAGAAAGCCAGTATGGAGATTGCAGAAAACATGGAAGAAACAGTAAGTATCAATGATGTGACAAGAAAAAAGTGTACTTAAATGAAGAGATGATATTGTCTATAAGAAAATCATGAAGCTGGAGCCAGCAGCCAATTAGCCTAGCTTATTCCAGAGGCTTGAAATAGAGGAATTAGCTAGCCTAGCTCTGTCTAGGTGACAAAATCCAACCATTCACACCTCTAAAGGTCACTAATTAACCCGCGATACCTTGTTTGATTAATCCCAACCTGCTCTCATTCCCAGGTTGTCAAATACAGTTTGTAATGCCCCCTCTGCATCTCATGCTGATGGACAAGGCACCCTTTAGTGTCTAAATGTAACACACAGCAGTCCTCTGGGTGCAACACATTGTAAGACATGGTAAAAACTGTCAAACTTTCTCAGCTACATTTAGGTAACAAAACATGGTTAGGTTTAGGTTTTGTCTTGGATTAAAATAAGTACTCAACATGATGTAATTAGTCACACTAAGTTGGAGCTATGTACTTCACATGAAGCTATAGAAGTTACATGACATTACACTAAAAAAAATGTCAACTGTTTCACACAGGACACGAACAGTGGTCTCCTGGGTGGAAGTCAGTGTTTGTTTGACCGATTCACCACCACTCCCACCCCATCTATGCAGAGTTTCTCGTTCTTTATACTACATCAGTGCTCTCTGCATCAAATATTGTTGTGTAGGGGTTTACACTGTAATTAGTTGAAAGCCCGGTGCTGTTGGCGTCAGTATTACATGTTGGGGAGCCATGACAGAGCGTCAATATATAAAGACCTGTGAATGAGAACAATCTGTTAATCCATACAAAATATGAAGTTGAGAAATTACAATCACCATTTTGGACTAGTGAGGATAAGGACTAGTAACTTCTTAGATTGATCTGACAATTAGTTCCAGATACAAGCATGTTAATTAGTAAACTGTACAGGTGCAGATAGGTGGATTCACTTTCTTTGGGCAGATGAAAGCTAAGCTGTTTCCCCCTATTTCTAGTCTTTGTGCTAAGCTAAGTTAACTCACTGCTGGCTGTAGATTTCTATCTAGCATACAAACATGAGACTGGTATACATTTTCTCATCTAACTTTGACAAGAAAATGAATGGGCATATTTAATTTGAGGAGGGAATTAGCCTTTAACACCGCCTACTTCTTTTTATTCAAATAGTTCTTAATAACCTTGTCATGAAGAGATAGGCAGTATATATAATTTGATTGCTGTTGTAGATTATGTGATATCTGATCTTTATCATAATGTCATTTTTTGCAGGGTCCTAATTCGATCCTTGTTGCTATGGTAATGCTGTTGAATATTGGCCTTGCAATTATATTTGTCCATTTTCTGACATGATGATGCTGTTTCTCAGGTGAGTTCGTTTATTTTCCCAGACACTTTTATTCATCAACAAAAATTACTGAGGTGCAGATGAATCTGTCTCTAAAGATGAATCTGCTCTTTTTACTCACGTCTTCTACGTCTGCTGTGCCACAATGTGTGTCTGAAATGTGACAAGCAGCCAATTAAATCCAAACAAACTGTTTTATGTTGCAGTGAAACCATGGCAACCGGTACAGTTGCATCGCCGGCCTTGAAAAATGAAAATGGCGCCAGAGAGACACGGGGGCGGCCGTAGGTGTTTAGGAATCAGCGTGACACCGAAGAGAATCAGGAGGAAGGCATCACCACCACCAACCTGTCATGGGCCTTCTTTATGGCCAGCCCTGTGAATTAGCACTCCTTTGGCTTCTCTGAAAGCTGAGGTGAAATGTCGTGTCTAGTGAGATATAAAAAAAAAAAAAGTATAAAAATGCAACCAAACATACACAGTCTGAAAAAAGAAGTAATTGAAACCCACACGTGTGCTGATCCAAGCACTGGTCTCTGTAGCCCACTGCCTTGGCAGAGATAGCAGTGGGCTGGCGGACTTTGCTGGAAGAGTGTGGAGATGCACTTTTAGATGACGGGAGCAAACAGCTGCCTTTCTATTTTGCCATCTGACGTTTTGATGGGGAGATGTGAGCCCGTTGGCGGAGGGAGGGGGAGGACAGTCGCAGCGGGAGCGTGCTCGGGTGTTTGGAGCGTTTTCTGGGGTTCACACCACTCTTGCAACAGGAAACTGGGCACGGCCGTTGCCAGCAGTCAGTGCTAGCACGGTCACTAGCCAGTCTTACTCTGTTTACCCAATCATCACCGCAGCTTTCTCAAGCTCCGTCCATTGTAACCCAGGATACACTGCTTTGAAACACTCCCCGTGCATGGTACAGTTTTAACATTTTTGTTTGTTTTCTGTTTTATTGTAGCTTTTTTTTTGTTGTTCATTGTTCTCTGAATGTTGGTTACCTGCAGTCCTATGCTTGTAGTTGAAAATTTCTTCTCCTCTCAAAATGAGCTAAATACATTTGTTTCCCTTTTATTTTTAAATAATTTCTAACAATTGAGTTGTAATTTGACATTACACATTCATGTTACTGAAAGTGCAATATGTTTTATTTATTCAGAGGAAGAGCTTATAGTATATTTTGCCAAAAAATGGGGGGTTTTGCCATTATAAAAAAATCCTATGTTCCATTTATTTTGTCAGACTCTCATAGTTTGAATAGACTGGTTTTGAGAGAGGGTGTCGCTTAACAGCCACCATTGTGTTCAGGAAGGAGGTTCACACTCTAAAAGCTACCTAGCTCTGTGAGAGTGAAGTTACAAATGTCTTATGTTATTTATTAAAATCAGAAGGAAAATAATTTCATTGCACACGTCAATGAACCATTTTGCTTGAATTCCTTCGTTCTATTATTTGCTTTCAGTGTTTCAGTATACCACTAAAATGCAAAGATGCAGTTCACGTGGCTGCTTCTGTAGGCCCAGCAGTACTTGCGTGCTTGTGAGACTGGATCGAGACAGTCTTGTGGACAGTGGAAGGTGAATTTATTCAGGTTGAGGCCATGGGGAATGTGGCACCAGGGAGAAAGAGAGATGCCTTTAAAAGTCTTTAACAGTACCACTGTTTACCTCAGAAAAAGATGAGGAAAGGGGGGAGGGGGAGGATGCCATCCTTGTCTTAACTTTGTCATGTAGGGGATACTCTGACTGTTGTCATCACCTGAATCATGCTTTTAACTTGCCTCATCATAGCTGTTAGTAGTCTTTGTTGCAGGTATGGCATGAGTTTCTTTGATTTTAAATAGTGGATATTTATATGGTTGACATTTACTGTCATCGCCTCCAAGGTTAATTATTTATTCATCGTACAACTGATGTGTTTGTAAACATTGGTCATAATAAAAAAGGGCTTTAATATGGCTAGGTTTTCTTTGCTGCAATTCAGTTTTAAAGCTCAACTTGACTTGATTGTGTGTTACACAAAGAGCAGCACGACATTTGGGGAATGCTTCAGCCAGTTGGATGTTTGCAAACTGACCATATAACTAAAATCAATTCAGGATGTGGAATAAAAGCAGACCAAGACACTAAATCATTTAAAAAAAAAAAAAAAAGAAGTCATTATATTACAAATGTGATGCATTAAGTAACGATTTTTCACCCTTTCTTTGCTACACCCTCTTTTCTTGTTTTAACTGTCTTCACACGAGCATGGTGAAGACTGAAGTTTCAGAGGGTTTAACAGAGCAGCCTGTTTATGGAATATTTTTTGAAATGCAGCATTGCATGTTGGAGTCATTTATATATAGATAATTATATACTATTTGTAAGGATTTTTACAGAGCACAATCCAGAATCTGGTATGAGTTGGTATTTTTCTAACAATTTGCACACCTGTATTTTGACAATGAATATAACTTGTTTGTAACTGGTAATGTAATGCACATGATAATGTTTGACAGTGGAAAAAAGTACTTTATTTCTAATTGGTTGTATTGTATGTACCATTTGGGGATGTGAAAGGCAGATGTACTTGTTTGAGTATTTTAGGATATAACGAGGAACTGCAGGAGACTTTTGATATCTCAAGGTTCATGTTACCCCACAGATTTGTGCAAAGTCTTTGGAGATGAAGTTATGTGTATAACAATAAAGATGTTATGCCTTGTTAACCCACATTTTTCTTATTTGTGATGTTTTGATTCTCTTGCATGTTTTGATTCTCTTGCATACGGCGGCCAACAAGCTAAGAGACGATACAACAGCCCAACACATTTCCGAAATGTGCTAATTCAAAAACCCATGCAAATAGTTTACAATTCAAAAAAACATATGAAAATCCAAAACAGGTACAACAAAAAGCGCTGCAAAATGAAAAGGTTAACATGATGGAAGTCCTCCACGCCTCTAGGGGGAGTGTTAGTTGGATAAGCTTAATTTTTGATCCAAAGGAGAGAGACTTAAGAGAGAGTAGTGGGTTTATGCTGCAGTTGATATCAGCGCTTGACATTGTGTTTTGAGCATACGAACGCTGTAGCAACATTTCTGCAGACATGTTGGACAGTATGTATGCATGTATGACTGTTTAGGAGAGACACAAATAAGAAAGAAGTGCTAATAAACAGTGTGATACTACAGTTTTCACTGCTGTTGATGCACAGAGCACTCATTTTGGATTTTGAGGCTGATGAGGTTCCCCCAGTGTGACTTCAGGAGTCACTCCAGGTGAAATTTCTGACTGGGAACTGGGAAATTCCGACAAATGGAATGCACCAATATTTAAGAAATGGGAAGAAAAGTGGAGTAAATAGGCAACATAAAAAGGTATGTCTTCTTTTTTACATTGGACCTTTGTCTTCTACAATATTATAAAATGCCTATTTTGCTACGTGTGTTTTTGACTTCGCATTTTTTCTGTATTTTCTGAATTTTGGCTTTCTGCAGCATGTTTTTTATTTTATTTTCTTTTTTTCCATTTGCAGCATGTGTTCATTATACTTGTTTTGGATTATCATGAGTTTTTGAATTGGCATTGGTTCTGAAGCTGTAGAAATGTTCTGAGCCAAAATAGTGCATTTTGCCTTTTTCAACCACCGTACTTGAAAAGCATAATACAAACAGCACAGCTCAGCACTACACAACAAACGTTAATGAAGCACACACAGTTACACTGGCATAAAATCGACAGCTGGATTTGAATTGATGGATGCAAGGATTTTCGCTTGTCTTATAAGAATGTTTTAAATTCCAGTCTCATGTTCACTTCTGTGTATCTCCGAGGTTCATCGTCTCATCTGTGCTTAGCCTCCCAGCAATGATGGCCTCATGATGACCTTCTCATAATGAGATCCAGGGGGAAAAGAGTAGGCATGAAATCAAAGTATCTTCATCGGGGTCTCACATTAGCAGTGCGAGTGCAGGCAGGTGCCCAGTTTGTCTCGGGTCAGTTTTTAGTGTTTCCACTGCTGATCAGCCTTGGATTAGTGTAGTGTTACACCAGTGATGGCACTTGCCTGGAATCACTAATGCCATGTCATGCACTTGCAGTGCCCTCTGCCCTGACACCGGCGGACACTGCAAAACCTGCAGAGTTGTCTCATCTCACACCATTTCACTCACATCGCTATTTGTTTATCATAACTACATCATTTGTTTACTTTGTCTCAGGTTAAAATATTAGGTGTCATACTGACAAGTATATCACCATAGACTTTTGCCTCTGAGGGAAGATTCGGAAGAGTGTTTAATCCTGGCACTTAAAATGAAGTGTGTATGAAGTATGTGAAGCTGAAGTTGTCAGTAATAGTATAGAATATCTCTGTTACTATTCTGATATGGCATAGTATGCTGGAAAAGATTTGGTTGCACAAGCAGTCCTGGACAAATATAAACCAAAACCTTATAAGTGTATCCTACCTTCATAGAAGCCATTTAACAAATTCTGGTGACAGATATGATCCTGACCAGGGTGGAGAATCCACAATCATCTTGTTTATACTCAGCTAAGATGGATACTGTCTACTCTGCTGGGAACAGACACCATATAAATTCACTGCAGCAGAACTGTGGCTGGCAATCAAATAACATGACACATGCCATGGCATGTATTTAACATGTATTTCATTTTGGTCACTTTGCACCTTGGCCTGTTAAAAGCTTCCCACTTGTGGTTATTTTACAGCTACCTCATTGTTTCTCAAGTTTTCACAGCAACCAAACCTGATTTGGCAAAGAGGGAAAAGTCAAATTTAGAGGTGCAATATGGAGGGCCAGTGGTGTCATGATAATAGTCATGTTGTTTTGTTTAAGATCTTTTTAGTGCTTTATTTTTATTACTATTGAAATGTAAGTCAAAGTGCTAATTTAGACTCAAAATTTATTAATTGTAATATATTTTTTAATTTCTAATAACCATTTTTGTGACACTTTTGGTCCTCCATATCGTGTGACCAGTTTGGACACAGTGCTTAATTTTTTACATATAGTGCTTTTTTAAAAGTCTTAATAATAAAATATTTAAAGGTCCACCGTGTAGGATTTAGTGGTATGTTGCACTAAGGCTGCAGAAGTGCAACTTCTCCTGTGTATGAAGCGTGTCAGTGGCTGATGTAGAAATGGAAATGGCCTGATCTAGAGCCAGTTTTTGGGTTTGTCCATTCTGGGCAACAATAGAAACAACATGGTGGACTCTGTGGAAGAGGCAATGCTGTGTATGAAGATAAACAGCTCAATCTAAAGTAACGAAAACACAGCAATTCCTATTTTTAGGCGATTATAAACGAATTAAAACATATAGGCCCACATGAATATTACATATCAGTTCTATTAATATACTTCTAAATCCTACACAGTGGACCTTTGATGACAGTGTCTTAAGAATTGAGCCAAAAACTTTCAAATTCTTTCTTTAATCGGTCTAGATCAAACACTAGATTCGTTGGAAACACTTCAAAATGATCCTCTAGCATTTTAAAGCTGTATCAGTTGTTTTAAACACACAATAATGTAGTTATTAGCAGGTGTAAGGACATTTACAGTCTTCAACAATGTATTTGTCAACAACTCCAACTCCTCCTTAATAACTTCCTTTATGAAGCATATATAACTGGTGTATCAACCGTCAATAAATGCTTTATAACATAATATCACAAAATTGCAATCATGATTATCTTCATAAATTTTATACCCCATTGGATTACTACTATTAGGCCTAGCAGTTGATCGGCTTATTTCTGAAAAAACAGTTAACAAATGGTTTTCATGAGTAAACGTGTCATTAATATTAATGTGTATATCTATGTTATATACTGTGTTATGATATAGTATAACATGGGTGTATCCGTGTCTGTAAGTATTGGCTTGGATCCAGTATAGAAATGTCTGGTATGTACCCACTGAGATGAAAGGAAGAGTTTCTCTTGTGTATATTTAACTCTTCTCTCTGAGACCAAGCCTCCACCTTCTGACTAAAACTCAGCTTGTGCTTCTAAAATTGGATTAAGGCTTGTAAGCAGTGATGAGATATCGGTGCCCGGCGTTTTTTTAAAAACCATTGCTAAGACATCAGTATTAAGCAGATCCCCTTTCCATGCCTTGCATAGCTAGCTGAGCTTAGCATCACTTCATCTGTTATATTTGCACAAACAAATTTCAGTCGTAAAAGCCATAAAGCTATTACCCTGTCATCTAAAGTAAACTATTATGTCTTATCATTTAGACACGCAGCACTTTATTCTTTCAGGCTAATGTTGCCATGTGCTGTTTTTGGAGGGATAACTAGTAATAGAAACTTTTCCGTCAACTTATGTGATTTTCTTTTTTCTATGCATATATTTTATAAGCATTGTTGGAGGGAGCCTGAGATCCAAGATCTTCATTACCAACTCATTACCATACAACTGTCTCTCTGTGATTATTGGATATAATAAAGAACTCAAATGAATGACATTTACTTATGTGCCATTTAAACATGAGACTTTTCATGTCCTGTTTATCTAATTGACATGTTAGTTATGGTGAAGGTTTTATCATAAGGGTCTGTGGGGTGAGTCATTATAGTTCAAACAAGCAAGGCCACAGTGCATTAGCCTCTAGCTATCAAAAGTAAATGGTTGTCACATCCACTTATCCGTCTGTTATGCCATTTGAAGCATTCACTCTATGTAGGGGCAATAAACTAATGCTCTTTTATCAAAAACAAACATGTTTTGGGTCATTTTATGATTTCAGAAGATGTTATTTCTCATGCAACATACTCTGCTTATGACTATGAGCAAATTACTTTGTTGAAATGGTTGCATAAGTCACTAGTTTTGAATCTCTGTTGTACTGCAGGGTGCACTAATGACAACAATAATAATGTTCACTCGGTGACTCAGAATGCATTATGTTAGAACTTCCATTGCTATAGCTGCAATTTTCAGAAACATTTTAATAGATCTACTACTTGTGCATCTACTTACCCAAGAAACACATGGTGGAGGCTCCACCGCTGTGTGTTTGGGTATATAAGGGTATAATTAAGTTGTGTGAGTACATCTGGGATGCCAATTCTAGCCATCAGCTTGTAATGAGATTCCTGAATAATTGAATGATTTAGCAGTTTGCCAGACGTTATGTCCGTCAAAGAATCACACATGACAGATGTGGGTGCCGTGTGAGTCAATGCTCAAACTATCACCAGATGATGTTACTGTATGTGGTGTTGTGGAATCAACAAGAGCTGGTATGCTGTAGCATGTCTGAGCCTGAAATTACACACTAATGACAGTTTCCTATGTCTTTCTTACACATTATAACTGTCACTTATTAGAAAAAAGGCCATTTATAAACATATGTATATTATTTTTCATTTTTGTATTTTTTTGTATTTGCTTTCAGATGCCTTTCACAAGCATTTAAACCTTTGAGCCAAATAGGTGAGATTTAATTTTTATAATGTAATAAATGTTTAACAAATTGCAAGAAATTAGTAGACATTTTAATTATTAAAAAACATGACGAAAAATGTCAAGGGAAAAAAGAAAAATGGTAAGGAAAACTATATTTATAATGATCATAAATACATATTTATAATTTTAAGCACTTTTAGCTGGTCTTTGTTTTAAGTTTCTGGTCATTTTTACTCATTTCTTGCAAATTTGGGGTCCTTTCTTCTTTCATTAATCATTTCCTTCTTCCCATGTAAGCCAATATGCTCAGGTTTTGCAGGTTTAACAGTATTGAAATAAATGCATATTATTAATTGCATTCCATTATTATTTTAGCTTTCATCTAATGAGACATAATTGTTCATGACGTGCCCTGGGTTGCTGATGATACTCCTCTCCAGCAAAGGTTCCTGAGATTAGGAGCAACATGAGAATTGCGGGGCACTGTGACTCGCTGCAGGCAAAAGGGGCAGTACCCTCAAATTCATTGTGACAAGCCTTTCCTTCTTTTCAGAGAAGAAATGCCCAAAGACATTCCTCCCCCATCTTTCCCCACCATGACGAAAATTCTGACCTGGTTTCATTCGGGGCCTCTTCACCGAAGCTAATGTACTGTTCATAAATGATCCTATGTGTTGACATTTGACCGACTGCTGTTGAGACTGGTGAAATTAAGACGTGAAAAAATAGATTAGTAGTAAAATTATTGTAATGCTTAGACTACTTATACCAGACCCACAATTTTTTTTTTTTTTATCTTAAAAAGGGGAACACCACCTAAATGAAGAATTCCAGTATATATTTTTTCTATAGTCTAGTTAAGTTCTGTTAATATTTGTGAACAAAAGCCACTCTCTCTCAAAGCAAAAAACTAGAGACGCAACTCTCAAACTTGTAATTTCATTAAGCATAAAGTTTTGAGCTGCTCCATAGACAATGAATGGATATGGGAAGCCCTTTTAACCCCTTTAAAACGTAAGTGTATTGGCTTATTTTTTTCAAAAACATGGGAAAAGGATGACAAGCAATTTGGCCTCAAAACTACCAAGAAATTGGAATTAACACATGTTGAAATTTAATAATAGATATCTTTAAATGACTAAATAGAATTAAATGGTTAAAAAAACATGATTGTTTCTGAACATTTGTAAGCTTATAAAATGTAAATCATGCTGAATGTAGTGCATTTCACTGTCAAAGATGTCAAATAAAGATGTACATTTGTTTGGACCTACAAGCATAAAGATGTACAAGTGCCTTTTTTTAGCAAGTTAACTGCATCCCACCATTTCCAGAATGACCTGGGTGTTTTCGAGAGAAAGTGTGAGAAAGTATACGACCAATGTGTTAAAGGGATGATATCACTTGGCACGACGAGATTGTATTAATGTATTGTGTGTGTGTGTGTGTGTGTGTGTGTGTGTGTGTGTATGTGCGTGTTGAGGAAGCCCTGTTCTAAGGGCCCACAGCAGCCTCCCCAAAATAGAGCTGAGAGCAGCTGCAGCGGGTAAGTCGTATCAGAGGGACATCAAAGCGGCTGCCGCCCCCCTCCTCTCCACCCGCCCCCCATCCGTCCTGATCATAAGCACTAATGGTGTAATGGGGGGACTGGAAGGTCAGTGATTGTTTTTGGTTGTGTGGGGTGTGTGTGTGCGGGTGTGTGTGTGTGTGTGTGTGTGTGTGTGTGTGTGTGTGTGTGTGTATGAGAGAAAGAGAGAAATAGATGAAGAGAGTCAACAGGCAGGAGGCTACTGGAACTTTCTGGAACATAAACTGACAGCATAGCTAAGCCTGGTATTACTGTAAGACAAATACCAGGTCAGGTGTCACCTCTGCAGAAGTCACTATTGACATCTGTTGTAGCTTAAGCACAGCCAATTAAACCAGTCTGGTTTGAGAAACTGTCTGTGTAAATGAGCAACAGCAGGAAAAATTCCTCACAGTCTTCAATGAGGAGCGTTACACGACTTTAGTGAGCACCTTCAGGTCAAACGGCACAATTTACAGGCACGCTCAGCTCGTTGGTCTGCTCTTAGTGTCACAGCTCAGATAACTCTGCGTCTATATGGAAGCCTCGGATTTCAGCAGTCATCACTTTTCCTCCATGACAGGACTCCAGGCGGGATCAGGGCAAAGTCACATTCTGAACCTGACCGTGACTTCAGTATGTGCCCATGTCTCACCTGTCTCTGATCTATGGTGGACACCCACTTGCATGTTAAAAGAGACTTTAAGCATGTTAGATTTTGATGCAAACAATAAACTTAAATATATAGTTTAGAAAATGTGGATCTTTTTGATGGCCCTGCAAAGTTACAACATTATTCTCACAAGTAAAAAATACTCAGTCAAAATACTGTACGATATGGTGAATTGTTTGATTTCTTCTAACAGGCCGTAATAAAGTGTATGACTGCAGGCCTTCTCTGTGTGTCTGTCTTTCTGTCCTTCTCGCTATCTCTGTCTCACTCTCTCATTCTTTCATGAATCCAGATTTATGGGCCTGCAAAATGTCTCTGTCATGTCCAATCAGCACCTGCTGTTGCTCATCACAGCCAGTGTTGACAGTTCAGAAAGGTAACCTGAACCACAGGGGCCCCCTACAGGCGAAACAGGACAATCTCATCTGCTCACAGACTGGCCTGTAAACCAGTGTAAATTTGACAAGTCATCCCACCTCTATATTAAAATTCAAAATTAATCTTTGACACTGACTCATATGAATGAATGAGATATGTGTTCATCCTGCAGATATAGTCTCTGCTTTGCACATTATTTATTCACCAGCGCATTTTGTGATTACAGCTAATAGCATTTTATATTAAAAAAAAACATCTCCTTGGAAATTTGAGACACTGGACAGAAAAAAAACGGATTTTAATTTTGAAATGGCCATTTTTGCGACGATCAGGACACGTGGGGACCGTTTCTCTCAAATTAAACTCTACGGAAGACATATACCGCGGACGGGTGCTCACGTAAAGTAGTTCCGGGTATCAACAGCCTGGTGGCTAAGTTAGCTGAAACGCGATCTCCACTCCTGATTCTTCTACAGAGTGGTAAGATAAAGTGTTATGTCTGTGATAACACACAGTTTTGCACCATTGTGTCTCGGACTGTTTATCCGGTTTGAATTTTAATCACTAAATACTCTATAACATAAATTATAACGTTTGTTTGGCCGGGCGTTAGCCTGCTAGCTAAAGCTGACGGCTGCGAAGTCACTTAAAATATTTGGATGAAGATAAAAAAAATGTCCACTCTTCAATTTTAGACTGGATTGGAGCAGATAAATTACAGCTTTAGTGATTCAGATTTATTTCAACGATAGACACATTATATTGTAGTATATTGTGTATGTTTTGTCTCTTGATCCGTCTTAACGTTACACGACGATTGGCAAAAAAAAATCACTACAAAGGCCTAATTTAACGTCAGTGTTGTTTTACATGACTGCATTACAGCTAGTGTCCAGCCCGGGCGGCTTTATAATGTACGGTCTGTGGTCTTGTTTGTCTTAAATAAAAGTCGTTAATATGGGTGTTTTGTATCTGACGTTTTTGTGTTCCCTTTCAGGGTCAACATAATTAACGGAACAGGATGGGTGAGTGTTAACCGACCTATGTATTAGAATGTACCCAATTTATTTATTTAATTTACCAAGTCGTTAAATGACTGTTGAATCTTTTTCAATTTTTGTCTATTCCCCAAAGCCTGTTGTTATTACAGATTTTTTAAAGTGTGTGTGTGTGTGTGTGTGTGTGTGTGTGTAACTGTAACTGATGCCATTTGGCTCCACCTGTTTGTGTTTCCTCACAGACGGTGAAGAGAGAACCTACGGCGGCTGTGAAGGCCCAGATGCCATGTATGTGAAGTTGATCTCCTCAGATGGCCATGAATTCATCGTGAAAAGAGAACACGCCTTGACATCTGGGACTATCAAAGCCATGTTAAGTGGACCAGGTGAGAATTTGGACAAATTAGTCAAATAAACAGCTGTATTTTCTCATTTATTTATTTATTATTATTTCTTTATAAGCTCACTGAGTATCCTTGTGGATAATTTATTGTAGGTTAAAATTAAGTCAATTTTTAAAAACTATTTTGTATTTTATTTTTATCAATTAAAGAATGTACTGGGGTTTTATATTATGTATTTTTATTTTGGCTTTTTCATACTGTCTATGAGGACTCTTAAAGAGCACTATATATGTTTGACATTTATGATTATCATTATTATTATTATTATTATTAGTGTGGACTAATTTCAGGTTCTTTACATTAACTGATATGATTTCAGACCTGGTAAAGTAGTAAAAAATAAAATCCACTGTGCCCAAAAACAAATACAATTCTGAGCATATTTAATTTTACACTGATAAAGAAGTGTTGTTTGAATTTAAATTATTATGATACAACAACATGACAAATAAATGCAACCCTTGAATGTTGTTACAGCTATGAGGGTGCTGCTTAACAAAAATGTTTGCTTGGATATTTTAAGGTAGCATTGTCTTAGAACCAGAAAAACTGTGTGCTGTATGTGGATTTAACTTTAGATTCTACATACTGGGAAAAGTAGCTAAAATCTATTGTAATCTTTACTTACTCATGCGTACAGTTAAAAATTCTGAGCTGTCAGTGATTGGGATCACAGGATAGTGGCTTAACCCTTTGCTCAACCTGTAACTATCTAATTGGCCTGCATCCTTATATAGTGTGTTCAAAGCTATATAGGAAATGTGTAGTGATGATACTTTGCTTAAGATTTAGATTTATGGGAATTTGAGGCTGCTATAGTGTTAAGACCTTCATTTGGGTTTTGGTGTTTACTGAAGCATTACGTTAATTCTGTCCAGTTGGTGGCACTATGCTCCCTCCAAATAACATTTTGTTCCCTCCTGTTAAACATTGATTATGTTTTTCATGTCATGTTTTTGTTCCACTTTATGTTGTGGGTGCATATGATAGAATTTGTTATCCATGATAGAACGTTCAAAGGTGTATTTCTTATATAGGAGGAATTCAAAATTGTACGTCTACCGTAATTATTTCTAATTATTACATCAACTGTAACCGTCCATCTGCAGGTCAGTTTGCTGAGAATGAAACCAATGAGGTGAACTTCAGGGAGATCCCATCTCATGTCCTTTCCAAGGTCTGCATGTACTTCACCTACAAGGTCCGTTACACCAACAGCTCCACAGAAATACCTGAATTCCCCATCGCCCCGGAGATCGCGCTGGAACTGCTCATGGCTGCCAACTTTTTGGATTGCTAAAGTTGTAGAAATAATGTAGCAGCTTAAAACAGTTTTAGATTTTTTTTTTGAATATTTAAATTGTTTTGCCATTTACGTATATGAAACATGAATGAATATGACACCACGAGGAGTTTGTTCATTTTTCCTTCTTTTTTCTTTGCACCTGACTTTCTGTCATAATTTTATTAGTATTAAAGGATTTCATTTTAACGTAATAAATGGGTATGGTGGGTTACATCACCCACAATGTGATAAATGTGCCCCAACCCCAAACATCCTGCCTCACCTCTGCAGATGAATAAAGACCTGTTTGGTGAGCACACGTACTACTCGTTACTACCTTGCTATGCATGTTCAATGTTAAACATAAGAAATTAGACAACATTACAAATATTTCTCTTTATACTAACCTGCTTAGGATGTTTTGAAGATAAAAAGGAAACCTAGAAGAGTATGTGCCAAATTCTCTGTCAGTACAATGATGTAATAACAGCAGGGAAAAGTAATCAAAATTCCAATAAAATGTTACAAAATTAATAATATATTTCTTTATGCCCAGTGGCATTTGAAAGAGGAGAAGTGTAATAGTTGATGTTTTCATTTTGAGAGGTAACAAAATTATTGAAATCGCGACCCCCCTAAACAGTCAAGTTTTTAGGGTTGTTTCAGGGGTATATGTTACAGAAAGCTTCTGATACATGTTTCAGGTGTGTTCTTTTCTGGTTCACACAAGAGGAAGTAGTAAAAAAATAAAATTTTGAGCAAACAAATTGAGAAGTGCGAGTAGATGGATGTGATCTAAAAATTCTCAATAAATATTACTGAATAAGTGCATACTGTATGTCACTGAATAGCAAATGTTCGATGTTGTTACATGTGACTGCATGATATACTATAATGCTAATGCCTATAGTGGATGTAGGAAATCTCTTAAGCTATTTTTGGCCCATTAAGTTTCTCCTTGTGACAAACATATCAGGTGGGAGCTCATATCACATCTCAGTCAACATGGACTTCTGAGGGATTTTTTTTTAAAACAGAAACCTTAGGAGGTATAGTCAAGTTACAGTTTAGTTGAATAAAACGTTCTGAACTTTGCTGACACACCAATAAATTGATACTCTTCCTGTGGTTTAGAAAATCTGGCTCGAACAAAGGGGGATGAAAAGGCACGCAGTTTTTAATAAATTATTGTACATGTATGCTTCGTGGTGATTACACCTAAGATTTTTTTTTAATTTAAGGGCACTTTATATGACATAAAACAGTAATCATTTGACACAACCAGTGTTAGTGTAATATGAGATGCACTGATACAAGCCTTTGAAAGTGTAATTTAATATGAATATATAACAGCATGACAATGTGAATCAGAATTTTAAAAAAAATAAAAATAAAAGCCACACCTGAGTAAAAGTACAGATATCTTCCTAGAAAAAAGTTACTTTGAGTAAAAGTCTAAAGCATCTGATATTTACTGTACTTACGTATTAAAGGTAATTGTATTATGTTAAATGTAATTAAGTATTGAAGGTAGAAGTATAAGTAAATACTGTCAATGAAAAACTTGAAGGATTTAAAGAACAAAATCCAGTTTTGCTTCCCTCCCATTTCCTCCATCTGTGCCATCCTTCCTTTCTTCCCTATTTTGTAGTAAGAAAATAAAACACTTATGAGAAATGTAGTGAAGTAAAAGTATATATTTTATTTAAGAAATATAGTGGAATAAAACAATGTTGACAGAAATATAAACACTCAAGTAACATACAGATACTCCCAAAAAATACTTCAGTGCAGTAACAAAGTATTATTACTTTGTTACATAACACCACTAAATATACAAAGTGTGTAAAAATATAGAAATACCAAAGATCTTTGCCTTATGCAGCATTACAATGTACAAACTAGTATGCAAAGGTTTAGAAATAGAAAAAAATACACTTATTCTGTCACAAAGGTGGTAGCATATGGTTCATGGGAGTGTGTTTTCAACATGTCACTTCAAGTGATTTTTTTTTCATGATTGTGAAAACATTTAAACATTAAAAAAGACAAAAATAATGGTATAGCTGTGGATCAGGGAAGTCAGGGAGGTCATTTTCACCACTGAGCAGAGGTCATTGACCCACGTGACTTCTGTATATTTTAACACCACATTTTATGAACTCCTGTTATAAGTTTTATAAGTACCAAATTTCAAATAGTCAGTAACGAGCTGAAAGGAGTGAGAGGTGACCGGGGTCTCGGCTTTGACTGCACATCACTGGGCTGTTTTCTTCTGTCAAAACAACTTCTGTCACGTGACCGGCTGACGTACAGTCCTCCACTCTGCGCTGATGCAGGGGGGTTTCCATCATGGCGTCGATGCAGGTAAGAATACAATTGACAGCGATCGCATATTTATAATTTACCTGACCTTCAGCCTTGTCTTGCGTGGTAGTTTATTAACCACTCAGTTTACGTACACGTATTTATTCGAAGTAGTAATGACATTAAAGCAAAAAGCGACGAGATTGATCCTAAACTGTTCCGGTTTAGCGGTTGGTGTTTGCTAGCAATACAATTAGCATCATCACCAACAGCACCAAGTCAAAGCTAGCACTGAAACCAGACTGGCGATATATTGTTGTCACAGAGACACGTATATGATAATTAAAGTAACGTGGTGTCATGAGCTCAAATTCATTTGTGTATTTTAAATGAGTGCTAGCTGCTGTTTAGCTGGCGTTGACGTTAGCTAGCTAACGAAACAGTGCGCAGATTGACCAGTTCTAGTTTCCTCTCGAGCTGAACAGGTGCATCGCTTTCTTAAGTTAGCTGCGTCGTAACGACTTATGTAGATAAAAGATAAAGACGAATTGGAAAAATAATCTACCGGTGAACTGGTTTTGTTGCTTATGTGTAATACTTGACGTTTCTTTTGGCACAAATCGTACGGTTTGGCTTATGTAGGTAAACGAGTCATGTCAGTCAGGGCGGAGTTTTGTATTTCACTACATTTATGCTCAGCGATGTAAAGCTAGCTATATTAGAAACAGTATTTCATCAAACGTTTGTATTTTACGGAGCTTTTCTGTGTGATACATTGCTTTTTGATTTGCCTCTGCCATTGTTCTCTTATAGTTTAACATGATGCTAAATGTCAACATTTCTGAGTGAAACCAAAACGTATTTTCTCCTACAGAAAAGGCTACAAAAGGAATTATTAGCCCTGCAAAATGATCCACCCCCAGGAATGACGCTTAATGAGAAAAGTGTACAGAACACCTTGACACAGTAAGTATTTTCTGGTTTTTATTTTTGCTGGATTTGTTTCAATATGACTTGACCACCACCTACCCTAGTCATTGATTCAGGTTAGCTATTTATCTATGACTAAACCTAAATCCAATCTGGCGTTGGTAAAAAAAAAAAAAAAAAAAAAAAAAACAACGTCATGCCTTTTCTCATCACTCTAAGGAGGCAGTGTGACTTTCATATCTGACACCATTAAGATAACTGTTGCAGTTACAGTGGTAAGAGACGCAAAGCTCTTGTAACTTCAGCAGCGACTTGTATGGAAGAATCCGGGTCATTCCAGTGACTGGCAGCTCCGGCCCTTCAGTAGAGTGGCTCTAATGCACAGTGTCACTTCATCCTCATAAAATATTTAATGGTTGGCATGCAGGAGTTGGGCTAGGGTAGCAAGGAACAGAGGCAGCTTAGCTGACCTTTCTGTCTGTGCGGGTATCTTGGTGTTCCTCTAATGTTATGTTAACTGAGTGAGTCAAATTGTGTTTGTTAAGCAATAAGGATGAACTGAGTTGTGGTCCTGTAAACGGATTCGAGACAAAATTCTGGCTGCCGTTCAACTGCTTTTCAGGTTCGGGCTTGCAACACTGACTTTCAAAGGTCCTCCCTAGCCTGAATCATTGCTAGGGGACTTTTTCTGCCTTAAAGTAAAGCTACGTGTTACAATGCTTGTTGGTAGTATTCTTGTGACGATGAAAGATACATTACTATGACATCTACCTTATTAGATAACAATCACTGGCTCAGACTGAATGAATGTTCTCTGTTTTGCATGACTGACAAGTCTACAAACCAGTTCAGCTAGCTTCCTTGATCACTGCATCCCAGGTTTGAGGTGATATGTATGGGTGTGTCTTTTCGTCTTCAGCTCTGATGTTGAAACTTTGATGTTGGTTTTTTTTGCCGTGGTGATTGACAGTAGTAGGGATTTACCCGTTTTTATCAAGCGTGTCCCAGTGGAGTAAGATAGTCTGTTCCTGCTTGACATTCAAGTTCACCTTATCCTTTCTAAAAAACAAATAGAAAAGCAGTGACAATGCTGTGCATGTGACGGTGATAAGGTGACCATGTGTTTTCAGTTTTATAGCTTTTGTTTATATAGTACACTTTGTCTCTGTGTGCTGCTCATTAGATTATCTTTCAGCTGACTGTATGTTAGTGTAGTTGCTGTAATGAGTCAGCCATTGCATACAAGTAAACTGCTGCTTGAAAGCACTGCAGTCTCATTTGTACTCAGTTTTTTCCCCACTTTCACGAAATTGCTTGGTGTTGTTTTTGTTGACTGGATCATGTGACCACCAGGCTATAGGGAATTTGAGTAAGTTGAGCATGATGTCCTTGGAGTCCTCGTCTGTGATCAGCGTGGGTGGCATCAGGTGTACTTCAGCATCATGTACGGTGATACTGCCTCACTCTCTAAGCTTTACATCCTGAGGAAAAATGCAACTCCTTTCAGGCGCTTCGACCACTGTACTTTGTAAGGACAAAGTTATAAACAGGGTTGACCTCATATGTAGGCCTGAATGATTATGTGCTCGAGGCTACATTTGAAAGAGACACAAGGCTATAAACCCGAACAACAGCCACAAGTCTCCTCGGTGACCTATCTGCACTGCTTGCCTGAAAAAAATTAGGCCAGAGATTGTGATGCAGCCATCAGTGCTCTTTTTCTTCTCTTCTGAGCAGACAATCTCCATAAATGCTCTGCACAGGACCTAAATATTTGTCTATTTTGCCAGTGAGGCCTCACGGTTACAGCCATCGTTGTATATTTAAGCAGGTAGACTGCCCTTTATCCCAAAGACCAAGGATCAAGCCCCTTGGTTTGAAGTCATCTCCCATTCTGAACAAGACATTGAATCCCTCTCAGCTCAGTCAGCACAGTTCTGTAGCCAGGCTACAGAGGCGAAAATGGATTTGGTCCACTAGATCAATAGAGTATCACATTATTACTAAACCGCTGTCATAACCTCGCTGAATATTGGATGTCACCGGAATGAGTCAGACTAAAAGCCTTTGATTACACACTTACTGCAGCATTGTCAGCTCGCAGTTTGTATGATCCTTTTCTAATGATAATGAGATTTGATTCATGCAAGTCTTTCAGTACATGCCTCCAACTCATCTCCAGAATGATGAGACAGAACATCGAGTGTGTTAATAATCAGTAGTAAACAAGACTTGGGCTGCGTACTCAGTATGCATGTACTGCATACTAAATGAGTGACTAAGTGTGCCATTATTAACAGACTGTACACACTGAAGTATACTCAAGCGACACAGTCCTGATGGTCGGTCTGACCCTGCTGGGGGTTCTCACATCTCCGAAAAGCATGCACAGCTTTCCAAGCAGGAATTATTTAGATAAATTGATCACATGGGAGTCTAAATAGTTTATTTGTAAAAAAATATTAAAATTTAATAAATTGACAGATTAAACATTTGAAACCTGGATCAACATAAGTTTTTGTGCTGCTTTCAGATGCCTTTCACGAGCATGTAAACCTCTGAAACCTGAGCAAGTTGGTTTGATTTCTTTCAAAAACTCGGTGAATAAAAGGCAATGAGCAACTTAGCAAGAGATGCCTGCAAACTGCAAGAAATTATGAAAAGGTGGCATGAAAATGACCTGAAAATCACTTAAAAACTAGGTTTCAAAGGAGAGAGACAGATAAAGAGAGAATTAATCGATTTTTTAAGGGGAAATGTCCAGAAAACTCTTTTTATAGCACAGATTTTAGGTCATTTCCGTGTTTGTTTGTTTTTAGCCTATTTCTTTTCCTTTTTTTTGCTGAATTTCAGGTCATTTCTTGTAACTTTTTAGTTGTTTCTTTCTAATGTAAATGTCTGTCAAGTTGCTCATTGCTGCCTCTCCCTGTTTTTGAAAGAAATCAAGCCAATTGACTCTGGTTTCAAAGGGTTAACAGCTCTTTTGCTTACTCAAAATCTCGAACGTTGCCAGCCGTTGTGCAGTCTTAAGAGACGTAACACATTGTGGGGCAGTTGGGTATGTCAAGTAAGCTCACATCCATCATTTCTCGTGTATACAAAATCCACATGCTATGTCGTTGGAACACACGTCATATGTTGTATATATATGGTATGTTAGTATGTAAATTTGAACAGAGCCCAAGAGTTACAACCATGCTAGCAGCTCTGCGGGGCTTAGGCATTGTTCACCATCTTAGTTTAGTGAGCTCTGTTAGCATGCTAACATTGGCTGATTAGTGGGTTGATAGTGATGTCATTCATTTGATCATGATCACCAAATTGTTTGAAAAATTGAATTTTGACTTGATGTTGGCGCCAGATCTAAAGTCAGGGTGACCAACTCTTCCTGAGGAAGACAAGACAGCGTGTGCCAAATTACACGGCAACCCGTCCGACTGTATAAGTGCTGAGAAAAATTACATGCCACTGTTGCGGTGGAGCTAGAGGAAAAGTCAGGGAATCAACAAAGTCATACACCATCTGCATGTTTGTGTTAAATTTCATGGCAATCCATCCAGTAATTGTTGAGATCCTTCAGTCTGAATTAAAGTGGTAGACAGATCAGCTGACATTACCGTCCCTAGACTTAAGCCACTAGCATGGCTTTGAAAAAAGCAAACATTCCTGTATTGCATAATCCTATTTCTTCCGAAAGCACAGGCAAGGTTTGTTGTTAAAGGTGTTAACCTGATAACGTGACTTGACTTGAGGAATTCAGGTGTTAGGTGCTCAATTATCTGTCAAATGTCTTGCAACAGCCTTAAGGTTGTCTCAGGGTGTAGAAAATGAAAAACTGAAAAATCAACTGACAAATTTCTCTTTCTTTGGTTGTTTTTTTTTAAACTGTTGAATGCTTTAGTTATTTAAGTGTTAAAGTGAAAAAAGTGAGTATGCTCAAAGCAGCATTTAAAATGAAAATCTCTAATGAATCCACTTGTTTAGCCACAGATACCAGTGGCTTAGAAAGCTAGCTAACGACTGGGTTTAGGTTTAAAAACAGGGCTGCTATAGTTCATGAACAGCAGCCTCAGCTCGTTTTGTTTGAGTGAAATGTTTAACGCGTTTCAATTTTGTGCTTTCTTTCAGGTGGATTGTAGACATGGAGGGAGCACCTGGCACACTGTATGAAGGAGAGAAATTTCAGCTGCTTTTCAAATTTAGTCATCGATATCCTTTTGATTCACCTCAGGTAAGCACCGTTTGCTCTGTGGCCGTCAGCGTGAGTTTATGGGTAAATGTGAGCCATTTTGTCTTGTTCTCAGCTTGAAGAGCGTCATGTAAGTGCAGTCCATTTACCATCTTGTCTCAAGGACCTACTGAAGAGAGCCTCGTCTGCTTCAAACATGATGCACACGCTGCTTCGCTGAGTGTGGACACCGATGATAAACAGACCTAGAATCTGTTTCCATTTAGTTTCGACTATGCAGTCTGAATGTCCAAAACATTCCTAACTATTTATCAAAATGGGTGCAAGTGCTGCTGGTACAGTGCCCAGAGGTGCCCCTTTTCCAAAAACTGAAGACCTGTGTAAACAGTCCTCTTTATCCACTGTCTGGATGCCTGCAATAATCACATGAAACACATTGGCTCTGCGGTTGTTAGTGGAATGAATCTCTGCTTGGAAACATTGGAGCCAGGATTCACTGACACCAGAGCAGAGCTTCCATTGAAGCCACAGTTGAGGGGATTAGTTTATCTCAACAATCTTGTTTCACTCATTAGGAGCCTGGCCACCTAAAAATAGAGAATGAGTAGGTGTAGAGAAAATTAGATAAACTTAGCTACTTAGCATCCTTTCAAACAGGAAGGACAAGCTGTCAAAGTGAGCCGCTGCTGGATTCCTCGCCGATCCCCTGAGGGAACTTGGGTGTTGACAGCCACAGTGCATTATTTGTTGTGTGAGGAGCTTCAATGGTAATTCAAACAAAACAAAACAAAACAAACATTGTGACCGTGTGGCTAAATGGAGCTCAGGTCATAACTTTTGCATCAGTAGCTTGTAGCTTCTGTTTTTGTCGAGTTTTGTCTGTCTGAGAAGTGTCCTCTTTTTATGCTTTATTTTCAGTTTTCAGTTCTACAATGATAAAATATATTGAATGGACATACAAAGCAAAACAAAGAAAAGCAGAAGCCAAACAGTACAAAAAAAAAAAGGCTATCAGCCAGTTTATAAGATTACACGAATGGTCTGTAAAAAATGTCGTCAAACTGGTCCCGTACCAAGAGCAAGATAAAGCAACATGAATAATCAAGTTAAATACAGACCCACTCATATAGCCATGAAGGTCAGAGTCCCTATGGATGCGGGGTAATATGACACTGCGCCAAGACAAGTGCCCAGATTCTCTCAAATCTATTCTGTGTATTGGATTTGTGCAGACCCAGTCTCTCCATTTGTATAATAGACGACATGTCCTTGAGCCAATGCGCTTAGACGACCTCCTGTACTTATTTCTGTCACACAGGATAAATTGCAGGTTTTTAACCCAAAAATACCTTATTTGTTTTGTTTGCCATGCTCTGCACAGTGTTGTCTCGCTTGTTACAGCACATTTTTGCACTTTAGCACATTTTTTTCACTTAAGTTTACAGTGATGCCTTTTTTTTAGTAAATAACCAATTATTCAACCAATCACTAAAAGACTAATGAAAACCGATCACGGCCAGGCACCTAGGAGTAGGAATCACGTGAGGCTCCATGAGTCTTTATACAATATTATTGCAAATTTAAATAGTCTTGCATAACATAAACATTAATATGTACTGCAAATGTTTACCTCTTTTTCAACTACAAATAATGTCTTCAGAAGAAAACTTTGTCAACATCTGTGTAAGATGAAGTTTTCAGTCTTTTCATCACGTATCAGTCATTTTTATTGCAGAAAAATGTTTTCACTTTCTAATACTGACAGTTTATATAATGAAAAAAAGATGATTCTTGTCCATGTGTGTTCAATATTACCAGGGAAAATGTTTAGATACTATGCTTTCCACCCTGACTCACAATTGATTTTGTTTTGAGTAAACAGTTTCCTTACATGGTGAATGCAAAACTAGCTGAATGCTGTGCCCCTTTGTCTGGTTGCAAAACTGTCATTTTGCCAGTGTGAATGAATTGCAAATCATAACTTGCAAATTACAGTCCCGGAAAAGAGTCCCAGGAGGTACAGCTGGAAGAAAATGCTCCCTGCTTGCTAAAGTGAAATTATTTATTCAAACTTCTGCTGAACACAAATCAACAAAAGCAGCAGACAACAGGATACAAACATGCTGTAATATAACAAGATAGGAAAACATTAAAATAACCAACGGTACCTGTCTGCTCAGAGCTCAGCCCCCTGAGCTTTGTGTGTGTATCTGACGTTTCAGTAAATATTTGGACTTATTGTTAGCAAGGAGCTTTCAGTTGTCTTGATGTTTTGGGCAAAGTGTCAGCTTTAGTCTCTGCTCCTATCTGTAAAACTCATCCTGTCAACCCCCCTCCAGCCCCATGATGCTCTCCTGTGAGGCCCCGTCTGGTGCCAGACTGCCTCGACCCATTGTTAGCCTTCATTCCCACTCTGAGTCCCCCTTCTCTCTACTCCAACACCTCCATCTTAAGTCCTTGTATCTTCCCCTTCAGCCATGACTCTTGCACCCTTTTACTTGCTAATATCTTCTGATCCTTTTTATAGAGCACGTATCCTATTTTTATTTTAATAAAACACGTCTCCTCTCTTAGTCTCTCATTCTCTCTTTCCCTCTGTCACCCCTTTGCGGCCCCTTTGTCCTAATCCCAGAGCCTCATGTCGCTGTAGAGGGCTAAGCCTGAGCTTATACAGCAAGTCTCATTATTTTCTGTCATTAATGGGAAAAATACTCAACTTTTTCGAAACAAGTGTTTCGAGTTGTGTCTTTGACCAAAAAAATGTCCCCAATTCGGTGTTAACCATAAGTCATTTTGGCATCAAATAAATGCCATCTTAATAGGCTTATTATTATGACATATTCAGTCAATCATCTTAATAACCACTATTTGTTTTTCTTTCTGTCGCAGGTAATGTTCACAGGAGAGAATATACCTGTCCACCCTCACGTGTATAGTAACGGTCACATCTGTCTATCTATTCTAACGGAAGATTGGTCGCCAGCCCTCTCAGTGCAATCAGTTTGTCTTAGCATTATCAGCATGTTGTCCAGCTGCAAAGAAAAGGTAGGCCGCGACAAATGTCGTGATTCATATAAATTACACACTTGTTAAGTGTTACATCTAAAGGCCCGTGTCTTTCCCTGCAGAGACGACCGCCTGATAACTCGTTTTATGTAAGAACGTGTAACAAAAATCCAAAGAAGACAAAATGGTGGTATCATGGTGAGTATTTTCAACCTCAAACTGAGGACACGTGTGAGGGGCCCAGGCACATCAAGCCGACATCAAAGAATTAGCGATAATAACGGCCAAGTGTTGCAAGTTGTTGTCACCTCATGACCTGAATCTCGGAGAAATAGTTGCAATTGAACACACTACAAAGACTACTGTCAACAGCCATGTCAAACGTACGTTCTGCGCCTGTGTGAGAGGAAATAACTCCCCCTACTATGGCAAGTGCAGAATGCAGTAGTCTGTATTCATAATTCAAAAAGGGAAACTGGACAGACGGGCAGGATTGATTCAAGATGCTAGTTAGCCAGTTAGCGCATTAATAACACAGCCCACCGTTTAAATCACAAAGGATATTCAGCCTACGCCAGTGAGCAAAACCACGAACATTACCAACCGATTCTGATAAAGAGCGTAATGGCAAAAAATAATCTTACCTACTATAACAAGTTAGCTTTGATATTTCACCCTTGTAACTTTAACTTTTTGTTTGCTTTCCTCGCTTCCGTTTCTCCTTTCGTGTGCTGAGCTGAATAGCCAATCAGAGGGTTTTTATTTACCAACGGCTCTGACACTGATTCAACCAGGCCTCCAGGAAGTTTTCAGGCTTTGAAGCCAATATTCATAGTGACCAACACTGTACTTACACTGTCACGTGATTCCCTGTGACCCAAAAAGACTTTTTCCCATTAACTTGAATGGCGAAAGAAATGTCTATAAATCAGTGGATACAATTTTTTTAGCGTCACAACCCCCGCAAAATGAGTTTTTTCACTATCAGCATCTGATCTATTCGGTTCGACATCATTTGGAAAGTCTAGAAGAGCCACATAATTAAATCGTGTTATCACCATTCAAGTTCGTGAAGCCCTGAACCGGAGATTAGCTGTTAGGCCCGCAGAAATGAGCTGTTCTTGGCAGATCTACCACTGCAAGTCTCAAGTGCACATGCCTCATGGGCCGCACAGTGCGGAAGTGGTGCTGATTATACCAGGATCATCATGATGATTTCATATGGGGCAGTTGAACCATTTGGGCTTCATGCATCACTGAGCAGCCCTCATAGAAATGAATGAGACCCCATTCTATGATTTATCCAGTTCTCTTAATACATCGGATTCAACATACTGAATCTGCAAAGAAACAATGCAACAAGTGCTAACAGTGCGGGGAAAACAGATTTGGGCAATAGACGTTCATCAACGCCCCGACACTGGCCAAGGGTCGACCGTCAGTTTGGTGTGTCAGGGCCCTAAAAGCAATTGCTTGTAAAGGTGATGTCACTGAAATCATTATTTCTCTTTGCCTTCACAGATGATACATGCTAATGTACAAACTTTGTAATAATCGTAGAAGAAAGAAGTCCTACTGACCTACGTAAAGCACTTTTTAATCATTCAGTCTTTGAACTCTGACCTTTGACTGGAACAATGGACACCATGCGCTGGAGGCTCTTGACTGCATTTCCCCCCCCCCTGCGGGCAGTTGGATGCATGTTTTAGTCGGTTGTAACATAGAGAATGGAAATAAAGGAACGTTTTAGATGCACCCAGGACGGACCGTATTTGGCAAAAAGGTAGTGATGCAGCGAGCGAGCTGGCAAGCAAGGTGGATTTGTATTGAGATAATTATAATTCCTGTTTTAAGATTATTATTGTTACTTTTTTGTTTGTGTGTGGGTGCATTTAAGGTCCTTGTGTTGTGCAATAATGAATGATGGATGCATGCTTGGGCCTACAAAGAGATATCCAAATCAAGTTGTTTCCTGGAAGGGATCTGAACACCATAACCCCAAGAAAATGCATCATTCGTTTTTTGTTTTTTTTCTTGTTGTTGTTTTTTTTTAAATTATATGCACTGTGAAAGTAACTAGATTATCAAGGCACTATTAGTACGATTTTCCCAATTTGCAGTTGTACTGTAGGCAGTCCTCCACTTATTTATCGGGTTAAAGGGTTTTTAGTTTATAACCACTGTATCAAGAGTAAACAATTTTCTTCTTCATCTTCCAACTTGAGAGCTGGTTGCAGCTTGTCCTGCGGTTGGACAATAAGTCGGTACAGATTGGAGTTGAACAGATATGACGAGAGATCTCTCAGTCAGCAGGTGACCACAGAGTGCGTCTCCTCGTAAAGTTGGGCTGAACTCGTGTAGTGTTCACTTGTCCAGCCTTGAAGATGCGTAAGCGGCCTCTCTTCCATTTAAAGAATGTCTGTAAGAGAACGTTGTCGCACGATCCATTTTTATTTGTATGATACTGTTTTTTAATTTCATGCTTTAATCTTCTAAAACATTTGATTTTAAATGTTCTTTTTTTGTACCGTTTTTCAACTAGCTGATACTTTGAAAAGGGGTCGGGTTTGTTTGATGGGTCAGTATATTTTGGCTTTTTTTTTTTTCTTTTTGTATTTGTTATTTAATTTAAATCTTCGTTTTTGATCTCCAAAATGGTAATGAATGACGAAAAAGGAGAGTCTTTATAGAAGCCGTAAAGACGAGGCTTTTGTGATTCCCCCTGGTCAGAGTTTTGGCTCAGGTACTTTTTTCAATAAAGAGATCACCTCTAAAAAGATACCTATCAGATATTTTGAATTTAACTATATTTTCACCAAAAGAGACTGTTATGTTGTAAACTTCTAACATGTCTGAAACTATTGTGTATATAAGTCTTGAAATTGTTGAATGATGTGAAAGAAATTAGCAGAGGATGCATTTACTTTATAGCCGACTGATAATAGGAGTGCTTTATTTCTTTGGAAGTTAGTCTGCATCTTTTGCTAATTAGGATGTGTACAGTCAGCATCAAACACTACTGTTGGTTTAAAAATAAAAAAAAAAGTTTAGTAGTTTTACAGTGGGGGTGCATGCAATTTTAAACCCTACTTTTTCTTATTGGCATAAAACATTGTGACAACTTTTAGTCTTTCTATAACATAGATAATGGTTTATGGGGTGGATATTACAAAGCTCACCTCCAGAGGCTGTGTGGCTCTCTGTCATTTCAGACTGTAATCACTTCATTCCTAAAGAAATGTTTATCGCCATCCAGTCAGAGATACTTGAATTTTCCATCTTGGGTTTGTTTGTATTGCATTTGCTTTTTTTCCCCAGGGTCTAGCAGAGTTTCTTGAATGAACTTGAGTGAATGTGATGATACTCTATACTGTAGAGGAGATTACCACGGCACACCGCTATCTCAAAAACTATATTGATAACTTAAAGACATCTATTTAACCAATGATTTTGTTTTTTTATTAGATTCATTGTAATGGTCTTGTCTGCTGTCACTGTGCTGTGAGAAGAGGAAGGTAGGCCTGAAAATGATTGTGTAAAAGCAGTCACAACGGCATTTGTGTGGGGGGAACGAGAAGCCTTCACCCAGTGGGCAGTATAGACCAGAGGAGATTTGAAAAACATTTGAGTGGAAATGTTACAAGGATTTGGATGTGACATGTTTTGTTTTTTTTTTTATAGGTTTTTTTTCCTTTTCAATGTGGTTTGAACTCTTAGCTTGCAGGTTGTTGTGAGTGATGATCAACACTAATGAGGGTGTGTTATTTATATTTGAAATTTTTGTTCTGGGATGTGCAAGCTCCATGTAATAGGTGCCTGTTCATTTTCATAATCAATAATAAAAAGCAAAGATTCACTTTTATTCAACCTTGGTTTGCACAATGTTTTTATAATGGCTTCTGTGTTGTTTTTTTTCCCGTGGCCTCTAAAAGCCTTTTATGGATTTTATGCTGACATGTTTTAAAACTTAATAGCCCCACTCTAAAGGAAGTGTAGGTCAGTCTAAGGGTGATGACTGCCAAATTCAGAAAGGCAATTGTATTGTGTTTGCCAAAAACTATGTTTGAGGACATGTAAGTCACAGCAATGATGTCCATGGATGGATTATTGAGGGTGCACAGGCCCAGGACGCAAAGTGGCCTGGACCCCCTTGGCCTTCACCTGCAAAATGTCACCTAAATGAACACATGCTGAACAGAAAGAGACTCAAAATGACAAACGTTCAAAAGATGCAAAGGAACTGCAGAGAGACACAAAACAGCTACAAAAACAGACAAAACAACCACAAAGAGACAAAAAAAAAAAAAACAAAGGCAAAACCTCCACAAAGTCTGTGTGTCTTGCTTCAATGGAGGAGAGGTGGTGGGGCCCTTTCTGTATCTGTGCCCAGGGGCCTATTGTTACATTATCCGTCCATGAGAATGGCACAACAATTCACAGTTTAACAGAAAACTGAGATTAGCCAACTGTCTAAATGTATAGTCACACAGTAATGGTCAAGTGTTCAAATCTATCAAGCAACCCTTGCAGTGAAACACAAAAAAAATCCAATTTTATGTATGTGGTGCACACCATCAACCATGTGAAATTACATCTGGGAAACAATCATTTTATTAAGTATTTCATCCAAATTATTTCAGTCAGGTATACACAATATTGGATTTTTGGGGATGGATGCACCCATATATAATATATAACAACTCATTTCCCCACCTAATTTTGGTGATCATCAAGTCTCTTCTGTAAGTGAATTAAAATCATATTATGCATATTCTCATCATGATGGCCCACAGGCAGATGGAGACATTACATGTAATGCTTCTCAATGTATGTAATATTCATTCATTGTACAAAATAATCAAAATACTAAAACTTTGATGAAATGACAGCAAAACGTTTCATGGTTTGTTCATATACACTTTGTCAATCAAAATATATACATATATATAAAAATATTGTTTCGTGATATTGGCAGAAATCAGCATATTGGTCGATTCTGATATTTCATTTTGAAGCCAAAATATCGGCTGATACTGATGACATGCCAATATTATTATGCATAATTTCAGCAGGCTAAACTATTTCAAAAATGGTTTCAGGAACATTAATTTGTTTAGGTAAGTGTAGGAACACTTACTTACAGGCTACAGAGGCAATTACCCTCCTCTTAAGATTTCTTTAACATAGGCCAAACTTAATGTATCTTTTTCTTAATTATGTGTAAGTGTCCATCATCAGTTTGACATTATAAACATTTTATTTTGTATATATTAATACTAAATCACAACCAGTCAAAGGAGAAGGCTTGCCACAATTACACAAGAAAAGGTTAGTGGCACCATCTGGTGGACTTTTCACAATAGTACTCATGCCAAATCTCAGATGATCCACAACTGATTTTCTTACATTTTCTGAGCCCCTTTGATATAAAAGATTCTTACTGGAATTTACAAGGGTCCTCTACAGCTGTAGGACCCCAGTATGAGCACTTATCATTTTAGTGCTGGCTATGGGTGATTTCTTGCACCAAGAACTTGGTGATACACCTGATGGTTTTGAGGTTTGTTTAAGACTCAGCTAAAGGCTATTTTGCTCATGACCGTGTCCCCTTAAAATCCTACCAGCAACAGGGGCTGTTTAATAGGTGATTATGTGCTTTCTGAAGAAAAAACAGTCCAGGTTTTTATAATTAACCTCATTATTAAATTCAACAAAGAAGCTCCCCTGACAAAAAAGGCCATGTTAATATTATTTTTTAATTCTTTATTGACAAACATAAATACATTTATATACCGAGTTTAATAGGTTATAGTTATATTTAGAAAAAGAAATAAAAAGAAAGGGAAAATGAAAATCATCATAACTAATGAAAAAGTTATACAAAATCAAAATATTGCCACAGTTCATGTGAATTTTTTCAAAAATACTGTTCGTCTTAACTGCTTTTTTGTTTTTAAGGCCTCTTATTATGGTGCAAAATTGTTTAAGTAATTGTAAAAAAAAAAGGGGGGGGGGGTAATAGTTCAAATTCTGGTCTGGAGTCTGCCCATCTCCTCTTGTGGAGGTGTTATTTTCCCCAAAGTAAAAGTAATTGCACAAAAAATCTTTCTCCATCTCCTGGTTTTCAAAATACATAAAAATGTCTGTATCCTGCAGTTGAATTATTTGTGCAGTTTTCCTTCTTATATAAAGTAGAACATCGACCCAAAATATTCTGGTATACATACAGTTATAAAACAAATGATAGATTGTTTCTTCTGCTAATTCACAGAAAGTGCAAGAATATTCAATGACAAGCCTACATCTCCCCAATGTCTTTAATGCTGGATATATTTGATGCAAGATTTTAAAGGAAACCTCTTTATCTTTATCATTAAGACAACATTTCTCAAATAACTATTTTATCATAAAGCGAGACCCAATAGAATGTGGGGACATGTTATGCATTTTTTTCGTCTAATTCGTAAAAACAGAGCCTTATATCATTTGTGCCTGTAAAATGCATCAGTTAAATCAAAATGATTCAATCAAACTGCAGAAAACAAGTCTGTAAAGGTTCATTTCTGCTCTGAATCAAAGTTGCTCAGCTCCAGGCACTGAGGAAGCAAACCAGGACTGAACCATTCCTTTCGCCGCGGGGGTGGCTGATTCATTCAAGATTCACCTCAAACTATAATGATTGCAAATTAGCGGTATGCAAAACGCATCACTGACCATATAAACGAAACACAATCTTTATACACGAATTATCAAAACCACCAGTCATTTGCCTCTTGTTGGATATTTTTAAAATTTTACTCTGGCAAATAACGTGGTCTGTTCCCTCTTCCATCCAGTTCTCTTTAGTGTTTGCCAATGTCGGAGGTGTAACTGGGGTCTGGCCCTGGACAAAGGTAAAAAATACCCTAAAATATCTGTCCCTTTGTCATCGAGTAGTGTCAAGATTATTCGCCATGCTGTCGCCTTTCCGTGTACCATGTTGCGGTGGACTGAAATGCCCCAGACTTTCGTGGAGGATGGGGCGGTATGGAGATGCTAGCAAGAGGGGTGCTCGGCCGATCAGCCATGATGAGCGTTAACCGGCTAAAGTAGCGTTGCTGGAGGCGGCTAAACAGTGTATATTCATCAGGAGAAATCACAGCGACGTATTCGTGACAGCATGCACGCTTGCCAGTTCTGTTTGTTTGTTTTTGGGAGCTGACATTTGGAGGAAACGCCGTTTTCTCGTTGGTTACGTTAGCTTCCTGCTAAGCTGGACACAGTCGAGGCTGTAATGTAGGTTCAGGGGTTGCAGACAACCCTGTAGCTCTGTCAGTCAACCCTAACGTAACCACCTCCATAGTCAAGTTTCTGTGTAGGTCAACCGTGCATTCGGGTCGCTTTTTAAGCATGTAACTGTGAGAGAGCATAAGAAAAGCATGAAAGATTGTGACCCCGAGACCCTCGGGGGCATGCAAGATGCAGTAAGACACATACACAGGGGAAAGTCGATTGCACGTGAAGACTTAAGGTCACAGATAAGAGTAAAAATAGGATTTTATGTTGTGCATATAGTCGATATCAGGTGTTTTGTGGATCTGGCGCTGCTCTGTTGTTTACACTGGTCCAGCCAGTCCAGTCCTGGCCCTCACATGTAAACAATGGATACAGTTAACACCTGTAATCATGAATTCAGGGACAAGCCCATGAAAACAGGTGGCATCTGAAAAATCTGAATTTAAAAGCTGTCTGCATTGACCTAACACCTTTCATAATTGAAACTATTGGCTATAGAACAAGATGATTTTATCGTGCACTTTATTCAATTATTTTTGTAGATTATTTCATGGTGAAATTGATCAAAGTTATCGCCCTGCATTTCAGTGTCCAAGTGCAAGGCACTGAATTTCTCCACACTCCAGGGGTTCAGTTGTGCGTCTGACCCTTTGCTCTGACCTCTGTGGGGATGTGAAAGAATTTCCCTCATTTCCCTTCAGTGTCTGCCACATATTAATTTGAACCAGAACTGAACCATCTTGGCAAGATATTGTGATACAGTTTGTACCTTTTTAATTAATTTATTACATTTTACAAACTGTCCTCATCCTTTGTTGATTAAAAACACATGGTGGTGTATTATGTTACTTATGTTGCGTAGCCACAGGCCATAACCTGTGTAATTGCATTCACCAAAATATTGCATGCATAAAAAGATAAAGATGTTAATGTGTGTTTTGCTAACTTTTACCAGATTGTTGGACCCCCTCAACTGTTCATGTTGATGTGTCTGCTTCGTGTAGGCCTCCGTACATCACTTTAGACTCAAATAAAATGTGATTGAACGTCCGTTGTCTTGTTCGGGCTGCTATCACAGGATTCTCTCCTTTTTCCGGGGAGCTTAGCAGCAGTAACATGAGCAAAGCTCCTTCAAATAAAGGTTCATTGTCTGGGTGTATTAGCTGCCAGTGGATCAGAATGTGAGATAGGCCTAGGGCTGCTCAGTTTGAAGTCTGTTCTGCAGGCTTTGCCCACAGAAATTTGTCAAATGACAGCAAACAGCTTGAGATTTTGCAACAACTGGTGTGAAATAATGTGTGCTTGAGTGCATGTGTAGACAGTTGCATACTTTATGATGCACACGTTATTATTGACAGATTTTTTTTTTAATCAACAACCAACAACAACAACTCCCAGCCATAGTGTATTTAAAGTGATTACAGTTTCAATAATCAGTGTGTTCATAAAAAGACTTTACAGTTGTTTATTGTTGTCTGGTTTCAGGAATAGAGCATGGCTCAAGTGAAAGTACAGACCTCAGCACCCCTGGCTGGTCCTGGCCTCTCCCCCGGAGTTCCCCCGACGGCCATGGCCAGCCCTGGATCCCTGGGTCTGCAGTCCTCCGTCAATGGCACAGGCCCGGCCCCCACACCCGCCTGCCCTGCTCCTGCAGTCGGATATGGGGACGCCCCTGTGTCTGCTACATCGCCAGGTAGAATGCCAGCAGAATAGTTTATTTTTCACGATAATTAGTTTAATTTCTAATAAATAATTAACTTTTTGCATCTCACCACCAGTCTCAATTTTGAATTTCCACAGGTGATTCTGCATTTCTGACAAAAAAAATGCTGTTACAACATTTGACTATCCCATTTCATTCATGTATTATGTCACTCAATCAGATATAACATTTGTTTTACCAATACATGATCATTATTCATGTACATAGTTGTGTCTCTGGTACTGTAACCGTGTTGCTCAGTATAACCATGTCTTCTGTTGTGCTCTATTATAGGCCCGCCCCAGGAGAACATGGCAAACCCTAAAGAGAAAACTCCAATGTGTTTGGTGAATGAGTTAGCCCGTTTCAATAGGATCCAACCACAGTACAAGCTCCTCAATGAGAGAGGCCCTGCACATGCTAAGGTAAGAAATGGGGACATGACACTGAAGTCTAAAACTGTTTGCAAAAATTGTGCACGGGGGAAAAAGGTTTCACTTCAGTAAAACAAGGACATCCAGACAATGAGACTCAAGTTTTGAGTCCTTTTCATTCATGAATATTGGTCATGAAGAATACAGCTCTCACTGTCTGGGTTCCAGAGAGATGCTGGTAAAAATGTAGTTGCTATCAGGTAATTTCTCTCCCTCTGGGTGTCACTGTTCCAGATCTTCACAGTGCAGCTGACTCTTGGGGAGCAGGTTTGGGAGGCCGAAGGCACCAGCATTAAAAAGGCCCAACACTCCACAGCCGCCAAAGCGCTGGATGAGAGTGTCCTTCCCAGGCCAGCGCCCCGCTCCCCTAAAGTGGACATCAACAGCAACCCAGGTACGGCAACCTCAAGAAAAAGTTACTGTATTGTCTACCAAGAATTGGTAGACAAGATTAAGCTATTCTGGGCCTAACACCTGTTGCTAATGTGTTAGGCCCAGAATAGCCTATATTATACAGCTGTATATTATACAGCTGTTTTATGTGAGGCAGAATGAATTGATGAAAACCACAAAGCTAGTTAATGTTTATCAGCTCTAAATGTAGGAAGTCATTTTCTCCACTGAATAGATCATTTAAATGGAGACAGCCCTGAATGGAAAGACAAATCTATGTCTAATTAATGTTTTTTTTAAGATTTTTAAGAATTCAAAATATATCCACTTATGTACCTGAGCGGTGCCTTACTTCAGCAGTAGATCACAAATACTGGCTGCAGCAGCCAGACAAAGTAAGATAGGATAATGACCTGTCAGAAAAAAGTGGACCTGTTAAGCTTCTCATTAAGGTTGTCAACTGTGAGCTTAATTTTCCAGAGCAAGACAGCTGGTTGTGCTGTCTAGTGTTTTAGTGTATTTTAACTTTTTTTTAAAGACAGTGTTTTTTATGAGAAGTTTGCTCTCAAGCTAAACTTTTTTTTCCCACACTCAAGAAGTTAATCGTAAGCAGCACAACCAGTTTCCATTTTTGTCACTATTTAGCTATTATTTTCAACCCTCTAAATGCTAGTAAAATGAGCATGTTTACATCTCACTTACAAAGAGCCTAGATTTTTCTCAATAGTGTCAGTTAATTGTGTGAGAGGGGAATGGGAATGTATGATGGAGGACGGGGGACATGTTTTTCTTGCTTCCCCTCATTTGGTTAAAGGGATGGTTCAGATTTTTTTTTAAGTGGGGCTTTATGAGATGCTTATCCATAGTCAGTGTGTCACTGCTGAAGCAAGCAGGAGTACCACCATGGAAGCTCATGAATGTACTGCTGTGGATTGAGGCAGAAGCAAAGCATATTTTAGCCGCCTACAAACAGTGCAAACTAAAAAAAAAAAAATCAGTGTAAGTGCACACTATATTTGGTCACCACATAGTCATCAATCATAATCACAGTTTCATATTTTCACAGCTTTACATTGCTGTCAGACAGACAGCTCTTTCTGATGGGGAACTGAAGCTTTTATATACATCTCAGCTTTCTTCAAAGCCAGACTCCTTTGACAAAAACAGAAACTTCACCTTGCAGAACAGTGGAGTTGCTGGTCTACCACTACCTCATACAACGTCAAACAGCCCCCCCTTCACTGCTTCTTTAGTCATTTGTTGTGCTAGCAATCTATGGACATCAGTCCAAAATGTCCCAGCTGTTCTGGAGCTTTTCAGGAAGGATATGTTGAACCTTTTAACAATGGCATCTTACACCAAAACAACAGGATCAAAGAAGGTTTAAGAACCCAACAAAAAATACAACATTTTGTGTAGTTACAATGGTTTATTCTCCTCTGACCTTCCTGTGTCATGTAGCTATTATTAGAGTTATTAGATAGAAAAAGACACATTGTTGACCATTATACCTCTTGATACCACCATAGTGAGTAATTCACACTTCAAAAGATTTGAACGCCTCCTTTAAGGTTGCAGCAGTGCCCTCTACTGTCCTTTTTTTTCTTGAGCTAATCATATTGGTGAAATAAGATATATCCATTTGGAGGGAGATGGGGATGCCTCAGAAGTCAGAGAGCAGTGTTTAACTCTGGGATGTTTCTATCTTTCATGTGCAGGAACAATCACAAAGAAGGGGCCTGAGGTCAGGGAGGGGAAGAAACTTGGCAGAGCATTTATGTCCCGCCTTTCCGTCTCCATTATTAATGGAATGTTTCAGTGTTTGGGTTTTTCACCTGGAGGAGTTTGACTTCCAGGAGTAGCTTCTTAGCCACTGGATATATTTAAATAACCCATGTTCATAACAAAGCCCACACAGACCCACTCAATAAAGCCTAAGTGCAGGCTTATGTTTTATCTCTGCCCAAATTAATACCGCTCACCCCTCTTACCTCTCCTACCCTCTGTGGCATTGTTGTAGTGAAAGACCTCGTAGCCAGCTCTTAATGGGATTAAGAAATCCCTGTGATAGGTTATGCAACATCAACGGGGGGCTTTGGGATTAGCAGTGCACGCATCATACACTGTCAGACAGGTAGGAAAGTTCTTAGTTTTTAGGTAGGTCACAGACATTCTTATATTCAAACATGTTGATTTCGGTACAGTGTAAAGACATGATGGTGCTTCTGTGGTATGTTGAAAAAACTAGATATTTTTCTGCATTTCTTATAGTTTTATGATGTCAAATAGAAATATTCCATTCATATTATTGGCATAAAATTTACAACAAATTTCCATGGGCTTCCTGGCTTTAATCCTTGATATTTACTGTCTTATATATAAAGGCAGTATAACACCCACTGTGGAGCTGAATGGTCTGGCCATGAAGAGAGGGGAGCCAGCTATATACAGGCCTCTGGATCCCAAGCCCATGCCCAACTACAGAGCTAACTACAACTTCAGAGGGATGTTCAACCAAAGGTAAGCTCCAAAAACTGAACTCACCCAGCTGCCCCAGCTGTTGACCAGTTCAGTCCCAAAGCTATGTAGTAACACTGGCTTATTGTCCCAAGATGGGGAAGGTATCATGATGAGCTTTTCTTAAGTCAAAACAAATGTATTTTTATTTGCTCATTCGAGAAACTAATACTTGCCCCACATTTATTTTGTCTCCTGATTCTTGAACCATGTTCACGTTATTGTGGATAGATCTGCAGATTCAATATAGATAAACAAAATACAAACAAATATTTCTCGTCTTTCAGTTGGCACACTTTCTGCACTAAAGGATCATTTATTGATAATAAGATGATTGGTTATTCACCTGGATCTCAGCAAGTGAAACATCTGTTCTAACACCTTCTGTTCTACATGAGCACTTAAATTGAGCTTTATTATAGTCAAACTCACACTATAGTCACTCAAATTGAGTGCAGTCCTGCTGCAAAGTCCTCATAAAAACACCTGTACTGTGTGAAACTATAAATTCATCTTTAGAGTGGGGTTGTCACTGTAGCTGTCCTGAACATTGTGTTTTGGGCTTTGAGGCTTCAGTAAGAAATGTTCACAATTAAATGAATCTTCAAGGGGTTTGGGTACTGGTGTAATGAGGGACGAGGACATAAATCGGACTGTATTAAAACATCAGTTTTCAGTCGGTGCACCTAAAATAATGTGACTTTTAGCCACTTTGTTAGCATGCAGGTCGCAGAAACGTTAGCTGTAGTACAAAAAAATAACTCTTCTTCTCTTCTCTTTTGTTTTTATTTTATTCTTAACAACCTGAACACAATCTTGCTGGAGAGACTGTCATAACAGCCACAGGCTGAGGAAGAGTTTTTGTTTTTTTGGGTTTTTTTTGCTGTATCGCTTGACAAGTTCGCTTTAGAGGGGACAGTTAATTTTCTTGTTCACATTACTGCCACACACCACGACTGTCTAGTGGAAGCATATCCCATCATTTTGTAACAGCTTTGTTTTCCCAACCACATTAAAACAGCAACTAGTATTTTTCATTTTATCCACTTTAGGAATGCTTCATTTTGGGCTATATTTGTGGAATGGTAGGTGGCTAAGACGCAGAGGAAAAGGCAAGCTTTTAGAGTAATCTAACTTAGTGTGGACATGGTCTTGATATGTTGTGGACGGCCTTAAACTGCGTTGTCTCTTTGATCCCAGTGGCTCAGATGTGTGTCAGACATGGCCCTCCACTGTGTTGTCTCAACTGATGAATGCGGTGCCCTCGTGGGGTCCCTTCGCACTCAGTCTCTGTCAACTTTCTTTCATCCCTTCGTTTTCTTTTGCTTTACTGGAGCAATCCAGCCATTTCCAAAACTCCATAAAAATGCCACAGAGGTGCAATTAATGATCTTCTCCCCCAGTGAAGGAATGTTATGTAGGATGTGTTTGACTTGCCTAACATGAAATCCAGGTACACTGTGGTACTCTCAGTTGGCAAAGGAATGGATGCTCCTTTTTGTGTCTGGTAGACAATATTGAGAAAATCATCAACAAAGGAGTGCAGCAAAGAAAAGAGAAATTGGTGCATTCTTTTCCTATGTTTAAAAGGCAAGGCATAAAGTTTGTTGCAGTTTATGTCTTTAAATGGTAGGCTTATTCTTATACATTTTTTCTGGAATGTCAGCTTGGTATAAATATTTTTCCATTGCAGTTTATGCAGTTATTAATATTCTAAATATTATGATATAATTTTAAATACTGAGACAAGCTGACAGATGTTGTGCATACAGTTTATAGAAGCTAAGTTATGTGGCTCCAGAGCACACACTGTTCCGCAGAACATAATTTCGTAAAGCCAGTATTCATTTCGGTTAGTTTGATATGCATTGAGGAGACAATAAGGTTTCCTCCAGATGGCAGTGTTTCCTCATTTTAAAAATCCTTAAGCAGTGCTTATCTAAGGTGATTGAGCACCCATTTTGTAACAGGCAAGGTAGGAATGTGGGGTTTTTATATAGGTTTTTATAGGTATAGATTTCTGCAATGTAATCTGTATTATTTACATGCAAAGCATTGCTTATTAAAGCACTTAAAATACAGAAAGTTTTAACAGAGAAACAAATATGTCTGTTTTGCTTCTTACATAAACTTTGGCTTATTAAAGTCCTATGGTAAGGTATTCTGATGCCAAATGTGTTGGATATCTTTTTAAAATGTGGATACGTTGCCAGAAAAAGTCGGTGATTCAGTTGCAGTGTTGGGTAACTGAGTCTAGTCAGCAGACAGTCTAGCATCTGGCTCACATCTTCCACTATTTGATCCATGCAGGAACAAACGGGGGGTGAAAGACTAATGTCTGTGGGGTAGAGGAGAAAATCTGTTTTTTAGCATCTGTCTGTCAATGTCATATGTCACAGGGATGAGTTTGTAGGAGACAAGCTGTGTCTGTTCCTCATGTTTTGTTTTCTTATGTCGTTTTGTAAGGAAGAGCGGGGTGAAGGGATGTGTGTGTCTGAAAGAGAGAGAAGACGTAGGAGTATATATTATCCCAAGGTCACTTATGTTTTCATTAGGTCTCTTTCTTTCAGTGTAGTCGAGCCCTGGATTAATGAAAGTGAGACCTTCTGAATATGAATTCTCTTCATCCGATGACTGACTACGTGGCGGAGTGGCAGGCCATATCCACAATCAGTCACCTTAATGATGCTGCAGGGAAACGAAGGTTTCCACATGCCCATGTCCTTACCTATTATGATGAATAAGAGTGATCTGGAGTCATGTTGATGGAAAATCTTACCATTAAAAGGGCAGCCTGGCTCTGATCCATCAGCGCTCTAATCACCACCAAGACCAGTATTGATTCGTTCAGAAAGTGCCCTGATGAGGAAATATGGCAATAATATGAAATGTGCATTTATCAGCGTCTTAATGAATCTTATTTATGGCGAAGAGCCTGTGCATAATTTCTTTCCATCCAAGTCCTAGTTTAAACCAGCGATTCATTTCTGTTATCCTGCAGACATAACCACACCATTGTTCATTCTCAAATACTTTACATACTCAGGATGATTCGTGGTTTTCAGCTTATTTAATCAGTGACGGAGCTGCTGTGAAAAATTCCACAGAAATTCAGCCCAAATGATTCACATACATGATCACTGAATCAGGAAAATATTTTTTGTTATCAAGAATTATGGTTACATCAAGCTCTATCATGGACAATCCAAAGCTCCCGTGTTATCATTGGAACACCTGATTCCAGTGACTCATACTGGGCTCCTCCGGTTTATCCGTGGCGCTCCCAGTTTTCCCCCTGCTGCTGTGATCCCAGGGGGGCGGGGGCGCCTGCATCCTGCATTTAGTCACAGTTGGAATTTGGATAGGGCTTTCCCTGTTAGAGCAAAGCAGAGCAGTCAGAAGCCGCCCACCTCCTCCCAGCCCTGATTTGGTTATGTCAGTAACATTATGTCAGCTGGAGGAACAGTGGGCTGAATGACTGACTGGGGGTGCTTTGCTCTGTGACATTTCCTCCTGTGATGATGGTCAGATACTGAGATGGCTGTTCCTGCTTTCTCTGTAGGAAGACTTGGTCACCTGTGCTGCAGAGTACCTACAGTAAACTTATGTCGGCCAGTCTGGATTTTTACACCAAAAGGAGCATAAATAATATGTAAATATATAACCTGATTCTTCTTTTCCACTCAGATCTTTTGATCTTTGTTGCATCTTCCAGCTCACAGTTTTGATGTTTTGGCCCACATCTTTACTATTTCATTGTCATTGCTCTTGTAAACCTTATTTCCTCTTCCAGCAGTAGGGTTGGGTATCAACACTCAATGTATTTTAAGTTACTGACTGTATTAACCTTCTATTAAGTAGTATTGAAACTTTTTTTAGTTAAGCATTTATAAATAAAATATACTTGACTTGACTTGAAAAATAGACTTACTTTAAATAACCAAATACATGTTGTGTGCCAACTTAATGTATAAAAAGGAAACTATTTGCTATTACATTGTCCATATCAGTCTTATGAGGTGATAATATGCGAGTGTCGTGCTTGTAGCTTGTCCCCTTGCCCCAAAGTGGGCAAAAGAATCAATATATGCAAATTTAAAAGAAATAAATCAATTTGTCAATTTTCAGCTACTGCTACAAAAACCTACAACAATGAATATTAAGCATTAAATACAGATATCAATAGCCTAGAAAAATAAGTGCTGACCATTTCATTTGAGGCACATGAAGGGTTAAAATGCATGTTGGCTATATTCTAGACTGACCTTGTAGCTCTATGGCTATGTCCTTGTAAAATCAAAGACAACCCTATACATGCCTTTGTGATGCTATGTGTCTGTGTGTGTGAGTCTGATCATGTAAGAAATATAAAGAGACAGTTGCCATGGAAAGATACTTATCCTTGAAAGATGAATATCCTCATGCCTGTAGGACATCAGAATAACATCACACGAAGATCACACACACACACACACACACACACACACACACACACACACACACACACACACAGACACGCATACACAGGTGTACTCTGTCATCTACATCTCTAATTGGGCCAACCTGGCTCACTGAAAAGGCAAATCTGCCCATGAGCGATTTTCTATATTCAACATTTCCTCTCATCTCTTCCTATGTGGAGATATCAGATATCCTCTGAGGTCCTCTTCACACACGTGGTCTCCTTTTTTCCTGCTCACTTTCTCCCACTCGGGTTTATTTTTTTATATAGCTTACTGGCCTGTTGGGCCTCAGAATCTCATATAGCCTTATCGGGACACTGTGTGCTCTTTCGTCCACTCATGCATTCCACAGATATGATTTCTCTTATCCATCCCATCATCACTGCTGTCCAAAAACAAAAAGGAGCTGCCAAAGCCCACAAGGTAGAGACTTCGTGGGAATAGCTTTTTATTGCATTATGTTATTTTTTAAATCAGCGTGTATCTGTGAAGATCAGATGTAAATCAGATGCATCCACTCAGATAGTTCATAAGGTACCATGGGCTGCATGCCAGAACAAAGGATAATCTGTCCAAATTGTACAAATGGGTGTAAACTCATAAAGCAGTGTTTTATTGAGGAGACTGGGGGTGGGGGAGTGGAACACAGGTCCAACATAAACAAATGCTTAGAATGATTTGTGCTCAACAGACTCAGTGACACAGAAGTCTGGTCTCTCCTTTCATCTCTGCTCCTCTGAGTGGAGTTTTGTGTTTGTGTATCCCTGTGTGTCCTCCTTTCCTCTTTTGTCTTGATGCATTGAATGTAAAAACGGACCTGAGACCAAGATGTACTAAGTGTGTTACATCAGTGGAAATAGCTTTTGTAACTCTGCCTTTCAGTTTGTTTGGCAGAGTCAGACAATCTAAGCGGGTTTCTTCACAAGAACTCACAACTGTATTTTCATACAGATATACCCCACTTACATTTATCTTTTCCCAGGAAATTATACCACTCTTTTACTGTCGTGCTCAAAGTGATTTTTCATATCTGAGTAGCTGTGCAGCATCAGTGCTGAGCAGTAAATGGCTGTCAAGATGGTGCATGTCATCTTGTTGGACAACGCGACTTTACTTTTTCTCTGTACTGTTGTGCATCAGCTCTGCAGAAAACCAATTTTATCACATTCATCACTTGTACTGGCAAATCCTGGCTACTGTGCTTTAACTATTTCTAAAGTTCTTCCTCAACAGATTCCAGAGATACTCCCTTAGTGATTTGTGCTCTCATTTAAAGGGACAGTACATCCTCAAATCAAAAATACACGATTTCTGTCTGTCTGTCTGGTAGTGCCATATATCAGTTATCGGAGTGGAGTTATCGGCCTTAGAGATGTCCGCCTTCTCTCAAATACAACAGAACTAGATGGCACTCGACTTGCTCTACTCAAAGCACAAAAAAATAAAAATAAAAAAATTCAGCAGTAATGTCTCTTTCTAGAAATCATGACCCAGTTACTCAGCTTATCCATAGACCTTGTTTGGAGCAGATTCATGTAGGAACTATTTTCTGTCTACTGAACTACACCAGCTAACTATATCACAGTGCAGAAGTAAGCGCGTGTCTACCACCAGCTCATCTAGCACCACTGAGCTAGCTAACATAAGGGCTCAGCAGAGTAGGACACCATTAATGTTTACATTCAAGTTCAACTTTATTATCCAAAGGGAAATTAGATCAGCAGCAACCATCAAGACACAACAATTACACAAGTGAAACACAGGATACTTTAACTACTTTAACAGAGTCAGAGGCTGGAACATTTCAGACACTGCATATAAAGTGGATCAAGTCAAATAAAGGGCAATGCAGTTGGTAAAATAAATAATAATGAATATCCAGGCTAAGATAGATCACAGATGAATAAATAATTAAAAATCAGGGTATAAAGACAGGATGTAATCTAGAAATCTGTCTAACCCACATACACACACAAAGTACACAGACTGCCAGATAAGACCAGCAAATTAAGCTTTTCAATGGCAACACGAATAAAAGAAGGTCTGGCACGTTTCATTTTGGTTCGGGGCCTTCTGTAACGGCGGCCAGAATGAAGGAGATCAAACTCAACAAAGAGAGGATGGTCAGGACAGGTCAGGATTTGTTGGGCTTTACTGATGACCCGGTTATGATACATCTCATGCTGAGCACAAGCCTCTTATCCATTTGTATATGAATGCTTTCTTTTGTGAGATGAAATGATTGGCTGGTGTTATTCGGTTGATAGAAAATAGTTCCTACATGAAACCTCTCACAACAAGGTCTGTGGATTATTTTGAGTAACCCGGTCATGATTGCTTGAAAGAGACATTGAGTGCCATTTGGTCCCATTATATTGCAGAGAAGGCCGACAACTCCAGTATTTCTCCAACATTCGGTGACTCACATCAAAACAATCTAGATTCAGAAAAAGCAAAACAAATAGCAGAAAACAGAAAAATATGCATTTTTGATTTTGAAGTGAACTTTCCCTTCAAGGCCCAGAAACACCAAACCAATGTCAGAGAACCAGCAGCAACGAAAGCCCCCACTGCTACGCCTCATGTTGCTATGTCTCAACCAAAAAGTTGCACATGAACACAAGAAACTTACCAACCAGAACATACGTTCTGTGCCATGTTTCAGTGGACAATGACACAAACCATAAGGAAACATTTCTGCTAAAGAGCTCAAGGGCTAAAGAAAAACGGTCTTTTATAACAAGTTAATTTCAAACTCACTCCCTTTTTGGCTGTTTGTTTACGTTCCTCAGTTCCGTCAGTCTTTTCCTGCGCAGAGCTGAATTAGTGTGATTTTATTTACCAACCTGCTCTGCTATCGCCAACGTTGATTCAGCACGCTGTATAGGTAGAAAAAAGCCAACCAAAGCTGACAAGAGCCAGTGGTGCATGACACACGACAGCAACTAGGGCGATGGCCGCTTACAAACGGCCCAACATTGACCGACTCGTTGTGTCGGGGCCTTTAAACTTTTGGGATTAGCCTTTATATGTTATCATCCAGGATGCTGATTCAGAGATGCATCCTGCTGCACATGTTAGGCTCTTGTATCCTCATACAAAAGCGTATGAACAGCCCTTTTTGTAAATAGTGTCTCTGTATTTATTCTCCAGTCCAAGTGCACACCCGGGTGTTTTTATAAGTCTACTTTCTCCACTGATTTCCTGTAATTATGACAGGGAGAACAGGATCCTTTTTCAGGGAAAATAAATTCTTAAGTTCTAAAAACACCGCAATCACTAGTCACTTTACTGTGATTGCATATGTCATGGGAAGAAGTGATGAGGAACACAGAAGTAGCGGACATGTTTAACAAATTTATACCTGTTCTAGTTGGTTTGAATCATACCAGCAGTAGACACTTTGTGCATCAGGGCTTTTTCAGTGCCATATTACTGTTAGGGGACCTGTCTTCTTGCGTCATTATAATAGTTTTCAGTGCGGGGAAAGTCAAAACAAAGTTTGTTCAGTTAAGTGATGCTGCACGTCTTCTTTGGTGGTCCTACCACTTGAGAGCTCACACGGAAATTGGGGAATCTGAGCAACCGTATTTCACATCATGTAATTGGTTTGTGTTGCGCTCTCAGCACAAGCAAACCGCAATCCAGCTCAAAAATCCACATTTTAAGTGTGACTCAGTGTGCTAGTTTGCTGCTCATCTGAGTTTAAACAGCACTGTTCTCACCTAACCTTGAGTGAATCAAACATTCAGTCTGGCCAGCAGCCAGTTTCGAAGAACCATTTATCAGTCAGTGAAATATGTCCCCTAAGAGATGCCTGGATGAAAAGAGGAAGGAAAATCATTTGCAGGCAGAGAGGCTTGCATAGAAACTAAGTTATTTTTTAATTTTCTTTTGCTATGTCACATAAATGCACACATGATGCAATTTCTTTGCACACACTTGCGAGTCTTCTATTACTAACTGATAATTTTTGTGCTCAAGGAGTCAGTATTATTCACATAATGCCTGTTTTCAGTCAGATGATCTCCAGTGGTTGCTTTTTTATTGCCAGCTTAATGAAATCCGTCCTTGTTTTTTACCCACAAAGCCCATTTTTTTTCTGTAGCGTGCTACCTGTCATTTATAGTGCTGTAAATCTATCATGTTTGGAAACAAATCTTGATGTACCACTGTGACTCAGCAATAAAGTGTGACAGGAGAGCAGGGGTCGGTTTACACAGGGGGCCGTGACTTCTCGTGAGCCAGGCATGGAAAAGGGCACACTGATTACAGAGCTCGCACAAAGAGAGCTTTAATCTCTTGTTCGAAACTGAAACCACAACAAACAGTAAAAACAATAAACACTGTCAGATTGGACAATTTAATTAAAATTGGTTATGAAACCTCTGTTTTATGTACTGAGTCTTTTAGGAATTCTTAAATAGCTGTTGTCGGCACAGGCAGTGATATGTGTAGTCAGTATGAGACACCAGCTGTCTCCTGCACATAGACACAGCAGTGCATTACACAGGAGGGATTTGAGGTAAGAAAATACATCGCCCCCATGACATACTTAAATGAAAAAAAAGTTTGGTTATATTAAACTGTAGAATGAGACCTATTCGTGGCCAGTTAAAAGCTGTGGATGGTGAGCCCACATGTTATTGGCTTTACATTTGCTTTTATTGTATTTTAAACCTGACTGATTTGATGTGTGTCGGTGACAATGTCGATTTGAACATTCAGTTTTTATACAAAGGCTCCACCACAAGATTCACATCTTAATGCTCCAACACATGAACCATTTTAATTTCTCACCATCGCAGTGAATTAATGTATCTGTGAGTCAGAGATGCCTCAGGGGACGTCTGTTGGAGTAACTAGTTGTGGCTTCTTTGAGACCGCTACAGGTCTCACATACACAGGTTCTCATTATCACATTAAATCTGTTTGTTTGCATTTTCGAACATCTTTTCACACTTTCTCCATCTGTTCTGTAAACGTTTGAACACCCTCATCATTTGAAGGTTAACTGTTTCTACTTCTTTAAAACATTTAACTAAAAGCAAAGTTAAATACAGTGTATTTCTGTATTAAGTTTTATAGTTTATGAGAAGGCCATTTATTGGCAAGAATTTGCCAATTTGATACGCAATGCATACAGTGGTTATGATTTGATATTTTGCGATACTGTAAGCAAGCTGATATATTGCTTTTTTTAATCTAATATTAGAAGCCAGCGATGTGCCCTTTATGACTCCCTGTTTCACAGGCCTGTGTTCTCTCGCTAGTTTACTCTACGATATATTGTTATGCTGAAGATGGATCTAGTGATCAGGGGTTTAAGCACAACACAAAATGAACTGAAACTAAAAATCGATAGTGTGTTTGAGAATTGATACAGTATCAAAATTCATAATTGTTTACTCACTGCTAAATGCCTTGTTTCTCAAGGTTATTGATATTTTCTAACACCGCTTGTATATTAGTTGTCACTTGATTGAGTTGACACTTACAATTCATGTTGTGTGAGTGAATGCACCATTGATTGCCAGTTAAATTGAAACTATAAAGGATCTTGGTGTGTCTATGACCCAGTGAGGTTGCTGGCATCGTCTTTTCAGGAAAAAAATATTCGCACTCTGAACTAAAGTTTTAGCTCATTACGCTAAAGCATGGATGTATAAAGAGAACTGGATACAGTGTTGGAGGCAAGGTCCTGTTCATTCCTGAAAATTGCTCTTTGGCATATGTAGCCAAAAAGTCTAAATTCTGGATATAAAATTGCCTGGATTTTCGCATCCTTGAGCCCAGAGAGCATGTGCATCTGAGACTTCTGCCAGCCAAGCTGACTAATTCTGTTTTAGCGCTGCACTAACTTAAATGTGGATAAAGGTGATTCAGTGGTGCGGTTCTTGTAGACTTTCGAAATGTCATTGGACCAAATGGATCGAATCCTGAATTCTGATCATCTCATGTTGGTTCTGACGTTCACAATAATGTATCTATTGATTTACAGACATATCTTTCACAATGTTAATCTTTGGAAAAAGTCTTTTTGGGCCCAGTGGCATCATGGGACAGAAGTTATAATTCCACTTTTTTTGCCACTATGTCCAATAGGCTTTAGAGCTTGGTGCTGTTCCCGCGGGCTTGAACTAAATGGCCAACATAACAGATGACAGTTATAATACGGTCACAAAATTGAATTTCATCCTCTTATGTCATAGTTAAATGAACAAACAAACACAATATGCAACACCACTTAGAATAAAATTACCAGATCTGGTACTGGTCTTGTCATCATTAGAAGCAGTGTGTTGTGTTTTTTCAATCCCACTAATGATTTAATTTTTCATTTACTTTAAATACCACGTGAATTTTATTTTAGTGAAAACTCTGAAATAGATATTAGTGGGTTGGAGCAACTGTAACTTGTATTTTTGTGTTTTATGGCTAGGGGCTGTATGGGAAAATACTCCTTAATGAGCAATTACTGACAAAGAAATAATTTCATGTGAAACCACAGCTCTGCCATCACGCTGAATCCATTTTTCCCATGTGGGTTAGTGGTTTCTGACCTCACATGGGGTCCAAGGAACTTTGAATACACTTCCCAACACCATGTTTACTTGACAACATGGACTGTTTTCTCACACCACCATGTATTTTCTACATTAACAATTGCGTGCGGCAAAAGGGAAGGAAAGCAATCAATGATGGACACGGGGAATGAAGAATGGAAGTTGGGAGGGAGAGAAAATAAGTAAAGGTCTGACAGCAGATTGGAAGAAAGTGCAGCTGGTGGAGAAGTGATCCTGTCCAAGTTTTTGCATCCCCCCCACCCCCAAATCTCTGTCACCCTTTTAATCCCAGCACAGCCCTGTAGCCCTTTACAAGGCTTTGAGTCAGTTGTGTGTGTTTATGTCTGTGTGTAATTGTGGTTTAAGCATACAACTGTTTGCATGTGTGGCCAGTAGACGTCTTGGTGGTCAAGCGCAGAGATGCTGGAAGACAAAGTGGGCCAGTACGCTTCCTCATTCATGTCTCGTTATTTGTCTGTGTTTGGTTGGCCCACTTTTTCCTGTCTGCTGCTCTTTTGCTCTTTCCTGTAGTAGAATACATATGTTTTCAGTCTTCCAGGCTTAATCCAGGAGCAACCATACTAAAGCAAGCTTGAATTGCTTAAATGTTTGCCTTTATTAACACTTATACAGGTCTGCACCACTGCAAGCAGCATTACAACTGAATTACTGTTTCTTGATTTACCCTTTTAGTTTAATAGTTTATGAGCAAACTGACATTTAAATGTGTGTTTCACACATATTTTACATATTAAGAAATTAAAAATGCAGATGTAAAAAGTCCCTTTACACTGTGAATTTAAGATGTCTTGGACAAAAGTTTACATTTTTAGAGAGAAATTGAAATATGTTTTTGTCAATTGAAAACTGTGGTTTTAGATCCTGCTATGAGACATGTCCGACGGCTGTCAAAATCCATCCATCCATCCATCCATCCATCCATTATCTATAATCACTTATCCTTTAAAGGCTCAGGACAAGAGGTGGGGAAAACCCTGCACGGGTTGTCAGTAAATCACAGGGCTGACACGTGGACCAAATACACTCAGTGTCAGGTTTGAAATTTAGGGCTAAAATCCAACAATGTGGGTGCGAATACATCCCACATTTATAGTCTAAACAATCAGATCACCACACTGGCAAGCTGGCATAATACTACTGCTAAAAACATATTTACCCACACAAACTTACTGAAAAATCTGCATTTCATGTTCTTTTCCATAGCTGCAACCAAGTCCACATTCTCCTCTTCCTGTTGTGAGGTTTTTTTGTTTGTTTTGCAAAGAAATGCGACTAAGACAGCCAAAGCTCATTTATTGTTGTGCTATAGTTTTATGCAGTTATACATTGTTGTAGGTTGTCTTTTAAAGGAAGAGTACACCAACAAAGCACAAATAGAGAAGCTATATAGTCAAAAGAACCCAGCAACACAGCAAGACCAACAAAAATGACTGCCCTATCTGATGCCCACATGGCCAGTCAAAGGCAGCTTCACACAGAGAGCAGTACATATTCGCAAAAAAGAAAACAAAAAAAAAAATCAGCACCGTAAATGCAAAAGCCCACCCATACAAAGATCACCCATGTACAACATATTGTTGTGCTAATTATATAATCACAAATGTGTATATACATTAACTGCTGCAAGTTTCAACAACTTAATGAGTATTTTATTTGATATTTTATGGTTTATGAGTAGTATTTGTGACCTCTAATGTGTTTTCTAACAACCACAAAAGTTGACTGAGCAGATTAAGGGCTGCAATATATTGAAAAATAATGAATTTAATGTTTGTTCTTATGGAGAAAATGGCAGCTTTATGACCAAAAGGAAGTGCTGCATTTGGTTTTGATTGCTGTGGTCTGCACAGCTTTTGCCAGCCATAGCTGTTGAAATTTTCACAGCTTTTTCCACACCACCATCTGCAACTGGTCAACGTCATGTGTTGAGTTACACACCAGATATTTTAAGTTTGCATACATAGATTCCACAAGTTGTTGTATCACTATATGTTTGCATTTTTATTTTATTCTATTCAGAAAGTATGGTCAACTTTAAATAAACTGACTGTACATCACTGTGAGTACTAAATATGATTTGATATGATATGAAAAAAAGATTTCCCAACGCACCAACGCTAACTTGAAAAGTAAAGGAAAACCCAGCTATGAAACTAGAGCCCATAGTGGTGGGATTACTCCAGCTGCAATGTGGTGTTTTGCGATATAAAGCAAATGTTGGCTAAGGGTGTGAAATGTTAGGGGGATAGTGGCCCTTTCTTTACTTCCTACCCTCTTACTTCTGGTGCCCTTATTTGGACTCCACTCATCTTCGAATTAGGCCTTCATTTTAATCTCAGCTAAACACCTGTAAAAGTTTGTGAGCCAGGGGCATAAAGATGAGGGGGCAATGGCCTCTTCCGTACACCCTGTCCCCCTGCTTCTCGGCACAGACTGTATAAAATAATGGACGTAGCTAGCGTGATGTATTGTCATGAATGTTGAAATTAGCTAAAGAAACCAAAACAGTTTTTTGTATCAGGCTGTAAAAATGTTTATTTATGCTGCAAAGTTGGGCATTTTAACATGGGGGTCTGTGGGGATTGACTTTGTTTTGTAAACAACCTCAAGTGGCCATTAGAGGAACTGCAGTTTTTGGCACTTTGGCACTTGCTTCATTTTTCAGCCTCAGAGGTTTCCCCTTGCTTCTGGCTCCCTTGCTCGGAAACCGCCCATCTTTCAACGCAGCCTTCATTTTGATCTCAACTGAACACCTGAAGTTTTTATGACCCTATTTTGCATAGTTACGACATAAAAACACCTGGCAAAATACTTGAAACGGCTTCTATGCAAGTTACCGCTACAAGCGACGTCACCTGGACCACATTTTGCCACGATGACACACTCACAAGGTGGAAACAATACCAGCCATTGTGACGTTGTGATGGAGCCGCTGGAAACAATAAGGCATGCCTATGATACTTTTCCATCAAATGTACTCCATAGCTTGTGGTATAAAGCCATGTGACCGCAGTACTTTCCTCGCGTGAGCTGTGTTTTTTGACATTATATCGACATGATCAACCTGACATTACTTATGGAAACAAGCGGCTATATCTGGTGCTGTAAATACAAATATGCTGAAAAATAACAAAGGTAATGAATGAGAAGTAACCTGTTCAGTCTGGGAACAAGTGTTAACACATGCAGTAAGAGAAGATCAGCTGTATTTTTCCTGCACAGGCAATTAGAAAGGAAATAGTTTTCCATGCCACAAGAGAAAATAGTTTCCAGCCGAAATGTCACCCCGTCATTTATAGTAATAATTGCAATTCCATATCTCCCATTTCCCAGTATAGGACTGTGTGTGGGCTCAAAAACATCAGTGTCTTTGAATGTGGCTGTGTGTTCACCCATGAGTCTTTGAATGATTAAAGATGAAAGAGTAACCTTAACTAACCTGGCTCACATTAAAAAGAGCTGCAGGAAAGCTTCATCCTCAAAGTGAAATCCATTACTCACTGCTAAAAGCTGATGAGTTATCATTTGATTGAGCTGTGGTATCAGTGACTTTTTCTTTCTCTCACTCAGTCACTCATCACTGAATCACAGCAGATACACACTCACACACATGCTCACGTCATCACACAGACACGGTGGTGTTTTGTGTTTTTTCTTTCCCCTTCAGCAGTCTCCACACCCTCCCTACAGGTGTCCTGGTCCAATTCCCTCTCTGTAGTAATAATAATAACAAAAATAATAATTGATAACACAGAACAGGCAGAGCCAGCCAGCATGTGCTGATTTTTGTACTGGCCACGGAGCGCTGACGTGATTTTCCTGCCTTTTTTGTCTGCATGATTTTGATGTGTGTGCGTGTGCTTGCCTGTGTTCTTGGCTGACTTGCTTGTGTGTAAGCCACTACTTTCCCACGTTGCAGAGTAGGGTCTCCCACAGGCCTCCCTCCACGTCCGTCTCTCTCTTCTCTTTTTCTTTACTTCTCTCTCTCTCTCTCCCTCCCCTTTAGTCTCCCTCTCTCTCTTTCTTATTTCTCTCTCTCCTCCTCTCTGCACCTGTACTCTGCGCTCCAGCCCCAGCTGCTCCCATCTCGGCTCAGCGCTGTTGGCTGGAGCCCATGTTGCACTTGGCATGTCCTCTGAGACCCTGGGGCCACACTTGACGTGCGAGGGCCAGGCAGGCCCCCGCCCAAGGAAGGCTCCCGTGGCCAGGAGGAGCTGAGAGCAGACGGATGAGAGAAGGGCTGTGGGCTGGAGAAAGACCTGCTGGAATTCTGGGGGTAAAACGCTGACTCATTGTTAGGCCTGCTGAGCAGAAGATTGCGGAAAGACATGAGGAGAGGGGGAAGAAGGGGGGAGATATTCAGAGAAATTACTCATGTTTATTAAGAGTTATCTTAAGTGTCTTAAGTGTTACTGTTAGTCAAGAGGCAGCATTTCCGGTATTTTGGTTTTAGAAAAATGCAAAGAATGCTTCAGGAAAACATAATCGAGACAATTTCCAGTTTATTACAACTTGGGTTTTTTTTCATAGTTTCGGCCACAGTTTCTATCAGTTGTGACAACACTTCACTCACCACACTTCCTGCTGAAATCAGGGAAAAACACGTCAGACCCACAATCAAGCTAATCTTCAAAATCAGATGGTTGTCAACATGCCAAAAACTGAGTCATTATTGCAAATAGGAATGATTACCAAAACTACCAACATAAGACCAGAGGTTATTCTGTGATTTTTGGTAACATTAGCCAACCTTGTAAATCAACTCCACCCCATTCACTAACTCCTCATGTTTGGCAAAGCTCAATGCCTTCACCAAACATGAAAATATTTCATCCATTTAGACTCACAATAAAGTATTAAACATCTCATCTGCTGCCATCCATTTGTGTCTACCACATATGGTGGTATAAGTATACACTTGCAGAGTAGAAAGAGGACTGAGACGGATATTAAAAACATTGGATTCCTCTCCTCTCTTGTTAGCTTTCCCACTATTTCTCATTCCTTGTCCTCCATTGGGCAGACATTCTCAGCCCTTCTCCCCCTGACCCAGGAGGGGGTATTACACACGCGGACTCGCAGACCTCTAAATCTGCTCGGTGACAGCTCAGTCCCGCTCTGTCAGGACCCAAAGAAAGAGAGGAAAATCTATGTCCAGGGCCAGAAGAAAGAGGAGAGGATATATATGTCTCTGTGCTTTGTTTGCCATCCCTAAGCTGAGATTCAATAGCAAGACATCAGTCAAATGGTTGGCCAACAGGCTATTGTGTAGTAATTGACCCTGATGAAGTGGTGGGCCTTTAATTTGGGAACAGTGTAAACGGTGTGAATTGATAACTTGGCTCATAAAGTCTGAGCCTCTCCCCTCCCTGGTTTTTCATATATTTATAGATGAATATCTCAAAAATAAGCTTGTTTTATAATATGCAAAATAAGAAGATTTTATAATAAATATTCCCTTCTTCCTTCTGTTGTTTTGTTCATTCCAGGTACCATTATCCCGTTCCTAAGATCTTCTATGTGCAGCTGTCTGTGGGGAGTCACGAGTTTATTGGCGAGGGACGCACCCGCCAAGCAGCCAGACACAACGCTGCCATGAAGGCTCTGCAAGCCTTGCGCAATGAACCCATCCCCGAACGGCCACCACAGGTAAACACACACACACACAAGCACTTAGAAACAGGAAGGCTTGTGCAAGCAGTGTTTACTCACAGTTTTTAACAAGAGATTGTTGATTTCCATTTTGGGAAACCCTGCCGCCACTGTCAGTACAATTTCATTGCTGTGAAAGCTTGAATGGGCTCCTGAATTGACACACAAAATCCATTTCTGAAGTTTAAGTTATTTAACACAGATTCAAGGGAGGGTAAAACAGGCTACTTAGAATTATGGCCTCACAGTTATATGCCTCTGTGAAGCAGAGAAGTTGCAATTTAAGTTTACATCCATGTCTGTTCAGACACATGTTTCTAGCCATGACAGATGTCAGATCTTAAAATACAGATGTTGCTGCAGAGAAGCTGCATATTCAGAAACATAGATGCTTCACACACATCTTCAACCAGGCAGCTCAGAGGATGAGTACATCAACACAGTTTCAACGTAGACACCCAAAAATAGCGTTACCAGTTTAGTGTCTGACCAAATGTCTTAAGGTCTTAGAGAGCTTTGATGTTAAGTAATGGCCAGAAAAGTATTTTTACAGAACATTATGATTTCTCATCACTGACATTTGACATTTTGGATATAAAATATCATCACTTCATCATTCTATCCTATTTGACATTTCTGTGAAATGTTGCCATAATTAGATTATGAATACTTGAATGAGAACCAAACATGTATTGTGAGGTCACACTGACCTTTGACCACCAAATTTTAATCAGTTCATTCTTGAATCCAAGTGAATGTTTGTGCCAAATCTGAGGAAATTCCCCTAAATACCTTCTTGAGATATTGCCTTTACAAAATTGAGGCAAGGTCACCGTGACCTTTGACCTTTGGCCACCAAATTCTAATCAGTCACTTGTTGAGTCCGTGTGAATGTTTGTGCCAACTTTGAAGAGATTCCCTCGAGCATTTTTAAAATATCACATTCAAGAGAATGGGATGAACAGATGGACGAATAACCCAAAAACATAGCTGCACAGCTGTTGCTGGTGCAGAGAGACACGCAACTCTTTCTTACATCCAAATAACTGAAATTATATGAAAAAAGAAATCAAACTGTTGAAACTGCTTCTCTTCCAAGTCTTAAGAGGTCACACCACTCTCCACCTAAGTTGCCCTCCAATCATTCAAACCTCATTCCTGCAGCACTATTGTTACTTTGTAAGTACTTTCACCTCAGATGACTGTCTCCCTGCTCGACCCCTCCCCCTTTTAAACTCTTCCCTTAATGAAAAGTCAAAGGATTTGCTTTGCTGATCTGTTTGTGTCGTCCCCAGAGAGGCTCCATCAAGAGTGTTACGCAGTGTTCCTTTGCGGATACTAAGATGAATATGTAACCACCTTTCATCAGATTGAATCCAAATCCACCTCAGCTCTAATTACTTTAATGTATAATTTAAGCCTTGCGGTCTCCACAGTTTAGTTTACCCCTGGCAGGAGAGTATTTTCTCTGTTTTTTATTTTGCCCTTTTTGATTCTGCCTGCTCCCAATGTCACTGTACCTTTCCAGAGATTCCCCTCAGGCATAGCTGTTAACTGTTGTTATCATCTCCCACCGGAAATCAAATTACCCCATATCCTCACCGCCTGGCATCGTTGATGGTTATTCAAAACGCTTTGGCTCTTCTCACTCGCCTGACTTGCTGTCTTGTGGCGTCGGCCTCCATAAATGTGCTCTTTGTTTGCTGCTGCTTCTGAGTCTTGCTTTACAAATTGAGGCACATTGTGTCTACAGTACATGTCTGTCATCCTGTCTCTAAGTGTGTGTGTGTGTGTGTGTGCGTGTGCGTGTGCGTGCGCGTGCGCGTGCGTGTGCGTGCATGCTCTTACATGTATTAATGTCTGGAGGTCCTCAGGCTAAAAGTGTTCTTTTCAACTATAGACTGTCAAACCTTTATTTTGAGGAAGACCACAGGTAAATATCAGTCACGCTGTAACTGTGTTGTGTTTATACACAGGTAGAGCCAACTCAACAGGGCTTCAGGCAATAAAGATTGTTTAATGAAATGTCTGATTTAGCTTGTAAATTACTGACAGTTGGTTTATATGCTGATGATACTATGAAAGTTGTTATGTTTTCTGTGAAACAAGTGCTTTTATTGTCTTAAAAAAAGCATGTGAACCTTACAATCAGCAGTTTGACTGGATATTTATGAGGGGAAATCTGCATCATTAGAAAGGTTGCATGGTCATGACCTGGTTGTGATGAAAGACGATAAATTTAGAGCTGTGAAACTGTGACCTCTTACAATAAACAGTTACTTTCCTAGGAATTAGGTCGTTCTGTCCATTGGGAGACTCTCTCTCGCATCGTTTGATGTTGAATCCTTTTGCCCTATTGCGAAATCAATTGCCCAGGAGCATTGATGTGAATGTGAAGCACACTGTTCGCCCACAGTCACTATTCATTCAAACTCCTTCAGAGTGAGAGTTAATGTCTCAGAACAAGTAAAGAACCCATATATCTTCACTTGTTTATTCATTTCCCAGGACACTTTATTCAATAGATCCATAAGTAGAAGCAGCACCGAAGTCTGATTTAGCCCTCTATTTGTCTTTGTCACAGGAAGGTCTCTTGGTCATTCTGTTCTGCACACCAATACACACCCACAGACAGATGCGGACATTTACACCCAGCGGCTTGTTAATGCAGCCTTGAGAGGGGATTCACACTATTAATCACACACGTTAAGAATGCTTGAAACAGAAACACAGGGATATGTAACCATGAAAACCATGAATACATATTAGAATTTTAGTGAGTTCATGGAAAAGGGATAAATGGATTCTCAGATTTCACTCATGTCCGCATAAAATACAATACAAGGAAATGTATGTGTCAGAAAACACAAAACAAAGCAGAGCGCATGATCATCACCTCTCGCCAATGTGAGGTCTTTGTCCGGTGCGGTAGGTGCATCGTACCACGTGACCGTTTCCCTGTGAAATCCAAGAGAACTCTCAGTATGAATCATGCGTTGTATCAGGTCACACAATGAGGCAAGTGAAGGGAAGGAGCCCAAAGGGAAAGACCGCAGCCATTCAGACATAATCAGACAAAGAGCTGGACATGAGAAGATAGAGATCGAGACAGCACTCTGCATTCCCATAGACAATTGGCACCGAAAACCCCTTGTTGTATAGCTGATGATATGATCTCTATAACGTGAATGAGGTTTCTTATTAGTGGAGGTGAATAAAACTTAAAGAAGGCAAAGACTGAAGGCTTAAACCTGAGTCATCTGATATTAAGTCCAAGATTACTTCACAGTTTCATGGGCGGCAAATTTTGTGGATTGAGAAAAAGTTATTCAAATTTTTAACATAGTGATGTCGTTAGGTCTTTCTGGAAATAATGTCTGGTTATCCCACTGATGAAACCTGCTGGTGCTTTCCCACTGACCATAACTGTCTTTTCCTTTTTTTTTCAATACATCCGTCCTATGTTTACTGCCTAATGAAAATACAAACTTGAGCCATTTTATTTCTTACCAGGAGAGATGGTTCTTTATGCTCACAAAAAATGATTTGTCTGGATCAGAGTTAATATGTACAACAAGTCTCCTATTTAAGGGACCACCCCTTTAAGAGACCTTCTTGTACAGACAGAGGACCACCAGTCGTGTCCTGGATTACCGAGTTCTCAATCCCATATCAGATAAAGATCACTGTCAGAAGACAGACAGGCTTCTTGTTGCAGCAGTTTGGCTGACATCCACCCTGTAGGTGTGTAATTCTTGGTTTGATATGTTCACAGTTTTTGGGGTCACAGTTTACTATTTGTTGGTATAAAAAAAGCAGGGAAAACAAAAAAAATACATTTTTAAGCCTACGCACTGGCGACAGCCATAGTGTGGGACACATTGTGTTTTCGGGTTGCTTGTCCATCTGCCCCATTCACACAAATGCAATATCTCAGCAATGTTTGGTGGGAATTTCCTTAAATTTTTGGCACAAATGTCCACTTTGACTCAAGGATGAACTGATGAGAATTTGGTGGTCAAAGGTCGGGGTCACTGTGACCTCACAAAACATCTTTGCTGTTAGTCCTCCTATGTACTTCTCAGTAAAAAGTAGTCCTTTGGTTAAGGGGCATGTTTCTCAAAGGACGTTATTCAGTGGAATCATACATGCCTTTATAGTGATAATGTCCATTTCCACAAAAAAAACACACTTTACACCTTTCACATTGAATTAATCAAAGTATATTATATAAGTCCAGACAGACATAGATGTAACTCAACACACTGTGGTGATGCCATTTCAAATGAATTAGCCTCTTTAATGTGGCTGTGTTTCCACAGAAATAATGTTACCCGGCATTTGGTAGGTTGAATAGTGTCCACTTTTATTTTTGGTCTATCCACCTTTTCTTCAGAAAGACTGCAATGCTTCTAAACGAGTGCAAAAATGACATCAGAGGCTCCTCCAGCATTGGCTCCTCTTTCATGTTCCCCATAGCAGTGATGTTAGTTATATGAGCTTGGCAAACCTTAAAAGAATGTTTTATAATAATAACGGTAACTTTCTTTATATAGCATCTTTTAAGAGAAAGTTGTATATTAACAAATCTAAAAGAACATGTACAAGACAGAAAGCAGTATGAAATAGTTTAGAATTCCTAATAATTCAAGTGAGTCTTAAAAGATTTACTTTACTGGTAGATAAACTCAACAAGTAAAACTTTTGGTGGTGGCTCTCAGAGTTCTGAGTTCTTGACATATTCTGGCCAGTTTGTGAATAACAGATAATGCATTTTGTGAACAAGTGTAACAGAACAATAGTCCATTTGGAAACCTATAACCAAAAAGTGGCACTAGTTTGATCAGTTTCACTCAGTATGTCCCCTTTCAACATTTTGACCTGTGATGTTTTGCCTCTTATTCCAGAGCCCAGAGGAAAAAAGCGAGACTGAGGAAGGCACTGATGCCAGCAAATCAGAGATCAGCCTGGTTTACGAAATTGCCCTAAAGAGGAACTTATCTGTCAACTTTGAGGTGAGAAAAACATGACGAATGTATGTCATGATTATGAGAATAATCCACGCAGAGGGGAAATGATGTGTAGTCATGGTGTATTACAAAAACTAAACAGCTCATTGAAGGAGTCACACTGATAATACTCAGTCCCCTAATGATAAGGGAAGTGATGTGCAAGGATATGCGTATTTACCCGCTTTTGCTTAATTTTCCCACAAAGGAGGTTTCTTATCTTAATGGAAGTTGGAAAAAAAATATGTGTACAGGAAGTTAAAGATGGCTCACTGCTTTTTAAAATCTGTGGAAATTCTCATGATGTCAAAGTGTTTCTGGACTGATATAGGACACCAGCATGGGTTCCAGAGATGTGGATGTGACTCAGCTGATAAGGTGCTGTGTAATGATGGTCATTCAGTACTTGAACTTTTAGGCAGCCTTGTGAACAAAATTAGATGGGCTTATACCAATAACATCTTTTTTCCTGAACCTGTCTTCAACATCCAATTTTCTTTTAGTAATCAATTACCTCTTATTCTTACATTTATTTCTCAATGCAATACAATATGTGAACCCTCCATCACATGTTTCTTCGTGGAGCAAATTCGAACAAAATCAGGTTTTTATAAGGTTTATAAGTTATAATACACCTGTGTTTAATATTCACACCTGAGATGTTGTTTTGTTTGGCTTCAGTGCTCCGTAATGATTAAAAAATATATATCTTTTGAATAATTTTGCGCAATTTTAACTGTAATTAGACATGACATTTGAAACTGGGCATCTGAACTACAATTCAGAATTCAATTTTGTGGGCTTGAACAGAATTACCCTACACATCATAACCAATAAAAACTTGTAATGGTGAACCCAGAAAAAGGTACATGCATGAACCCTGCAATTATTTAAAAAAAAAAAACATCTGTAACATTACCTTTTGCTTTCTCGCACTCCCTCAAATCAGCCAAAATGCCTTTATTCTCTCACATTACATTATATCATAATACAAAGAGTCTTGTTCCTTCATTTGCTCCATTTACGGTCTACCTTTGGGGTCCACACAATTCACAGAATTACAGTACGATTGAATCTAATCAGTCAAAAGTCAGAATTCAACCCTTCGTTTAGTTAGTTGTAGCTGTTTCTTTCATTGTGGTTTCCAGTCACAGGATGTCGTTGAGGGGCAGACGGAGAGGCAGAGCTGTTGCGCTGTGCTCATCACTTAAATCACTACTGATGAGAATCATGGAGGCAATCAATGCCGAGCTATTGACATTAAAATACAAGTCCAGCTGCTCAATATCAAGCATCAAATCACCTTAATTTTGATGCATTACATGAAAAGTGTTTCCAGCTGGAGATTTTCAGACTAAGTGAAATTCAGTACTTGACCAGCAGTGCTTTTTGTACTCTGAGTTATTTGTGACTGAGTTGTATAACTCCGACATTTCCTGACTGGAGCGGTAAGCCTGATCATTCAATCACTGTCATCTGCTGCGCCAAGTCTTGCACATGTTAACAGCATTGCGTCTTTTGTGGTCAAAACGTCTGCAGTAGTGTGAAAAAGTGTAGAACTTGAGCAAAGGCAGTGATTAATTTGGTGGAGGTGAACAGCTGCAAGAAATTCTAAAATGTGTGTGATATTGATATTGAAGCCCCAGTGCTTTGTAGAAAAAACTTCTTGGGGATTTTTCTCTTCACGTCAGTACATTCTTAGTCAATTTAACACCCAGCATGCAGTGGCCATTAGAGGAAATAAATCTTAAGCCACCTCTGCATCGGCTTGTTTGTTCAGCCAGAGCATATTCTTATCCACAGCTGCCTCTGAGAAAAGCTTCTTTGCAGCAGAAGGTTGGCAACCTTGATAAACTCAGCTGGGAGCTGCCCAGTGCTGCTACAATCTCCCACTGGCGTGTTCGACTGGATAAGAGAAGGCCTTAACTGCCTTGCTTAGTGTTTTAGTTTGAGTTTCCTCAATGCATTACAATCCTACCACTGCTTTTCTAACAATTCAAGCCACTGTCCCCAACTTTGCTAAATCCATGGAGAAGTCAAGTGTGTCCTGACATGACCTGCAGGGTCTGTTCTCCTTGGCGTTCACCGTATCTCAGCTGACTCATCCAAAATTCACTCCCCGATCGGCCTCTCTTCTTCTACTGCACTCTGCAAGGTGCCAAAAACAAGGGAGGCTCAGTTTACTCTGTGTGCCCCCTCCCTTCCTCCACAGAATCCCTGCCTTCCACCTCTCCTACCATTGCTCCCAAAAATCACACAGAGGGTGGCTGCGTGTTGAGACTAGGGGAAAGGCAGATGGGGGTGAGAGGAAACAGAGGGACAGCGATGGAAGGAAGGGAGGGAAACTCTCCTCACTCTGTTGACTTTGCTTGCTAATAAGAGTTTACACAACATTGGAAAAATTATCTAGGAAAGCTGTCCAATCCTCTCTTTCACCCCCCTCCTATCCTCTCATCTTCTTTGTTCGAAAACACATTTGCTCATCAGAGCATGACATGGCCATCCTTCCTGGAAATACTATTAATAATTTCAGCCAGCTAAATCTGGATTGATGTGATTCATTATCTGTCATGTCTTTGTCACTGTCAGCAATTACGCCGCTTTCATTTTCAGACCCTCCAAATTGGAAGCTGACAGTGGCGGTTTTTTAAAAGCAGACCACAGCCACATTTCTCTAAACGGTCTCTGTTCTGCTTACTGTCAGTCTGGAGATTCTTCATTATTGCTGTCTGATGGACAGTAAATCAGTAACCTCTCCCTACTTTGTCTTTGTTTCAACCGTCTCTCCATATCTCCGTCGACAGCTATTCTTTGCCTTTTTCACATATTGTGATTTGTGTGTGCACAGTGACGACAGCGTTCAGCCTTTTCTGTGTTCGAAACGAATGATTTAAAGCGGAGAGAGGCTGGAAACACGTCAGACTAACAGTTTTGTTTCCCCAAGTGCCGTCTTTTCATTTTCTCCACACTCAAAAACTGTTAGTTGATTAGTTTTGTTCTCCATTTCTACATATCAGTCACGCCACTTTTGTTTTCCTGTGCCATATCAAGCTGAACATCTGAAGGCCAGGCTGCATCAAGACAATTATCCTCTCCCTCTCCTGGCATTACATACCCTTTTCTTCCCCTCATACCTCTAATGGCTCTCCAGCAGTTTCATTTTCACCCTCAATCAGCGTGTTGCATGCATACGCTGTGGCAAGACACCAAGTGTGAATTACACGCGTCTCTATGGGTCTTTTCTTGCCTATTGGGTCCATTACATTATAACTCATTAGACAAAGTTTGGCATCATCTCCCGGACTGCTATGTCACATCCCCTTCACCGTGTCCTCTTTGATGCACAGAGAAGAAATGGTACACTCCCACACCCCCGGTCAAACTCACACACACATATACACGCACAGTTAAACCTTCACGCATCCTACACAAAACTGTAACGGTCATCTCTCATGTGAACGCCTTTCACAGCAGCCATGTTTTCACATCATCTCATCCCTGCCATTACTGGGGCATGAAATTACCCGTGAGTCACCGCTAGCGAGTGTCTGCTTTCCCACCCCTCTGCAACGATGAGGGTCGCCGCCACCCTGAGAGCCAGTTGGCTCATTTAATCCCCCCGTCAGGCAATATCAAACAGATGTCAGCATCAAAGAGGAACCAATCTATAAATCACAGCTTGTGTGTTGGATCGGAGGCTCCCTTTCCAAGGAGGACACAAGAGAAGAGGGTCCGGGCCAAGAACCACCCATCTTACAAGAAGCAGCTTCCCTCAGGGCTTGTCCATCTAGTGCTCGTCACAAAAGAGCCTTTCTTCCCTCTACCAGTCCCCACCATTGTCCTACCCTGCTCCCATAGCCTCCTCTTCCAGAGTACCTGAGGTCTCACATGCACGGATCCTCAGACTGCTCAGGGTATTAATGACTCTATGAGAAGCTGAAGAGAAGGCCTCCCATGTTAGAGAAAAGAAGAGATGAAGCGACAAGAAGAGAAGGGGATTGAGGGGGAAAAAAAATCAACATTGAATTACCAAGTGTTTCCTGTGTACAACCTGATCCTTGTGATTAGGTGGTAGACGGGTGTGTTTGTGTGTTTGTTTGCATGTATGTGTGTGTGTGTGCGTGTAAATGAATGGATGTGCTGAAATCCCATCGGTGTGGCGCAGATCCCGTGTCGTCTGCCAGGAGACTGACTGCAGCTCGTCTGCCGCCATCCTGGGCCAAGAGCGTGCGACATGTGCGCACAGATACACACTTTGTCTCATGCTCTTTTGTCGGCTGCACCTTATACATCTACAGGCCGCATTTGGTTTTTTGCTTCCTGTTAGCAACTGCGTGTTTCCACTCGGATAGCCCATGTGAGCCTTGTCAGTGCAACACTTGTCCATCACTTTTTCAGCAATATTCTTGCAAGTTCCCAGTGTTTTTTGTGTACATAGACACCCTAAAAGGCCTAAAACCAAGAGCACCGACTCAATAGCACATCTGCGTAACCATGTATCTCTGTAAAGGAAATTACAATTATTTTTTTTTAAATACATAAAGTTAATGCTTGAGTACATGATGTTACAATAGATGAGTGAATGTCAGGGTATAACTGCCAATTTTTAAATTACAGCTCTGTAATCTAAACACATCACAACAAGACTATGTTTTTTTTAAAGGATCAGTTCCACATTTTCAGAAAATGTGTTCATTTCATCCCTGCTGAGAGTTAGAGGAGAGGACATGAAATATCTAATATATAGCTGGAGCCAGCAGACAGTTATTTATGCTTAGCACAAAGACTGAAAACAAAGGGAAAAAGCTTGCCGGGCTCCTTTCAGGCTGCAGTTAATGAATATTTACGTTACAGATTAATCTGCTCATTGTTTTTCAATTAATTGATTGAAGATCCAAAGCTATTCAGTTTATTATCATGTATGACAAAGAAAAGCATCAAAATTCTTGAATTTAAGAAGCACAAACCAGCATATGTTTGGCTTTTTTTGCTCAAAGAATTACGAAAATGATTCTTTGATTGCCAAATAGTTGACAATTAATTTTCTGTTGATTGATTAATCGATTAATCAGCTAATCACTGCAGCACTAATCCTGCTTGTCAAATCAATATAAAAAAGTGTGAAACAGATAGTGTGCTGTAATACAGCAGCTATGTTCTGAGTTTTTCTGGGCCTCAGCTTTTACTTTCTAGATTTTCCGCTGGTTGCCAACAAACAATCACAGACTTGAAACAGAGGTTCTTGGCTGGAATCAAACTGGGAACGTTGCCATCACATCATGTTAGCCACTCACCCGACAGGATGCAAATGCGTGTATTTTTTGGTCTGCTTACCATCTCGCTCGACCACATAAACTGAATAGATACACATGTTTAGACAGGCCTGTGATGGACAGAGTAAGACTGAATGAGTGATTGAGTGCAGCTGAAGAGGCTTCCTGTGTATCCCATCTCTCACTACAACACCATCAGGGCCCTCTGCCTGCTGGTCCATAACCAAACACCAGTTACATCTACATTCTGTTAATAGCTCAAATTTATTCTCTCCAAGTGACATAATCTTAGCTGACCAGGGCCAGTGATGTACAGTGTGTCATCAACACCATCAAAAAAAAAAAAAAAAGGGCAGAAATTGGATGCATCCATTCCCACTTGAATTTTGTAACGTACAAGAAGCTGCCATGTTACATTTCCCTTTTCTGGTGATGAGCAAGACCAGAGCAGATCCCCTGGGTGGGAGTGAGTTTGGCTGTTATCTTGGACAGCAAGTGCTCCAAGGCTGCCCTACAACACACATCGTCACTGTGTAGTTAAACCTATTGTGCAGGAATGCTGACAGGCTAACAGGTACACTGACAGCAAACACGGGGCCAGTGTCAGTCCTGTTAACACAAATGTCCTGCAGTAACTTGAGTAGGAACAGTTAGGATGAGGAAACCTAAATGTATGGATTATGGGTGTAGTTTAACGTTTTAGGGGTTTTTTTGTGTGTGCGTGTTTTTTATCCATTTCAGAATATTTTAGAATTTTTCAGGCGTTACCTTTCTTTCTTTGGTTTAATGCCCCGATTTTGTCAGGCATTGTCATTTTAGTTTATTTGAAACAAATCTCATGTTTGTGTGGGTACAGTTGTGTAGAATAGGAGGAGAGGTATGCACACATTATGCTTTGTTCTCCTCAAGGTCTGGTATTAGTCTGTGTTGATGTGCGAAGCATTTGAGGAATGCTCGAGGTTCCGCTTATCAGTTTAATCTGCTTTATCGGTCACTGGGTTCAAATTAACTGTTTCTAGATTGCATCTGATTGCTACAATTTGTGCTGTCTGCACCACAAATTGAGCTCAAATAAAGGAGGGGGGGGGGGGCATTTACACACAGCAGCTACAGCTAGAGGGAGAGCGAGGGAGAAAGTCGGTGAGCTGTGAATCGAAAAGGCGTCCACATTAGCCGAACACGTACTGTTGGACTCGGTAAGTGTGTGAAACCTAATTCTTCCTCCAGTGTGTTTTCCTACACAAAGATGGGGAGAACCCCACCTGCTACACACACACACACACATACACACACTCTCACACTGTTCTCGGACTTCACAGGAAGTAGATGTGATTGCAGAAGCATGACCTAACGCCAGCCGGTGTTTGTTTTAGGTCTCCCAGGTGACCAGAGGCTAGAGGAAGGAAACTGAGCCCTCATCACTAGAGACTGTCATCTAGGAACATGTTCCTCTTCGTATGTGTGTTTGTACGTCCGTGTGTGTGTGTGTGTGTGTGTGTGTGTGTGTGTGTGTGTGTGTGTGTGTGTGTGTGTGTTTTGTATATGAATAACACGCGCATATGGGTGGGTAGCACTGTGACCATCGAGAACAGATGTTTTGGACCACCTGGTGTAGCTGCTTGTAGAGTGCGCTGCACACACTCCCTCACACAAAAACATTCTTTTTTTTCTGTCTTTTGTAATTTATCTAAAATCCCTTTTCCATGAAACATCTTGTGACAAATATGGTATAGGAAAAACTTAAGTGGAAGTTTAATTCACATACTTCAACCTGTTCTTTCTGTTCAGGTGTTGAAGGAGAGCGGCCCCCCGCACATGAAAAGCTTCCTGACCCGCGTCAGCGTGGGGGAGTTCTCCGCTGAGGGCGAGGGCAACAGCAAGAAGCTGTCCAAGAAGCGTGCTGCTCTGTCCATCCTGCAGGACCTGAAGAAGCTGCCCTTCATCCCTGTTGTGGAGAAACCCAAGACGCACTACAAGAAACGTACCAAGACCATCCTCAAGGTACTGCAGCTGGGCTGGGAGAAGCTGTGGCCATGGTGTCCAGAACCACTGTGATTTCATTAAACTGTTACGTCATGTACAACATTTCTTGATGCACTCAAGGCATCTGGGTTTTTTTAGCATTTTTTTCAAAGTAGAATCTGCTCAGAAGTGTTGCTCCTGGTCAGTCATTAACTATTTTAGCATGGCAGGATTATTCGTTGCCACTATTTCAATTAGCCAACTGAAAAATGGGATAAAGTTTAATGGGAATCTGATTTCAGAAGATGCGTGACATGAATGGAATAAGCAACAGCGACCAGCCAAATGCAGGTAAAATACGCAAGTGGCTGCTAGATTTGATTTCCTACTTGACAACCAAAAAACAATTATAATCTGTTGAATGGATGGTAGATTTTGGAATCCATCAGCTGCAGTAGCAGGTCTGGGGAAAAATAAGTTTATTTCCAGCCCTGATGTGTGAAAAAATGATATCATGACATTTTTTTCTCCTACTAATTTCCTGTGTTACTCTATATGTCTTTATATCTTTTGCATCTATCCATTGCAGATGAGTGTGATGTAATTTCCGTTCACTCCTATACAGCACTGTTTTGTTATAACAAAAGAATGCACGTACATACGCACTGTACTGTCTGTGGACTGCATATTGTGATTATATGATAAATAATTGTGATAACAAGAATTGATCATCTGGTGTCTCCTCTTTTCCCTCCAGACGGGACCAGACTATGGCCAGGGCATGAACCCCATCAGCCGTCTGGCCCAGATCCAGCAGGCCAAGAAGGAGAAGGAACCCGAGTACCTGCTGCTCTCTGAAAGGGGGATGCCCCGACGCCGGGAGTTCATCATGCAGGTAAACAATGATTTTTCATCATATCACATCACATTACATTACATTTATTGAGGTGACGCTTTTATCCAAAGCAACTTACAATAAGTACATTCAACCACATGGGTATAACGCCAAAAAGTGTTTGAATCAAGTTCATCAATGTCATCAGATATGATCTTCTTCAAGTTCTTGGTTTCGAGACAGTCAATGCAGTGCCAAATCATGCCTGTTTGGAACTGCCCATATAAGCAACTTCACACTAGACACACACATAAAAACTATTAAATTATGTTACCATTTCAACAAAAAAAATAAAATGCAATATTATGCTGCTTCCTTACTATATACTATACTCTAGAGGAAGACATTGTTCTACAACATTAACCTGACATAGACAATGTAACCATCAAAACATAATGCATTATTACTCATTAAACTCTCCAGTGTTATATTATAATTGAAAGCTTCACTTGAACAGACATTTTTTACATTGTGCTGATTGTGCCTGTCTTTCACTCTTCACGTTAATAAGAAATTGATTGCAGGACTTATGCAGTAGTGTATTAATTGTTTCATTATTAAATAGTTCATAGTTTTACACCATTTCCAGCCCAGCAAGGATAAAAAGTAAAGATGGTGTCTAAATCTGATTCTGACAAACACAGCTAGTCAGAATCACAGTTGAAATGCATCTGACATAACCACCGCAGTTATGAAGTAGAGCATGAATGTATTTAGCGGAGGTATTTTGCAGACAGTCATGTTATTAGTGTCATAAGTTGGTATGACAAAGAAAAACAAACCAGCGTTGCTGCTACTCACGGTCAGGAACAACAGTTATAAGTGAGAGTTTCTTGACTCTCAGCAGAGCCATGAAGCCTTGATGCATAAAGCCACATTTTTCAGGCTGTGATGGGCGATTTGATTTTCTGCTGGCCTGATGGGGAGTTTGTTGCAGAGCCAGGATAGTAAACACTCATGATTGTAGACCGGGATCCATGCCCCCGTTGTTGAAGTCATTTTAATTTTCTTAAATGTTTAGCATGTCTTAGTATATATTCTGTGTGATGCTACAGGAAACCAGTGTCCTTACAGGGATTTAAGTTTTAGGTAATGCAGTCTAAGCTTCATGAAGTGGGATTGAAATAAGCAGGAGGGAAATGAGCTTAACTGTCATCTGCTTAATTTTACTTAAATACTGTGTCCACTGAAAGACCTCATGTGTAGATACGCTGTAATGGATGAATCAAAAGATGTGTTTTTGAGTTGGAAAATGCTTGAAAGGACTGACTTGTTGTCCTGAGCCAAAGAGCAGGTAAACACTGACTGTATTTATCAAGAGGGGGAACACTAGGCCGTGGCAGAACAAGAATCAACCCTCTCTGTCTCACCAAAGGAAGCCAGCAGCAGCATTTTGTAACCTCTTTACACTAGAACACAACTTACTCAGTTTTCTCATGGGACTATGCTATGGTTTCCTATTTCTGTCATGTGTGTCGTCCAAGCTGCATACAGCCAACATGCATGCTTGATTTTGCTGCTTTTTTATGCACTCTCACACCTAATGTATACTAAAAAGATTCCCAGTGTAAATGACTTTATTTTTACCATGAATTAGAAAATGGTTGAGGGCCAGATTTGGCCCACAGGCCATAGGTTGAGAATCATTGCTGAAGAACATGGCTTTGGGCAGTTCAGGCTTAAGAAGTATACTGACAAATGACCATTATCTTTTTTTTGTTGGCGCATTTCTTGTGGTAATCTCACTGACTTCATAATAGAAGTCAACTCATGTTTCTGTAATTAAATTCTTTTAATTATGAAGCAGCAGCAGTAGGGAATGTACGGTTTGCATTAGCAGTTACTAAGTACAGCACTCTGTAGATATTGAAGGTCATTAGCAAATGTATTCCCTTGTACATGTCTGATGTTATCAGTAACACCAGCGTTGTCTCAATGTATTACTCAATGGGAAAATCTCCTCACTGCACCGTTTTGCTTGCAGTAGATGATTAATACATTTAATACAAAACTGTCTTCTGTACACTGACATCCTTGTACTTCCCCTGTCTCTCCTCCGCTCTTGCTCCTCTCTCCGTCTCTCATCTTTTCTGCTCCCACTTGAAACGTTCTGTTTGATATTCATTATGTTTATAGCAAGCATATCAAACTCTGAATCTTGAAAGTCCATCTTTAAAGCCTTGTTTTCCTCTGGGAGCAGCCAACTGTTTTAAACTGTAAGACAGACATTTCAGCTGTTGTGGCTAATAAAGACAGCTCACAGACAATCCTCTGTTGACAGAAAGATATCAGAATGTGGTCCATGCAGCAAGGAATTGGTATTCATTAACAGGATAAAATGTCACGGTCTAGCTGCAGCAACGACCTTTAAACCTTAACTAAGTTATGAATGATTTGTTGTTATCACTAATCTAGTGAATAGAGAGGAGATAAACATTGTTTTTGTCTGGTAGATATAGACATTGAAACAGTGCTGCTCACAAGGGCAGTGTGGCTGCCTTAATTTGTTAAAAAAAAAAACCCACACGAGTTACCATGATGCACTGCTCACATAGGCAGTGTCGCCTGCGAACCATGTCACTGCTTCAGCAAGACTATAACTGCCGAGATTGACTCTCCTAGTAACCAGGTTACGATGTTCACCATCAGTCACAACATTAAAACCACTGTCAGGTGAAATGAAAAAAATGGATCATGTTGCTACAATGCAATGCTCTGCTGGGAAACCGCCAATCATGCTGATACCAATTTCCCAGATCTCACCCTCATTGAGCATTCATAGAACCTGCAGGTATCCCACCTGCAACTGACAGGACTCAAAGGATCCATGTGCCAAACATCACAGGACAACCCCAGAGGTCCTGAGTCTATGCCTCAACAGGTCTGAGCCAAATCCAATTTGAGGAGCCCTCATCCTCATTTGGACTCGGCTTTCGGGTTTAGACACATCCCCCAGACGCTCGATCAGATTGGGATCTGGGGATTTTGGGGGCCAGGTTGACACCTTGAGCTCTTTGTCACATTCCATGGGCCATTTCTGAGCAGTAGCAGGATCACACGATCATTTATGAACAGTTTTACAGTCTTTGTTGAAAGATATGTCAAAAAGAAAAAAAGACAGATGCATTATTTTGATTTCAACTGATGTGGAGATTCAGATTTGGCTGGGAAACACTGAGCTGGGGAGGATGCTAGTTGTTTGTTTTTTTGTCATTTGGTTGTCATTAATACAGTCTGTGCAGATATACAGCCCTAGTCAGCAGTCTGTTCCATGCATGAGAAAAACAACTAGCAAAGCTGGCATAGTCCATTTTAATTTATGCACAACATTTTAACTGCAGTTCTCTTTGTCTCACTCTTCCTGTTCGTCTTTCTCTGTCTGTCTCTCAAACTCCCGCTCTTTGTCTCTCTTTTCCGTAATCCTTTTCTTTCATAAGAAGAACAGAGCTTCTCTTGGCATCAGGCAGTAATTCAGCCTCAAACCTATTCTCCATGCCTCTTTGATACACACATTAGACCCTGCGAGTGTGTGTGTGTGTTACTTTTGTGCAGTCCACTCACTCTTCTAAAATTTCCACATTGTCTCCCTCGGTAAGCAGCAGCAGGGCTCAAATGAGTCTCTGTTTTCACATCTTTTTTTCTGATCCCATCACTTGTTACAGAAAGAAGCGCCAGCTTATGCCAGATGCCTTTTAGAGGGTGATCATCTTTTAGAATTCAATGAAAGAGCAACTGTGTTTATTTTAGCAATTTGGTAATTGAATGAGGCTTTCTGTGGAATGAGAGCATCAGCTGTGGGGACTTGTTGTGGGGCGGGGAACATTTTGAAGAGGTAATTTTTCATGAACTAGTAAAATTGTTGTTATAAATTAATGCATGTATTTATTATTATTATCATTACTTATGCACATAGCATGGATGCAGGATGTAAGGGAGTTCCTTCTGTGTTCACCAATATGGAGTGTCAGGTCAGGACTCAGAGACTGCCTTTGGGTTCCTAAAACTTTGTAAAACAAAAAAAAAAAAAGCACACTTGTTTACCTTCTATTCCATCTATCTGCTTCAACACCAGGGTATATGTGTGGGTGTGTGGTCTAAAACAGGAGACTAATACTAATGTGGTTCAGCAAAAAATACAAGCCTAAATTAGTAATAAGGAAATAAACATAAAAGTAACTATCTCTCGGGGGTTATAAGTAGTTGAAATAACATCTGAGGGAATCTCTTATCTATCAATTTGCATGTAGCTATTGAAATGAACAAGGCTCTCTAGCCACAGTTAATATAAGCATAAGCATGGGTTGCCTACCAAGTAAAAAACAGGCAATGAGGGACTAAGTTCCAGTGACCAGTCCACTTACTTTTACTACGCACACAGCAGGCAACAGGTAAGGTTTATTTGATTGAAGTCTTGACTGACTGGTGGGGGCACTGCCATGTGACTTTTCCTGAGTCTGCCTGGGGTTGCCATGGTGATTAATAGGCTCGTTAACTACCACACTGTCCAAACCGTTTTTACTGGGTTCATAAGGTAAATGCTATTACTGCTGCATTACGTTGACATTTGTGAAAATGTGTACAAAAGGATGTCTGATTTGGTTATAGCTCCTGATTATAAAATGGAAAAGGCCACCTTCTCCACGTCATGGCAGGACAGAGAAGCAGCCGATTCTATAGCGCCTTAGTTTCAATTTATTTATTTTATCAGCAACTTATTTATTGTTGTTTTGTTTTTAAATGTTGATTTTACGTGATCTTATGTGAGCTACTAGATACAAGAATTTCTCCATATATATCCCTTTATATATCTGTCTATCTGTCAGTATATCTGTCCATCTGTCTATCCATCCATCCATCCATCCATCCATCCATCCAGGCATTTCCATTAAATAATGTGTCAAGGTACTGTACCCGCTGGGGGAGGGAGGGAGAAAAAATGAGCGTGCATGTGAACGAGCATAAGTGAGAGAGAGCGTGTGAGTATGGATAGAAGTGTAGATGAGACTCAGAAAACTTTCTTGACTGTCTTCTCAGAGAGCCCAGTGCAATTGTACAAGTCTCAGGTTTATCAATTAAGTGAAGGATTGGCAGAATAAGTGTAGGACGGCTGACTTATATAAATGGGTCCACTGAGGGCTGACTGCACACCGGCAGGTCTGTGTATATGTCTAGTGTTATGACGAATCTTCTTATAGGCAACATAGGCAGCCACCCGGGGCATTTTGACTTTGATATTCAAAATAATTGAACATAAGGGAAACAGTAAAGTGGAGTGTATGGGAAGAGCACTGGAGTAGGAGAAAATGAAACAGTAAAAGCCACATACTGCATTTCACATACTGTTATTTTATGTTTGTCATTTCTCATTATTGTTTGTTAGCCAAGTTGTTGATCTTTATCTAAGCGTGCTTAGGGTGCCAAATGTGCTGGGGACCAGCACTGGTCTGATGTGTGAAATGTCTGAATCCTCACTTGACTGCATTTTATAAACCATGGTAATTTAGTCACATTGCTTGTACGCGTCCAGGCACCGTCCCAACCTCCTTTTCTTCGCCTTGCAGTTCTTGTACTCATAAAAGCACAGTTACATCCAGTAACATCCAGTTTTTCTTTTGTGCTTTTTTTTTGTCGTTGTTGTCTTGTTTTTTTTTTTTGCTGCGCTGGCAAAACAAATTGCGTTGTTGTGGCCTCCTTGATGCACTCAGACAAGAACTTACTGGATGTAACCTGTGAAACTGCAGCAACAGAAAGTTTTCTTATTGGTTGGAAAGTCAGTTGAATGAAGACGTCAGCTGAGTCGATGGTCCTTTAATTTGGCCCACAAAACAATAATGAACACACCTCCTAAAGAATGAGGCCATAGGCCTCCCTTGACTGTGGTTTAAGTGAGATGTTGACTGTTTGTGATCCAATCAATGAAGACGGATGTTAATACCAGGTGTAAACAGTACTTATTGGGCATGTCAGACCACTGTGCGTAAGTGCGCTGAGGCCTGGCTGTTCACACGCTTTGGCTCCCAGAATGTTATTTGTACAGTGTAATTGTCTGTTTGCATAACATAACGACGTCTGATATTCTCTTGGAAATTTCTCTGCTTACATTCTGTGTGGACAGATTTAATGTTTTGGGATCACTGAAAAACAAACACTTCACTAGAAGCATTTTTGGGTGATGTAAATCGTATGGCTGTCACGGCTCAGTAAGCGAAGCAAAGTGTTCTGGGCTGAAAGTGAATGAAAGTGTGACAGGAGGAGGAAAGTCGTGAGAAAAGCACATTTAAGATTGTTTTTCAGCAAATCATTCATCATGACACATGTAGCTGCACAGCCGTTATGTCCATTTGCGAATGGGAAGATATTGTCATTCTAGATGTCTTTATCTGTATATACGTGTTTGCAGGTGAAGGTGAACAGTGAGGTTGCCACAGGAACAGGACCCAACAAGAAGGTGGCCAAGCGGAACGCAGCCGAGGCGATGCTCCTGCAGCTGGGATACAAGGCCTCCACAGTCCCTCAGAACCCCACCGAGGTACAAACTCCACTCATGCTTCTTTTTCTCACACCAACTTGTATATTTGAGCCAGTTTATATACATGTCTCCCGTCCTAAATATATTTTAGTGCTTAAGTGTAGGTAGTTCCCTCCAAGTTTTAAACATTTGTAAGTACAGTATCCTGCCGGCGCTCTACTTAGGACAAGGAGCATAAGGAATCACATGGCCGCAGCTACGATTATTTCCATTATCAGTTAGGAAGGATCAGAGTTATATCCATGTCACACATAGTTTCAAGGCTGTTGAAAATGAGCAGATTGACTCCACTTAGTCATATAAACCAACAGGCTGTTAGATTCTGTGATGATAGGTGTTGTTCATCATCTGACCGACTCAGAGTAATACATGTCACAAATCATTTGTGCAGTCTGTGAAAGGAGACGTTCAAATATTGTACATGAAATGCATGAAAAACCTATTTGACCAGAAAAAGTCCACTCACACATATTGAATTAATCAATCATTTTTTACCGTTTCGACATCTTCAAATAAGTTGTTTTAATCAACCAGCAGTCCAAATATTTCCATTCTGCAACACTATTTAATCAAGCCATTTCCCCCATTTAAAAACTGCTGCTAATAGATAATTAGTATTTCTGCTTGATGACTCATTCTGCATTTATTATTGAAATAGTCTCTGATGAATTTTCCGCGTATCAAATCCTTTCAGCTCCAGAAAGAGAAATCCCAGCTGAACCATGTAGTTGATTAAACAGGTAGTCAGTGATCACACCTCTGAGGTATATTAACATTAATTTATGTTGGATTAGATTTCACAAATGAGATTTAGTATTTCCACTTGCATCAAAAATGGTTGCATGCATGATTGATGCATACCCACAGTTACTAAGTGAACAGTAAACAGTCTGGCTTGAACATCATGGTATGAATGACACGTCAAGCTATGAACTATTTGGTGTAGCCCTATTAACTAGTTAGCCTAAGGTAACATAATTTAGCACCATATGAAACATGGATGTATTAAGAAAACCATAATACAGCATGCAGACGGGGCCACGTTCATTTCTGTGAGAGCTGCTCAGTGGCGCATTAAGCAAAAAATTCTCCATTTCCGCAGTATGAAAGTACCTGAATCTTCTGCATTATGGGGCCCCTAGAGCATGTACACTATGCCTGAGAGGGCAACTTGCGTATGTGGAGTGACTGACTTCTGGTTTAGCACTTCACTAGCTTTAATGGCGATCAAATAATTTAATCTTGCAGGTCTTTCAGACTTTCCAAATGTTATGGAACTGAATGGATTAAATATTGATAGTGAAATCAGTCATTTCACAGAGGTTTTGACTTCCACAAAAATACATTCACTGATTTACAGATTACTTTTTCCCAGTGTGTCTATGGGAAATAGTCTTTCTGGGCCCCATGGCATCACATGACCGACCTGGACAGTATAATTCCACTTTTGGCTACTATGTAAAATTTGCTTTAAAGCCTGGAGCTCTTTATGGAGGCTTGATATGAACTGTTTTCACAAGTGTTACCTGAAAATTGCTTTTTTTTTTTTTACTAACACACACTGAGATATATGTAGGAAGTCTTGCAAATCCGAGCTTCTCTAGCAGCAGCTCTGCAGGGATGGTGATGTTGGCCACTGGGTATCTGTATAGCTATATGCTGAAGGATTACATAAAGAAGTTCTCTTATTAGTCTCCATGCTATCTCAGCTTCACAGCACTGTGCAGACCTTAAGAAATTGAGATACTCAGATTTATCACAAGTCCCAGTGTAGCTGACATGGTCAACCTATTATGTAACCCGCTCAGTTCCCCTGAACCGGACGTGTTTTGCAAGCAACCATTGATCACCATCATCTTTATGCACCTCGTTGGTTTTTAAGCTCAAGGGAGCAGATTAAGATAGAGATGATGTTATATAACCGGGCTCTCTGTAAATATTCATCGTTCTCCAGACAGCTCATTAGTTAGATATGTGCTGCTTCATATATCTGAGTCAGACAGCCATACCATATACTGTAGCTAAAGGATGACACTTGCTCTTATCAGAGTGCCTGAGGTTGACGTGTTTTCTCCAAAGAAACCACAACCCAGTTTGCAGCCAGCATTTCCTTTTTCCTCTATTCTCATATGAAACAGTCAAGCTCTGATATTTTTCACTTTGGTTTTTTTATGTGGTTACCTCTGACACATTTCTAAAGCTTTTGAAAGAGTTGAATCCCTTTGCATGGTGGATATTGTGTTGATATGAAAATGTCAGATGTTGCACAAGTTCCTGAAATTCTGCTTGCATCATTGCATGTTTTATGTGTGCATGTTTAGATGTCTAAGGTTTCAAATAAATGAGAGGCTGCCGAGCTGGAAAATAAGCAGTACATTGAGTCTCACTGTTTAAGCTAAATCCTGGCAAGAGGTGAGACCTTTCTGGTTACACTCAAGGCAGAATATTTAGACAGAATGGAGTTAGTGGCTGATACATGGCTGTGCATTGGCCTGGCAACTCTGAAAACATCTATAAAAATTATCTGGACGGCCTACTTCTCATTAGGTCCTCAGACAACCCCGAGCTCTATGGAATGATTTAAACAGTGTTTGCCAAGCTCCTGTTTTGTAGGATAGGTTGTCTCCCTTCAGATCTCTCTCTTCCTGTCCCTTGTCTCCCTTTCTTTTGGGAACTCTGTGGCAATACATTCCCACCGTGGGATTGTGGGTGCAAAAGTGTGAAGAGAGTGTTAGTGCTACCGAAGTGCAGTGCATTTGTTTACAGACATGTCATCGCTTCAGCTGTCACACACATCAGAAATTATTAGTTTTTCTGTTTCACAAACGTGTGTTTTGTGGCTGTGTGTGTTTGTGCAGACAGACGTGCATACCACAACAGAAGTAACACATTGAATAGGAGCCTTTTTTTTAGTTACTAAACACTGACAACCCCCCTAATTAAGTAGCTGGCCTAGACAGACACTAGGCTCCTTAAGCATCCCCTTCTGTGAGCGCTCGTCTCTTTGTGGCCCAAACAGTAGGAAGGAACTCGTCTGACATGCGTGAAAGAAGCTGTCTGTTCAAGAATCTACATCTCTCTTACCTCCCCCTTCTCTCCTTCTCTCTGCATCACTACAGATGGACAACAAAGGCTGGAACGGACAAAAGGCGTCATTTACCGAAGCGACAAGTAACAGTGAGTATCCGCACGTCTCCCTGTGTCTCTATCCATTTCCTTCTCCTCCTCCTCTCCAGCACTCTATCACTCCCTCCATCCCGCAGGTGGTTTTAGCCGCCGAGATGGCCCGGCGTTTAATCTCTGTGACTGGTCAATGGGCTTCTGACTGTCAGCTTAATCGGCCGTGCGTCCTCGTGGGGAGCCTGCGAATTCAGGCTCATTCACACAGGCTTACAGGGCCGGCACACTGAGGCCCTCTGGGGAGTCCCCCCACTGCCTTCCTGTGCAAAAAAAACTAGCCTTTCACTCAGGATTAACACACAAGACCACTGGAGCACCGATGCACACACACAGACACACACATAGCTATAATCCTACACACAGAGACACAAAACAGTGAGGCAGGATATATGATGATGTGATATGGGGATATATATGAAGCAAGATATATCTCACTTAGCTGTGTGTCTCTTACACATACCAGCTGTAGACAAAATAAGATTAAGACCTCATGAAAAAGCACTGGAACCTTTAACCTATTCCATGAAAATAAGTGCATATATTTGGGTTTTTGAAACACTGGAAAATCCACTTTAAAAAGCTGATAGACTCCTCTCCCATGGCCTGTAGACAACTGGATTTTTCTGGGGGGGGGGGTTTTCTCAACATCACAAATGTGGCATAAAACAGAGGAAAGCAGCAGGGAGGCCAGTGAAAATGTAAGGTGGTTACCTTCTTTTTCTCAAATCTGTAACTTCTTGGTCGGAGATAAACAGAATTTGTTGCTAAGTCCTAGAGTTTACCGACAGTCGTGATGGAAGAGGGGTAAAAATTAGCATGTCCACCCAGTTGTCATGCTTCTATCACTGCTGTTCACAGCTGGAGCCGATAAAGACCCATGACTACATTAACTACCTGTTATTTGTCCCCGGAATAAATGCTGATTGTAACCTTTCTAACTAAATACTGAAGTCAGATGTTAATGGTTGTCGGTGGGATTTTTGTCCAGAAGGAAAGATGCTTTAATCATCATAGCAAACAATGCTACAAAGGAAGCTCTTATTAACCCATTACTGATGTAGCATCAACTACTATATACTGTACATCTCCATCATTTCCCTTTTGATTTTTTTATGACTGCTGTTCATCTATGTTGATGCAGTTTGTAGTTCTTGGCACATGGTGTTACAAGTTTAGAAACAGCCCTTGTCAACTTATTAGAAAAACAATTGTGCCCGACCATGAATTTCGCATTTTGGGGTTTTAAAATTTGGTGTAGATACTCATGTCCGCCTACTGATCATCAATCAAAGGGCATTATACGGTCAAAATTCCAGTTTGTCCAATACATTGATTTATAACTAAATACGGACAAAATAACATTCCCATTGTCCTCAACTGCACTTTGTGAATGTGGTGCTAATTAGCATGCTAGATTGCCCTGCAATATGCTCAAAATAACCTGTTTGTTTAACTGCATGTAAACATGCAGCTAAGTCTCTGTCCATCTCTGTCCAAGATTAGAGCAGATATGAAACATATGCAGAGACATGGGGAAGACATCCTCCTTAGTCATCAAAAATTCCCCAGTTGTGGACGGTTTTAAGTGCAGACAAATAAATAAAAGTTTCATTTCAGGATTTATGTATGAATTTATATGGGAATGTGATGGCCTCAAGGGATGTTTTATTTATAGAGGGGGGTAGGACGCAAGGAGTCCTCACTGAAAAGCGTAAGGATGCAATTTTGTAGGAAACAGCTGGTGTCTGTCAGCTGTATCCGTTAAGTTGGCTGTCTTGTAATCAAAATAAAAACAATGAAAAAGCTCACCAACTCCCTTTAAAGACTTCACATTCTATTTTCAGATGTTATTCTGGTCTCCCAAGTCTGGCAGCAATGTTATTTTTCCATTTATTCCACGTGGTGTGGCAGTAAGTAAGTTAATATTTATTGCAGGTGTAATAAGTTATGCAAGGAATTCATTGTCGTGTGTAGCTTAAGCAGATCAACATGCATTGTGATAGCTGAGCTTGATTTGTTGTGATGTCCCAGTTTGATAAAAGGACACTTTGAAAAAACTCTGAATGCCAGCAAACGAGATGTCAGCAGCTTTAGAAAGGGCAGTTTGGGGGACAAATGAACAGTGTGCGAGATGTGGAGCAGCAGAGTGGAAAACAAACAGATAGCCTTATTAGATTCAAATGTGCTGTCGTCACTTGGGTGTAATGGAGGCTTTTGGCAGTGCTCTGACATGGGGTATCCAACTTCAGTCTAGAGAGGAGAATGAATGTGATATTCTCATGTTGAAAAGTACAAAGCAGCTTGGTAAGACTTTTTGTTTTTGTCCATTGCTGGTCCAGACTTGATATACAGAATCCAGATGAGAAATGAGCCCCTGCCACAACTTTTATAGCACTCATATGTGTGATTTAGTCCAATTCTCCGAAAGATATATCATCTAAATTATGTTTAGAGATAAATGGTTGTTCTCTTGGATAAACTATTTTGGTGGTTGTGGTTTCTATGGTAGCCCAAGCTCCAGGCATTGCCCAATACCTCCAGAGCAGAGCCCCGTGGGAAACAAAGTCTTCCTTATTTGGTGATTATTCCTATTGTTGGCTTGGAGCGTGTCTTTGGTCCCATGCCATTCCCACTCATAGTTTATCTCACACTCAGCACGAAGCGTAACTATCTGCTAATTACCTCTTTAAAGTTGCCCAAACCACACAACACTCACACGACGCTAATGTCTGAATAATGTTTATTGCATAAACACCATTTACAACTCATTCAAACAGATACAGCTGGTCTCAGTTTTCTCTCTCTCTGTGTGTGTGTGTGTGTGTGTGTGTGTGTGTGTGTGTGTGTGTGTGTGTGTGTGTGTGTGTGTGTGTGTGTGTGTGTGTGTGTGTGTGTGTGTGTGTGTGTGATTGCTGAATGGAAGATGTTTCTGGTTTGTCCATTGTTTTGATTGACCATGCCGTTTATTGAATAGAAGTGGGAATAACTAAATAAAGTTTGCAGAATCGTGGCGTACTCAGTAAAAATAGGCTCTGGCATCAGAATGATTGTAACATGTTTTATATGATAAACAGTGCTAATTTGTTATTTGTGCTGAAGTGTGGTTTTTAGAGAGAACAAATAGAGAGTTGTTTGTCAGCTCATGACATACTTTACAAGTGTTTAAATTACAGGAGCTGTTTCACAGCTAAGTTCCTTTTTACTAATAAATAACATTTTACAGAGATTTTAAAGTTCAAGTTAAAACAGCTGACAATCCTTTTTTTGCTGGCCTTAAGTGGTTTAACTTCTCACCTTGCTGCAGTCGTGTAAAGCGTTGATCTGCACAGTATATTGTTTTTGTATTGTCATCACATTGTCAGTGTTAATTTACGTTCTGTTTGTAGGTGCTATTTTGTCTGATACACGCTAATACGTTAAATATGAACAATGACCCCTTAAGCACTGGTTGGTCAGAAACTGCATGCATGCGAGTGAGGTGAGAGGTTTACTCTGCATGGTTGGGGGAGGAAAGTGTCACAAGTGCAGATGAAAGTGCAAAATCCGAAAGGAACTGATGCCAAAAAAATCTCATGTTATCATCTGTCTGGACACAGCAAAGTCCATGTAGCACAAGCACAGGTACTGTGCAAGTCTGAGTCAAGATCGGAGTACGCTTTCTCTGTTTTTCACAATTAATGTGGTTATTGCAATATTGAACATTATCGCATTCTGCATATCATCGTTGTCGGGCACAAACCCGGTATCGCCACATTTCACTATTTTCTTTCCTTTTTTTTCAGAAATTAATTATATTGGTCCCCCTCTACATCTGTCAATGGATTGTACCATTTCTCAAACAATGAAAATTGTTTGAAAAATCTTGTGACTAAAACTATCTCCACTGGATCATTTTCAAAACACTGCAGTTTTTATAATCCTGAAAAATAGCAATTCTGAAGATAAGAGGTTTGTGCTCAACAGCGATGATATTTTTCTCAGCCCTTGTTAACTGTACTTCAGGGTGTCTGTTGCTGACTGTGTAAAGATGCAGGATGCGTCTCCACTTCCTCGGAAGCCAAAAAAAAAGTCAAAGTATCCCAGATACTGTCACTGCCATCTTGCGCTAGTGACATTATTTGGAGCCAGAGTCTGCACAGTAGCGATCTCTGCAGACTTAAGTCATGATGTCACATCCCTTTTGTATGGAGTGAATCCCTTGTGCCTGGCTATGTAATTAAATTTACATACCACTGCAAAGTTCAAAGCCAGCATATGTGATGGTATGGGGGTGTGTTAGTGCCCATCGCATGAGTAACTTTGCACATCTGTGAAGGCTCCATCAATGCTAAAAGATACACACAGGTTTTGGAGCAACATATGCTGCCATCCACATGACATCTTTTTTAGTGCATCCCTGCTTGTTTCAGCAAGACATTGCCTAGCTACATTCTGCACATTTCAACAGCGTGGCTTTGTAGTAAAAGACTGCTAGACTATTTTCGGGATGAATGCATATTTATTTAAAAAATAATAAAGTTCATTAATTTGAACATTAAATATCTTTTCTGAGGACTGTATTCAATTGCATATAGGTCAAAAAGAATATGCAAATCATTGCTTTCTGTTTTTATTTACATTTTAACAGTGTCACAAATTTTGTATAACAAATGGGTGTCATATGATATCAGTCTTTTATATAACATGGGTCTGCCACAATAGTCACAGTAACATCTAGTGAGGTCAAAAATGATTGAGGTCCTGGCCACATTTAATGCACAATATTCCACTTGCATTTATATGCATGTTTGCTTTAACAAGTATGTCATCCACATTTAGCCAACATGATGCCAGAGTAAACAGCAGGGTTTTCCATACCAGTTGTACAACTTGGGCGCAGCACCTGAGTTTTGTTGTACCTGAGCGAATGTACACACTGTTTTGTACACACCTACAAACTGTCATTGACCAGTTTAACTCCACATAAGGAGCACTGCTGCATTATGTAAAGCAAGGTGGAAGAAAGTAGATAAATGTGTCACAAGCTATGGCCCTGTCCTTCCGTTTTTTGCTCTTCCACTTAAAACGCACACACCTCAGGGACCTACAGGCCCTAATTGTGTGTGTGTGTGTGTGTGTGTGTGTGTGTGTGTGTGTGTGTGTGTGTGTGTGTGTGTGTGTGTGTGTGTGTGTGTGTGTGTGTGTATTTAAGTGTGTGGGTCTGTGGGACACAGCACTACAACAAACAGGGTGGCTCAGAGACAGGGAGGGAGTGTAAAAAGAAAGAAAAAGAAGTAAGAAGAGAGTGATTTTTCTCCCTGCTGTTCCCATGGGTATTGCAGCAGGGCTTTTCACTCGAGTTGCCACATTTCATTTCCTGCTGTGCATATGTGTGGTGTGTGTGTGTCTGTGCGTAGTGTGCATGTGTGAACTATGTGAAGGTCTTGCTCCACCGTGGTGATTTATAGCGGCGGGCTCTGGCCCTATCTGTTTTCGATCAGTCTCATGCTTGGCTCTGGCTTCCCTCCAGAGCTCCCCTGGCCCACCGGACGCCGAGTCTGGGTGGGACCCCTCCGAAACTGCCTGGAACCAGCACCACAAACACGCTCTCCCTTACTCTTTCATTCCCCTACTTCTCAGCCTAGCTGTGCTTCTCCCCTGCTCTCTTGCTCCCACTTCATGTACACAATTTCACAATCTCTCTACCCAACAATCCTCACGCACAAACACACTTCGTCACTCTTACTTATTCTCTCTCGACTGTCTCTCCTCCTTTGTCTCACTCTTGCTCTTTCTTGCTCTCACGCTCTCGGCTGCCATCTGACACCAGCTTCAAGCACTCAATCACATGCAAACATGCAAACATCCTCACAGGCACGCCCACGCACACTTAAGCAGACAATCACACACACACTCACATGGATTACATTCACTGCCCCCCCTCCTCTAGCACAATATTCTTTGTCCACAGCTGATGTCATGTTGGCTAACACCTTTCATTTTTTGTGATACATTCAGAATGTGCAGGCCTGCGAGTTTTACTTGCGTAAATTCTAATTAAAGTTGTCATCATGATTGGGAGGGGGGAAACAAATCCTAACAGTTGTGTCATTGCTGGCATGGGGCAGTTTGTTGTAGTATGAGTAATAAGTCCTGGATTTCATTGCTGTTTCCTTCAGCTTCTCTGCTCCTCTGGAAAGGAACGCAAACTTCATTGTTCACAATGGGAAATACTGTCTGCAGGGTCTCAGAAACATTAGACAAGAGCAAGCTACAAGTGCGCAAAACCTTCTGTCTTTGTATGTGTGATGGTAATGTTAACTCAAACAGGAAGTGGCCTGTCAGTCATGCACTCACTCCAGCGCTTTCTCCCAGCTGTTGGCCCCGTACTCACACACAAACAAGCACACACAGACATACGCACAGACACACACACAGCTGGTCTTCCTGTCTCTGGTGACCTTGGCTGGGCTTCGGAGGCTCCGCATGGTTTTCACATCCACTCATCCCCACCTCCTCTTCCATTGAACTGGCTCATCCTTCTCTTTCATCCTTTCTCAACCTTCACATCTTCGTCTTCTTTCACGTCTCATATTCCTTCACCTCACTTTCACCACAGCCACTAAGTGACGAAAGTGTTGAACCTCAACCTGTCTCCTCCTTCCACCTGTCACGACCATTTCAGGACAGTGATGTCAGAGTGCAAGGAAGCCAACATAAACGAATGAGATTTATCCAAATGGTCTGGATCGGAACATGGTCTTGGAGCGCTGTTGTGCTCAGCTGGCTACAACCACAGCATATCTGGATCAAGCTGCGTCCTGTTAAAGAAAAGCCGGTCAGAGTTGCCTCGGCCTTGCCTCTGACGTTTTCCTCAAACCACGGAAGTTTTCTCACGAGAACATTGATCTGAGACCGAACCTGCTTCCGAGTCCTGTTGGGTCCGCGTTTGAAGTTACGAATGAAGCAGGATGCCAACAGCGCTGTTTCCCATCAATGATGAAGTCATAGCGGCTCTGTTGATATTGGTAGATGCTCCGTTTGTGTCTGCGTGTTTGTGTTTGAGAGTGAGAGTGAAGGAGGCTGTGTGTGTTTCCCAGCAGACACTTTGATAGTGCTCGGAACTGCCAAACCACATGAAACTGTCATCTACGTTTGGTGATGGAATGCCAGTTTGGGAGCCAGTAAACAACTGCACACACACAAATTGACAAAGTTAGGCACACACACATGCAAACACACCCTGGCATTGTGTGGTAGAGAGTGACCGAGGAATGTGTGTGCAAATCATTTCAACAATTAATAATGAAAGCCTTAATGATCCCTTTTCTCTCTTCTCTGTCCCCAAATGTCTACCTTTGTCTCTCTCTGCTCCTTTATAAACCATTTGGCTTCATCCACACTATTTCCACACATACTCTTTCTGCTCTTCCACTTTTACTCCTCCTCTCTGCCCATGCATCCATTCATCCAACACTTATTTTGTTCCTCTTTTCTCTCCTCTCCCTATAATCGTCATCCCTTCTCCCTCCCCTCTCCCTTGACCCCTTCCAGCCCAGAAGGGTCTACTCCACCTCAGCCCCGATGTCTACCAGGAGATGGAGGCCAGCAGGAAGCAGGGAGGCAGTGCTCCGGGCCCCGGTGGCAACAGTGGCGGCTCTGTCAACTACATGACATCCAAAGACATGGGGCCCTGCTCTGCCCCGCTGCCCCCAGGACACCCTCCCTACTACAGCGGCTCAGGCTCCTCACCCAGCCCAACCGCCACCATGGCTAGGGAGCTGCTGCTTAACGGTCAGTCACCCACAGCCGACGCCTCCCTGGCCATGAAGGGGAAGAACTCGGCCCTGCCCTGCGGCGTCTCGGTGCAGCCTGCACAGCAGCTGGACTACCTGGCTCGCATCCAGGGCTTCCAGGTAAGATCCAAGAATGTTGACATGCTACTTCAAGTTTGTCTGCAGATCCAGAAAAACGTCTAAAATGTTTTCCGTAAAGAGAAATTTAGTATCTTCCAACAGGAAGCCTTCTTTGTTTTTTTGGCAATCTTTCCTATTGTTAACAATAACATTGCACTCACCAAGTTATATGCTGAGATCTGAAAACACAGCAACAAAGCCACTACAAAACTCATGTTAGGCAAACTTATTTGGAAGATAAAATAAAGGTAATGATTTAAATACCCCAACCTGTCCATTGTAAACATCCATCACAATATATACTAATATTACTTACACAGGGTTTTCTCATAGAAATGTGTTAACAAAGTTGCTGAGCTACTGCAGAGCGAATGTATGATGTGATCAATCACTCAAACACCTGCTATGCTGATTCAGACAGATCCTGATGAATCTCATTTTTTGTTACCAGTAGTGAGTAAATGATGATTTAAACAATTGCCTCATTCATGCTATATTTGTTGTTTTGCTGTGTGGTGTAGCTCCACTGCACATGTCCTAACAATTTAGTAATCCTAATATTATATTTCACAAAACCATAGCTATTTCCTCTGACTTTAGGGGAGATGCATTTTATTCATAGCATCTCTAGCATTTAATTCTGTGGGAAACCTGCCTATTTGTCCATGCACTTAGTTTTCCTCTGCAATTTTGGCTTTAAATTTTGTTTACAAACTCTCTGATTATCTGACTTCTGGTGTTTCTTGCCCCATTGCAATCAGCCACGTTCTGAGATCTCAGCAAAACACTGACCAAAGAAATTTGCAGTTACTTTGGTCAGTATGATGATATGAAAACTGATATAAATGATGGCCAAATATAGAAATTTAAGACTTTCCTCTTGCACATTGCACTACTGCAGATTGTGTCTTCTGGGTGAAAGTCCAATCAGTGAGGCCGCCATGCTGATATGCTTGCAACTGTTGCCAGTTTCACATTTATTCCACTTGCGGAATGTTGGCTTGTATTTCATTTTAACTGCCATAAATTAGGTCATGAAAGTCATAATTTAAACTTGGTTAAAGTTGCAGACACCCTGTGGTACAGCCGGACAGTATACACACGCTAAAGTGACAGCACAGCTGTTAGCATGACCATGGATAAATATGAACCCCCCCCAACACACACTAACACACACACACACACGCACACATTCACATTCCTGCCCTGATTCTTCTCCCTTTGGGCCATTGCTATAAATAAGAATCTGGTCTTGGTCAACCTGTGTGGTGCTTTAGAAGAAATGTTGCATATAAACACACACACACGCACACACACCACATAAGTGGTGCAGGCTTTCTGTATCAAAGCATGCATGTCACACACAAACATACATGCAAGCAAGCAAGCAAGCAAGTGAATTGAGGTGGAGACTTCCCAAGAAGAAGAGCTCTCTCTCTGACACACACACACACACACACACACACACACAGCCCTGCTCTTAGTGACAGTGGCAGAGAACTGAAGCCGTGTTTCAAACAAACACATGTGTTATAGTATCCTTAAAACTCCTACAATACTCTGAAATATAGGCTCTTGTTTTGTTTCCTTTCTACCAACGATGCAGAGTCATCCAAAGAAAGTGGTAGTGCTATGACATTTTCAGAACAAAAAAGAACAGGCATGGAGTGTTTGGAGCCTCTGTTACAATCAATGGGATATTTAAAAATAGCGTGTTTGTGGTTTGTGCATCAAGTCCTTGTCAAACAAGAGTGATGATTCTCTCTTGACAGATCAATGGACTGCATTGTGTCAAGCTCCACCTTTTCGTATCGGATCAGTGTGCTAGGTACCTAAACAAAAGCAAATTGAACAATTTTATTGGTACCATCCACAACATTTGACAATGAAGATGCAAAAATTACTTTTTTAATGTTTACCGAACTGAATGAACTGGACTGCTTGGTTGAAACAAGACTTAAGTGCTTAAAAGTCTGATTACACTTTAACCGTTTTGCAGCAAGTCTTTTGCAGTATTGCAGTATGCAGTATTGAATCTAAAAAACACTGTACTGATTTTAATTGATTGTTTACATGCAAAGATTTCTAGCAATGGTTCATTTTGTATCCATCTTTTGCTATGTGACTCTCTCTCTCCAACATATCGCCAGTGTGTTACAGCAGTGGTTCCCAACTGGTCCAGCCATGAAGTCCAGATTTCTAAAATAAAGTGTGGTTACTTAAAATGTATTGAATAAATAGCACTACAACTAAAAAAAAGTGGATATTGTTGCTTTAAGACCAGTGACAAAAACATTGTGGAGGCACAGCATGGTAATAGGCTAAATAATACCAAAACTGGGCAAAAAAGAGTTGCTTTACTCAAAAAAAACTCTTACTCTACAGCAGGAAATGGCACTTCAAAATACTACCTCTGTGCTGAAAATTTACTGTACTTTAAAATAGAGTGGGTTTTTTTATAAACTTGACATGTTAGTGAGTCACTTGGGTCCATTCAGAATGGACCCACTTTTAGACTGCAGTCCACCAGTTGGGAACCACTGTGTTGCAGGGACTGTGATATACACAAATGCAGATGCCACTGTTCTGATATCATAAGAAAGGAAACTCTTTAACTCCGAATTTATGCAAATGGTGAGGGCTTGTAATGGCCTTGTATCGTAATCGTAATTTGCATCGTAATTTATTGAATCATAATCACTGTATCATGATATGTATTCTATTGGCTGAATCTTGCAAATACACAGCCCCAGTGTGTTCATAAGTTCAATTTTTAAATGGAGCCTCATCCGAGCTGTGATGCAGAAAATACAGTTAGGCAATATTAATTATGTTTTTTCTCTTGAAAAATAACACAAGAAAAACCCAATAAGAGTACTATTAAAGTACAGGACCACAGTATCAGTAAAGGTAGCATTACTGTTAAAATCTTAACAATACCCATTCCTGTACAGACCAAGTGGTCTGGAGTATAGAAATGCTCGATAAGACTATCCGTCTTGTGTTTCTCACTGCGGACAGTATTGGCAGGCTATGGATTTAGAGCTGGAACTAAACCCCACAGGTGCTTCTGTCATTACCACACTGGACACACACACAGAACAGAAACACACACTGGCTGTTAGCACTCAGTGTGTGTAACAGAGAGACAGCCTGGTGTCTGTTTTAATCAGTGCCGGCCGATCTGTGGTGCATACCATGCCACTGATACCAGCGCCTGTTCATTTAAGCTGCAGATGCTTTTTATCAGTTTGAGCGAAAACATTTTATCTTAACCTGCTGAGGGTTCCTTTGAAAGGCCTTTGTTATTGCTCTGAGCCTTCCTGTGTGTGTGTAACCTGAGAGAGCTCTGCTGCCTGGCCAAGCCCAAACACACTTGTACATATGCACACACACACACAAACACACACACACACACACACACAGCAGGTTCTGTTTAGTGGAAATGGAGGAGTTGGGCTAAGCCTGTGTGTGAAGTTTAACTCCTTGTCGTTCTCATACTGCACAAACCATACTCCCCTTTGCATGTAAATGACTCTATTTGTCATCTGTGCACCTTTACATGAATTGATCTGAGTAGATAAACACACAGGCGTCTCGCATATTTCCATGTGCGTGTGTGTGTGTGTTTCTTAAGCGAGGAATTCAGGCTGTAATTGAGACATGCAGACAATATGTGTTCTATTGAGGGGATGTTTCATATCATGTGGGTTTGTAATGAGAACCTCTGGTTGCCTACAAAGCCATGCTAGGCAGACTTTTTAGGGCTTATGTATTCTTATGTGTTTTTGTGGGCTGAACCACCCCAGATTTTAAATGTTTTTGCCAAAAAATGCACTTGTCTGCTTTTCCACTGGACACGTAATGCGCCTCTTTGTGTCGAGCCGGCTTTCTGTCGACCACACTCAACAACAAGCTCACATCCACCAAGATTTTTTTTTTTTTTTTTTTTTGTAATTTGATAATAATCTCCTTGTCTGATTAGTAACTTTGTTTTTGTAATGTAATTATGTTATCCAAGTGAGCGGATTACAGTGACCGCCCAACACTGGATTAAAGCAACTAAGAAAGCACTGAGGACATTCTCATAGTGTCTGTTTCATCCATCCAGCTCTACAGACAAAGGCCTGGGCCTACCTGCTAAGCCCTTCTTTTGATTTGATTGGAAAATAGCCTCTGGTGGAAGCTCTGACGGGATAAGCAACAGTGTGTTGTACTCACGCCAGCTTGGAGCAAGGATGCTGGCACTCACTCCAGTGTGTTTGTATGTGTGTGTGTGTGTGTGTATTTCCTATTAATTTGGCTGGCGTGTTGTTGGCACGGCGGGTATGTGCGCTGGAAGTAGGGCAGAAACAAAGAAGCAGGAGGTAATAGACAACACATGGACCAAGGATGAAGTACTGAGTAAGAGCCACGTAACAGACTCTCCCTCTTTCTCTTTGTCCCTGTGTTTCTGTCTTTGGTTAATGTCTTTCTGCACTTCCATCATAATTGCTTCCTCTGTTCTTATTTATGCCCCTTTGCTTCCACAAATTTCTCTAATTTATCTTGCTGGTGTGTGGTTTGAAGATGTTGAAGGGTTCGACCCCGGCATTGCAGTCACCAGCTGCCCATTTACTCTGCCATCACATTACTTAATAGAGTCATCACAGGCTGCCACTGCTCCAGATTATTAACTGTTACCTCCCTTTAAAGCGGGCTGGAGATTTTTATATAGAAGATCAATGATTGATGGAAATCTAACGTTTTTTTTTTCCATGGCCTTCCAATGGAGCGGTTATACACACCTGGACTGAAACAAATGTACTGCTTCAGAACAGATTTATTCTCGGTCATGCCTTCACGCCTTTTTAGTGTGTGCTTTATTTCCAATAACCTGCCTGGCTCTTGGAAGACTGGGATGTTTATCAGAGCCACTCTGTCTGTTTGTCCATGTCTGAATGTGGACTGGCAGTGGAGTTACTCAGTGGTTGAGCAAGTTAATAAAGAAGAAGGGAGTGAAAAGGATAGAAAGGAAGTGTGGATGAAAGACCAGTGTGTGTGTGTGTGTGTGTGTGTGTGTGTGTGTGTGTGTGTGTGTGTGTGTGTGTGTGTGTGTGTGTGTGTGTGTGTGTGTGTGTGTGTGTGTGTGTCATCACATGCTGCTTTTATTTGTGGACCAATACTGAGAATGATTCTTCAGACATTGTGGGGAAGTAGTGTCAATTCTGTTCCAGTTACATCAGTAACCAGTAATGGGAATGTGTGCAACCTGGTGTGATAACATATTTCTTCCTTTTTTACTGTTAAAGATCATCGTTGTTTTATCCTTGGTTCAGAAAAGATTTTCAGCCTGCAATGTGTGCATCATATTCCTTATCAGAATTGTTTTGGATGAATGGACCCAAATTTATGTGACCCACAAATCATGTTATTAAAGCAGTAGTAGTTACAGTAGTTCAAAACAGAAATAAAAAACAGACGCCACAATGTGGAAACATAAATGTTAAAGAAAGATTGCTTGATCTTTGTTGAATTGTGGAGATATTGCATAGCTATTAGCTAAAAAGATAAACTAATGTAGCAAGAAGCAATAATTATTAAAGGTGTATTATACAGGATTTTCCTTAAAAAGAAAAAAAAACAATGTAAAGATTTATGACCCATTATTTATCTCCATTTACCTTTTCTTTTCTTACATCGATGTGGTCAGGATGTGTGAAGCCCCCAGCCAAAAACAGCATGCAGGTGCCCTGACATCCTTTCCCTAACCCTAAGAAAACTTGGTCCTCCTGCCTAAACCTAACCAATCCAAGCAAGAAACAAGTAGTCGTCAATCATAGAAAGAGTTGCTGTCCTAGGAAACGCAAATTGCTCTACAAGCAATGCTGCATGCTGTGTGTGTGTGTGTGTGTGTACATGCTGCAAACCCTGGATTTTATTGATTTAAGAAATGTACGTTTTATTGCTAATCAAGTTTACATTTGTGTGAGGAAAAAAAACAGATTTTGTCAAAAGTTTTATGTCATCACTATTTAATTATAATGTGTATAGATTAGATTAAACTTCTTTAACCAAAGATGCATAAAAAAATATGATATAGAACGGTAACAAAGCATCTCGTTATTTTTGCAGTGCATAATACAGTAAGCCATATTCCTAAGAAACTGGCATGTACAGTGAAAGTAGCACCTTTTCACCATGAATTACAAATTACACCCCTCCTGAGGATGTGTTGTGCAAATGGAAAATATGACAGAACCACTTTGTGTATTGTAGCAGAGATTTTACGCAGCCTGTAGACTTTTGATGACCTGCATAAAGTATAACCTAATAGTTTGGTTTGTGTTATATGAGGGTATGGCGCCTGTGGGTCTTTGAGGGTATGGCGTCTGTTCGATCTCTCAAATCATGAGCGCAGGATCACTGTGTGACATTTAAGGTGCACTGTGAAAAGTACAAAAAAAAATGAACCATAACAAGTTCATGTAGGTCAGATGTTAACTCCTAGTGACACAGGATATTGCACCTTTTTAGAAATTGTTAATATCCTCCTGCATATGGCGATCAAAGATCAACATACAGCACGATGACATTCCAAGTTGTGTCTGGAAGTGCTGAACAGTATCTACTGAATCTATCAATTCTGTCCACCTGCTAAATCCAAATCCAATAACACCGTAGAGATAGCAATCGGCTGAGTTATGTTATCTGGCCAGGGCAGGCTTATCTTGGGAGATGGATTTAGAGAGAAGGGAGGGCTGCACTCTTTGCCGTGCTGGAATCAGAACTTCCATGTTGGAAATCCCATGTTAATGAAAACACTATCCTTGGCGGGTGGCAGGTGTTGATATCCATTCAGTACGGTTCCCAGGATTTCTCACACTTTCACGATGTTTGCTCTTCTCTCTCCCTCTCTCTCTGCTTCCTTCTTTGGCTGTGTAGGAAAAAAACACTTCAAATGGTGCCGACTACACCTTGTACTCTGCCTGGCGCTTTTCTTTTTTTTTTCTTCCATCCTTCTTTCCTGATCTCTTATGCTGACTCTCATCTCTGTGTATCAACATCAAACGCCTGATCTGGTACAAACGTTCAAAGACTCTAACAGTTTGTTTCCAACCTCCTTGTCATCATCTCATTCCTCTACTCTCTGTTTACTCTGGGATTTGCGTTAGAAAATACATTTTGGGATGGCTAATCCCACCACGTTTGATTTCTGCGGCAGGGTGATGGCTTCCAGCTGCGCTCTGCGGCATATTTGTGTGAAGAGCGATCTTCGAAAACAAGTTTTGTCTGTGGTATAAATCAGACCGTTAATGCTGTGCTGGCTCGGCGCACAGTCTCTCTGCTTACATGGTGGCCCTCTGTGTGCGTGTCGGTGCGTATGCCTGAGTCTGTGTGTGTTTGGCAAAACTGAGTGATGATGTTTTTACACCACAATCAAGCCCATTTGCAAACCTTTAAATCAAATACCCTCAATGTGCCAGCACAGCATATTGCAAATTTAAATATGCAGCATAATCTTTTTTTATTGTTTTCTTTTGTTGTCTGTATTTTGATAGAATGATCATATTTCATGTTATTTTCAACACCAGGCAGTGACAGCAGCTGTGTGCCAACACAGTCCGAGCATGTGGAGATGGAGGGTGTGTTCACCTGGCACTTTGTTTGGAATCTAAACAGTGCTCTTTATTATCTCTACAGCAGTCGCTGTAGAAACAGCTAGCCTGGCGTTGTCCATAGGTTAAAAAAAAATCCACGTAGCTTGACAGCCCCACAGAAACAACAAGATGTAGAGAAGTCAATGTGCCCCTGAAAGTTGAAGATTTGAAACATCAGTAAGAGACCCCTCAGTCAACTGAGATTCTTTGAATTGAGTGTTTATTTTTTTTGTTTTTTGTTCTTTGTCAGTCAATGTGCGATGTACTTCTGGGGATGTGTTGGTGCACAGATTAAGCTGCAGAATAAGCACTGTAACACTATCTTCTGCTTAATACAATTAAATCTCAGGCTTTTGTTTGATATCTTGTGTTGGCAAAAAAATGATGTTGCACATTTCAGATTCGTTGTTAGTGCAGTTAGCATGCATTCACAGGATTAATTTGGTTTGTTGATTACATGACATGAATGCCTCCATCACTTTAAACATCCTTCTGAACCCCATTCAAATGCTAAAAGTCTTCTTTTTTTTTTTTTAATGGTGCAAATAGTCAAATATTCATATTGAACAGCAAATTCTGATTCGACTGACATAATTCTGAGTAGGGAACAGCCCTAGATATCATGAAAGAGACTAGATATTGGCTAAGATTTTTATCATAAGTGTCTTTTCCTGGTTTTTAAGGCTGCTTAACAGTAAAGTGAAGCAAGTTTCTAAACTTACCAGACTGTTCTGTTATTTGCTTATAGCCACGTCATTTTATGCGCATTACTGATGATTATTTATCAAAAATCTAAAAGTATTTTGTGAGAGCATCAATCGTCAACCCCACCATGTTGATGTTGAGATATTTGGTCAAAGGTATCATGATATTTGATTTCTCCATACCTTTAAGATAAGGTAACTAGCTGATATGGTGTATTAAAGTGGCATCAATCTTCTCACCTAACTCTCAAGAAAAAAGAAAATAGTGTTTTTTTACAGTGTGTTGAGCTGTTTCCTTAGATAACCCCTAACTTAATAGTGTCTAAACAGTGTCTGTTTTTCTGGTCACTCTACACATTTATTTTAACATGTATTTCTTTAGAAAACCTTTTCTATAAAACCAACTTCTCCATACTGAACTGGCTTCATTAGAAATCACTACATTGTCTCATTGTCTTAATATTTCCTTCTGTTATTTGGGCAAAGTGCTCTCAAAGTTTTGAGAGTGGCAGCTTTGTTTGCCCTTAACCTCCTGCCATTAGAAGAAGTGAAAGGTGTATTAACAGTCTGCTTTAAACACTCTTGACCTCTGCTGTCTCAACTGAAGTGGCCTGCCTTGGACCTCTAATTGCTTCTCACCAACAATGACAGCGTTCCTCAGCTAAGAGGGCTTGTTTATTATAGTAAAGTCAGAGTTATTTCCATGCTCCTTGAGTCTTCACAGCCTGCACTTGCTTATTCTGGAATCAAGCTCTTATTCCTGCAGTGCTTTTGTTCTGTGGTTTAACTTGAATAACATGACAGCATACCTAATAACTGTTTGTTTTTGCAGTTACCTTGACAGTATTGTGTAAGGCAGTCCTAACGATATGGACACATGCATCCATCTCCATTGTGTGTTTGAGTGCACCCCTTCGTGTTTGTTTGGATTCCTTTTTGTGGGTGTGCGCATGCATATTTGTGCACTTAACATAAATTGGAGCATGGCTTCTTGAGCGGTATGGCTGTGATTGCTTTTTAGTTTGTGCATGTTCGTGTTAGTTTGAATGAAGAGGAGCATTTGAAGAGGAGCCATCCAGCTTTAGAAGCCAGATGTCAGAGGTCGTTCCACGTTAGTGCCGCCGATCAATCGCAGGCCTTGCGTAACTCTCCTGCTTCTTTGTCTTTAAAGGAAGTGGATTAGAGGCTGTTTTCTGAGTTGGGACCTGGGATGATTAGTTAGGCCTGTTTAGAATGCATGCACTCACAGATGCATACAAACATGCACTCAAAACAGACGGCCTGGATGGGAGAATAGACGGTTTGTTTTTAAGATGCTCGTTATTTCAGTTTCCGCCAAATCATCGCAAATGAGATGATGCCATAATGTTCTTTGATGCTGGCACATAGGCAACTTTCTTTGCTGCCTGTAGGTCTGAGTTGCTGGAAAATCCCCAAAGTAACCAGGAACTTTGACAATTTCAACAACAAAAGTTAGACCTCCAGGTGGCGTTTGATGATCTGCCAAATTTGCTGTTTTAACCATAATTTGGCTGGTGGATGAAGCAAGACATGTTTATTTGTATAGTTCAAAATCACATACAGTGTGTCAATGCACATTGCAGGTTTACAAAAGCATTTTGTCCAGACCAAGTTAAAGATCTCTAAGATGATGAGGAAATAGAAAAGACACATTTAGGCATAGAAGGAAACCAGAGGGGCACAGAGAGAGAGCACAGAGCTCAGAGAAGACCAAATGCCCTATCTCACAATGTTAACAAAAGTGGAAAATAATTTTTTGTTTCCACCCTGTTAATCAGATCCACTCCAAAGATTTGGACTATTTTTTATGTTGTCTTCACGATGACACTAGAAGGGAAGATACGGGATCACCAAAGCGACTCTAACTCATCCAGCAGGAAACATTAGCATCTGCACCAAATTTCTTGGCAACCCATCAAGTAGCTGATAAAATATGCCAATCAAAACCACAAATGTCAAACTCATGGTGGCTTTGGAGGAGAAATCAAGGGATCAGCAAATTCATTACAATTGACTTTGACTGGGAGCCATTAAAATTTGTAACAAAGTTCATTGCCACCCATCCAGTAGTTGTTGAGATATTTCAATCTGGAACAAAGTGGTGGACAGATCTCTTGTCCGTGCTAAGCCTACAAATCTGAGGAAATCTCAAGAGGAAATTCAGAAAGGGATCCCCTCTCTACAGATAGCTTTCAGGGTAAATGGCATTGACAAAGAAAGACCAGTTATTAAAGTACAGCTATGGGATCATTAACCAGCAAGATTCCTATAGGTTAGGTAGTTTGTGTACTCCAGAAAAAGGGCCTTGCCTTCCTGATTTCTCACACTAAATGCCGCCATTCAAAACCAGATGTTGAACACTGACATCAAACGTTGTACTTGCAAAGCTTTTAAAAACCTGCATTTCATAATCTAAGGTTATGAAATTGCTGATGTAATATAAAAGTTTTATGTATTTAATTATAAATATAAACCCAACCAAAGGAACATTTCCATTGTTATTTGGTAGCACAAAGTCTATGTTACATAAGGGACCTTTTGATCTTTCACCCCTTGTGGTCAAGGATACTTATATGTAATTCGTAGTTTCCATCAACTGAATGTACACACTTGTGTGCAGACACACTCACAGACAATGGGAGAAAAATATTAGAAATTTGATCTATCCAAGCATATATCTCTTTACAATGAAAGACTGAGAGAGAGCATCTGTTTCCTCCAGCGCCAACGATGGGCCTCACCCTCAGCTGGAGGCCAGACAGCTCGCAATAGATGAACTGAACAAAGTGCCCGTTGATCAGACAGCATGATTACACCATACATCACAAGCTCCCAACCATAGGCTTTTATACTGCTTAAATGAACCAGTGTGCTGGACAATTACACACACACACTCACACAAAGATTCATATCTTTTCAAGCACAAACACAGCTCTGTATGTCTTCTCACCCAGGTTTAAAAAATGAATAGAAAAGCTGTAGTTTGATTTCATTCATTCATTTTTAAAATTCTGAAATAGGATTTTGCTCCAAAACAATTATATTCTAACCCTTTAAAAAGCGCCCCTCCTGTTTTTTTTTCTCCTCTCTGTTTCTCCCTCTCCTTAATGTTGAAGTCTGGAAAATTTATTGGAGATTAACTTGTCAGAGAAGGCTCTTTCCACGGCTCACTTTACTACATTCATCATTCATACACATAACAGATAGCATTCCACAATTTATCACTGTGGGCCCATCTCCTCATCAGCAGGTGTGTGTGTGCACATGCACGTCAGTACTTACTGTGTCTGCTCACGCACTGTGCTTAACATCACGTTTGTGCATATCCCTGCATGCACATGTTCATATCTGTGCGTTTGTGTATGTTATGATGGGTCCATGTCTTAATGGGCAGACGTCCATGTGTCTGGCTGGCTGGAGCACACACACAGACACACACACACACACACACACACACACGCTTTTCCACATATGTTCATAACTCATTCGGAGAGACACAGAACTTGCTCTGGAAGCTTTCAGTCACAGACCATATACAGCGGCTTGTGTGCGTGTGCGTGCATGTGCATACACACAGTTCAGCATGTATAGCCTACAAATTGTACCAAAAACTCTGATAAGATAGTTAATATGTGCAAAGGAAAATACACACAATACACACTGCATGTTGTGACATACATTTTCTGTAGATTTAAAGAAGGTAATAACTTAAAACTCCTCAGCCAACAAAAATACACAGACACAAACCGACACCCACATTGTATATAAATTCAGCAGATGTTGATGTTAAACATTTTCAACACATTTTTCTATAATATTATCTCCACCAGGCATAGGGCTGGAAGTACTGTTGGTCTTTTGTGTGTGAGCATGTCGGAGCGTGTATATATCCATCTATCCGCAGTTCATCTTTAATATTACTGGACCAATCAGCCTAATATTTTGTGTGCACATGTATGACTGTATGTTCAAGGACCTCTTGTGGTTGTAGTAACTCATAACTGTTGAAAAAAAATATTGCTCTTCCTGGGGTATATGTCTTTTTTTTTACCCCATGACAGGTTTTTTGTTTTTTTTTTTTTAAGGAGTTTTCCTTTATTAGCTGTGAGGGTTCAAGGACAGAGGTTGTATGCTGTAAAACCCTCTGAGGCCAATTGTGATTTGTGATATTGGACTTTATAAATGAAATTGAATTTAATTGAATCGACTAAAGTAATACATGATACAAGATGAATTATTCCCCATTTTTTTCATCTTTGCCACCATCTTGAATGTAAAGGAGCCTGTGCAAGTGCATCAGGCGCAGCTGCGACCTGATTTTGTTCCATCCGCCACACGGTGTGATACCACTCCAGGAGCGCAGAGAACTTTGACTGAAAGATTTTGTAGACTTGCTGATTTTTGTTGATTTATTCAATTTTTTCATGTGCTTCTAACATAAGTAAGTAGGCTATGCAGTTAAGTGGTTTCTTTTTTTGTCTTTTTTACTTGTTTTTATTGTTGTTATTTCCTATTTTTTTGTGCCGTAGTCAATACCACTGAAATTCCAGTTGTGAATACATGGTTTAAAGATTTCTAGCTGTGTTTTAGTTGTTAAAGATATACTCATCCTCATAATTATATTGTATCTATATTTCACATACAGTGCCTGTAAGCAGGAAAACTTGATCTGCTTTGTGCAACGTATCGTGGTTCCATCAAAAGTAGACAAGGCACATATTTCTATTAGCTAAAATGTGCTGTGGCACATCTGCTGAAACTACAAGAATTGTCTAGAATAGCTGTGGTCAGCATTATACAGTAATGTACAAATTAATGTAAAATGCATTTATGCATCACGATAACGATCTTCATTTTGTCGGCTCAAACAAATTTCACTCATCATGGCTCGGAAATCACCTTTTTATTATGCCTGAACTATCTGAAGTTTGAAGTGAAGTATTAGAAGTAGCTAAAAGCTCTCTTATGTTCATAGCTATGTTGTTCCATACCTTCTAGCGTACTTCTTTTTTTTGCTTATTGATGTGTGAAAGCATTTTCAGTCAGTGATGTTCTCTCTCTTATTCCTTCTGTCCTTTGTGTCTCTGCATCAGTCAGATATTTCTCCCCTTTTAGCTCCCATAGTTTTTCATGCCATTTATTAGGATGCCTGCAGCTGTCCTGGGCATAAGTAGGCCAGGCAAACACATGCACTTGTACACAGACGCACACATGCAAATGCACACGCGTGAGAGGCAGTGAGAAGTAGGGCAGACAAGCAGGCAGTATTACCAAAGCCCTTGGATCTCAGGAGCAGACTGTCCCAGAGGAGCATCATGTCATAACAGTCCTGATTGCACAGCATTTAGGAATGCCTGCAGAGTTAACCTCCCAGTGATGAGGGGTCACCAGTGATGTCATCACTACCCCCTCTGATGCCCCCCCTCGGTCGCACACACACACTCTTATAGTCATTCCCAGCCGTTGCCGTCTTTCTACGGTGTGGTGTAATTGTCCATAAATGCTCTGTGGTGGCAATTAGACATGCAAGATTTACTCTCAAGCCAGCCACTTCCAAAAACACGAGACTGTATCCCACTGAAAACTTGAGATGCTTCACTTCTCTTGTCTTTTGTGCTTTAATTGATCTTTTCCTGTATTTACTTTTGGGGTAACTCGGTTTGCCTGCCTTTGCCCCTTGCTCCAGGTGCAGTACAGTGACGCGCAGAGTGGTAAGGATTTTGTGACCTATCTGACCCTCTCCCCTGTGCAAATGACTTTCCACGGCACCGGGAGCACCCTTCAAGCCAGCCATGACCAGGTATGTGTGTGCATGTACTTATGTAAGCATTTGAAGGGAGGGTGAGTGTCACACCTGTTGTATGCCCTTAGAGAATGGTACGTAAATATCAAAAAGTATCAATCAAAGTGGACATCAAAAAGTGGGATTATAATTTAGTTATTTTAGCATTAGCTGGCAAGCAGTTGGTATCAGTAGTTTAATTCGCTATCGCATGAAGCTGGTTGCAAATATTTTAAACAGTTTGGGCTTCATACAGCCATGATGCGCACAATTTTTAGCTCTCAACAAGTTGCATAAAAAACATAAAAAACAACATCACATACACCAGTCTTAATGCTCTGATGGATGGGCAACTTCACCTAATAATAGTAGGCTAAAAAGAATAATAAAAATCTGATAACACTATGGCGAGTACCATTTGTTTTTTCTTATACATAAAATAAAGCAGGGATCTTGTTTCAGAAAAAATACACACAGCAAGACTGCATGAATAATGCATGTTGTTTGCGGATTTTAAAAGTTAATTTTGCAAGTCAAGAGAATTGTTTGGAGGTTTGTCATTTAGTTTTCAGTGAAACAGCTAAGTGAACAACTTCTCTCACCTTGCACAATATACATCCCCAACAACAGTTGGCTGGCCAGGTAACTTATCTCTGTTCCATTGACAGATGTAAAGTTTTTGTAAAGGTTTTATCCAGCAGCTCCTGGTCTTTTTATTGGCTGGAATGCTAAAGAATGAGCAAAACCCATTGCTGGCATAAGTACATCCAGGTACGAAGCACACAGGCATCGTAGCCTCAGCAAGAGAGAGCATAAAAAAAAATGAAAAAGCATAAACCTGAATTGAGAAAACTAAAAACAAATATATATTAAAATGCTTTTAATAAATCATTTATTGCTCCAGTTTACTGCTCTGCAGTTTCTTTTTGCCTGCGCACAGTAAACAGCAATGATGATATATCTGTTACAACACAATAACGGCAGATAATATCAGCTGGGCTCTGTTCTTTAGGTTCTGCTTATCCTGGTTCAGTGAAGTGGAGCATGTTGTGTATATAAGGCAAGTCAGGAGGAGACTTTGGCAGGGATCTCATCCTCTAATTATCACAACAGCTTCAGCTCTGTGGCTTTATTGTTACACACCAGGGCATCAGAACCACCTGTGATAATTACCACTGATTACATTTCTCCTTAACAAGCCTCTGTTCCACACGCACGCACAAACACAGCCACTAGTTCTGTATGATTTTCAATCCATCAAAGTAATCCCACTTTTGAAAATCCTTGTGGCGGACCCCTCTTTCTCTCTCCCTCCCTCTCTGGTTTTCTCACTCACTCTCTCTCTCTCTCGGGCATACTCAGAAGGAGGCTCTTTGTCTTGTGTTGCCCAAGCAGAAAACCAGTTGCTTACATTCTATCATCTAAACATGGGACGCCCCTTTATTCAGCAGTCTTCAAAGCTTATTAAAAGGCCCGCCCGGCTCTGAATGGGACAGCTGACAGGGGGCTAGTGCCGCCACCGCTAACTGAGAGCCAAGCCAATATAGGCCAGGCAGGTCTGCGTCCTCGGGACCTGTTGTTGCCAGGAGCACTGGGGCATGACCGACTGTTAGGGAAGGCCTTTCTTTTTCTCTTCTCAGTACAGTGAGGAGTGCGACCACAAAGGGAGCACCTAACAATAAGGGGTCACCCTCAGCAGCCCCCCAAACCCTAACACTTGTTGAACAAAGTAGGCCTGAAGGCGTCACACATTTGGACGACTTCGCTGTGATAGTGCACGGACACTGGCGGCTGTGAAGAGTGTATTCTCTGTGTGTAGGAGGGTCTCAGGCATTCAGATCAATCTGTCATGTCTCTGAGTTGCCAATTAGGAGATCCACGTGTTTGCTGTTCCACATGTTGGCCTTGGCACCTATACACACAAACACACACCTTGTGCTCCTATCTGTGTAATTAGACATTGTAATGTGATAAAAGCCTTTCCTGGAGCCTGTCTCCACACTCACACACACACACACACACACACAGAGTAATGCCTGGTGACTCCACTTTGTTTTATTATACACCACTGAGGGAATTTCCTGCTGTGTTATCTGCTCTGTCATGGAGGTCTGTGTCAGACCAGAGCAATTGATTAAGATCAGGATCCAAAGGGAAATCCTCTCCACACCTCTCTACCCATGATGTGTGACGGAAAGATGTGTAGGATATGAGCTGCAGTTATGGGTGATTTTCTGTGAAAATTAAAGTTGCAGTTGGAAAAACAGCACTCGATGAAAAATCGGCAGGATCTGGATTATTTATAACTGTTTATGACAGTGTTGGAATTTGATTTAATTTAAAGTTTTGCAACTCTTTGTGTTTTTTGCAAACACATAATGGACATTAGTGTCACCTTCTATGTTTCTGATTATTTCAATAGTCTTGTTGTTTATTATGCGGTTTGTCTTTATGTGCAGCACGAGCAAGTCAGAGGTGGGGCTGTAAATAGAAGTATTCATGCTAGTATTCATTATTACACATAAGTAAATGTTAAATAAGCATAAAACAATAACTTAGAAAGAACACACATGCTACCAAAACGTCTTACTTTTTGTTACAGATCAAATAATAGATAAAATCTGATCTTGAATCAGCTAACTGTTGAACAGCAGCAGTGGTAACAATGGTAAGTATGTTTACTATAAATAATGCTTCAAGGAACAGACTGAAATTTGTGGACAAACTTTTTTTTGTGTTGATTTAAGACTCAAATAGTGTGCATGTGTTTCACCCCTGAGTGCTTCCCTCTCTCCCTCTGCCTTACGATGGGTTGCACTTACTATTAATAAATCCATTATTAAATTTGTTTAGGCGCGCCAGTAGCCTCATGGCTAAGGCACGTGCCACAGAACTGCAATACCTACAGTTTGACTCCCTCTCCTTTTCCAATATCATCCCCCTTTCCATCCCCATCTTGCTTCTAATAACTTAAATATAGGCCAGAAAAAGCCAAAAAGGAGATTAATGAAGAAAATGTGTGTGCAAAATTTCTATTAACTCTTTTCTAGTTTCAAACTTGTAATTTACTAAATTGTGTTCCACCATTAAAACTTAAGAAATGTCTTGGCTAGGAAAGACTTTAGTGCTGTGTGTAACAGTCACATGTGAACATATAGTGCCCTCCAACCAAAAGTGATCGACTTTATAAAAACAACTGACTCACTATAGCATCACAAACTGTAGCACATGTCCCAGAAATTACATTTTAAGCAGGACAAGCATATGTTACGCTAAACTGACAATCCTTAGGAAATGTAATTGTCAATTTAATTCAGTTTATATTTGCATAATTTTAGAAATATATGTTTGAGACTTTACATATATTACCATGTAGGGATATTCCTATTAATGACATTTCATTTTATTTCTCTGATAACACAGAAATTTCAAAACAAGGTAGTCGCCAGTCTAAAACAAAACAAAAACAAAAAAAAAGTCATATTTTAAATATAGCTGAAGAATAGTGATACTTTGCATTGTGCAAATATTAACATTACACATTATTCTGCAACAAAAGACACCAACTCACTATAAAAAAAAAAGCTTACAAATAAGTATTTCACTTCCAGGCTAATCTATATTTGATTACACACACTCATTCAGTAACTCTCACGCATGAGGGTGCACACAAACTGACTCACACGCAACAGACACACACACACACACACACACACACACACACACACACACACACACTCACATACATCCAGGCTTCTCAGGATTTCCTGTGTGCTCAACTAATGACAGGCCTATGGGCACCTCTGTTGTTCAGCCTGGCTAGAAGACACCCAGCTGGAAAGAGTGTGTGTGTAAAGGCTCGGACATAGTTTCTGTTTTCCACATCGGCAGAAAGCTTTGGTCTTGTAACAGTCATGCAGATATGCATGTGAGTTGAGCGTGTGTGTGTGTGTGTGTGTGTGTGTGTGTGTGTGTGTGTGTGTGAAAGAGTAAAGGATAGAGCCTCTGGTGAGTCTCGCAAGCCAGTTCCTCCTCTTTGTCTCCTGGTATCCTAATAAAAAGTTTAAGTAGTATTTCTGGTGGCGATTAGCAAGGGTAGCGACTAGGAGTTGGCCAATTATCGGGGCGGATATTTGGGATTTTGCTGATTATCAGTATTTGTGTTTTATTTTAATGATGGCCAATAAAATGAATCAATGGTAGAGTCTGAAGATTACACTCAACCAACACCAGAAAGGCCGTCTGTAGTACATGCAAAGGTGCAAAGTGTTAGCATGGGAGGAACCTTTACTTTATGGCCTCAGGGAGATTTTTATTCATTCACACTTTTTTCACTGAACTTTATAAAAAAAAAAAAAAGTTGCAGGAAACTAGCTCTATATGATGTTAAAAGTTTCAACATTTGTTAAAGGCATATAAACAATGTTTAGTATTGGAGTTTGTTATATAACTTTCGGCAGAAATATTTCATTTTTATTGTAAATGCATAACGGTTCCAAATATCGGTTATCGGTCCCATTAAGTACTAATAACTGGTATCAGTGTCGGCCCTGATGAACCAATATTAGTCGACCCCTTGTAACAACATTTATTCGCCTTACATATTCCTATTACTAGGCTATAGCTAGTTTTGTCATTTGGTTCAGTTTGCTACACAACATTTAACCCCTAGCCAGTGTGTATGTGTAAATATTTAGTGACAACTCATCTGTGTGTAAGCAGTTTGTGTGGAGAAACCCACTTCATTTTGGGTACGTGTAAATGTCCAGTTAGTGACCACTGCATTATAGAGGGGTGAAGTTTAAACACAGGAGCTAATGCAATCAGCTCCTGTTACACCAGATCGTGTTTCCAAGGGCATCACCAATGAGTTCGGGCACGAATGGAAGTGTGTATTTTTTACGCACTGGGTCAGATGTTAATACTGAAAGATAATTAACTACCTGTTAAAGGTACAGAGTTGGTGATCTGAGAGTCAAACCTTTGCACAGACATCTGTTGGACAGTAAACAATAGTGATCGAGAACAGAGGTGTTGTCAGTGTAATTTTAACAATCTTCTGCTCTTTATCAACGAGTGCAAACACGCACAGAAGCGACTACACATTAACACACATCACAGTGCTTCGTTGCCATAATCCTTGGCCTTGTGCAGACATTCCTGGAGGGCCTGTATGTGTGAGAGATATACAGCTGAGTGCTCTTTCTGACCTTCTGTGCCATCTCCTCGATGCCATCTGCCAAACACATGTGAGCCCGTTGGCTGCTGCACTCGCTGAAACTCGCCTGAAGCCAAAGATGTTTGTCAACATGTTCTCCATACTGGTTCTAAATGATTTTTGCCGATAGTTTCAGCTTTAGGTTACAGTAGGTTTAATTAAAATCTTAAATCAAACAGATAAGAAGAAAAAAATACAGCACTGACAGCTTTTTTGACCAAACAAAAGCGCTGCAAATCCGATGTTAAACTCTGCTTTTTGTACATTTAATTTAAAACTTGTCTCATGTTCTCAGTTTCCATATTTAGCTGTAGGTTTATTTAGGTGTGACAGGTGTGTTTTTGTTTTTCTTCATTTTAGTTTTAGTTTTCAATTTAGTTTAGCTTCAGTTTCAAGAGAGGGTTTGCTTTTAGTTTCAATTTCATTTTTATTGTTAAAAAAGTATTATCTTTGTTTAGTTTTTCTGAGTTTCAGTATCAGTTTTAATTTCTTTGCTAAAACATTTTGTGAGGGCAGTTGACTCAGATAGAGAAACCAGTCTCAATAAAAGTGCACTAATTCCTCCTCATGCTGTTTTGTCAGCTAAAACTCGGGACGTTTTTATACCAGTTAACTAAAACGATTTTCACACCTAGTTTTTAGTGTAATTCAAGTCAACTATTATGAGCTTGGCTCAAATTATTCAGACACATATTATTTTAGCATTTTGTCAATAAGAGGGCAAACCAATACAACAAGAGACATAACTCTTTATTTCAACATAAACATAGATTTAAAAGATCTTCATACCCAGTAGGCAAGTTGTTAATTTTTAGCAGAGGGGAGAAATGGTTAGTTTATTCACCCACTACGCGCAAACCAACCCATAAACTCCTCTTTTGGCTCTAAATTTTTTACACCTTTACTTGATTGAGATAGTGACACTCAGACAAAATGTGATAAGTTATAGGTCCGTGTCTGTCCGTGTATTAGACATCCCCCTTCACATCTCCTCCAGTAAATGCCTTCAAATTACAAAATAAACATGTGAATGTCCTCTCCCTCCCTCCCTGTCTGTCTGTGTCTCTCTCTCTGCGCTGTGGTTGGGGCTAGAGTGTGAACTGAGAATGTGCTAATCAATTTCTGGCGAGGCAGACAGCCGCATTAGTGCAGATTTCTTTTTTTTTTCTGCTGCTATTTTTCGCAATAGAAAATGAATTTATATTAATTTTGTTATTTTTAATTTCAACTTTTACATGTCTCATAATCAATTTATGAATGTTAATTGCCAGCCCTGATTTATTTTTAGGTAACTACTCATTTGAAGCACTGTCAGACTGAAAACCATATGCTGCTCCATGACCACAAACTTCCAGCCTCGCTGTCTACTCAAACTCCCTCAAGGTTATATCCATTTTCCTCGGTTAAATCTGCTCTCACTCTATTGATATCTGCGAATTACAAGAACAAATTAAAGGCAGTGGCAGTGGGATATATTTAGACATTTTTTCGACAGCACTAGATGCTTTTTAGACAGGCTGATTTCTGTATTTGTTCTGCAGAGCTGAAGTAACTCTCTGGCAGTCCCTCTGTGGCGGCAGTGGGACACCAGGGGGGCCGAGGCCCACTGAGCTGTGTGTGAGGTGTCGCTGGTCCAACATGAGCGACCCACAATCGAAGATGACAGGGTGACTGTTGTCTGCCACCAGACTCTGTGTGTTTGTGTGTATTTGTGTGTGTGCAGGGTAGCTTTGCGTGCAGTAATGTCCTCAGCTGAGCCACCCAGGGTCCCGGGGGCCCTGTCTCCCAGATTGTCAGCTGTGGCTGCTTGGGTTTTCTGCAGCAGGAGCACATTTTGGTTGATTTGATGTGACATGTTGAACATAGTGTATCAGGATTAAAATGTGTTTTAGACATGCTTTCAGGTAATGAGGCCTACTTTTTTAGATTATGTTTTCTGGATTTATTTCTCGTGATTTGTACCAGGCCTGCCAGCCCTCTTTGGTGTGCCTAAAAAACCCTTCGCTTTTTAGGTTGTAATCTAGCGAAAGCAAAGGTCAAGTTTTTTTCATAACTTTTCTCTGAACTGACTTCTTTCACTGAGACAGTAGTCCTGTGATTCTCCTTGTGAAAAGACCTTTCACATGACTGACATTACCTCACCTAAACACCATTTGGTCACATGCTGGCTCTCTTAAGTGTTTTTTATCTTCTGAGGCCAGATTCAAAACCGCACACAGGTAACTGCACCATCAGGTTACCCAATCCCTCCCTACAGAAACAAAAATTTGGACAGTTGGACTACAATTAATTGGGCATCTGACCATGTCTTTGGTATGTGGATTTTTGCTGCCAGCGGAGTTGCGATAAAGAAACAAAGGATAAAGGAAGGGGGCTGTGTGGGAGTCCTAATGAGGACCAGTGGTGAGGGGCGCATTTATTTATATGTTGCACACATTCCTGTGTTTATCCATGTGGCGTGCTGAAAATAGGCATAAATTAGAGAAAAGAGAGCGACAGTAGGGAAACGTATTGGCAGCACGAGGATATACGGGACTGATTCATGGTGTGGTGACTGCTGGGATGGTCTTCAGAGATCCCCCATGGAGCTCAGCAGAACAGCAGGAGAGGGAGCTGCAGAGGGGTGGAGGGTGTACAGGCCTCGTGTTTGAAGTCTTCCTTCCCGACTGGGGCGCAGACGTTACCCCAGGCTGGGCTGCCTCTCAGGGGGTCCTGCAGGAGTGTTACCCAAGCAGGCAGCTGTCGGACTGCCTCTCCTCCCTTCTCCTCTATCTTGTCTATCTCCTCTTTATGTGCCAGTGTTGTGTAACCAAACACAGCACCTGTATGTATCCTAAATCATTACATGTGGAGAAAGCAGGGGAGCGGGATCCAATCTGGGTCGAAGGTTTACAATATTATGATTAAGACAAACCTAGGTTTCTGACTACATTAAAGACCTTTCTTCAGTGATGTTTAAACATGTGAGTGTGTCAGAAGTGCATTTAGTTAAATAAGGACACAGGCTTGACCCTTTGAACACTGAGCATATTGGTTTGATTTCTTTTAAAAACATTCAGAGAAGAACGAACACCAAAAAATAGCAAGAAATTATTAAAAATGTTACAAGAAAATCACCTGAAAATAAGCAAAAAGAAATTGACTCATAAAAAGTGTAACATAATTTAGATATAGAATTATTATGATTATAAATATATTTTATCTGGACACTTTAGCCTAAGTTTTCATGTTTTTTAATAATTCTCCCCCACTTCTTAAACCAAATTTTCAGTTCATTTACTTTGTCAGCTTTTACTAATTTCTTGCAGTTTATGGGACATTTCTTGCCAAGTTGGTCATTGCCTTTTTCCCCAAGTTTTTGAAAGAAATTCAACTAATGCTCAGTTTTTAAAGGGTTGAATAGCTTATGAGAGGCATGTGAACGCAGCACAAGAAAACTGATGTGGAGCCAGGTTTGAAAGGGTTAATTAGGACTACTAAGAAGATCAAAACTGATGCTTTGTCTGTACTTTTTGTCACCATTGCCCTTTGAATTCCAGCCTATGTGAAGGGTCAAAATGCATTATGCCAAAAGCTTGAAAAGTCATGATAAATATTTGGCTGACACAAAGTCACAGCTGAGTGTAATGATCCAAAACTTTGGCCTGCGGGAGTGTTCATCTGTTGCTTCTGAGTTGAGCCAGTTCAAAAGCTCCTCAGCTACATGGCAACAAGCCATTAGTGGAAATGTTGGGAATTCTTTATTAGGTATATCCGCTCTGAGATATACCATTTTATTTTTCAGCGGGTATAAGCATATAATATAAGCATAATTAGACAAAACACTGAACAACAAACAAAAGTAAAAAGATACTTAAACATTAACAACAACAAACAATCAAAGATGGCAAAAAGAAAAAAATCAATAAATATCAAACAATTACGCATTCAAAATCAGGAGATCACACTTCAAAAACAGAGCATAAAATTGATCTTTAATTCATAGTTTATAGGGAAGTGTAAATGACAGCTTAATGTAATTAAGTTATACAACATAATTAAACAAAATTAGGTAACTGTTATCTTCAGGCCATGTCCTAGCCATTTGGATTCTGTAAGCTTGACTGCATTGGGTCAGCTCTGCATTCTTTAGACATTTGAATTATGCATCTCAATTAGTGCTTTTACCATACACGGTCTCTTGCCTGTTTACAGTCAGCTCTGCGTGCAACTCGCCAACAGTTTGCAAGGCTGGCGTGGAGATGCATACCCAAAAGAAAAGCCTACATTTCTAGTCAGAAGGACAAACACATTTACTTTTAAACACTATAAAAGACATGAATATCAACAGGTTTTTGGGGATGAACAAATATTGCAATGCCAACATATTTAAGAAGGCGGTTGAAGGAATGAAAGCGGTAGACTGTGTTAGCATGATTGAAAGAGTCCACAAACGGCAAGAAAACTGCCAAAATCCTGTTTTGATACAAACAAGAAAAATGAAAGACGCTCCAGTTTCTCCATTTTTCCATATTTTGACATGATAAAGGATGTGTTAGGACACATTAATTGGATCATGCACTGCTGCATGTAAATGGAATATCAGTGGAACATTCATTTTAATTAGCCATGTAAACAGCCCAGTAGGACTATTGTCTTTTTATGAATAAGGGCAAAAAAATGAATATTTTGTGCATTTAAACGTAGTCACTGTTTCAGATGTTTGAATGTTTAATATTTACCACTACAGTCCATGGTTCATGAATAAAGTCAGTTGAATTGGATTCAGTGTATAATAAGACGGGTGTGATCAGAGATTACAGCAGGAAGCACTCGTTGGACAGTTCTCATTCGTCACTGTAATTAGCTCACATCTTACAGAACCAGAGACCTCCCCTGCTCCCCCTCAACACCACCTTTCAAAGGCACTTGTACCTTGTTTTCCTCCCCAACACCACCTCACCCAGCACTCCCACTGTCAGACCTACCCGACCCCTGCTGCTCTCCTCACCCAACCCCACCCTGATCCCGCCCTGGAGAGAGGACAAAGTGAAGCATCCACGGAGTGATCCATCACTCCTGCCTGTCTTCCCGCGTGCCCTCCTCAGGAAACACCTTTCAGACCAGGAGATTAGAGTGTGACGGGAGAGGAGAGGAGCAGTGAAAGAATGATGAAGGAGGAGGGAGAGAGGGTGGTAAACGATCCAGGGAGGCAGAGAGAGAGAAAGATGGAGAGAGGGCACTGAAGAAGAGGAACTGCAGAGAAATTGATGGAGTGGGGATACGTAAGATTGATGAGGACAGGGAATGAGAACATAGGAGATAGAAGTGACTGTTTCTTCCTTTCTTTTTTTTTTCTTGGTGGAAGCAGCGACCGGTGGGGAGAGAATAAACATGAACTTGCCCATTAGGGGATGTGTTGATAGTTCAAAGTGGCCCCTTGGAACATTAGCATGTCTATTAAGGGTTGATATGGTGTGGAACCGAAAACACACACGTGCATTCACACACACATGCAAACACTCTGAGCCGTATTTACATCAAACAAGATGTGAAAGATTAAGCAACTGACCACAAGTAATCTTTGTAATGTGTTTTGTAACACTGCATTATAGCCCCTCGTGGACATGTTTGCATTAATGTGATCAAAATTCAACATGTTGGTTTCATGTCTGAATAAGCATCCAAGTAAAAGTTGCACAGGAATCTTGCAAGAAGGGCCATGTAACATTTAAAAGTATTATACTATTTTTCAAGTTCAGGCTTGTAGTTTTTTCATGCTTTACTCGTTAAAAACACTTTGTCTGAGGTGCTCCGTTTAGCACCTTTCTCTTTAAGCCTTGCTCCTGAAAAGCTCTGCTCTGTCTCTGTAGTTAACTAAGAATAAAACGCAATTCATTCAAACTCGACAGAAACAAAATAAAACTCACCCAAACCGTCTTGATTGCTCTTGCTTGTAATCAAGTTAGTAAGTCCTCTGTTCCAACAATTACCAGCTCTGGTTTGGCCGAAATAAATCCTTAATTCACCAGGTTAGATGTAAAAAGAGCATGCAGTTATTCCACACGTTCTCTCAATTCCCATTTGCTGCCTGCTGTTTACAGTCCTGTAACTTATCTCTCCACCACTAGGTGTCATGGTGTCTTTAATTACAGCTGTCTGTTCTACCAGTAGAGACCGAAGACTGAGCTCTGGTGGTGCATGCTGTGCACTAAATACAATGAGCTTAATAAGAGGACCTTTATTATGACAGTATTTTAAAACATACCTTCGGGGTTTCTAATTAACCTGGTACTGTTATACAGTGATACTGCCCAAGCCTAGTCACCAATAAATGCTTCAAAACATAACTGGGCATGTTCCAGCAGGAATATGATCCAAAACTGGGGAGAAATTAACAACATCCGCAACCAAGATTAGATGTTTCTCTGACACTAGCGTGTAGCTACATGTAGCAGTGTAGCTGGGAAATGATTGTTTATGGTGGCACCTTCTACCGTGAAAAAAAAGCTATAAAAGCTTCTGAACACAACTGGATGTGTTCAAATTAGAATTTGTTTCACAATCGTTTTTTACGTTTCCCTGTTGTTAGCATGTAGCTACATGCAACATAGAAGAATATATAATTTAAACATTTGCAGTAGCATGCTTGGGGCAGATAACAATTTAAAGAAATCCATCACTGTCTGACATCATCTTATAGCCTAAGTAAAGAGAAAATATTAGTATTCAGAGCAGTTAGAAGCCTGAGTCGTTTTTTTCTTACAGGCATTAATTACTTTGCACTTGTACCTCATTTTAGGAAACTTTGGCCACATTTGTTACTAATATCCAACACCGCATCATTATATTTATGACAGAAAATAAGTTTGAAGTAAAGACCATCAGATTAACTGCTGCACAAGGTAGAACATGCAGAGAGAAAGAGAGACGTGCTTTTTGTGACATCGCTGCCTTCTAAGATAATAAATAATAGTGTGCTTTCACTGTCTTTATCAACAGGGAAAATAGAAGTTATCAGTTTAATAAACGCTTTAGGGAATCAGTCTTCTCATATCAGATGAGTCTAAATTAAGTATTTTCTCCTCATGGTGTGCTCGGGGAAAAAGAGGCAAAAAAAAAATCCTTTGCACAACCACAGCCACAATCTCACCAACACACTCTCTCCATGTTTTTTTAAGTTTATTTATGCGAACAGCCGAGTCCTTTTTTCAGTGTCAGGGCTGCAGATAATGACTATTTCAGTAATTGATTTAGATATTACTTGCAGATTCCATTTAATATATTCATAATTCAGTCTTTTAAATTTTAAAATAATGAAAACCATTACAGATGTTATCAGTTTCCAAAAGTGCCCCCAAAGCCAAGTCTATCTTGCCAGTCAGAAACTCTAGGGTATGAAACTTACTATGACACAAAATATAGAAAATAAATTTAATTTTCAGTTTTATAAAGTTGTAACCATCATTTTTCTTTATTGATAAATGACTGTCAATTATCAAAATTGGCACAGACAATTTTCCTGGCAAATGATGTTGATCATTTTAGAAACAGTTTTGAGGTCTCCGCCTTTGAGATTTCAGTCTCGACCCCAACTGAACAAACTTGAATAGAGTTTTGTTTGTGGTGCTCAGAGTAGCAGAAACTGATATTTTAAAAATATTGAATGGCGACATCTCTTTCCAAAATCAATGTGCCTTTTATTGTGAACAATCCCCCAGAGCATGTTTTCAACTGATCACACTGTGTGAAAAAGTGAAAAGATGAGTATATTTGTGATTTTTGTGGATTGACCTTTTAACACCTTGTAACAAAGCAGCTGACCTTGTTGCATGAGCTGTATGAATTGTGCAAATAGCCTTTAAAGAGGGTTACCGCCAGTGCGCGTATGACTCATGCCATGTTTTTAGCATCTGTGTAGTACCTCAGCCTTGAATGAACAGCAAGAACTCCTGCTTACTTATGCTCCAAGTACCATGCTGTGCAGCCTACACTCTATAACCTTATCAGTGATTCATAGAAGAAAGAAACCCATATATGAAGGATGATTTCTCTCACAAGATACTGTGTTTATCCACAAGTGCTGGCTAAGCAGATGATAACAGATGATAACTTCTGCTCTGCCCTTATGAAAACAAAACTGAAATGCCTGCGTCTTGCGCTCCAGGCTGTTGGCATGTGTTTGTAAAGTATGTGCTAGAAAGTAACTTGACACGTTTTAGTTGTTGGAGATGTGTAAAATTGTCAGACACTCAAATATATGGTGAGCATGACAGATTCCATAACGTGGAGTTTCTCTGAAAGCTAAAGTGAGATGTGATACACTTTAAGAGCAGAATAAATTAGCTGTGGTTACATGTACAGCATTTCTTCGGTTTTGATCGAAATCATTCTATTTCTGTTTTCCAACTTACGACTCCTAAATGAAGTGATCTGATAAAATGTGTGTTTTCGTGCCCCAAGCATTCATTCTTAATATAATTTTTTTTGACTTGTGCAAAGTGGTTCCACCTGCTGTGAAGCGTCTGCTCTGCTGGAAATGTAACAGAGGACGTTTAACTTCATGCTCTGATTGAACTTAATTAAGAAAATTCAAACCGTTCAATACAAGAAGTATAAAAAGGAGGAAGTGGTTCCACCTGTTAATGCTATTTAGGAAAGTAATGTAAACGTAACCTAGGTTGTTTTCTGTATCTACAAATTACTGTTGTCTCTTAAAAACCTCACATGCGGACTACCAAGCTACAATTTACAGCTGTTCCTTAGTGATTGGGTCATTCATTGACCTCATCAATTACAGTAATATCTTGATTTAAAAAGCATGCGGCGCAGTTTAGTAAGATGTATCTGGTCAAAGTGTAGATTAGGCTGTAGCTGTTTTCTGTTTGCTCAAACAGCCATACATATAGAGTGAAAAAATGGCTTTAACTAATGTTACAGTTGTTGCAGTTTGTAACTATTTTCAGTTTTTTTCATTGCCTTACACTGATGCAAAAAATGTTTGCCAGTTATTATCTTGACTGCATATCGCTCCAGTAGTTAAATATGTCCATGTCATGAGGTGCCCAGTAGCTCACCTGGTATAGCAGCACACCATGTATATTGGCTGTATCCTCACTGCAGCTGCACGTCATATCCTCATAAAAAACTGATTCTCCAGTTCAGGCTATGATTTACAATGATTCAATAAATGTATGTGTCCGAGCAGTCCCTTTAAGTTTGACGTCCAGTATTATTCTGTTCAGGCATATAGGGTGAAAAAGGGTCCATTATCATTGTTATTCTAAATATCATAACAAGCAGTGATGCTATTATCATTGTTTTTAGGAGCAAATGATTGAATGGAATTAATTAATTATCAATGATTATATGACATATTAAAGTAAATTATTATAATAATCGAGTGATTAAAAAAAATCTTTAGAATAATTAATAAATTAGTCTTAAGATATAATGACTATTCAGGGGTGCCCAGGTAGAGCGAGCGGCCCATGTACAGAGGCCATGTCCTCGCTGCAGCGGCTGCGGGTTTGAATCCGACCCTGGCCCTTTACTGCGTCATTCCCTCTCTTTCTCTCCCCCTTTCGCACTTGCTGTTCCAACTGAATAAAGGCAAAAAGCCAAAGATATAATCTTTAAAAAAATATATATGACTAACCTAAATAATAATTGCTACACTATTCAAGAAAAAAATCAATAGGTGAAGCCCCAATGTTCCCAATACATCTCAAATGCTTCTGGTTGCAATAGATGATTGTTATGACTAGATGATTATAGATGATTGAAACAATTTGTTTGACCATTTACATAGTTTTTAGCTGCTAATTTTTTGCTATTAAACAGATTATTAAATGTTGACACCACCCTTCTCATTCAAACCAATGAAAATCCCCCCTGATCGGGCTGCATAGGACCAGTCTTTTCTGATTGAGGTGGTTACATGAGCCATGATTATTCTTTTTTGGGATATTCCCTGGGTTTTTAGTGCAATATCAGCATCAGCGTAAATGCACCTACTGAGATGGTATCCACAAGTAATTGTGAATGTGGTTTAATTTTTACTAGTGGCAGTATTAAAAATGTAATAAAATATTGTTTTGTAATGATTCATTTTTAAGCGATGTCTGTATTTATGTTTATACTCATTAATTGTTCTCTTCCCTGTTGGTTTCTGGGACCTGTCAGACAAGGGTGATAGCTTTAAAGCAACCGAAGGTGTTACCTTCATTATCACCTCTGTGCTAAGAGGACATTTTTTAGCAGTGGCCTCGAATCCTTGTGCTGTTAGGCTCTGTGTGTGATTTCCCACACACACAAATTTGGCATGGATAAAGGTCTCTTAACTAATCACACCTCTCTTCACTCATCACCCCAGTGGGAGACATAAGCAAGCCAGGCTGCCAATTCGCTACCCACCGCTCTTTTGTAGCATCTTTGGCTCATTAACTTAATGTCATTTGATACTGAGTGATAGTTCGCCTCGCTGAAAAGGTCCCTGAGATAAAGGCCAGGTATTTAATTTTTTCCCTCTGCTTTGCCATCTCTCAGTGACAATATGTGAGAGATGTCACCTGTGGAGAAAACACCTTCAATAACACCAACGCAGTTAGGTTTTCACACCACAAAGGTTGACATTTTCCCTTTATTTCATAATCAGCATTATGCAAACAGTTTTACTCTCTTTTATTGCATTTTAATGTCCTAATCTACAAATTATACTGTAGTAGAGGAATGCTAGGGTGGTATTTTGAGAGGTTTTGCTTCAGAGCAAAAAGTAAGCATGACTGAATATATGTTAAATACACAGTTTTAGACACAGTTGATATGGTGATGGGTTTAAAGCTGTCTATTATCCAGTTCCACGGCTCCTTAGGTCAGCATAGTTAGATTTAGATCTAACAGAGGACAACAAACCAACGCTGATGCTTTCAGATTTGTCCCACTCTTGTAAAGTTGCACAATGCATCAAAAATCTGTTGTGCAACTCTCTGACGAAAAAGCTCTGGATTTTAAAAAGTTCTTAAACTTGATACGAGACACACATCTTGCGGTTAAGAACTTCTAAGAATTAATCATCATGGAGTGCTCCAAAAGCAAATCACACTGACAGTAATTGCAGGGATACCTCACAGACAAAAAAACAACCACACGTATACACACTGCACAATGAGATGTATTGTTGGTTATAATTATACTCTTTTGTTGCTTTCCTGGCTTAATGAAATCCGATCTCCTAGATGCTTAGATGCTATTTGTTTGTAAAAGTTGTTTTTGATTTCCATTGTACACAATATGATTACGGTATGACTTACTAAAATTTCAGGCTATCACTCAGATTTCGCTGACAGGTCCATAGCTGTGCAAGACGAGGCTCCTTCTGCCTAATACAGAGTTACTACAAGTAATTTATTTAACCCTAAATGCACCCATGAGGCAGAAAGATTTCCTTTCTTTCCTGAATTGTCAAAAATGAGCTGGCATGATTTGGGCCCTAAATGACCCTCACTGTTAACCAACAGGTAATGACGCTTCCAGCGGTGGGAGTCGAGTTGCTAATGTCCCATGTTAGGATCAGTGCTCTCTGGCTGCATATTGAGTTATGGAGATGAGCGTAGCGACTGGGGAATGTTTTTCTGTCTGTCTGAGCCCCCCCTAACGGCCCCCCACCACAACCACAACCACCTTCCTCTCATCTGGATGTTAACGCATTCTCAGGCCTCAAACTGCAGACATTTTGAAACACTCAAAACAACAGCCTCGTCGGGGGTTAACACCAGTTACGACTAAGGTGTCACACACTCCTGCGGTTTAAGTAAACACTGTCTGTGTGTGTGTGTGTGTGTGTGTGTGTGTGTGTGTGTGTGTGTGTGTGTGTGTGTGTGTGTGTGTGTGTGTGTGTGTGTGTCTGCCCACCTCATGAAACTATCTTCATGATCTTTCGAATCTCCTCTGTAAATAAAGTCACAAGTGACAGCTTGCGTTCCATTTTACATGCAAATTCAGCCCAGCCCTTTGCATTTAAAGGAGATAAGGAAAGATTAAGCAAACCACACTGTCACTACCTAAATGTGAGAGGAATAATTTGCAGCGGCAAGTGAAACAAGAGATGCATACAATTTTTTTTAAGGAGATTAATTCTCCTTTTGCATGTCTTTGCTAGCTGAGGAAAAGGCAGTCTTGCTCTGTCTTCTGTTGCGTATGACAGCTATCACAGGCTCAAAGTTTTGCAATAGTTTAGCAAGTATTTATATATGGAATATGATCTAGTGATATGACAAATTTTGCTGCATTTTAATCTAAGCAGCACGTTCATTCATTCATTCATCATTGGCCGTAACCACTTCTTTTTTCAAGGGTCGCGGGGGGCTGGAGCCTATTCAAGCTGTCATTGGGTGAGAGGCAGGGTACACCCTGGCTAAGGAGCACAGTTTCCATTTATTCTAATATGGATTTAGCTGTTTGTCAGACCCTTTTAAAGGGCTAACTGTAGTGTAATACGACAAATTGAGGTTTTGCAGGGAGTTACATGCTTGAACCAGTGACTTCCTGGAGTCTCTGCTGGTTGCCAGGAAACTGCTGCAAGCCAAAAAATAGTCCTGCATAGGACCTCCCTATAAAATGTTGAATTGTTGTATTACTTTTTTTTAAGGAATTAAACAAACATCATTATAACACTTTAATTTATGAGCTTTAGGCCCTGTCTCCCCCAAAGTGTTTTTTCCCAGCTGAAAACACCAAGCACTCACCAGGAAACACCCAGCTGGGAGCACATGAGAGCGTTTTGGAGGTGCATCGTTTTTTCAGCTGAGATGGTTAAGTGTCATCTTGTTGCCATGATATGCAATATTCTTAAAAGTAAAACTATTGGTGTAAAGTAGGGTAGTGAAGGGAAAGCTGAAGTAGACAAGTGGAGAGGACAGACCCATTGGTCTATGTAGGTTCATGAGAGGAAACTTATATCTGTATATATTGAGTATATTAACATATTTCTCTAATTTTTTGTTGTTGTTTAACACTTGTTCCTGTAAGATGTGACGGCTGACCCTTGTCGTATTTGTCCGTCCTCCAGTGTGATTGATAGGCTGGGTTTAAAGTAACAGTGATGAGTGCAGCGTTAAAACATTTTTCAATTCTTGGTGGTCAGAAGAAAAAACAAAACACAAACAGGCAGCACCTTGTTACACTGCTTGTGTTTGTAGCATAGCATAAATATGCAGTGCTCCCATTGCAAAGAAAGTCAACAATAAGCTGGCCTCAAAAAAAAAAACAGCTTTGACGGACACAGCCCCTTAAGACCCCAACAAACCAAACGAACTTCAAAGGACTGCTTCAGCTCACATTGCCTGTGATTTTAGTGACTGATGGGCTGCACTGTCGCCAGTATAGACTCAACAAGCTGAATCAGCTGAAAAATAACCAAAGAGGACCAGTAGTGCAGGACACCCAATGGCAGCCCAGTGGCTTGGTGTGTCAGGGCCTTAAGAGCTACTGGTAGGCTGATTTAATGATGTTTGAACATAGCCAAGCTAGTTTTTTTCCCCCATGTATGCTATCTTTGTGCTAAGCTAAGCTAAGCTAACCAGATGCTGGCTAAAGCTACATATTTACTGAACTGATGTCAGAGTAAGATGTGAGACTCTCAGAGAGAAAGAAAATAAGCACATCTAAGAAAATGTCAAGCTGTTGGTCTAAGACAAAGAAAATTGATTATGGTGTCCCCCAAGGTTCCATTTCAGGATCCCTAATATTCTCCCTTCAGTACCTTTTGTCTTTCTCTCTTCTTCAATATTGTATTGATTGCATCGAAATGTATTGTTTCCTTTTTCCTTTGTATGCTTCAAGAGTGTCTATATATGTCGCTGGTTTTGATTAGCTGCTCTCAACGTCATTTGGATGATGTGTGCAGAAAGACTGTATATGTAACAGCAAAACCTATAGCCAGGAAAACATTCATTGTAAATCCATATGTAACTCATCTGGTGTTGTTATGAGTGCATACACTAAAGGAAACCACAAAGCGGCATTATCTCAGCCATCATTTATCCATCTATAGAATGCACACTTCAATTTACCATGAAGGGAGGAAAATTATGTTTTGATTGCACTTCCATAGATGCTTTGTAAACTGAACACATGCAACAGAGGAAGGCGCGTTACAAGACTTTCACATGTGCCCATGTGAACACACATTAGAGCTATGGTGTAATGACTTTCCCAAAATGGTGTGATTTATAGTCCATGCTTTCAAGTAAGAGGTCTAATGCAGCATAGTTACTAAATAAACATTTGTTTTAGAGGCCCTGTTTTCCTCCGGGACATCTTCTCTATTCCTAATTTCCCTCTACTTCTCTCTTAATACAAACTCATTCGCTTTCTTTCACTCTCTGTTTCGCTGTCTGCCTTTCTCTCTTTGAGTCTCGCACTCACCCCCACATGCACATCTCCCCTGTGCCCAGTGAGTAAACGTGGAACCGTGTGAGCCTTCAGCAGGACTTTGAAATGAGACATGGCTAGGACATCAGAGGAGTCTGCCACTCTCAATGAAGCCTGCTTGATTTATAAGAGAGCCGGGAGTGGGGGGTTGTTTCCAGAGGCACACAGGGCCATGAGGTCCTCCATTAGTACCCTGACCCCTGTTTCATGGGACCAACCACTGCATAAGAGGAAAGGGAGGAAAAGAATGGAGGGATGGATGGATGGTGGACATGGGGGGCTTGTGTGTGAGGGGGTCTTTTCTTTTTTTAACCATAGAAAGTCTGCTATTTACATTTTCAACGCAGAAATGAGAAACCCAAGCTCAGTCATTTGTCAGTGGCCTGTGGTGTCCTGACTTAAACGTCTTGTGGTTGTACCTGATCCCTCACTCGGGCCTTGCCTTGCTCCGTCTTTTACGATTCTCCTCACAGTTTTACTGTCCACAATCTAATTAGCTGTGTCTTAATCACGTGTTAAAGTGCAGCACCTTGTGGTGTTTACTGTCTGTTTGCAATGCTGTAAAAAATGTGTGAGGTACCTCATAAAAACTTGCCCACAGAGGATTAAGTACTCACTCTCCTTTTGTGGATAAAATCACAGCATCACTGACAAGTAATAGCCTCTGTGCTGAGCTACTGCAGGAAAACTATTTAGACAACTCAAGGAAAGCCGCACCAGTCAGGGAGATTTATAAAATCACTTCCATTTATTTAAATTTAATCCCATTTGATTTAATTTTTGCTATACTCCATGACATTACAGACATTTAACTCTATTTTGTCTGGCTGCAAGAGTGGCCTGTATTACTTATTTGATTTCCTTTGTTATCCAACTTTGGAGAAGATCATGTCATACTGCTTTTATTTTGCGTGAGAGGCCCACCACGCCTACGTCAATCTCTTGTTTGCTCATCACGTCAGCCACTCTGTGTTTGCAGGCTCAATCCATAACATGGCTTTGTTCCTCTTGAGATCAGTTCCTGTTGTTTATGAACACTTTGTGACAGGCCTGCCGGCTTTAAACTAACTCGGTAATGGCATTATGCTAACATTTTAAGAAGACATATGTTTCCAGTGTGCATTACGTTTCATTTTACCCCATCACGTTCCATCTTTGGCTGGTTAGTGTGGCCCCTGGACCTTTTCATCAGAACACCAGCCTGGTTTGAGGAGCCTTACCCAGGAAGGCCTGCCTCTTGATATAAGCTTGCTGGAATTTATTGTTTTCAGTAAACATGCCTTATACATAATCTGTCTTTGCAGTACACACTGTCAGTTGCCATAGGAACATAGTAGGGTTTTCATAACACTTCAGGGGCTCCCTTAGGCATGATGGGTCTCAATCGACCCGTCACACATTGAGTTGCAGACCTACTCAGTTTTCCTTGGGATTTAGGTACAAGACGAAACGTCCATCCACGTCTTATAGGCCCAGTGAGCATGCTGGGTAATGAGAAACAGCCACAGGCTTAGTGGGGATCCATAGCAAATTATAAAACACTGCAACAGTTTTTACAAGCATGTCCCTTGTGTGTACAAGGTGATTAAAAGAAAACGTAGAAAGGAGCTTAGGGAGCTACAAGGAGAAAAAGACAAGAGGAAGAAGGTGTATAACGGCGTCTGACTGTGTGTCCTCTCTTGTTACCGGAAGTCCTTGTCCATATCTACTCCCTCGTACACACTGCTGTGTCTGACGGGAAAATATAAAGGCCTCGTGATAGAGAGTTGGGGATTATTGTATGCAGCTGGTTGCTGCCACAGTAAGACACTTAGCCCCTCGCCCTTTATCTTAACCCTTTCATATACTACATAGCCGTTTGCTATTTTCTTTTGCCTTTCCACATCTTTTTTGTTGGTCTAAAAGGGTCAGTATGCTATTAACAAAAGCACTTCAGTTCAATTTAGTACACATTTTTGATTGTGAAAATTTGTGGATGGTTCCATATTCCTTACTGTCCCCATTTTTCGTCACGGCTCTGCTTGCGATACCTAGCACTCTGATCTGGTAGTAAAGCTACTAAAATGTGGAACTAGAAAATCTTAACAGCATATATATTAAGCGTCACTGGAGGAAAAAAAGGTGGCGGCACGTCATTCCTGTGTGCTTCAGCAGCACTGAATCCCCTACTCTTGCCTTGTCTTACAAGGAGTATATGTACAAACCTGCTTTCTTTAAATGTTCTATTGAGAGACTCTCACTTCAGCCTGCTCTTTTTTGTTCTGAAAATGTCACCATGCAGCCCTGTTCTATGGTCAATAAACGGGGTGTAGACTTCACTTTGTATTGTGAACAAGGAAACACAGCAAGCTAGATGGAGCAGTGAGTGACAACAACACATGAAAGAGTGCTGTTTGCAGTGGAAACACTCAACAGATTTTGAATATAGGTACCTCTTCATAGGTGTTACTTTTCACCATGCAGCAACTGAAGCCCTCCCCCCCCTTTCAGATGAAGGGATTGGGGGATTACATCTGACATTATGTTCGGATGACATTTTGTACAAGCTGGCTCATTTGAAGCACTGAGGTTCTGAGCTCAAGACAACCAGCAGCTGTTGTCAGTATGAGGGAATGGGAGGTTTTAATAGCAACTCTGTAGACCGAAGCTGCTGCTCCGATGACTCATCAGACCTATCTCTTTATTTGTGCAGACTATTTTTAATACTAACACTATTTTAGCTTTCACCCCTAACCAACGATGAAGAAATAATTGGTTTCCAATTTTAACGGAAGTACTGATAACAGCCAGCAATGCTCTTTGACATCCAGGCTGATATCTACACTAGTGATTGATACGGCCCACTGCAGTATCTTCACTAAGTTTATTATCTATGCAAAAAGGGGAGAAGTGATTAAGACCTTGGATCCTAACTCTTGTGTGGGCTGTCCCGTGCATTTATGCTGCGGATAGAAAAGGTCTTTTCCTCTGGTTGTGTTAGCAGCCTGGCAACAACCACAGCCATCAGATTTGCATCCCCACCCAACGTCCACTTGTACTGCTGCCCACTTTAATTATGCTGTGCACTTCATCACCAAGCAAACAGTGTGAGTTTGTCATTTTGAATCCAGGACAATGAAAATTGGCAGGAAAAGAGTGGTTAAAAGGATCATGTGGTCGATCTTTGACACAAAGAGAAAAGAGGAAAGGAGAGGGAGATTAGGAGCAGAGAAGAGCAGAAAAGAGAGAAATGGGACGCCCCTCGGGACCGATCACTATCCGACTGCTGATAAGAGAGCGAGTGCCTGAAGGTTGGCTTTTCCTTCCACGGCTTTTTGTACCGTCCCTAGAGCAACTTGAGTCCAATTGTTCAGGATTATAGAAGGTTCTCCCTCTGGTGTAGAAAGGTGGATCTCTGTAGGTGGAGATGTGGTGATGTAACACTAACTTGAAGTCACTGGGGAAACCTGATGGAAAAAGATATATATTTAAGGTGTTGGAATCTTCATGGAAAAGTGATCCCTGTGAGCAAAAACCATCAAGCTTTAGACAGCTCTTTTTCCAGCTGTTTTTTTCTCTAGACAAGCTGTAATCAGATTGTAACCAGTTTCTTTATATGGTCATCTGCTCCAGTTGTGCTACAGCAGGTGTTTACATTACATAGCCTACACTGCTACATTTAGCTACATGCTAATGTCAGAAAAACATGTAATCTTAGTTGCTGATGGTGTGTTTTTTCTACCCAGGTTGGAATCCTATTTGTTTCGGAATAGTTGTGTGTAGAAGCTTTTATTGGTAATTTTTAGTGGTAGAAAGTGCAGCTATATACCTTTACAGTCATTTCCTGGCTTCAAGTAGACTGCTACATTTAGCTACAAGCTAACATCAGTGACCAGTAATCTTGGTTGCTGATGTTTTTATTTCCGTTTTGATTTCAGATAAGATTTAGTTTAGAAGCTATTATAGGTGATTTTTCATGGTTGGTAGAAGGGGTGGCCCTTGAAAGTAGGATCCATAAGTCGGAGACCCTTGGTTGACTGAGATTGCTTTGAGTCGAGCAGTTGGGTGTTTTTTTTTCTGTGCAGTGTACTAATGGGGACATTTTGGTCCCCAGATTTTGCTACAGAGTGAGTGTTCTTGACATTAACACTGCTCTTTGCAGCTGCGAACATGTAGGGAGCGGCACAGTGGGAGACAGAGACCACCCTGTAAGGTAAGGAAGTGGTGAATTTGAAGTGTTTTTTTAAGATTATTCTTTTGGCTTTTCTTGCCTTTATTTTAGTGCAGGCAGAGAGTGACAAGAAAGGGGGAAAGAGAACGGGAATGACACGCAGCAAAGTGCCTCAAGCCGGAATCAAACCCAGGCTGCTGCATAGGACTAGAACTCACCGAGCTAGAGGCCGCCCTGAAAATAAAGTGTTTTTGATCATTAAAGCATGGAAACGCGTAGTTGAAACCCAAACTTTAAGTAGTAACCTGAAAATGAGCATCATAGGTCCTCTTTAACTAAAGGACGGTCAGATGGGCGTTTCCTAAATCACCCACAGTTAGCTCACAAAGTGAACCCTTAGTACGACATCTGAGAATCTCCTCCACATATTGTGAAAACACCTGCTATCCTTTAGATGACTTATAGGAACAGTAATATCAGTGAAGCAACATTGTTTCTGTTTATGTAATTTATACAAGGGGAGCATACATTGTGAATGAAGAAACTGTGGTTGTTGGATGAGTCATTAAGGAATAGTCCACCCAGACTGTGTCTCATCATTCAGGTTGCATCTGTGTATGGTGGGGGGGTCTTAATCCATGAAAATTCAAGGAATTTTCTTTTTGGGGAGCATTTGAGCTTAGTCAGTTGTCATGTTGGTGAGTCACTGGCCTTGAGGCAGTTTTTTTCCCTCTTACCAATATCTTCACAAGCAGTAGTCCCTCCACTAATGCATTCTTCATGCCCTATATCTCATCTCATGCGTTATTTAGTCACTGATTCATCAGCAACCTTGGAATAAGTTAGCAATATTGAAGATGGACAAACATAGGCTCCCCTGCGTAACTTCCTGTGGGTGGAAGATTCCTTTGAAAAAGGAGAATGGAGATGATGAAAGTGTGTCATCGGCACCATTCTTGATGACAAGGGAAAGTGTCATACTTTCTTTTCTTGGTTAAAGAGTGTGTCATGTAGTCAGTGTCCAGTCACTCTTGATCCAGAGCAGCAAAACAAAACTCACTTGTATCAATCTTTAAAAAACAACAAAAAAGTTAAACCCTCTCCCCTACTTGTTTAAAATATCCTAATATTGATTTAAATAATTTCTGAGTCATTTATAAGATATTTATATATTGGCATATAATGATTTTATAGTGTTTTGAAGCATTTATAGCTATTAATACTAGGTCTGAGTATCGGTACTTGAAACTTTTCAGATATTGACAAAAATAGCTGTGTAGCAAGTTGTATCAATACATTTCCAGTCAAATGATACCTGATCCCAAACCATCCCAGCCCCCTAAGAGATCACCAAATTTTCTGCTGCTGCCATCTCCGGAGCCACTCTCCTCCTGGCGGTTGGTAAGTTTGACATCTGCCCGCAGTAGCAGCTAACATCCAAAACTAAGCTGTTAAAGGTCCCATGAAAGTTACACTGACAGAGAAACAGCTCAACTCTGAGCCTGTAAACAGCCATTGGATGATGTTAGCCACGTGATACTAACAGTTAGCCCTGTCACTTTGTATGTGTGCAGGTGGGCAGATTGTCTCATCTGTCCTTGGTGGCTAGCTCACACTCCCGCAACAGCAGAACAATCCATATACTCTGTAGTGTGGTTAAGTCAAGCGCAATGTATTTAAAGATTTGCAGTTGAGATTCCATCAAAATGTTCAAAAGTATGGCTTTGCTACATGCCATTCACATGGGTATCGAATTAAGTACTCCATATCTGTATCACTTTGAGAGTACGGGTGTTGGTACTGGTATAGTATCTTTTTAAACAAAACCCAGCTATAGTTCATACACAAAAACTGTTTATATACATGCCTTGAAAAGTACTTAAGATAAATTATGCATTATTATTGTTAGAGTTGTCTACAAATACACCAATAAACACTGAAAATGTTCTTATTTCTGGATACAGCTACATTATAGTGTGGTATGGGTTGTTTTGAACAAAATTGTATTTATTGCTCATATATTGGTTATAATTGCTAAATGGCCTTACCTGTTAAACCTGCTCCTTTTCAATACCATTATCCCATAATTATGATGTGATGTTGTATGGAAAAATAACTATAACAGCGATGTGTCTTAACAAAGTTTCATTGTGGCATACGAGCACAGTGTTATCATAGAGGCCGTCTTTGGCTGTATCTGCTTTTCCTCCGAATAGCGTCGCTGACAAGGCAGGAGTATGGTATGCTGAGGTGCTTCTGCCCCTCGCCCTTTGCCCATATGTTTTGTATTACGCCCTAGGAGGTGCCATGCTCAGCAGCTCGGTGATGGGAGGGGATAAAGCAGGCCTCTCCGGCCCAAATGACGCATGACATGGCGCTGCGCCCTGGGCCCTTATTTATGGCTTCCCATGTCAGTGAAGGCTCACTCCCCTGGGGAGCCCCACTGCCGTTACCCTCTAACTTAGCTCAGCCAGCCTTCAGTGCTCATCTTAAACACACACAAGAATACACACACTATCCACTGAAGGAATTTGATCACCATAATGTGGCAGCATGCACACATGACTGAGAAGTATGCACAAATCAAATAGATTTATTCATTGCGAAGTTTATTGAGGTGTACAACATTCACAGTTGCTGCAGTTTCTTTCATAAGAAGTGAAGTAGCACGTATGAAGTCCTACTTCAGAAGAAACAACGTGATGTCAGGCTACAGCTAAACCACTGACAGGCACACACTGCTTCTTTTATCAATGCCTCTAATGTGGAAGAGGATGTGAAATCTGGAGAGAAAGTGAGGAAGAGATTTGGTGAGAGGATCTGAATACATTTTCTCTGTAGTTATTCAAGAATCCATGTACATATCACACCGCATTAACAAATAAGACGCATACACTGCCAGCACTCATGCACACACAGGTGTTCTCCACGAGCTATTCGGAAATATTCCAGTGATCCCCGTCCAGAGTTTTGATGTGGGTAGAAAGAAAATACAAAGAATTTAGAGGAAACGAAAGCCAAGGGGTGAGAAGAAGCTTCGAGAGTAGATGACAGAAGGAAAAACGGAGAAGAGTCAGCAATAGATAACGTTTAAAAGAATTTAATGAACATCAGAGAAAGATGCGATGTGAATGCATGGTAGTGACATCAGGGTTAATACAGGACAAAAAGATGGCTGGGTTTCTCTTCCCTCGTATCTCATGTTTCTTTGTGCTTTGGGGAGTGAGCACAAAAAGAGGGAGCACTGTCAATGTTTTATGTGGCCTTTTGAAAACTGAACAAGCCCTCTCCAGAACAATATATCCAGCTTCAGAACCTCCCTGACAACAGGGCACTCATTTTTCCAACTTCCCAGGTCCTGACTGTAAAACACTCTGTTTGAAATCCACTCTGGTTATTGTTTAGTCTAGTGGAAGTCCCTTAGATCATCCTCATCAGCAGCCGTCCTGTATCCCCTTCATGTTCCGAGTGCCCCCCTGTTGCTCCGCAGCAGCTCAGAACCAGCCACCCGACATTAACCGGACTCTTTTTAGCATTATTAAGAACTGACTGCCAGTGTGTTATTGCAGAATAAGAGGAGGAATGGTGACTGTACAATTAAGGACACAAAAGCTGGCAGTTCTGGTTACAGTCCGTCCACCCCAGTGTTGTCTCAAATTCTCAGAGGAAACTGTTTTTGAAGTGTTTGTGAAACAGTGCTGCAGTTTGTGTTTATCTGGAATGAAGTGGTACTTAGTAGATGTGGGGAAGTCTATCTCACTTGATATGATTCCTGTAAATAATACAATGTTAATCTAGCCATAAGAAACAGTAGTTACATTAAAATGCTTAAATGCTTGCAGCAGTCCATTCAAACTTTTAATTTGTAGCTACAGTAATGGCAGCGTTTTCCACACGTAAATTTATTTGTTGCGGCCTGCCACAATGTCAGCATTTACAGCCACATATTGATTTTCCTTGGGCATAGCCTGTCTTAAAGGTAGCAACAGAAAGTTTGCTTTCACTCACCTCTGCAGCAGCTGCTCCATTATTCCTTCGATCTAATATGATCTGCTCTGATCTAGTAACAAGCTGATCAACCCAAAAAACAAACTTCTAAAGCATTCCACCTGTGGTATGTTCATGGACCATGGAAAAAAGAAAGTGTGCTGAACCTCCCTTGTCATCAGCTACCGCCCAATATAGCATCTAATTCTGTGGGACACTGAACAGCTTTGCCATCCTCATTCCCACCCAACAACAGTGTATACTGACTCCCACCTGCATGACGTCACATAATGTCACACCACTGAGCCTTTAAAACTTTATCTCGTCAGCTTTTTCGTTTCATTTTTGTATACCAACCCACATACATCTAATTTAATGCACCTGCAGAGTTGTTAAGTGATAGTTTCAAGTTTCAAATGAGTACGAAACCAATCCTATGCTCCTCGAGATAACGTGGATGTCCAAACACATGACTTAGAAATTGATGTCCAATCAAAGCAAAGATGGGAGGCTGCCACTGATGCTCTTGGCTTGGACTTAAGATTAGAGAAGTGCTCGAATAGTCTAGCTGGACCATACAGAGCCGGAGAAAGCCCTGGGAGTGTGGATCTGCTTGGTGAAGAGGGAAATACCACTGTACTACTGAGACTGGGTCATTGGGTTAAACCTTCAGCTGATGTCTATGCTTTCATCTGGCCTCCAGCAGAGCAGAGGCAGGATCTGATCTGATAAAGCCAAGAGAACATGAAAACCAGGCTAAAGTTTCTCTTTCTTCTGCTGCTCTCAAGATTCAGAGTAGGAGGAGAGAAAGAGATGTAAGTATGTGAGAGTGAATGATGTGCTGGTGGTCTTCACCTCATTAGGACCTCCCTGGTGTCTTTGATGGCTACTGAGGGCCAGAGGGTGAACTGATCGAGATCGAAGGATCTCCTCCTTTCAGCTTCCATTCCCACCAAACTTTTTAATTTTTCTGCTCCTTTACTAGCATTATCCTTACGTCATCCCCTAATTATTTTTCATTGCTTCCCTAGAACCTAGTTGTCCAGCAGTGAGAACTGACACAGGGGTCTGATTTGTCAGGGTCGATGTGATCCAACAATCCATCAGATCCATCAGGCCGGTGCCAGGGACTCCTGGGGGACAAGGCCTTTGTTTGGCTAAGCCGCTGACGGAAGCGAAGTCTCTGTCGGGGTAGCCATTAAGAGCGCAGCAGGCCCAGAAAAATGAGCCGCCCTTGTCACTCCACATCAGGAGCTCGGCCACGGTCGCAGATCCTCCTCAGATGCCATCACATTTGACCGTTGTTTGTCCAAGCCTTTGAACTAGGGACAGCTAGATAGATAGATGAATGTGTCAAGTGACTGTGGGGTGCTTCATGTTGACTCCCAGTCTTGGATTGATGAAGAGTGCTTGGTTGTTATCTAAAGTTGGGGCGAGGAAAGGATAGGTGAAGAGGGGGAGTGATGAGGGACACTTCAGTACTTGTTCCATAAGAAATTGAAGGGGCTGAGCTGGAATGGGCATGCTGTCACAGCTTCGAGTGTGAAGATAAAAGATGTTCCAGAGTCACTCAAGAAGAAAAACATCATGCTGTTCTCATTACAAGGTGTCCTTCATAGAATGTGTGCTTGCACACATTTGCATTTCCAGATGCAAAAGGTTATATTTTTTTGCCAAACAACTCTGCATTTTATTTTCGGAGCCCCCTGTGTAACCACCCCTGCTGTGCCAATGCAGTGGTCTCATTGAAATGAATTAGGCACTGTTTTTGAAGCTACCTCCATACTCTATCAGTAGTGAGTAATAGTCAGATGTTGATATAGCTTTTTTCTTCTTGTGTACAAACTCCTGACTAATTTTTGAATAAGCTGTAATAGACAAAAAAGAAATCAAAGCTGCAGCGACAACTTCAGTTTACTGGGAAGCCAACAGAGAAGCCTTGGAGCTCCATGGCCAGCTTCAGGGTGCTTCTGCCTCATGTCTGAAGTGGAATCCAATGGCTCTGTATTGCAGCCCTCTAGGTTTCAGTAAGCTTTTGTGCACTTCCGCCTCTCCTCTAAACCCAACGTTTTTGCTCATATGTACCCTCACATACTGACATTTGGCACCGATGGATTTACTGTGAATTTGTACTTGGAAGTACCAATGTATTGTGGTCTGTACAAACAAGTGCAACACCATGAATGCCTTCCAGGTGAGACTTTCTAAAAATGTGTCATTATACTTATGTTTAAAGGATTAATGGGTCTTCAATGACAGATTGCTTTTTGAGAGTGGCTGTTGGGTACACCTTCAGATATGATATTTTTTATCCATTTTTAGGCATTGAACTCTAAAGCCTACGCCACTCCAGTCCTTTCCTATTTGGGACTCAGCATCCTCTCTGCACATCGATTCCTCCTGACCCGCCTCTAACTCTGCCTTTGTTCCGTGACAGAGATGGAACACCTCCACCTTGCGCATCTCAGCCTCAGACTAAACATACTCTCCTGGTGTTGATGCATCAGTGTTGTGGCGGCCTCTAACAATGACCAACTTATCTCATAGAAAAATAATGATTTCACTGGCTGCCATTCCCACAGATAGGCTCAGTATTTGTCTTAGGCTCCGTGTCCTTCGCTGAGCTGCTCGGCTCAGGGATTGGCTGCCACGGCCCTTATGCCTGCCTGTCGTATATCAGCAGCGCTGCCACCGTCAAGCTGCTGATTTATGGCTGTTTATCTCCAGTCACCACCCCCCCACCACCTCTCCAACAGATGGGCTCTTGCTATTTACTCAGGGAGAGAAAGATCCCAAAACGAATAAATACAACAAACAAAAGGTAATCACGGGGAAGCTGGTGGAAACTTGTGATTACAATTTATTGGCCACAAGAGAAAATGGAGATAGATCTGCCCCTGTTGATTATCAGGTGTGACCTGATCATGTGTTCAAGATTAATCTGTTAGGTTTCCCTCTTATCTTAATTACTTTTTCCGCTTCAGTATGTGCGGACAGTCCTGGTCATTGTGAGACGACGTGCTGATGCATATAATAGTGGTTATATAAAGAGTCTCCTGATGTGATTTATGTTTATTAACAGTGTAATTGTCAAAACATTCCTTGAGCTGTCATGTTTTACAGGGTTGTCGCCTTAAATCTCTGCAAGTATATTCAAGCTCTAAGTCTCACAGGCTGTCAGATCTTCACAGAGAAAAAAACACATTGCATCATAAATTGTCTGTTACAGACTTCGAGGGGCTCCAGTTGATTTTTGAGTCTCTGGAGAAACGCCCTCAGAAATAACCCAACAGTATCAATTTTTCAAACCAGTCCTACAATATTGTGCACATTTTTCAGTACCTGTAAGCATCAGTTTTTTCTTTTGTTTTTTTTTCTCAATTTGATGGATACAAACCAGATTTTGACCCTTGCACCTGTCAGTCATAAATTACGATTCCTGGTTTATGTTTCTGTTAATCTGAAGTTAAACACTTTGAAAATGATTTCGAACGCAAGCACACAGATGATAGTGTGTAACATCCTCCTCTACATATTGCATACCATAAAGACACATTCATATGCCATGCAGCAAGATTTATATTTTGTCAGGATTAAAGCGTGATAGATGTTTCCTCTCTGCATGTTAACTTGAGTACAGACCGTTATTCATGGAGACATCTCTGTCTGTGTGTCTGAGAGTCAAATATTCATGTGGGGAGAATTTAATTGGTCTGAACCACTGATATTACTAATAAGAATAAAGTACAGATTGACGTTGGTGGGCTCCATAATGAGGTAAACTCAGTCAGTCGTCACATCTCACTCATCTGCTGAGCTGAGCCACGTATGCCTTATCTCGCCGCTGATTAACCAGTGATAGAGTGTGAGGATGCATCACCAGATGTGAAAAAAAAATGAAGCTTTCAGTGGTGATGTAATTTTAAAATTTTATTTTTAGCAGCTTTTCAACAATAATCATCACTTTAAATAAAGTCGTATTTATCAGTACTTTTATTTATTTTATTACCAGTGCATTATTTACTGTGTTGATAAACAAATAAGTATATTTAAGCACTACTGTTAGAGGATTCAACATCTTCAGCATCAGAATGTTTCAGCGTTTTTGCTGTTTGTAAAATTAGGGGCCCAAATAAAATGATTACTAAATCTACAATATGGATGGTGCACATTTGCAAGTTCATTATGACTAACTCGAAAAATCTGCAACATGAAGTGTGCAAACAACATGCAGTGAAACCATTTTCATCCACATACAATAGATAATTATGCAATTAACATGGCTGGAAAAACTAATATGAGTCCACTAGCTGAAAATGACATGACCCCGGACACACAAACCTCGAACTGTCGAGAATAGTTGCAACGAGGGCCGACTGTTGTCACGCCTGTGCTCGCCCAAAAAGTTGGATGAAAGATGAGAGAAATAAGCTCACCAACGGCATGACAGCTCTAGCTCTTGAAAAAGTAGCAAAATGTTATTTTTTTTGTAAAGTTTTTTTGGCATGGCAAACATACATGTAGATTCACAAATAAAGTATGAAATAAAAACAAAATTTTATGCACAACAAGTAAAGATCTCCTAGAATTTGGTTTGCTCACATGTTGCTGCTGATTGGGTACACTTCAGACACAGGAGAGAAAACATGCCTCAAAGTCCGTGGCACAGTGTTTTGCAACATTTCAAGGAAACATGTAATTCAACCTGGATACCCCAGCTAATCGGTGCGCACTGTTTTGAGTTTGAGCATGCACCTGGTGTGCTTTAGAACATAACTGTTCGTATTTCGTGAATAATTGTCTACCGTTTGACGCCAACATTGACAAAACAGTTGTAAGCAAGCATTAAACACAGTTGGTGGTGCTTTTAAAGGACACAAAAAAATCATTGTGAGACAGCATGATAACACAGTTGCACAGATAATGAGCAGCGTACTGTATTCAAACAGTTGTCACTCATGATGCACTGGCAGATCCAATAGTGTCCGTTCTGCTGGAAGATATATTCCCCAGTTACTCCCTTTATATGTTCCAATACTGAGAAACAGAGGGAAACAGAGAGAGGACTAACACATCTGGAGCCAATCTCTCAGATGGAGGGGGTATCTGTGTCAGGATTGGACCTGAAACCTGGTTAAGATCAAATCAACCAGTTCATGTTGGCACTCTTAAACAGCTCTTTACTAGAAGTGCTCCACAAGTGGTTTCTGGTCATGACATTAATTGGTTTTTTTTTGTGACGATGGCTCAGCTCAGTGGTTGTCTTTTAAGCGTCCCTGCAGGAGTTGATCAACACTTGGACGTTACAGCGTTACAAAACCAAATGTCAAGAAAGTATCGCTAAAACACCGTCTGCCTCTCTGTTATTTTGTTTATCCTTCCGTCCCACTTCACATATCACGTGTGTCAGTCCACACCGCACCTCTCGACTCCCACACATGTTGCTTATATTATGATAGCAGGCTGGACCCTCCTCGCATCACCAGCAGCCCCTCTCGCAGGCACAGACAGGCGGGCGATGAGCAGGAAGGAAATGACATCATGGCGTTTCTGATGGAGGCTTGGCACAAGACATCGGTGAATTATTCAAGCTGCTTAGTGTGGATTCATGGATATAGTTTTTTAATGACATGGCACCACATTGCTTCACATGGCTGGTTGTGAGCGCAAACAGTCAATTCAGCTATTTCCTTAAAAGTGTGAGGCTGAGAAGTGTTGAAAGCTTCCTCTTCTCAACCACAAATTGAACATAATTAAGTCATTACACAATTAAGAACACAAATGTTACACACACGCTTGTTTATTTTCACCTGATTCATGTGGACTTTTGTGCTACACAGATTAGATTGAGTGTGTTTTGTTACCTTTATGATTTATAGGTGTTTCAGAGCTGCTGATATTTGTTTAGCTTTGGTCACCGAGAATACAGATGTCACTCAGACTGACTTAGGAAAATGCAGAGCAGCCAAAACATAAAGTGGAAATGTTAACCCAATAACGCTAGATAAACAGTGAGCAGAGAGGAGCCAAAGACAACAGAGAGCGAAGGGAAAGTGTCCTGCTGGCATCAGGTTTCCCAGAGTAAGTGTTATTTGAAAAGCAGCTGAAGGGTGACACTCACTCTCCTCCCACCCAATCTCCCTCTCTCCCTCCTCCCTCCCTCACTCACTCGACCATCTGTTGTTCCCTCTCTTCTCAGGCTGCTCTAAGTGCCTTGAAACAGCTGTCGGAGCAGGGACTGGACCCGGTGGATGGCCCCATCAAGGTACAGTAGGACACGCATCACGCCAAGCACACACAGACCAACGCTGCACGCTCACTCAGTGTTGGATGTTTAAACAATCGGCCAATTGGGGTTTGCAGATGCTCGTGTAGGTCAGAGCCAGATGTGCGTGTGCCAATCTTGCAAATCCTCAGTGCTGCAGGCTGGCCCATCATCAGTTCCCTTCCCACCCACGCGCACACATCCAACATATCCGCTACACATTTTTCTTCCATAGGAAAGCAACTGTAGGCGTCGATATTTACATGCATCACACTCCTGTCAGTCGATACTTTGCATGATGGCTATCGCCACCAAGGCTCAGTCATGGCAGGAAAGAGGGCTTTCTCCACGAATCTCCCCTACGCAACGAGGAAGGGAGGAAAGGAGGACAGCGGAGAATAAAGTCGGAACACTTTGGGGTTTTTGGAAACTCAAGAGGAAATCACTGTCAAGCATTTCTGAGTATTTTCATAGGAGGTGTGCCCCAGGAAAAAAAAATTAGAAGGGTTGTTTTCTTGCAGCCCAGTGTCTCCTTTAGAGAGGAAGAGGAAAGGAACAAAGAGAGGAAAGACAACCGCAGTATTATAACAACTTCATTTACGTCATCACAAGAGAGGGGCAAATATGGCAGCAATTACACTTTCACCTGAGCAGTTAACGGCTCATTTCTCGCTCCAGTATTCCCCCTCTCAGCCTCTAAAACTCATTAACTCACCCGTACCTTGCTGTTAACACAGTGTTGGTTATCAAGCTTTGGATAATCACATGAAGATACACACTTTTCCTCTAAATCGGCTGCTTTTCTTTTCCCCGCAGCCCCACGTGAGTCTGTCTTTAGTCCTTTCTGATAAAAAACCACAGAACAGGAGCCGGTCACTGTGCAACAGATTGAGGTCAAGGACTTGTTAAGTGTTTAGAGTCACAGCCACGGCACTTTCAGTCTCTTTGGAAGTTTACTTCCCAAATGATCGCTTATCGCGCTTTTACAGACTGAACTTAAATTCCTGGGATCTTCCGTGTTGAACAAATCATCAACAGCAGGGCTGATTATTAGCATCATTGCTCAAGTTCCTCGACAAAATCCGCCCTAACACGGTTCTATTTGTCTTTTCAGACCAGTGAACCATGTGGGAGGGAGGATGGACATTAAACAGACTAACTCAGGCACCACCACTCAGGTCTGCAAGGATTCAAAGGCTGTCGTCTAGGAGCTGACAAACCCAAACCCCCCCCTCCTTCGACATACACAGACCTGACAAAGCCCTCCTTCCCTCCCCCCCCCCCCCCCCCTCACCTCAATGTCCCATAACCCACACCCACATTGTCCCCACTACCCACAATTCCCCTCACCCTCTCTACCCACCCCCACCCCCACGATTGCCACTGTATCCTGCAAAACCTGTCAACATGCAATAGGGTGGATGTGCACCGAGAAATGACCGACTAAAACACCATTACCTGAGTCTATGTGAAGACAACGCTATGTTAACACGTTTATTGATGATTTCAGTCAAAATTTAGAGGACAAAAAAATAAAAAATAAACACAAACTAATGAGATAAATGCATGGTACTGTATGAAATCAAGGGAAATCCAAAGTGATACACTGCATAGACAATTTTCCCTTTGGATAAATGTCTGTTGGTATGGTTAAAACAAATATGTACATCATGCCATTGAAACACAAAAGAAACATTTTAGGGGAGAAACCAACTTGCATACAGTAGCTATTTTTTTTCGGGGGTATTATGTTTCCGTTTTTGTTTTTTTTTTATTATTATTATTTTATTTTATTAATCTAACAATGCTTGAGTACTGTATTTAAAATTAACCAATGCCAGTGCTGTGAAAGTTGTAGTTGTTGTCTTCATATATAGTCACCCAGCTTACCTTGTATGCTGACATAAAAAAAAGAGTTCATCTATCTATATGGATGTGTATGACTTGCAAGAGTATCATATTCCGAAAAATAACACAGAAAAGTTTTTTTCATGTGGACAAAAAGGACAAAACTGGTGTTAGCAGTAATCAGTAGAAGTGTCGACCACCCAGGAGGAAAGGTTGGACTAACCTTTACTTCCTGAAGGGTCTAACTTTCCCGTTTAACATGACCCAACACTGGCATAGCATCACTGGAGCATCACCACACCAACAGCGGAGGCAACAGGGGCCACCACAGTTGTACTTTTTATCTAGAAAAAGCAGCCAGTGGCTAGTATTCTGCACACTTTCTCTAATGCCAGTAAACGTTTAACTCCAGAGAGTTTTGTACCGGCGTGACTGCATGTCCTCCAGTGAATGAAAAGTCTTCTCCATTCCAGTGATTTTGTGTCAGTGGATCGTCCCCCCTCTCCTCCCCTCCCCACAGTTTTGTCGATCACATCTACACCCATTGTGTGTGTTGTATTGACCCGCCAAGGCATCAACTGGGTGCTTTTAATGCCTGCATTCTGTCTGGAGTGCATCTTTTGAGCGGAGAGAGCCTGTGTCCGATTCCGCAGACTCCCTCCCCTAAAGGCCACTTTGAGTCACTTTGTTCACTGACATTGAGGACGTGTCTTCTTTTTCGCTGTGAGTACAATGTGTAATAAGGCAGTTTCTGTTACTGAAATGCAGTAAAAACACCTCAGTTCATGTGGAAAAATATCCTTTTCTTTGTGTCTTATTTTCTCCTCTATAGAGGCGTTAACACAACATCTCACCCCAACTGCAATTGGCACCGTTTCTGTATTAAATCTACTTTTTCACACATATTTTAAGTGCAGAAGCTGAAAACAAAATTGCATTCAAGTAAGTGAAAACGAGGAACAGGGTGATGACATTAACCAACACACACACAAACACGCACACACACACCATCTGTTGAACACTCGGTCAGTTTGACAAAATAATCTTAACTGAAGGCCCATTTACTAGCGTATCAGTGCTTGATACCTCTTAGTTATCAATCAGAATAATCAAGTTGTATCAAAATGTCTCCAGTCAGACGATAACTGCATTTGACCCTTCTTGCTCTGACACTGTCGTCAAAGCCATTAATAATGGTCACGTAACATTAGCCATTGCTAACAGTTAGCTCCGTGACTGTGTGCATATGGACTGGTAGACTCTTACAACTGTCTCTGGTGAAGAGCTCACACTCCCACAGCAGCAGCTACAGCAACTAGTCTATGATGACGTTGAGCGTGATGTATTTGGCAGAGTTGGCAGTTCAGCGTGCCGAAATGCCACCAAAACTATTAGGCCAAAATTATGGCTATACTACATGCCACTCCATTTGAATAAAGTACTTCATAGGTATCGGTATCACTTGAAGGGTGTTGGTACTGTCGTTATTTTTTTAAACAATACCCAGCTCTACCATTTACTAGCTTATTTTGGCACTTGTGGCCACATTTAACAGTCTGCAGCGGTGGATACAATTTACTTAGCTGTCTTCACACGACCAAAGTATGGCGCTTTAATCAAGCGATGTGTTTGAAAGCCCTTGAAAAAGTTAGTTGACCTTGAGTTAAGATATTTTTTTTAAACTATCCACAAGTTGAAGAATGAGCTTTCAATTTGAAGGCAGATGAGGAAAAAGCTTTCTTTTTTTAAACTTCTCTTTATTGCATTTTCAAAATATTCAGTTATATAAGTACAAAATCACCATTTATACACACAAAATATAAAACCACTCTCCCCTTTCCTGACCCCCTGGTTGCTCTTACTCATAATTTCAGTCCAACTCACGGCCCAGTCCCATCCCAGCAGGTTACAGCTGCCCACAATTGACAAGAATTATAATAAAAATTGCAGTAATCAAGGAAATTGCACAAAGCTGCATAACAAAGAGAAAACAAAAGAAAACACAGGCACAAAAAGAAGAGAGAAAGAGAATGGACTCATACATACTGTCCAGCTACATATTGATCCACACGTTCTTCATAAAGAGCATTATGAGTCATTCCAAGGCGGTTCAGTTTTCTGAACTTATCTTTTTCTGCCTTTGGGTAAATTAATCTTTCTAGTTTTTGATGGAACATGACATCCTTCAGCCATCTGGCATAACAATCGGGTTTAGGACCCTTCCAGTTGAACACAGTAAGATAACATATTATAAATATTCACTCAGGGATTTAAGAATTGAAATCCAAAATGAATGCAGACAAGAGCATGACCAAAACTTCGTAATTTAACTGGCGGGCACTGATTTACATTTATTTATACATTCATTTTTTACAAATAGGGTCCAGATTTGGGTAAATTTTAGCTAGTTAGTCCTTTTGCAGAAAGCATACAATACACAATCTTAAACTGTATGAGCCCATGTCTGCAAAAAGCCTCTGCACCTGACCCAAAGCCCTGCCGTAGCTTTCATTTCTCAGAAAGATTTTACACAAGTGAGACAATCTTTACAACAAACATAAAGTACTTCTCAAATAATTATTTTCAAACATCTCAGAGTAAAAGACTTCAAAATGTCCTCATAAATATCATTTATTGCACCGTTTACCTCTTAAATGCCTTTGCTACTGCATTCATTAGTCATAATGACTACTGAAATTTAATAAGCACATTACAACAAATTGGGTAGTTGTGCTCCAAAAACAAAAGTGCAGTAAAGATTTTAATAGTGTGTTGTTATTCCAGCTCTCTTTCAGTATCATTCACTGCTTTATCTGATGCAGATGCATGTGGTACATGAGTGTATAAATCAAATGATGAGTCTCCAAGCACAAAATTTATGTGCCGCTCACCATGGTTTCTCATCTCTCAATGGTGTCATAAAGTATTCCTTATCTTATAGAGTAAATCTGGGGATTTTCAGTATTTTTTTATATTGTCAGCAAATCTTGTGAAAAGAACAAAGCCATTAATCCATTAGTTCATATCACAATACTTTCTGTGTGAATTGACAGCGTAGGGAAAAACTCTAGAATTAATATAATCTTTTTTCTACAAAAATAATGCATTATTTCAGGATTAATAAAGAAAACAGTTCCGTTTAACTACATAGCAGGTACTGTAGGTGCACGCTAGCTCATTGTCTACCATTATGTCATAAATAAGTCTAATGTTCTGAAAAAAAAAACAAAAGCAAAATGTTGCATTGTGATTATGACAGTATTGGACTTGCTTATATAATCTTGGCATAAATAAAATGGAATTAAGTCAATCAACATTTTTCTCTGAAGAGCTGTTATAATTGTCAGCTAAATCATAATAAGTTGAATGAATACTCCCAGAGCGCTAATGTCATAAGCATTATACAACTGAAATTCGGAACAACAAATATGCAAGGAAGCATTAGACTCTTTTGAAATGTTCAAAGCTTTACATATTGTCACATAAGCACTTTAAGGTTATCAAAAAGCCTCTGTAAGAGATTCTTACCTTATAGCAGCGTTTCCCAAACCTCTCCTCGAGTACCACTTGTCCTAAATGTTTCAGATGTTGCAACACAGCTGAACTGAATGAATGTCATCAAGCAGCTTCAGGAGTTCATCATGAGCTGATCATTTGAATCAGCTGTGTTGGAGCAGGGAGAGATCTAAAACATGACAAGTGGTACTTTTAGGAGAGTTTTTGGGAAATGCTGCCTTGAGGCATGTGGGAAGCCAAAAACTGATCTCACTTAATTCCGTGTGACTAGACCCAGAACCTTGACAGCTTTTACCAAAAGGTAAGTCTACATCCCTTGTGTGTGATTTGACTTTAAATATCCCACAGTGTCCATGGTAATTATTATGGAGCATTTCGCACATGAGGAAGATAATATATCAGGCTTTGGCTACACAGACAGTACTTGGTTGTGGGATCAATTCATTGTTCTTTCTTTGGTTTTGGTCTTCTCTTGGGATTTGTTGACAATAAGAAAAACAGAATTTCACCAGACTTATCCTCGAAATCCCTCTGCAGCATTTCCAGGACTGGTTTGCTGACAGTTTTACTGATAAATATGATACAGTAAATATATCAAATGACTTTCTGAGGACAAAGACGCTGTTTGATTCTGTGCTTCTTGGGTGATATTTTAAGATTTGGCTTTACAAGTTAACCACAACTGTTTTAATGCCATGACATCCTGTTAATTTGTACTGGGAACAAACATCCTGCAGTCAGTGAAAGAAAAAAGCTTTTTGTGTTTTCCAAATGGAGACACGTAATCTTTAACATTATGACTCTCAGCTGGACCGATAGCACAAGCAATGATTGTGTGCACCTTATCTATCATATGGTCGCGTTGCATCATCCCATCACTTTTACTTTCTTTCCTACCTGTGCTGTCCTCCAGCACGCGGAACGCCTCTGCACCACCAAACCCCACTCTGCTGCCCTCTCCCATTAGCGAGACGAATGAGCGAACAGGACAGCGGCGGTCTAATTCAACCTCGCTGACTAATGGACTCAGCTGGCAGCTACATCTGCTAGCCATTGAGGAGCGCCAAGGCTGTTCACACACATTAGCAGCAGATCTCTATTCCAGAAGCTTGTTCAGGTAGTGGCGGACCAGCTTGGGGCCGTGTTAGACCCCAAGATGAATTGCCTTGCTCCGACCAGCCAATATGGGAAGTGAACCTTACTGCCCAAAATAGAACAAAAATCAATGGGGCTGTGGAGCTCGTCCGTGCCATGCAAAAGCAAATGCCAGAGGCATTGATTTTTCCGTCTGAATGATGTGCCATCGACCCCCCTGAAGTCCTCTAAATTAGAGCTGTATTAACAGGAGGATAAAAGAGTGAGGGGAATCCTATAGATGTTGATGAATGTCCAAGCAATGATTCAAGCCAAAATCCTAATAGTTTTCTTCCCTGGATGAGTCAAGAGCATTTTTGTGTGTGCTTACATAAAGGGCTATTTCACAAAACCGAGTCCTAACAGTAGCTGGAAGTAGCTGCACTTGGTGCTGATTGCTTCTGTACACAGAGGGATTGAAACTGTCAGTACAACTCTCCCTCATATTAGAACTAATCTGCCACTGAGCAACTTTATCCAGCCCCGATTAGTCACGGCAGAGGAGCACTGTGTGCTGCCGAAGCCCTGACATCTCCGCGCTTCCCTGTAATGCACAGAGGAACGCGCAGCGAGCAATCAAAGCCTTGAGGATGGGCGTATTCGCTGTCACCGACCGAGAAATCAATTTGTTGTGTTGAGAGAGGAGTGTCCGCTATCACACTGATAGATGTGTGAGGATCGCTCAACTGCCAGACTCTATGTTGGATTCAACAGCTTTAAGATTTGGTTTGTTCTTGAGTTCTGATTTCTAAATCATAATGCTGTTATTTAACCCTTTTTCAGTTGTCTTGTGCTTGCTCAGACACCTTTCACAAATTGTTTGACCCTTTGAAACCTGAGCATATTGGTTGGATTTATTTCAATAACATGGAGGGGCAGGTTACCTACTTTGTCAATAAATGTCCCAAAAATTGCAAGAAAATAGTGAAAAGTGACAAGAGAATGACCTGAATATCCAGAAAACTATAAAATTATTATAATTCTATTTTTAAAATTATTTTTCAGAAAGAAATGTTTATGTATATGTTCTTAATATTTAGCCCTTATTTGGGTAACTTTCTTGTTTGTTTTTATTATCCTTTCTTTTTTTCTTCTTATTTTCAGATTATTTCCTTAGATTAAGTAGGATTTTACTAATTTCTTGCTAATTTCTGGGCAACATCTTCTTAAATTGCACATTATCTTGTTTTTGTGGGAAACCAAACCAATTTCCTCAGGTTTCAAAGGGTTTATAGACATTTTTCTTTGTGGTCAGAGCCTCACAAGCCTCTGGAAAGCTCAGTTTTTGGTATGGAGACACACACATCAATTGGCATGTACAATCGTTAAGGCGTGTTTTCTGCGTCATCAGGATTAGGGTTCATTTTAATGAGAATTGATCTGCTGACAACTGACCGTGGAGGAATGGCAGTGATGCTTTGAAGACGTGGTTTATCTGACCCAGATTTAGTTAGTTTTAGTTCAAGCCTTCGAGGCCCAGGCTCATGATCTTGTTATTCCTCCTTGGGCAAAACAACAACAACTCATTCAAAGGGAGTTGTTTTTGTCCGAGTTAAGGCAACTTCTGCACGCAAACAGGAAGACATGTCTGGAGAAGAACTCTAGAAAAAATTTATTGTTTTCATTTTCATGGCCTAAAAAGAACCCAGTTTTAAGGAGATGTTTATTCATTTTCTGATTATATGCCCAGGTAAATCATGTAAAAAGGCATTATTTGTTGACTTTGACCATTGCTATGGACTCCGATCGTTGCAGTTCACCTTCATTCAATTTCCAGAAATTTTATTAATATTGTTCTATAGCCATTTCATGGTGCAATCAACATTAAATTCTGAGTTATATGTTTAAATTTAAAAAATGTCTCTGGAGGCTTTAATGTTTTTTATTGTTTACTTTGTAAACAATACGACATCACCATCGCAACATAGCGTTATGCATGTTTTGTTTTACTATTCTGCCATTTCGGCTATTTGTTTTTCGCATGCGGTCCAGAAAGCGTTTTTCTTCTGTCGTTTGCCTGATTCCTTCTAAACGCAGCACAGGACTTTAAAACCAACAGAATTACATTCTCCTCTGTGGGGTGAGAAAATCCTGTGAAATTTGCCAAAAGTTCATTTTCATTCAGCTTGAAACAAGTCTGTTTTTCAAAGATCACAAACCATCTTAGGTCACTAAAATCCCCAAATTTTCTGACAAATACCAAGGACATGACCTCAAAATCAGCCATGCACAAACAGCTCAGAAGTTTGAGCATGTGAGTCCAAATCTAGCTCATGACATCCGAATGTGATGCTGACACCAATTAGGAAATTTGGCTTTTCTTCTTGCTTTCCCTTTAGGGAAGTAAGCGGTCGGGGTCAGCTACATAACAGCTCCAGGAGAAATGGTTGGAACTTAATTGTTGTTGCTCCCAGACGTCTCAGCAGGGCACACAGTTGCCAAAACTGGGATTTAACTCAGGTAGAGGCGTAGATGAATGTGTTTGCTAACCCCTTGACTGCCCAAGTCCTGTGGCATTTTTATTCTGTATTAAGTTAAATGTAATTTGTGACCCACTGCTTACCTTTAGTAAGTGGTTTAGGAAATATTCAGTTCCTTCAGTGAAGTATGACTGCCAATACAACGTTGTGAAAATACTTTAATAAAACTAAAAGTCATGTATTGAAAATGTCACGTAAGTAAAAGTAAGCATAACTAGAGAAATGTACTTAAAGCACGAAAAGCACCCAATATAGGAAAATCTTTGATTAAAAAAAAAAAAAAAAACACCCCAAAAACTTAAATTATTATTGTTTATAAAAAGAAAATGAATTAAATGTTTATCAAAATAGTTTCCAATTTATTTTCTGTGAATTGTGTAATTGATTAATAGACATTAATCATTTGGGTATATTAATTTATAACAAATCATCATATTTTCTAAACTCTTCATATGTTTTTTAAATGCAAAAAATGTAATTAACAAACTAGTAACTAAAGCTCTCAGGTAAATGCAGTAAAGAAAAAAGTAGAATATTTCCCTCAGAAATTAAGTGGAATAAAAGTGTAAAGTGGCATGAAAAGAAACTGCTTAAGTAGATCCTCAAATTAAGTGCAGTACTTGAGTAAGTGCATTTACTTACATTCCACCACTGCCTTTTCTGTATCCTCTTCACTTTTTACTGATTGACAATGTGACCTTTTCTTTGGAATCTTGGGTAATCCTGTCATGTGCTGCACATACAGTATATTTACTGACAAAGACAGATGGCTCTTGCCCTTTTTAACCAACACCCATATCTAAAGGCCGCCTGACTCACCGTGTGGTACAATGTGGGAGGACAGTGATACCGATACCAGTCAAAAGAGTAGTCGTAAAGAGGAGAAAGGGCTGGGTGGGTGTCGTTTCAACAATTCAGCTCATCAGCATTGCAGAAGATCCTCTTTCCTGTCACTGACTGTGGTGATTCACAGAATGCAGAATAACAAATATCCACTACTGCGAGTGACTGTTAGTGTGAAAACACGGACGGTAATGAAGAGAATTTCCTCCTATCAGTGTGCTATTTCCAGCCAACTTAGGTAGACATGTCCCATTTTTTCTTTGCTATTTAAAGGTCCAGTGTGTAGGATTTAGAGGGATTTACTCGCAGACATGAAATATTATTTGATAAGTATGTTTTTTTGAGTATATAATCACCTGAAAATAACAATCGGGGTGTTTTTGTTACCATATAATGAGCCGTTTTTATATCCACATAGGGAGCTGGTTGCAAATTTGCATTTTCAAGGCTAGCAAAGGAATGATCCACCCTGCTCCCTCTGATTAGCCAGCACTCGTTGCCTTTGTTGGTCAGACTGGTTAGGATTAGGCAAGAGAAGTGAGATTGGTTAAGGTAAGAATTTCAGGGTAAGCCAATCAGAAGCCTTTTTTACACAGAGATCGCACTATAGAGCGCCCACAAAGTCCTTTCTTTATGACTCCTTTGCATTTTTATACTGAACTGAACGACGGCCTCTTCATGCTGCTCCGGTGTGTGATTATGCGCTGCATACCTGCATCCCGCAATCAAAAGAGGCACAATGGGCATGATTTTTAACACAAGATCAGCCTTTAGTGTGACGCATAATATATACCTTGGCAGCACTTTCTAGACAATAACAAAGACATTACATATCACATTTCTTTGCCATCCTAAAAACACAAATTTGTGAGCAGGTCCTTCTTGCACTACCATGTTTCTACAGTTGCCCAGAACAGATAAGCCAAACACTGACTCTAGATAGGGCCATATACGTTTTCCCTTTTCCCGTTTCTGTGTTGGCCACCATGGTTAGCAGCCCAGCCAAGATGAGCAGCGTTGAGAAAACAGTTTTATTACATAGAACTGCTTTATTCAATGTGTTTACTGGTTTAAATCAACAGGTCAGTTTGTTTTGCAGAGGAGGAGACCTCTGTGAATAGTGTCTGTCAGGTAAATGAAAAGGAATTTTAACCAGGAGAAGTTTTTAGCTGGTTGCAATCTGCAATCCTCACCACTAGATGCCACTAAATCCCCCTAAATCTTACACACTGGACCTTTTACCTTAATTTGAACATGTAGGTAATGACAACACACCATTTAATAATCTAAATCACTTTTATTAATTTAAGTTAGGTAGAGACACTAAACATTGGAACCACATTTGCTCTGCTATGGAGCGGTCTTCAGAAAATTACAAAAAAAAAGAGGCTTATGTCATACTGTCAAAAAAATGGCAAAAATTAAGAGGTAGAGAATTTAGGCTCATCGCTGTGACTGAAGGGATGACGCCTATTGGAATGTAGTTGAATTTCAAAAACTCTTGTTGTCCCAAAGGTATATAAAATATTCATACATCAAATATGGTAGAGACAGTCATTTTGGGATACTGGGGTATTCACAACATTTAAACATTTACAATTCACTTTAACTGGACATGGTGGACTATGGACAGGATAGTTAAAGTGTTACTTTGGAAAAAATAATGGAAAGCTAGTGTCTTTAATACATTTCCCTCAACCACATGTCAGTGTTGGGACAGCCTGGAGTTACAGCCTATGTTGGGTTGTTTTTATTTAACAAATAATATTGGTAACAGATACATTTACAATATAAACACCACAGATCTTGAAAATAAAGACAAATGAGAGAAGTATGAATTCATTTTCTCTCAGTTTCTCCCAAAGCAGTACATTCTGAATGTGTCACACATGCTAGTTAGGGGTGTGACGATACATCGATCTGGATCGATAAAGATCGATTCATTCACCTCCAATGCTGGGTGAAAACATCGATACATATCGTCATCCTAAAATACGCCTTTATTTTGAAATTCCCTTCACGTTTGTGTTACCATTTCTGCCCAAGCACACCTCTTTCTTAAACATTCAAACAGTGCTAGCGGCCAAGCGCCAGGTAGACAAGCAGCCAAACAAAGACATTTACTGATATCGTCTCCTATCGATCGCAGGCCCCTGAATTGAACTGAAATCATATCATGGCAGACTTTGTGATATCAGCAAACATCACTGTCCAAAGAATCGATATATCTTGTATCTTGATGAAACTTGTGATTTACACCCCTCTTGCTAATTCAACCTGCAGACTCCCTCCCCAGCTTTTTATTTCAGATTTTAGTCGACACAGGCCTGAAATAACAAGACCATTAAAGGGACAGCGTTGAGTCTCATAACACAGAAAACCCCTGTAAAAAAATAAGTCAGCCCAGTCTGGCCATTGAATGTCCCATTTGGAATGCGTAGACTTCATTATCAACATTTATGCTACATGTATGTAACTTGAGCAACGACAACGAAATATGGTAAACTTTAATAGTGACGTATTTATCTTGCTTTTTTATTATGAATGGCACAAACTATAATCAGAGCCTTCTAAAGCTGCAAACAAATTTCCTGACTGCCTTACAAAGAGCCTCTGCGTGGGGAGACGTGTAGTTTGAAATGCTGCATTGTATCCTCCTACACAGAGTAATGCTGGCAGTGTAGAGAAAAATCTGAAATTACAGTGCATGTCTACAAAAATAAAATAAGTGAAAAACAAAAATTTTTACTGTTTGTACAGTAACATACTGTATATTTCCACAATGACACTAGATAAGGCCGGTGACTACATTACGTAAATAGTTAATTATAGGATAGCTTTTCTGTATGATTTCAAAAACTAGTGACACAGTATATAGATGTTGGTTTCTTTAAACAAACTTAAAAAAAGACAAAACAAAGTCAAATAAATCCTTTGTGTAGTACACAGCTTTCTTTGTTCCAGAGGAACAATATGGTTAACCTTTGCATTTGCTCAATGCAAGTGCACCAGTCTAGATTCAGTCTTTTCTTCTTTCCTTCCTTCCGTCTTCCCCATTTTCATCCTCAGTGGTTGTTTCCTCATGCTTGCAGGTTTATGTGCCTCTGTTCGTGTTACAAACAGCGCCCCCTAGATCCCATTCTTCGCCTCGTTGTTGTTCATGGCCTCTTTTCGCTGAGCTAGGAAGGGGTACATGCACTTGTCGGCGCCTAGGAACCGGTACATGCACACAATGGCCTCAAAGGGCAGGATGCTGCAGAGATGGGACGGGGATAAGGTTAGTGACACAGAATACTGTATGGTTTATCGAGAGTAACGACATTAAATGAGGGGGTGTATGGGAAAATAATAGAGTGACAGCAGCTCACCTTTTCATGAAGTTGACCATATAGACGATGCGAGGTGTACAAATCATGGGCTGGTCAGTGAGGATGGCCCTCATGGCCTGTTTGACGCAGAATTCTGGCTTCAGGGGAGGCAGAAAAGGCTCGATCTCCTTTCTGAATGGAAATTAAAACATATCAGTTATTTACTGGCCCTGAATTCTGGGAACTTGAAGTCTAATTTGCAGCATTAGCTCAATCCGTGGAAATTTGGTTTGGGAACCAGAAGGTTGCTGATTCAAGTCCCCATACAAACAAAGTATAAAGAGCGGACAGGCAGCTGAAGAGGTGTCAATTCACCTCCTGAGCACTGCTGAGGTGCCCCCTGAGCAAGGCACCAGAACCCCAAATTGCTACAGGGACGCAGTTCATGACTGACACTGTGTTACCCACTTGTTGCGCATGTGTGCTGTGCGTGTAATGAGGATTTGTGAAAAGTCTCATTTCATTAGCCAGTTTCATGAAAAACTGTGTAGATTTACAAATAATAAAGTAAATTGAAATTGAAGACTGGCCAAGATTTGAAATTTGGTTAGGAAAGACGATTATATTTTAAATCATTCAGAACAGTTAGTCAATCCATGAATACAGTGATACTACAAATCAGTGGCTACGTTTATATGCAAATATCGCTGCAGCAGCCTTCTCAAAAGGATGAAGGAAGAAGAGAGCATCCAACAAGTCCGCCACCAGTAGTGAAAAATCCTATTTTGATGCAAAGAAGCAAAAATGACCAATGGCTCCAGCAGTTCAACTTATCATATATATACATATCTGGACGTGATAAACGACGTGTTAAGGCACGCTATTATGAGTATGCACTGCTGCATGTAAACAGGAGTCTTAGTGAAATATTTATTTTCATTAGACATGTGAACAGCTTAGTAGGAATATTGTCTTTTTTGGTATAAGGGCAATAAATTGTGCAATATTTTGCAAGTCTCTTAGGTGTCTGCGCTCAAGTCTCAGGTCCTAAACTTTGATCTTCGAGTCCTTAGCAATTCATAATGCACTCTTTACCAAACTTAATGCAATTTTAACAACGAAGTTAGAATGAATTAAATTCACAAAAACTAGCAATACGTTTTAAAACATGCAGTTTGTTGGAAGTTGTTGCGTCTCTGTAATTTCAGTCTGAATGTTTTGCATACAGCAGTTTGTTTTTGTTGACCAACAAGTGGTCTAAGGAAATTATCTTTGGTATCATTTTTTTGGATTGGTTCAAAAAAAAGTGGATCTAGGGAATTTAGTGTCGATTTGCAGGAAATGAGTAGCATAAGTGTTGGCTGATTCAAGGAAATAAATTGATTCATGGCACTTTTTAAATAGAATATGTTTTTATCTTTGGGCCTGAGTAAAGATATTACGTATTCTCGCGTAAAAAGGCTCAGAGTCCAAGGGAAATCATGTGTCAATTGTGTTAAAGTCCAAGTTGAGTTTCAAGTCAAGCGTAAATTCATCAAATTTGTTACTTAAATCTGACTTGACTCCACAGCTCTGAGTCATACTGGTTGAAATTACAAAGGTTGTAAACAGTTCCTGCACACAGTAATAGTGACTGCTCCAAAGCGGAGAGACAATAAAGCCAGAGAACGTGCCACCTGCTGACTGTAACCATCAAACAAAGTGAGGACTATAAGCGCAGCAGAAGGGGGGAGTAAGCCCAGGTGCACCTGTTGGTGAGGTTTTCCCCTGGGAAAGTCTTTGTTTAGGCAGAGCGCCGACCAATAGCAAACAAGTGACTTTATCATTTCTCTGTAACACAACACAAACCGTCAGCTGCTGCTTTGAACTTCAAAAAGGTGTTTGCGAGGCAATTTTACACAGTGAAAATTAGAGATGACTAACTCATCCCAGGTGCAAGAGGGCTTTAAAACACAAAAAACAGTTATATTTTCTAGTGTGTGTGTGTGTGTGTATGTGTGTGTGTGTGTGTGTGTGTGTGTGTGTGTGTTAGAGCTAACCTTATCCTGCAGCCTTTGAACATTCCCGTGTCGACCAGGTAAGGGCACACCAGCGTCATGTTGATGCCATCCTTCTCTGAGGCCTTCAGCTCATGGCTCAGTGACTCGTGGAACCCAATGGCACCGAATTTACTGGCACAGTAATCCTGAGGGAATAAATAGAGAACAGGTTAGCCCTGTAAAACTGTGCCCCTGCCCGCACCCAGGGACCACAGAGAACATTATCAAACATGCCCCACAGGCGCAGAGGTCTCTCCTTGCTGTTAATGATACAGCCACAAAAACCTGAGCGAGCCTGTCCGCTGTTCTACGGTTTCATTAGCATTCTTCTCCTGTGCATCAGAGGACTGCTCGGCTTGGCAGGAAGGTTTTGATGTGGTTCGCCGTGGAAATAATCTTTTTAAAAAAAGACTTGGGCAAACACAGATGCATGTCGATAAACACAGGGAGGATAAAGAGATTTGACTGTGCCCACATAACAAGCGAGGGCTTTGGTTCCCTGAAATTAATGTGCACGCCTGAAATCACATTCAAGGCATTTCCAGGAAGCATAATAGCTTGACAAAAACTGACTAAACTCCTGTTCCTTTGAAGGGGGACTTAATCATTATGGATGAATGCCTGTACAACAAAAGCAAACGTGCAGCTATAAAAACAAAGGCAAGCGGAGTAGTAGTCCCTGTAGACCATCTGAAAATGACACCATTCTCAGCCAGGCGGATAAATGAGGACTCTGAAATACCAAAATAAAACCTTTTAAGAGGGCTAAAAAGTTTGACTCCTCTGTGGTTATGGAGATGAATGACACTACTTAATTTTTTAATGTACATTAAAATAACTAAAAGAACTGGGGGAGACAAAAAACTATAGGAAGGAAAACCTTATCCATTGAAAGCTGCTGTGAACTGAATACTGAGCGAGCACCAAGTTGTTCACAAAGCAGTGATGAAGATGTCTCTGTCCCTTGGGGAGCTGTCAGCTTATTCTGGCCCTGGGGCCAGAGCCCAATAGGGGCCCCACACCCCCACTGCTGAAGATAGAGGAATCTATAAGAGGCTCCCCAATGCTCATCTGTGTCCCTTAATTTAACGGGTGGAGGAACAACTAGAGAAAGGGGGCCTAACCTCCCTCTGCGCAGTGTGCTAGCTGGCACGCTGGGGCCTTCGGAGAAAAGGCACTGGTTTTGGATGGTGGGAACGATGGGATGTGTATGTGTTGTTGTGTATGATACTAACCTCCACTCCAGCTGTGCTGAATAAACCCAGGGAGCTGGCAACCGTCACAATGTGACCATGATTCAGCTCCAGCATCTTGGGGAGAAACGCCTTGGTGGTCTGGGGGAAGGACAGAAGAGACAGAAGGGCAAAGGGAAAAAAGAGGAAGGTTAGTTCACTTGTGCAGTTTGTCTGTGCCAAAGCCCTTTGATCCTCTCTGTCTCCCTCTTATTCCCCCTCTCCATCTGTTTCCCCCACTTCTCCATGGTGATGCAGAGAGAGGCGTCTGAATGAGAATTCATAACACACACACACAAAAAAAAAAATCACACTGTGCACAAGAGGTGCAGTATTTGCAAATATGAAAGTAAAAGTTTCCTTTGTGAAAGGTGTGAATTAGATGTTGAAGGAAGAGAAGGATGAGGGTTTTCCCTTCTTCACTGAACAAACAGGTATGTGGTGTGTGTGTGTGTGTGTGTGTGTACGCGTGTGTACGCATGTGTGCGCCGCTGCACAATCTGTGCTTTTCCCACACAGATCTGGTGCCCGTCGTTGGGCCCGGCTCTAAAGACTTGGTGACAACACCAATCATAGGCCTTCGTTCACTCAACAACAATACAATTCAGCCTCTCGTCTACCTGCACAGCCTCGCGCCCTGCCCGAGCAGCAGAACAATCGGCAGCGAGATGAGCTCTGAGATGAAAGAGTTTCACCCAAGTGCCACGTGAGAGCCCGAGTGGTTTCACCGGCCAGTCTGATGACAGTTAGTGAGGTGGTGAGAAAAGAGACCCTGCGGTGGAGATTCAGAGAGCAGTTGATTAAGCTATGGATTAATTCCTCATTCTGTCCGTCTGCTGACACTGGACTCAGCATGAGCCAATCAGCAGGTGTGACATGTGACGGCAATGACAGGAACTGACCAATCACTCTCTCTCTAGGAGGTCTACAAACAACCCGCAGGCCTTTTGTTGGGAGTGCTGCTAGATGTATTCCAGTCAGATGTTTGCTGCCATAGTGAGGAACAATGTAGCATGCAACACTACTCTGAAATGTCACTGAGGTTGCAAATGAAAACATGTTTATGTCACAATAACATGAGATTCTAAGTGGTGCAGAAACAGTCAGTCCATGCACTTCAATCAGCACCAATTTTTACAAGTAATACCCCTTTCCCACCAAAGTCAGCACATGCATGGGTTTTTCAAACATGGGTAAACCCGCTAAAAATAGGCAATATACAGCTTTTCCGTTGCCAGTAGAACAGGGCTGTGTACACGGCTCAGCAGTAGATGAGTGCATTATTCTCTTTCAAACTCGGTGTAGACTAATTTGGATTGATGTTTTAGTACTGCCAAGGAGGAGATGGACGGTAATTAGTCATTGCATCTCGTCAATTAGAAGTTGAAACGAGCGTGTTCGCCCGGGTGTTGTGTTTCCATCAATGCTGATGGGATCTAGTGGCAATAAATACCCATGTCTACTGCAGAGTCATTTGACGCGGGTGGGAATGCAGATTGTGTGCATTCTCATTGCATTAAAAGTTGTTAGTGGGTTTTTGTGCAATCGGAATGAGGCTTAATCCATGCACTTTCAGTGCCAATTTTGACATTTGTAGGCATCACTTTGGTTTGTGAAAAATTGGGGTGAGCATTTGTTATTCCTTTTGACAGTTTCATTCCTAGCCCCTAATATTTCTGCGGTCATATAACTAAAAGGTATCCATTTCATTGGTTGGTACAGTATTTAAGTGTGGCCAGATAAATGATTCAGCCTGCTCTGTAAACATTTGCTGGAGGGGAGCGCAGAGCCAGAGAGCGCATGGTACCAGGTAGTACAGCCATGAAACCACTGGCAAGGGAGGAAAAGCCTCAATAAAACTGCAACCAGAGATTAACTGCATCGGACCTAGACTGACTTCTGGTGTAATCTCTGCTAAGCTTTACATCTGTATTCCTCCTCGTTTGGTGCTGTAAAAAAACCCAGCAAGGAATAAGTCAGATCCCAAAAAAGGCCTCAGTGAGAATGATGACTTCACCGTTTGAGTTCTTTAGCAAGGTACAGTACAACTGATCTGACTCAGCTCCAAACATCTGCACTTTTTTGCGGGCATAATTTTTTTTGCTGCAATATTCAACTCATCAAATGATGGGGCCCAAAGAGAGGGAGCGAGAGCACATGAGGCCTGGGCAAAGCTGAGAAAGGCCTCTGCGAGCCAGAATGGCAGTGAATGAGGGAGAGAGTTGCGTGCAAATGAAGCATTAACTTAAGATATGCCCATACCTGACTTGAGCCAAAGTTTCCCACTCCCACAGCAACTTTCAGAGAGCAGGGAATGACTTGATCTGGCACAGTGCTCTCCGGCTAAAGCCAACACTCAGATACAACTGGAGTATTTTGCTGAGTGGTCTGAAAATAAGTGGAACTGATGGAGGAAAGGCTGAGTCCCTCAGCGGGAGGACGGGGCAAAACGTGAACAAACGTCCCGTCTCTCTCCCACCCTCCTGTGATGTCCTGCTTCTCATGGCAGCTCTGGCATGTGGGTATGACCCCCGCTGACCTCTCAGACACAAAATGTGTGAAGGCAACCAGGGGCTCGTGTCTTACATCAGAGCGGCCGTAATTGGGTCTCAACGCTCCCTTGTTCCGCTAAATTACCCGCTGACACAGTCGGGCCTCCTTGGCCTATGTGGGGGTGCCTTGCCCGCTGCACCCCCTAATTGGTGTGTGCCCCCAGGAGCATTTAAGCCACACAAAGCGTCTTGCAGCTGGGGTGTCAGGCTGCATTAGTGCTAGAGCCTGACCAACAGGAATATGAACAAAATATTGGCCTTAGCATCAGACCAGATGGCCATTTAATTGGGCTGACTTCTCTCTGGACGAGAGAATGAAGGAGAGGGAGAAAAATCCCAGAGTTCAATCGTCTGATCCTGCAACAGATCGTGGAATTTGAGTGGGTCGCGTTTACAGGTCGTCAGAGATGGTGGATGCAGATTGGTCACGTTGCGGTGGCCATGTTCATCAGTCAGCCTCTGCTACAGTTGACTAAACCTCTAGCCTTATCTTGTTTATTTCTCTTTTTTGTTCTTTTACATAACTAAGACTTTAGAAGTGTAAAAAATAGGCAACATCAAATTACTCCATGGGACATACATGAGGGGGTCCCCCTGTATTTCCTCTATATTGTAAGGCAGGGATACTCAACTTTCGGGCTGTGGGCCAAATCTGGCCCTCGGTAGGATGCTGGTTGACCCTATGACCAAAATATTTTTTTTTGTGCTTTGACTGTGAGTTGCCAGAGTGCATTACAGAAAAAAATGCCAGGTGAAGATTCCTCTGAACTCCTGACAGAGGTCCAGGCTGATTATTTATACTGTATGTTAATTATTAATGTTTGCTTATTATCATTATCATTTTTCAAAAGTGGTAAAGTAGAAATAAAAAGATCTGCACATCAAGTAGCTTCCGTGAGAGGGATTTTAATGCTGTGTAATATTTCGAGCCTGCATAAACAGGAGCTACTTTGTGTGCGAATCTTTCTATTTTTACTTTACCAGATGTTTTTTCCATCCATCACAGACTGAGATGTGTGTTGCTTTTTTTTAATGTTTTTTTATTTTGCAGGTGGCCCTGGGCAAAGCAAGTTTAGTATCTGTTTCAAGGGGTTCGTTCAGTTGAAAACCTTTGATGTAGTAGACTCACTGATTAGACCTTGGCTGTTAAACTCAGAATATTGAATGTTTTACCTGAAGAACTTATATCAACCAAGGACAACTTGAAATTCTGATTTAAATTTACTTCATATGACTTATTTTCACATACATTTTTAAATTTCATTAAGTCTATTTAATGTTGTTTGGTTTGAACACACTTTTTAAAGAAGTGTTCGATAAATGATAGCTCTGCATGTAAAAAAAAAAAAAACTATGTATGTGTACTGTAGTAATGGCAGTGCTTTTAGAAGTCAAACATCAGAAGATAAAATGTTGCTTCAAGTCGAAGTTTACAGAATATTTTCATGTCCAAGTGGATTCGTTGACTTCTTCTTCTTACCCCCTAATCCCATCCCTTGAGATGTGAACAGGTACCTGCTCAGCAGAGACCCAACATGAGAGTAGTCATAGCAAGATCTAGAGAGGGGTACAGGTGCACCAGGCCTGAGGAGGGGCCCATATAAAACCAGTCAAGTAGGACCCTTCTGCCTGGCTGCCTCCTTTCTCTGGCTACAGCAGGAATGCAGCCTGCAGAACTTGGCTCCTGTCGCCTGGCATCTTGTCAAGCTGATCCACAGACAAGAAACCAATTGTCAGATAAAGTGGGTCAGCAGCAGCTTACCATTACCCTCTCGCCTCGCCTGTGGATGGGAAGGCACTGCCTTCCTTCCTCTTTTCTTTCCTCTGCTCTTTTCCCGCCATGTCACTGTCAAGCGCTCTGCGCTTTCATGTAATTGCACAAGAGAGGTAGGATTTCCACGTGAGGGGAATTGCTGCTTATTGTTCATGAACCACCTGTTGGATAACCAGCTCAAGATGCGGAGGATGATTTCCTTTCATGTCATTCCACTAGACACACACACTAATCTTCAAAAACAAACTCTGGTGACACTTAGTTTTTAGTCATACTGGGATGGGGAATGTACAGTTCTCTCACTGAGGGTTGAACATCACAAACTGCCAGCTGGACTAATCAAAGCATCATCAAACAAATTAAATGTTATGACCCCCTGCCTCATAAAAAACCTAAAAGCACTGAGGAGCTGAATCATAGCTGTTTGTCCGTGTGTGTGTGTGTGTGTGTGTGTGTGTGTGTGTGTGTGTGTGTGTGTGTGGCAGAGCCGGATGAACAGAGTTGGCCTCCGTGACTGCCATGCAGCTGCACCCACTGCCTCCAAATCAGGTTGGGAGGAGTCAGAGGGGCCTGTGGAAGGAGGACAGAAGAAGTGTGGGGTCTGAACTGGCTGCTCTGGCAGACACTCACACTCACTCACTCACACACTGCAATTACCATCCTTTTCCTGCGCTTGTCTCCATCTCTGTCGTATTCCCACTACACCGTCCAACAAATAAGAACTTATACAAATCTGTCAGCTGGCTTTCCTTTTGCTTTTTTTTATTACACTTTGTGGTGCATTTTAAATGCAGGGAAGGCTCTGAACCTGCTGTCATGTTGCTCTTGAGAAACTGGGTGGGAAGTTTCAATAACTGGCAAGGATTAACGCAGAGAGGCTGAGAAGTTTTGGGGGTTGACATCGCCGCTCTCATGTCTCCCTGAGTGGCCAAACTTATGATGTCTTGCCAAATAGTGACGCTTAACAGATGGAATAAAATTAATACTCCTGAAACAGAATGCAAGCAGACCAACCATGTTGATTGCTGAAGTATTAAAAAAAGAAAAGAAAAGGTGGAGCTGTGTGTCTGGAAATCAAAATGAAAAAATGCAGAGTGGCCCTTTGATTAAATCTCAAACTTCAGGAAAGACAAACTCCTCTTTTGTGACATCCCTTTAGTGTCAGCATTCAATAAAAATGCCTTGAGGCATGATCCTAAATAAACAAGATACACTTCAAACTTTGTATGACTAAACTGAGGGTATTAGCTGAATCATAAACCACAATTAAACCATTTTAAAGGCCTGTTGTTCAAAATGGATAAACATAATCAAAAGGTTTGTGTAATGTAGCACCAGAATGCATTGAATAACTGTACTGTGTTTGTGTTAGACAGGAAAGTGGATGGGTCCTTGTTAGTCTAAGCTCTATTCATCTAGCTTGTGTCTTTAATGAACCACATCCTCCATTCTGGCTGTCGCCATTCATTAAGTCCTTCTTTCATCTGCCACCCCCCACCCCTAAAGAAACCATGCTCTCCACAGAATATGGGAGAACACAAATACAGAACCCTATTAAAAAATCCCAAATCTGCCACCCAACCACTGGATCCTGACTCCAAATCCTGGATGTAAAAAGAACGTGGAGGTAGCCAGCGGAGCGGCACATGAATAGTTGAATGGAGCATCCATTAAGGAGGAAAAACCGAACCTGTCTGACTGACAACACAAGAGATTTTCATGCTCAATTAGGGAGCTTCAAATCACTGCGGTTTCATGGTATCATTGAGAATGCACTCCTCCGTAAAAAAGACGAGCCGGCGGCAAAAGTCTCAAAATGAGCATCATCCGCCTCACCAGACACATTGCTCAATATATTGTGATAAATACAATCAAAGACGAAATGGTCAATTCAAGGCTATGGCACCAGACAAAGGACACAGTCTCAGTCCTTGCAATTTACTCCACAGCAGGCCTTTAAACCAATTTGTGGGCAATCACAAGTGTCCCACAGGTGGCCGTAGCCAAGCAATGCAATCAATTATCTTTGTGATCAGAAGAGAAAGGCTCAAATGCTCTCATTCTCATCAGGAAGACCACTCCTTACACTGGATTTCTCATTGCTGGGCTGCAACCATCATGTGCCCTCAAAGTGCACATATAAAAACGCCATGATAGCACCTGCCCTGTTCAGCGCTGCAGCTTATGCTTATCTAAAGTGCAACATATTCACTCCGTCAAGTTCATGTAGCCTTTCAGTTTCACACTGAAAAAGGCCAAAAGAACGCAGCCAGAGTAAAATCTGATACACAACAAATCACCGCCTGCCAACACAATGTGGTGAGCTGATCCAGCCCACAAACAGAACCCCCAGCTTCCATCACGCAAGTCAGCTTTGTGCAGATCTGAGAGGAGAGAGACGGAAAGGCTGACATACCACGGGGATCATCACTGAGCGGGGGATGCCAACAAGCAACGAAGGACTTAAGAAGCCAAACCCGTGACTTTTTTCTGGCAGAAATCAGAGCTGAACATGTACTTCAACTATTTATGGTCATGCTTTGTTAATCCTGGGAGGCACACACCTTTGAGTTTGGCACACGGAGGGATAAGATCATGATTAAGGATGCAAGATAGATTCTTTGGGACCTGGCATCACAATAAGCACATCTGATAACACAGTGCTCATGGAAACTGAAGCGCATTTATCAAACCATCAAACTGTAAATCCTCATATCTACATACAAGTTGGCATGCTTCAACTCACCCAGAAGTGGGCATGGCAGTTGACCACCATGGTGCGCTCAATCAGCTCGTCAGGGCACTCCAGGAGATGGTGGCCAGAGACGACGCCAGCGTTGTTGATCAGTATGTCCACATCTCCCACCTCTCGACGCACCTTCTCAGCTGTGGAGTACACACTCTCCCGCTTTCCCACATCACACACGTAGGTGTAGACCTGCGGCTGGAAAGGTGGGACCTCTTCGACCCCTCCAACAGGCCCTAGAGGAGAAAAGAGAGGATAAAAGCGTTCAGTTAAAAAATGGGCACAGCTAAAACTAACAAATCAGAATTGTTGAGTGAAATAAGATGGGCAAACATTTAAAAGTAGTGGTGATGTGTTAGTCTGCAGGGATGTAGGCTATGTTAAGCCCGAATAATGAAACAATGGCCAGAAAATTCTTTTTTTAAAAAAAAAAAAAAGGATTTAATTGATGTGATGATGGGCCTTTTTGACAAAATGTAGAAAAATAAAAAATAAAAAACTGCACACATGGAAATCATTTTGTATTTGATACTTTGGGCTTTTATGGTCATCAATTTATCACAAAAATGTCTCTTTTTTTTTTAGAGACAGACATTTTTCATAGCAATTGGAACACTTCAACTGCTGTTTTTCCAAATAGCAACTTTTTTACCATCTTTTCAGTGCATTGTAAATGGCAAAAAAATATCTGCCCTCATTCAGGCAAACAAAGATGGACTTAACATTTTCCTCAGAAGACATTTTCAGGAAAACCATCCAAGGTCTCCAGTTTGTGAATGTAAAGTTTAATGAAGCTGTGATTATCACAGAGGTAATTTTTCATACAATGAGGTCAAGGTTTCATACAAAGTGTTTTCTAGTACTGATAATGTGGATGACATGGAGGTCACAATATGTTGTGTATCAAATATGATAGGCATTATAGGGTTAATCGTCACTTTTCAGTCAAGTGTTGCACACTTTTGGAAAATAAGAGCTCACCTGAGTGATTATTTAGCCGCTAGAGTTGTGTTAAATCTAAAATTGTAGGCAAAGATGTCTGCAAGGCATTGCAACCATGTCTACACAGCTCGCCATGTGAATGAGTGTGCTCATTTTCTAGATAATAAAATATGATTTGCTACTTAACGCGCAAAACAGGACATTGACCGTGCGTAAAACCTGGGGACATCCTCATTGCTCCAAAAGAAAACGGGACTCACCGTCTTTGGTTATGGGAGTGTCCAGTTCATGGTATATCTGCCGCACCATCTCCGCTGTTTCCTCGTTGCTTTGGCTGTTTATGTCCCATAACACCAGTATCGCTCGTCTCCGGGCGAACTCCTTGGCGAAGAGCCGCCCGAGGCCGCTTCCGGCCCCGGTGATCACGCATACCTGTCCCGCCACGCTCTTCTCCTTGGGACGCACAACCCATTTCGCCCCGGCAGTTACAAAAGCCCAGAGCACCTTCAAAATAACCACGAAAAACTCCGCGATTATTATCATCATCTTGCTTTCAAATCAGTTCAAAAACAAGCAGCGGAAGGAACGCAGTGAATGTTTCCCCTCTTGGTTTGCAGCGAACAGGCAGGGACGCGCCGACAAACTTGGAGCACAGTGCAGGTGAAGAAACAACACGCATGCACGGGAGAGGCGAAAAAAAATAAAGTTGTGAGTGAGAAGAGAGTTGAAATTGTAGCTCAGTCAGAGTCCAGTTGCCACCACAGCGAACAGTTGCAGTGAGTTATGAGCAGCTACCACAAACTGTGCCTCCCACTTCCTCTGCTGCTCCTCCACTCATCTCATCCTCAGCCGCATCTCACTCGCTATTTATGCAGTCCTCCCATCAATGCTGGACCCAATAGGACTGAGACTTGAGCGCCTGTCAGAATGAAGCGCCGGGTCCATACATTACACTCAGAGGTTGATGTAACCTCAAAGATTTTACCTAATACTAAGCTGTTGCGACCCCCTCCCCCTTCCCCATGTACTAATATCGCAAATGCAGATTAGAGAATAAGCTTTTAAAAGCCACTGCTATTTGTTTTTTTAATCACTTTGTTGTAATTTTATTTAAAACTTTTATTTGTGATAATAGAAAAATAGGCACAGTTGCGCAAACAGATTAATCCTGCTGTTCTCGATTTAACATGACACATCTTTTTTTAAAAATCAGCAACAGGTTTGGAACTAGGATTTCAGGAATACTGAATAGTGATACCGAGTTTTTCCAGCATGACATAACAGCCACACATCAAGACAGTCCAGGTCAATGTCCGTCCATGCGTTGAGAAATCCAAACCGACGTTGTTCCTTAATTAATATTCAGCCTTTTAGTCATTTGAGGTGTTTTTTATGCAATATTGATCTCTAATCAGAAATCAAGAGTCCGACATCCAGCTAATTTAATGCCAATGATCCATGACGATCTGCTCATTGCGGAAAATGAAAGTGGACTGATAAGGTACGTTACGCACAGACAGGCGTAAAAGGGTTTGGCAACAGCAATCCACATGTCTCTATGGACAGATACGCTGCAAATATTGTTTTTATTCCAGTCATGTATGACAATTTGTGTGTTCAATGTTTAAACGTTTTTCTGCAGCTTTTTTCCCCTTAATTAATGTGGCCTGCTTGCGACGTTTTGCAGCGCCTGTCTGCAGCCATAAAGATGTGTTTGCCCTGTTTGGTGGGCGTGTCTGCAGGGGCCAAACCACTGGTGGAAGAATTTTCAGATCATAATATAATAGACTACCAAAAATGTGAATATTGCATTGAGTGAAAGTCCCTCTCAAAATCTTGCTTCAGTAATCGTGCCTAAGTTGGCTGTTAACAGCGTATTAAAAGCAAAGCAGATCTATTTATCCTGGAGGTCCTCACAGAGAAATCAATTATTGATGGCTGTTACTGTTGGGTTGTTCAATATACTCTCGCTGTCCGCGTTATTTGGGCCTATATGTGCTTTACATGCTAAATATTTGATTTTGCATATAAACATTTCTGCATATGATTTTGCACGTAAGACACGCGGCCTAAATTAAAATATGCCAACTTGGGTCTCACTTTTAATGCATGTCATACTTCCTTTCTCTCATGTTTCCTACCTTTCTATAGCTGCCCTGTCAATAAAACGTGAAAATGGCCACAAGATATTAGAAAATAAATTTAATGTGCATTTTTAATTGATGCGTTTTGCTTCATGGTTGATGGCCTTAAAAGTCAGCCCGTGTTTAAGTCAGACTATTACTTGTTTTCCCACCTGAAGCAGACAAGGTGGTCTTTTTTTCCACACTGAGATCCAGGATCACGCCTAAAGGTCCAAAAATGGAAACTTTCTTCTACAGACGCTCAGCGATCCTACTCTGCAAAATGAAGCGTTTGCTCCCTCTGCCGGATCAATGAGGACACAACCATCAACCATCACCTGGAGCATGAAAAGCACAAAGGTAGCGCCACAAACACGAGCATTTCTCTTTTAAATGTCCATTTGTACATTTGTTTTGGGCTGATATTCGCAACTGGCAGTCATTAAAATTTAATAATGGGCTTATTGGTATAGAGTTACTTGGATATAATTTATTTTATTGACAGCAAGTGGAAAGAATGTACTTTCACTCTATTAACAAATAACATTACCAACTACTTCACCTTGCTTAAACATGTGGAGAAAAGAAATGAATAGTAAAGCCAAAAAAATGTATACATATTCTAGGGCCTTACTCGTTTAATGTATTACATTACTCTTTTGTTCTCCTTATTTGTTTACCTGATTGTTTATCCCTTTTTATTGTTGCTTTATTGTTAGTAACAATCCGTTTCTAAACTATTGCTCCATTTTTTGTTCTGCTTTTTATGTCTTTATCTGGTTTTCTTGCTGTTTGCTCAGCCTCAGGCAGATTCTATTGAATTAACTGTTTTTGAAATTCTTCTTTCAAGAGTAGAATAACAGTAAATTTTTGGTATGATTTAATTTCTCATGTTTTCGATAACTCTAATGTCACTCATTAGGCCCCCAAGGTATAATCTGTTACCATGACGATGTGAGGAACAAGTCTTTGAACAATGTTGTTTAATTTATTTATTTTAATGGGGAAATTCCATAAACAGATTTTTTTTTTAGTTTTACAGCCCTCTTTCCAGATTTTCTTGATTAATTTTAACTTAACGGTCTTGAGAATATTACACAAATGTAGGCTATTTGGTGAAACCCCGTGATGTGTTTTTTTTTTTTTTGTTTTTTTATTTTTGGGTTTTTTTTTTTGGGGGGGGGGTGCGCTTTTATTTCTCTTTTTTGTCCATTCTTATCTTATTTATTTGCAGATTTCTTATTATACATGTAGCCTTTATATTATTAATGTTTAATGTAATTTAGGCTATCTGTCAGTGTATATCAGCTCTTGTGTATTTTTGTGTTCTTGTTTCATACCTTACATATTTTGTACAATGTATTTTTGAATAAAGTTGGAAAAAATAGATTAAACAAAATAATAATTACAAAAAAAGATAAATGTCAGGCAGCTGGAAGGACAGTCCGTTGAGGTCCTAAATCCTTTAACGCGGACATGCGCAATAGAAAAATTCTCTTTCTCGGTGGACGCAATGGCGGACGCAGAGTGAGTGTTTTCCGCTGAATTAAAATCTAAGCACATCCACCGTTAAGATGCTCATCTTTGTTAATTTTACATTGCTGGTGGATTGTTTAGTTTCCACACAACATAAGAGTAGTAGTATTGTTAAGGATTATGATCGTAATTGTAGTTGAGGTGACTTTATGGAGTAGGATGTGTAGCCGTAGTAGTACAACATGGCTGTCTTTTTAGCCCCCGTGCACTGAAGAAATAGCTAGTTTCTGTTATATTTCTTAAAAAATGGCAGATAAAGAATGCCCTAAATTGTGTGGTCGACTTGTGCTTTACTGTTAATGTTTCCTAGATACGCGGGCTATCGTTAAATGATGTAACACAACCTGTGTGAAAGCCGGTAAATGACAGGTTAGCATGCTAGCAGCTAGCAGCGGCGATGTTGAGGCGTTTCAGTGAGAAAACAGCAGCGCGTGGAGACTCCACATTATTTGCAGCTTTTGTCTTGATGATTCGTATCTTTTTCACAGAAAAAAAGTACCGGCGGTCCCTGAGAGCCTTTTGAAAAGGCGAAAGGCCTTTGCCACCATGAAGGCCATGCGCATCAAGAAGATGCTGGCTGAGAAAAAGGTAAGTTTCAGACGCGTGTGTGTGTGTGTGTTAGTGTGTGTTAGTCTGTTTAAATAAATCAAAGAGTGGCTTGACTCTTGCACATGTCTGTGTAGGGCTGCAGTGTGGAAACATGGACAATTAGAAAGCAATAATGTTCATCACAATAACTGTAGGAATGAGGCAAAAAGGATTAAATTGCAACGCACAGACTGAAGCTGACATGGTTGCGTTTCAGTTCAGGGTCCTCACGGTCATGGGAAAACCGGGAAAAGCAAAGGAGGCAAGGAGTCAGTATAAAAAAAAAGTTTTGAAAAAGGCATTGAATTTTGATGTGCTGTGAAGGTGGTGGTCAGCAGGGCTGCAGCAGCAGCTTTTACTGGGTTGTATGAAGTTGACAATTATACTGTAAACCTTTTGTTTATCCATGGCACTGGAAAAAAGTGGAAAAAAATCCCAGCTTTATTTTATTTTCAAAAGGGAGACCTTTCAAACATCCTTTTAAAAATGTTTAATGTCTTAATAGTTGTAATAGAACTTTTGTTAAATCAAAACTAACTATTCTGTTTTCATTCTCTGTACGGTCATTCTGACTGATAGTAATAATACTTCCATGATACTATGATATTTTCTTAAACAATTATTGTACTGTAAAAATCTCATACAGTTGCAACCCTAACAGTAATCCCCCTTTATCTTTCCACATACTGTAATGTAATGGCAAGTCTATTTTCTTGAGCTGACGAGGTAACGTAGCCCTACTGTGTGTCTGCGCGACAAAGTTTATCGCTGCAAACATTTCTCTTATTTTCTTCCTGCACTCTGTCTCTCCCATCATGCATGTCACCTAGCTAGAGTTATGTTTGAATTTGCATTGTTTGCAGGGTAAGTGGGGTAAGAAAATAATCTTTATGGTTCCTCGAAAAGTCGTGTAAATGTTGTTAAATTTCGTTAGTGAAACTGTGTGGGAACCTTGTACCTTGTATGAGTTTTTGTGACAAATTGATGGGTTGTGGTTTATTCATTCTCACATTAAATGATCATTTATTTCTTTGTTCTCAGGCCCGCAAAGTGACCAGGAAACTGATCTACAAGAGGGCTGAGAAGTACCACAAGGAGTACAGACAGATGTACAGGCGTGAGATCCGCCTGAGCCGTACTGCTCGTAAAGTGGGAAACTATTATGTGCCAGCTGAGCCCAAACTGGCCTTTGTTATCAGGATCAGAGGGTGAGTAATGTCCAGTGTATATCTGGGGACACAATTGTCCTGTTTGTCTTACAGAACCTTTTCAATAACATTTACATGGATTACTAGATTTACAATACAACATGATGCTCAAGCTCGATCAGTTTATCAGCTCTTCACGTTCCCGCTCACATGCAGTTCTGTGCTGTCCGTTGCTGATAGAGAATGTCTTTCCCATGTCGCTGCAGGTTTCCTTTAGTTTTCACTCTATCTGGGGCTGGCAGGCTCAATCTATTAAATTCATTGCCAAATAATTTGATAACTGCTTAACCATTTTGAGGTTTGAGGGTTTTTTTTTTAAGAAAATGACAATAAATAGGGGTGCCCTGTAGCTCACCTGGTGGAGCGAAGGCTGTATCCTGCAGCAGCTGCAGGTTCAGTTGCAATCTGCAGCCCAGTTGCTGCACGTCGTCCCCTCTTTCTCAACCCTCTCATGCTAATGCTGTCTTATGAAATGAAGCAACAATTTATCACTTAATCTCGAAAATAACTGACAGTTATTGAGATGCTATTGAAAGCACTTAAGTCCAGTAATGCCCAAATTTGGTTAATTTAGCAATCCATGTAAATGTTCTGTACAGTCTGTTCATGCTTCGTCAGCTGCGTGGTTAATGATGCACACTCTTTCCCCGACTTATCGACTATGGTGATACAGCTATGCAAAATAAGCCAATAAGTTCTGAAACCACGATCAACTGAATAGATGAAAGCTGTAAAATGATGCGAAGCCATGAGCTAATCGGTATTTTAATTTGTTTTCCAGCATCAATGGTGTGAGCCCCAAGGTCCGCAAAGTTCTGCAGCTGCTCCGTCTGCGCCAGATCTTCAACGGCGTGTTCGTCAAGCTGAACAAGGCTTCAATCAACATGCTCAGGATCGCCGAGCCTTACATCGCTTGGGGGTAAGGCTGTTAATACTAAAAATTGTGGACCTTATGATGGAGACACAAGTCATTCTGTACTGAAACGACAAACTCGTTATCTTTGGATTGTGGTTGATGATGCTCAACTTTTTTCCCCATCATATCGACCATGGTGAATACTGACTGATACTAAGCCAGTTTTGTCTGAAACCACATCCCATGATAATAGGTACTACAGTGTGCAGTATTTACACACCTGTAATATGAACAAACATGAAGTGTATTGCGCTTAAGTTCTTGGTTTGGATTAACTATAAAGACCATAGACTGTATATGAATGACTGGTGACATCACAGCTGCTCAAAATTGAAGCCAAAACATCTCAATCGGCCCCTGGAAGACTCCATGTTTGTGGACCGGACACGGGCCAAATGAAGAAGTCAAACCACTTGTTAAATAATTTTTTTCCAAAGATGGTTTCTGTTGTTTGAGGTAGTTTGTCAAGGCTGTATTTTCAAGTTGTTGTTTTTATTTTTTATGAATCTACTCATCGATTTAGTTTAGCTCTAACTTTAAAAAGGGGGTTTGATCTCATGATTGACAGCTGTTTACCAAACGGTGTGCTTCTGATAAATGGTGCTGCTCGCAAGCGGGTCAGGTGGGTGGGTGTGCGGGAACTTGCACCACTTCCCAATAGCTACAGTGCAGACTGTGGCTCCAAATTATGTCAAAAGTGCAAGAGGATAGCGTATGAGTATATTTTGGCTACAGCCCCCTGATAAAGACATCTAGTTGTGTGAAGTTCCCTGATAGGGGATAAATAGACAGTATTAACAAGCAGAGAGACACGCAACAATAACAGCACCCTGGATATAATTTATGCTGTCTCACTTTTTTATGTTGTCTTCCTCCATTTAAAGATGTCTTAATTCCACCTTCTCTAGAAAATTATGATTTCATGCTGCTGTTCAGGGGTGTTAGCTTGGTGTAAAAATTCAGGTAATAAGTAAAAACTGTTCGACTGTTGAAATAAAAACAGGCCTAATTTTGAGGGAAAGGGCAGCTGTGAAGATGTCTTGCCCGGCCTTTATAAAAGAAAGCTTCATAGAGCTTTAGATATGCACATTGTGTTGTAGAAAAATATCTTACATTAACCAGTTTCCAGTTTTATTTTTTTAACTATAAGAATAAATAGTTAAGATTTATAAATTACTAGTTAGTAATTAATTATTAGTTGTAAATCTTTAGATTTATACCATAAAGTGCTATATTTACTCTGTGCCTGTGTGTGATGAAGAGATGAGTGCAGTTGGTTGGACATGCACCTCATACCGCCACTGAAATATGTGTTTGGTTAGTCTGTCTGCATCTGAGCGATACCACATAACTTCACTAAATATCCTTGTTCATACTACATAATGGATCAGTGATACTTCTATATACTGTGAGGCGAAACACATAATATATATACAGCACTAGTATCTCTATCATCTGCTGTTTTTGTTTTCTTTTGACTTGTGCTTTGATTTTCTTCTTAGTTAGGCCAATATCCTTTTTGCTATTATGGAGGCGTGAGGGCTGTTACCAATATTGCAGCCAGCCAACAGGAGGTTGTGATGTCATCACGCTTTAATCGGTCTCTGGGTTCTGTCCATTCAGACTGAATTCTCTAATAATGCTTGAAGACATTGCCTGGATGCAGATCTCTCCATGCTGTTGTGAACTGCGTCGCTCGAATTTGATTTGAGCCCATTACATAACCTCATATGACCTGTTGCTTCTCCAGATACCCCAACCTGAAGTCTGTGCGTGAGCTCATCTACAAACGTGGCCACGGCAGGATGAGGAAACAGCGCATCGCCCTCACAGACAACGCTCTGGTGGAGAAGGCCCTCGGTATGGAAACTTGATTCCTTTTCTTTTGTTTTTGTTTTAAAAAACCCTTAAATTGTCCCTACATAGCACAGTATACAGGTACTTCTGCGAGGAGAAGACTGAGAGCGAAACCTCATCTAACTTCTGACCTTCTGAGGAGGGAGTAATAATGTTTAAGCTGATAGTATGCTTTCACAGTTTTTTAATTTTACATAAATCATGGTTTTAATCGAGGTACTATTAAGGTATTTATTGCGACTCCACACCACATCATTTAAAAAGAGGCATTATAACACAAGTTACTGTTAGACGAAGGTGAAGTGCTACATGTGGTTAATGATGCACACTTTTTTCCCCGTCTTATCGACCATGGTGAAAAAAAACTGAAAACTAAGCCAGTTGTGTCTGAAACCACATGCCAGTCAAACAGTGCCTTTACAGATAGGATGCAGGGCTTCAACAAAAGGGTGTCCCGCTGCCCCGGGCCAGGGACAAAAAACTATCAGGGACAAAAACATTGATACATTTGGGGTCACAGGACGTAATGTAGATCTTGCCTTTGGGGGGGAAAAAAACAAAAAAACAAACCATGACAATCTGTGGCAAAGTTGTCCTCAGCGCTCTGTAACACACGCTGACACATGCACACACAGATGAACAACCAACATTTACTTTATAATTTATAAATACATATATTTTATGTAAAACGTATGTTTACTTAATATTTTAAAACTTGTCGATTCGGAAATGTCAGGATAAACTCCTTTGTTAAAAGTATTCGATCATTAAAGCCAAATTTGTCCAAAATACACTTTCTCAGTCAGTATTAATCTTTGGCGCATCAACTTGAGTTCCCACTGATCTCACATTTGTGAGTAACAGAATATTGTCATTGTACAGGTGAATACAACAAAATTCAGTTTCTCTGCCCGAGGAGGCTCAAATAGAATAAAATGGCTCAAGATAAAATAAAATAAATAGTAAATGAGAATAGTTAAGTTATTTCTCACATGCATATCTATAGGAGTTTTCTGTCAGTGGCTATGCAGTTCAGCGAGGTAAGCACATTAAACACGCTGATTTTTTTGATCTGCAGGCAAATACGGCATCATCTGTGTTGAGGACCTCATCCATGAGATTTACACAGTTGGAAAGAACTTCAAGCCCGCCAACAACTTCCTGTGGCCCTTCAAGCTGTCGTCACCCCGCGGTGGCATGAACAAGAAGACCACGCACTTTGTGGAGGGAGGAGACGCTGGCAACAGGGAGGATCAGATCAACAGAATGATCAGGAGGATGAACTGAAGTTAAGGTGAGCTGAAAGATGACGGCAGGTCTGTGTACAAACAGTTTATTAGGTGTGGTTAATGATGCATATTCTTTTTTTCCCCATCTTATCGATCATGGTGAAAACCAGCTGATTTTAAGCCAATTATGTCTGAAACCACATCTCAGCCATTCATTTTTTAAATTAGCTACTATAAATATGCTTCAGTATGAGACGTAGGGTATAAGTCATGTGAGGGCAAAAAATGCCATTGAAATAAGTTATATGATAAATAATATACTCCGAAAGATGTCGAGTCTCAAGTTAACCACTGAAGCAAGTGTTCAGGGGCCCTTACGCTGATGAAAAGGCCCTGTAAACTTACTTTACATAGTTGTTGGCCTAACTAATGTGACATTGTTTGGTATCTGGTAACAAATCAAGACCACCATTTTTAGTTTTTTTTTTTATTAACAATGTTTTGTTTTTCTTTTTCAGGTTTTCAAAGGACTCAAAATGTAAAATAAAAACTTTGAAAGAAAACTTCTTGTCATTGTGTGATTGTGCCATTTAATTAATCGTTGAACCATCATGCATATAATCATTAAAAACTAACAATCCTGTATTTAACGAAAAATGTAACCCTTGTGCACCCCTTTGAAAAACCAGTTTGGTATCACATTATGGGATATGTCAGTGATAAACATACATTTTGATGTATTTTTTGTGCCGTATTAGATGGAAAAATAGTATCTGAATTTGCAGTCCATGTCAGCTCTCCATTATTGTTTCATCATAGTTTTTGTCTTCTCATAGTCTCATGTTAGTAAGCTAAGCTACATCACTGTGCGGCATCTGTCCATGAGAGCGGAGCCATTTGTGAGCCAAGTTACTCTGAAAACATTGGCCAGTTAATTAGATGTCATTTTCAAGTATGTGGACATACTAGTGAGCCACAATGGATCGTTTTGTAACTTAGAAGAAACTGAAACACTGTCCGCTTTAGAAAAAACGATGTTTAATATATTAATCAGCCAATAATTATTTTTAATATATTGGTATTCTATGCACCATGAAATGGTATATCAATTATTGGTTCTTCAATTCATCCTATGTATTACAGTAGTCTCAGTTTAATATGCGTCTCTATTTTATACAGTATATGTAGTCAGTTTCCTGACTAAAATATTAGAAACATCTCAGAAACTAGGGATGCTCGGTATGTTTTTTTTTTTTTTCAGATATGTTTAATATATAACAACTCACTTGGCCGATACTCGTGTCGATATGTATGCACTTTTCCCAAACTTTTAATAACTCTTTCTTCTGTAGTGGAATTAAGATTGTATTAATCAAACTCTTATTGTGATGGCCCACCAGAAGATGGAGTCTTGAAATATGCTTTCCGTTTTTGTATTTAATGTTCCTTAATTGTGCAAAGTAAGAAAAATACTTTTAACTGAGGGGTGATGTTTGTTACACTGTTAATAATTTAATTTCACTTTGTCAAAAAAAAAAACAACTTGGTGTGTGATGGCTGCAGAAACCAGCATGTCGGCCGATTCTGATACTTCATTTCAAAGCCAACATCTGCAAATACTGATGACATGCTGATATACTGCATCCAAGCTAGAAACATCTTTAACTCCTAGAAAAAGTTTTTTAAACATAATTTCAGTAATTGAGGTGTAAGAAACAAATCGCAAAGATTTTTTTTTCTCTAAAATGGAAACTGCTTTATGACTAATGAATCTGCCTTGTACGTTGTAAGTCTTCCCAAAACGTTGCTGAATTCACATTCATGTAAACAAATGTCTTAATGTGTTTGTCACAAATTTTGCAGAAGTGGCCCCAAAAGCAAAGCGAGTATCCCTGCTGTAGGAGTTAAGTCCAGAGGAGGGCAGTATTGCGACATTAAGGATGACAGCTGCCTCCAAAATCCGAAAAAGAAGAAGAACCGTCAGCCCACACGCAGCGCATGCGCAGTATGAAGTGAAAGCATTCGAATAAACAACACACTCGGCGTCACCAGCGTCAAACTACTGTCAACAACCTCGACGATAGAAAGGTTTCATTTATCTCGGAGGGTACTTTTACTGCTTCGTAGCCGAACAGAAACGCCTAATCTGCCTGGAAGTGAGTTGTAGCGAAAACGGAAGAAGAGAGAAGTGAAACCTCTAGCTGGGGCTCGACTTTTTTGGAAGTGGCTCCAAACAGTTGACAGACTACGCACTTGCTTCCTGTTGTCAGTGCGGCTGTTAAATATCCAGCGACGAGATACGATGTAAGAAATATCAAGAAAGGACGCTCAAACAGGTAAACGAGCCAGCGGACACCGTGTTGTGTTTGTTTTCTACATGAGTGTGTCGGCAGGATGTCGCTGAGTTCAGGCGGTTGGACCCCCGGCTACTCTCCGGACCAGTCCGCCGCCCTCCCCGCTCACTATGGGGCCTCGCAGTCACAACTTGGCTGCCCAAACTGTCCTCATGTCGGTTCGGGTGTCAGTTTGTCACTCCGGTATTCGGCCGCTGTGTCTTCCTGGAGCGGGCGATGAGTCACTCCGCCTGCAGCTCAGCATGGACCCGGGGAAATCCGGGGAATTCCGGCTGTCGCTCCAGGACAGCAGCGGGACTGGCCGCAGTGTGGTGAGTTCACAGCGGCAGTTTGGGGCTTGTTGTGATGTGTGTTTTTTGGTTGGGAACACCCCGAATTAATGATCATATCTCCTCAGGAATATTTATCATACTAGATACGGTTATGATATAAAGTGCAAGGATTGTGGAAATGTAGTGAAGTTTTGTTTCATATTGAAGTACAATATTTCTTTGACTCTGTTTCAAAGAAAAAAAATAGCAACTTGGTAAGAAATTTTACCAAAAATTGCAAGAAGTAGGTAGATTTAGAAAATTACAGTACTATGCAAAAGTCTTAGGCCACCTTAAACTTTGTTATTTTAGCAAAGTTATAATGATCATACATAATCTGTTTACTAAAATACAATCAGAACATACAAGAAACATGTATACAGTATTAAAATGCAGATATTTCAGAATGAAACAACTTCAACGGGTTTAAGTTGCAAATATTTAGTGTAGTGTAAAAGTAATATAAAAAAGTTTAGTGTGAAATTAATTAAATCCAATCTAATCTGAATTTCCACTTAGGATGTCTTGGCAAAAATGAGCAAGAAATTTACTCTTACAACAGCTTCAACATTATTATGAAAATATCTTAAAAATATATAATAATGAGCATTTTAAATAAGGTTCTGTGAAATCCTCATTATAACTTTGTGGAAAAAAAACAAGTCTTTAGTGGCCGAAGACCTTTGCACAGTACTGTATTTTAAAGTTAGGGGAAATATTTTCACAGAACCTTATTTAAAATGCTCATTATTATATATTTTTAAGATATTTTCATCATAATGTTGAAGCTTTTTTAAAAATTAATTTCTTGCTCATTTTTGGGTCATTTCTTCTTGAGTTGCTCTTTGCCTGTTTTCCATATTTTTTAAAGAAATCAAGCCAATTTGATCAGGTTTCTAAGGGTTAATGGGGGCCACCTTGAGCAATGGTTTATAAGCAGGACCAGTAATTTGTTTAAGCATGTTTATTTAGGAATATGTAACATGTAAGCATAAAACCAACAATAATGGGATTGGTTTTCACTTCACTAGACTGGTCCCGAAAGTGTGATAAAAATGTTTCTTTTGTTTTTGTTTTCTGTACATAGTAATATCAAAATAACATGTTATTGCCACTATGAGGGCCCAATTAGGGTCAGGGGCCATGGAGCAGTTGCCCAGCTTGCCCAGTTGATAATTAAGCACTGGTCTTGTTACTTTTGAAATGTAATAGATTACAGATGACTAATATAATGTAATAAGTAGCTATTTGATTTACTTCATCAAAGTAATGTAATCTGTTAAATGTGATTACTTTTCTTAAAAAAAGTATTGAAGTTTTTTACAGTATAGTAGGATGTTAAAATTTCCAAGTACTCACATGCAGTGATGCTCATATTTGCCTTTTTGGTATAACCTAACCTATGAGTCATTTACCTTCCCCAGTTCTTCCTACTCCATCTCCTCTCATTATTGCTCTCTCTCGTTTTCCAGACCATCGCTGAGTTTGACTTGAGGACAGTAAACTATGAGGTGAAGTCACCAAAGTGCCATGAGCTAAGTTTGGCGGCGCCTCCACATGACCGCATCAGCTTCAACTTCCGCTGTGAGCAGGAGGCCCATGAGTGGGCGACGGTGGTGATGTCTTCACTGAGAGAAGCACACAGAGGTCAGTCGCACCTTTTCTTACATATTCACTGTTCTTTTAGAGATTAATCACAGGAAAGATGGGGAAAAGGTAAACACTGCATACCTTGTAACAGGATCCTATGAGCTTTTTCAAACCTGTAATACATTATTGAATAAAACCGCTGTTGTGTATGATTTGGTGACATTCATTTGTCCTTTAATGAACCCAGCTCATGCAAATCAAGCTTGACAAATCAAGCTTCTTATTTATTTATTTTAAACAAAAGAGCTTTTCACTGCCCTGTTCAATGCTTGTTAGCATCACTGCAGTCAGTCCCAACCACTGTAACCAAGCTTCATTTTTTGGCTTCAGAGGGAATTTCAATAAAATTGGTCTGTGCTTACTCACATAATATGTCCTTGTTAACTCACTTGCATGAATGTGAATAATAAAGAAAAAAAAACCAAAATGCTTTCCTGTTTCTCAAAATATATCATTGGCAGTTGCCCCTCAGGATAACGGTCCACCGCACCCCCCTGATGTTCTCCAACTTCAGAACACCTTGGCTTTGCAACGAACAGGTGGGTACTCTAAACATCTTCCCTCAGATATAAATTATTATCGATTTTTTTTCGGGTCAGGGGCCTGATTCACTGATTCCCTCACTCATTTTATTCTTTCATTCATTCATTGAATAATGTTTAGCCCTCTAGTGGCTGTTTGGAGGTATGTCAACATCCTCTGCTCACACTTGCCTGTATGTTCACCTGTATGGGCTTGTCTTTGTTTCCTTGTGCGTGTGTGTGTGTGGTGTGTGTGTGTGTGTGTGTGTGTGTCCATCTGTAGAGGACACCTGCATAGAGCTGACCCGAGCCATTGAAGCAGGTGACATGCATTCTGCTTCTGTCTTTGCTGCCACCCTCGCCCGACAACATGCGGCGCTCAAGATTCAACCCTTTGCCAAAGACTATGAAGACGCTGAAATAAAGTATGAGCATCATCATTATCAATTAGAAGTCTTCCTATGGTCATAAAATATTTTCAAGGCCTGGAAATGGTTTGGAATTAACAGAATGCTGATGACATGTTCTGGATATACATTGCTGTTTGAAATATGTTTATAAAAATCCCTAAAACATGTCTAATGATACAAAAAATGTTATAACTAATTTCAAATCTAGTGCTGTGCGTCATAACCATTAAAATGTCATGAGTATGACATTGTTCACATACACCAGACGGACATCCCGTTATCAACAAGACATTTATAGAGCAGAGAAATGTCCTGTCTTATAAGAAGAGAAACAGAAAAATGCTGAAGCTGTTGTGTAGCGTGTTAACCAAGGCTTTCACACTTAGATTTTAGGCATACAAGAAACTGATTATTCACTGTTGGTGTGGTAAATTACTGAATAATGCAAGTGAGGGTTACTACTGATGGATAGCTAGCTTGAGTGGGAGGCTGCTGCAGTACAGTCATACATTATAACAGCTTCAGACTGTCATCTCCAAACTAAACCTCAGCTTAGATCAAATAGTTGCTTATTAACAGGCATGTTACAGAAAACACTTGGCCCAGTGCTACCTGGTGATTCAATCAAATATACATATTTTTTTAATTATTCATATTTGATTGACCCATCAGGTCAAACTGCAGTGAAATCATCAGGATCTTTGGTTTTCGAAACAGCAGAAAAGGTGCAGCCATGGTGTTACAATATGTGCTGGTCGGGTTTAATGGCATATGGGGGAAAAAAAATCGAACAAGTGAATTAAGTTAGCAAATGCTAGTTGGCATATCTGCAAATGCCTGGAAAGTTCATGATTAATAGTTTACGGTCATACCGCTATATAGACCTGCCTGTTTTAAAAGACTTAAATAAAGTAATGCAACTGGGGCAAAATATCATGGAAAACTTACAGAAAAGTTCTAAAAATTCATTGGTAAAATGTGTGGGAAGCCTGAATTCCGATTTTAAACACACAGTGAATGGTCAATAACATATGTTTTATTCTTAAAGACATTATATAAAGTAGACAATTGCACGTTTTGATGCAGATAGTGTGGCTAATGGCTTGTGCGCCTTTTTATTGAACAGCTTGACTGTTGCGGTTGAGGATTCTTCTTCATCCTGTTGTGTCACTGTAAAAGTTTTCCCACATATGACAACAGCAGCACTGAAACAGCAGGTTAGTCTGAAGAATTTCTCATCTTCATTTGTGTCCTGAAAGAATCATATCATGTCAACTTAGTGTCATGTAACCAAAAATCACAAATCACGGGCATGGGCAGTCAATCTAAAAGGTCAAATTTCTATCTCACTGTTATCTTTTTGGTCTTCTTTCGCCTCAGATGTTTCTTGAGTACGGTTTCCACCCACGGGTGCAGCGCTGGGTGATTGGCCAGTGTCTGTGCACTGACCAGCGCTCTCTGGCCTCATATGGGGTTCGTCAGGACGGTGACACGGCCTTCTTGTACCTCCTGTCAGCCCGTCATGCTCGTTTAACCCACCAAGTCTTCCACCAGGACCAGGAGAGTGCCCTCCTGCTCAGTCCTCCATCTCTGTCTCTCACCCCTCCTCCTCTCCCTGCTACCTCTGCAAACGGCCCCTCATCTCTGGACAGAAGGCCTTACACCACACTGCCTCCCAGACTCCACACCAGCAGCAAAACTGGTGAGTAAGGGCATTAGCATATGAGTTTGTGATCAGATCAGATTGGCTTTAAGTTTGTGAGCACACATGAGATTTTACTGTACCTGTTTATGTAGTGCTTTACACAGTAACACACAGGGTTGATACACTTGGGGCCAGATGGATAAAACTGCATAGATGCACAACTTAAACTGAGTGTATCCACAAAGGCTGCAATATGCAAAAACACTGAGATTCATAAAGTCTGTGCACGCCTGATTGTGTTTTATGCATGCACACGAACAGACAGCCATAGATAGATGTAAAACAGCCATTTGCAATATCAATACATAAGCCCACTCCGCTTCTCAGAGACCTTTCAAAGACCTTCAACATAGTGGATGTCATAATGTATGGCTGTGGCAGTTTTTAGCATCTGTACCACTAATTCATCACATTTCTGCAACCTGTCATTGCAGTTAAATCTCAGTTAGTGTTATTACTAATTTCCCAAAGAATGATCAGTGATTCATTCACAGTGCTCATATTGAAACCAACTAAAAAAGTGCTTCACAACAATAAAATTAGATGATCATCTACAGGGTGACAGCTGTATACTCAACAAAAAAATTTTTTGCTCCCTTTTTTCGACAGGTAAAGACTTTTTAATGCACTCAATAGATATATTTCTCTTACGTTTTGGTTACAAATTTGACTTGTGCAGCTGTGAGCCCGGTTGTATGTACTGCCAAATTCAGGGAAATGACTTTGGAGGAGTCTTATGCTAGTGACATTAGCAAGTTTACCAGCAACAGCTCTGATGGACATTCCTGCTTCCTCCCTCAAAACGTCTGCCACATCTGTGGCATTTTGTTGTGGAATCAAACTGCACATTTTAGACAATAAAAGGCTGTTTAATCATCATCTTGGTATGCCAAAACTGTCAAGTGATGGAATATCTTAGAAAAGGAGAAGTTTAATAACACAGATTTTAACAAATTTGTGGCCAGGAGTTATATTTATGATGAGAGCATTAAGAAAGTCTTACGTCTATAAGTTAAACCTGTGAAAAATAGGAGCAAAAACAAAAGTATTTGTTTAAATTGTTGTTCAATGTACATATGAATAATAATGAAATTCATCACTCATAAATAATTTCAAATTAACTTTAGAAATGTACCTTTGATTGACATTTTACAAAACGCTGTGTAGCCCGCAAAAATAATATCACAATGAGGAAAATTGGCACCCTAACAACATAATTAACCATCTCTTAATTTATATTTAATCTCCTCCGTATCATATCACTCACAGCTATATCAGCTAAAACTGTATGTTGACCTATTCTGAAATCTACACAAGGTGCACACATTCTTCCTTTATGAATACCAGTGTATGTGTAGGAAAAATGTTGCATAGTTTTTGTGCATCCATTAGACACTTTTTAAAGATACTTTATTCGATTTTTTTTTTCTCCATAAATGTCTCAGGTGGGCCGGAGAGAGGACACATCAATGAGATCAGAGATCTCATCAACTTAGAGATGCCACAACTCAATGAAGCACTGAGTCCCAACACAACCTCCACCCAGGTAATAGACAGCAGTTTGATTAGAGGAATGTTACTTTATTCACACACTGTTTAAAAGTGGGCAATGTTTTGATATAACATGTCATTTTATGAGGCGGAAGTTGCATGTAGTTCTGTTTCTCACATGTATAATCTTTACCACACTTCTCTGTGCTGCAGGGTTGGTCATGCCCTTCTTGCACTTACATTAACAAGCCAACGCGGCCTGGCTGTGAGATCTGTAGCACAAACCGCCCTGAGAACTACGTCATCCCAGGGGGATACCGCCCCGATGCACTGGAACTCAGACGGATCCAACAGGAGAAGGAGGCTATCAGACAGTACCAGCAGGTATGAAAAACTCACTGTACCAACCAAGAATACCATGCACACACAGTCTTACATATACAGCCATACACCTGTATGTATAAAGCAATATACACTTAGAATAATAGCAATATATACCATATTTTGTCTTACCATTTGGTGACAATTAGAGAGAACGACAAGCCAGGGTCAAATAATATTTTTTAAAAAAACCCTGATATTTGAATTCAAATTTGCAGGCTCTTTCAGGTTGACTCTCTTCTCTTTTGTCTCTGTTTTTTTGAAGGAGAAAGGGAGAAGAGAGGTGCTGAGGAGTGCTGGGGCTCAAAACAACTCACTTCTGTATAACCTGGACCAGGACTACTGAACATACACAGAAACAGGCATACGTTACACTCCATGCTGTTTTATGTTTCATCCATAGACTGTTTGAACTCATATAACTATTTTATTTGCACTCATCAGACACTCACTTTTATTTCACATCAGAAACTATCATGCACAAGTCTGTGTCTGTACGTCTTTATGCTTGAACTGAAGGCATATTGTTCTGTTATTTCTATCCTGAAGACGAATGTAGGTGAAAGAGTTCATATGAGATGCACTGATACTTATGCGGCCTATTTAAAGTGACAGCCCGCCCTAAAATGAAAATTACACTTTGCCTCTCTTACCTGTGGTGCTGTTTATTGATCTAAAGTGTTTTGGTGTGAGTTGGCGAGTGTTGTAGATGTGGCTCTGCAGATGTCTGCCTCCTCTCAAATATAATGGAACTAGATGGCACTCGGCTTGTGGTGCTCAAAGTACCCAAAAAAACCCACCTGAAAAACCAAATAGCAATGTCTTTTTCCATCTACTCATAGACTAGCGGCTCGTGCTTATGACAGCATGAGTGAGCTCAGTGGTGTTAGATCAGCTAGCAGTAGATGCACACTCCTTTCTGTGCTGTGATACAGTTAGCGGGTATGGTTTGGCAGAAAGAAAGTAGTTCCTACATGAAACTGCTCACGTCAACGTCTGTGGATTAGGCGTAGATTGATATTAGTTTCTCAGGGCCGATAGGATCATAGTATATTGGTTTGATTTATTTACAATAAAAATAAAAAATCTTTCTGTAAAAAATTAGAATTTTAAATCCAACACAAAAGGTTCATAGCAACTTTGTTTATAAAGTCAACTGAAAATTTAAATAAAAACATGAGTAAATAAAGATATCTCCTTGAGGTTTTTAAAATAGAAGTTCCTCCCATGCTGACACTTTTTTTGCACAGTTTAATTAATTTGTTTTATCAGTGATTATTAAAATAAAACACTGATAAGGATAATGAGAAAAATGCCAAATATCAGTCCCAGTAATCGATAATTTGTCAACCCCTACTGTAGATTATTTTGAGTAACCGGTTCTAGAAAGGGACATTGCTGTTTTTTGACAGGTTTATTTTTTTCCTTTGGGTGCTTTGAGTACCACAAGTCAAGTGCTATCCAGTCCCTCTATATTTGAGAGAACCTCTAAGACCGATAATACTGCGGCTAAGAGGAAATATATGTACTTTTGATTTGGGTTGAACTGTTACTTTAAGGTTTTTAACATTTCGTCCGAAAAAGTAAAACAGGTGGTGACATAGGTACATCCCTGGCTCCAGTTGTTTTGCATGTTCATGAATTCCTACAGTAGAGAAACTGTATGAAAACACATTTTATGAAAATGTGCCACCTCTGTTCTGGTGAAAAGTAAAACCTGACCGATAGTGGACAAATAGAGGTCAATACCGACTTTTGAGGGGTTAAAAAATTGATGAAGATTGATGACTGATGATTTTTGAATAGTTACATAATTAATATAATAATTTTTGGCCCTGGGGCCTGTATCAAGAAGCAATTTCGGCTTCGTCTGGGACTCTTGAGGTTTCCTGGCTTCACTACTTACAAACGTTTTTATTCCTGTCAGGAACTGTCAGGACTCTATATCTCCAGTAATCTAATCCTCAGTGGTTAACCTGCTGCAGAGTAGGTTAGCCATGCTGGTTACCTGGTGATCTACCATGGTTGAAAGTAAGCCAGCTTTGTGATGGCGGACAACCTGAGTGAAACCCAAAGACATTGAGCTTCGCAGTGCAAGCCCCTGGTGACAGAGATCGGTCAAACTCTAGTGAAAAGGTCATGAAAGATTTTCCTTAAACTGACCACCCAGCTGGATAATCATGATCACTGCTGACTTTTAGCATCGAGTGGCTTTTAAATGAACTCCTAAAGAGCAGAGATTGCCACAAAGTTGAATGTACTAGCCTGATTATCAATTTTGCACTCTCAATTGTAAACGGATAAAAATAAAATGTTTATACAGAATTTGTGTGTATGCACGTCTGTACTGTTACTTTGTATACTTAGCCTACAATACTTCAGTTTTATGCACTGCCAGTCTCATTGTGCCCCTATAATGAAACCAGAAGGGAAATGGTTTACGGACTTTAAGTTTAACCCTCCCAACAACATCACCCCTTGTGCCAGGCAAGGGAGGAGGAGCGCAGGGAGAATTTTGCCCGGCTAGTGATGATGGATGGACAAGACCTGCTGCCAAACCCCGAGTCTGTGGACTGTAGGATCTGCTACGTGGACCTGAAGCCTGGAGAAGGGGTCCTGCTGAGGGAATGTCTCCACTGCTTCTGCAGGTAGGATTCAGGAGGTGGAGAGGTATTAAAAAAACAGGATAGAAAGAGTGTAGACAATAAATTTAAAGGTGGTGTCAAAGCAAGGGAGGGAATCAAAGAAAAAGGGTTTTAATAATAGAGTAGGTATGGCATCTGCTGGTGGGAAGACAAACACGTGGAAGTGTTTTTCTTTAGCCTGACTGATTATCTTGGGTGTTACACATGATTCACACCTGCCTTTGTGTGCATGTTTGTGCGTATGTCTGCACAGGGAGTGCTTATGCTCAGTCATCATGCTGAGTGAGGAGCCGGAGGTGGCCTGTCCCTACAGAGACGACACATATTCCTGTTCCTGCTCCCTGCAGGAGAGGGAGATCAGAGCTGTGAGTTACACCGACAAATACAGCGCTCTCATACTTAAGATACACTACCTTCATAACTGCTGTATCAGCATCTTAACTTTTCACAATAGATTAGGGATCAACCAATATTGGGTTTTCAGGCCTGATACTAATACTGATTATTAGCTGTTAATGAGACCGATAACCAATATTTGTAACCAATGTGCATTTACAATAAAAAATAAAAATCTTTCTGTCAATATTTAGAATTGTTTATATTTAACAATTTAACACAGAACTTTGTTTAAATGCCTTTAGCAAATGTTTCATCAAAATTGAAGCATTCAACATCATATACTGCAAGTTCCCAGCATCTTTTTTTTTAATAAAGTCAAGTGCAAATTTAAATAAAAAAGGATAAATAAAAAAAAAATAAAACGCTGATACACGAAATAAGCAAAATGTCAAATATCAGCCCCAATAATCAGCCTAGCCAACAATCTGTCAACCTCTAATGTAAATAAACGATTAATGTAGCCAAAGGTACCACAATAGCAATATTACTGTGTTATCTGTAGAAACATAAAAAACGCTATCAGTCAAATACATCTAACTTTGTTTATTGTGCCTTTTGTCCCCTTTTGGTTAATAAGTTAAACTGAAATTTGCGTGTTTACTCAGGTGAACACATCATTTACCACACAAAACCACCAAATGTATCCACTGAAATGATGTCCTCTTCAGAATTCAGTTTTTATTGCTGTTGTCTTTACCTGCGTTTGTTTTCTTTGCAACTCAGATTATACCCTGTTAGTAGTTTGTTAGGGTTAAGTAGTCCTCCACAATTTCTTTCCTTTTCTCCTGTCCAGTTGGTGTCAGCAGAGGAGTATGAGCGCTGGCTGCAACGAGGTCTCTCAGTGGCAGAGTCTCGATGTGAGGGCAGCTACCACTGTGCCACCCCAGACTGTGCGGGCTGGTGTGTGTACGAGGACACAGTCAATGTCTTCCACTGCCCTGTCTGCAGGAAACACAACTGCCTGATTTGCAAAGTATGAAATGCATACAGTATAAACACACAAACAATACAGCAATTGATCATATTCTCTCATACTTTCTAGGAAACTGTCTTGGTGTACTTAAACACATGAGATTTTGCTTTAGGTTTATGTATGAATGTATACATAACCATAATGGGGTAAAGACTGCACCATGTGATAATCATTCAGTCAGAGCAAATCAGTAACAACAAGTTCTTTGAAAGAAGCGAGTGACACCACACGTTTGAGAGTAGTCACATGTTTTGAATAGGTCTTGTCCCCTCAAGCTAACTGATGTTTAGAGACAGAGATGTTTCTAAATGTATACATCAGGGACTTTCACTGAAGTGAAATGCACACAAAAATTGCCATCTTTTCCTTTTCTGTCCCTGTTTCTATCTTTCCCCTCTCAGTCTATCCATGAGGGAATGAACTGTAAGCAATACCAGGATGATCTTGCAGCCCGTGCTATAAATGACTCAGCTGCCAGGAGAACAACACATCTACTCAAGGCAAGCTGTGATACACTTGTGTATATGTGAATGCACTGAGCATAAAAGACAGACCTCCTCTCAGCTGTCTATCATTGTTTTTGGAGCTGTTTTTACATGTACAGTATTAGCTGAATTTATCAGTGGTATAGCCAATGCAAGTGCAGATATTATGTTATAACTCAATGATAACTCAGAAACTGACGCTCACTTTTAATCACACAAACAGACCCTTGTGCAGTCAGGGGAGGCGATGCACTGTCCCCAGTGTGGCATCATTGTGCAGAAGAGGGATGGATGTGATTGGCTGCGCTGCACTGTCTGTCACACTGAGATCTGCTGGGTAACCAGAGGACCCCGCTGGGGCCCGAGGGTAAGAACTCCACCCTTCCTTTCCTCATGGCATATTTCTTTCCTTATGTACCAACCTGATCTCCTACATGCTCCTGATTTGTGAACTGTGATCTGAAGCGACATGCTGCTCACGGTCTGCATCTTAGGAATCAAAGTGTGGTTCATAAAACTTGGTTACATATTCTTTCAAAAGGACAAATGTCTGTTTATGTCCACAAACACTAATGCTGTCAGCCACTGCCAGTTACAAGCAACAAACAACCAAGACACAAATAAAACCTATAAATACACTTTACACTCTGATGCATTGCTCATGACAGTCTGGGTCTGGTCCTCTAACACCAATGTTGATGCACACTGCTCTTTTACTAGTGCTGTCTCAGCAGGGTGTAAGTGAGATCCAGAATTTCATGATAAAGGAGAAAGAGTAGATTGATTTGCTTCTGTCCCCTTTTCTTTTCTTTCTTTTTTATTTTTTTTTTTGTGGCAAAACCATGTCATACTAAATATTAATCCTATCCGAGTATTTGTACATGTCTGGAGGAGAACCTAAAAAAATAAAAAAGGTTTTGTGTGCAAGGTAAGTCAAAGGTTTAACGACTCCTGCTCTGATCCTTTTCAAGGGTCCTGGAGACACCAGCGGAGGATGTCGCTGCAACGTCAACAACCAGAAATGTCATCCTAAATGCCAAAACTGCCACTGAGAATCTTAAGAGTGGTTAGATCGTAGAAGGGAATTGGAGACTGAACTTGAAATATACTATTTTCATAAACAGAGAAAAAAAGTGGTACAAGGTGAATAAAACAAGTATAACTAAGCCGAAACTGCAGGATTGTTAAATACAATGCTTCCTCCTTGTTATGACTGGAAACTTTCTCACTTTATTCTCAGCAATTTCTAACCACCAGTTGTTCCCCTTGGCTTTTTAGTTCTGGCAGAGTAACGTAAATTATACGTTGACATTCATCTCTCACAAACAGAAATGCAGACTGATTTTATTGTCATCGTTCTGTATACATTAAATTATCACATCTGACTGACTAATGATGATAAGGTTGGTTACTAGTATGCAGGGAAAGAGTATTAACCTTCAAATGATTGCACTGCAAATGTAGCAACACAAGTGTGTTTTTTATGTGTCGGTAGTTACATACCAGGATGCTTTACATCAAAGTGGCCTTATTCTTGTGCACAAAAGCTGTAGCAGAGTGTTCATAATAGTGTTTTCTGGAAAACAAAATCCTTGTTGTGTCTTTAATATGCAATTTTCTGCATGGAGATAGATCGAACAAGTTTGTGGAGTTCTATATGGATATATATTTTTTGTGTCTGTGTGATAGTCTGCATGTGTGCCTTGTCACCAAAGAGGTTTGAAACGTGTCATTAATCTGATGTTGAACCGCCCGAATTTGAGTGGGACCGGACTGTTTGCATTCTGTTAATCACTCACATGCTTCTGTATTTGACAAGCGGTGCAAAGGTCACTGAGGAACTGCTGATAATATGTAGTGACATCAGAGTGTATTGATTAATAGTCACATGTTAATTGCAATACTTGAATACTTTCTGAGAAGGCACATGTAACATTTTGTCAATAAGCTCATACTATTACTAAGAAACTCACATATGATAGGGTGCATAGGGTGCCAGCATACCTAACAGCTTTTTAATTGTAGCCATAGTAGTATTTAAAATATTTTCAAATTCATCTATGCATGAATTTGTCATTCTGTTACTTTAATGGAAATCAACCACGTATACTGTATCACGTTAACCAGGATGTAGGCTCACCAACTGCACTCTATGTTAACCACCAGACTAAGCCCTCGACTACACTACTGCCCCGCACTGACAAGCCATGACTGAGTCTTCACTGTTAACTGTGTTCAAATATCAGCTCTGTGTTGCTGATGTACAGTTGTGCCTTAATTACCAATAAATACCCTTTAAATTCACAATTTTCTTTGCTCTTTGTTTTGCTATGCCTCCACTCTGGCATAGCTGTGGCCAGAGCATTATGTTTTCGGTTTGTCCGTCTGTCCGTTCGTTTGGCCCATTCTATTTTACTCAAAATTTCAAGAACACCTTGAGAGAGTTTTTTTTTCTTTTTTCTTTGTTGCACAATCATCCACTTTGTCTCAACAATGAACTGATTAGGTTTCGGTGGTCAAAGGTCACTGTGAGTTTTCTCAGATTTGGTACAAATGTCCACTCGGACTCAAGAATGAACTGTTTAGAATTTTGTGGTCAAATGTTACTAACAAAACAAGTTTTGGGCCATAACTCAGTAATTCATTCGTTAATTATGATAACTTTCACACAGATGTCTAAAAGGATGAAATGATAAAGTGATGGAATTTTATATCCAAAAGATGAACTGTGATCATAATGTTTGCCACAACATCCATATTTGAAACATTATTTACTGACATGGCTACAACTTTGTGTTCTGTCCTCTGGTAGTCCACCGCCAGCTTAGTGGTTTTGCTGTTATTGAGCTTCAGGTGATTGTTGTTGAACCATGTTTATCAGTCGACTGTACTCCAATGTAAACAATCTCTAAGACAGCATGTTTCTCACTGGAAATTATTCAGTTGAATCATACATGTCAATATAGTGACAAGTTCCAGTTTGCCCAAAAATACACTTTAATTGTGTTCCCTCAAGTTTTCATTACATATATTATATGAGTCTGGACAAACTGAGGCATACAACTGCAAGGTGGTGATTCTAGTTCAAGAAAGCCAACTACATTCAGTTGTCCATTATTATGGAAATGTTTTTCCACCTGTCACGGCAATGTCATTACTGGCACAAATGTTGAGCTGCTCAAATTTCAGACAACACTTTGCCACTGGAGAGCAGTCTGAGGGCAGATGGAAGTCATATGCTGACGGCTGAAAAAACAAAAGAATCAGATCAACATTGTTCCACGATTTGTATCCTAAAGTGTATTATTTACTGGCTTCCCCCTTATTGGTGTTAATTCTAGAAGCAGACAAGCTTGGAGAACAAATTGCCGTGAAGCAGAGTTCAGTTCAGGATGTGAGATTTTAATGAAACACACACACAGTTGCACACTACTCAGAAATGTGGGAGGTAAGACTTACCGTGAGAATAGATAAGACATGAGAGCAGCATACACGATACAATGAGCCACTTCTAAAACTAGGCCACAGAGGTCATTGTTATCACAATGGAGGAGTTTTTTTTTTTTTCTAAATGTAAATGTAAAATGTTTAGCGCTCTCCGTGTTTATTGAAAAACTGTGTTCGTATCATTAAATATGAGGATAGCTGAAATTATTCAGTGTCATTGTACTACCAGAAAACTGTCAACAGATGTCAGCAGAAGTGTAGATTTCAGAGGGGACACAGGGAGACTTGTCCCCAACAATATTTAGAACATGTGCACAATAAACAAGGGTTCCTATAGAGCTTTAAAAAGCCTTAAAAGGCATTTAATTCACATATTTAAAAATAAGTCCTTAATTGTCATTATATTGACTCATCATTTGAAATCTGCAAAATCTTTCAAAATCTTTATCACAGCCAGGAAGTGTGAAAACTAAAACAAAATTCCTGACGGTCCTTTAAAACATCATTTTAAGGAAGATTTGCTTGTTTTAGTGAGAAATATTGCCCATGCTGTTTGCTAGTTGCATTAGCACCAATATGCCCCATATTAGGTGTTGAATTAAAAATAAAAAGTTATTTATGGTGGAGGGAGGGTGACTGATTAAGCCAGACAAAAGAGCTTAGAGGAGGGTCAAGATAAAAAAAAAACCCAAACATCCACAAATAAACAAAATCACCCCCCTGTCTCCTTTTCTGATAAATAAAGTACAGTTCCTTAGAGGGTTTGGCTCAGGTTGAGGCTCAGGTTTTAGGGTCAGATGTAGGCTCAGGTGTTAGGCTCAGGTTTAGGCTCAGGTTTAGGCAGGGAGAAACAGATCGCAGGGGAGGCAGTCTTCAACATAACACCGGCTCCTCGCAGGGGGGCGGGGTTTAAACCTGCAGGCAGCAGCACATGGAAACAGCTTTGACTTGTTGGCAGAGACGTGAGGTAAAGGGGAGGAGAATTTGTTCGCAAACGGATTATCAAAGCTTAACACACTGAAAGTGAAGTAGCGGCGGACAGGTGAGTAAAGATATCGTTTACCGTCAGATTCTTCAAATCTTTAGCTTCGTTGCCTCGAATTCGGCACATGCATGCTCCTCTGCACAAAGACTGGGTTGTGGCCGCTGCGTGCATAGCTGCTGACCTTTAAAGCATTTAGTTAAGCGCAAATGTCGATTGCAATGACAGTGCAATTCATTTATCCATAATGTCAATGCTTATTGTCTCTGCAAAAGCCCAAAAAATGATCTAATCCTGCAGAATTTGTTGCGCGGTTATGATAACCTTAGACTACTGGTGTTCGCCGTCTGGTTCATTGATATTCCTGCAGGGCTCCTTTTGGTTGTGCACCTTTTGTGGTGATACAATATCCCTTTAAAATTGCATCTACATCTGTGAAAACATGCAATATATTGACTGAAAAACATATTTAAACTCCCAATCTTGACATGTAAAAGATAAGCTTCAATGTAACCACTTGGGGCATTTGTGCTCCATCAACTTTCGGTCTCTAAAAGTGCTATTTTTGCCACTCATTGCTTTTCGAAGTGCCTGACGATATTATGGAGAGGCAATGCTTTCAAGGGATACGCAAGATGTTGCTTTTAGCTTTGATTAAGGAAAAAACACATTTTGTATTGTTTGTTATTTTTTGTTTGTTTTTTTAGAAATAATAATTATTCGACTCAGTCGTTCATTTGACCAGTTATCGATTAAGGAAAATTCTTATTTCCAATCCATATGTTGTTCACAATTGCCAATAAATGTGTTTTTATTTGATACAAACAAGTAAAACTTGAAATAGAAAGATTAGCACCAGGTATAAAGTTAAGTCACATCAGTGAATGAAATTTGTTTGGTAGCAAAGTAGTTGTGTCATTGTATTGATTTTATGAATGAACGTGTATCTCAGCTGTTATCAGTACAGTGCTCCTGAGTGGATAATCCCTCCCTCTGTCTAACCCTCTGTGGCTTCAGTTATTCACAGACTCAGGAGCAGCTCTTCTCTTTCTTCAGTATGGCTGAGACTAAAGGGAAATTCGACTTTGCCATCGACCGGGGTGGCACCTTCACAGATGTGTTCGCACGGCTGCCTGATGGTCGAGAGAGAGTCCTGAAACTGCTGTCCCGGGACCCCCAGAACTACAAAGACGCTCCCACTGAGGGGATCCGCAGAGTCCTGGAAGAGGTAACATGATGTAATAGATGGATGAAATATTAGCAGTAGTTAATATTCCATTTATACAAAGAGTTTTTTTGGAATTACTCATCGATCAAAGTGTGGTTGAGCTCCAGATTTTCTAGATAGCTGATTTGACATGGAAGTCCTGTGCTCATGCACATTAAACTTAATTCCACTCGAGTGTAACATTACCATTGTAAATCAGGCTGTAGCTGAAAAGGAGCATGCATTCCTAGTTTTAAAAAAGCAGTGGCTGTACATACAAATAGATGCACTGTACATGTTGTCACTGGCATGAAATGTGATCCTGTCTGTATACTGTCCTGTGGTGGTAGATGAATGTATGTTGTAGTGATTCATGTAGCTTTTATTAATCAGAGTGAAAATGGAAACTTTTGTGTCGCGTTAGCTCATTGAATCAACAGTGAAACAAAAACAATGTGAAGCAGGAGTTCTAGGTAAATAATTGAGGTAAATATTGCTTTATTGTGTCTATAAAGTGATTAAACAGGATCAGACAGCAGTCAGAGACAGCATTAAAGACAAAAAGAGAACATATGGAGTCATATTTCATTTCACATATAGCCACAGTGACATCTCTACATCCTGTGTATGAACAGCATATTGTATAATATTTGTGTAAATTTATCGACAGGAAACGGGGCGGGTCTTTCCGCGAGACCAGCCTGTAGACACCTCTCTGATTGGCTGGATCAGAATGGGCACCACAGTGGCAACCAACGCACTACTGGAGAGAGAGGGGGAGAGGACAGCGCTGCTGGTCACACGGGGCTTCAAGGACTTGCTGCACATTGGCACACAGGCCAGGCCAAAACTGTTTGATCTGGTTGGTGACGCTTGTTTTTCTTAACCCGCGAATATCTATATGTATTTATAAATGTTTAAAAGCAAAAGATAAAGCGAGTATAGACACATGTGACATGTTAACTGAAAAGCCAGTTTGTGAAAAAACCACAGATGAATTACTTGGCTCTGAGAAGTGCATTTTTCCAACCTGTTAACCACAGCTTCCCACAATGCCTTTTTGGCTGTACTTAATGTGATGTTCATTAGTAGCCTGGGTACGGGCCTAGTGTTCCTGCAGCACAAGGGCTGCATTCAAAACCACCATCTATACTAGCAGTACATATACAGTATATATAGTATGCAGTAAGCAAACAAAGGCAAAGTCTGCAGTATACCAAAAATACAATCTCCAGTGGGTAAAGGACCAAATAACCTTGCCGAAGTGCTGAAACAGTCACACAAGCTGGTCATTACTTAAATGGTGGACAGCAAAACCCAAAATAAATGAATGAAAATCTTAATAAATGTTATCATTTTAATCTGATTTGCCCTGTAAAATAAAGGCATTTTAATTTTTGCACAAACCCCACATTGTGCCATGATCATTTTATATTTTTATAACAGTGTACTTCACCCATGCGATTAACCCTTCAAGAGATGGGATAAACACCTGAAGCATCCAAAAAGAACCTGTATGCGACCACTACAGAAGACCCAGCAGTGCATCTACCCCTTTGACTTCATCTTAACCGAAATGTTTGTTTTATTTATTGACTTACTCGACAGTATGTCACGTAAAAAGCCTAAGTTAACTGCTTTACTTAACCTTAGCTAACCCTAAAGAAGCTTTAGAAGTACTGAAATAGGATTCATATTCATATGATAGCCAAAACGTTTGTCCTGTTGGCATCTTTCCTTCGTCTTCTTCGTGCCACATTACGGACTGTAACCAGTGATTACCGTCTTGCTCTCTGTCTATTCCTCTGTTTTTTTAGCACAAGGTTGTGCTATACAGGAGTGTTGTTTTGCTGCAGCCGTGCTATTGTTTGCTTCTGCATTTCAAAACCAGAAACTGGCAAAGCCTGGCCTAGCATACTGCAAAATAAATCATTTTTAAAAAATCTTATACTGCATACTACCAACAAACAGAGAATGCACAGCTGCATACTGTGTTAGGCAGTTGTATGTAGTAGGCGGTTTGGAACACAGCCCATATTTAGACATTTTTTTGTGTTGCTGAAACAGAGGGCAAGTCCTGGAGTTTGCCCTCATACCAGTTGTACCATTGATGGTTTAAATGGTCACTTATCTATGATGTTGATGCTTTGCTGCAGAGCAAGCTATAAGAAACCCAACGGCCGGCAGGCGTGTTGCAATATGTTACGTTTTCTCTTATCTGTGTATAACAGGCATGCACTGTTGGTCATATGTTCTCATGTAAGGACACCTGCTTTGACTTCATATACCTCGCATGCAAGGGTGTAGGCTGTGTTTCAATATTGGGAGGTAAACAGATGAAATGAGAATTTCCAGGGTCCTCCACTTAAAATTTTTAGTATCAAACACTTGATTTCCTGCATTCTCTTGAATTTTTATGCACCAATTTACTCTAATGTTATAAATATTGAGGGGGGACGTTTCCCCTGCGCCCCCCTCCTTAACTCTATATCTATGCTTGTGTGTGTGTGTGTGTGTGTGTGTGTGTGTGTACAGGAGGTGGCGGTTCCTGATGTGTTGTATGAAGAGGTCATAGAGGTGGATGAGCGAGTTGTTCTCAGGCAAGATGGCTGCCAGCTGGACAGAAAAGATCCCAAACGTGTTGTCACAGGTGCGAAATACAGCTACTTTGTTCTCTTACAAAAGAGTCATAAGTCTTCACGTTTGTAACAAGTCACAAGTTTGTTCTTGTTGTTTATGACTAAATACTTGCTAAACTCATTGCAATCCCATCAGTCTTTGTGTTTATCGCTAATTTGCTATTGTTAGCATGCTAACACGCTAACATATGAGGGTGAACATGGTAAATGTTATCCCTGACAAGCATCAGCATGTTAGTAATGACATTGTGAACATGCTTACACTAGCATTTCACTAAAGTCACCACTATACGTACATTAAGTACAGCCTCACAGAGCCTCACAGGATGGCTTTTGTTGAACTTTGTTAATATATAAAGCAGTTTATAGACAGTTTTTTATATCAGTAATTGCACTTACTTTTGCCACTTGACAAAGTTCCAGCACAAAAGCCAAAGAGTCTACAGTCAGCTTTAGCAGCTCTGTGATGCTGTAAATCCTGTTTTACTGCTCACGTTCAATCATGCATTCTTTCTTACTTTGTGTGACCGATTTTGTAAATGATATGCACAAATACAAAAAAGCAAACTTCCATTTTTTTTTTACATTGTACATATCTTTGTAATTATTGCACCTCTACCTGTACTTGCAAATATCTTTAGTTCTCCTCAGCTTTTATTCTGTCTCCTCTTAATACTGTAGTGGTGACGGCAGTATAACCAAGGCAACATCCTGTTATTTTTTGTTGTAAATTTAGGAATGTAAACTCAGTCTGCTTGCACACACTCGAGCATTGCCTGAATGCCTTAAATAATCCTGGTAATCTGTGTGTGCTGGTGGCCCTCAGGCAGTACAGGGGATTCTCTGGAGGTGTGGAGGGAGCTCGATCTGCAGCAAGTCGAAAAGGACCTCAGAGGAGTTCTGTCCCACGGCATCACCAGTCTCGCCGTCCTTCTGCTGCACTCCTACACGTCAGTAGTACAGCTTGTTTTTGTACCTTGAGGGCAAAAAAGAGAAGTATTTACTCAAGATTATAATCTGATAGTTTGGTCTCTTTTTCTTTCATTAGCTTTCTTTCATTCCTAGGCCATCGCTCCAACCCAGGAACAGATTGTATTTTTACTTTACCGTTGAACTATTTAGTTTTTTTATCTTATTTTCACTGTATACTCAGTTATGCAAGTCTTGCTCTGACTCTCTCTGTCTCTGTGGGAGTAGTGGTATGTACACTAAACGTGTCAGGGGTGTCCGATAGCCTGTTTCTATTGTGTGTGTAACACAGGTGGTTTACTGGGTGAAAGTTCGTATTTTTCTTTCCATTCAGTCTCACTTAACTCAGTGTCTTTCTATGTATTCCTCAAAATCCATTCACACTTTCAGTGTTGTTGCCTTTTATTCACTCTAGTTCCAAGTAGTGACAGCGATCAAAGCAGATGGATTGGACTGCGATGAAAAGACACTTTCAGGAAACGAGCTGTTGACCAACAATTCAGCTTCCTCTCACATGTCACAGACTAAGCTTTAAAGTTTGGACACAATAGACTTTAGAGCAGAGTTGAAATTATATAAGAGCTGTGTGTTTGACATTCCAGCTCCACCTCACTCACTCTTTCGCTCTCTCTCAGATGGTCCGATCATGAGAAAGCAGTGGGCGCCCTGGCACGCCGACTGGGCTTCACCCAGGTGTCTCTGTCCAGCGAGGTCATGCCCATGGTGCGGGCAGTGCCTCGGGGTTACACAGTCTGTGCCGATGCCTACCTCACACCCAAAATTCATCAGTATTTAAAAGGCTTTACCTCTGGGTTCAAGGGTGGCCTGAAGGTGTGTTTCCTACATCAATATGTGTTCCAGTAGCTTCAGTTAAAGACCCTGTTTCAGCTGAACATGGACTACATTTACATGCAGAAAATATCCCCATTTTTGCCCTTATTCTGAAAAAGAAAATATTTCATCTCAGTAGTTTGATGTTGATTACATTACCAGAATCAAATTTGGAAAATTGTCATATTCTGAATAATAGTGTAATATTAGTGTGCATGTAGTCACCAAAATCATCACCTCCATCCTTATTTCACTCTGTCCTCAGGATGTGGATGTCTTGTTCATGCAGTCGGATGGTGGTCTGACTCCCATGGACCAGTTCTGCGGTTCACGGGCCATTCTGTCTGGTCCAGCGGGGGGTGTGGTGGGATACGCCATCACTTCATACAGTCAAATGGCGGAAAAGCCTGTGATTGGCTTTGACATGGGGGGTGAGTAAGGGGAATGCCGAGGGATACAGTTAGTACCTTAAAAATGTACTGAATTTACAGACTATTAGGCACTTCTTACTATTTTTTGTAGTTTTTTGTAGCACAATTTATTGTCCATCTAAATTGTCTTGTACTATGTTTATTACATGTGATGTCACACGTTTTTTGTGTGAAATATCTTTTTTGTTATAAATGATTTTAAGTGCATAGATCATTACAGATTAAAAAAGAAGGCATAAAATATCTTTCTGTGTTTGCTGCAGGAGAACTGGTCACTTTTACAGACTTCTGCCTTTCATACTTCCTGACTGCCTCTGTCTCGTCTCTCTCTGCAGGAACATCCACTGATGTAAGTCGGTATGCTGGCCAGTATGAACATGTGTTTGAGGCTACCACAGCTGGAGTCACCCTGCAGGCACCTCAGCTGGACATCAACACTGTAGCTGCAGGCGGAGGATCACGTCTCTTCTTCAGGTCTGTTAGTCAGCAGTCTTGACCTGTCTTATGATAAACAGATTTGTGTGTGACTTTGACTATTGAGTTGTATAAAGCCTTTTGTGTCTTGCTTTAAATAATTACCTCTGAGTCAGCATTGGTTGGGGCAGAAGTCTTCAAGTTTGCAAATGGGAAAAACAATCTGTAGGATTGGAGTTAGAAAAAGTGAGTTTACTCGACCTCTGTAGTGCCTAATCTCTGCTGCAGGCTCAGGGCTACATCATCTGCCACTAGCATAACAATGTTATAGGAGTGCAATGCTAAATCGCTGGAGTGGGCCTCCTTGATGCACTAAAATCACTTTGTTAATACAAACTCTTCAGGACTAGTTTTGGAAATGGTTTGCTCAAATTGTGATTTGATTCTGCCTGGTTATTTGAAGTTTACAATGGCAGGATGCAGTCCTCCTGCGGTGAGCATAAGAGCAGTGTAAAAGTGAAGAAATAGGAAAAAACAATATTGAATGTGATTTGCAGAAATACAAACAAGCTGGACTGTGGGACTTTTAAATGATCATATAAATCTATTCTAGTCTATTACATTCAAGCCCAAATGAGCTCACACAATGCTAATAAAGCTTATCACCACAAGGGGAAGCTCTCTGTTTTTTGTATTATACCAGAGTTGCGGTCTCTGGATATGATGCTGGTGCACTGGAAGTGATGCATTTTACTTCAGCCAGTCAGAGCTAGATGGGCAAGAAGAGGGAGAGACCATAGTGAAGGTGTGGATGCTCCAGATAAAAAAATGCATGAGTCATAAACTGTGTTTGTGTAGTCACTCCAGAGGAGGTAGACAAAAGTTCTGTACTCCAGCTTTTACTGGGTGTTTTGGTCAAGAATGAGTGAAGTGACCAAAAAGCTAGGGTTTTTCCTGGCTCACGGTGAGGCAGACATGGTACCATCCTGTTCATGTGCACTGAGCCTTCAACAAGCTCAAAAAACACTTTTTTTTACAAACAATGTATTTTAAGAGTTCTCATAATTACATGATTTGCTAAAAAATTACAATTATGCATAAACTGTTGGCACATTGTTACACATATTCAGCTGTGTTTATAATGTGAATTCCAGGATATTTATGTGCAATTTCATGATGTCCCAATAATATTTGTTTTGGCAGTGCCCCAGTGCGCTGCGCTGATTATGAAAGCGCCACTACATCTGCATAGTACTGTAATTGCAGTTACGAATGACAGAAATCTACCAAGTGCAGTGCTTCTCAGATTAAAAGTCCTTTGTTACATCTGTCAGAGTTTTGTTTAGAACTGCAGCCTGAAAAAGTGCATTGAAATGAGACCTAAATCTCTGCTAAATGTTTGATTCTCTTGTAACTGAGAATGACAACTTAGAGCAGTCCATATACTGTAATATAAAAGGGGATGCATAAGTGTCTGAAAGCTTAATAGTTGATTGGATGACTATTGAGTATTTGTCAGATGTAGTACTGCCTTTAAAAGTTTGAGGTTTGATGTGATAAAATTAATCTTGACAATTCACTGACACAGATATGGCCATGTGCTCTCGAAGACATGGCACTCTTTCTACTTATCTGCATTCAGTTTCTTAAGTTTTCATTTTAACAATTTTTTCCTGTTTTTCTTTTTTTTTCTTCCTCCTCAGATCAGGGATGTTTGTGGTTGGGCCTGAGTCTGCAGGTGCACATCCAGGACCTGCCTGCTACAGAAAAGGTAACCGACTGTTTGTGTTTCCTCCACCATGACTCCCTTTTCTTCTGTTTTTCTCATCTTAATTTCTTTCAATACATTATTGTGATTTCTTGTTTCCACAGCCTGGTAGATATACTGTACATTTCTACTTTACTTTACCCACTGCTATTCGTTTCTCTTAATAATCAATTCCAGCTTATCCATCCTCCATGCTGTCGGACAAAAATCTACACACACACATATGGATTCTCTGTGTTCTCATGTCCTGTTCCCCACCCCCTTTTTCTGATTTATAATCTGCATGAAGGCTGGAAATTGGTGCAATTCCAAGTTTTTAGATGATATAACTGAAGCTTGACTCACTCGACTCTCAGTTGGAGTTGTGGTGTGTGCTAACAAAAAGAAACATGAGTCTGACCTCATTGCGGATGTCCCTGTGGGAGCATTTGGCTCTATTTCATACAAAACTTTCTTCAGTGCTTTCACATTTCTTAGAGAATTACATGAAATATTATAAAATTTAAGACTAAACCTTCTATTGAAGCATCATACACAAAGGCCTTTGAGCACTTAATACAGCATGAGTATGAAAAAAAAAGTAATTTCCTGTGGGATTTTTCTAGGTGGCCCTCTGACCGTGACCGACGCTAACTTAGCCCTGGGTCGACTCCTCCCTTCCTTCTTCCCAAAGATCTTTGGGCCAGGAGAGAATGAACCACTGTCACTGGAAGAAACCATGAAGCATTTCCGTCATCTGAGCCAGGAGATTAACCTCTTCTTGTCTTCAAACCAGTCACAGGCACTAATATTTACTGAGATATCAAAGGGAGAGTTCACCTTAAAATCAAAACGAAATTGGTTTTATCAGTCTAGATTATTTTGGTGTGAATTGTAGAGTTTTGACGGTAGAGATGTCTGCCTTTGCTCTAATATAGTGAAACTAGATGGCACTCGGCTTATGGAGGTCAAAGCACTAAAAAAAACACATAAAAAAAACCTCAAAAGCAACGTCTCTCTAGAAATAATAACCTGCTACCCCTACTCAAAATTATCCACAGGCCTTGTTTTAAGCAGTTTCATTTTGTAACTTTTCTTTCTACCACACTGCACCCACCAACCGTATTGAAGCACAAAAGGAAACGTGCATACTTCTAGCTCACCTAGCAACACTGAGCTAACTAACGTTACAGGGTGAACTATCCCTTTAGCAGAGTGTCAGATCTTTAATTCTTTCTCTAAGGGAGTGGAAGGCTAAAATATGTTTTTATGCTTTCAGTCACAGGTCAGCACAAACGGGGCCAACCACTCACACAATAGCCCGTCAGAGATGAGTGTGGAGGAGGTTGCTATGGGATTCATTCGTGTGGCAAATGAGGCCATGTGCCGGCCAATCAGAGCTCTGACACAGGTATTTGGGGTTTCAGAGTCTTAGCTCCAGCTTGGTGAAAATAGAAAGATTTGTTCATGTGTGTCAGACACTTAAAATAGTTTTTTTTTCCATTTCTCTCTCTCATCTCTGTCGCTCTCTCACTCTTCCCCTAACTCTCAAACCCCCCATAGGCGAAGGGCCATGATACATCTCAGCATGTGTTGGCGTGTTTCGGGGGTGCAGGTGGACAACATGCGTGTGCTATCGCCCGAGCGCTGGGGATGAAGACTGTCTTCATACACAAGTAAGAGTTATAGTTTGTGTAAGTTGTGTGAGTAAGAAACACAAAATCGCCCCCGGAAAAACTTGCAAACAAACAGCAGGTATTTCCCAGTTCAGTTCTCTCCTTGTCTCCAACATAAGAAAAAAAATCAGATTTTATGATACAGGTAACATTTCACCAAAATTGTACATCTGACTGTGGTGTTTTTCTGCCTCTCAAAATTGTTCCTTTATTTCGAGTGGCATTAAAAAGTCTTAAAAAGCCTTAAATCTAAGTTGCTTTAAGCTGTAGGAACCGTGTGTGTGTTGCAGGTACAGCGGCGTGCTCTCAGCCTACGGCCTGGCTCTGGCTGATGTGGTGGAGGAGGTACAGGAGCCGTGTTCGCTGCAGTACGAACAACACTCTTTCAGCGAGCTTGATCGGAGGGTGGAGCAGCTCTCAAAACGTTGCCGTGATACACTTTGTGCACGTGGATTCACCAGGTCAGCCTTCACAAAACACTGTGTTGTTTGGGATTAACTTAATGCCCGTCAAACTGTGCCGTTTCACTGTTATCATCACTAAAAACTTAACAAGTAATAGTACAATAACACAGCTTTGTGTTTCTTGTCTTCAGCGGTCAGATAAGCACTGAGGTTTTCCTTCACGTGCGCTACAAGGGCACTGACTGCGCTCTCATGGTCAATGCTGCTGGTTTCCCCAGCAACGCCCAGTCCTGTCTCGCCGGAGACTTCCGCAGCGCCTTCACCAAGCGGTTAGCTCTTTGTTTACTCATTTGCCAGATGATTTGTAAATTTATTCACGCACTGTGCTATTGCCTCGAGCATTTATTCACCCATGAGTGGATGAATCATTGCCCCTGACACTTTTGCTCCTTGGTGTTTACATTGCATATGCAAACACAGCATCAAGTTAATGTGTCATTTCTCCATAGGAGATAAGCTCAGTAAACTTTGGAGCTGACGTTTCTTTACACTACTTCATGCTTCTAATGTTCCTCTAACATTAGTCACTTTATATTCATTCTTCCGCCTGCTCTGTTTTTTTCTTCCTTTTAGTTATCTGAAGGAGTTTGGATTCACTATTCCAGACAGACCCATTGTGGTTGATGACATCAGAGTGAGGGGTTGTGGGAAATCTGGTATCAAGTCGGTGTATAAAACAAAGACGGGGAGCGGACAGGCCAAGCCAGTCACGGTACACAGACTCTTATACATATGTTACATACAGCAGAACATTACATAACACCAGAAACACACTGGCTTGCGTCCTGCATGTGTGACGCAACCTCACCGAACTGCAGTGTGTTTCCCACTCGTGATGTTCACACGGGCAGCGACGTGGCTGTGATGCTGCTGCAGGGCTGCCTTCAGCTGCGAGTACTGTATATATGTGCTCATATATTTATAAGCACAAATTCCACTCATTTATAAAGTTGTGCAAGCTCCTGCATTGTCAACAATACAGTCCTGCAAATATTTCACAATAAAATTCCTTGTGTCAACAACTGATGGGATTCTGTTGACAGAAATGTTGTCAGAGGACTTTTATTTTGAAACAGGAGCAGGAAAATTTGAGTAAAACAGTTCGTATATCCCCATCTCTGCGACAGAGACAGTATTTTAAACTGAAGGCAAAAGTGGTATAGAGTAAATATAATTATCAAAACACCATTTTCACTGTCTGTTTCTGTTGACAGCTGCGCACGGCACACTTAAAATATTCGCAAGCCACTGTTTGTCTAGATGAGCTGCGGCTGACAGGCAGCTGAGATGTGTGTATTGATGCCCTTTTTTCATCAATACTGAATTCTCTTCCTCTCACAACACACAGTATATACATTATGCTGAAATAGATTTTTTGAAAATAAAGAATTTGTTATAACGTAAAGAAACTCTTTGTTCTGAAAACATTTACATTGTGTCAATTGTGTGTCTGTTCCTCTGTAGATGACTAAGTGTTACTTTGAGAGGGTTACCTGGACACCAGTGTGTATCTGTGGGAGGAGCTGCCATGTGGTCACAGCATCCAGGGACCAGCCATCATCATTGACAAGAACAGGCAGGCTTTTTCCCTTACCGCCATGACTAGCTTTCAAATGAACCCAGTGAAACATTATATTTTTGTTTTTAGATATGTGTGATTCTAAATATCCATATCTGGGCTGATTCAGGACAACTCCCACAGCGTGAGATGAATCATCTCTAACTGACCACGTCATGTCAGTTGCGGGACACATTTTTAATTCCTGTCATATCAGTAATTTAAGCATATAAACCTTCATTATTTAGAGTAAGTAGCTTGTGAAAAATATTAGTGTTAAATTTAAAGGCTACAGCTGTTATTCCAATGTGTCAGATATGTAAATATTAAAAGGTATACTATTATTTTTTACTGTTTGCAAACACTCTCACCAGCGAAAATGAAAGTAAAAGCCAACTCTAGATTCACTCCCCTTTGGTGTTTTGCTCACTACAAACATATGTACCTAAATTTGCATGGAGATAAATATAAGTATCAGGGATCAGGGCCAAAGACACTTGATTAGGACTTCCCTTTTTTCATTATTATAATTTTATTTTGGTCTTAATTGTACTGTAATGTTAAAAAAAATATTTAAGGCAGGATGTTAAAAACTGTTGAATATGATAAAATAATGCCTTTGAATTTAAGTACAGTTTTTATTTTTTGCATCATTACCTCTATGGATATGTGGACACACAAACTCAGATACTTTCAATGTACTTTCTAAACTTTGGATTGGAATTTGGTCTTTAAAATACTTGCATGCATTTTCTCTGTGTTTAATTTTTAATTTTTTGTGTTTTAATGTCTTAATTTAACATCAGGCCGAGGACGACAGTTGAAAATTCGCCTTTTGGTTAACACTGGTACATTATCAGTGAAGTTGATCAGTGTGCTGTGCCTAAGAATAAATGAATAAATACTTTTCAAAAGTAAATTGAAAAAAATACTCCATCTAATTATCTGTGCTTGTATACATTTTTTTTCTTTTTATTTATCCAGTACCATCCTGGTGGAGCCGTGCTGTGAGGCCCGTCTGACAGAGGGGGGCGATGTTTGTATGACTGTTGGCTCTGACCCTCACTGCGCCCTGGGCACTGAACTCAACGCTGTGCAGCTCTCCATCTTCTCCCACCGCTTCATGAGCATAGCAGGTAACCAACAGAGGATGATGAGCATCTTCTGAGAGGAGTATGGGATTTGTAAATCCTGGTTCACTGTAAGATGTTCTGTATTTTTTTGTATTAGCTTTCTCAGTTGTTTTCTGCGCCTCGTCCTCTACAGAACAGATGGGTCGAGTTCTCCAGAGAACCTCCATCTCCACCAACATTAAGGAACGTCTCGACTTCTCCTGTGCTGTGTTCGGACCAGACGGTGGTTTAGTGTCCAATGCACCCCACATCCCTGTCCACCTGGGGGCCATGCAGGAGACTGTGCAGTACCAGGTGCAGAGAGTGTACCTCTTTTTATGTGTTTACCTTTATTTAACAGGAAAACACCATCGAGAGAGTAAGTTCTTTTACAAGAACCCCTGATTATACTGCACAAAATCAACAGAGGCACACAAAAGATACCGGATAAATGAACAAGTTCTAAAACAACAGAAGAATCCAACGGTTACAATAAGTAAGGACAAGGACATCAGCATTGGGGACGACATCAGTTCACAGAAAACTCCTGCATTCACACTGTTACAAGTCAGTCAAAGGGATTTAAATTGATTAAAAGGGATTAGCTTGTCTAATTTTACAAGCTTCTGCAGATAGTTCCACTTTTGAGACCTGTACAGTGTTTACATGTTACAATTTAGTTACAATAGAATAGCCTGAAAAATTTGGCAAAGAGAAAAGGGTAAAAAAAAAAAAAAAAAAAAAAAAAAAAAAGCTTAAAAACACAAAAAACACAGATTTAAAAGTTAATTATTATTATTATAATAACAAAAAATACAAGTGTAGTTTTCTTGACATTTTCTCTAGCATGCCGAGAAAATGACACTCGAGTATTAACCCCCCACCGTGACAAAAAGGATGTTTCTTCTCCGTCTCTGCAGATGAGAGCTTTGGGAAACAAGCTGAAAGAAGGTGACGTGATTCTCAGCAACCATCCGTGTGCCGGAGGCAGCCACCTCCCAGACCTCACAGTCATCACACCGGTCAGTCCGTGCAGCTCTGTGTCTGAATCCTTCCTCTCCTCATGATCAAACGTTTCTCCTCACTGCATACCCCTGCCTTTCTCGCCCTCAGGTGTTCAGGAAAGGAATCAGCAGTCCAGTGTTCTTTGTAGCCAGCAGGGGGCACCACGCTGACATTGGAGGCATCACTCCAGGCTCCATGCCCCCCCACTCCACCTCCCTTCTGCAGGAGGGGGCCGTCTTCACTTCCTTTAAACTTGTCACTGGTGGCGTCTTCCAGGAGGAGGGTAAGAGAGGAGAAGGTGAACCAGGAATGAATGTGAGAGACAGATGAGAGGAGGGAGCAGAGATCATACAGAGCTGTATCTTGTCGCAAAGTCAAGATAAAGAGTTCTTGCTGTGTATTTTCACAAATATATGGCTGTAAGTGTTGTTTATGTGTATATGTATGCATACTTAAACTAAATAACCTTAAATAGCTGATATGTAATGTTATAACCTTTGTTTATTTTCTAAAGCTCACAATCTTATTTGAGAAGGGTACCACTGTGAGTGCCGAGTCGCCTGTATTTTATGTTAATTAAGTGGTAATGCACTTTGTTTGGAAAACATACAAAAAGCGAGAATTAAGGCCATGAAATAGACACTTAGAATTTGGTAATTTCTCACATTAAAAACCACACTGTTTGGCTGCAGTAGAGCAGCAACAATTAATCAGTTAGCTGTTAGTTATAGAGTTAATCGCCAACTCGTAATAATTGATTCATCAGTTTAAGTCATGTTTATGACAGTAAACTGAATATCTTTGGGTAGTGGACAGAACAAGACATTTGAGGACATTATTATGGGCTTTGGGGTAAAAAAAATAGCACATTTTCAAATATTTTATGCAACAAACAACGTATTGATTGATTTTGAAAAAACAGTCCTCAGATTATTTGACAATGGTAATAAGATTTGCAGCCCTAGGCAGCATACTAACTAATTCTCATTTATCAGAATGTCATTGAATGCACCATATAGGTCAGCTTTTGAAATAGCAACTACTCGCAGCAGTGTTACAATGCAAATATAATATCACTTTATCAGGAAAAATGCAAACAAGTGGCTGCAGGGAAGGTCAGAAATCTATCTAAAGAGTTACTGTATGCTTTATGAAACATCAGTAATCTTGAATTTATGTACACACAGAATGAGCCGCCACGTGCATAACCACCAGTATGGTCCTCTAAGGAGCTTAATCAACATTTATCAACCTGCACTGTTTGTTTCAGGTATCTTATTTAACATTCCCACGACTATCTTCACTCTCACTTCCCATAATGCTTTTTTTCCCTCTCTTGCCTTTTCCCTCTGTCTCCATATCAGCTGTAACTGAAGCTCTGATGGCTCCGGCCCAGTACCCAGATTCCTCTGGGACTCGTAATCTCCATGACAACCTGTCAGACCTGCGGGCTCAGGTGGCAGCCAATCGGAGAGGCAGCCAGCTGGTGGGGGAATTGATTGACAGCTACGGGTTAGCTGTTGTCCAGGCCTACATGGGATACATTCAGGTGACTGTGGCTACAAGTGAAGCTGAGTAAAAGAAAAACAAACACTCTTATTGTGGAAGGTAATGAGTACTGCTGGTGTTGTGCTACAGCAGACTTTGTGTTAATGTTTCAGAGTAATGCAGAGCTGGCAGTGAGGGACATGCTGAGAGACTTTGCACGCCGCAGACGCCAACAGACCGGCTCCTTGGAGGTGGAGTCGGAGGATTTCATGGATGATGGGACGGCAATCAGACTGCGGGTTCAGATTAATGAAGAAGAGGTGAGCACCAAGAATCTTCTCTTTAAGATCAAAACATTTTGTGTTGCCCAAGGAGTTGGTTAATTTCTATAAAAAACCTCACCACAGGGCAGCGCAGTGTTTGACTTCACAGGGACGGGAACAGAGGTTTGGGGGAACTGCAACGCACCGCGCGCCATCACCCTCTCTGCCCTCATCTACTGCCTGCGCTGCATGGTCGGGCAGGACATCCCCCTTAATCAGGTAAGGCGTGTATTCTAGAACCTAGGAGAGGGTCTAAGGAAATTTAGGGATTTGACCAAATGTTTGTTTAGTGATTCTTCTACAGTTAAAATTCAAAAGTGTAATCGAATTCCATACAGCTCATATGTATCCAGTGTTTCCTTTCTTCATATCCAGGGCTGTCTTGCACCAATCAAAGTCATCATACCCCCTGGCTCAATCCTGCAGCCTTCCCAGAATGCAGCTGTGGTTGGAGGAAATGTACTTACGTCCCAAAGAGTGGTTGACGTTATCTTTAAGGCGTTTGAGGTGTGCGCCGCTTCGCAGGTGAGAAAAACTGAATTTGTACGAGAGACTGGAATATTCGGTTTGCAGCACAAAAAAGGTTAACCCTTTGGAACCTGGATGGACATGTGTTTACCTGTACTGCATTCAGACGCCTTTAACAAGCATTTAAACCTTTTAAACTGGGTAGGGAAAAAAGCAATGAGCAACTCTGCAAGGAATGTCCCACAAGTTGCAAGAAATTAGTTAAAGGTGGCAATAAAAAATGACAGAGAGAGAGAGAGAGAGAGGGAATTAGAAAACTGTCAAAAAGACTAGGGGAATATGTCCACAAATCAATGTTTAAATTATGTATTATGTATATAGTGTTAAAAAGTGTGATATAAATGTAGCACTTTTGAGGTTAATTTTTCTTTTCTTTATTTATTTTCAGGTAATTGTCTTATTACTTGTCTCGTAACTTGTTGTCTCGTACTAATTTTCTGCTAATCTCGGCGTCATTTTCTCCCGTGTTGCATACGCTTTTGATAGAAATCAGACCACTGTGCTCAGGTCTCAATTGGTTAAGTTCTCAGCAATAAATAAAAAGGTTCAAATGTGCACGAATTTTCCAAAATTAGGTGATTTGTGGACCGTTCATATTGCTAGTTAATTATTAATAATTATGAATGATTAACTAGAAATATAAACATTTTTTAAAATTTTTTAAAATCCTTTAAAAATTGTTTTAATCCACCAAAATAAAATGAAAAAAATAGTCAGTGTCTTTGAAATGTGTTAAGATATAAAATGAGTGCAGGTGAGGAAAACAAACATTCTGATGTTTCATTTTTGTTTCTGTAACCTTTAAAACGCCAGAAAATAGCAGTGTGACAATCTCAGTGTCTCCCTTACATTTACAAAAAAAATGTATCTCAGGTTGTGGCCAAATTACTTAAATTTGAGAGTTGTGATGACGCACAAAACATAGTAAATTGATCAACAGGACAAATGATTCTGAAACTTTATATTTGTTTTTTTTGTGTGTGTTACTTTCTTATTTATTGTTGTTCCTCTTTCTATCAGGGCTGCATGAACAACATTTCATTTGGCAGTGAGAGTGTAGGTTACTATGAGACGGTTGCCGGGGGAGCAGGGGCAGGGCCAGGCTGGAACGGGCGCAGTGGAGTTCACAGCCACATGACCAACACCCGCATCACCGACCCCGAGATTCTGGAGAAGAGGTCAGACACGAGGCATTTTGAGTCTATTTTATATGAAAAATATTACATTCATAAATGTAAATGGACTCAAAAGACGCCAAAAATACAAGAATTCAAAAACAGAAGTAGGACGTTATATTCAAAGATTACACAGACGGAAAGAGAGCAAAGCTGAGAAAACACTGAACACTGAACACTTGTCAAACTTAATTTTGTTTTATACTTTGTTTCGATACCTCTTATGTATATATGTATATAACTGTATTTAGCTTGTCCTGCATGGTCTTTTTTTGTTTGTTTTTCTTATGACTTTTTGCCGTGTTCTGGGTTTTTCTCCTTCGTTGTTTGTTATTTGATTGAACTGCTAAATATGCCTGAGCCATGTGTGAACTGACTGAAAAGAAATTAAATAAAAGGCCAAAAAAAAAAAGTGTGTGTGTGGGGGGGTGTTAAGCTTCAGAGGCACGGGTTCAAGTTTTAATCATTTGTTCCCTTGGCATTTTTAGTGTAGTTAAGTTTAGTTTAGTTTAGTTTAAGGCTCTTTTCACCACCTTTTTTCTTTTCTTATTTTTAACATCAACAACATTTTTTAACAACTGCTGTCTGCTGTGTTCAGATATCCAGTCATTCTAGAGCAGTTCTCTCTACGGCCCGGCTCAGGAGGTGCAGGAAAATACTGCGGTGGAGACGGTGTGATGCGGAAACTTCTATTCAGGAACAAGGTGGTTCTTTCTGTACTGACTGAGAGACGATCCACCCGTCCCTACGGCCTCCAGGGTAAACTTTAACATGTTTAAAGCTGACTGCAAATGTCCACAGATGCCATTTTCATGTTATTTTATTTTGTTTTGCTTAGTGGCTATTGGCATCCTTGTTTCTTTCACTATTTGCACCCTCTCTCTGCTGGTCAGGGGGTGAGGACGGTGCAGCAGGACTGAACCTGCTTCACAGAGCAGACGGACGAGTCCTCAACCTGGGAGCCAAAACCAGTGTCAGCCTTCAGCCCGGGGTAAGACTGCATAATGTGCATGAGTGAAAGAAATGCTATTAAGTAGTAACCATAATGATAAAGTGAATTTTGTTATGTTGCATGAAAAAAAATGTTTTACTCTGACTTTAATTTTTTGACTTTAATAAATGTGTTATTTACATCACAATGATTCTGTTATTAAATATGTAAGTAAAAATCTTAAGAAGCCTTCAGATATGAAACCATAAAATACTAAATCTCTCTGCAGTTATTAAATAGTGTCTATCTTGTAGAAATGAGGCACATAAGAAATGTATTTATTTTTTTAAACTTTTTTTCATTTGTATTTTTCTTTTGTATAGCTTTATATTTCAAATAAGTTAAAGCACCCTGAAAGTATTCAGAATACCCATTAGTTAGTCCTTGACATTTTATAATCTCGATGAGTTAACTGTTAGGGACTGTCGATTTTTACATTTTTTTAAAGAAAACATGCCATTAAACTCCACTCGCAGGTTTGGGGGCTTCTGAAGGTTCTGAAAATGTTAATAAAATACCACAATTCAAAGGTGAATACCCCTCCTTCCAAAAGCATAACTCCCTCTGTAGTGCTTAAAAGATTATCTGAAGTGCCACCCCTCAGTTTGCACCATCCCCTTCCCATTTAGCAAGTAAAGAACAGTCCCCGGGTATAAACTGAGATATCCTCTGAATCCACAGGACACGTTCTGCCTCTACACCCCTGGAGGAGGAGGATATGGGAAAGAGGAGGACGCCAACACAAGACCTCAGACCAAGCGCAGGCGCTTGAATGAGTCTTACCCTGAAAGAGGAAGCGTCTTTGAATACCGAATGGCACAAGAAGGAGTATGAAAGGAAATAAGAAAGAGAGGGAGAGAGACAGACAAGCCAGAGGAGGAGAAGAAGAAAAGAGGTGGGGAAATTACACAAGCACTAAAGAGAGATGGAAAAGACAGAATAGGGCTCTTTGTCAAAGATGGAAAGATTCCTTAAACTGATGAAGAAAACAGTGTTCACAACATTATACTGTGAGGAAAAAAAGAAAGCAAATACTTGAAAAATATTTCAAGATATAGACTTGCAAAAATTCAAGAGTTTGCCGCACTAACAGCTATCACTACAGTCAATGCCACTAGATCAAAAGTGTATTTCAGTCGCACTTTTTTTGTCGAGTCTGTCTGCTAACATGTATTCAAAGACAATCAGGCTGGACTTCCATTAGCAGGAGAAGTTAGAGGATACTGAAAGCTCAGTTATCAATCAGATTAGTGTGACTGGCAGATTAGATGTGTTGCTCCTTTAACTTTAACATTCCACTATTTAATATTCATATTTTCTTATTACTAGCCGATGACAATCAGTAAGCCTCAGTTTTCCATTCTAACTTTGAGTACATATCCCAGTATACATCTTACTTTAGAGACCCCAGATTTGCTGTGTAGGGTAAGAAATTGTTAGAATTTTGCCTACTAATTTTTTTCAATGTTCAAGGAAAAAGCCAACCAGTTGATGACCTGTTTTAACCAGAATAACTTCTTCTCTAACACCACAGAGTCACAATGTGGGTACTCCTCTGTTATTTTAACAGGATGGATAAATAAACCCCATTTCTACTAATTGGATTGTCCTCTTTATTCCATTAAAAGACATTAGTTTCACTTAAAAATAATTGTCAGTGTGCAACTGGAGTAATATGTTTGAAGAGTATGTAGACATTATATAAGAGATTCATGAAATCATATTATAAAATTCACAGTGTTGGAGTTGGGATTTTGTTTTTGTGGAATGCTGCTTTTCCATACCATATTAATAATGTTAATGTCACTCTTAGCTCTTGTCTTAACCCCCACTAGGGGTCGCCAAATCGTCACAGAGAGGTCTCTAGGCCTTCATGATTTTAAAGGAGTGTATGAAATGTTATTTTTAAAATATGCAGTAGGTCTACACCTTGATTTTTTTGTAATTTTTGTGAGGAAAAGTAAATGAAATTGTTATTTAGTAGCGTAGGAGCCCCATGTACTGAGACTGCATCCTTGCTGCAGCAGTCGCAGGTTTGATTCGACCTGCTGCCTTTTGCTGCATGTCTTCCCCCTCTCTCCTTGTTTCATGCTTAACTTATCGAATTAAGGCGAAAAGACAAAAAAAATCTTTAAAAAGTACGATTGAAAACAATCTATATCCACAGTGTTCACGCCTTGTGAAACAGCCTTATCCTGTTTTAGAAAGAGTGCAAAGTTAACACAACAAAAGAGCTAACAGAACCATGTATAAGCATCAGGGAGAAGAAAACACTGTATCTGTCAAAAAAGAAGCCTATGAAGTATCTATGTTTGTTAAAATGAAGAAAAAAGACAAGGAACATAATACAGACAGTATTATTTAAATGTTACTGAAAAATATCAAGAAAAAGTCTTTTTTGTTGCAATATTTACAAGAAGTAATTTGCTCCAAATTCATCCAAATTGCTTGTTTTACACATTTCATGCAGTTCTTTTGTCCACTATTGGGTTATTTATTCAGTTTATGAGTTGTTCTGTACTTATATTGTTATGTATTGAATACATGAAATATCCAGAAAATATATCACTTAGTCAGGGATTGTCAGTTTACTCACTTTTAGAAAAAGGAGACCCCTAAAGGAAAAGGTTGTTATTTTCTTATGTTAGCAGTTAGTGATTGAAGGAGTTTGAATGATTTAAATGACACTCTGGTGCCTCCAAAGGTTATTGATTGGCAACTTGCAACAGTTAAAACGCACACAACCCAGCAAGGCCCAGTGTGACTGCCAGTCATACATGTAAATTCATGAGAGGGAGTATTGAGATGTAACTCAGGATGCTTGTTTGGGGGAGGGGGGACACGTCCCTGTTTGAGTGGTGTCCCCTCCTCCCATCTTTAGGCCAGGAATGATCAGGTACGAGAGGAGGAAGGATGGTGAGGGAGTGCAGGCATGCGTAGGCAGCTGATAAAGAGATAGCTGCCAGAGCAGCGGGAGGCTGACGGCTGCTGGACGGTTGATGTAAATCAGCTCTGTGTGAGTGTGTGTGTGTGTGTGTGCTGTAAATTCTTAATACAGATGCCATGGCCTGTGGATCAAAGATGGTTTTCTTGTTTATAGATCACTATTCCTGTGGTAAAATAATCTATCATACTGAAAAGATTTAAGACTCGCCCCCTGCTGCTGTCTCTCCATCTTTTCACTTCATTCACTGGCTAACAGTCAGCTTTTAGGATTTGGAGATTTATGCTCATTATAGGAGAACACGTGTAAACAGAAAACAAGCAAGAATCAAGAAAAAGACCTTATTTGTGAAATGAAATATACACACTCACTTCAAACGCACTGTGAAACTCAAAATGACTAATCTGTTTCAAAATGGAAAAACATCCACACAACATTTTGCTGGCAACATAAGAACCGCATCACCAAGACAGTCATAAAACACCTAATGGCTTTTGTGGGATAGGAAAACAGAGGGAAATTCTGGTGAAAATAGTCAGCAGTTAAGTAGGCAAATACGAAGCTCATAGAAATTGAGATTATAAGTAAATTAATAATATTATACTTTTTACCCTACATTTGAAAGCTGTATTTACTAGAGAACTTTTACAAATTAAATTTTTAGTAAAAAAAATAGATAATTTCAAAATGCTTGCCATACTGCTATAGATTAAACACTCAATCTAAATATAAAACTGTCAAAATGACCTACACCTTAACCAGCTGCAACAGTAAAATGAGTCATATATCGAGTTATAAATAATAAGAATCTAATAAAGTCATATATTAAAGTATAACACTCACAGATAATTCATACATCAAATCCCTTTACTTTTGATACTATAAAGTACATTTTCCTTTTACTGATAATGGAGTTGTAATATTGCCTCTTTACATTTAGGCACCAAATGACTTCAGAGAAAAGATATTGATTGAGATGGTAGACTATTCACTAAAAAGTTAGAAAGTGTAGAAAGTTAAAAAAAAAAACCGCTAAATTATTAACTGCAACCAACTAAAAATATTTACTAGAATTCACCACTGAACTCAAAAATCTTGTACTTTTAAAGATCTTTAGATATTTGTTAACATGAAAACATCTGTTAGTCCAATTGTGCAGAACTACAGTCCAGCTTTAAAGAGAAGGCAAAGCAAATAAAGCAACCAGCACTTAACAGCCATCTGAACAAACGAGCTAATGCTGAATAACACATAAATGTGAAAGTAGAATCCAACATGTACAAATATACAATGAAAAGAGAGTAAAGTTGTTCAAGATTTTAGTTAAAAATGTTAGTAGAAGGAAGAAATAAAGATGTTAGTAAAATGATTCCCACATACAACACTGAACAGCACAGTTAAAATAAACCGCATTTTATTAACACACCCTGCACAATTCCATAACCTTCTTTTCATACTTAAACTTCTGTTTTCACTTTGGCTCAGTACTGTACAAACCTTTAACAAGACCACAGGAAAACGTCAAAAAATAAAACATTCACTTGTCGAGGTAGGCAGACATTTATAAGCAATTTCCTTTAGATGATGATCACAGTGACATCAAAATAGTGCAAAAAGCTGGCAGTGCAAAGCCCACGGAAAATATTTTTAAAAAAACATGAGGTAGATATTGGTGGTAGTATAGAGGTTGATTGTCTCCTCTGTCCTTAGAACATGCAGCATTTTCACAGATTAAATGACTATAAAATATACCCCAGATTTCTTTTGCAAAGTGAAATCAAACACTGAAATGAGACAATTATAGGGCCAAATGCAATATTACCATTTATCTAGTTATTAGAGTCGGATAATGCCAATGAAACAGATAAAAAAAAATGTTATAGAAAACATCTAGTCCTATATATTTCTTCATTCAGATCACACTAAAACTCAAGTATTACACATCTGTGCACAGAGACTCACCGTGCCGAAGGAAAAAACTGATATTTTCTGCTAGTTATCTGAGCATCCTATATTCTGTTGAGAATGCTGTCAGGACAAATTGTTGAGTAAAATATTGCAGGTTGTTTACTTAGCAGCTCAAATTCACTGATTCATCACCAGTCCTGCTCAATGCCATTAGTTTTTCACACAACTGTTAAATTCCAGATTAAATCCAACAATACATTCAACATGCGAAGGCAATTTGTGTAAAAAAGCAAATTCATAGCAATAAAAAAAAAAAAACAGTGCAAATAAAATTGCCAGAACAAAGAGCCTGTGGTGATGCAAACACCATTTCATTGAATGCCTGAGGTAGATATTTTTGTCGTATAGCTGTTTTGTGCACATATTGATAAGAAAACAAGGAGATGTTTGCATTTTAAAATCTCAACATTAAAAAAAAATCACTGGCTTATCTTCTTAAAAACAAAAATCCATCAGTTACACGGTCTGTAGTTCAGCGCCCTTTTTTTGCATATTAACAGCCAACATATCTTGAGCTTGACGGACACTCAGTTTTGGAGAATTTGCAGCAGAAATATAGTTCCTTTGTGGGTTAGCATCCGTGCATTTTTGAGTGACGGTATGGCTCAATTTGTGGAAATGAGTCAGTATTTCAGTCAGTACTGAGGGTACCTGTTTAGGGGAGGCCCGTTCTGCAGGGTGTACTGACTGGGCGGTTGATGATGTGAGTGAGAGTTCTGATTGGTCGGTACCAACACGTCAAACACGCTCTTATTTGGAGGCACGGATTGCAACATGTTGTCCAGGTCCATGATGAGGGGAGGTGCTTGAACAGAAACTCGTCCGCTGGGGAGGATGGGCCAATAAGCATGACCCAAAAAGTGACCAGGCGCCACAGGCGAGCTACCATAGCCGTAAAGGGGGAGTCCGCCATGCAGCGGCATCAGAGGACCGCCATTGAACCGCATGCTGGGTGGGGCGACAGCATTGGGGGGAGCGTATTTAGCGTAGGAGGTAGGGAGCTCCCATGGAGGTGCAACAGTCTCCCGTCGGGCGGACTTGTGCAGTGGTGGTCTGTAGTCCTCATAACTATCTGAGCCAGCTTCTCCATCAAGAGGAACACGCTTCCCAGACAGGGGCATCCCTTTCCATTCCTCATCAGAGGAGGAGGAGGAGGTGGAGGCAGGACTGGCGGAGCTAGCTGAAGCACTACGGGCAGAGGAGGCGTAGCGAGGTCGTGGAGGCGGTGAAGGCCGAGGGCGCTCCACCTTGCCCCAGCAGTCCCTGGTCGACACGTCCACATCCCCAGAGACACTAGGTGGCCTCAGGCTGTGCAGCAGAGAGTCAATGGCAAAGGATGAGTCCAGCTTGGGCCGGAACAAGTCCTCCGGTGGCGGGGAGGGATTTCTTGAGCGCATGGCAGGGAGAGGGTTCACCGGGGCAGGCGGTGGCTCCGATTCTGGCTTGTGTCCCTGCAGGATGTAGGGGGCCAGATCCTGGGCAAAGATTGTCTCATCCTGGCGTGACACAGCTGTGTTTTGTCTCTTAAGGAGCTCCAGAGGAACGCGGCTCAACTCCACTGCCCAGAAGTTGCCTTTGCCCTGAGGCTTCCCCGGGTCCTTCAGCACCTACAGGTGGAGGGAGGACGGACAGAGAGGTGACACCTCGGCTTGACAACCTAGTCAGGCAGGACTGAACTAGTTTCACTGTTAACCATCACAATAACAACGGATAAAGGCTTAAAACTGGTTTGAGGGTTCAATCCAGAGCCCCCAGAGCATATTTCTACAGGGGTTAAAAGGATCGACCAACCTCAAGTCAGGATAGTGCAATGCAAATGTTAAAGGGACAGTGCACCCCAAAGTCAAAAACACATGTATTTCCTCTTACATGTAGTGCTATTCATCATTCTAGATTGTTTTGGTGTGAGTTGCTGAGTGTTTAAGATATTGGCAGTAGCGATGTCTGCCTTCTCTCAAATATAATGAAACTAGATGGCACTTGGCTTGTGGTGCTCAAAGGCCAAAAAAATACATTTGAAAAACTCAGCAGCAATGTCTCGTCTCAAAAAATCATGACCCGGCTACTCAAGATAATCCACAGACCTTGTTGTGATCAGTGTCATATAGGAGCTATTTTCTTGGCATTTCTCTCGGCATCCACTGCTTGCTCAAAAATACTCACCACAGAGCTAGCTAACATTGCAGTGCTACCATTTTTGGCACTTGCCATTTAGTTTCATCATATTTGAGTGAAGACAAACATCTCTACAGCTGATATCTCCAACATTTGGCAACTCACACCAAAAGAATAACAATTTATAAATAGCTCTACAAGTAAGAGGGAAAAAATGTTATTTAATGTTTGGGGTTACTTGTCCCTTTAATCTTGTTTTTTGGGGCCCACTGAGGAGAGTACATGGATTTAAAAGAGTTTGAATTTACCTTCACAAAACAGTCATATGAGGAGAGATTGTGTCGCACAGAGTCCCGCCAACCCTTATAGTTCCCCTTGAAGAATGGGAAGAGAGTACTGATCTCCTTGAGGATCTAGAAATAAAAACAAAAATGTCAGTATGGCACATAATATATACTTGTTGGATATGAATTAAGAATAAGACAAGTTGAAATTACACTGAAAATAGTCTTAGATTTTAATTTAATTTGTTTGGACAGTGCTTTAACAGTAAAACAACTTTAAATGAAACGTGATGCACTGTATATCTTATCTTTTGTGATACAGATCAGCGTCTGGTTTCACTGCAGGTCAACCTTATCAAAGCAAACCGAGAATGATAGGGATGGCAGTCACTCAAGTGTCACCAAGAGGCTGCTGTTTTGTGTCACTTTGTTAACTGTAAATGTCAGTTATCAATCTATTGCTTAAAAAAGTGACAGTAACTCCCTGGTATCTTTCTCGATAGAAATATACCACAGAAACTTATTTCATAATTGCAGATATATTCCAATGAAATGCTGCGCAGATTAAGAAGACATCATGAGCACCACCGTGCGTAAAACACTCCGTGCGCCACTTCTATCCAAATCGCCACAAGTAAAGTCTGCACCCTCAAACATATATCAATATGTGTGGGATCTAAATCCATTCTTACCTCAGATAACGTCAGTTTCTTCTCTGGTGACCTTTGGATGACCATGGCTATCATTGCGAGGTACGAGTACGGTGGTTTTGGATACCGCTGATAGTTCTTTTTCTTCCCACCGCTTGCGCTATTCTTCTCCTGTTCGCCGTTCCACGAGGTGATAGTTTCCTGTTTGAAGTGGGCATCTTGAGGATTCGGGTATGAGGAGTCCGGTGTGACTTTATCCATGAACGCCGTGTTGAGATGTTCGTTACGCGCTGCGGGCTTCTCCAAGCGCGACAACTGCTGCGGAACCATCTGAGCCAAGTGGCGATGCCAATGTTGGGCTGGAGGGCTCCGCGCTACACCGCCGGGAGGAAAACTCTGCTGCGCATTTCTGTGGAAGTCAAGTTGATGGCCGTGATGTTCTCCGAGGTGGGACGGAGCGGGTGGTGCCAAGAGGATCTGCTCCGGCCAGTGCTTTGTCATGCTGATCAGTCAGAGGGGGAAGATCGGACCCGCACGTTCGGACAGGAGCACGGAGAGGGGGAGGGAGGCCAAAGAGTCGGTCCTTAACTTCTGGCAGACTGCTGGCTCCAGGCTGACTCTATTTGAAGAGCAAACAATTAACAGTTTCATGTAAATCCCGCTGCGTAATCGAGGGGAGAATGACGCGTTATCTGGGAGCAGAATGACTGATCGCTGCGGGGGGCTGGGGAGGGTCCGTGTACGAGGAGGGGCGAGAGAAAAACAGTAAACTTGTAAATAACCCTTATGATAATATCAACACATGCCACTTACAACGCACAGATTCTGAGTTTGCTTTGGAATCGGTGCTTAGAAGATTTACGCACGACAGACTAAAGCATTAAGTGCGTATTTGGAGTTGGCAACACACCAAAAACAAATAACTGCTTTTACATTTAATAATTCCAGAAACAAGGGAAACATTATCGTACCACGTCCATATGAACGACAGAATATGCTGCTGTTCATATGACACGATGAAGACTTTTCTCTCGAGAGTGACACTTGGGCGCAGAGGCGAAAAGTAAAACTTTGTGGGGGATGGGGTGGAATACAAGAGAGAGCTGAAATTTCGATTGGAGCTTGCATGCAATCAACAATTTTGGTGAGTAATATACAAAAGGAATGGCTAATATACAACTGCTGACACGTTAAGATGTTGCCAATTTAGGCATCATTCCTTTTAATATTTCACACCCAATAAATTGGTCTTTCTTTTTTTGTCAAAAGAATCTCCTACAGATTGAGGAATGCATTTTAAGCAATGTTGCTTTTGCTATTATTATTGTAGGTTGGCCTTTTTGTTCAGAGAGCAAAACATGCACATGTAAACCGCCAAAAAAGCTTTTTTATTTTGAAGAAAATCAACAATCTATAACTGTTCAGCTGTAGCAGAATAGGTCATTTGGATACATTTTGGTGCTCTGAGAGCGCACTACATTCTGGGGGTGTTTTCGCGCACAGTTGGATCTCCTTGTGCCTATGCAAGATGTCATTCAGTGTTGAAAGACTAAGTTTCGGGAATGCATGTCTTTTGTTCATGTTAACGTAGTGCTAATGTGCAGACGCTTTCTTCCCAGCAAGACAGTGAAAACAAGTTGGCTTAGGAGGAACCCCGTTGGCACGCTGGAGACTGTTCTTTCCCGAAGAAGCTGCTTAGCATGTGAGGAAATACTGGGGCTATTCAACACCATTTGTGGGTTTTCTGGCGCTTACAAGCTGCTAAGTGTCGTTGTTGGGTAGGACATTCACACCTTAAACAGGAGCAATCATGTTTTCCTGAATTGTTGCCGCGATATATCAATCAAAAAAAAAAGAGAAAAACTCACTTCAAGAATCAACAACCTACAGTGCATTTCTATAAAGTGTTACACAATCTAAAAGCTGGCATTTTGTTTTATATATATGTTCGTTTGCTTAGATTTTTATTTCATCCTTGTATATATTACATCATATTGTGATTTTGCCACCAAAATTTGTCACCAGAAAGACGGAGAAATGAAACAATTGGAAACAATTTGATTTTTCAAACTGATATCAAAACACTTAAATTGTGCTGCCAACTCTGAGTATTTGCTTTTGATGACACCAAATTGTATCCGACAACTCCCTCATTTAGCGTTAACTTTCCAATATACAAGGAAAAAGGTACACCCTGTTTGACAAGTGATTGCAGAAATAAAGATTTTATTTGTGTTGCACGGAGGCATTGTTTTCATAAACAATGCTTCTGTGTGAGGACTTACCAAATGAATTTGCAGAGTTTGTAATGTTTGCAGTAAGACACAAAATGTTTGAACTTGTTTTCCAGGTCAGATGGCCTCCCCTTTCCCAACCATGGTGAGCAACAAACCTCCTTCACCTGCTGCACTTTGAGATTTTCTTCTCTGGTTGCCACTCACTTTGCTGCATGCTCTGAAAGTTTATCCCCCTCTAGTGGTTTCACTTAAAACTCACTGAGAAGCTCAACTCACACTTAGAATATTAAACAGGTCTCCAAAATAACTTTGAGAGCATTTTTTGTTTGAAAAGTGAATTTAATAGATTTATATGTCAATGAGAATTTTCTTTTTTTTATTGAGGTGGAAAATCAAACATGTACAGGCAAATCTCCTCACCCATCACACAAAATGTTTGGACCCAATTTACATTTTAACTTATAGAGAGGTGCTCAGTGCAAAACACACTGATTTAAATATAAACTGTCAATCTGTCTCTTCCTGTCTACTGGAGTGCCAGTTAATAGGCTTTGCCTGAATTAGTGAGCCACGCATGAGAAGAATGGGAAGCCATATGAATAGGACAGCATCCAGGACGAGGCTTGTTCACATAGGCTGATTGTGTCCAGACAAATCCCTCTTAAACTGCCCTGAGATGTATCCTGACACTGAGATCGAGAGGAGGAATGAAGTTTATAATAGAGAAAGTAAGAGGAAGTTTTCATTTCGCTGTCACAGCTTCATTTCAGCAGGAATTTTATATATAAGTTTTTTATTTTATTATTATTTAGTTTAATTCAATTGGACAGTGCACAAAACATTCACTGCATCAGATAGAGCTAAAGGATTTGGAGTAGATGCCACCAGAAATGTGTAGCTTGATAAAGTATTATAATATACACCATAGGACTTATTGTGGGTATTGAAAACCTGCATTGAAGTTTCTTAATTTTTGTTTGTAAAGTTAAGTGACATTTACAGGCAGAAGCAAATGCATCTTGCACAATGTATTAGGCTCCATTGTACGGATTTGTTCAGCAATTTTGTTCAAATTGTGGAAATTTAAAAAAAAAATCTGTTAGTCTTTGAATCTTTCTCTGCCACCAATGCAGTATAAAGGAGGTACTCACAGAATTATTTAAACGCACATTATTTTAAAAAATCATTTTTCAAAAGTTCTCATAGAAATAATTTCTTTAATGGAAAGAAGTTCCAATGAGCACAGTTACACACAAACTCTGTAGATAAATATAAGTTATCTGGACGCAGTTTCTGAAAAGATGCATCACTGTTAAATTCAAATATTGTGAGCACCAAAAATTAGATTCCATTTACTTCCATTCTGTTGTAGTAAATGCAGACACATCAGAGATGGATATCTGAAAATCCAAACACGTAAAACCAGAACTATGCATAAATCTGCCTGGAACAAATTAGACATTTTAAGAAAAAAAAAAAGCTGACTACTAGTTTTCTTTAATCTTTTGATTGATATCACAAGGTAACATTTCATGAAAATGTTTCTAGGTTTTAAGTATTGTAAAATGACGGCATTGTATCTTCCAGAGCTTTTTCTCACTGCATCTCTGCAAAGTGTCACTGCTGTGTTGGTTGGCTAGTTCACTGCAGGGGTCAGCAGATCACAGGGTCATCACTGTCTGAATGTTTCGAGATATTAGCAGCTGATTCTGCTTCCTTTGGATTCCGAAACCAGTCAGACTAATACAGCTACTAAAAAAATGCTCTACAGTTGGTTGACATTGTTAAACTAATCTTTAATTATGAGAATGTTAAAGGAGCATGTGTCCAGGCTTGTATTGAATATGTAGTCAAGTATAGGGCAAACACACCCTGACAGTTTATTATGAAAAGACTGAAGTGCATTCATGTTTGACAAACCAGCTGACATGAACTCTCTGACAAACACATTATGCACCCAAACACACCCTTTACATTAAACAAGTTTAGGGTGCTTTTGTACAATGGTATGTCACATTTACTTGTTTCGTCTCTTTACTCGTGAGCACTTAAAAATGGGGATTACAGGTCAGTGTTGTCACACAATTTACAGTATTACAGCCACTCTCATTTAAATATTATAAAGCACAATTTTTATACAAAAGTCTAAGTCTGCTCAGAAATAGTCTTTTTCCTCTCCTCACATTCACCTCACATAAGTTTCTTTCCTTCTGTCTACTGCTGCTACAGATTTATGTTGAATACATGTCAAATAATCATTGATTCCCCTCACACCAAAGTGGCCTATCCTGTGTAATGTCTGATAATTGGACTGAAGTTTGTATATGTGTGTCTCTTACAGATTTTCTTTTAAATACCCACGTGTTACGCTAGTGTTTGATATGCCAGCGATATACCAGGAAAGGGAAAAATCTCCTCCCTGATCTTGGACCACTATAATAACAATAATGACTTTATTAAGGATTCAGAAATAGGTCCATAGCTACATAAAAATACAATTACAATAAACTAACACTCAGCCAGAAATGTTTAGTTGTTTTTTTTAATTAATACCTCAAATTGAATCTTTTGAAACCCAAGCAAATTGGCTTGATTTCTTTTAAAACGTGGAGAGGAATCAATGAGAAATGAGAAGAAGTTAACCAAAAAATGAGCAAGGAATTAGTAAAAAGTATTTTTTTTATAGCTTAAAATTAGTTTGGTTAAAGAAAGAAAGAAAGAAATGTGACAAATACAACAGAACAAAGACTTAAGACTAAGAATTACAATAATTCTGTGACATAATTTTAAATATCTAATAATGATCATAATAAATATAGTTTCACCCCTAGCTTTTTTCGTTTTCCCCTACACATTTTTCCTTAAAAAAAAAAAAAACCTAGCTTTTTTAAAAAGAATTATTTTAAAAAAAATAGCCTATTTTTCTTTATCTACTAATATCTTGCAGTTTGTCGAACAATTCAATTCTGCTTATTGTCTCTTTTCCCATGTTTATTACTTTTATCTTTTAAAGTAATTTCACCAATTTGCTCAGAGTTCAAAGGTTATATTTGTAAAAGGCATCTGAAAGCAATACACGAGAAGTGATGTCGCCCCAGGTTTCGAAGTTAAATATTAATGGACTTTAAATGCGATATAAACGCAGCCAGCAGATCTGTACCGCAGCTTTGTCGCCGTCTGGTGGAGTGAGTCCTGCGGGAGGAGAGGGCGCAGGTCCGGTTGTTATGGTGAAGCATTTCCCCTGAGGGCTGGCTGGAGCAGGAGCAGGGCACAGCAGCTGATTCAGTTTCACAGCCGCAGGAGCTACTACTGTCACTCAAGTCAACAGGTAAGATGTCGACACGCTGTTTTCTATCACTTTTACGTCGATATTGTACAGCCTGCTCGGTTTAACTTGTGTAAACTAGTATTAGTTGCTGCCGAGGCGACGTAACATTTAATTCATGAATGTCGTGTAACTGAAAAGTAAGCTAACCTCAGGCTAAGGTGACGCTAGCATGACACAACATCAAAGTCAGCCGACTTTTTCGTTGCGTCGCGCCGTTTTTTTAAGAATATAGCGTCTACAAAGTGAGGATAAGCTCGCCGGTGTTGACTTTATCTGCACCTGGACGCGATGAATGAAGCCAGGTAGCTTAAACGAAGTGCTTACGTTACCTGTCAGACTAGCCACCTGTTGAGCCTGTCTGTGGACCGCTAGGCAGGTTAGCTAATCTGCTGCTCACAGTTAATCCTGCACAGTATGGGACAACACAGCAGGCGCTTCCGATGCGGCTGTTTAAGCTTTTTACTGGCCATTTACAGTGATTGTATACCTCACTGTTATAGTAAATAGTTTCTCTTAAATGTAGTAATTTATATTTTCTTTGAAATCCAATACTGTGTAAAAGTCTTAGGCCACCTTAAACTTTATTTTGCAAGGTTACAACAGTCATAAATATTGATTTCCCTGTAGTCTTGTTACAAAAATATAACCACAACATACAGGAAATCTGTATTCGGCATTAAAAACACAAATATTTCAGAATAAAACGACTTTAACAGGTTGAAGTTGCAAGTTTTAGTGTGACCTCCTTTTCCACTTAGCATGTCTTGAACGTCCTTGTGCAGACAATTTGAGATTTATAATACTAAACTTCTGGTTTATTTACATCAGGGTGCATTCAAGACACGTCCAAAGCTTATTATATTTGTTTTAGCTACCTTTTTGTAAGACTCCGTGATTCACACTAAATATTGATTTAAGTCCACAGGCTCATATTTGTTCAGACTTTTTTGGTGTTTGTCTGTATTCTTTGTTTATATCTTAATAACGAGACTAATGTATAGATGCATATCCACATTACAGCTTTGCTAAAACAGCAAATCTATGTTGGCCTAAGATTTTTCAGTATGTCTGCAGTTTTGTGATATGGCAAGTGCAGAATCTTGATATCAGATAGGCTACATAGGCTGACATGAATCTACAAATGCTTTTATAGTACAAGCTGCAGCTCACGCTGAAGCGTCAAGGTGGGTTGGTGAGCAAAACGATACTGTAGGATAGGGGTCGACAGATTATCGACCTGGGTGATTATTGGATTATATATTTAGCATTTTGAGGATTATCTGTATGGACGTTTTATTTTAATGATCGCCAATAAAATGAATTAATGAAAAGGTGCAGCATGGGAGGAACTTTTACTTTCTAAAGCCACAGGGAGCTATTTTTATTTATTCATTTTTTATGTAACTTTTCATTTGACTTTATAAAAAAAGTTGCTGGTAACTTGCTGTATATGATGTTGAACGTCTCAGTTCTGATTATACATTTGCTAAAGGCAAGATGAGAATTTACAAGATTATTATCAACAAAACAAGAGCAGTTTTTTCCATTAAAGTTTTTGTCTTAACTCTGATATAATAATCTCAATAATTCAGGGAAAAATTTTCTTAGGTGTATGCATCATTCTTCCAAAGATATATTATTCATAATTGCAGTCATTTATCCAGCAAAAATGCCAATCATTCTTTGATAATGAAAATAACAAGTAGACTTATCATTAATGAAAATTATAGCAATCTCAATCCTCTAGAGATATGTTGCCTCAAGGGGAAAACAATCATTTTTTTTCCTGGTCTTTGTTTTCCAGGGTTGTAAACCACAAGCTTCAAAAGTCTGCCATGATACAATTTTGATTTGATTTAAATTAAATTAATTTAGGAGCCGGCATCAACATGCAATCATCAGTAGGTAATAATTTTTTTAGTGTTTTTCTTGGTTGCTTGCTATTATCTGCCTAATACTATGCTGCTGGCGGTGTCTGAATGTTGAGTAAGGAAGGGGTGCTTGGATGATAATGGTGAAATTGGGTTTCAAAGTAATGGCTTAACTTACAGATAATGATATGTTTTGATAGTTTCACTTTGCATTGTTAATATTGGCTTGTTGATAATTGAACTGATATCTTATTCAGATCAATGCATTTTTCCATCCAAATGTTTTTCCCTCTGATGATTGCTGACTCCAAGATATGTTGCAGTTCACTGATTTTTGTTGACTAACGCTACATTACCAACTTATTAACCTAAATAAATAAACTCAGAGCTTTCTGTTCTTGTCAAGTCAGCCATGCTGGTCTTGTTCACAAGTATGTCAACGTGTGGTCAAAGTACTTCTTGAATAGATTTTCCTTGGAATGTATGGTCAAATATTTGCAGGTTTCACAATATAGGCTAAGATAAGCTTGTAGGCCCCTTGATTGACAACACACACACACACACACACACACACACACACACACACACACAGTCTTAAAAGATCAAGAAGTTCTTTAATAGACTGTAACCTTTGTGATGTTGCATAGAGTTTGGATCCAAGGTGTGCATCGTCCAGTGCAACAATAGGTTATCTCAACTGAATGAGCACTTTACTAGATACTGCAGGAGGACAAAGACCTGAACCTAGGGGGTAACCTGAGTTAATCATTATAAACAATTTCCTTGTCATCCTAATATAGTTTTTTTTCATTGTGATAAGATTAGTCCAACAGGTCAAATGACTAAAGAAGTTCTTAAAAGGTCAAACTGTACTTGCAAAGGTTTGGCGCTCTGTTGCATTCCTTTTCTTGTGCATAAACTCCCACTTGTGTTTCTGTCTTTTCTAACTGGGGCATTTCTTTGCCATTACGTGTGTTTACGTGTGCTTGTTTAGATGTGTGAGATTCTACAGGCGGATGTAATATATATCATCATATCCTGTTGGCACCATTTAAAGATTCTTTATATCTATTTTTTCTCCAACTCTGTGCCTGGCACAACCCTACTTCCTGCTTGACGCAGTCAGAGGAGTTAACGTAGGTTAGTCTGCCTCCTCCCCATCCTTCCTCCTTTTCCTCATACTCTCCTCAATCTCGTTCACATTCTTTCCTCCACATCCTCTTGCCCTCTCACTGCATATCCTGTTCTCCAAAAAAAGCAGCAACTCTTTGTCTGTTTGTCAATATATCTACTTTATATCTCCATCATACATGCACGCTCTCTCTGTTTCTCCCATGGCCCCTTGCTCTCTCCCTACTCCCTCTTCTCTGTGGCATTACTGAGATTGCGGAGTGATTATGTGTAGCAGCTCAACCACTACACATGACAGGATTTAATGTGCCCACCTCTTCTCCAGTAGATCCCCCCCTCCTGCTCTCTTTGCAGTCATTTGCATTCTGTTCTTCCCACAAGGGCTGCAACTAATGTGCAGATTATTTTCTCAACTCTTTAGCCCCTTTAACAGTGCCTGTTCAAGGTGGGAATATTGCGCCATTATGCCATCTCGCTGCTCTGTATAAAAGTTATGATTGTGGCAACAGAGTTGTCTCACCTTTAGGCCAGTAAGGGAGGTAGTAACAGTGCCAATTCGGCATCTGTGTAAAAGGGACAGCAAGCAGGACGTGATCATGGGTGTTACGTTTTGAAGACGTCAAGGAGAGGACAAATCAGGCACCATTTAAAGGGGACGGTAAATGATTGTTATTGTCCTGTTATGCCATTGTTATTGTTTAGAAAGTACTGCCAACATGTATGTTATAAGTAACGCTAGAGTCCGATGCTGTTGTGTCAAAGTTCATGCCTTTTTGATTCTGCCATGCCAGCATGCTGTCTAAACCACACACTGGAGTTAGGGATGCATGATATTTTTTTGCTGGTATCTGATATGTCGATGTTCAACCACTCATTTTGCTGATAACCAATACCAATATTGATAAATCCACTTTTATTCCCACCTAATTTTAGTAATATTGAAGTCTCTTCTGTATTGGAATTAACATCATATAATGCATACTCTTAATTTGATGGCCCAACAGGAAATTAAGACTTATAATGCAATGCTTTTCACTATATGTAATATTCATGTATACAATAAGAAAAATACTTCAACTGTGGGTTGATGTTTTATACAACTTCGAAGTTTACTTTGTCAGTTAAAAATTAGTAAAAAAATATTGGTTTCTAATGTCTGCAGAAATCAGTATGTTACGATATCAATCACTTGCCAGTATTATTGTGCATCCCTAACTTTAGTGGCATGATACTGCTGTTGTTTCATTTGGTGTATAAATGCAAAGGCAGTGTAAAGAAGGGACTTTGCAGTGGCCCTATAGCTCAATCTTTGTGTAAAAAGGTGTACTGATTAACTGTTTTGGTCTATAAAATGTCAGAATGCAGCTGATCAAATAATTGACAAACCATTTCAGCTCTACTTCCTTTATAAATTAATTTTAGGGTGCACAGTAACAGATAAAAACCTTTCTGAATATTAGGCAGGCAGTTTAGGTCACCTGGCATTAGTTCAGATAGCAGAATCCAGAATCATCAAGCTGCATTGACTCAGCATTGTTTGTTTCGATCAACAGGCAGGTCCAGCAGGTCACATCAAACTGCACACTGGGCTGGTGGTCATACACAACAGCTGAGCAATGTCATTCCATGATGGCAAACCATCAATGAAGCACAAAGCGATGTTTGCCTTTTTCCATTGCAGCCAGATTTTAAAGGTTGAGCTTTAGCTGTGTGTTATGTTCTTGTAAGTTCAGTCACAAGCATTTACACTTAGGTACCACCCACCTGATGAATGTATGAGCTTCAGTTTGTGTGTGAGTGTTCATACTGGTCTATTCATTCCAGTTGTTGAATGAAAGTTTATGTTCCTCACTAGCTGTAGACAGCCCTTCCTGTTAGATCATTAGGTGGAAAAAGTCAACAAATGTCGAATTGATGCAGGGGACGTTTTTGCAAACACACCAAATGTTCAGTCCTATTTCTCAGTGTACATCTGCTGCCATGCCAGAGTTTTTACAATATTGGTGATCTCACCTCGTCTTTTCCCGTCTGTCTGGGCTTTGCCTGACTCAGAGAATCACAAGGCTCTTACACAGTTTAGCCACCAGCAAATTCCCCATTCTGCATTTGCGCAGGGGCTTAATTTACAAGAGACTAATGAAATGCTAGCTTAGGTGGCTGCATCCACTGGTGGCAAACCACAAGTTCTCAGTCGACCTTTTAGGATACAAATAAGAGCTAAATTTGCAAGACACAATCAGAATGAATGAGGTAAGGTCACAATATCACAAAGAAACTACCATCTTTGCTGTATTTTTTCCACTTACTATTGAGTTAATTTTGTTACTTTCCTCCAAAATAATTATTTGTCATCCTTATGTATGGATATGGTAACATGTGGTAAGTCAGTTAATTTGTTAATAATAAAGCTGAATGTATTGTTGGTCTTGGTGTAGAAATAGCTATTTCGACCTCATCTGTAATGAATTTCAGCCTTCTTTTTTTGTTGAACATTTGCAGCAAAATTCCAGATTTTGAAAAGAAAACTATTTTCTTTTTGATTCTAAGCAACTGATTTCATTTTTTTTTTTAACTCTTTTTTTTTTGCAAAAAACAGTTGTGCTGGAAATATTATAACATGATATTGTGTTGTGTACCTTTGACCACGACCAAGCTAAATGTACCCAGAAATGGTGGTAGCTGTTTATGGTTCACTCTTGCTAGTGGTTTGTCCAGTACAGTAGGCTGATTAGTGTCAGACAACAGGCTGAGACTGACTGAGCTGCTTGTCTGTCAGTCCAAAGACAGCGATCTCATGCTGAGAGGATCTTGAAGCGTTTTGCTTTTTTTCCCCCTTTCTTTTTAAACACAACCTGGCTTTATTTTTTTTTTTAGTTATGCCCAAATGATAACTATTATCTCCAACTCCATTAGTCCACTTTCAGGCTTGTCTGCACTTCCAGGCCCTAAAGCTAAATGTCAGTGAACTGAAAGGTTATAGTTAAGAGATGGTAAAATTAAAAATAGGAACAAATGGCACTTTTGATGTTAACACTTGTGTAAAGTATTGGTTTACACAGACAGAGTTCAGCGAGGAGAGAAGAAAGAGGAGTGATGACTGACATCCAGTTGTACAACAAGACTTTTGCACACAGTAGGAGTGTTGAACAGATACACAAGGGTAACCAAGCCTGTCTTTAAGTAGTTGTCAGCTCAAGTCTCAGCTTGTACATATTGCCTGTTTTTTCCATTTTAATATATTTGTTCTTGACTATACTACCATACAAAATGTTTCCCCATATCACTTAACCCCTTTCCATTCTCTTAAACTCAGTTTTTGGCCTAATGGCAGTTAAATCATTTCCATACACATAGCAGATAGCACTTAGAAAGAATCTGAAACTAATTTTTGTTTTTCAAGGCCAGTACTGATACTGATAATTAGTATTTAATGAGACCGATAACCGATATTTGGAACTGGTATTCATTTACAATTAAAATGAAATCATCCTTTCAATATTTAGAATGTGGAATATAACAAACTCCAACACAAAACTTTTTAAAATGCCTTTAGCAAATGTTTATTAAATGTGTTTGAGACAGTGGCTGAACCCTGTTTCAGGAATTTCAAGGGAAAAAAATATTAGTAGTATATTTTATTCTTTACTATATTGTGTGAAAGCAGAGCTGGTGTACTTTCATTATGAAGGTGATGTCTGGATTGTGGGACTGGGTGTACCCAACAGTCAAACAACAAATAAGTCTGTTTATTTGGACCTGTGCTCTCAGTGGGACCTGATTTGTCTTTAATGTACCTGAACTAGCCAGTAAACATCGTACTGTCTAAGTCTCCGCCTCAGCTCTATTCCCCTGATACCCTGCACTGATTGGCTTTGGACAAAATTTGAGTTGTGTGGCTTGCTCTGCCAAGGCAGCTAATCAGGAGACATTGTGCTGTGCCCTGAGTGTGTGTATTTGCATGTAAATGTATCGGGTGGAAAATGAGAGTATGTGTGTAAGTGTGACTTTGCATGTGTGTATGTGTCAAAGCTGGCTCATATGTAAGCACACGTCTCATAACAGCTTGTTTTCCCTATTTAACCTTATAGTAGCCCGATGTGATTATGAGTCCAAATAGTGTTGTCACTTGCCCAACCAAAGACCCATCAAATTATTTTATAGACCCACATTCTGAAAAGCTGATTGTATGTCTAATATACCGGCATATCAACAGGTGTGATCTCCCTTAGCTTGCTCGCAGTACTTCTGCATGGTCTATTGTGGTCCATTTAGAAACACTTGATGGAGTCTATGGCTTTTAAAGGTAGAACAGTGGTATGGGTGCTGGAAATCCTTTCACACTTGAATTTTAATTTGGTGATAAATTTTAAGGATTGAACAGTGCTTGAAACCGTTTCAAATTATAATTGGATTTCTTCCATAAATGACTATCTCGCCTTTTAGATAAAGACATAAAAGAATTTGGAGAGAGCCTAATTGCTTTTGGTTTTTGCACTCAATAAAGAAGACTCTGTTCAAACCGAGCTTGCCACCCCGCACATGTGTAATGTGTGTCCTCAGGTGGAGCAGTGGGAGGCTAAAAGATGCCAGGAGATTGCTTTTATGAGTCTTGGCCAAGCATCAATCACTAAGGCTGAGAAATGAAGCCAATACAAAAGTGACAAAAACTGCAGTTCATTAAAAGGCCGCTTGAGGCTGCCTCCATAACAGAGTAAATACCCATAGACACCTAATGTCAAAATGCCAAACTTTACAGCAGAAATAAATATGAATAGCATGGGAAAAATGGTTTTAGTCTGTAGCTAATTCCAGCATTCACAGGAGTGAGTTCTTTTAATGAGAAGATCTTGATGCGATTTCTGTCAGTCACGTAAGCTAATATTCCTTTTACAGATAATATTTGAACCAAGGTTTAGGTCAAATTAACAGAAAAGGTTTGTGTTGGTTGTTGCTGTCCTTGGGAACATCCTGATACATAGTTACATCTTTAAATAACTTTAAACCAACCAAAGTTTCACTTTGTTTTCCTGTTTTGAAGGAATTCTAAAAAGTCTCTTATCCAACATTACACAGAAGTAGTAGCACTGACATTAACATCCTAGAAAAAGCTGTATAATCCCTTTACAGATCTAAGATTTTGAGGTAAGTTGGATTTCTGTGTCTGACTGTGCAACACATGAACGTTACAGTGAAGTGTGCAGGCTAAGAGTCACAGCACTATCAGCAGTCAGATGAGGCCGTATGTTTTGGGTGAGGGTGGCAACACAGTAAACCGGTTTGTCATGATCATATGATCAGTGGTTGGTGCTAAAGGACAATTAAAAAGAGGCAATGGAAAAGACAGTAGTTGTCTATGGCCCACACTGTAGTCTCCAAGCTGTTTTCTACATTAATGTCAGTTTATAGTGAGTTTATTTTTAGATTTAAACACAGAAATCAAATTCACTTCTAATGGAACATTAATGATTTCTAATGAATGCTGCCTTCATTGTCAGTGCTTGGTAATATATCAAATTATAGTGATGATAAAAATTCAAATCAGACATGCTGTGAAAGAGCAAGGTCATCACACTGGAGGCCTGTATGTTTAAAATTCCTGCCCCTGAGATGTGCACTGTCATCAAATTGAAGCTGAAAGAGCCTTTATTACGGCTTGTTTGTTGAAGGCTGTTCATGTGAAATGTTCATGGACTTCAGTCAAACAATAAAAGGAATTTTGGAAGAGTCTTGATCGCAAGAATGTAAACATTTATTGTTTCTTCTGATTTGCACGAATCAAAAAGAGAAACAGATGAATTAAGCAGCTGTATAGTAACATGCAGATGGACCAGTCTGTGTTTTTGTTGTTTATGCCTGGGTTGGTTTGGAGGCCGTTTTTCACTGCTGCAAATGAAATTAACTCTAAACAAAATTTTGTTACTCTATACGAAGTCTGAGTCATCTGAAATATGAGTCAAATGCAGCTTTATGGGAATTAATTCTTTGAAAAGTGAGTTTCCTTTGTGAGCCACACAATACCTACAGTTAAGATTGGAAACTTTATTCCACTGATCTTTTAGATTGTGTCTGGCATTATCCTACTAATACAGCAGTTAAGTTCCAGCAGGGATTTTCCATATTTCAAATCCTTTCACCCTTTAAAGCCCCTTAAAATGCCACAAAACAGGTTCCCTTTTTCATTTGTTAACTCTGGTTGAAAACACCATAACAGGTAAGGCTACAGACTCTATATGGCCTGTTGACCTTTTAACAAGAACATGGACTTTGGACACACACGCTTTCTTTCCTGTGGGAGGAAGACAGGTTGAAGTAAGTCGCCTCATGCATCTGTGACATTATAAATGAACCTTACATTCATCATCTGTATCTCAATCCTGTGCTTTCCAAGTCCATGTTCATGTGTGTATTGTTTGAGTGAGTGATCCATGTCGTGCAGTCTATGGCGGAGAGTTAAGCTTATTGCCTCAAGCTAAGGAAATCCTTACATTGTAGCTTGTGACAAAGGGTAAGAGGTTAGGTATTCCAAAAATAGTAGGAAAGCATTGTAAAGGAACAAATGACAAAAGTCTGTCTGTCCCCAAGGCAAGTAGTTTAGAGATTTAGTAGGCGAGGGATTTGGCCTCATGGAAACTGTGTGTGGTAGGTCTCTCTCTTTATGGCTTTCTGTACTGCATGTTATTCAGGTAATAATAGTGTGTCGTATCTTATAGTACTTTTTAGTAACTCACCATTTAGAAAGGATGTATACTTTGTAACTACTGAATTTATTCATGGTTACGGTCTCCTATACCAATGTTTTAGCGATCAATTGTAAGCCATCATTAACAAGAGAGTAATTGATGAACAAATGGTAATTTTGGGGATAAAGTATTCTTTTAAAGCTTTAAATGTACTCCTTTCACCTCATTGGAACCCTATAAGTGCAACCAGCATCTGTTTGCAGTGTAATCGGCTGATCTGTGGAGCGCTGTGGTCTACCCAACTCCCATCTCCTCAGGTGGATAGCGGCTTGCTGCAGTGGCTCTGTGGCCGCGGACTACTGTCTTGTCAGTCACTCTCTCTATCTCACTGAGTGCCTCTAGTTGACCTTCCTCTCAGCGCTCACAGGCCATGGCCTAAATAATAAATGAGTAGCCTGGAAAGAGCCGAGTGTGTGTGAGCCATGTAACTCACCTGGGAAGTTAACGAAAGGTAATGAGAGCGATCATGCTGACCGAGGTTGCCAGGGTTTGTACTTGCACTGAAACATGTCACATATCAGCTATTTAACTGCTTCTCCGCTACATCCATCTCTCAGTATGGTCTTGTGTGTATGTCAGTAGCACCAAAGTGTGTGTTGGGCTGCAGGGTGTGTCAATCATTAATGAAAAGCGTCCCACTGTCTCAGGTTTCCTTCGGGAGAGGAGTGGGAGAGGAGGGAGTAGGGGGAAGGAGCTCAGGGGTTAAAGATAACAGGATTAGGAGAGCAGCATGCCTACGTTATACCGTAACACAGCACTCACATTTTCTCTCCCTGCCTTGTTTCCTCCTCTCTCCTTGCCTAGAGTTGTAGACAGAAGACAATGTCGATGAGGGATGAATCACCGAAACCTTTGCTCCCAGCTCACGTCTTATGAAGACCTGCCAAACAGTACACCAACAACAACAAGTTGACTTTGGAATAGTCTCCACTCAAGACAGGACACTTGAATCCTGTAACTGCATTAACTAAAGTCGCCCTTGTGTGAATACCTATTTTTGTTGTTGCTGCTTAAACTTGCCAGTTATTCCTACCTTGTGGATTTGTTGTTTACTGCCACCAGTTTCTCACTATGGATTCTCAAAGACTTGCCCATTTATTGGATCCAAAGTGTGGACACAGACACCAGCACCTTGGATTAGACACGTGGATGGAGCATCCAACCTGGACAATAGTTTGACTCTGCCTAATATAGCTCCACCTTTTCTCTGTTTCTCTTTCCCTCACTGGATCATTGGTGAAGATACCAGCAGTTGATATGGACGGAAGGATGAACAGTTGGTTACAGTTCACAGCTTGGATGATAATTTTTTGGACATCTTTCTCTCTCCTTTTATCCATGGCACGATAAGAGTTGTTATCACCTGAAAGATGGGAAAGAGACATTGCAACAGTTGTACTTGTTGCTTATTTTCTGAAATCATGGAAATATCCATCACCTGATTGCACAACATAAGTTTTTCAGTTTCATCACACTTTGGATATTTTTGCTGCTTGCTTGGATTTATGTTCATATATTTACAGATAAACTGCAGAATCTGTTAGTGCTCTCCCACAGGCCCTAACGTAGGCCTGTTTGGCCTTACAGAGGGGCCTCTTTAAGGGGCATAAGAGAGGTATATAAGACATTCAGAATCCTAAAGCTTTTATATTTAATATCCTTTTGGACTAAGAGAACAAACAGGAACAGAGAAGCGAAGCCACCTTGACAGTTCATAGTATTGTGGCGGCATGGCAGCAGAGCACAGCGAGCTGCTGGCTGAGATGGCCACGGTCGGCCGTCTGAGTGCCACTGAACGACTGAAGCACGCCCAGAAGCGGCGCGCCCAGCAGCTAAAGGCTTGGGCGCAGATGGAGAAGGATGCAGCACGAGGGTCAAGGGCCAAAGCTGATAAGAAGAAGGCACGCACCACCAAAGTTTCATTTCCTAAAGCCATCACCCTGCTAGATGCAGCAGCACGCAATGACCTGGAGGAAGGTTGGTAGAAACACACACGCACACACACACACACACACACACACACACACACACACACTTTCACTGAAAAGTCATGTTAGAAGCCTTAAATTTGAAGAGATTTAAGACTACGCTTTACTGAATCAGAAACAAATCAGTCAAGCATAAGTATTTTTGGTCAACTCAAGATAGGACGACCAGTGACATCAGATGAACATCCTGCGTAGACTAACGAAGTCTTTTAACCTGTGAAAGCAGCTCCACTCTCAAAGCGATACTGACCTCTGCATCTGGCTTTTTTGTGTTGGGTTGCTGTCGGCCTTTCCTGTGGCCTAAGCACTTCTCAGTAGGTGGCATGGTGCTCTGTAAAATGCGATTCAAAGGAAGTGATTCGTGCATAATTTATACTGGATACGTCACACTTTAATTGTAGTAGTATGAAAGTCATTATGTATTCAATGTCCGTATTATCAGCCGCAGGATGGAGGCTATTTATAGTAGTGAATCTTGTAAGTTTATTGTTAGCAAACGCGGTCTTGGTATAATTTCTTTATGTAATTAGGGCAGACAGATATGTGCCAAGTGTTATGATGAACATTTGGAAATGACTGCCCAGGTGGTCGTAATGCCACATGTGTATATGCTTGTGCTTCTTCTAGTGAGGGAGCTGCTTAACAATGGTGTTAGTCCAGATCTGGTCAATGAGGATGGACTGACAGCTCTACATCAGGTAAACACACGCATACACACACCTGGTTATGGGACTAACAAGTGCAGTAACAAGTAAACGATCACCTACTTGCCTCCCACATGCAAACAGTACCAATTACGATCACTAGAATGCACAACTAAGCCACTGATATGATGACAGGATCAAACTTTTTCCCCCTTTGCAACTTATGTGTAGGGTTCCCTCAGATTCTTAAAAAGTTTTGACATGCATTGAATTTATTAATCTAAAAATAAAACCTTAATTGTCAATAAAATGTCTTAACCAGTCCTTTAAACATAAAATGCTAAGAAGTGAAGTCGGACTTTATAAATCTTTTTTTCTGACATTGCATTGTAAAACCTCAAAATAATTGGTAACATCTGTTTTTTTTTTAAATAATTTACAAAATATCTCTTAAATTAATGTCACACTGATTATTATAGCCAAACCAACAACACTCATGTTTTGTTTCTGGCTGGGATGCTCCGAGCACAGGATCCTCTGCCTGCGAGCTGTCACTACCCTGTACAACATGGGGACTTTGAATGAAGCATGGTTTACGAGCTAACAAGGTGATAAGGCAAGTCAGTGAAAGATCAGAACTTGAATTCAGAATTCATTTCTTTTTATGACTATTTTGTTTATTAGACTAAAAGAGAGGTTGTGAAACGTTGGGCTGTCAGTGGCTGGTTGCAAAACTTAAGCATATCCCCCAACCCTATGCTTTACATCCACCACTGTCAGCATTAAGGCCGTTGACCACTTTAAAGTTACTCATAAATAATGTGAAAAACTTGGTTTTTTTATGAGGAATCAACCTAAAAATGTGTGTTAGTAAATATGGTAATGAAATACTTAATAGCAATAAATATGAACACAAATTTTTAAGTTGATAAACCATACAAGTTTAATTGTCCAAACTAAGTTTTCCACATCACCTAAAAGAAATTCTTAAAGTGTTATGTAATTAACATCCTTGCAAGTAGATGGGATGAGGTTTCCTACAGTTTTACGCCATCATTTTGTGACTTCACTTAACAAGGCAGGTCACCTTTTGCGCAGTGAGTGTGTTTATGTCGTGTGCGGTCACAGCTATGAGCACACTAAGTTCTGTTTGCTTTTATTTTGTCTGAACCGTAACTTATCTTAAGTGAGTTTACATGAACACACTGATTCGTTCCCACCGTTTGAGTTTTAGGGCCGGTGTTCTGAAGAGTGAGGGCAACTTGCTAAGGCTTACATTCCTTTCCTGAACCGTCGGATTTCGAGGAAGCCATCATAAGATTCCTGTTTTGTTTGTAAAGACCTTGAAAAAAACAAAACTAAAGATACACACAGATCTTTGCAATTCAGATGGCCACTTTCTCTCCCTTTCTATTTTGCTCTCTGTGCCGTTTACTTCTCTTAAAGTGAAAACATGCTGCTATAAATTCATGAGTGGGTTATTTGTGAGCACAGAGAATCCTTTACTATAGCAGTTGACTTTGCTCGTCCCCTTGGGAAACTTGATGTTTACACAGCAGAGGGTTGGGCCATGCATACAAAATGTTTCTATTACTCAAGCCAGTATATTTGTCGCCATACATAATTATGCATAGATGCATCCATTTCTCTTTATGTTTGTATAGTTTAAGTTTTCTATCATCATCTGAACCTGTTTTGTGCTTTGTCTGTACTTTCCTTTGCATTCATATGTATTAATATTTGTACACATATCTACATCTGCCCTCTCCTTTCAGTGCTGCATTGATGACTTTGTGGAGATTGTGCAGTGCCTGCTGGACGCCGGTGCCTGTGTGAATGCCTGTGACAGTGAGCTGTGGACACCGCTGCATGCTGCTGCCACCTGTGGACACACTGGATTGGTGCAGCTCCTGATTCAGGCGTGAGTTTTACCACAAATTTCAGCCCCACATTTACGCATCCGTTATACCATAGCTGCTGTCTAAGGGTCAAAAAAGTATTGTAATGAATAAGATGATATATTGTGGAGTTTTGTCTCAACTGTATCAGTTTTTTTCATGACCAAAGTATAAACTGACTGAGCACCTTCTTGACTTGGAGACTAGTTTACATAAACAATGCAAATATGGCTGCAGCTTGACTTTGAAAACACTTTGCAAGTGTGTGAATATTCCTGAGTGGCTGAGTACATCAGGGAGTGTCACTGTGTGTCACTCTAATCCAATTGTCTTTGCGTGCTTGTTTTGTGCCTGTGTGTGTACGCGTGCTTCTAGTGGGGCGGACCTGCTGGCTGTAAATGCGGATGGCAACATGCCCTATGACCTCTGTGAGGATGAGGCCACCCTTGAGCTGCTGGAGATGGTTATGGCTGAGCAGGGTCAGTAAGATGAAACAAATCAAACCTGTTATTGAAATTTTTGGAAATTGTTGTCGTTTTTTTTTAATAGTATTTATTTGAAAGTTATGTCTTCCTCTTGTTATTAAAATGTCATGTTTTAATAACAAAGCTCCCTCATTTGTCTGTTACATTTAAAATCATGTCCCAGTTCCAAAGCAAAATGAAAACAAATGTCTTGACAGCTTTACGCTCAGGCTCTAAGTGTCTGTGTCCTAACAGCTATCACTTGTCCTCTTTTTTGTGTGTGTGTTTGTGTGTGCAGGGATAACTCAGGACCGGATAGATGAATGTCGAGGAGCCAAAGAGATGGCCATGCTGGCTGACATTCGGGCTCTGGTTCAAAGCGGAGCAGACTTGAACGCACAGGACGCTAATGGCACAACTCTGGTGAGACAGAGGGACATAAAGACATTTAAGAAATTATAAATCACAATGTTTCTGGCTGGGGATTTTTAACCTTATTGTGACCCAAGGATACATTCACAAATTTTTGAATAAGGAACCGAAATGTTAAAGCTGTACCAACAATTTAAGGGCTGGAAATGGTCTGAAAATTTGAATAGAATGATTGTTTGGAGCTTTGTATTTTGGCTTATTGTCATTCAGGAACTTGAACAGAGAAAACACAAACGTAGCTTTTAGAAATTGCTTCCATTCTGGTAAGCTGTTTTTTGTCCTCTCAGAAGTATGAAATTTTCCCCTTTAAATTTTTAGAAATTTGTATCAAACAAAGTGATTTTAGTCAGCAGTGAGATGCTGATGGGAAGAGTATAGAGTATAAAGTATAAATCCAGAGTATAAATGACGTTTTAATTTGCAGTAGATAATGAAATACAGCAACATCCTTTTTATTAAGGACTCCAATTCAGTTTTATATCTTTTTATGAATGCATTTGGACGTTGTATTTTATATTTGGTGTTTTTTCTAACGATGGAAATAAGACTTGAGGTTAAACCGTAATTTTTTTGGTGCCTCCACCTAGGTCAACACTTAAACGATTTATGCTGAATGTCTCCCCAGCTCCATATAGCGTCTGCTAACGGCTATGTGTCCGTGGCAGAACTGTTGCTTGAGCACAGAGCTCAGGTGGAGGTGAAGGACTCTGATGGCTGGACGCCACTACACGCTGCCTCCTGCTGGGGACAAGTAAGTGCTGCATACAAACCAAAACATTAGACACCCACTTTTCTGTAATGACCCATCAATACCGTTGTTTGTATTTCTTCCAAAGATACAAATGGTGGAACTGTTGGTGGCCCATGGAGCCAGTTTAAACACCAAGTCTGTCCTGGAGGAGACACCTCTGGGTAGGACCAGAAAACCTTTTTGGTCCTGTATTGCCTTCTAGCAAAATTATCTAAATGACAGTACCTTTCACCTTTTAATGAAGTAATGCTAATCCCCTGCCATAACTTTGACAGCCTGTGTTAAAATAGGGACTAATTATCCTGACCCATTTCTTAATTATAGCATCTTTCCTTTAATACACTTTAATATCTAACCTTTGCTTTTCAGACGTGTGTATGGATGAAGAGGTCAGAGCCAAACTGATGGACCTGAAGCACAAACATGATGCCATCATGAAGAGCCAGGACCGGCAGAAGGGCACGCTGCAAAGACGAGCCTCTAGTACTGGCAGCAGAGGGTGAGAGGCGATGTAAGGCCCGAGGGTGAGACATATAAAGTTATAGTAGTTTAGTGTTTTACTTTTCCCCCTGTCTCCCATGTGTCACTACAGTAAGGTGGTACGTCGTGTCAGTGTGAATGAGCGCTCTAGCCTGTACCGGAGGGAGCACCACAAAGAGGCCATGGTGTGGCAGGAGCGCGGCCGACAGCCAGAGCCACAGGACGACGACGAGGACAGACAAACAGACAATGAGCTGCACCAGCATGCCACCATGGTGAACCAGCTCAGCGTTGTCTCATTATTTTTTGTCACAGTTCACAGAGTTGAAGATGATGAAACTACTTCGGATGTTGTGTATTGTTTCAGGTTGCCGGTGGTGGAGCCACGTCACGTTTAGAGGAACTGGAGGCTGCAGACAGGAAAATTATGTCCAGCCTTGGTAACGGAGGGACCTCTCCCTCTCTGGCCTCTTCTGTACCTGGAGAGCTGTGGAGTGGTGGAGGTCTCATGGAGCGCAGCGCCTCCTACCAGCTCAGCCCTGCGTCAGGAGCCGGATTAGGGTGTGGGTCTGCAGAGGGAGAGGGGGCCGACAGTATGACTCGGGAGAAATCACACCACACCCTGGCTGACCTGAAACGCCAGCGGGCAGCTGCCAAGCTCAACAAGTACCCAGCACCTCCACCACCGCTGGCCCCTTCCTTAGAGGAGGAGCCATCTGCTGCAGTGGTCGAGGTGACACCCACCCAGGCGCAGCCAGAGCTCCAAGTGTCCCCCAATGCAGAGGAGGCAGCCTCCCCAAGCCAAGTGTACTTCACCCCAGCCAGTGGAGACCCTCCGCTGCTGAAACTCAGAGCACCTGAGGAGGACCAGTCTAACAATAAGGAGCCTTGCTGTGGACTAATGTAGACTAAAACACACAACACACTCACACTCACACATACACACACTGCCTACTGAGTAAAGAAGTTGAGCAGTTTACACTCCAAAGTGGCAAAGTCCTGTTAAAACAGACAAGCTTGAAATGAATTATTGAAGAATGTAAGTTAAGGCCACCTGCCAACGAGGGTTTGATCGGTGCTGCATTTTACTGAACTGAAGTGCAATCTTTGTGCTTATTTCCCCTTTGATTGTCTTTTTTCAATATATCCAACAGACACTTTACACTAAAGGTCATCATAGCTCCCTCGTATTTAGCGACTGCATGACCTGTTGGATATCATCAGGTGTCCATCTAGTGTCTTTGAGGAGAACTACAGATTCCAGTTTAGCAATCACACACACAAAGATTTACTCCCCTCAGACTTTGTTCTTTACTTTATTTAACTCTTGCTACACCACTCAATTTAACTGTAGATTCATCTTCTTTTCATCGAAAAGCCTTGGAATAGTGTAAAAGTTGAGTTATCCAGGTAAAGCTGAATGAAATTGAATAGCATTTCAAGATGATTTGTTTTGAATTTAAAATTGAGGTTGAAGTTTATTTTACTGAGTGCTATGAAGGTTACATGATCTACATTTGCACACATTAACATTCTAAGCCATTTTTGGGGTTTTTTTCCCGTTGATTGGGAGATTGCTTGGTCATGATAGTTTCAGTATAGCTACTCTGGATTTACATTTACACAAAGATGAAAAGAAGGATGGTTTCCTCCCTTTTTTGATTTTTTTTTTTGGACTGAAAATGTACAGCAGATTTCTTTTTGTTACTTTTTTCCAGCGCACAGAAAAGCCTATATTTCAACATTTGTAATGGTGCAATTTGTAAATTAATTGTTTGTCTCTAAAAGAAAGTGAGATCATCTATATTTAAATCAGTTGATAGTTTTGTCAGCCCATCATTATCGCTTCTAGAATACTATTTTTCTGTCAGTATTTCTATTTTTCTACCCTCTGAATGGAAACTATTTATTCTATCTGATACTGGAAATGGTTGACGGTGTACCGTTCAATATTTTCAGCGTGACAGCAAGATATTTATCAAAGAGATGAGATATAGTTTTATTGTCAAAGCAAGTAAACTTGTCATATGATCATTTGTCAAAGGTTGGTGCCTTCTTTAGGTGGCAGGTTTGATATAGGTTTGCAATGCTTGCACAAAGTCCCACATGTACGGTTGATGAGCAGTGGGATGAAATGATCCATCAGACATGGACTCCAACTTGATGTGCAGTCAGTGCACTCTAATTTCTGATTTGCAATTCAGTTTTGTTAGTGATTTTTACTGAGCCCTGTTAAGAAAAACAAAACATAAAAAAATGTTTTCACTAATGATTTTTGTATTTTCATGTATGCAAGATGATTAATTTAATGGATCTGGGCATGATGACTGTTTATTTCCCTGGGCATCATTTAAAGGTACGCTATGCAGAGCTGTGTCTGCGATTTTCGTAGCTTCCTCTTGGATGTGTGTTGCTTAATGTCCACTGGTTGCTATCTCACCTGAGCGCTGTGCCCAGAAACCTCCCAAACACAACAAAATAAGATGAAAATACAGGCAGAGGGCACGGTGTCTGCAGATAGTGGATCCTAAGTGATGATTGAGAGAGATTATTTTGGATGAATCTATACATAGTGTGTTTTTTTTAGGAAAGTCCTGCATCATGTAACTTTTAATGGAGAGTATTAGATAAACGTATTTTTACAGAAACATCATATTGTAACCTAAAGCAGTGTTCCTGCAGATCCTTAAAAATGGCATTGAATTCATTAACCCAAGAAGAAGGCCTTAATTGGTATTAAATGTCTTAAATCAGTCTCTCTGAACCCTTAAAAATGCTAAAAAATGGGAGGGAGGATTTTACAAATTGTTATTTTTCTAACATTGCATTGAAAATTTTGAAGTAAATGCTACCTTTAAAACAACAACGACAACAACAAACTAAATGCCTCCTACATTATGTCACTACATCACCCAAAAAAACATGTTTTATGTTTCAGGTTTCAAGTATTTGGATAAAATTGTCCCTAACCTTTTGGAATTGATGTAGGTTTCTGTTTTTTTATCATCAAATTGGTCTTTCTTTGGCATTAAAAAAAAGCCTTAAAAAGCCTTAAATCCCACTTGCCTTAAGCTGTAGGAACCTTGTAAACATACACTGTGCAGGATTTTTCTAAAAACAATGACTGTCACAGAAGTTATCCCTGTCAATTATCACTGATGACTCACTTTAAGTGTGTGACATGTTGTTTTTTTCTGTGGAGACTCCCTCCTCTGCCTGTATTTTCAACCCTGCATATGGTACCTAAGTTTTGGGGGCTTGGATGGATGCCATTTTAAGGTCAAACGATGGCCTCATGGTTAGAGAAGGAGACAAGACGCTGACTGTTCTCTGTGGACTGCCTTGATTACCTCAAGTTAACAATGTCTCCCTCTTGTGGTGAGCAGTTGCACTTCTTACACACTACCAATGCCTTTTCCTGTTACATCATGTGGTCACTGGCTTTCCGCACATCTCCAGTGTCACAGTACGTTCTGATCCACCTGTCAAGACATCACATGATACACACTGTAAACACTCAAGTACACTCAAATTATAAAAGTATTACATGCAGCTAGAACTGTTTAAGGCCCTTGCTTCAGATTACTTTAACATAAAAACTTGTGGTTGATTTTCCGTTTAGCAGAATTTCATATCTATCCTTACCTCCACACACACACACACACACACACACACACACACACACACACACACACACAGATTTCAACACTGCACATGTTTTATGTGGCTTTGGTAACAGCTGTGCATGGAGTGTGTTAAAAATGGAACCTGCTTATGTTCAGATATGTTTTGACTGTGAGTCAAGGCTACTGAGCAACAAAGAGAGAGCTGTTTTAAATATTATCATCTATTATGCAATGTCAATCTGTCTTTTTAAAATTAGGTGTAGGCCTAACGGAACAGACTGGCGTGATGCTGCCAAAATATGCATGACACACGGAGGTCACCGGGCCATCACATGCTTGTACGTAAACCCGTTTTAGTTTGGGATATCAAATGTCTTTCCCAAGCCCTTTCCAAGACATCTGGGGGGTTCTCAGTGTCACACTCTTTCCTTCTCACACGCATATGGCTAATTCTGTGGCTGTCTTTACGTCGCCCAAACAAAAGACACGCAAAGGAAGATTTATGCAGAACAGCGTCTATCCTCTTTGAAATCCTGCCCTATTGTCCCCCTCTGTGGCTCTTCTGGGAGCAATGTGATTCCCTTTGTTGCTCCCACATCTTCATTCCAGCACTGTTTCTGAGTCTTGTCTCACCGTCTGTTTGGGTGTGAGCTACAGTTAAGTCTATTTTTGTCAACCAAATTAGATTAACAATGTAGCAAATTGAAGAAAATGTGCATTAACCTTTGCAATCTAAGGATCTTTCTCTAAAAGCCTCTTGTTCTTAATGCAGGGCACATGATAGATTAAGGATCCACAACAAAATATGCCGCCCCATGATTCCTTGCGAGACCAAGGCCTCACGTGGGAGCAGTGTTATAAGAAACACCCCTCTGTGTCACATAGCTCTAAAGGTAAAGCCTCTCAGTTTTCATGTTATGGGATGTTATTTTACTCCAACACAACTTGAGCCTTCAGCTGTACAAATTTGCCACTTTATTGGTTATTACTATGTTGTTTGGCTGCCTCCAAGGGGCATAAAATCAGCTAGAACGCAGCACGGTTTTTTATATTAGAGCTGTAATGATTATCAACTATTAAAAGTCTGGTGTGTAAGATTTAGGTGGATATTTTGGCAGAAAGGAGTATAATGTCTTTGCTTTAGTGTACTATCACCTTAAAATAAGAATCATGGTTTTGTTACTTCAGAATTAGCTGTTTATACAGGGAGTGGGTCATCTAAAGAGATCACCATATTGCACTGCCATGTTTCTACAGTAGTCCAGAGAGGACCATTTGCGCTTTTGTGTCTGCCACCATAGTTGAAGGCCCCTCCACAAAAAGAGTGTTGTAAAAACACTGACATTTTATAAAGGAAAACTGCTTTATTCAGTGTCATTACTGATTTGAATCAGCGAGTCCGTTTGTTTAGGAGAGGAAGAAACCTCTGCAGTTAATTAACCTCCTGTTAAAAACCTACTGAACAATAAACACTGAAATAGATCTAACCTGGAAAAGTTTTAGGAAGCTGCAATGTGCAATCCTCTAGGAGGGATGGAATGAAATCACCAGAGACCCAATAATATGATGTTATCGTGATACTTATGTCACAACATGCAATTTTAAACATGTTGCGATATGCTGAGTATTGTGATAAAATATATTGCTATATATTGCAATTTATTAACTTTTTTCAACCTCAAGTTATGTACCAAAAAGAAAACTTTGTGAATATCTGTATCATCTAAGATAGCTGTCAGTCTGTTCAGTTCATGTCATCATTTTTATTGCAGCAAAATGTATCTAGTGGATGGAAAAAAAAAACCCAATTGATTATAATATAATAATAATAATAATAATAATAATTTTGTAATATGTTCTTTGCCTTAAAAATGAAAAAATAAATATATATATATATTTTTTTTTTTACAATTTACAGCATTTAAAGTAAAAAATCTAATTTTTCCTACGCCCCATTCCTTCATTAGTCTGTCATCTCCTCCTCCCCCCTTCTGTCATGATTTTGTATAATTAACTAAATTGCTTAGGGGAAATGAATCAGATTAAAAGTACACATTAAATGTAGTGGAGTAAAAGTTGACAGAAATGTAAAAAAAAAAAAAAAAAAGTAAAAGTAAAAAGGTAAAGTACAGATACTCCCAAAAAATACTTAAGAATGGCATCAAAATATTAAAACTATATAGTCTTCTTCAGGTTGCAAAGGGCTGAAGTTTTAAACGTCACTGTGTTGTACGCGAAGGGCCCTTAGAAGTTACATTTTTCCGATAGCACTTAAAGGCGTCATTTGGCACACTGAAGCCTGAGACAAGTCAGTGAAGTAATCCAGCCAACCGAGAGCCGAGGCGAGGGAAGGCGTGTCAGCCGGGTGGGAATACGAACACTGGGAGGCTCAACTGTCAGTTACAGCCAAGAGGATCCTGCGAGTAAACACACGAGCCAAACTGACTCCTACTCCACGGCCCCAGCTGAACATCTGGTAACAACTGAAAAACGTTATATGCTCGTACACACTTGCAGTCTTTATGTTTCTAAATCTTCCTTTTTGTTTCAGATATCCAGCCCGGTGTGACGGAGTGCGCGAGACATACCAAACATGTCCCAGCAGGCAGTAAACGGGGTCCCGTGCAGGGGCAAGGTGCTAACTTTGGACAACATGAACCCCAATGTGAAGAAAGTCGAGTACGCGGTTCGTGGGGCCATAGTCCTGAGGGCCATGCAGATAGAGAAGGAGCTGAAAGAGGTAAACACAACTCGTGGGGCTGCAGCCGCAGATCAGTTTGATAATGCACGAGGAAAAAGACAGTTACTGGGCTGTCACAGCAGTGCTGGTGTGGCGTTCAGTGGACTTAGGTCTTGGTCTGATGCCGACAAGTGCAGCGCTGTGGAAACAGGTCTGGCTTTGGAGTTAGGTCAAGTTATGTGAAGTTGTGTTTAAATCACATGATGTTCCTGCTCGTACAGACAGTTGACGCTGTAATGTCCCACTTCCCATTTTATGGTCATTATTTTATATCTAAGAGCTGAGGTGGACAAAGTACACTACTCTCTCGAAGTATACCCAGCTAGCAACTTGTGGTTTTTAACACGTTCTGGGAATTATACAGTGCAACCAATGCAATGTTTTAGTGATGTTTTCTTTATATTCCCAGAATGTTCTTCTTAAAGTTCATTCTTTATAAACCTCAAAAATTACATTTTTCTTTTTCATTTATTGATTGTTAACATATGACATTACATAACATTTCAACTAAAAAAGGTCTGTTATCTCAGTCCTCAATAACATTTTCTGAATGTTGCTTTGAAAATGTTGTCCATTTGTTCTCATGTAACATTGTGGGAATTATTCTGTGATCTGTCACCTGAATGTTGCAGTTAAAACGTTACGTCTAAGTGAGTATGAACCTTACAGGAACATTATTGGAAATGATAAACATCCTTGAAACGTTCTTTGAACATTAGATTAAATTGTTTTCTTTAAAACATTTTTGCAACCTGTAAGTAAGGTTAGCAGATGTTGCGGGAATGTTCCCTGCTAGCTGGGATACTTCTGGTCAAATATTAATACAAAACAAGCGAACGTTTCTGAGGCAAAATTATTACTTGATTTAAATTACTGGAGTACTTGCTATTAAAAATGCTTAAGTATTCAAAGTACATTTTAAAAATTCTCAACAAACTGTTGCATATTGTCACAATACATTAACAGATCCTAATGACTCTAAAACAACCCACTGAATGCACTGACTTGCTTGTAGAAATTTCAATAAAAAACTGGTTCAATATGCCACAAATTCTGCAGAAATGCACAAATTGTCTGTAGATCCTGAGCCCACCTGGTGGCTCAGGTAGTAAAGCAGCTGCCCCATGTCCTCACCGCTGTGGGTTCAATTCCAGCTTGGGTCCTTTACTGCACATCATCCCCTCTCTTTCCCCCTTTCAGACTATCAGTGTTTTATCATCATGGAGCCAAAAAAAAATCTTAAAGTAAATAAATAAATAAGCAACCTACCTCAACATCTGAGTTATCCACCTTATAACTGTTCAGCAGCACCTCAGCCAGGTAGAAAAATCATCATACAAAAAATTTATTGAATTCAAAACCAAAAATAACTTTCATATAATGTTCAATTTAGGGTAACATCCACCCAATTTTTAAGTCCAAAATTGAACTTTTGTCGCTAGTGCAAACAATTTGGTTTTTTTTTCTGGACTTTTTCATTTTAGAAAATAGACAGTGTGGAGTAGGAAAGTCCAGTGGCTCAGTGGATAAGGCAGGCGCTCCACATATTTAGGTAGTGTCCTTGCCACAGTGACTGTGGGTTCAATTCCAGCTTGCGGTTCTTTGCTGCATGTCATCCCCTTTCTCTCCCCCTTTCACATTATCAATCCGCTGGCCTATTTAAAAGGCAAGGAAAAATGCCAAAAAAATCTTTTAAAGTTTATTGTGTGTGTGTGTGTGTGTGTGTGAGTGACAAAGGAGGAATGCATGATTGGCAAAGCTACTGAACCACTTCAACGGCTGGAATTTGTTTGACATTGGTCAACAACCAGATACTAGTAATTATGCACTTTTGGAAACACCTTTCAGAATGTGCCTTTTTTAAAAAGAAAATTTAAAACATTGCTGCAGCTCTAAAAATATTTGAAGTACCTCTCAGTAGATTTTGGCTTGCAGTAGCGATTGTGGAGAGTGAGCACCAAAGCTATTTTCCCTGCTCTGTTTCCTGGAGATATGTTTTGAAAGTAAAGAGAGAGGAAAGAGAAATCGGTAGCCCTGATTGATTAGATGCTTGCCTTGGACAGGTTTTGCTGACTGGCTGAGAGAGTGGAGGACGGCAGGACATACAGAGGACAGGAGGTCTGCTTTTTTAAAAAAACAAACCATGCATGACAGCAGTGGTGGGTCTGTTATGTTATGTTCTGTGCAGCACTGCTCAACTCACGTTACAGCAGTGGTCATATTGATCCACCATGCTTCAAGGACAATCATGTTGAAGAGGGAGTCTTTAAAAGGCTGTAATGCAACTCTCTCTGCAGCTAGTTATCTTCACGGGACGCTTAATGGTCTGAAAGAAAGTTGCCCAAAGCAGATTTGAGTGCATTTCTCTCCGCTCCAGCCTGAGGTGTCCTGAAAGGATGTGTATATTGTGCAAGGTTTATTATGTAAGATGAGAGGGTACATTCTCTATCCTCTTTTGTCCCTCTGGGTTTGCCCACCTCCCTCCTCCCCACTGGGGAGGGAGTTCATTGGACGGAGCTGCAGCTGTGAGGCCCAGCAGCGTCACAGGCCTTTCTCTGCAAGGAGGTCCATTTCAAGCAGCCCCAGTTCTGCTAAAAGTGCTCGACTTCTCGCTAGTCTACCCAATTTTCCTCCACACATTAAAGGAGAAAGGAAAATATAACCAAATGCTTAATGTTTGCCTGGAATAACAAGAATCATTTGCTGCAGCGCTCCAAAATGTTACTTGTGAACTATACAGCTTTATGTTAGACAAGTCAAATCCAAAGTCCAGAGAGAGAGTCTAATTTTAGACACATGCATTAGGTTAGACAAGGCTGCTTTATACTAGTGGTGGGCTGTATGACCTAAAAGTTGTATCATGATACTATTTAAGATTTGGCAGTTTCATATCTGGGCCTTTAAATTGGTTTTAGGATAAACAAATACAACAAAACATTTAAATTCCATGTGTTCCTAGTGTGTTAAGTCAATGCAAGCTATTTTAAATGCTGTGTAGACAAGGATGTGCTAAAAAGCAAACATGAAGTTTTCTCTTTCCCAGCACCACATGTAGCAATGCAAATGCGAGTGAAAACTATCAGGAATGTGAAATCCAGGAGTTTTCTGAGGGGTCAGGGTCTGTATTACTGCGGTTGCCCCAGTGATCTGCGGGTGTGTTTCCTGTCAGATCTATGACTAGAACACTTTTACTGTTGGCTCAGCAGATTTTATGCAAGTGTGTGTGTGTGTGTGTGTGTGTGTGTGTGTGTGTGTGTGTGTGTGTGTGTGTTTGTGCATGCATGCGCTAGTGTGGTGATGACCCTTATAAATCCTTACCCAGACATCTGGCATGACAGTGTCTGCACTGCAGTAAGCTTTTTGAAGCTTGGATCTAAGCTGCTGGCAAGTCTGCATTGTCTGTTACAATGGTGTTGTGACAGTAGAGCAAGAGATCAGGGAAAAAACAGGTTTTATTGAGTTATGAGTTTGTTAAGGGAGCAGTGTGTAGGATTTAGTGGCATCTAGTGATGAGGAATGCAGATTGCAACCAGCTGAAACTTCTCTGCAAACCATTAGCTCCTGGTTAGACTCCTTCAGTGGTCATTGTTCAGGAGGAGTCGAATCATCTGCATGGTTCTCCTCTTCTCCAAAACAAATAGACCATTTGATTACAAGTGGTAAACACACTAAATAAAGCAGTTCGACGCTACAAATCTGCTGTCGCGGCACCTGCTAATTTGTGCTCTGTTGCAACTTAAAAACCAGATGTTCAGTAGGTTTTTACAGGGAGCCATACTATCCACAGAGGTCTCTTCCTCTCCAGAACAAACCCAGCAGGTGATTAAAACTGCATATAAATCAGTGTTGCGTTACAAATCTGTGTTTTTCAGATGCTGTTCAGCTCGTTTAGGAGGGACTGTTAAATATGGCAGTGTTAAATCAAAAACATGAATGGTCCTGTATAAAAGCCATTGTTTGGGTTTGTCCTTTCTGGGCTTCTGCAGAAACCTGGCTGTGCAACATGGCAGACTCCTTGGATGAGAATCTGCCCCCATGTATAATGGCTCATTCTAAAGTACCAACAATTCTAAACTTCTGATGATTAGAAAGTCTACGTATTTATGTCATTTTCCATTTCTGCTAATATAGCCCCCTAAACACAATGGACCCTTTGAAACACAAAAAGTCTCATGTCCAATTAGCATTTTTTTTTATCTTTTATCTCTTCCATTCCCTGTGTGTTGACTCCTATTGAGCAAATTGGCAGGTTACTTTCATGTCCATTGGCATGTTAAAATCAGTAATGAGTCAGACGCATCACATGAGCAAACCAGCAGTGGCTCTTTATTAGTTTGCATGAGACCGAGCTTGAATTAGAAGAGTTCCAGTAATTTAGCGTGACTGAACACTGTTAGAGGGATGATAGTTTAAGATTATGTCACAGGACTAAGTGATACGTGAATTCAGGCTAGGCTCTATTCAGCCTGGTGACCCTGAGGGTTTCTTGGCCTGGCTCACTGGTCCGGCCTGTGTAATCAGTGCCTGGTGCTGAGCGAGCAGGAGAACGAAGCGCTGAGATGGGGAACGGACTGGCCCCTGTCCTTCCCAGAGAACAGCAGCGTCTTTGTTGCTGGAGAACAAGGCAGGGACGAGGACTGAAAAGGAAACGTGCTGCATCCAGTTAATTAGATTTCAGACAAGCTCGTATCTGACTTCACGCTAACCTAAAAGACCTTGCAGGCCTTGCTTTTGCCTTCATGCAAGGACATGGAATGATAATATTGACTCAGTCAAAAAGACAGTTCTCCCTGTGCCCTTGGATGCGTTTCGCTTGGTATTTTATCATGCTGAATCATAACGAGGATCATGTTATTAAGTTATGATGTGTGTTTAAGCTGAATTTAAGATGAAGTTATGATGTGGGTTTAAGCTGAACTTTAAGCTGAGCTGAAGAGCAGGTCTGTGTGTGAAGTTCTGTCTGTTTCATCTGATGAAATGAGGCAGTTGAATATTATTATAGAGACATGCCTGGACTCACTCACCTGAGGCAAGTTTTAGCAAAGATATTATTGCATCACATTCACCCGCTGGCAACCACAAGTAGACACAGCAAGTTCCCAAAGAATTGTTTCTCTTTTTAAAGGTTTGATAAAAGCAAAGGGAATCTGCACAATCTGGATTTTCAGATCCATAAGTGGGCAATTGTCTCTGGCACTGTTCAGAAATGTCTTTGATTCTATTTATTGGAGTTAACAGCTTTGAATTGACTTGAAAAGGGTTTGTAAAAGTAATATTCTCTACGGTGCCTACTTGAAATTAGGGGTAGGCAATTTATCAATATTGCAAGATAGGGCTAGGTAAAGTAATATTGTAACAGTTGTCTTTTCCTGGTTTTGATGGCTGCTTTATAGTAGAGTGATTTGATTTTCTGAACTTATCAGATTGTTTTAGCTGTTCTAATATTTACCTTAATACACTTAATCATTATACTGTGCAAATGAAATGCCAGATCATGCTTCTCTTGTGCTCAAAGGCAAGATTAGCAAGAAGTCAGATATGAATTTCTTTCTACCTTTTCAGTTGACAGGGTGTCTGCAAGTCCAAAAGTTTCAAATGCCTTAAATTTGATTATAGTCCTAAGCAGAGTTTAAACTGAACTGATGAGGTCGTAATTGCCACAAAAAAATGTCGGAGGAATACGGAGGAGCTTGACTCAAGTCCACATTCTTAATATTACAAATCTTTAAACCTATCACTGAATCTAATACTATACTTGATACTATCTCTGTCCTTCAGAAATCATGTTTATATGTTACTAAATTACTTTCGTTGTTACTTTATATGGCAATGTAATCGCTACCTGGACTATGTTAAAAAGACAACATTTCTTTGTCTATTTCTTTGGTAACGTAACCTCACAGTCATGTACCTTGTAGGCTTTGTGAGTTAGTTGAGGAGAATGGTCGGTGTGCAAACTGCAGGACCTTGACACCACACCTTTGGGTTTGAGTTCAGACTCCTGTCGTCTTAGATTTAGACAATAAAAGCACTTTGGTAAAGTTTAGAAAAAGATTGGGATTTTGGTTAAATGGTAATAAAAAAAAACCAGTAATAACAAAGACTCGTGTTTTATGTTAAGGCAGCAAATGTGTTTTGGTTAAGGTTAGGAAAAGATCATAATTACAGGTAATAAAAATATAATTAAATATAATTCTGTCTCTAAGAGTAGATTCTTATGGCAAGATTGAACTTTTTGTTGGAAAGCAATTGAAAGTCAATTTTAGTGAACATTTTGCTGATACCTGTAGTATCAAGCTTTGTGTACATTCATTAGCAATATTTCCTCATTAACAGAAATTGTATATTGCTCTGCATGACCTTTTTCTTATAAATGTACGTTTCAAATTAGTTCACCAACACGCACATAACTGTTAATTAACTTAAATCAGTCTAATAACCACATTCCTACACAAAACCTAACTTTGCACAGGACAACATTAAAAACCTAAAATCAGTCTTAAATTTGGTGAGAAATTATCTTGAAAAGTTCTTAAAAAGTGTAAGTGATATCTGTAGGCACCCCGGTTTTCTTTGGCTTTGTGTTTCCACTGTATTTCACACCAGCATGCAGTAAAATGTAATGAACACTTTAATTATGCCATTTTAAATGCACAAACCATGTAGCCAAAACTCATTATCATGCTATCTATTCAAACCTCATTGCTCAGCCCTGGTTTGAAGTCACAGGATAAATCTATTGTCACATCTCCTCTGATAAACAGCAACAGATGCAGCATGTTGTGTGTCCACCAAACAGACGTGCAGGCACCAAACCAGAGTTTGTCAGGTCCAATTACGTCAAAGAATTGAAGATGAAGGACTTTCTGATTCAATGATGATGAATAGTAAGTTTGATCGAGGGAGGAAATAGGTTAGATGATGAAAGATTGGATTAAGCCAGCAAATCTTGTGTAAGTCCATATTCAGACACAGAAGAGGTTTGTGTCTCTGTGAGCTCCAGCAGCAGCGTCATCCCTGTCCAGGCCAGCGCCTCCTGCTCTAAAAGCCAAACCAGACTCTGTGCCAGGGTCTTTGCGCAACAAAAGGGCTCTCCTGAGAGAAGATGCATGGTTGAGATGAATAAAAGTCTTTCTGATTTGATTTACATACTGAGCTTAAGGTAGTTAAGAGATGTAAAATGTTCCTTATGGTGATAACCTGTTTTTTTTGTCTTTTTATTTTCAGGGAGTCAAGAAGCCTTTCACAGAAGTTATCAAAGCTAACATAGGTGACGCCCATGCAATGGGTCAGAAACCTATCACATTTCTCAGACAGGTAAGACAACTTTCTGTAGTTTTGCCTCCAAGGTTTGTGTGTAATTGTTAGACAGCACTATGAACTGCATGTGAAACTGGACTTACTACATTCATACATGCTGAATGTGCATCTGTTGGATCTGTCTTTTGTCCTCCTCTCTAGGTCTTGGCTTTGTGTTCTTACCCTGAACTCCTGGAAGACAACAAGTTTCCAGAGGATGCAAAGCAAAGAGCGAGGCGTATTCTCGATGCATGTGGAGGCCACAGTATAGGTCAGACAACTCCCCCTCGCTCCACCAACCACAATTAAATCCCCGTCTGCCAACACACGTCATGAGCATCCACCACCGTTTGTCTACTCATTGATAGTTTATTTGGACAGTTTCTGCACTAGTTCAACGTAGCATCAACTGATCAATGAAGTGTGTCTTGTTTGAATCAAAGTCCATTTTCTTGTGTTCAAGGGGCCTACAGTGCCAGCCAGGGTATTGAGTGCATCCGCCGGGATGTGGCAAGCTACATAGAAAAGCGAGATGGTGGAATCCCCTCAAACCCGGACAACATCTACCTCTCCACTGGAGCCAGTGATGCCATTGTGGTATGGATTACGCTTTTTATTGTCTCTGGATGCAGGGCCACCAGTTTATAAAGTGGCTTAATCCAGCAGAAGTTGACATACTTTTAGTACAATTAACTCATGAATCTGTTCTTTATTAAGCCTCTGTTAATTATACACTCAGCTGCACTTTGCACATCTGTGACATCACTCCGCTCACTGACCTTTGTCACTGTTGCTGCAGCTTTGCCCAGGTTTATTGAACTTAATCATGCTACTGAATGACCTCAGGATACACTCAGTTAGTGTGCTTTAAGATATATGCTGTTTCCTGCAGCGTTAAACTTTGACATTGTGCCCCTCAGTGTAGGTGTGTTTGTTTATTCTGCTGTTGTAAAGTACATCTGCTGGCCTCAGTAGCTTTGTCAGTCATTATCATGGAACTGTCCAGGTGCCAAATAATCAGACCAGATCAGTTACACATCTAACTTCTATATTAAATACTGTAGGTGTTTTTCTGACATGGAATCTTTTAACAGGTTAGTGAAATAATACAGTAAAATGCCTGCACACATCATACCAGGTAGCATTTCTAGTTGCTAATACGAAACTAACCAAAACCAATATATTTCAAAGGGACACAAAATGACTTCAAAGTGATATGAAAATGACAAAAAAAAAAAAATCACGAAGATGCACAAAATGACCTAGAACAAAACACTTGTGTGTCTTGGTCCTACATAGGAGAGGTGGTGGGGTCTTTTGCATATCTGTGCATATAGGCGGTCCAGTTCTTAAAACAGGTTGAGAAATGGTGCTACTTCAACCTTAATTTTTATCAATTTATCTTCCACCACTTCCCCATCTCCTCCCTACACCTTCTAATCTCAGACCATGCTGAAGTTGCTTGTGTGTGGCGAGGGGCGTGACCGTACAGGGGTGATGATCTCCATCCCCCAGTACCCTCTGTACTCCGCCGCCTTGGCAGACCTGGGCGCCGTGCAGATAAGCTACTACCTTGATGAGGATAAGTGCTGGAGTCTGGATGTTGCAGAGCTCAGGAGAGCCATCAATGCAGCCAGGCAGCACTGCAATCCCCGCGTCCTCTGCATCATTAACCCCGGAAACCCCACTGGTATGTCTGACGTTACAGTTTCTGTGTGTTAAATGAAACAGTTGTTTGAATGACTTATATCACTAAACTCTGGTTGTCCTGTGTGACAGGTCAGGTCCAGAGCAGACAGTGCATTGAGGACGTGATCCGATTTGCTAAAGAGGAGCATCTCTTTCTCATGGCTGATGAAGTAATACACCAATGTCATTTTCTTCCTTCCTTTCTGCATTAAATGAAGTTATTTTATGACTTCATAAAAAATGGTAACACTCACTCAAGCCATTACATGTACAGAAGTAGAGTATATATTTTGCTGTGAGCACATTTGCTCTTTGTGGCACTTGAACGATTATTTTTCATTCAACTGCTGATATACTCCACATTTGAGTTAATCATTTTATGCATAATTTGTTTTTAATGAGCTGTTTTTCCATTTCAGGTTTACCAGGATAATGTGTACGCAGAGGGCTGTAAGTTTCACTCCTTTAAGAAGGTGCTGTTTGAAATGGGACCAGAGTACTCCAGTACAGTGGAGATGGCCTCCTTCCACTCCACATCCAAGTGCTACATGGGAGAGTGAGTCACTAGACACATACACTTATATTTTATTTTTTTGTGTATACTTTAATAGCCCTAGGAGTTGCTACTTAGTTGACGTATACATCACCTTTACTAAGAGTACACTTTGTGTTTGACTTACTCCTCTCCTCTATTTGCATTTCTCAGGTGTGGATTCCGTGGAGGCTACATGGAGGTGATTAACATGGACCCTGAGGTGAAGGCCCAACTTACCAAACTGGTTTCTGTGCGCCTGTGCCCTCCGGTACCTGGACAGGCTCTCCTGGACCTGGTCGTCAACCCCCCGCAGCCGGATGAGCCTTCTTACAACACATTTATGAAGGTCTGAAAAACTCTTTGGCTAGCACACATCCTGGTTATGCTCTGAGTGTATGCAAACACACAATGCACTTATGTAAACACTATAATCTAGTATGCACACAAAGCCTTTATTGAGCACGCCAAGGCCGCTGACGTTTTTCCACTCAGAAATATATAATCAGCTTTTTAATGCTCTTATGTTCTGAGAAGATGTTTGAGCTTTGTAATGAGTATCATATATATCAGGGACTCCAAAGAACTAAAAAGTTAATGAATCCATTTAGCATCACTCAAGGACCTTATAAAAATTAAAAAGTTGAGACACTACTAGCAGTTTGGAGCGGGGTTGACACTATAATAATGTGAGTTATATTTATTGATTTTATGACACTTACATACTTACATTTTTTATGACATACTATACTGTGACTTTTGTACATTTACATTTACAGTACATTTTTATGGCACTATATCGATAATACTATAGTAAAGCGTTTTTCTGCCATTTTATACTATACATTTTTTGGACTATTGTTCATGGAATACTATATTATGACATTTTTTTCTACAATTCGTATGGCACACTACACTATGACATTTTTAACATATTTTTGACTTTTGTGTATGGCATATTATACAATGATTTTTTGGATTTTTTTTTGCATACAACACAAAGACTTTCTTTGACATTTTTCTCACATACTATACAATGCCTTTATTATAACATTAAAATACTATGACTTTCTTAACATTTTTTATGGCATACTTTCCTGTGACTTTTTTAAAATTATATACCTTACTATAACTTTTTTACAGGATTTTTTAAGGCATACTATATGATGACTTCTTTTTGGCATACTACTATGATGTTTTAATGATTTGAAAACTATTTTTTTTTAATAACTGAGGATGACATACTATGCACTGATTTTTACTTATGATATTTGACAACATATACCAAGTTGTGACTTTTGCTCTTGATTTTTGATGACATACTTTACTATGCTGGATTTTTTAAAATGATTTTTGATGGCATACTATGGCAAAACATTTCTTATTTTGTTTATACTTTTCTATGTTTTTTTAAAATGATTTTTGTTGACAGACAACACTTATTTATTATCTTCATGGTTTTTAAACTACATTCTATGATATAAACTTCTTTTTTATTTTTTTGAATGAAAAATCAAAACATTATAATGTTTTGATGTGTTTTTGATGGACATGCTATACATGATGTTTTTTTAATTTTATTTTATTTCTTAAACCACGTACTATACTACGATGCTTTTATGATTTTTTTGCATGATATGCTAGAGTATGACATTTTTTGGAGTTTTTGAATAGCATACTATGCTATGGTGTTTTTAGTATTTATCTGGATGAGAATCTATGCTATGACATTTTGCAGATAACGACAGACTATACGATGGTGTATCATTGAGTTTTTGATCACAACAACATTACAACATTCTATGCTATGCCGTGTGTTTGCACGCTATTTTATGCTGTTTTGAGGTGTTTTCATCTGTTTTTGGGATCGTCACATTTTGACAATTTTGCCTTTTGGGTCATTTTTTCAACATGCATTTTTATGGTGTTTTTGGCCATTTTTGCAGCATTCTATGCTATGGCGTGTGTCAGCATGTAAATTTATGCTGTTTTGAGGGGTTTTCAGCTCTTTTTGGGACATGTCATATTTTAAAATTTTTTGCCTATACTATAGCCTTGCCGTTTGGGTCATTTTTTCAACATGCATTTTCATGGTGTTTTTGGCCATTTTTACAACATTCTATGCAATGGTGTGTCTTTGCACGCTATTTTATGCTGTTTTGAGGTGTTTTCAGCTGTTTTTGGGACATGTCTTATTTTGACATTTTTGCCATACTATAGCCTTGCCTTTTGGGTCATTTTTTCAACATGCATTTTTATGGTGTTTTTGGCCATTTTAGCAACATTCTATGTTATGGCATGTGTCAGCATGTTATTTTATGCTGTTTCAGGGTGTTTTCAGCTCTTTTTGGGACATGTCTTATTTTGACATTTTTGCCATCGTATAGCCTTGCCTTTCGGGTCATTGTTTCAACATGCATTTTCATGGTGTTTTTGGCCATTTTTACAACATTCTATGCAATGGCGTGTGTTTGCAAGCTATTTTATGCTGTTTTGGAGTGTTTTCAACTGTTTTTGGGATCGTCACATTTTGACATTTTGCCATACTATAGCCTTGCCTTTTGGATCATTTTTTTCAACATGCATTTTATGGTGTTTTTGGCCATTTTTGCAACATTCTATGCTATGGTATGCCTTTGCATGTTATTTTATGCTGTTTCGAGGTGTTTTCAGCTCTTTTTGGGACATGTCATATTTTGACAATTTTGCCATACTATAGCCTTGCGTTTTGGGTCATTTTTTCAGCGTACATTTTTTTGGTGTTTTTGGCCATTTTTACAACATTCTATGCATATGGCGTGTGTTTGCACGCTATTTTATGCTGTTTTGGAGTGTTTTCAACTGTTTTTGGGACATGTCACATTTTGACATTTTTGCCTTACTATAGCCTTGCCTTTTGGATCATTTTTTTCAACATGCATTTATATGGTGTTTTTGGTCATTTTTACACCATTCTATGCTATGGCGCGTTTCAGCATGTTATTTTATGCTGTTTTGGGGTGTTTTCAGCAAGTTTTTGGGACATGTCATATTTTGACATTTTTGCCATACTATAGCCTTGCCTTTTGGGTCATTTTTTCAACATGCATTTTTATGGTGTTTTTGGCCATTTTTGCAACATTGTATGCTATGGTGTGCCTTTGCACGCTATAATTTTATGCTGTTTGGAGTGTTTTCAACTGTTTTTGGGACATGTCACATTTTGACATTTTTGCCATACTATAGCCTTGCTTTTGCGTCATTTTTTCAACTACATTTTTTCATGGTGTTTTTGGCAATTTTTGCAACATTGTATGCTATGTGTGCCTTTGCACGCTATTTTATGCTGTTTTGGAGTGTTTTCAGCTGTTTTTGGGACGTGTCATATTTTGACATTTTTGCCATACTATAGCCTTGCCTTTTTGGTCATTTTTTTTCAACATGCATTTTGATGTTGTTTTTGGCCATTTTTGCAGCATTCTATGCTATGGCGCGTTTCAGCATGTAATTTTATGCTGTTTCAGGTGTTTTCAGAAGTTTTTGGAACATGTCATATTTTGACATTTTTGCCATACTATAGCCTTGCCTTTTGGGTCATTTTTTTCAACATGCATTTTTATGGTGTTTTTGGCCATTTTTACAACATTCTTTGCAATGGCGTGTGTTTGCACGCTATTTTATGCTGTTTTGGGGTGTTTTCAGCTGTTTTTGGGACATGTCATATTTTGACAATTTTGCCATACTATAGCCTTGCGTTTTGGGTCATTTTTTCAGCCTACATTTTTTTGGTGTTTTTGGCCATTTTTGCAACATTCTATGCTATGGCGTGTCTTTGCACGTTATTTTATGCTGTTTTCGAGGTGTTTTTAGCTGTTTTTGGGACATGTCACATTTTGACATTTTTGCCATACTATAGCCTTGCTTTTGCGTGTCATTTTTTCAACATGCATTTCCATGTGTTTTTGGCCATTTTTGCAACATTCTATGCTATGGTGTGTCTTTGCACGCTATTTTATGCTGTTTTGAGGTGTTTTCAGAAGTTTTTGGGACATGTCATATTTTGACATTTTTGCCATACTATAGCCTTGCCTTTTTTGGTCATTTTTTCAACATGCATATTATGGTGTTTTTGGCCATTTTTTTGCAATTCATTCTATGCTATGGCGTGTCTTTGCAGCATTATTTTATGCTGTTTCGAGGTGTTTTTAGCTGTTTTTGGGACGTGTCACATTTTGACATTTTTGCCATACTATAGCCTTGCTTTTCGTGTCATTTTTTCAACATGCATTTTATGGTGTTTTTGGCCATTTTTGCAACATTCTATGCTATGGGTGTGTCTTTGCACGCTATTTTATGCTGTTTTTGAGGTGTTTTCAGAAGTTTTTGGGACATGTCATTTTGACATTTTGCCATACTATAGCCTTGCCTTTTCATGTCATTTTTTCAACATGCATTTTTATGGTGTTTTTGGCAGTTTTTGCAACATTCTATGCTATGGCGTGTCTTTGCACGCTATTTTATGCTGTTTCGATGTGTTTTAAGCTGTTTTTGGGACATGTCATATTTTGACATTTTTGCCATACTATAGCCTTGCCTTTTTGGTCATTTTTTCAGTATGCATTTTTATGGTGTTTTTGGCCATTTTTGCAACATTCTATGCTATGGCGTGTGTCAGCATGTTATTTTATGCAATTTCGAGGTGTTTTCAGCTGTTTTTGGGACATGTCATATTTTGACATTTTTGCCATACTATAGCCTTGCTTTTTGTGTCATTTTTTTCAACATGCAATATTATGGTGTTTTTGGCCAGTTTTTTGCAACATTCTATGCCATGGCGTGTCTTTGCATGTTATTTTATGCTGTTTCGAGGTGTTTTTTAGCTGTTTTTGGGACATGTCTTATTTTGACATTTTTGCCATACTATAGCCTTGCTTTTCGTGTCATTTTTTCAACATGCATTTTCATGGTGTTTTTTGGCATTTTTTGCAACATTCTATGCTATGGCGTGTCTTTGCACGCTATTTTATGCTGTTTCGATGTGTTTTCAGCTGTTTTTGGGACATGTCATATTTTGACATTTTTGCCATACTATAGCCTTGCCTTTTTGGGTCATTTTTTTTCAACATGCATTATTATGGTGTTTTTGGCCATTTTTTGCAACATTCTATGCTATGGCGTGTCTTTGCATGCTATTTTATGCTGTTTCGAGGTGTTTTCAGCTGTTTTTGGGACATGTCATTTTTTGACATTTTTGCCATACTATAGCCTTGCTTTTTGGGTCATTTTTTCAACATGCATTTTCATGGTGTTTTTGGCCATTTTTTTGCAAATTCTATGCTATGGTGTCTTTGCACGCTATTTTATGCTGTTTTGAGGTGTTTTCAGCAGTTTTTTGGGACATGTCATATTTTTGACATTTTTGCCATACTATAGCCTTGCCTTTCATGGGTCATTTTTTCAACATGCATTTTCATGGTGTTTTTTGGCAGTTTTTGCAACATTCTATGCTATGGCGTGTCTTTGCACGCTATTTTATGCTGTTTCGAGTGTTTTAAGCTGTTTTTGGGGACGTGTCATATTTTGACATTTTTGCCATACTATAGCCTTGCCTTTTTGGTCATTTTTTCAACATGCAATATTATGGTGTTTTTGGCCATTTTTGCAACATTCTATGCTATGGCGTGTCTTGTCAGCATGTTATTTTATGCTGTTTTTTCGAGGTGTTTTCAGCTGTTTTTGGGACATGTCATATTTTGACATTTTTGCCATACTATAGCCTTGCTTTTTGTGGGTCATTTTTTCAACATGCAATATTATGGTGTTTTTGGTAGTTTTTGCAACATTCTATGCCATGGCGTCTTTGCATGCTTATTTTATGCTGTTTCGGTGTTTTTCAGCTGTTTTTGGGACATGTCATATTTTGACATTTTTGCCATACTATAGCCTTGCTTTTTTGGGTCATTTTTTCAACATGCATTTTATGGTGTTTTTGGCCAGTTTTTGCAACATTCTATGCTATGGGTGTCTTTGCAGCATGCTATTTCATGCTGTTTTGAGGTGTTTTCAGCTGTTTTTGGGACATGTCATTTTTTGACATTTTTGCCATACTATAGCCTTGCTTTTTCGTGTCATTTTTTCAACATGCATTTTTATGGTGTTTTTGGCAGTTTTTGCAACATTCTATGCTATGGCGTGTCTTTGCACGTTATTTTATGCTGTTTCGAGGTGTTTTCAGCTGTTTTTGGGACATGTCATATTTTGACATTTTTGCCATACTATAGCCTTGCTTTTGTGTCATTTTTTCAACATGCATTTTCATGGTGTTTTTGGCAGTTTTTTGCAACATTCTATGCTATGGCGTGTGTTTGCACGCTATTTTATGCTGTTTTTGAGGTGTTTTCAGCAGTTTTTTGGGACGTGTCATTTTTGACATTTTTGCCATACTATAGCCTTGCTTTTTGGGTCATTTTTTCAACATGCATTTTTATGCATGGTGTTTTTGGCAGTTTTTGCAACATTCTATGCTATGGCTTGTTTTCAGCACGTTATTTTATGCTGTTTTTTCGAGGTGTTTTTCAGCTGTTTTTGGGACATGTCATATTTTGACATTTTTGCCATACTATAGCCTTGCTTTTCGTGGGTCATTTTTTCAACATGCATTTTTATGGTGTTTTTGGCATTTTTTTGCAACATTCTATGCTATGGCGTGTCTTTGCACGCTATTTTATGCTGTTTTTTGAGGTGTTTTCAGCTGTTTTTTTGGGACATGTCATATTTTGACATTTTTGCCATACTATAGCCTTGCCTTTTGGGTCATTTTTTTCAACATGCATTTTTATGGTGTTTTTGGTAGTTTTTTTGCAACATTCTATGCTATGGCGTGTTTTGCACGCTATTTTATGCTGTTTTCGAGGTGTTTTCAGCTGTTTTTTTGGGACATGTCATTTTTTTGACATTTTTGCCATACTATAGCCTTGCTTTTCGGTCATTTTTTCAACATGCATTTTATGGTGTTTTTGGTGGTTTTTGCAACATTCTATGCTATGGGTGTCTTTGCACGCTATTTTATGTTTTGAGGTGTTTTCAGAAGCTGTTTTTGGGAAATGTCATATTTTGACATTTTTGCCATACTATAGCCTTGCCTTTTGGTCATTTTTTCAACATGCATTATTATGGTGTTTTTGGCAGTTTTTGCAACATTCTATGCTATGGCGTGTCTTTGCATGCTATTTTATGCTGTTTTTCGAGGGTGTTTTTAGCTGTTTTTGGGACGTGTCATTTTTTGACATTTTTGCCATACTATAGCCTTGCTTTTGGGTCATTTTTTTCAACATGCATTTTCCATGGTGTTTTTGGCCATTTTTGCAACATTCTATGCTATGGCGTGTTTTGGCACGCTATTTTATGCTGTTTTGAGGTGTTTTCAGCTGTTTTTGGGACATGTCATATTTTGACATTTTTGCCATACTATAGCCTTGCCTTTTCATGGGTCATTTTTTCAACATGCATTTTCATGGTGTTTTTTGGCAGTTTTTGCAACATTCTATGCTATGGCGTGTTTTGCACGCTATTTTATGCTGTTTTCGATGTGTTTTCAGCTGTTTTTTGGGACATGTCATATTTTGACATTTTTGCCATACTATAGCCTTGCCTTTTTGGTCAATTTTTCAACATGCAAATATTATGGTGTTTTTGGCCATTTTTGCAAACATTCTATGCTATGGCGTGTCTTCAGCATGCTATTTTATGCTGTTTTCGAGGTGTTTTCAGCTGTTTTTTGGGACATGTCATATTTTGACATTTTTGCCATACTATAGCCTTGCTTTTGGGTCATTTTTTCAACATGCAATATTATGTGTTTTTGGTAGTTTTTGCAAAACCTATGCCATGGCGTGTCAGCATGTTATTTTATGCTGTTTTTGAGGTGTTTTTCAGCTGTTTTTTAGGACATGTCATATTTTGACATTTTTGCCATACTATAGCCTTGCTTTTGGGTCATTTTTTCAACATGCATTTCCATGGTGTTTTTGGTAGTTTTTGCAACATTCTATGCTATGGCGTGTGTTTGCACGCTATTTCATGCTGTTTTGAGGTGTTTTCAGAAGTTTTTTGGGAAATGTCATTTTTTGACATTTTTGCCATACTATAGCCTTGCTTTTCGGGTCATTTTTTCAACATGCATTTTTATGGTGTTTTTTGGTTTTTTGCAACATTCTATGCTATGGCGTGTCTTCAGCATGCTATTTTATGCTGTTTTCGAGGTGTTTTCAGCTGTTTTTGGGACATGTCATTTTTTGACATTTTTGCCATACTATAGCCTTGCCTTTTGTGTCATTTTTTCAACATGCATTTTCATGGTGTTTTTTTGCAGTTTTTGCAACATTCTATGCTATGGCGTGTCTTTGCACGCTATTTTTTATGCTGTTTTCGATGTGTTTTCAGCTGTTTTTGGGACGTATCATTTTTGACATTTTTGCCATACTATAGCCTTGCCTTTTTGGGTCATTTTTTCAACATGCAATTATTATGTGTTTTTGGTATGTTTTTGCAACATTCTATGCTATGGGTGTCTTTGCACGCTATTTTTATGCTGTGTTTCGAGGTGTTTTCAGAAGTTTTTGGGACGTGTCATTTTTTGACATTTTTGCCATACTATAGCCTTGCTTTTTTGGTCATTTTTTCAACATGCATTTCCAAAAACAGCTGAAAGCATTTTTGCAAAATCCTTTGCATGAAATAAGCATGCTATTTTGAGACTGTTGCCATAGCAGGATTTGCTGTTTTTGCAAAAATGCCAAAAACACCAAAAAATGTATTTGAAAATTTGACCCAAAAGGCAAGGCTATAGTATGGCAAAAATGTCAAAATATGACATGTCCCCAAACAGCTGAAAAACACCTCAAAACAGCATAAAATAGCGTGCAAAGATACGCCATAGCATTTTAATGCAGTTTATGTTGCAAAAAAAACTGCAAAAAACACCATGAAAATGCATTTTTTGAAAAAATGACCCAAGGCAAGGCTATAGTATGGCAAAAATGTCAAAATATGACATGTCCCAAAAAACAGCTGAAAACATTTTTTGCAAAAACTGCATAAAATAGCGTGCAAAGACACGCCATAGCAGTTTAGAATGTTTTGCAAAAATGCCAAAAAACACCATGAAAATGCATGTTTTGCCAAAAAAATGACCGAAAAGCAAGGCTATAGTATGGCAAAAATGTCAAAATATGACATGTCCCAAAAACTGCTGAAAACACCTCAAAAACTGCATAAAAAGCGTGCAAAGACACGCCATAGCATAGAATTTGCAAAAATGGCCAAAAACACCACATGAAATGCATGTTGAAAAAATGACAAAAAAAGCAAGGCTATAGTATGGCAAAAATGTCAAAATATGACATGACATTTCCCAAAAACAGCTGAAAACACCTCAAAACAGCATAAAATAGCGTGCAAATGAAGACACGCCATAGCATAGAATTTTTGCAAAAATGGCAAAAAAAACACCATAAAAATGCATGTTGAAAAAATGACACGAAAAGCAAGGCTATAGTATGGCAAAAATGTCAAAAAATGACATTCCCAAAAACAGCTGAAAAACACCTCAAAACTGCATAAAATAGCGTGCAAAGACACGCCATAGCATAGAATGTTGCAAAAATGGCCAAAAACACCATGAAAATGCATGTTGAAAAAATGACCGAAAAAGCAAGGCTATAGTATGGCAAAAATGTCAAAAAATGACATGTCCCAAAAACAGCTGAAAACACTAAAAACAGCATAAAATAGCGTGCCAAGACACGCCATAGCATAGAATTTGCAAAAAATGGCCAAAAACACCAAAAAATGCATGTTGAAAAAATGACCGAAAAGGCAAGGCTATAGTATGGCAAAAATGTCAAAATATGACATGTCCCAAAAACAGCTGAAAACACTTCAAAAACAGCATAAAATAGCGTGCAAAGACACGCCATAGCATAGAATTTTGCAAAAAATGGCCAAAAAACACCATAAAAATGCATGTTGAAAAAATGACCAAAAAGGCAAGGCTATAGTATGGCAAAAATGTCAAAATATGACATGTCCCAAAAACAGCTGAAAACACCTCAAAACAGCATAAAATAGCGTGCCAAGACACGCCATAGCATAGAATTTGCAAAAATGGCCAAAAACACCATAAAAATGCATGTTGAAAAAAAAATGACCAAAAAGGCAAGGCTATAGTATGGCAAAAATGTCAAAATATGACATGTCCCAAAAACAGCTAAAAAAACACTTCAAAACAAATAAAATAGCGTGCAAAGACACGCCATAGCATAGAATGTTGCAAAAATGGCCAAAAAACACCATAAAAATGCATGTTGAAAAAATGACCGAAAAAGCAAGGCTATAGTATGGCAAAAATGTCAAAATATGACATGTCCCAAAAAACAGCTGAAAACACCTCAAAAAACAGCATAAAATAGCGTGCAAAGACACGCCATAGCATAGAATGTTGCAAAAATGGCCAAAAACACCATAAAAATGCATGTTGAAAAAATGACCAAAAAGCAAGGCTATAGTATGGCAAAAATGTCAAAATATGACATGTCCCAAAAACAGCTGAAAACACCTCAAAACAGCATAAAATAGCGTGCCAAAGACACGCCATAGCATAGAATGTTGCAAAAAAATGGCCAAAAACACCATAAAAATGCATGTTGAAAAAATGACCGAAAAGGCAAGGCTATAGTATGGCAAAAATGTCAAAAAATGACATGTCCCAAAAACAGCTGAAAACACCTCAAAACAGCATAAAATAGCGTGCAAGACACGCCATAGCATAGAATGTTGCAAAAATGGCCAAAAAACACCATAAAAATGCATGTTGAAAAAATGACCGAAAAGCAAGGCTATAGTATGGCAAAAATGTCAAAATATGACATGTCCCAAAAAACAGCTGAAAACACCTCAAAACAGCATAAAATAGCGTGCCAAGACACGCCATAGCATAGAATGTTGCAAAAATGGCCAAAAACACCATAAAAATGCATGTTGAAAAAATGACCAAAAAGGCAAGGCTATAGTATGGCAAAAATGTGTCAAATATGACATGTCCCAAAAAACAGCTGAAAACACCTCAAAACAGCATAAAATAGCGTGCAAAGACACGCCATAGCATAGAATGTTGCAAAAAAATGGCCAAAAACACCATAAAAATGCATGTTGAAAAAAATGACAAAAAGGCAAGGCTATAGTATGGCAAAAATGTCAAAAAATGACATGTCCCAAAAACAGCTGAAAAACACCTCAAAACAGCATAAAATAGCGTGCAAGACACGCCATAGCATAGAATTTTGCAAAAAAATGGCCAAAAAAAACACCATAAAAATGCATGTTGAAAAAATCCCAAAAAAAAGGCAAGGCTATAGTATGGCAAAAATGTCAAAATATGACATGTCCCAAAAACAGCTGAAAACACTCAAAACAGCATAAAAAAATAGCGTGCAAGACACGCCCATAGCATAGAATGTTGCAAAAAATGGCAAAAACACCATAATGAAAAATGCATGTTGAAAAAATGACCAAAAAGCAAGGCTATAGTATGGCAAAAATGTCAAAAAATGACATGTCCCAAAAAACAGCTGAAAACACCTCAAAACAGCATAAAATAGCGTGCCAAGACACGCCATAGCATAGAATGTTGCAAAAAAAATGGCAAAAAAACACCATAAAAATGCATGTTGAAAAAATGACCAAAAAGCAAGGCTATAGTATGGCAAAAAAATGTCAAAATATGACATGTCCCAAAAAACAGCTGAAAACACCTCAAAAAACTGCATAAAATAGCGTGCCAAGACACGCCATAGCATAGAATTTGCAAAAATGGCCAAAAAACACCATAAAAATGCATGTTGAAAAAATGACCAAAAAGCAAGGCTATAGTATGGCAAAAATGTCAAAATATGACATGTCCCAAAAAACAGCTGAAAACACCTCAAAACAGCATAAAAATAGCGTGCAAAAGACACGCCATAGCATAGAATTTTGCAAAAAAAATGGCCAAAAAAAAACACCCAAAAATGCATGTTGAAAAAAAATGACCAAAAAGGCAAGGCTATAGTATGGCAAAAATGTCAAAAAATATGACATGTCCCAAAAACAGCTGAAAACACTCAAAACAGCAAAAAATAGCGTGCCAAGACACGCCATAGCATAGAATGTTGCAAAAATGGCCAAAAACACCATAAAAATGCATGTTGAAAAAATGACACGAAAAGGCAAGGCTATAGTATGGCAAAAATGTCAAAATATGACATGTCCCAAAAACAGCTGAAAAACACTCAAAAACACATAAAATAGCGTGCAAAAGACACGCCATAGCATAGAATGTTGCAAAAATGGCCAAAAACCCATGAAAAAATGCATGTTGAAAAAATGACCAAAAAGGCAAGGCTATAGTATGGCAAAAAAATGTCAAAATATGACATGTCCCAAAAAACAGCTGAAAACACCTCAAAAACAGCATAAAATAGCGTGCCAAGACACGCCATAGCATAGAATGTTGCAAAAATGGCCAAAAACACCATAAAAATGCATGTTGAAAAAATGACCAAAAAAAAGCAAGGCTATAGTATGGCAAAAAAATGTCAAAAAATGACATGTCCAAAAACAGCTGAAAAAAACACCTCAAAAACAGCATAAATAGCGTGCAAAGACACGCCATAGCATAGAATGTTGCAAAAAAAAATGGCCAAAAAAACACCATAAAAATGCATGTTGCATGTTGAAAAAATGACCAAAAAAAAGGCAAGGCTATAGTATGGCAAAAATGTCAAAATATGACATGTCCCAAAAACAGCTAAAAAACACTCGAAAAACAGCAAAATAGCGTGCCAAGACACGCCATAGCATAGAATGTTGCAAAAATGGCAAAAAACACCACCATAAAAATGCATGTTGAAAAAATGACCAAAAAAGCAAGGCTATAGTATGGCAAAAATGTCAAAAAATGACATGTCCCAAAAAACAGCTGAAAACACCTCAAAACTGCATAAAATAGCGTGCAAGACACGCCATAGCATAGAATGTTGCAAAAATGGCCAAAAAAACACCATAAAAATGCATGTTGAAAAAATGACCAAAAAAAAAGCAAGGCTATAGTATGGCAAAAATGTCAAAAAAATGACATGTCCCAAAAACAGCTGAAAACACTCAAAAAACAGCATAAAATAGCGTGCAAAGACACGCCATAGCATAGAATTTGCAAAAAATGGCAAAAAACACCATAAAAATGCATGTTGAAAAAATGACCGAAAAGCAAGGCTATAGTATGGCAAAAATGTCAAAAAAATGACATGTCAAAAAAAACAGCTGAAAAACACCTCAAAAACAGCATAAATAGCGTGCCAAGACACGCCATAGCATAGAATGTTGCAAAAAATGGGCCAAAACACCAAAAAATGCATGTTGAAAAAATGACCAAAAAAAAAGGCAAGGCTATAGTATGGCAAAAATGTCAAAAATATGACATGTCCAAAAAAACAGAAAAAACACCTCAAAAACAGCATAAAAATAGCGTGCCAAGACACGCCATAGCATAGAATTTTGCAAAAAATGGCAAAAAAACACCAAAAAATGCATGTTGAAAAAATGAAAAAAAACCGAAAAGCAAGGCTATAGTATGGCAAAAATGTCAAAATATGACATGTCCCAAAAACAGCTGAAAAACACCTCAAAAAAACAGCATAAAAATAGCGTGCAAGACACGCCATAGCATAGAATGTTGCAAAAAATGGCAAAAAAAACACCATAAATGCATGTTGAAAAAAATGACCAAAAAGGCAAGGCTATAGTATGGCAAAAATGTCAAAATATGACATGTCCAAAAAAACAGCTGAAAACACCTCAAAACAGCATAAAAAATAGCGTGCAAAGACACGCCATAGCATAGAATGTTGCAAAAAATGGCAAAACACCATAAAAATGCATGTTGAAAAAATGACCAAAAAAGCAAGGCTATAGTATGGAAAAAATGTCAAAAATGACATGTCCCAAAAACAGCTGAAAACACCTTCAAAACAGCATAAAATAGCGTGCAAGACACGCCATAGCATAGAATTTGCAAAAATGGCCAAAAACACCATAAAAATGCATGTTGAAAAAATGACCAAAAAGCAAGGCTATAGTATGGAAAAAAATGTCAAAATATGACATGTCCCAAAAACAGCTGAAAACACCTCAAAAAACAGCATAAAATAGCGTGCAAAGACACGCCATAGCATAGAATGTTGCAAAATGGCCAAAAACACCATAAAAATGCATGTTGAAAAAATGACCAAAAAGGCAAGGCTATAGTATGGCAAAAATGTCAAAATATGACATGTCCCAAAAACAGCTGAAAACACCTCAAAACAGCATAAAATAGCGTGCGTGCCAAGACACGCCATAGCATAGAATGTTGCAAAAATGGCAAAAAAAAAACACCATAAAAATGCATGTTGAAAAAAATGACCAAAAAGGCAAGGCTATAGTATGGCAAAAATGTCAAAAAAATGACATGTCCCAAAAAACAGCTGAAAACACCTCAAAACAGCATAAAATAGCGTGCAAAGACACGCCATAGCATAGAATTTGCAAAAAATGGCCAAAAACACCATAAAAATGCATGTTGAAAAAATGACAAAAAGGCAAGGCTATAGTATGGCAAAAATGTCAAAAAATGACATGTCCCAAAAAACAGCTGAAAACACCAAAAAACAGCATAAAATAGCGTGCAAAGACACGCCATAGCATAGAATTTTGCAAAAAATGGCAAAAAACACCATAAAAATGCATGTTGAAAAAATGACCAAAAAGGCAAGGCTATAGTATGGCAAAAATGTCAAAATATGACATGTCCCAAAAACAGAAAAAAACACTTCAAAACAGCATAAAATAGCGTGCCAAAGACACGCCATAGCATAGAATGAATTTGCAAAAAAATGGCCAAAAAAAAAACACCATAAAAATGCATGTTGAAAAAATGACCGAAAAAAGGCAAGGCTATAGTATGGCAAAAATGTCAAAAAATGACATGTCCCAAAAACAGCTGAAAACACCTCAAAACAGCATAAAATAGCGTGCCAAGACACGCCATAGCATAGAATGTTGCAAAAATGGCAAAAAACACCATAAAAATGCATGTTGAAAAAAAAATGACCAAAAAAGGCAAGGCTATAGTATGCAAAAAATGTCAAAATATGACATGTCCAAAAAAAAACAGCTGAAAACACCTCAAAAACAGCATAAAAAATAGCGTGCAAAGACACGCCATAGCATAGAATGTTGCAAAAATGGCCAAAAAAAAACACCATAAAAATGCATGTTGAAAAAATGACAAAAAAGCAAGGCTATAGTATGGCAAAAATGTCAAAATATGACATGTCCCAAAAACAGCTGAAAACACCTCAAAACAGCATAAAATAGCGTGCAAAGACACGCCATAGCATAGAATTTTGCAAAAATGGCCAAAAACACCATAAAAATGCATGTTGAAAAAAATGACCGAAAAGGCAAGGCTATAGTATGGCAAAAATGTCAAAATATGACATGTCCCAAAAACAGCTGAAAACACCTCAAAACAGCATAAAATAGCGTGCCAAGACACGCCATAGCATAGAATTTGCAAAAAAAAATGCCAAAAACACCATAAAAATGCATGTTGAAAAAAATGACGAAAAAAAGGCAAGGCTATAGTATGGCAAAAATGTCAAAATATGACATGTCCCAAAAACAGCTGAAAAACACCTCAAAAACAGCATAAAATAGCGTGCAAGACACGCGCCATAGCATAGAATGTTGCAAAAAAATGGCCAAAAACACCATAAAAATGCATGTTGAAAAAAATGACCGAAAAAGGCAAGGCTATAGTATGGCAAAAATGTCAAAATATGACATGTCCCAAAAAAAGCTGAAAACACCTTAAAAAACAGCATAAAATAGCGTGCCAAAGACACGCCATAGCATAGAATGATTTTGCAAAAATGGCCAAAAAAAACACCATAAAAAATGCATGTTGAAAAAAAAATGACCGAAAAGGCAAGGCTATAGTATGGCAAAAATGTCAAAATATGACATGTCCCAAAAACAGCTGAAAACACCTAAAAAACAGCATAAAATAGCGTGCCAAGACACGCCATAGCATAGAATGTTTGCAAAAAAAATGGCCAAAAAAACACATAAAAATGCATGTTGAAAAAATGACCAAAAAGCAAGGCTATAGTATGGCAAAAATGTCAAAAAATATGACATGTCCCAAAAACAGCTGAAAAACACCTCAAAACAGCATAAAATAGCGTGCAAGACACGCCATAGCATAGAATTTTGCAAAAAAATGGCCAAAAACACCATAAAAATGCATGTTGAAAAAATGACCAAAAAGGCAAGGCTATAGTATGGCAAAAATGTCAAAATATGACATGTCCCCAAAAAAACAGCTGAAAACACTCAAAACAGCATAAAATAGCGTGCAAAGACACGCCATAGCATAGAATTTGCAAAAAAAATGGCCAAAAACACCATGAAAATGCATGTTGAAAAAAAAATGACCCAAAAAGGCAAGGCTATAGTATGCAAAAAAAATGTCAAAATATGACATGTCCAAAAAACAGCTGAAAACCAAAAAACAGCATAAAATAGCGTGCAAGACACGCCATAGCATAGAATGTTGCAAAAAAATGGCCAAAAACACCATAAAAATGCATGTTGAAAAAATGACCAAAAAGGCAAGGCTATAGTATGGCAAAAATGTCAAAAAATGACACGTCCCAAAAACAGCTGAAAACACTTCAAAAACAGCATAAAAATAGTGCAAAGACACGCCATAGCATAGAAATTTGCAAAAAAATGGCCAAAAAACACCATAAAAATGCATGTTGAAAAAAATGACCGAAAAAGCAAGGCTATATAGTATGGCAAAAATGTCAAAATATGACATGTCCAAAAAAAACAGCTGAAAAAACACCTTAAAACAGCATAAAAATAGCGTGCAAAGACACGCCATAGCATAGAATGTTGCAAAAAATGGCCAAAAAACACCATAAAAATGCATGTTGAAAAAAAAATGACCGAAAAGGCAAGGCTATAGTATGGCAAAAATGTCAAAAATATGACATGTCCCAAAAACAGCTGAAAAAACACCTCAAAACAGCATAAAAATAGCGTGCCAAAGACACGCCATAGCATAGAATGTTGCAAAAAATGGCCAAAAAAACACCAAAAAAATGCATGTTGAAAAAATGACCAAAAAGGCAAGGCTATAGTATGGCAAAAATGTCAAAATATGACATGTCCAAAAAAACAGCTGAAAACACCTCAAAAAACAGCATAAAATAGCGTGCAAAGACACGCCATAGCATAGAATGTTGCAAAAAAAATGGCCAAAAACACCAAAAATGCATGTTGAAAAAATGATGACCAAAAAGGCAAGGCTATAGTATGGCAAAAATGTCAAAATATGACATGTCCCAAAAAACACAGAAAAAACACCTCAAAACAGCATAAAATAGCGTGCAAAGACACGCCATAGCATAGAATTGCTGCAAAAAATGCCCAAAAACACCATAAAAATGCATGTTGAAAAAAAATGACCAAAAAGGCAAGGCTATAGTATGGCAAAAATGTCAAAATATGACATGTCCCAAAAACAGCTGAAAAAACCTGTAAAACAGCATAAAATAGCGTGCGAAGACACGCCATAGCATAGAATGTTGCAAAAATGGCCAAAAACACCATAAAAATGCATGTTGAAAAAAATGACCACGAAAAGGCAAGGCTATAGTATGGCAAAAATGTCAAAATATGACATGTCCCAAAAACAGCTGAAAACACCTTCAAAACAGCATAAAATAGCGTGCAAGACACGCCATAGCATAGAATTTGCAAAAATGGCCAAAAAAAAAACACCATAAAAATGCATGTTGAAAAAATGACCAAAAAAAAGCAAGGCTATAGTATGGCAAAAATGTCAAAAAATGACATGTCCCAAAAACAGCTGAAAACACCTAAAAACAGCATAAATAGCGTGCAAAACACACGCCATAGCATAGAATGTTGCAAAAATGGCCAAAAACACCATAAAAATGCATGTTGAAAAAATGACCAAAAAGGCAAGGCTATAGTATGGCAAAAATGTCAAAATATGACATGTCCCAAAAAAACAGCTGAAAACACTTAAAAACAGCATAAAATAGCGTGCCAAGACACGCCATAGCATAGAATGTTGCAAAAATGGCCAAAAAAACACCATAAAAATGCATGTTGAAAAAAAATGACCCAAAAGGCAAGGCTATAGTATGGCAAAAATGTCAAAATATGACATGTCCCAAAAACAGCTGAAAACACCTCAAAAAAAACAGCATAAAAAATAGCGTGCCAAGACACGCCATAGCATAGAAATTTGCAAAAATGGCCCAAAAACACCATAAAAATGCATGTTGAAAAAAATGACCAAAAAGGCAAGGCTATAGTATGCAAAAATGTCAAAATATGACATGTCAAAAAAACAGCTGAAAACACCTCAAAACAGCATAAAATAGCGTGCCAAGACACGCCATAGCATAGAATGTTGCAAAAAATGGCCAAAAACACCATAAAAATGCATGTTGAAAAAATGACCAAAAAGCAAGGCTATAGTATGGCAAAAATGTCAAAATATGACATGTCCCAAAAACAGCTGAAAACACAAAAAACAGCATAAAATAGCGTGCAAGACACGCCATAGCATAGAATGTTGCAAAAATGGCCAAAAACACCAAAAAATGCATGTTGAAAAAATGACCGAAAAGCAAGGCTATAGTATGCAAAAATGTCAAAATATGACATGTCCCAAAAACAGCTGAAAACACTCAAAAACACATAAAATAGCGTGCAAAGACACGCCATAGCATAGAATTTGCAAAAAAATGGCCAAAAAAACACCATAAAAATGCATGTTGAAAAAATGACCAAAAAAGCAAGGCTATAGTATGGCAAAAATGTCAAAAAATGACATGCCCCCAAAAAACAGCTGAAAACACTAAAAACAGCATAAAATAGCGTGCAAAGACACGCCATAGCATAGAATTTGCAAAAAATGGCCAAAAAACACCATAAAAATGCATGTTGAAAAAATGACCAAAAAAAGGCAAGGCTATATAGTATGGCAAAAAATGTCAAAAATATGACATGTCCCAAAAACAGCTGAAAACACCTTCAAAAAACAGCATAAAATAGCGTGCAAGACACGCCATAGCATAGAATGTTGCAAAAATGGCCAAAAACACCCATAAAAATGCATGTTGAAAAAATGACCAAAAAGGCAAGGCTATAGTATGGCAAAAATGTCAAAAAAATATGACATGTCCCAAAAACAGCTGAAAACACTCAAAACAGCATAAAATAGCGTGCAAGACACGCCATAGCATAGAATTTTGCAAAAAATGGGCAAAAAAACACCATAAAAAATGCATGTTGAAAAAATGACCAAAAAGGCAAGGCTATAGTATGGCAAAAATGTCAAAAATGACATGTCCCAAAAATGTCCCAAAAAACAGCTGAAAACACCTCAAAACAGCATAAAATAGCGTGCAAGACACGCCATAGCATAGATGTTGTTGCAAAAATGGCCAAAAACACCAAAAAAAATGCATGTTGAAAAAATGACCGAAAAAGGCAAGGCTATAGTATGGCAAAAATGTCAAAAATATGACATGTCCCAAAAAAACAGCTGAAAAACACCTCAAAAAACAGCATAAAATAGCGTGCAAAGACACGCCATAGCATAGAATTTTGCAAAAATGGCCAAAAACACCATAAAAATGCATGTTGAAAAAATGACCAAAAAGGCAAGGCTATAGTATGGCAAAAATGTCAAAAAATGACATGTCCCAAAAACAGCTGAAAACACCTCAAAACAGCATAAAATAGCGTGCAAAGACACGCCATAGCATAGAATGTGCAAAAATGGCCAAAAAACACCAAAAATGCATGTTGAAAAAATGACCAAAAAGGCAAGGCTATAGTATGGCAAAAATGTCAAAAATGACATGTCCCAAAAAAGCAGCTGAAAACACCTCAAAACAGCATAAAATAGCGTGCAAGACACGCCATAGCATAGAATGTTGCAAAAATGGCCAAAAACACCATAAAAATGCATGTTGAAAAAATGACCAAAAAGGCAAGGCTATAGTATGGCAAAAATGTCAAAATATGACATGTCCCAAAAACAGCTGAAAACACCTCAAAACAGCATAAAATAGCGTGCCAAGACACGCCATAGCATAGAATGTTGCAAAAAAATGGCCAAAAAAAACACCAAAAATGCATGTTGAAAAAATGACCAAAAAGGCAAGGCTATAGTATGGCAAAAATGTCAAAATATGACATGTCCCAAAAACAGCTGAAAACACCTCAAAACAGCATAAAATAGCGTGCCAAAGACACGCCATAGCATAGAATGTGCAAAAAAATGGCCAAAAACACCATAAAAATGCATGTTGAAAAAAAATGACCCGAAAAGGCAAGGCTATAGTATGGCAAAAATGTCAAAAATGACATGTCAAAAAAAGCAGCTGAAAACACTTCAAAACAGCATAAAAATAGCGTGCAAAGACACGCCATAGCATAGAATGTTGCAAAAAATGGCCAAAAAACACCAAAAAAAATAAAAATGCATGTTGAAAAAATGACACGAAAAGCAAGGCTATAGTATGGCAAAAATGTCAAAATATGACATGTCCCAAAAAACAGCTGAAAACACCTCAAAAAAACAGCATAAAATAGCGTGCCAAGACACGCCATAGCATAGAATGTTGCAAAAAAATGGCCAAAAAAACACCATAAAAATGCATGTTGAAAAAATGACCAAAAAGGCAAGGCTATAGTATGGGAAAAAATGTCAAAATATGACATGTCCCAAAAAAACAGCTGAAAACACCTCAAAACAGCATAAAATAGCGTGCAAAAGACACGCCATAGCATAGAATGTTGCAAAAAAATGGCAAAAAACACCATAAAAATGCATGTTGAAAAAATGACCGAAAAAGCAAGGCTATAGTATGGCAAAAATGTCAAAATGTGACATGTCCCAAAAACAGCTGAAAACACTTAAAAAAACAGCATAAAATAGCGTGCAAAGACACGCCATAGCATAGAATGTTGCAAAAAATGGCCAAAAACACCATAAAAATGCATGTTGAAAAAAATGACCAAAAAGGCAAGGCTATAGTATGGCAAAAATGTCAAAATATGACATGTCCCAAAAACAGCTGAAAACACTTCAAAACAGCATAAAATAGCGTGCAAAGACACGCCATAGCATAGAATGTTGCAAAAATGGCCAAAAAACACCATAAAAATGCATGTTGAAAAAATGACCAAAAAGGCAAGGCTATAGTATGGCAAAAATGTCAAAATATGACATGTCCCAAAAACAGCTGAAAAAACACCTCAAAAACAGCATAAAAATAGCGTGCAATGAGACACGCCATAGCATAGAATGTTGCAAAAAATGGCAAAAAAACACCAGAAAAAATGCATGTTGAAAAAAAATGACCAAAAAGGCAAGGCTATAGTATGGCAAAAATGTCAAAAATATGACATGTCCCAAAAAACAGCTGAAAACACCTCAAAACAGCATAAATAGCGTGCAAAGACACGCCATAGCATAGAATGTTGCAAAAATGGCCAAAAAACACCAAAAAATGCATGTTGAAAAAATGACCCAAAAAAAAGCAAGGCTATAGTATGGCAAAAATGTCAAAATATGACATGTCCCAAAAACAGCTGAAAACACTCAAAACAGCATAAAATAGCGTGCCAAGACACGCCATAGCATAGAATGTTGCAAAAAATGGCCAAAAACACCATAAAAATGCATGTTGAAAAAATGACCAAAAAGGCAAGGCTATAGTATGGCAAAAATGTCAAAATATGACATGTCCCAAAAACAGCTGAAAAACACTCAAAACAGCATAAAATAGCGTGCAAAGACACGCCATAGCATAGAATGTTGCAAAAAATGGCCAAAAACACCAAAAAAATGCATGTTGAAAAAATGATGACAAAAAGGCAAGGCTATAGTATGGCAAAAATGTCAAAATATGACATGTCCAAAAAACAGCTGAAAACACTCAAAACAGCATAAAATAGCGTGCCAAGACACGCCATAGCATAGAATGTTGCAAAAAATGGCCAAAAACACCATAAAAAATGCATGTTGAAAAAAATGACCAAAAAGGCAAGGCTATAGTATGGCAAAAATGTCAAAATATGACATGTCCCAAAAACACAGCTGAAAACACCAAAAAACAGCATAAAATAGCGTGCAAAGACACGCCATAGCATAGAATGTTGCAAAAATGGCCAAAAAAACCATAAAAATGCATGTTGAAAAAATGACAAAAAAGCAAGGCTATAGTATGGCAAAAATGTCAAAAATATGACATGTCCCAAAAAACAGCTGAAAAACACCTCAAAAACAGCATAAAATAGCGTGCCAAGACACGCCATAGCATAGAATGTTGCAAAAAAAATGGCCAAAAACACCATAAAAATGCATGTTGAAAAAATGACCAAAAAGGCAGGCTATAGTATGGCAAAAATGTCAAAATATGACATGTCCAAAAAAAACAGCTGAAAACACACTCAAAACAGCATAAAATAGCGTGCAAGACACGCCATAGCATAGAATGTTGCAAAAATGGCCAAAAAACACCATAAAAATGCATGTTGAAAAAAATGACCAAAAAGGCAAGGCTATAGTATGGCAAAAATGTCAAAATATGACATGTCCCAAAAACAGCTGAAAACACTCAAAACAGCATAAAATAGCGTGCCAAGACACGCCATAGCATAGAATTGTTGCAAAAATGGCCCAAAAACACCATAAAAATGCATGTTGAAAAAATGACCAAAAAGGCAAGGCTATAGTATGGCAAAAAATGTCAAAAAATGACATGTCCCAAAAACAGCTGAAAACACCTCAAAACACAGCATAAAATAGCGTGCGCAAAGACACGCCATAGCATAGAATGTTGCAAAAAAAATGGCCAAAAACAACCATAAAAATGCATGTTGAAAAAATGACCAAAAAGGCAAGGCTATAGTATGGCAAAAATGTCAAAATATGACATGTCCCAAAAACAGCTGAAAACACCTCAAAACAGCATAAAATAGCGTGCAAGACACGCCATAGCATAGAATGTTGCAAAAAAAATGGCCAAAAACACCATAAAAATGCATGTTGAAAAAAAAATGACCGAAAAGGCAAGGCTATAGTATGGCAAAAATGTCAAAATATGACATGTCCCAAAAAAAGCTGAAAAAACACCTCAAAACAGCATAAAATAGCGTGCAAGACACGCCATAGCATAGAATTTGCAAAAATGGCCAAAAACACCATAAAAATGCATGTTGAAAAAAATGACCAAAAAGGCAAGGCTATAGTATGGCAAAAATGTCAAAATATGACATGTCCCAAAAACAGCTGAAAACACTTCAAAACAGCATAAAAATAGCGTGCAAGACACGCCATAGCATAGAATGTTGCAAAAATGGCCAAAAACACCATAAAAATGCATGTTGAAAAAATGACGAAAAGGCAAGGCTATAGTATGGCAAAAATGTCAAAATATGACATGTCCCAAAAACAGCTGAAAACACCTCAAAACAGCATAAAATAGCGTGCAAGACACGCCATAGCATAGAATGTGCAAAAATGGCCAAAAACACCATGAAAATGCATGTTGAAAAAATGACCAAAAAGGCAAGGCTATAGTATGGCAAAAATGTCAAAAAATATGACATGTCCCAAAAACAGCTGAAAACACCTCAAAACAGCACATAAAATAGCGTGCCAAGACACGCCATAGCATAGAATGTTGCAAAAAATGGCCAAAAACACCATAAAAATGCATGTTGAAAAAATGACCAAAAAAGCAAGGCTATAGTATGGCAAAAATGTCAAAATATGACATGTCCCAAAAAACAGCTGAAAAAACACCTTAAAAAACAGCATAAAATAGCGTGCAAAGACACGCCATAGCATAAATGTTGCAAAAATGGCCCAAAAACACCATAAAAATGCATGTTGAAAAAATGACCAAAAAGGCAAGGCTATAGTATGGCAAAAAATGTCAAAATATGACATGTCCCAAAAAACAGCTGAAAAACACCTCAAAACATAAAATAGCGTGCAAAGACACGCCATAGCATAGAATGTTGCAAAAAAAATGGCAAAAAACACCATAAAAATGCATGTTGAAAAAATGACCAAAAAGGCAAGGCTATAGTATGGCAAAAATGTCAAAATATGACATGTCCCAAAAACAGCTGAAAAACACAAAAAAACAGCATAAAATAGCGTGCAAAGACGCCATAGCATAGAATGTTGCAAAAATGGCCAAAAACACCATAAAAATGCATGTTGAAAAAATGACCAAAAAGGCAAGGCTATAGTATGGCAAAAATGTCAAAATATGACATGTCCCAAAAACAGCTGAAAACACTCAAAACAGCATAAAATAGCGTGCAAAGACACGCCATAGCATAGAATGTTGCAAAAAATGGCCAAAAACACCATAAAAATGCATGTTGAAAAAATGACCGAAAAGGCAAGGCTATAGTATGGCAAAAATGTCAAAAATATGACATGTCCCAAAAAACAGCTGAAAAAAACACCTCAAAACAGCATAAAAATAGCGTGCAAAAGACACGCCATAGCATAGAATGTTGCAAAAATGGCCAAAAACACCAAAAAAAATGCATGTTGAAAAAATGACCAAAAAGGCAAGGCTATAGTATGGAAAAAATGTCAAAATATGACATGTCCCAAAAACAGCTGAAAACACCTCAAAACAGCATAAAATAGCGTGCAAGACACACACGCCATAGCATAGAATGTTGCAAAAATGGCCAAAAACACCATAAAAATGCATGTTGAAAAAATGACCAAAAAGGCAAGGCTATAGTATGGCAAAAATGTCAAAATATGACATGTCCCAAAAACAGCTAAAAACACCTCAAAACAGCATAAAATAGCGTGCAAAGACACGCCATAGCATAGAATGTTGCAAAAATGGCCAAAAACACCATAAAATGCATGTTGAAAAAATGACCAAAAAGGCAAGGCTATAGTATGGCAAAAATGTCAAAATATGACACATGTCCCAAAAACAGCTGAAAAAACACTTCAAAACAGCATAAAATAGCGTGCGTGCAAAGACACGCCATAGCATAGAATGTTGCAAAAATGGCAAAAAACACCATAAAAATGCATGTTGAAAAAATGACCGAAAAGGCAAGGCTATAGTATGGCAAAAATGTCAAAATATGACATGTCCCAAAAACAGCTGAAAACACCTCAAAACAGCATAAAATAGCGTGCAAAGACACGCCATAGCATAGAATGTTGCAAAAAAATGGCCAAAAAACACCATAAAAATGCATGTTGAAAAAATGACACGAAAAGGCAAGGCTATAGTATGGCAAAAATGTCAAAATATGACATGTCCCAAAAACAGCTGAAAACACTCAAAACAGCATAAAATAGCGTGCAAAAGACACGCCATAGCATAGAATGTTGCAAAAATGGCCAAAAAAACACCATAAAAATGCATGTTGAAAAAATGACAAAAAGCAAGGCTATAGTATGGCAAAAATGTCAAAATATGACATGTCCCAAAAACAGCTGAAAACACTCAAAACAGCATAAAATAGCGTGCAAAGACACGCCATAGCATAGAATGTTGCAAAAAATGGCCAAAAACACCATAAAAATGCATGTTGAAAAAATGACCAAAAAGGCAAGGCTATAGTATGGCAAAAATGTCAAAATATGACATGTCCCAAAAACAGCTTAAAACACCTCAAAACAGCATAAAATAGCGTGCAAACACACCATAGCATAGAATGTTGCAAAAAATGGCCAAAAACACCATAAAAATGCATGTTGAAAAAATGACCGAAAAGGCAAGGCTATAGTATGGCAAAAATGTCAAAATATGACATGTCCCAAAAACAGCTGAAAACACCTCAAAACAGCATAAAATAGCGTGCAAAGACACGCCATAGCATAGAATGTTGCAAAAATGGCCAAAAACACCATAAAAATGCATGTTGAAAAAATGACACGAAAAGGCAAGGCTATAGTATGGCAAAAATGTCAAAATATGACATGTCCCAAAAAAACAGCTAAAAAAACACTTCAAAACAGCATAAAATAGCGTGCAAAGACACGCCATAGCATAGAATGTTGCAAAAAATGGCCAAAAACACCATAAAAATGCATTGAAAAAATGACCAAAAAGGCAAGGCTATAGTATGGCAAAAATGTCAAAATATGACATGTCCCAAAAACAGCTGAAAAACACCTCAAAACAGCATAAAATAGCGTGCAAAGACACGCCATAGCATAGAATGTTGCAAAAATGGCCAAAAACACCATAAAAATGCATGTTGAAAAAATGACACAAAAAGGCAAGGCTATAGTATGGCAAAAATGTCAAAATATGACATGTCCCAAAAACAGCTGAAAACACCTCAAAACACACAGCATAAAATAGCGTGCAAAGACACGCCATAGCATAGAATGTTGCAAAAAATGCCAAAAAACACCATAAAAATGCATGTTGAAAAAATGACCGAAAAGGCAAGGCTATAGTATGGCAAAAATGTCAAAATATGACATGTCCCAAAAACAGCTGAAAACACCTCAAAACAGCATAAAATAGCGTGCAAAGACACGCCATAGCATAGAATGTTGCAAAAAATGGCAAAAAACACCATAAAAATGCATGTTGAAAAAATGACACGAAAAGCAAGGCTATAGTATGGCAAAAATGTCAAAATATGACATGTCCCAAAAACAGCTGAAAACACCTCAAAACAGCATAAAATAGCATGCTGAAGACACGCCATAGCATAGAATGTTGCAAAAATGGCCAAAAACACCATAAAAATGCATGTTGAAAAAATGACCAAAAAGGCAAGGCTATAGTATGGCAAAAATGTCAAAATATGACATGTCCCAAAAACAGCTGAAAACACATCAAAACAGCATAAAATAGCGTGCAAAGACACGCCATAGCATAGAATGTTGCAAAAACTGCAAAAAACACCATGAAAATGCATGTTGAAAAAATGACATGAAAGGCAAGGCTATAGTATGGCAAAAATGTCAAAAAATGACATGTCCCAAAAACTTCTGAAAACACCTCAAAACAGCATAAAATAGCGTGCAAAGACACACCATAGCATAGAATGTTGCAAAAATGGCCAAAAACACCATGGAAATGCATGTTGAAAAAATGACACGAAAAAGCAAGGCTATAGTATGGCAAAAATGTCAAAATATGACATGTCCCAAAAACAGCTAAAAACACCTCGAAACAGCATAAAATAGCGTGCAAAGACACGCCATAGCATAGAATGTTGCAAAAACTGGCCAAAAACACCATAAATTGCATGTTGAAAAAATGACCAAAAAGGCAAGGCTATAGTATGGCAAAAATGTCAAAATATGACATGCCCCAAAAACACTGAAAACACCTCGAAACAGCATAAAATAGCGTGCAAAGACACGCCATAGCATAGAATGTTGCAAAAATGGCCAAAAACACCATAAATTGCATATTGAAAAAATGACACGAAAAGGCAAGGCTATAGTATGGCAAAAATGTCAAAAAATGACATGTCCCAAAAACTTCTGAAAACACCTCAAAACAGCATAAAATAGCGTGCAAAGACACACCATAGCATAGAATGTTGCAAAAATGGCCAAAAAACACCATAAAAATGCATGTTGAAAAAATGACACGAAAAGGCAAGGCTATATATGGCAAAAATGTCAAAATATGACATGTCCCAAAAACTGCTGAAAACACCTCAAAACAGCATAAAATAGCGTGCAAAGACACACCATAGCATAGAATGTTGCAAAAATGGCCAAAAAACACCATGGAAATGCATGTTGAAAAAATGACCCAAAAAGTAAGGCTATAGTATGGCAAAAATGTCAAAATATGGCATGTCCCAAAAACAGCTAAAAACACCTCGAAACAGCATAAAATAACGTGCAAAGACACGCCATAGCATAGAATGTTGCAAAAATGGTCAAAAACATCATAAAAATACATGTTGAACAAATGACCCAAAAGGCAAGGCCTGGACTGCATACTTTAGTATGACTTTTTCATGGCATTTAGGACGACATACTATAGTATGACTTTTAATGGACAACATACCATGACATTAATTTTGTTTTCCGGTTTGGATGACATTCTATACCTTTCTAGACTTTTTCATTATGTTTTGAAAGACATACTGACGATTTCATGCTGTTTTGGACAACATTCTACACCTTTTCTTTTTCACTGTATTTCTTTTCCCAAATTTTCTTGCATAATATAGTAAGATTTTTGTCTGACTTATTTTAAAAGTTGACAAAATAGATATATGAATACAATTCATGTTCCATAAAAGTTTTGCCTTTTGCTTCCCCTACAGGAGCGTACAGCAGTGTTAGCAACTTTAGCAGAGAAGGCCGCACTAACAGAGCAGACCTTCAACACTGTACCTGGCATCACCTGTAACCCTGTGCAGGGGGCCATGTACACCTTCCCCCGCATCACTCTATCCCAGAGGGCCATCAACAAGGCAAAGGTCTGCTCTGCAAACACAGCTTATGTCACTAATCACCCTAATTTACTGGTCAATGTGAACGCGTTCAAATGTGGATGTGTCTGTCCACCTACAGGAAGAAGGCCTTGCCCCGGACATGTTTTACTGCATGAGGCTGCTGGAGGAGGAGGGTATCTGTTTGGTGCCAGGAAGCGGCTTTGGCCAGAGGGAGGGAACTTTCCACTTCAGGTTAGTATAGAAAGAAGGCAGACATCTCATCTCACACCAAAACAATCTAGACTGATAAATAGCAGTACAGGTGAAAGGAAAAAATATGTAGCTTTGCTTTGGGGATCAAATGACTTTTTAATCAAAATCTTACTTCCTGTTTTTGTGTCCAGGATGACCATCTTGCCTCCCACTGAGAAGCTGAAGATTGTGCTGCAGAAGATCCGGGACTTCCACCTGCGGTTCACAAAAGACTTTTCTTAATAATCATCTCAAAAACCAACTTATTTTGTGCCAGTAACGTCAAGTGCCTATGAGTGAAGGAGGTAGCAGTCTTACCTTCATCTCCCGAAACACCCATCTCTCATCTGAAGGCTGCATTCACCCTCGATCAGATATTCAGATATTTTCACTGTTCTGCAGTGAAGAACATGTAACGCTTGCTTGTTTAGATAGCTAGTGAAAATTAGATGTCCTGCTCACATGTATGTACAACATGTGAACATGTAATGATTTTCAGTGAACGATGCACTTTCCCAAAGTATTATCCAGCCAGGTTTGCAATGTTAGAAAAGATGTTATAATTCTGGTTGTATGTTATCTAAAGAGTATACAATGATTCAGATGCTGCTACAGGTACATATCTCCCTTGCCAAGACTTGTACTGCCAAATTAGATTAAAGTGTCAATTACATAACTTGAAAGTGATTACTTGATTAACTTGACTAGCCATAAAGGGTACACTGTGTTTAGAATTACAGAATATTTTCAGGGTGATGTTTTAAGGCCTGTCTCAAAGTTCAGCCATTCTTATTACTAATTTTTAATTTGAGCTTAAATTAAATTTTAAAAAAAAGAATTTCTTGACTACTTGTTGTCTTAAATGTTTGCACTGGTGGCACTTACATTTAGAATATGTTTTGCAAAATACTCTCCAGATTTTATTCATTTATCGTAAAAAACAGTCACATTTAAGTGCTGGCCCACAAAGCAGCCATTATTTTTTGTTTTATTTAAAAAGATTGAAATCGTCAACAGTGCTTACATGCTTTTTAGAAACACAAGAATCTCTTGGAATGAACTGAAACTAAAAAAAAAAAACTGATTTTACATTGTAATCGTCGCAGCAACTCAGTAACACCGTTTAACTTTACTGCGCTCCCTTCACCTTCCCAGAGGCCCCTTCAGCGTTCCCTAACACTGCCCGAGCATGGTTAGAGTTCTTCGCCACTTATGAAGAGATACTTTCAAAGTTCGTCTCTCTTCTGTGATAGCTGTGTGGCGTGTGTTTCCAAGAACTTGCTCAAGGCCTCGACTGTTCTATCTCCACCTTCAAATTTGATGGGGCTCTGCTTGCTGTTGCTTGGGGCAAAGTATATTGTGGGGAATCCCTCCGTTTTGTAGTTTTCATTTGGCACATCATTGGCTGTGGCGTCCATCTTGGCGATCACCAGGTTCTTCTCCCCTTTGTACTTCTTGCCCAAGGCCAAGTAATCAGGCTCTAGTTTCTTACAGTGGCCACACCAGGGAGCATAAAACTCGATCAGGACATCCTTCTTGGTATCCATGACAATCTCGTCAAAGGTTTTTCCTACAACAACCTTAACGGGTCCTTTGTTGTTCTTTGGCACAGGCTGGGACTTGATGATGGGTTTGAGTTTTCCTGTAGGCAGGTGAAAGAAATTTGTTCTGATTTTGCTTTCATTGCGACAAATTACTGAGCAGAAACTGCATGTGCCTCAAATTAAAACTAAACCATGCTCCTTTACATGATCTCATCCATCAAAATCTACATCATTTGCTAAAACCACTAGGATTCATCACTCACCTTTCTTGAAAGCCATAACAAAGTCTCTCAGCACCTCAGAGTCCAGCTCCTCTGGCTCCATGGCAAACTTTTTGCCTCCTTCTGCCAGAATTCCCACATTCACCTCCTCCCCGCTCTCGCTTAGGCCCAGGCTCTTCAGCTCTTCTGCGTAGTCCTCCTCGTCTCCGATGGCAAATGTATACTCTGGGAAGTCCTTGGCCACCTCAAGCACCTTGGACCTCCAGAACTGAGTTGCTAAAAATGAAGGACAGACGAGGGGAAAATGTTATTGCGCAACACCTAATCCAAAATTGGTGTTAAATGTTTGGGTGGTTGATGGTTTCGGTCAACACGAGCTTGAAAACCCCTGATATTTTACATCATACACAATGACATGCAGTACAATACGTCATAAAAAAGTTGAGAATATTATGTTACAAGTAACATAGTATGCCAGTGAAAATTTATATATTTATTCATAGTATAGCGTATCATGAAGATTGTATACAAAATGGGATGGAATATTATACTATTTTGTGGTCAAAAATGGGAGCATAGTATGTCATAAAATTAACATAACACAATGTCACAGTATAATATGGGAAAAAATGCATTGAAAAACGCAATAGTGAAGTATGTGGTTCAAAAAATTAAAAAAAAATAGTATTGTGTGTCTCTCAAAAAATGATGAAAAGGTAATAGTATGTCAAAAAATATACTATCGTAAAAAAAAAATAAAAAACATGTCATCGTATGAGGAAATTTTAATAAAAATCACTAACACCTAATAGAATGTCACTGAAAAAAATCCTGAAAACGCTTCATCATTAAAAAAAAGTCATATGTCATGTAAATTGCACAAAAAAGTCATACTATCATATGTGGTCCAAAATTGTGCAAGAATTCATACTATAATATGTCCAAAATAGCAAAAAAAAAAAGCCATAGCATAGTATGTTGTCCAAAATAGCATTTAAAAAAATACTATAGCAACATCACAAAGTGCAAAGTAGTGCAATATAGCACATACACACTACAACTCATAGTATAGGATGTCATCCATACAAGTCATACTGTAATATTTTGTCCAAAAGCATAAATACTTCATAACATGGGCACCCCCTACAGCTGCATTAGGTTTAACATTTTCCCCCTTAACAATAGGCCACATAAATAGCAATATGACAGTGAAATAATTAAAATAGAATAACCACAAAACTGAGTGAGGAGAGGAAGAACTTAACTCATAATCAAGACAGAGCAAAATTGCCTTTATGTTATGAGTGTATGTTATGAGTAACTGACCTTTCCTGTAGTCAAAGCTGAAGTCAACTCCATAGTACACAATCACCAGAGGTCTTTTGGTGTAACGCTTGGCATCATTGCTTGGTTTTCTGTGTCCCACCAGAGGAATCATGTGCTTTTTGAAGAACTCCTGCACTTCTGATACTGATGTAGAGTCCTGTGAGATAAATGAATGAGTTCTCACTAAATAAAATCAGAAAACGGGCTCAATAGAAAGATTTACATAAAGCGCTATTCAGGTGAAACCCCTCAGTTCTGTTTTAGTCTATTTGACACTGATACTAGAACTGAAAGAAAGCACAGCCATTTATGACTCAGAGTTTCATACCACAATAAACCATTTCAAATCACAAATACTGAAGAGAAAAGAAGAAAAAAAAAACACAAAAGATGGTACCTTCACTGTGAGTGTGTGCGACGCTGGCTCGTACTTTGAGTGGAACTTTTCAGGCTGAGCGATCACGATCTGACCGGGTGAGGCTTTCAGCAGTTTGGCAACTTCAGAGCTGAAGGAGTGACGGAAGCTGAAGTCTTCCCTCAGTGCATTACCTTACAGACAGACAGAAAGACAGCAATGAGTATACTCATGTCTGTTTGAAGAGACGCTTTTCAAGACATTCAAGCAGAGATATTTGAACTTTCATAAAGCACACACAGGCAGGAAGTCAAAACTACTTGCTTCGCACTAGATCAAGGAGACCGATAACAAATATTTGAAACCGAAACAAATATGCAGAAAATTACAGTTTAAAGATTAAGAATAACATAACTTGGTTTAACTTTATTCAAGCATATGTATAATTAAATGGTACAAGGAGAACTTTCAACATTATTTCTTAAACAAAGAGCCATCGCTCTTCCACCGTCTTTGCATGTATTGCAGCCTGCCTTCCCTGTTGTTTTTATATGTGACACTTGTGACATCTAACTAGGGGTGGGAAATATGATATAAATACTATCACGATATTTCAAATATTTTTGCAACAACAATAATCTTGATGTTACAAGAAAACACTGAAAATATATATGCTATTTTATTATTACCTTCAAGAACACACAGTTGCAAAAAAATAAGTGTCACGGTCTTAAATGTCTGCATAAATGGGATAGTTTGCCTTCAAATATTCAGCAAAAAAATATTTTAGTTGTAAAAAAACAACAGTAACCGCTGACAATTTTGCTCTTAGCCAGTGTTGTTGTTACCTTGCGTAATGGAATCATAAGATTATGCCTACAAGCTGGAACACTGCCATTATCACTACATGAATATTTCTTGTCATATTAAAAACTATACCAGTATTATTGTGAACAATATGATATGGCAAACCGCGACATCCGACCATCAGAGAGTGCTGTGGGCGGGACATTGAGCGAGGCAACACAGCAGTGACTGTAATCTGAAGGCGGTGGCATCAGAGCCAAAGTAAAACGTTTTTCAAATAATTTATTTCATTGGCTGTCTGGTAAAAAATGACAGATGCTGATAACCGCAAAAATGCTAAATAGTGTGGTTGACGATTTGCCAATAATCAGTCAACCTATATCAACATATATCTCCAAGCTCGTGGTACTTACAGGCCTCAATGTAGATTTCATACGCTGCATCCTGTTCACCAGAGAAGACGCCAACGATGACGGCATCGTCGCCATCCTTGATGAGCTCCTGCACCTGTTTTACTGCCTGAACCTGCTTGGAGGGAGGGCCAGCCTGATCAGCCATGTAATCAACAATGCCTAGAGGGAAAGAGAGAGGGGTGCATCAACTGTGATGGATGAAAAGAAACAAAATGCATGAAAAACAGCAACTCGGATTAGTGTCCTGTGTATAAAAGACACTACACAAAAATTGACCAACCATGTTGCTCTCTCGGCCCGTTGTAGTCGAACACTTTGCCTCTCCTGAAGATCTTAATGGTGGGATACCCTGTGACTCCAAAACGTGTGGCGATCTCATTCTCGATCGTGGCGTCCACTTTGGCCAGAGGAATGGGAGGAGAGCGTTGGCTCAACTGCTTGGCTGCCTTCTCATACTCAGGAGCCAAACGCTTACAGTGTCCACACCTGAAGATGAGTCATTCCAGGCAAATAATGAGTATTTTTAATACTGAACAGCAGCTTTTTAAAAGCTAAACTAACATCTAGTTGTGTAAAAAAAAAGAAAAAAAAAAGAAAATTTTCCTGAGCACATGTTTGGTTTATTTTGTGCTTGTCACCATTTCCAAAAACATTTAATAAAAAGCTCAGCTATGGACATCAGTGTCTCACTTTTATACTCACAAAACTAACAGTGCTAATATAACCATCTGTATTTAATAACAGACAGACTGCTGACTGACCATGGAGCGTAGAACTCCACCAGGATGATGTCTGCGTTGTTGACAGTCTCATCAAAGTTGTCTTTGGTCAGCACCAGCGTTGCCTCAGGAGGGGGCTTCCAATCTGGCTGAGCCACCTCTTTCACCCGTGCCACGATAGCTGCAACAAACAGGCATGCAACATATCACTGCCAAGTCTTTCATTAGAAAAAAGGGTCAAGGGGCAACATCTAGCTCACCAGATAGTCACCTCTTCAATATAAATTTGTCCCTTGGCCCCTTCTGCTGCTTCACCCCCCCCCCCCCCCATATTTACTATCTATCTGTGTTTTAAAAACAAAAAAAATGTCTTCAGAAACATATATGTTAAGCTGTAATATGAGAAGCTCTGAACAGGAAGTGTTCTGCATAGTACAAACAGAGGCTACCCCCCCCCCTTCATGTTGGCAGATGGGCCAAGTACACATCAGATAAAAAAAAAGGGTGTGACAACACGGTTGAAAGCTATGTGTGTCAATTAATGTGCTTGCGTTCAATGGCTCTGCTTGAGATTGGTTGCACTGGTGTATGTGCAGGAACTCTGTACCGCGGAGATCACCGCTGCACAGACTCTAACTCTAAATGCTGTCACCAGCGTAAGACAGCGGCTGCAGCGGCTGCATTCGGGATATTTTGAGTTCATTTTTGTACAGTGGAGGGACGTGGAGATGTGCATCTTTTTATAAAGTCTCTGATATGAGCCAAGATTAGGTTACTGTGTTGCCTGTTTCTTTCCTAAAATGCCCACAGAAACATATTTTAATCTACTAACTACAGACAGTTTCTTACCAGTTGCCCACAATTTCATCTCCTGTGTCAAAATAGACAAACTAGCATTATGCAACCCACCGTGGAGAGTCTCTATTGGTCAAGTGCAACACAGTGCATTCTGGTAGTTGTAGGTTTTCTACCTCCATAGCAAAAGCAAATGCCGCAGCCTTTTTCATCTGTTTCTCTAGACATGTAGCACCAATTTCAAAAGCATTTGCATATTTTGACCGCACAGAGCCCAGTTTAATGAAAAGACCTTCTTTCCAGCAGTAAAATATTTCTTTAAATAACAAAAGGTTCCTACCCTTCTCTGTCCTATCTCCATCGTAGTCCACAGCTTCCCCTTTCTTCAGGATCTTGATGGTGGGATAGCCCGACACTTCGAACCTGCTCGCTAACTCATCGGCTACTGTTGCATCCACTTTGGCCACAGGTATAGGAGGGTCATTCTCCTTTAGTGTCTGAGCAATTTTTTCATACTCTGGGGCAAACTGTTTGCAGTGGCCACACCTGAACGGATAAAGAATACAGGATATGTAAAGTAGGTGACACACTGTAAAAGCTGCTTGAATAGAGAATGGCTTAAAGAAAATCAGACGCACCACGGGGCATAAAACTCCACCAGAACTGTGTCTTTGCCCTCCATGAAAGTTTCAAAATTGCTGTTGGTGAGAATCAGCACCCCGTTCTCTTCTTTCACCTCTGTGTCATCATCTTCATCATCATCCTCCTCATCGTCACTGTCCTCTTCATCAGTCTCCTCCTTCTCCTCTGCAGCATCTGACAAGAAACAAAATGAGACCAGCTGATTTCAGGGGTACAAGCTCAGGCAGTGTAGTAGGTAAGTAGTGCAGGCGTAGTGATATCATGTGAAACTAGACCTAACCTATGTCATGGTAGCTTGTCAGGGACAGGGGCTAAGTAACGCTCCAGAGTTAGGTTATTTTTTTTGGCAAGGGAAAAACTGACATGGCCATTTTCAAAGGGTACCCTTAACCTCAAACCTCAAGATATCTGACTGACAGTTGGTTCTTTTGGCACCCACAAATCTGCCATTTACAAACTCGCCCACTTTAAACTAATCCAATACAATGGTGTATTTAAATATTTCTATATACCAAGGACCCTTAACAGTCTTGGAACCACATAAATCTGGTTTGACTGGAAAGCTGAGACTTGTGTAGATTCAATGAACCCAACTTTATTCATGTATAATGATGTTAGCCCCTATAGTAGCAATTAACTTGTGGTTACACAAATGGCCTATTGTGATTTCTGTGGTAATCACAGCCTAAGGAAACTTAACTGCCACAAACTAGAGACCTCTGGCTTTCAGAGGATGGATGGCTTACCTGTGTTTATTAACCATTAGGGGGTCTCTGAGCAAACTGCAGTAAAAAAAAAAAAGGGCTTGCCATTTCTTACATGTTTTGATACCAAAAGTCTTGGCGTCTTAATGTGTTATTTTGGAGGTACTTTTGACCAGATTTATCAAAGCTCAAATGGAAAAAAAAATGCTTTGATTAAGCATCAGATTTGTGTAAAAATGCTATCAAATCACAAAACTGCTGCAACAACTTCTGAGACAAACATCCAGGATAAAGCTCTAAGCCCGCATACACCCTAATCTTACAAAATTTAAATAGTGGCCTAATCAAAACACAAGGTTTACAACAGACATGATAAGAAAAGCACACCGAGCTGAGCTGTAACTGTTTTCTCCATAAACTGTCTCAGAGGACTAAAGAAACAAGACAAGTAATGTACATAACGCGAAGCGAGTGATAGCAAAACACAGTTGCACACCTGTACTGTCACAAACTTGCTGCACACAAACAGTTACAACAGAAACAAACTTCATTAACACTTTGGAGATCACGTTAGTGTTGAACTTCATATTTGTGTATGTGTGGCAGTCGATGTTTACATTAGCTTACCTGTACTGTTAGCTAGCATGCTAACACAACTAGCGGAGGAGTTACCTACACTCCGGTAACTTAGCTTGCTAGTTTGCATGATAATAACTTGCAAGAATCTTGCTCCATCTGCGACATTGCTTGACTTAAATGGTTCATTAAGTTGTAATACTAACCGAAGACTGTAAAAAAGCTCACTCTTACCATCTTCACATCTGCTCAGAGTTGCAAAATGTGCAACACCGAGCAACACAATCAGCAACAGAGCGAGCTTCTTCATTGTCCACAAATGACGCAGCCCGGGGATAACAACGTGCTTCTAACAAGTAGCCGGCTTATTAATTTAGCTTATAACGCTGATGAATATCATCAAAACACACAATCGGCTGCACAGACCCGAAGCCCGGATCAATACTGACGAGTGGCAGCAGACGCTTTCGGGCTCGTGGTTTCATACAAACTAATCACTTCCGAAATCTCGCGCAGACCGCCTCTTCCGCCTGGAGCTTGTCTGACTTGCCACGTTGTGATTGGTCCTCATCATCGGCTCTCCTCCAATCAGAATTCGCCACTCAAATATACGTTGGATGTTGCTATTGGATACTTTCTTTCTTGGAATTCGTTATTTGCATATAGACCAGTGGAGAGAGGCTAAACTTGATTTTAAAAAGTTATTTGGTGATAGTTTACATGGAAACTTTAGTTGAGCTTTGAGAAATATGCACATCTTATAATACACAAATACAATACAAACAATCCAGTCTTTGAGGCCTCACAGAGGTAAATATTTGAATAGCAAATCAGTAAAATAAAAATAAAATAAACACTGTCTTTAGGGTATATAACATCTTAGAAGTATTATTATTTAAAAGGTAAACATATTGGTATAAAAGATTAAAAATTGTGCATTACAAAACAATAAGCAACTTGAATGCATCAATAAAAAATACCTTTTGTGAACTACTTTTTCAACCTTTCGATCTTCAACATTTGCAAATATTACAAGTAAAATACTTACTTAGATGCTAGAAAAGCAATTACAAAGAATGGCTTCAAAAAAACAACTATATTGAGAATTTATATGACATCAGTGGTTCCTAACTGATCCAATCAGATTTCTTCTTAGTCATTAGTTCATGGTCAACACATTTTAAAGACATAAAACATATTACAAGAATAAACAGAAATGGCACTCAAAATAAAATCTCTGTACTGGAAATTCATAGTGCTTCAAAAGCAAGTGTGTTTTTGACAAACTTAACATATTCATGTTAAATGTTCCAATTTAATATGAAGAAGTTTGGAAGAAGAGGAAAATGTATAATTCCTTGAAATGCCCTGCTTTTGTTTAAATTTCCTTCATCTCTTTAATACACCTATTTTTATTAATTAATTGCAAATGCAAAAACACCCCATGCTCTACATGTTTGTTTCATTCCTACAAACAACTTTTTAAAAAAAATACAAAATTGGTTCACTCTGTAAAAGTACCTAACTTAAAATGACTATGTGACTGTTGTTATTCAATGAACAAGATAAAGGAAAAATGTCAAACAAACAAATTAACTCTGAACGCTAAAGGAATTATAACAAGGAGAGGTTTCAGACAGTTGCAATTGCCAATCCTCACCACTATATGTCACTAAATCCCCCCAAATCTTAAACACAGGACCTTTAAAAAGGGTTGTATGTATTGTAAACCATTAATGACTTAATGACTCAAGTGCAAAGTTACAAACTAGTCATTCTGGTTTTGCAACAATGCAAGTACTAAGTATTGAGTCAGTAAGATGCTGAGCACATATAATACAGTATATCTATAACCTTGCAGATCTTGTTTATTAAAATGATTGCAGTGTCCCCACCATAACTGTCACCTAAGGACCCTACTGTTGATCTGGCTCCACACCCCCTGGCTCCTCATGGACCAGAACTTCCACCACCACCTCTGTATGTGCAGCCTGAGTTTTGACAAACCAGCAACTGTCATTTGTTTTAGTCCACTGGTCAGCTTGCTTCTCAAGAACATCTTCTGTCCAAACCCTTATGAGGGAAGCTGACTCTGGGAGGGACGGTGAGTTTTGTTCCTTTAAATAAGTGTGGAGCTCTCTGTCTTTTGGATTTTCTTTGGCTCTTGATTTAGGTTGTTGCGAACTATTCAATGTCACAACAGTCTCTGAGGGGTTTCCCCTTTGGCCTTTCTGCTGCAGGAAGTGCAGCATCTCCACCTCAAGCTTGGACCTGGTGTCATGTGTCCAAGTGCCATGTAGAAAAACACAGGAATTCTTTAATATATTTAAACATTTTCTTATGAATGGTATATAGCAGTGGTTCCCAACTGGTCCAGCAACTGGGTCCAGATTTCTCCTTAGTTATTAATTCAATGTGCGCACATAAGAGAAATGACCAAATATTAAATTTTATTTCACAAATTTATTTCCACTTAAATCAGAATGGCATGAATCATATTGCAAGAATAAACTTTAAGTGGTTAAAACTGGGGGTGTTTCTAGGATTTGAGGACATTGGTGGCTTAGTCCCGGTGCTCTGTTGGGGGGAAAAAAAGCTTTATTTTTCCTTTTAAATTTCTTTTTCGTGATCTTTTTTCATTTAAATTTTTTTGTAATTTTTAAAAACTTTGGCTTTTTTTATTTAAATTTATTTACTGTAAAACCTTTGGTAAAAACAGCCATCCCTCCTCTGAGAAATAAAGAAAAATCCCTTAGGCCTATTCTTATTTTTGAAAAAACAACATTACACCAAGAACAGGGCAATGGCATAGAAACTGCTCTAAAAAAAAAATAAAAACAGGGCGGCCTCTAGCTCACTGAGTAGAGCATCCGCCCCATGTAGGCTGAGTCCTTTGCAGTGGCCCGAGTCCGATTACAGCTTGCGGCCCTTTGCTGCGTGTCATCCCCATTATCTCTCCCCCTTTCCTGTCACTCTGTAACTGTGCTTTAGGCATGAAAAGCCAAAAAAAAAATCAAAAAAAAAAAACCACCTCTCTCACTTTACAGCAGGAAACAGCACTTCAAAATAAAAGCTTTGTGCTGCAAATTCACGGAACTTCAAAATAAAGTGTTTTTCACAAATTTGACATGATGGAAAGTCACTTGCGATCCATTCAGAATGCACACGCGACCCATTTTTGGACCACGCCTCACCAGTTGGGAACCGCTGGTCTATAGCCTGAGCAGATGTTGGACAAATGTTATTACCTGAGCAGGTGAGGTGCAGAAAAAAAGATTTCTCCATGGCCACTGACATCATTGTGATCATTCACCTTCATCTCTTCAGTCATTTGTGTTCTTACAAAGTCCTGTAACAGAATCACAGTGTTCAAACAGCACGGGCTTTCCAGAACACCTCTGTTTAAAATAATATAAGCGAGAATATGTTTTGTGTGTATGCACTGTATGCATGTTTCCGCCCCTTTTCTAGATTTTTGTGTCCAGCTCACCTGTCTGCCCATGTCTGAGGGTTCCCATATGGGTGAGATGACAGGACTGTCCTCCTCCCTGTAGCAGTGGGCTTTGGGGGGCAGAGCGTGATGCAGACTGTTTGAGAGGGCGTTGAGTCTGAACAATAGTTCATCTACTAAGCTTTCAAACTCCTCAAAGTTGTAAGTCTGAAAAAACAGAAGGCAAAGTTATTGCAAAATCAGTATTTTAATGGAGGGGAGAAAGGGACAGATGGTTGAATGAAGGTAAGGGAGGGGGAAAAAAATGGATTTTATTCTTTAAATATTTTGAGTTATAAAAAAAAAAGATCTTATTTTTCTTCACGTGTGTTGCCTGCTCCATTTTTAAGGTGGCGTATATGTTACGAAGAAATAAACTTCATAATTCTCTAAATGCTAACTGCTTGCCTTTTATTACTAGCATTTACTTGTACATTTTTATCATACCATTCCTTTTGATACTTAAGTGAAGTTAATACATACTTTAAGACTTTTACTTAAGCAATACTGTAATAGGAGACTTCAACTTCTACCAAAGTCATTTTCTGATAAGATATCCGTCCTTTAATTCAAGTATGGCTTTCAGGTCATTCACCATTGTGTGAAGTCTACAAATATTATTAGGTGGTACAATGAGCAACATTTGAGGAGGTACAATAAGAAGCAAAAGGTTTTATAGGAAATGCATTCTTAATTTAAGAAATGTCCACAGTGGCATTGGCAGTATCATAATCCTCAATATAGTCTCAGATGTTCACACCAAGGTAGAAAATAGTAATAGTAAAATAGATTTTTCCATAAAAAATCTCAGTAAATTAACTTGACAGTGTCGTTTTTATGGACTGAGCAACTTTTTACTCACCCTCTTTTCCACCTGATTTCCAACCCATGCTTGTCCACGCTGTCCAGTGAACTCAGAGACCCTCCGTCTGATGTAGCTGGTTAATTCTGCTAGAGTGAAGATGTTCCCCCTGCTTTGAGCTCTTTTGGCACTTCTGACAAATGAGGACATCACAACTATCACCTACAAGAAAACAGATGACTGTTTAAAACACAGCAGTGATATAGACTGGCATGTTGTTTCTTCCATGCAGCATAAGTTCCACAAGGACCGAAATAGTGCACAAATCTGCCAGCATGCTGTCACAGTTTTTACAAAGACAAAAAAAAAAAAAATTAAATAGTATATATGTACCACTGTTGTCCACACCACAGAGGACAGACAGAGAACTCCACGGTAAAGGAAGTCACGCCCAGAGAGGAAGAGGCCTCTTGTGGTCCTGAGACCCCAGCTGTGGTGGAGCAGAGTCTGAAGGGAGCGGGAAAGTGAGCTGAAGGCAAAGGAGCTTTGCACAAACAGGAGATTCCCCATGCAGGACAGCGCCACCATCAGGATAAGACTTAAAATCTAGGACAGATGGAGAACATTTTTATTTGTCTGTCTGATGAGCTTTCTATTTGTTTCTTAAACAAATGCCCACTTTAGAATTATAGCTTTCTGACATTTTAGGGAGAAATAACCATAAAACTATTTTTAAAAGTTGCTTCAAAATTAAGAAAAAAAAGAAAAATTCTAAACTTTTTGAAAATCAAATTTAGTCTTTTCAGGCCCCATTCCCTCAAATTTGATGACCCCGACACAGCACAGTTAGAGACACTGATCAAGATGAAGGGGTAAATTTGGTATTTTTCAACCTGTAAATCATTTTCTCCTGTTTTTGTGTCTATGTGACTAACATGAACAACATTTTTTTTAAAATGTTTTTAGCGAGACTGCTGCAGCCAGCAGTGGGGAAACAGGCTGCAATGTAACCACTCAGGGCAATTAGGCACCGTGAATTTACGCCCATTTTGAGTGCTTGTTTTTGCCACTGACAGGCTCAGGTTGTTATTTTAAGTGTCTGACAACTTATATTAAGGATCCCTACAGTGATAAAGCTGTTAAGTAAAGAGAAAAATCTATTTTGTTTAACAAGAAAAAGTCCTAAAATCACCATCACCAAACCCACCAGACTCCATTTATATAAACATTAATTTTTGCATGTATAAAGCCAGCATATTTTCACATCTATCCAACAAACTGTGACTGTATTTATTTATTTAATAAACTAACATTTTAACAGGCAGTGCTTGGAATGAAGACCTTTTCTAATTGTTATTGCTGCAAAATGTGTTTACCATTGGCCAGAAGAGGCTGGAGAGTGAACGGGTAAAGAGTGTGGTGGTCATGGCCAAGGTCCTGTTCACCCTCAGCACAGTCATAAACTTCATGGTGAGAAGGAAGAGCGTAACACCACGCAGAGTACGAACATACTGCAGACACAAAAGACATCTTAGTCCCTGTAAATCACTACTGTAATCTCTAAAAACCTTGCTATGATCTCTAACCTCAAGGTTGGGCTTTTCAAGTGAGAGTGTGTTTAACAAAAACAACAAACCTTGTTCACAGTGCATCTTCTAAAAAAGTATTATAACTACAAAATAATGTTAAATGTAAAGCTATAATAATCTACTGCCAATGAAGTTCAGGTAATTATCTCTTTAATTTTCTAAGGGGAGGTACTGAAATAATTTAGCAGAACAGTGTTTTCTCAACATTAAATATTTGTTTTCCTGTTTCTTTCTTTCTCACTTGTTCCCAGGTGGCCAGGAGGCTGACGTCAACATGTCCTCTGTGGTTGTGTCTCTGCAGCAGCTCCACAACCTCCAAGATAACAATGGAGTAATAGATGTAATAAACATAGTACACAAAAGTTACTGTCACCAAACTGACCTAGAAAACAGAGAGAGAAAGGTAGTGAGGCATATTTCTACAGCAGTAAAAGCATAATCAAGGACATTTCATACTTCTGTGTGCTATGACCTTCCAACTGCACAGGTATGTTAGTTTAACAGCTACAGGTCACTTTACCCTTTCTGATAGGTTGTTGTGATCTTGTTTGCATTGGTGTGTGGCCGAGTGTGAGTGTGTTCCTGTGCATATTTCCATGTGTCTAGTAAAAGTTCAAGCTGTGTGCATTTAACGTCTTTAAATCTTCTTTTGAATTATTCTATTAACATTTTTGCCTGTATGTTTATGCACAAGTTGTTAACTCACTTCCAGCCAGTTGCAGGATGTCCTACAGTTTCCCATCAGCCCTTGCCGCCCCATAACATATAGTTGATCACAGAGTTGAAGCAGAGACAAGAGGAGAAAGAGAAGCTGGTGGGACAAGAAAAAAGATGAGGAACTTTAAGGCTTTTGACAAAAAATGACCTAGAATCTCATGAGATGAACTATGTACAAACTATAAACTGTAAGTGCAAAGTTAGAGTTAAGACTGGCCCACACTACAACATTTTTTAAAATAAATCATATATGTTGAAAACATAACATAATATACTTATAAAGTTAACAGTTGTGTTTTTATGATGTACTGAGAGCAACAATCTGTCCAAAAGATTAAGCTTGCACTAACAGATTTCATTCATGTACAACCAGAGTCCTGACTCATAAGACCAGAAATTACCCAAATCTCTAGTGAACACATTTTTTCTGTCATGCCCCACCTCAGAAACTGAAAAAGTGCATGCCTCCCATGCTCAAATGGTTTTTTTTTCAAAATATATAATTGCAAAGGCAAAGAATAAGGATCCATGCTGGATTTTAGTGAAAAAAGGTCAATATGATTGAAACAGCAAACTCTTGTTTACTTATTTTCCCTACATAAATCAAATTTATTAAACTTTGTCTCACTTCATAGTTTCTCCTATGTGCGTTTTTGCACTACTTTTCACGGAAAATTCATCAAAAGAGGTTTTAATCTCAATGTACCTTCCTAATTAAATAAAGTTGTTGGGTTTTTTTTTGTTTTGTTTTCGTTTTTTTTTTTTTTTTTAAATATAGAAGAAGTCAGGCAGACGGCAGAAACATTGACTACACATGTTACAGCATGAACTGAAGGTGAGTAAATTCAGAGTTAAATCCGATTTAATATCATATTAAAACCCTCTGAGAGGGACCACCTGTGATCCTCTAGATTCCTCAACAACAAGATACTGCATCATAGATGTTAAACATGTTTATTATTTACAATTTGAAATCGGTGCAGCCAGGACTTCCGAGCAGATTGGGGATGTGAAAACACATTCTTACATATATATATATATATATATATATATATATATATATATATATATATATATATATATATATACTATACTATACTATACTATACTATACTATACTCTTAACATACCTCACACTACAGGAAAATCTGGTAAGATGAGCTTTATAAAGATAAAAAAATTTGGTTACTAACCATTGGTCGGGAGTGGGGTATCATGCACAAAAGCGACTTGATTCTCGTGTAATGCGTACCTGGCATTATTCTTCTTATTATATTTTTGACTGTTTTCTTTGGTTGGTGAGTTGTTTTATGATGGTGTTTAAGACAAGTCGTTTTTTTTCAGAAAAAAACAAACAAAAACATTTTACCTGGCACACCATGACAACATAGTCCCACACAGCAGGAGTGTGATAAACTCTAACAGACTGGACTTTAGCAGAGGTCAGCAGGACACCAGTGGGGCTCTGCTCATGAGCATGGTCACACTGGTGAATAAGTTGGGTGCAGGGCTGAACAATGTAAAATGAACCTTCAGGGCCACCGTCTGTCTGTCCAGCCAGCCACCTGAATGCAGGAGCTTCAGTCTGGACGTAGCATCAGACCTGCAGAAGAGTAAAAGGACAAATGAATGATGGTGGTGAGGATATTACAGACATCAGGGTTGATATTACAGGATATTATTTCACCTGAGATCACAATAATAACTATGTGTGTATCTTTGTGTTTCTCACCTTGTGTGTCCTAAGACAACTGTAGCACTCGGTCCCAGGTAGCAGCCAAGGAGACCACATGTCCTTGGCGCTGTTGCCATAGGAACTGAGACACTTAAGTGTGGGTGAGTGGATGTTTTGGTCCCAGACAAGAATAACCGAAGGCAGTCTGGTACAAGGGTCACACTGGAGAGCTGCACAGTTATACACAGTCAGAATACACACAGTCAGAACAACATTATTAATCAAAGGTAACACTCGTATTAACTGACATGATGGCAGCTTTAATAATCTCACAGTGCAGTGTTTCCCTTTAACTTGAGCACGATCAGAACAAGAATTCATCATCTTTAAATGATAAAGATACTAACACTCATCATCGGACTATGACGGTGTATCATGTATGCTTGTTGTTTGAGCCACTGTTTGTGAAACAGCGCTCTCTACAGAGGAATTGATACAAAACACGGCAGTTTAATGTCTTGAGTGAGAATACCATATGACTGATTGTAGTATATTTCATCATTTAAGAAGGATGTGGTTGGTTTTTTTTGTTAAGATTGCTGTTATTTCACAACATATTTAGTTATTATGAACAATCCAGACGTAGGACCAAGTCAATGTTTTGGAAGTTACAAATAAGTCTCAATTCTCTGCACTCAAGACCCAAATTAAGTTTAACTCAAGATCTACAAGTCATAAACTTTAGGATGACGGTTTTTTTTACTGACATATGAAACTCTAACTTTTTATGACAGTGATATGAGATTTCTTTGACATATTATACTAGACGACATTATTTACAAGATAGTATATTATGATTTTTTATGGCATATCATACTATATTATTTTATGACATATGATACTAAGTCTTTTTATTTCTAATTTTTTATGGCATAATATTAACATAAACCATTATCTAGCCTACGTAACACTCATATTACGTTCTAGCTTTCCACTTTCCAGCCTAATCCATCTGAAAGTATGAAATAGAGACAGGAAGGTGTTTGAATTTATTGTTCCCACAGGTAGTTGGGCAACAGCTGTTAGCTAATTTTGAATATACTGGCATCAGCTATTGAAATCACAACCTTGAAACGTTTTTATTCAAGGCATTAGGTCAATGAAAATGATGTCAAGGGATTTTCTGAAGGCTCTTTTCCAAACAACTAATGGCTGTGAAAGTTGTGACAGGATGTCCGGGAAACAGTGGACCTGGTTTGATGTCAATATATTTATAAATAAGTAAGCCATTGAAATCACAACCTTAAATTGTGCATGTTTTTAGGCAATAGGTTGTTGATAAAGATGTTAACATGTATTATGCTACCACATGTAAAAGCAGGTCTCCTTTTGTTTGTTACCTCGCCCTGAAATGAGCTTGACAACTCTGTCTTCCACAGGACTGGCTCTCCAATCAAGATGTGGGACTGTTGATGAAAATGTTGGTTTTGTAATGACAATATATAAAATACAATCGTTCCACCAAAAGAACATTTTTTTGAGTGGGTTATGGAGATCTTAATACATGGTCAGCAGAAATTATTTTTATAATTCACTAAATGGCATTGGATGGATGGATCATTTTCATTGTGTTTTAGAAACTTTTATGGAGCAATGAATCACTGTAAAGCCTCTGCAGCTCACCTTATTTGCAGCTGTTGTATTGTTGTACAGTGAATGAAGAAGACTCGTCTGTGCCCACTTCCACCAGTCCTCATGCTTTTGTATGGACAGAAATGCATTATCATGGCCTCTGCTGAAAGATAAAACATGATTTTGGAGTGTGTCTATCAGAGCAACAAAAACAAAAAGGGAGTCAGCATGTGCATGTGCAAAGGTTACCTTATGAACTCTTTTCTTGACAGCTTTATTAAGGTGGTAATGGTCAGCAAATGAGCTGCCATAATTTATACACAGCATGAGGAAGAGCATGGAGCCACAGATAGACAAATCCCTGGAAGACAAGAGGAGGACATCATCCCTTATGGAGCTTTAAATCATATGCAAACAGGTGCACACCTACACAAAGACACACCTGAGAATCTTGTGGATAACAGCCTCTCTTCTTTTCGTCCCTCGAGTTTTCCTCAGCTCAGGCCGGGGTCAGTGGGCGCACAAGGCGGAGGTACCGAGCTCGCTGACGAGCTCTAAGCACCTGTCAATCAAAAATTATTTACTCTGTTTTAACAGTAATAGAATAAATGAGAATGACATAAAATGGAATAGTCTGGCTGTTACCTTTTCAAGGTACGAGCATCTTTCCTGAGGAAAGGCAGATGTTCCAAACCGCTCTGCCAGTTGATTAACTCTATTGTGGCTGCACAGTTTTGAAAGTCTCTACCTCAGACTCTTTTTATACTGGAGAAACTATAAAAAATCTGCTCTTTTCCTGAAGCAAAAGGAGACAGTCACTATTTCCTGTCAAAAGGAGACTGCCACTGTAAATATCTGGGGGGAAACAGAAAATGTTTTCTATGAAATGTGCAACTGTGTAAGTGTCTTAAATTGCATGTATTTTATTGGTATTATATAGGTATTACTATATTGGAAATATAGTTTACAAAAGGTTGGTATTCATTTACCACAGTTGGCTGGATGACGAAGATGCAAGAGATCAGGGAGAAGAACAGAGAGTGTATCCATAGCAGAACCTTGCTGCTGCTGAACCTGACACAAGAAAACACCCACACATACATATAGTTTTAACTCTAAGGCATACAGTTATAACACAGGATATAAATCACGTTGCTAAAAGTCAAAGCTTATAAGAGGGCGGTGCAAAACGTTATATTCCTTTTTTTACATTCAAAAACTTCTATTGAGGTTTACAAATGACGTCTGGTGTCATATTTTGTGACCTCATCACCCTAAAACCCAATTTCTTTTTAAATACTCTGTTTGAAAAAAATAAATTGGATTAAAAATGAAATCAACTTTAATGAATAAATGTAACTTTAATGAATAAATGTAATTGATGGTGCTGTCAGATTGCTTCTAGGCCATCTTGTTAATACAGGTGGGAGCCTCCCTTTGTGTGCAGCAAGCAGTAGCAAAGAGCAAACCGTTTTCTGACTGCAGTGAAAATAATAGATCAGTGAAGCATAATCCACACCACTGGCTTCAAACTTAATCACATCTTCACAGTCATCCATTTAATGGCGTCACACATCTCCTACCTCATTCCCAGCACTGCAGATAGCAGCAGGCACAAGAGGGACAACAGCAGACACAGTGTCCAGGCCAAATAGTGACACCACTGAGATATTAGTTTGAATCTTCTCCGATTTAGGCTGTCAATGACGTGGTAACAACTGTTGTGACCAGACCACGCTGTCTGGTGATGGCTGCCCTCCTCCCTTTTCCCTGAAGGATCTTTCTTCTCCAGAATAGCCTGACCTCCATCACTCGTACCGGACAAAAGAGATCTCTGTGTTTTTTCACTTAAAAGATCTGACTCTTTTCCCGGAGGTGCTTGATTGATACCGTTCCCCTCAGTAATGAACGAAAAATTTCCAAGCATTGGTTCCATATTGTCCTCAACTGGTAGAGCATCCCCCTTTCCTATGATGGCATCTGTTTGGATTACAGGTTCTTTATTTGTACTTTTATCTTCCAGAATAGTGGTGGACACTGACCGCAGGTCTGTGCGCTAAACACAAAAAGAAGGGTCAGACAGGGATGATCAATGTTGTGGGAGAAAATATACAGAGTGTGTGAAAGACAATAAGAAACAGAGAAGACAGAAAATGTTATATAATCGAGGTGTCACCTGGTATTTTTTCCTCCAGGTGGCCTGCGCCCACTGCTGAAGACTGTTCCAAGAGATATGGTGCTCAAATAAACTGTCATTCACTAAAAGGGTATCTGTGAAAGGATAAAACAGGCAGGGTTAAGCAGAAGTTGAACTGGAAAAAAAAAAACTTTCATTTTCATTATGCATGCAACTAACATATGAAGTCACCTTCAAAAAAGTCCTTCTCAGTCATTCTGCCCTCTGCATGTTGGACTTCAGACTGTGTCAGCTTGACCTCACGCAATCGGAACAGAAATGATATGATTGCTGCTGCAGGCAACACTGCCATCACACTTAATACTCCTGTTTTCACAGAAAGAGCTGAGACATCGATGATGCCCAACTCGTATGGCAACTGCAAACAAGAGATCAGGAGCAGCAGTATTATTTTATTACTGTTTTCAAGAACTCATGCACCCAAATCTCAAACTCTGAAGGTGTAACTGACCCACCTGTTTATCCATTTGTGATATGATTACTGTGTTGACACATGCATATCCCAACAGGAGCAGCAGGCTCACGCTAAGTCTTTGAGCGTGTGTGAATGAGTTTGGGCTGGGGCAGCTGAACACAGACATCCAGATATGGTGGTCGGCCAAATAGTCAGATAGCTTGAGACACAACATCTGCAAGCACACACGGACACCCAGGGTCACATGGAAGAAGGTTTTTTTGTTGTATCGGTGCTCATATGTGAGCGCTCTACCTTGGCAAAGCCTATTCCCTGAGTGCAGACTCGCAGCTTTCTGTCCACACGGCCATCACCTTTGTTCACAGCCAACCAGCACTGACCGATAAAGAGCCAAGCACGTCCCGTCACATGCCCCCTGCTCACCTGCATTAAAAGCACACAGACAACCAGAACATACAGTCACAGTCCAGTAGTTCAGATGGGTAGTTTATGTTCCACTTTAGGGGGTGTGAGTAAATAAAAATATTTTCTCCTGAATAGTTTTGATGCAACCATTATTTACTTCATATTGACTTTGTATAATATTTAATTGAACATGTACTATTTCTGTTAATTTTTTTCTGTTATGAACCTTAATTTTATTTTATATCTATTTTTTATTTATAAATTTTTTACTACTATTTTTCTTATTTTATTTTTTATTGGCTGATTTTTTTTATGCTTTGATAAATGGCATTAAGTGGCCTTTTACACATAATATGTACATTGCATCTATCCTCTGCAGTTGATCTTGTGGTTGATCAGCGTGGGATCAAAGCGATATATTATGTAGATGCTGCAACCAGCTGTGTGAATGTGTTTTGTTTATTCATGATACTAGGGCTTTTCATTTTTTCTTTTCCTTTTTTTAAATTGATTTTCTTTTCTCATGAATAATTTGGTCTTTAATATAAAAATGCCATCTTGTCAGCTGTCATCATATATACATGTAACTCTATTTGTCATGGTTAAGGTTGCTGTAGACAGTGTTTTTTTTCTTATGGAAACAATAAAAAGCATGATTGAAAAAAGCAACAAACAAACCCCATTAATAGTCAACTGACCGAACACAGAAAAAAACAACACATTCACAAACACTAAACAGATGGATCTTACCTCACACACCTCCACTTGTTTGAGGTACCAGCTTGGGGAGGGTCCAGAGCTGTCATGCCATATGTGAACTCCCCACACTGGGCCCAGGCTCTCTGCTGCACTGTGGCATCAGTGACAAAAACATTTTGAAGTACAAGCTTAGAAATGAGCAAACTAAACTTTAAAGCTACTCAAAGTATTATGTGGTATTAGAGTAAATGTGTAATGTACTGTGTATTGATTTTACCTGAAAAAAAGTTACCATATTTTTCTTCTTCTTGATCAATATATTTTTAGATATTTTGATTTTACCTGAGTACAAAGGTGTCTTGAGAGTTCCTCCTGAACAAAGTGCATCCTGGGACTTGTAGTTCTTTTGTCTGCGAAACCCCGTATTCACCTTTCAGCACTATGTAAACCTGGTAAACATGTAGAGAAGATTTCAGAGGCACATTAGTTCACAACTCCATCCAAGTACAGAACACTAAGCCATAACCGCAGAGACTGACCACTGTGTTTACAGCTTCACCATTAATGATCTTTTTAAAATTATTATTGAGGAACATAATTGAAAGTAATTTTGATTTTAAGAGATCAGACTCATCAACATTTGGTAACTTTTTTGTGCAGTTGAAAGAAATGAGCCGAATAACACAAACTACAAATTACAGATCAATGTGGCAGAAAACCAGCAGCTCCTGTGTTCAGTGAGGTAAAATTAGCCGTAGATTTATCAATGCAGTCTATTCAAAGAGTGTCTAAAGGGAGTAAAGGTAAGCGTCACTTTCTGTTTACTTCCCTGATGTAAAGAGCCGACGGTTTAGGAAGTACTGAACATAAGACTGGATAAAAGAGACTTAGTTCATACGGCACGGGCTGTGTGAAAGCTTGCAAACGTGTTTAAATGTAGTGTTGCTATCAGTAAATGCAATTCCCAATGACTTCAATTTATCAATGATGTTATTTGTTTTCGAATTCTTCATTAACTGTGGAGGTATTCAAGAGAAAATAAAGTTTTATTCAGAAATGCAATGTGACACGGGTTGAGTCATTGATATACATTTGAGCGTTGAAGTTTTCCTTTAAAATCAGCTCAGTGTTCAAGGATGTTTGGAGGTATTTTCAAATTTGCTATCAATGACACCTGTTCAATTCTCATGTGCCTCTTCAGCGACCTGTTTCACGTGTATATAAAGATGGGAAATGAGCGAGACATGTCAGACTGCATCTTGCTGTCTAAACAAATCATATTCCAGAATGAAAAGTGCAGCAATTTTTCTGGTGTTGCTGCTCTGTCTGCAATGGACGTGGGCTCAGGGTGAGAGTGGAGAGGTGACAGGGAAAGACACTGAGACAGAGGGAGAGAAAGATGTTCAGTTTGAGGTACAGGGTGTCAGAGCAGCCCACGATCAGAGCAGCAGACAGACCAACATCACCCCTGACATCTGGACTGAGCTGAAGGAGCTGAGAGACATGGCCATTGAACACAGGATCAAGATTGAGAAGCTGGAGCAAGAGAAGACAGGTGACACACACAAAAAACATTCTAAATGTCAGTCACAAAGTGCTTCACGGATTCATTTGCTAATTATTTTTGGACTAATTTATTGCTTTAAATCCAGCTAAAAAAAAAACATAGGTAAGCTACAAAATCTAAATTAAAATTTTGGCATAATAGTGTATGTTACATATACTTTATTAGATTTCAATAAGAAAAAGGGAATGTTAATGCTATTAGCATAATTTTTCTTTTTTTCAGTATTGGAGGCCAGAATCAGTGCCAGCAACAACAAGCTGGAGGAACTCAAGAGAGACAATACAGGTTAGCAATAACGGTCATTACATAGTAAAAATGTTAGATTATGTTAACAATTAAAGCATATTTAGTGATGTAATCATCACACTGAAGTTAACAGTTAATCTTTTGGTGAGAATCATTGGACATGTTCACAGTTTTGGAGGTCAAAATGAACAACAGTGAAAATGCAGTTAAGGAGCTCAAGAGAGAGAACATGGGTAAGCTACCAAAACATGCAAAACAAGTACAAATTATAATGTTGTAGAGGCAAGCCTTGCTGTATAAAGCTCCTTCAAATGTTATGTGCAAATATGATAAAAGATAGTCAAGCAATTTTGCAGAAAAAATGCAATTGAATTAAATTTAACATCTGGTTGTTGACCTACTAACTTTATTATTTTCCCTTCATGACAGATCTTCTGGACAGAGTGACTGCGAGCGAAAATAAGAACACAAGTAAGATTATAAAGTAATGATATGTAATAAGTTATCAATCAAATATTCTAAAATTGATGACAATAATTTTATTTTACAATAAAAATGTTACATATGTTCAGTGTTGGAAACCAGAATGACCTCCACTGAAAATGAGGTGGAGGAGCTCAAGAGAAAGAATGTAGGTAAGTTATATAAACATTATCAAACATGTTGTTGTGCAAAACTCTTTAAGATGTGATGTTCAAAAGTTAGAGTAAAGACCTATCTAGAAATAATAAGTTGGTTGTTGATCAACTATTAACCAACTTATTAAATTTTCCATTATCACAGATCTTCTGGCCAGAGTAACAGCAAATGAAAATAGGGACACAGGTAGGATTCATTCAATGAAAATGTGAAAACTGACGATCATAACAATAGTTTATGATGAATGAGTGAAATGTGTTCACAGTGTTGGAAACCAGAATGAGCTCTAGTGAAAACGAGGTGGAGGAGCTCAAGAGACAGAATGCAGGTAAGTTATATAATCCCATATAAAGTCAAAATCTCATTTTTTGTTGGCACTGAGATTGTAACTAGTGAACTGAGGAACACATTCAGAGCAGCAGAACACAGAGAGACATTAATATTGTTAACTACTGTTGTTAAAGTAGGCAGAAATGATGATATTCAGCTGTTACTGATTCTACTGGAATCCAAACCCTGCTGTCTGCCAGCCTCCCAATGACTGCTGTGCCACTATGCTTTATTATCGGAATATCATTATAAGGACATTTTTTGACAAAAGATGTATAGTGACATTAACTTATAGACTGTACATCAGTGAAGTTTCCTCTTTGTACCTCTTCCACATATACACAGACCGTCCAAAGGTGGCATTTTCAGTTGGTCTTACTGATGCAGGAAGCATAGGAACCTTCAACACTGACATCACACTGAAGTTCAGTAAAGTCTTCACCAATATTGGCCAGGCCTACAGCCCGACTACAGGTACACAACTCTTTTACCTTCCCACATAAATGTCCAAAAAGTTCTTCACAGAGGGCAAGAAGTGACTTGCAGTGAGACAAAGACTACTTTGAGCCCTAACTGATTTTCTCCTGTGATGCAGGTATCTTCACAGCCCCAGCCAGAGGAGTCTACTACTTCAGATTTACTGTGTGGGAGAACCGCTCTTCAATGTGGACGGGTGCTAAACTCTATCACAATGACAAGAGAGTGATGTGGAGTTACGATTACAATGATAACTTGGGTTATGTCTCTGTGTCTAATGCATTAGTTCTTCAACTGGAAAAGGGAGATGTGGTCTATATGGTTCTCCCCTCAGGCCATGGTATGTTTGATGATTCTTACAATCGTACAATTTTCAGTGGATTTCTACTTTTTGCTGTATGATGTCGCCTGTAAAACATCCATACTTAACTGCATTAACTTTCAATGTCACACTATTAAAAATATGTGTGCCAATTAAATCAAAGTAACTCTGCTGTATGTGTGTATTTTTGTCTGGTTATATGAACAAGATGAAGGGTGCAGCGAAAAGAAAGTGCCCAGCTGACCATATCAAACAAAGTCTCTACAGTCTAAATAGAAGTTCTAGTATTAATAAGAAGAGAAAGTAATATTTACTTCTGTAGTTGCACAACATTTATTCCATGAATCAATCCATGCACTCATTCAAGGGAGACAAACACTTAACTCAGTGGTCAATGCAAGAATAACCTGGTATCAAAGTACTCTATTACATAGATGGATTACTGAACCAGCCTACTGGGAACAGGCCCCTTGTCCTTCACTTGCAAAATGTCACTCAAAATAACATGTACTGACCAGGAGGAGACTCAAAAAGACCACAAAGAGATGCAAAAGAAACTAAGAAGAGACACAAAATGACCAAAAAGACACAGTTAAGCTTCAAAGAGACACATATTGACCTATATTGAGCTTTTACATCTTTTGATTTTGTTTTGCCGTTAATTACTTGATTTAATAATTTAAAAGAACATTCACAGTTTTTGAATTCCTAATTTACTGTGGAGGTATTTAAGAAAAAATAACTTTTGGGGGTTTTTTTAGAAATGCAATGTAATACAGCGTGAATAATCACAATACAAATGGTCATTTCGGCGTTAAAGTTTTCCTTTAAAACCAGCTCAGTGTTCAAGGATATTCGGAGGTATTTTTGATTTGTTATCAATGACACCTGTTTAATTCTCATGCACCTCTTCAGTGACCTGTTTTACGTGTATATAAAGACGAGAAATGAGTGAGAAGTGTCAGACTGCATCTTGCTGTCTAAACAGGCGATATTTCAGAATGAGGAGTGCTGCGATTTTTCTGGCGTTGCTGCTCTGTCTGCAGTGGGTGACAGGGAAAGACACTGAGACAGAGGGAGAGAAAGATGTTCAGTTTGAGATACAGGGTGTCAGAGCAGCCCACGATCAGAGCAGCAGACAGACCAACATCACCCCTGACATCTGGACTGAGCTGAAAGAGCTTAGAGACATGGCCATTGAACAAAAGGTGGAGCTGAGGAACAGCAAGAGCAAGATCGAGAAGCTGGAGCAAGAGAACGCAGGTGATACACACCAGAAGACGTACTGAATGTCAGTCACACAGTGCTGCACAGATTCATGCACTAAGTACTTTTTGGACTAAAGTATTGATTAAAACCCAGCCACAGAGACCAGACTGTGTTTTTCAGTATTTATTTGTATTTTTCAGTTTACTTTTATATACAGATATACATTAATTATGTTTGGGACAGTTTTCCTATTTGGTCAAGCTCCAAAGTACAATGTGACTACATCTACCATAAATCTACATTGTAATAAAAATGTTTCATGTGTTTACAGCTTTAGAGGCCAGAATGAGCTCCACTGAAAACGTGGTCGAGCAGCTGCAGAGAGAGAATATTGGTGAGCTACAAGTCATAATCAAAAAGTTTAAATTACAGTGGGGTGGAAAGCATCTTTATGACAGAAGCTTAGTCAAAAGATTTTGCATTTACAACTAAATAAAGTTTAACACCTGGTTGTTGATCAGCTAACCTGATTATTAATTTGTCTTTCATAACAGATCTTCTGGCAAGAGTAACAGCAAGCGAACAAAAGAACACAGGTAGGATTTAAAAGTAATTATTAAAAAAAAAAAAAGAAATTAATGAGTATCGTGCTATTTTATGTTAAATGTTAAATATGTTCACAGTGTTGGAAACCAGATTGAGCTCCAGTGAAAATGAAGTGGAAGAGCTCAAGAGACAGAATGCAGGTAATTAAATAAACCATTATTAAGTCAAAATCTCTTATTTTGTTCGCAGTGAGAATTGAAGTGGTAAACTAAGGAACTATATGCAGAGCAGCAGAACAAATAAAGACATTAATATTTATAACTACTGTTGTCAAATTAGGCAGAAGTGATGAAAGTCATCTGTTACTGTTTTACTAGAATTCAAAGCCTGCAATATAATTTTAAGGACATTTCTTAACAAAAGATGTACAGTGACATTTCTTCATAGACTGTACATCAGTGATTTTTTTTTTTTTTGTGCATCTTTCACATTCATACAGACCGTCCAAAGGTGGCATTTTCAGTTGGTCTTACTGATGCAGGACTAATTGGACCCTTCAACACTGACATAACACTGAAGTTCAGTAAAGTCTTCACCAATATTGGCCAGGCCTACAGCCCAACTACAGGTACACAACTCTTTTACCTCAACACATAAATGTTTAGAAAAGTTTGTTACAGAAGGTGAGATATGACTGTATTAAGCTTTCTGTGGTAAGACTTTAGTTATTATCGAAGAAACAAAAATTCCTTTGTTTACTGAGAATTTATCTGGGGTAGAAATAAAACTATTGCTTTCATCCCACCCCCGATCCCCCTAAAAAAGGGAGACAACACTGATTTTCAACCAGCTTTGTTTCAAAATAAGGTGGGTGGTAATACTAACCGAAATACGATCAAATGGTAAAAATAAGAAATGCTGATCAAATATAAATGAGGATTATGCTACTCCACGGCCTATTTCGTAATACCTAAAATGTTTTCAGAAACTTATTTCGTGACGTGTTTAGCTGTAATAGTGGGCACACTTTTTCCTGCACAGTGAAAACAAGTCTGCACCCCCCCCCCCCCCCCCCCTTCAAATAAACAGATCAAACTCTACAACTAAGCAGTGCTAATAAAATTTAAACCAATATTCTGTTACCGCCTTGTCCATTCCTCACCTCATTTTTTTTTCAAAAACATGTTTTAGCTTATTGTTTTAATTGTAATATAACATTGTTTCTTGCCAGCTGGTTGCTATTGTTTCAAAAGGACAGGGGGCACATTACGTCAGCCACCAGCATTTACTGGTCCTCTGCAGCATGGTGCATTTTGGTGATTGTAGGGTTCTACCTCTTGAGCAAAAGCATCCTGTTTCTCTGTTTTTTCTGGTCATGTCGCACCAATTTCAAAAGTACTTGCATCTCTCTACTGCAAAAACAACCTAGTTCTATTAAAAAAACAACAAACATTCGTGGAATACTTCTTTAAGGACCCTCACAGATTTTCTTCTCTGATGCAGGTATCTTCACAGCCCCAGCCAGAGGAGTCTACTACATAAGATTCACCATGTGGGACAGCTATTCTGCAGATGTGATGGGTGCAAAACTTTATCACAATGACAAGATAATGACGTGGAGTTATGATTACAATGATAGCCACGGTTATGTCTCTGTGTCTAATGCATTAGTTCTTCAACTAGAAAAGGGGGATGTGATCTATATGGTCCTCGGCGCAGGCTACCGTATTTATGATGATTCACATAACCGTACCACTTTAAGTGGATTTCTACTTTTTGCTGTCTGACATCACCTGTAAAACACCCATAGTCAACTGCATTAACTTTCAACATCACACAATTAAAAATATGTGTGCCAATTAAATCAAAGTAAATCTGTTGTATGTGTGTATTTCAGTCTAGTTATATGAACACGACAAAGAAAATAACAATTAAAAAGTCCTCTACTGACAATATCAAACAAAGTCTCTACAGTTTGTAGAGAAGTTCTAGTGTTAATAAATAGGAAGAGGATGTCATATTTACTTCTATAGTAGCATGAATCCAGCACTGAATCCATTTAAGGAAACAAACATTTACCTAGGTGGTCACTGCAAGAATAACCTGGTATCAAAGTACTGTGAAAGTATCCATATTAATGAATACAACAATGTCCAAGTCTTGTTTCATAATCAGTTATTTAAAGGTCTAGGGTTTAGGATTTAAGGGGAATAAATTGAAAGAAATGGAATATAATAAGCATGAATATAATAAGCATTCTTTTTTTCATGTGAGCAATCCCTTGAAAAAAAGAATCTTGTTAAATAGTATCAGAAAAACACTGACTTTTAATGTGAAATTTCTTCATTCAGTTTTTTTGATCCATTTTAATCAATGAGTCTGTTTGTTTTGGAGAGAAGAGAGCTCTGCAGATAATTCAGCTCCCAGTTAAAACTTCCTGAACAATGAACACTGGTAGTTCACACTTTGCACATGGGAGAAATTAACCTACTAGGGGCTCGGACAGTGTGGGGTGTAATTTGTGTAACTGCAACAACAGAAGTTTGCTTATTCAGTGGAGACTATGGGCAGTCAAAAGAGCAATCTGGGATCAGACCCCTGGTGCCTGGTCTCGCTTTGGCTAAATTTGAGTCACGACAGGATGCCAAGTGATGGTCTTTCTCTACCAGGCCGCTGCTGCAAAATGTCGCAGAAACAGCATGTGTGAACTCTGCTGTGCTGTGATGGATGTTGAGAATAACAAACTCTATTTCTCAGCTGACGTTTGCAAATGTTGCACAATGTTCTCCAATCGGCAATAAAAAATGATTTGTATACGTATAGTTACGTGCAGTAGGCCTACCTAAAATGTTATGTTTAAGCATGCCTTACAAATTATTTTAAAAGTACATCACTCAAACTACTTGATGTTTACTTTAAAATCAGTTCAGTGTTCAAGGATATTCGGAGGTATTTTTGATTTGTTATCAATGACACCTGTTTAATTCTCATGCACCTCTTCAGTGACCTGTTTTAAGTGTATATAAAGACGGGAAATGAGCGAGAAGTGTTAGACTGCATCTTGCTGTCTAAACAGGTGAAATTTCAGAATGAAGAGTGCTGCAATTTTTCTAGCATTGCTGCTCTGTCTGCAATGGACGTGGGCTCAGGGTGAGAGTGGAGAGGTGACAGGGAAAGACACTGAGACAGAGGGAGAGAAAGATGTTCAGTTTGAGATACAGGGTGTCAGAGCAGCCCACGATCAGAGCAGCAGACAGACCAACATCACCCCTGACATCTGGACTGAGCTGAAGGAGCTGAGAGACATGGCCATCGAACAGAAGGTGGAGCTGAGGAACAGCAAGACCAAGATCGAGAAGCTGGAGCAAGAGAACGCAGGTGATACACACCAGAAGTTATACTGAATGTCAGTCACACAGTGCTGCACAGATTCATGTATTAATTCTTTTTGGACTAATGTATTGCTTTAACCCCAGCCACACAGGCCAGACTGGCAGCCACTGAAAGCAAGAATGCAGGTAATATGTTTGCATTTCAGTTTACTTTTATATACAAATATAAATGAATTTATGTTTGCGGCAGTTTTACTATTTGTTTAAGCTCCAGCATAAAATCTAACTACATCTACCATAAACCTACTCTACAATAAAAAATGTTTATTTTTGTTAACAGTTTTAGATGCCAGAATGAGCTTCTATGAAAATGTGGCCAAGGAACTCCAGAGAGAGAATACTGGTAAACTAAAAATTATAATTAAAAAGTTAAGATTAGCCAAAAGATTCTGCAGAACCATTTGAATTTGAATAAGGTTTAACAACTGGCTATTGATCAGCTAGCCTGATTAATAATTTGTCCCTTTATTACAGATCTTCTGGACAGAGTTACAGTGGGTGAAAATAAGAACAAAGGTAGGGCAATAGAAAAATGCAGGATTACTTACATAGCAAGGTAACTCAGCATGCAACAGCTTCTCATGATAACAGAAAAATGGGGCAGGGCTGGTCAAAGGGGGTTCAATTACAGTAGAGAATCTATGGCCCAGATTTGTTTGTAGTTTGACTAGCTAAAACATATTTTTTATTAGGATGCCTTATTATGTGTTTTTTTCTGTCTATTCAATGGATGAAGAATGTTAATGCAAAAGTTGCCTAACATTAAAAAATAAAAGGTCTTAATAGACCTTTTTCAAAAAAAATGAATGAATAATGAATAATATGAATAAAGTGATGCTTAAAGCACATTGCATATATTTTTTTTAGGTTTTTGTCATTGTGACACTAAAGTATTTCCTGAAAACAATATGTGGAAAAAACTCCAAAGATAAATATTCTGTGAACATAATCAGTCTGATTGTATCATTAAGAACAAAATCAGAACAGTATTTACCTGTTTAAACTGAAGTCCTCCATGAATTTTCCTGTAACACACAGATCCACCATTCATCCACCATTCAGTGGACTGTTTTTTTTTAAAGTAAAAGCTGTAAATATTTCACAAGATATTTGGACTGTTTTAATGTTATTGTTTGTCTTTTAGATATCCCATCAAATAAGTGTGCATTTAGGTTGAGTCAAATGACAATAATCATAGATCTAGAAATCCTAGAAAAGTAATTGGAATGGATGTGGGATATCAACAGGTTACCTACACAAAAAATGGCAAAAAAGTAATTTAACTACTTGAATCACTATGCAAACACAGATGTGGTTTAACTACCAGCAAGCTACTGCAAAATGTCCTTAAATTACTAGTTTATTGGCATGTATATCACTACTCCAACATTGATGATCAACTATTAACCTGCTTATATTTTTTCTATTCATTGCAGACCTTCTGGCCAGAGTAATCGCATGTGAAAATAAGGACAAGGGTAGGATTTCACAGTAATCAATCAAAAATGTGAAAACCAAAAGCCATAAAAGTAATTTACAATGAAAATGTTAAACATGTTCACAGTGTTGGAAACCAGAATGAACACTAATGAAAATGAAGTGGAGGAGCTCAAGAGAGAGAATAGAGGTAAGATACATAAACCATTATTATACCCAAAACTCATATTTAGTTAGCAGTGAGAATGGAACGGGTAAACCAAGGAACAGAGCAGCAGAGCACAGAGAGACATTAATATGTATGATGGCTATTACTATATTAGGTAGACATTATGTTATTTTGGTCTGAGTCTGTTGAAGGTGGCATTGCTGTTTGGGCTGTGATAGCCATGTGATAAATAGACTAACTAGCGTGGCTAGCTTAGCTTAGCCTTAGCCTTGTATCTGTGATAGCCATGTGGTACTGCCATGTGGTACTGCCACTACCTGGAGCTCGCATAAAAGGAGCCTGGGTTTGTTGAAGGTGGCAGGGCTGTTTGGGCTGCGTAGGAGCAGTGAGAGCTGGCTCTAGGGGAGTGGCTTTGGGCCGCCAGAGTTCACTGCCTAGTCTCCTGGAGGTGTTGTGGGACCAACTAGATGAAACACCGATGAGTGGAGGTTCCCACCTGATGACCCCAAAGACGTGTTAGACTTTCTATTTTCTATTTTTCTATTAAACTTTAGCATCCAAATGACTGCAGTGTCGCTATGCTATATGGTTGCATATCATAATGTCAAATGATTTTATTTTTATAACAAAATGTGTATGGTGACATTTTTTCATAGACTGTACATCAGTGAAGTTTTCTTATGTGCATCTTCCACATTCACACAGATCGCCCAAAGGTGGCATTTTCAGTTGGTCTTACTGATGCAGGACTACTTGGACCCTTTAACACGGACATCCCACTGAAGTTCAGTAAAGTCTTCATCAATATCGGCCAGGCCTACAGCCCAACTACAGGTACACAATTCTTTTATCTACACCACGAATGTGTATGAAAGTTTGTTAAAGAAGGTTAAATTCAATTGTTTTAAGCTTTCCATGGTTTCTTACTGAAACCAATGAAACAAACATCTCTTTGAAACAACCACCCATTTGCTTAGAAGTGAGAAAAACTCTTTTGAGCCCTCGCTGATTTCCTCTTCTGATGCAGGTATCTTCATGGCCCCTGTCAGAGGAGTCTACTACATAAGATTCACCATCTGGGACAGCCACTCTTCAGCTATAATGGGTGCAAAACTCTATCACAATGATAAGAGCGTGATGTGGAATTATGACTACAATGATGACTACGGCCTTGTCTCTGTGTCTAATGCATTAGTTCTTCAACTGGAAAGGGGAGATGTGGTCTATATGGTCCTCGGCTCAGGCTACCGTATTTATGATGACTCCTATAATCGTACTATTTTTAGTGGATTTCTACTTTTTGCTGTGTGACGTCACCTGTAAAACAGCCACAGTCAACGGCATAAAGTTTCAACACTATTAAAAATATGTGCACCAATTAAATCAAAATAACTCTGTTGTATGTGTGTATTTTGTCTGGTTATATGAACAAAACAGAGGAAATGATAAGAAAGTCCTCCACTGACAATATCAAACAAAGCCTCTACTGTCTGAGAAGTTCTCGAAGATGTCATATTTTCTTCTATAGTTTCACAACATTATTCTATGAATCAGTCCATTCATTCATTCAAGGGAGACAAACACTTAACTCAGTAGTCACTGCATGAATAACCTGGTATCAAAGTACTGTGAAACATGGATGGATTACTGAAGGGGCCTAGAAGGCACAGGCTAACTGGCCCACAGGCCCCCTGACCTCCAGCTGCACTCAAATCAATTCGTTTTGACCAGAAGGGGACTCAAAACGACCACAACGAGATGCAAAGGAAAAAATTATTCATTAACAGTCGTCAACTTATATGTGCAGTCGATGGCAAGGAGCCAAATGCTGCTGGATTAAAGGAACAAAGCAAAAAACTTACCTTTGCACTCATACGCGCTGCAGAGCAGAGACCAGTGTGGACTGTTACAGCATAGAGATATGGGTCACACGAAGAGTTGTCAGAAAGGTAGTGGACTTTCTGGTTCGCCTCGGAGATGATGTCAGCTCTCCTACACACCACCAACCCAGGGACGTACAGGCACACACACAGCACCAGCACACCCAGCACCGTCAGATCACTGGACACACTGAGGTGACCGAGAGGGAAAGAGGAGGCACCGATGGATGTTATGCTCTAATCTTTATCATTCTCATAAAAAAAAGACTCAAAACTGCAAACAATATTAAACAAAATGACTGAGTGTGACAAATGTGTGTCTCTCAGTCAGTTCATTACAGCAGAAAATGATGATTTTAAAAATCTGCAAAAACAATTAAAGACACTTTTCTCTGTATTTACTTTGGTAGTTTTTTTAATTCTAAAACTGATGACCAAAGGTTCATTATGCTGTATGAGTTGTACTATTCACTCATGATTACTACTGCAGTTTAAGAAACAGAGAGATTTTGTTTTCTCTGGTAAAATACATCATCCAAGACTAAGGAGGATGAGGTCACCTTAGGAACGGGTCCAGGCTGGTTGTGTCATGGCTGCTCTGGATCTGCTGCTGCACCACAGTCAGCGGCCTCAGCTGGTGACAACTGAGATAAATAAGAAGAAGTGATTAATTGATGTGAATCAACACTAAATATAATTATCTCTTGCAAGTCTGTGTTTCTCTCTGTGAAGTCAGGTCTTGTGTTCTCATGCCTTACCTGCAGTTGATTGCAGTAGATGTGTGTGCATGCTGTGTCCTGCAGCCGTGGTGTGTCCAGGCTCCCTGGTGGCCATCCCAAGACAAACAAAGGCTGCTGTCCACCCTGAGACTGTAACTGACCTGTTCACTCAGTCGCTTGTGTTTGGGTGTTTTCCCAAAATCAGCATTCAGCAGAGCCAGGTGGCCAACACCTGCAGCTAGAAATGTAAAAGATTTTGACAATCCAGTTTTTTATAAAGCCAATTATTGTTGGTGTTTTGTGTGTACTTTTGGTGTTTTGTGTGTACTTTCTTAAATTTTTTCAAATGTAAACTGGCTCAAGGCCACCAAAATCCAGTTAGTTAATCTTTGAGCCCAAGTTCAAGTCTGTGTCAAATTAGTAAAATTCCCCAAAGGTGTTCTTGAGATATCGCAGTCACAAGGATCAGCCAGAGAAGGTCACAATTGATCATTGACATATGACCACCAAATCTCATCGATTCATTTTTGAGTCCAAGAGGACGATTGTGCCAAATTTGAAGAAATTTCTTCAAACCATTCTTAAGATACTGTGTTTACGAGAATGGGACGTACAGACCTACAGACAACGAGAAAATATAATATATTAGGCCACAGCTATCGCCAATGTGGTGGAGGCATAAAAACTCTGTTCTAAAAAGGCATGGTTGCATTTTAATGAATGATATATTGTAACTTTATAGAATGAGCAGTAATTAACCAGGACACAGAAGGCAGGACACAGTTGAAAAGTGAGAGACAAAACCAGATCTCTTACCACTGAGGTAGTTTGAGGGCAGAGTAAGGCGTGTGGTGTTGGTCTTCCAGTGATGAATCCTGTGCAGATGGTACATGCCTGGAGTCGGCCTCTCAGACATCCTGCCACAACAGAGACTCTGGGATCAGTCTTTTTAAAAAACTTTAATTATTCAATGTATTAATGCTGCTAGAACTATCAGACGATAACACCTCTAAAACAGCAATGTCTACCTGAAGAGCAGCATGATGGGAAATGCGTGGTTGAGCGGCGGTGTGAACACCACACTCAGCTGGATGGCCTGCCGCAAGTGCTCCTGGGTAATGTTGAAGCTGTGGTAGTTGACCTGGCTGCGTAGGAGGATGTACTCGCGTGCAGAGCTCTTCTGCAGAATGGATGTGATCACACCCACTTTTATTTAACAATGTGAATGACTGTAGTGAAAAGGTGTGAATGAAGTCAACTTGCAGCGAACAGAAAAGAAGAAATGGCGACTCACATGTTTTGGTGGTTGCTGCAGCTCGATGTCTATTGGCTGAATCAGGGAGCGAACACGGATCTTTCTCCTCGTGCTGCACTTGTACACACTCAGGTCAACCACTTTTCCGCTCAGCTGGAAATCAGCAGAGGAAAATAAGAGTAATGCCTTTCTGTTTAATAACTCAGTGTCATGATATCACACCAGTCTCACCGTTCCAGGACCATGGATCCTGGCGTAAGGGTTGTGGCTGAGCTCAGTCAGCATGCTGAGCACACATGGCCGATGTGGTCTGTTCTCAGTCTCTCTACTGCGATGAAAAAACAGAAGTTGGATGAGGGAGGCAGGAATGTAGACTGTGGTTGAGCCACTGCTGATGACTCTGGAGGTTTGGTTTTGGTATGTGGCATATAGGGTGATAAGACCACTGATGACTCTGTGCTCCTGGGCTTCGTGGAACAAGACGTATTTCTGGGAATTGACAAATGCAAGGTACAAATTCAAAATAAAAATAAGTAATTTCATGAGTAGAAATGCGTAAGAATGTTTGATTTTTCTCACCAGCATCAGGTCTGAAGCAGTCTGCAGAATATTAGCTACAAGCTGCACCGTCTGCTTTGCTGAAATCGATCCTCCTCGTTGGATGTTAATGCTCGAAGTGTCCTGTATTTCATCACGTGGGTCTGACTCTAATGTCTGTGTTATGTCAGTACTGGTGGACATTTCTGGTGTGAAGTCATTAATCATGACAGCAGCTTGCAGGCTGTATGAAAGCAGGGCGACCAGGGTGTTGAGTGTCTTCTGGTCCAGATGGAACTGAGCTGGAGCACTGGGCTCTGAAAACTGCTCAGAGATGACCTGAATGTGAGCTGTCACTCGTCTTGCACTAGATAAGGTCACCTAAACAGGATAAAGCAAGTATGAAAAATCATCTTTTGGCAAGCATCTATCAGTGTCTCTTTGAAAGTCCATGAAAGGAGATGACTTTCCACTTGCCTGACTTGTAACTTGTAACAGGTTTTTGAGAATGCTGACGTTGTCCAACATTGATGCCTAGGATTAAATGACATTTTATTAAAATGCTGCAAAAGGTTGTAAAGTTAAAATCAAACTGTGACTGAGAAACAGGGATAGACAGTAGAAGATGGATTTGTTAAAATGAGAAATGTCGTTCTGTTAATCTTGAGATTTTGTATAGTGTTTTTTGGAGGCTGTAGGAGATTTTTTATTGGATGGATAGGGATTTGTGTGTGTGTGTGTGTGTATGTGTGTTTACCTTTACACTGCTCTCAAGCTCACACACTGTGCTAATGAGCACATTGCGTGTGTGTCTCTGTTCATGTGTGTTGGCCACTTCGTCCAGGCTGAGTCTGTTTAGGATGCTGGAGAGGAGACTGACGTAGTTACGAATCTCCACACTGTTTCCAAGCTGCATCAGAGCTGACAGGTTTCTGAGACCTGACTCTGCACTGGAGAGGAGGAACAACATATGCTGTATAAATAGTAACTTTAATAGACAGTAACTTTTTAAAATGTACATCTTCAGAACATGATTGCCAGTAAAAAGTTGACATAATTTAGGGCACAATAAAGACTGAAATATTATGAGCACTGTTACATAACGCTAACACCTCTAGGTAGACATAGTAACTTGTTTCTTTCTGTTGTCATTTTTAGCTGTAACTTTAATGTTTGAAGATATATATATTTAACACGCTGTCGCTTTTCTAGCATCTTTGTTAAACTAAATCTATCGGCACAAAAGCTAAGCAATGTATTGTCTCAACAAACCTTAATTTAGCCACCTAAAAAGATCCAATATCAGTTTTAAGTGTAAGTTATATTTGAAATTTTTTTTTTTGTTGTTTTACCATACAAGACAAGGCAACGGCAGACCAATAATTCCCATTTTCAAAAACACTTTCATTGGTTAGGAAAATAGAATAAATTTATATGATTTTAAGTAATTTCAGAGTCAGTCTTTTCAAATATATGTGGTAAACTTCAGCGTTTGGTACTCATATAGGCTTTTGCCACTACAATTTTCCAGTATGGTCTGCAAAAACGTTGCACCTTGAATTGTTGTATGGTACACAGAATACACCTCTAACAAAACTCTGAAACATAAACATAACCATAATCCATAATATGATGACATGGTGACTCTTACAGCTCCAGATCAGGATCAAGATGAGAAGATGTGTCTCTGAGGAAGCTTGGTAGGACTTGGACAGTGACAGGACAGGGTTTAGTGGCCGTCCCATAAATGCTGCTCCTGATCTCTGTGTAAATAGTTACTTCAAGCACAGAAATCAATCACTCAATGAGTTAGCATGGTGACGCATCCCTGGTACACACTATAGAATTTACAAATCAGTGTGTCTGTGCGTTTAACTTTACCTTTATAGTCATCACTTGGGTCACCAGAAGGAAGGCTGAAGTAGTACTGGAAGTCCCTCCCCTTATACAACACCCGGGGAGGTCTGCCTCCTACACTGACGCTGTATTCATACTGCAAGTCCTACAGCACATGGACACAAAAACATATGAAGGCTAACATGCAGAAGACAGTATAAACAAATAAAAGGTAGAGAGAAATGGTGGATACATTTGTAGTTTGTTAAGGTCTGTTTTTTCTGTGTATGTTGGTATAACATGATGGAACGAGAGAAACTTATGCACAAACTTAAAGGCCCTATGGGAAATATGTATGTAGGCATGTGGGTGTGTAGGGTTGTGGAGCCAAATGCATAATGTTTAGTTTAGTTTTCCTCTCTTTTTTTTTTACTCAGTTTTTGGATACATATTTATATAAATTCTTAGAATTTGTCTCCTTTCATTTACTTTTTCAGTTGTGCATTGCTTGTGAAATCTTGTTTGTTAGTATTGCTATCACTGCTTTATTTTATTTTTGATGGTAGTAGCCTAGCAGGGTGGGATTGAGGGGTTGGGGGGGCACTGGGATGAGTAGGGAAAATTAGTGGGTTGAGAAAAAGGTAGGTGGTTTTCTTCTTCCTACATATGCTGATTTTGTATATTATCTTGTACAATTGTATGTTTTGAAAAACTCAATAAGGAGAGTTAAAAAAAATTTAGAGGACCTGCACATTTTAGAGAAATATTTGGTATTTACAAAGACACATATTGTCTCAGATAAGTATGAGGTAGTAAAGAAATTATCCCAGATAGAAGTTATGATTCTATTTTCTTTTGTAACAAAATCGTCACTATATACAGTATCTTAGCATGCACAAAGATCCTTAAACCTAAATTAGCCTTCTAAAACTTTTCCTGAAATAAAACATTAGTTGGCGCACATACGTTGTACAAAGGACCTTAAATAACACCCATCTGGTATAGTAGGGTCAAAAGATAAAAACATGTGTCTGTGTGTTCACGTTTGTATGTGTGTGTGTATGTGTGTGAGACCAGTGATACCTCTCTCCCTGAGGTGCAGAAGATGCTGAAGTGTGTGTATAACTCCACTCCTTTGACTGGTTGCACCTGGCATGTCATGCCCTTTGGAGCAGGGTTGGTTTTTAAGAAAAGCTGAGTCCAGCCCAGAAAACTATCATGGGATTCTGAGAATAGCAGATAACAATCAGATTAGCGCCCAGATCCATCACTTTCAATTTCAATCAATTTTCATTAGAAGAGTACATGATGGGCTAACATAGAACCGGTGTTGTTGTTTTCATTTTAAAGGTCCAGTGTATCTATTGGCAGAGTATCAGGATATCCATTAGCCTTCCTTCCTGCCTAACTAAATTGCATAATACTAAAAGCTATGTTTTCTTTAGTGTATGACGTCCTGAAAATACAAATTGCTGCGTTTGTAGCCAACATAATTGGCACACAGGAGAAGTTTCAGATCTCTATGACCACTAGATGTCATTAAATCCCACACACAAGACCTCAAAATTTAGAAACCACCATGGTTATGCCGAACCCTGAAAACTAGATCACATCTATTCTGCAATACAATACAATTAGAATTGCTGAACTTTGCCTGGATAGTAGAAAAAACATATATAAGCACTATAGCAAATATGAGAAAAATTAAGACATCGGGACTTCTGTGATGATTATCTTTGATTAGAATATTTAGATTTAGATGTGAATATTTAGATGGTGTATGTATATGTGTACACTGGTACATATATGACAAGTCTTGGATTTCTATAGGGGAGATTCTGATAATTATTTAAATATATAATAAAGGGGTAGGATTATCTGATCACCTGTGATTGTAACCGATAGGATTTACTTAGGAGTATAAACAATCTGTATTTCAAGTCATTTCTATCTATTTATTCTGCCATAGTTCAGAGTCCAAAGTCCAGTTATTTTTGTGAAACTTACTGGCAGTGACCTCCAACATGTATCTGCTCCCAGGCTTCAGGCTGAACGGTCTGAAGTTGAGCAAAGGGGAGGATATGCCTGAAGAGAATCAGAGAGATGACTAAAGGCTGAGTTAGGTGGATTAAGAGAGGAACTGTGTGTCTGTGAGTGTCCTGCACAATGCACCTGTATAAGTGTAGGACTCAAAAAGGCCTCTGTCTACCAGGTCTCGAGGTAAATCAAGCAGGATTGGGTCCTGAATCACAACAGATGGTCTGGAATCTAACAGATTATTCCCTTCGTCTTCATGTGATGCAGAATCAAACACTGAATCGTCTCCTGGACTGAAGCTCTCACCATCCACCCCTGAGGATATATACAGGATTAACACACAACCTCACACACACAGGTGATTATCAGCAAACACACTACTGTACCTGTAGGTCTTCCTGCTGATATCCCAGGGTCTCCTTCCTCTGTTCTCATCAGGGGAATAACATAATCTGACAGAGAAACAGATTCAATGCACAATATACAGTAGTTACACACTGAAAACCTGCACAGACGGTGTATATGAGAAGCTTAATTGTGTTATGATCAGATAAAGAAATTTAGTGATTGTGTCCTATTTCTCCTCATAATTTGCTATGGATTAGTTGCAGATTGGAAAACTAACCTTTTTCACAAAACTTACTTTTTAGATTTTACACAAATCTTTTACCTCTGCTGCAATTTTTTTTAAAAAGCACCATGTCATCTCTGTACTGTGATGCACTTTAAATTCCTGACTGAAAATCCTTGAATAAACTATTCTCTTGGAGGAAGTCACAAAGTTGGTTAGCACCTTCTTTCTCAAGGATTTTAGAAATAAAGAGGAAATTGGATATCGGTCTATAATTTGCTAAAACCTCTGGGCTTCAAGGTCAAGAGTGGGCTTCTTTAGAAGGGGTGTAATGACAGCTACTTTACAGGACTGTGGAACATAATTCTGATAATAAAGACACATTGATTACATCTAACAAATACTTGACAATTAAATCTAAAACATCCTGAAGTAGCCTAGTTGGGATGGGGTCTAACAGGCAGGTTGATGGCTTTGATGCAGAAATAATAAAAAGAGTTTGTGATGGTCAGTGGGAGGAAACCAGTCTAATATTAGGCCTTACTGCCATATCCAAAGTACCCGTGTCTGAGGCCAGGTCGGTTAAGGGCAAGAGGTGATCAATTTGATCTCCAATAGTTATAATTTATAATTTAAGAAACTCATAAAATCATCGCTTCTGAGGGCTAAATGAATTCAAGGCTATACAGAGCTGTGACTCTGAGTAATAGTAATAACAATGAGTAATAGCTTGCTCTGGCATGGCGGAGGACCTTTCTATATGATTTAAGACTGTCCTGCCAGACTAAACGGGACTCTTCCAGGTTTACTGTACAACAATTTCTGTCAATTTTTTTCAATATTTGTTTTAATTTCTGGTTTAAACCATGAAGCTAATTTTCTTTGTTTCATTAATCTTTTTCTTAAAAGGTACAACGCAGTTGTGAGCTGATCCCAGTGAGCCAGCAGCTCTATCAACAAGACAATCAATGTGAGAGTGACTTCAGTTACTAAAAGCGCTCTCAGTCACATTCAGCCACCAATTCTTTAAATGTAGCTACTTTAGCTGCGACATCTGCTATAGTAACTAGTATAGTATAGTAACAAAACATTGAAAGTTATCAGATAATGGTCTGGCAGAGCGGGATTTTGTTGCTATACACCAGGACAAACTCTACGGTGTGGTTGAAGTAGTGGGTGGGTTTGTGTACACTGACTGAAGCCAATAGTGTGAAGAATGCAACACTGACGATATCATTATTAATGGCCACACGATTGTTAAAATCACCTATGATAATAACTTTGTTTTCAGCACTAAACTTGATATAAACTCTGAGAATCTGGATAAAAAACTACACATCTGACACACCGGGCAGGAGAGCAGCAGCTCGATAACCTGAGCTAAAGTAGCTAACGAGCTAGCAGCGAGTGAACGGCTGTGTGATTAAACAGGAAACCCGCTGAGAGGAGAAGACAGCAGTGAGTGCTTGAGTAAACCTTAAGTGAGTTTATATCGCAGGCAAGTAACAAGCAGCTGGAGTAAAGAGCAAACTACAAGATTAGCTGAGAATCGCTCGCAGGAGCAGCACAGGGACGCTACCAAACACAAACAAAGAATCACCGGAAGTGAGATCATACGCTTACCGCAGTACGTCATCACGTCAGCATAGGAGTCAGCCAGTGTCAATCAACCTTACGTTTCATGACCTCATGTGGCTGAAGTGATCCACAAATGTAAAATCTGCTTTATTGACCGTTTTATATGGTCATTTGACACCTCACTTTTCTTAACTGGAGGATTTCTGAAAATCATCTCAGCTAAAGGCTAAAACCAACAAGCCATACCTAATCAGCTGTAAATCGATTTGAAAATCGAGATTTATTCTATACCCCATATGTTATGATCCAACAAAGATTTGAGATTGACTCTTTGAAACCTGAAGTGACTTTATTTTTCTTGTGCGTCTTTCAGATGCCTTTAACAAGTAGGCCTAGTTAAACCTTTGAACCCTGAGCAAATTGGTGCGATTAATTTAAAAACATGCGAAAAAAGGCGACAAATATATCTTGAAATACTCTCTTTAAGTCCTGCATTCAAACTTTTACTCAGGTAAAAAATATAAAAGTATTAGCATCAAAATATACTTAGTGAAACAATGTTTTAGGGGTCATATATATTATTGGATTATAATTACTTTCACATTAATGTGTGCATCACTTTAATGTTGTAGCTGGTAAAAGTGGGGGTAATTTTAATTACTTTTTATACCACTCGGTAGCTTGTGAATCAAATGAGTTAAATAATTGTTTAATTTTATGCGACTGCCAGACCAGACAAGCTTTACAGCCCAAATTTCAGATCAGTTTTGTCTCACCTAGTCGATCTTCCCAGTCACTGTTCTCCAGGAATGGAAAAGAAAACTCCCAGTCAGCAGAAGAGTCAGAATCCATCGGGAATTCACTGATAACGTCACTTTGGCCGTGGTGGTCTGAATAGAGGACGCCTCTGTTGTCAAGGGGAAGTGGCAGGTATTCAGTGGAGGAGTACAAAGGCTTTGGGGGGTCAGTCTCCCTCAGAGAGTGATAAAAGGGCTCCTCTCCTGGACATAAAGAGGAAAAGCTGTTAAATAATTCATAAACTATTCATTTTACTGTAACCATGACCTTGCACATTATTACTTCCTGTTAATTTTCCCTGTAGATGTCCATGTCTTAAATGTTTTTAAGTTTGCTTTTTTTTTTTTACATTTTGAGCATGGTAAACGTTACATATTCACACTTCACAACATCTGATTCCAGTATACCTACCAGAATAAGATAAATTCCATTGTAAAGGAATACTTCACCCCCCAAATAGCCATTTGTATAACAATAACTCACCCAATGTTATGTGGAATTCACGAGGACCTTTTTTTTTCCTTGCATGCCTCCGCTGAACGAAGAATCAAAAATAAAAGAAATTCTTGATGAACTGAGGTCATTGGGGTCTGCATTTAACAACAGAAAAATTATCTGAAAAACTCCATCAACAAGCTCTCACACAACTTGTGCAGTATAATCTAAGTCTTATTTAACCAGTCGTATGCTCAGTACTTCGCAGACAGACAGCCCTTTCTGAATCTATTCCCACTGTGAAGCAAGGTAAAATTTCAGATTTTATTAATGGAGTGTTGCTTTGAAGGAAGCAAAGATAAGTTTTACCTTTGGTTCAGCTCCTCGACGGAAAGGGCTGTCAGGGAAGTACTGAGCATATGACTGAATAAATGAGACTTGGATTATACTGCACAAGTTGTATGAGTTTGTGAACATGCGTTTTATTACAGCTTTGTTGGTGTTAAATATAGACCTACATGACTTCAATTTATCAAGAATTTTGTCCATTTTTGTAAATTCTTCTTTCAGCATGAAGGCATGCAAGAAAAACAAAATTCTCATCATCAATTCAGCTTAACACTGGGTGAGTAATAATTACATAAATAGTCATTTGTGGGGTGAAGTATTCCTTTTAAGCAGTAAAAGCTGGCAGTACCATGGCAGCGTGCACAGCTGCCCCTCTTACCAGATCCTGCTGTGCTCATGTTGACTAGAGATGAGACAAGCAAGGGCTCCAGTTCTGTCTCAGCTGTTTGAGGAGAAAAACAGGGAAGTCATATTTAGGGACATGGTGTTATTTTCTGTGTCAGTATGCAAAGTTATGGTTTCCTAAAGCTGTTTTTACAGAGGAAACCCATTTTGGGAGCACTGAGGTTGCTGTTTTTATCTCACCAGTTACATTTGACTACATACCAGCCATAGCTGACTTCTTTCTTTTATTCTTCGATAATGTTTGGCTAACTGTCTCATTCAGAACTGAGGGTTTGGCAGAGGTATTGACAGCACGGGTGTACCTGTAGCAGGATGCAGGGTTGAGGTCTGAGGGGAGGCAACAGGACCCTCCATGATGGTGGAGGGAGCACTGAGATCCACTGTGTAACAAAATGGGACTAGAATAGAAAAGAAGAGAATAGAATTAAAGTGACATATATTTCTTGGAAATACATTGATGGTACTTTATTTATTTTATTTACCTTCTGTGGCAGGCTTGGATGATGCATTGACCACGTACAGGCTCCAGGTGTACTGAATGTACTTTGTGGAAATATTGCAGCCTTCACATAAGGCGTTGACAGAGAAAGACTGATCCCAGTTCACCTGGTCTCCCTGGCACTGAGGGCAGTAAAGTGACACTTTTCTGGGTTGGAAACATTCAGATGCAAGCGTTACAAGGTGTACCAAGGTCCAGTACACTCCTAAATTGTGGACAATATTTCTAAAATTCTTTTCACTTCATTGTATACCAATTTATCTGTCCTTTGGTGTAAACGTGATTTGCAGACAGACTTTGCTCTATGACTGTAAAAAAAAAAAGTGTTGTGTGTTTATAACATTTTAGAGGTTTAGTCCAGCCTGTCATCAAATACTGCTGCTTGGTCAGTGATTTTAGTGTCAGACACCAACGCAAAAAGCCACCTTTTGTGGCAGTTTGATACACCAGCAGGTGGTGTCAGTTTCTAATATCGCTGGACAGCATGAGTTTGAAACAGTGCTAGTAACAACGTTATGTAAGAGCTTGAACAAACCCTGGACTTTCACCCATGAGACCACTGTTTGCTTCCTATTTGAATGTCCAGCCAAAACGTGATGTTTTCCTCTAAACCTAACCATGTGCTTTTGTTGACTGAACCTAACCACTCATTTTTGTTGCACAAGGATATAAATGTAAATATGTAAAATGTAAGCATTTAACAAGTAGAAACTGTATATTTCCTGTACAAATATTTTGAAAACACACAATGCATTTAACACATCATAATATAAAAGTGAACAGCACCGACCAAGCAGCACTATTCAATGAGCTGAAGTGAATGTGAATGTGTTTGTGTAATCTGCCTGTTAATGCACATCTATAGTCTTCAGATATAGTGACTAGTATAGTAATGTTTTTATGACTCTTACCCGATCACATTGGGTGTTAACGTGAGGAAGGTCTGTGATGAAGCTGAACGCTCACCGCTGTGGATGGTGAGTGTGAACTGGAACTGGTCAAAGTTGTGTTTTAGGAAACTAGCAGGAAATACCAGAACAGGGGACGTAGTGGGAACGTCATGGTGGAAACAGGAGCTGGTGATGAAGCTTACTGGTTTACATGTCCAACTGAAGCTGTGAGGAGAAAAAAGGGGAAAATTACAGTGTTAAAGGGACAGTTCACCCCAAAATCATAAATACATTTTTTTTCTCTGTTGCCTGTCATTTTATTTATCAGTCTAGATTATTTTGATGTGAGTTGCTGAATGTTGGAGATATTGGCTGTGGAGATGTCTGCCTTCCCTAAAATATAATTGGCTTAGATGGCACTCGGCTTGTGGTGCTCAAATTGTATTGTATTTTAGAGAAGATGTCCAACACTCGACATCTCACACCAAAACAATCTAGATTGATAAATAGCACTATAGGTTAGAGTTTGAATCCACATATCCATTATAGCCATTAAACGTTTTGTGTATGCATCAAACAGTTTCTGTACCCGACTGGGTTCATGGGGAAGTCTTGGTCGTAAGATCTCTGCCCGTCCAGTGTGACCACAGTGGTGTTTCCGTGGTTAATAAAGATGTTGGTGCCACCCTGGATGAAGGCCACAGGAGCGCTTGGTATCACCTGCACTCTCACACTGTAGTTACTGTACACCACACTCCCAACAATCTGAACCTGCAAAGCAATGAAAGCTACTGAAGTCGAAATACACCCAATTCAGTGGTGGGACATGAAGTGTCTTAGGTCCTCTACTTACCCTGGCTATAGCAGTGTAGGTGTCATAGTGCAAGAGACGGCTGGGCAGTATGAGGCTCTGTCTGTGTGTGTCTACGAGAGGCAAAGGGAAGACCTTCTCTGCAGAGTCAAACAGCGTCCAGGTGTATTGAAGTCCTCCTGAAATGTCACAGTCAACTTCTGTCTCATAGGTCACCCCCAGATGGATTACCTCATATCTCTGCACCTTGAAGAGAGAAGGTGGCAATTTAATCTTTTTTTTATTATTTTTTTTTTTAGCTTTTTTTAACCATGGTAGACAAAGGTGACAGTCCTACTGGTAAAATGTACCTGTACTTTTAAAGGCCCCATGTTTTTCACTGGTGGAGGCTGACAAGGTCGGTCCACTACAAAGATGTGACTACTTAGAGAGGCAGAGCTGACCAGGTTAGACACAGTGACCTCCAGTCGGAGCTCTCCCGTCCTGCAGAGAGTAAAAACACATAATAAATGAACACAGGCAAAAATGCACATACAGTTATGAAATTTAAAGATTAATAGGTAACTGAAAAACATAAAAACTCAAGCTAAATAGGATGCGTGCATTTATTTTGAAATAAAACTTTTTTTCAAGGTTCATTTAATAAAACTTTAGGGGAAGAAATTTTAGGTTTTTATACATAAAAGAAATTAAAGATACCTTGCGCTTCTGTTTTACAAACTGCTCCATAACAAATAATTGTTAAAAAAAAAAACAGCTTTACCAATATTGGATTTTTTTATTGTGCCTTAGATATATATGTGTGTAGAAGACATTCTTTATTAATCCCTGAAGGAAATTTACATTTTTTTACTCTGTTGTTACTTACATGTTACATACTCAGGCCCAAAATACACACACATGTTTAGCAAATGGACTGAGCTACTACTTCCCTAAAAAATATCTTTTTTAAAAAAAATCATTTTGGCCAACATATGCACCAGTGCTGATATGTCTGCAATAAATCAAGCTAATTAAAAATGAATAATGATAGAGAAACTCACCTGTAGAAGACGTGCTGCTCTGTGCTCTGTCCCAGCCTGGATGATCCGTCTCCAAAGCTCCACAGAAAGGTGACGTCAGTCCCCACATTGACCCTGCAGCTCACTGTCATAGTTTGGTTCTGCAGGACAGAAGCCTGGTGGAGCAGCCTGTTGAGCTTCACCGCTCTCTGGACGACCAGCGGGAACACATCGGAGGTAAGGGAGATCTGGCCACTTGACATGACCACAAATACATCATACCTATATAGAAGACAAAGGGACAAAGTGTTGCAGCTTGTTACGATACTATTCAGGAAAAAGAACTGTCTATGTACTGTCTCCATTTATTCTTGTTAGTATGTTATCTAAGTATTTTTATGACACACTTTTGATTAATTTGTTGCTTGAAATGCAGTGAAACTATGCACAGTTATGGATACAAAGAAGATTTAAATCATGTTTTGAATACTTCATCTGTGTCTCATACCTGCCAGGTTTGTGGTATCTTTTGGTGACGGTCCTTAAGGTGGTTCTGTCTGATGTTGAGTCTCCAAAGTGCCAGAAGAACTCTACAGGATCCGGTGCTTCAGCCACAGCCAGGAAAGTTACATCTGTATTTGTGGGATAAGCTTGCTTTGCTGAATAAATCAGCACTGTTAGGAGACAAAACAGATATCACCTTGTCAATAGTTTATAGTCTTAAACACAAATTTGTAATGTAAAAATGTAAATGCTCTAGGAAAAGAAATAAAGAATTATGATGTGGAGACATAAACCATTTGTCTCAAGAGAGTGAGAAATGATAGAAAAAGAGGACCAGAAAACCCTGAATGAGCATTCATGTACTGATCATTTTGACGCTCTCATTTTCTTTGACAGTGTTAAAGGGATAGTTCTTTTTTTTTTTCTTTTTTTTTTGAAGTGGGGTTGTATAATGTACCCATAGATAGCATATTACAAAAAGCAGATATTAGTTCACACGCCCCCAGTTTGGAGAAGCAGTCTGGTTTCAACATGATGGGAGCTAAGCAATCTTTTAGCAATGTCAGACGTTGATTTCCCACAGGAAAATGAAGAAAAACACTGATTTAACATTACTGAAAATATGAGCTGCTGATCTACTGTTGCCTTGAGCAGTTATTTTGTTTGTAAAACTTTTTTGTTTTGTTGTTATCAAAAGTTTGGCTGAGGAGTGCTACTTAACATATAAAGGTTTCAAAGAGAGGTGCTCTTTGAAATTCAAGGACAAAAATGACCAAAAAAGGAGGGAGAGCTTATACTTGTTATATTTTTTTAGTGAGTCAAAACCAAAAAATTCCAAGGCACACTGTTTTGCAAAAGTAAAAAATGGGGTAATAAATAATAAATGGGCTATGCGTTTCAACTTACAATCTTTATCAGTCTTCATCTTTTGTTTGTGTTGTTTTGTGACTTTGACATTTAAAAGCGTTAGTTCAGATTCACCAAAGTCACACAATAATGCAAACTAATTTACTGACTAAGGCAGCAGACCAGCAACTCCTGTGTTCAGCAAGCTAAAATTATAGTTTTTCTCAATGAAGTCTGGTAGCTTTGACAAGAAAAATTGGGGAATTAAAGACATTATCGTCTTACCCCTTGAAATGGGCTATTTAACATAAAGGCAAAGTGGTGAAAATACTCTCAATATAGCATACACTTAAACTGATATTAATTTTTTGGGCGGTGAGACTTTATTTAGAGGATTAAAATACATTTTATTGCTGACCCCGTCCACAGCAGTGCAATGCGTAACTTCCGTGTCAGACTTAGGCCTGCCTCTCCAAACTGTGGGTGTGCTGACTGATATCTAATACACTGACTATGTTCAAGTTCCCCATACAACCCCACTTCCAGGGAAAAGAGAAAAAAAGCTAGGGAACAACTATATTTGTAGTTATAATAATTTTGTATGTAAAAATGTGTTACATAATATAATTTTAAAGCACTTTTTCTAGGTCATTTCCTTTTATTTAACTTCCATGTGTTTTTTCTTTCTTTCTTTTTATCTAATTGTCATTTTCTTGTTCTTTTACTAATTTATTGCAATTTTTTTCTCTTTTATTATTTCTTCTTTCGTTGCTCATTGACCTTTTCTCATGTTTTTGAAAGAAATCAAGACAATATGGTAAGGTTTCAAAGGATTAAAAAATAAAAATCTTGGTCATTTACTAGAAAAAAAGTCACTGTTTTTCTAAAACACTTAATTACTGGTTATATGCTTTGCACTGCTCAGTTGGTGTTCATTTGAAACACTTTCTCACCATTGTCAGGCAGGTTGTGAGCTGTACTTTGATTGGCAGGTGGTTGCCACGTTGGATTAACTCTAACTTGTGGTGACGGCTTCCTCTTCCCCTCAACATACACTCTCACGCTCTTGTTCTGAGAAGACACTCGATTCTCAGCGCGAAGCTCAACCACAACTGTCCCAGTGCGGTCGAGAAGCAAAACCACCCTTGCCTCCTCTCCTGTTGTGTAGCTGGTGTTTCTATACAACAACGTTGCATTTACCAGCAGAGACACAGTCACATTTGACCCAGCTTTGATGCTAAAGAAAACAAAGTGTTTTTGATTTGTTGTGATCACGCTGGGAACATTTAACACCAACTCTCTGACTGGATCTTGAACAAAGATTTGTGTGCAGAATGAGGCCCAGCTGATTGGGTTAAAGGCCTTAACTGTTACTTTATAACAGCCTGCTATTTGAAAGGACACATTTATGTTCCACTCTTCAGTTGTTCTGTTCATCCAAACGTTATCCAAACTGAGAGTCCAAATCACTCTTGACCCCATTCGGTTGGCAGGGCTGACAACCTCCAGGGTGAGTTCTGTGTGTGTTAAAACGGACGACTTCCAACTGCCAGAAGGCCACAGGGCACATATATGCTCGTACACCATCAAGGCTCGAGGCAGGACAGCGGAGAGCAGGACTGAAGGGTCAGACGTGGAGAGAAGAGACGCTGTGAGTTGATACTGTCCTGCAGTGGTGGGGAGGCAGCAGCGGAGGTTGAGGTACAAATGGCAGCTGGAGCAGTTGGAGGTGTGGAGGAGTTGAAGAGGGTGGGTTTCTGAGCTGTTGGTGCCCTCCCAACAATTAATGTTATTGTGGTTTTGATTGAGTTGGTTACTGTTGTTACAGTCATTATCATTACTGTTTTCCTGGTGAGTAATTTTGATGTTTCTGTTGCCATTGTCCTTCATGTCAATGCTGCCATAAATGCCACTCAGTGTGAGGTTAAGGACGAAGAGGTGCTTCATGGTGGTGAACAGCTTCACATGCACAGAAGCTCCCTCTCCAGAAGTCATCTGATTCCCTGATGTACTTATGCTGAGGTCTGAGACAGTGGGGGGCACAACAAACTGCAAGTGCAAACACAAAAATATGTTGGATATAGGAAATACATGTACCAAAATGCACAAATATGAGATAAACCGTTTTAACTCTGAGCAAGTTGATGTGATTGCTTTCAAAAACATGAAAAAAAGGCAACCAGCAACTTAGTAAGAATTTGCAATTGCAAAAATATTTTTAAAAAAGCTAAGTAAAAACTACATTTATAAATAAAATAATTTCATATTTAAAAGTAAGTTACAAAATAAAAAAAAATTAAAAATTCAGCACTTTTTTAAAACTTTCTTTTATTTAATCATCTATCCTTTTCTCTTTTTTAAAAAACTAATTTATGGGTAATTTTCTTGTTTGTTTGTTTGTTTGTTTGCTTACTTTCTTTTTCATTTTTTTCCACTAATTTTCAGGTAATTTTCTTGTACTTTTTACTCTTTTTTGTGGTAATTTTTGGGCCATTTCTCCTTTCATTGCTCATCGCCTTCTTCCCATGTTTTATAAAGAAATCTTTACTCAGGTTGTCAATGTTGACATTTGGTTTCACATGGGAAACAAACCCCAGTCTCCTGGATAAAACATTTACTAAAACTGTGTAGTGTAGCAGCTATTTTGGGAAATTACTCGGCCTTTAAAAAAATTTTAAAAACATTTTAAAACATCACCAGTGTTATCTTTTAAAAAGAATAAATATGAGGATGTAAGTAAATGAACACAGAGTACTCACAACATGTATTGTCTCCTGTGTCCATCCATAGGCACTGGATGCGTTCACCGACACCATGTGAACTCCCTCTGTTTCAAAAGTCCAGTTCTGCAGGAATTTATGTTTCATTATTTGTAAAAAATGAAATCCCCCCAATTCCCCTCAATGTATAAAACATGTGCATTTAAGTTGATGCTGAAATGGCCAAAACTTAACCACTATGCAGGACATTAAGAAAAAATGATTATTGTTACATTTTAATCAATGTGTCATTGTTATTGCTGAGTTCTGATTGTGTTTTAAGACCACAGTTGCTGACAGCTTCACTTAAAATCACCCAGATTTACTTGATTTGTTGGATTACTGTTCTGTAAAAATCTGTCATATGACACCTTAATAATTCAATTTTTTTAACCAACCTTTCAAACTGCCTTGGTTGTTTTTGAAAATAAAATGGGCAATACATCTATATTTGAAGCTGAAAGGAGACTTGAAGAGGCAGAAAATAGGTGTAGGACAAAAATGCAGTTTTTAGCTGTTCAGAGGATAATAATTTTTTTGAGATTCTTTTTAATAAAGCAGTCACAAACAGACTGAAATGCTGACACAAGCAGGCCGCTGACCTTATAATGATCATTTGTATATCAGTTACTCACTCTGTGTTACACTGAATTTGTGAAGAAAATGTTGTTTTTTCCCACATGTCTCCACAGTTCATGAAGAATCCAAAAACTGACTGATTGTTGGTGACCTGGAATAAATTGGGGCAGTAAAATCAAAGCCTTATTTATCCTGTTGCTAAACACATGCATTTTCTGCTAAAACCTTATTATTTAAAACAGTTTTTGTCAGGTTTAGTGTAACATGGGGTGAGTACTTGATATACAAAGGATAATTTTGTGGTTGAAGAAATCCTTTAACATCACTAATTGATTGGTACTGGTGTTTTTAATGTATTCAGTATTTTAACCCTTTCACTTTTCTTAGCCTGCTTTCAGACGCCTTTCACAAGTATTTAAACCTTTAAAATGTGAGCAAATTCATGCAGTTTCTTTCAATGACGTGAGGAAAAAGGACCAACTTGGTAAGAAATGTTCCACAAATTGCAACATATAAGTACATTTAGAATATTACTTAATTAAGCCAAGGAAAAATGTCTAGGGAACAAAAAAAAATCTAGGGAAACATAGTTACATATCTAAAATTACATTTATGAATTATTATTTTAAATTCTTTAAAACTAATTTTCTTGAACTTTTTTTTTTTACAAATTTCTTGCAAATTTTTGGGTCATGTCTTTCATGTTTTGGAAAGAAATCGCGCCAATTTTCTCAGGTTTCAAAGGATTCAAACAGCTATCTCTTGTTGTCATTGAAAACCAACCAGTTAAAGTTGTTTCATTTTGCCTAGCTTCATTGATTCATGTTGGTAGATGTTAAAAAAGCACTGTGATAAATTAAAAAGAGGGAGCTTCATCTGTAAATGCTAATAAACCTTTGAGATAATAATTAGTCATTTCTCTCAGTTTACTCTCTCAGCCCTACTCACCACAGTGCTGTTCACACAGTCTGAGTTTAGGAGGCAAGCTGTCTTTACACCCTTCATGTTTTTCTCTTTTTCCTTGTGAATAAACCACCAAAAAAACTCCACTGCCAGACCATCATCCATCATGTGCGCCTGCAGTGTGACAGGGTCGCCCAGGTGTACTGCCTCCACAGTCACACTGCTGAAGTCTGACTGTAGCGAAGGCACGCAGGAGGGGACACCCAGAGGACCATGGAGCACAGAGACCAGTAAGCCGTCTGAAGAGGGCTGCAAGACGGAGAGGTGGAGGGTGGAGGAGAGCGTGGAGAGGGGGTTGGAGACACTGACATCTAAACAAAAAAAATTGATAAAGGAGAAAAAAGAAAAAAGAGAAAGATAGATTGTGACTACAAAACCATGCATATTTTTAAATTAAGTTATTACATCTGTTTGTTCTTGTTAAACTTACTGATTTGATATTTTCCTGGAGTTTCCAAAGTCCAGTCACGTAACACAACAAAGGAGCCATCATCCAACACGTTGACATGATGTGAACTTTGACCTTTAGGGGTCGTTTCCTGAAACTCAACAGTGACGTAAGAGAGGTCCTCCCCTCCCACACCCACGACCCCTGAAAATCACAGAAAAACTCATTTAAAACAGAAAATGGAAAACTTTAAAATGATCTAAACATCAATCAATTTTTTTTCTCTCCGTGCATAAATATATTATTTCACATAGGAGCTTATTAACAAAAACATTCTGAATTAAATATTGGATAGCACAACATAAATTTAATATTTTTTTCAAACAAAATAGTTATTTTAAAATTAGATCTAGAGATGTTATTTTGTATAACAATTAGAATAATATATATATATATATATATATATATATATATATATATATATATATATATATATATATATATAATTTTGAAATATATATATAATATACATAAATTATTCATCATTTTGAATACATTACACAATACATCTGCAACTTGCAAAAAACAATATTGGAAATGTCTTTTCCACTGCAATAAACAACTTGTTTCAAATTTGTGTCCAAACATGTTTATTAATACATTTTTTTGGTGAAATAATTAAACTTTTATAAGTAATAAAATAAAAAGAAATACATTAGTGCTGACAACACAAATTCTGGCTTTCTAAATTTCTAATTAACTCTCCCTGTAATCATTTTATTCATAATAATTTACAATAACAAATAATGTTACATAATTACAAATAATATGTTTGATTATATAGTATCATTCATTCAAGTAAAAGTTCAAAGTATTTCATGTTTAACTGCTGAAGAATATCGAACAAAGAAAAAAAACATTAACGCAATAACAAAGAGTGACAAAAAAATAAATGTTAAGGGGAAAAATGTTTAAAAAATGACTAATATGTAATGGAGTCAAACTACATGCAACTGGAAGAATCATATTTCCAAGAATTACACCTGTGTGAAATACAGCAGCTGACCTGTGGGCTGGTTGGGACGTCCAGCGAGGTTTCCAGAAATTTCCACAACAAATGTCCTCCCAGCCTGCACTCTGTGTGAAGACGTAGACAGACGAACTCTGTGCAGAAATGGCCCTTCAGTTCTGTACAGTGCCACATTTCCCTGTCCACCTCCAATAGGCAAGTAGAGGACACTAAAGACAAGATTAGAAAAAAAAAAAAAAAGAAAAAAGATTCACAGTAAAAGCATCGAGCACACGTCAACACAGAAGCTTCAATGACTGTTAGTAATTTGCACGTGTTTTTGTGCATAAATTATGAACTGGTCCCTAAAACTCTTGTGAATTTTAAATGTTTTACACTGTATGAATGGTCAGATCCTTAAAGGAAAAGCAGCAGTCTGTCTCACCTTTGTCTTTGTCCTCTGACATCTTTTGTCCCTCCTATGGAAGACGTGTTGGAACACTTACTGGCCACCAAACCATGTTGCTGGTTGCCACAGTAACAAGCCTCGGAGGTCAGTGCTGCCACCTGGTACCTTCAACAACAAATACTGAAAGTTAATGAATTACTGTCTGAGTGCTACACAAGCATTCAGCTCAGTAAAAATTATTTATTTTCAACATAATGTCTGATTAATGTAAAAGTCAGCCAATATCTCTGATCAGGGGCGTAGCACTACATTCTGGGCCCTGTGCATTCACAGCTTTGTGGGCCGCCTGCTTCTCTTCTCTTGATCTGTCTCTCACATGCATCTTTGTATTTTTTTATTTTTTACAAAGCAAGTTTCCTTTCTTCCTTGTCTTTCTTTGTTTTCTTTTTTGGAACCCTGATTTCCATTTCTTGGAGGGAAACATAGTCTGCCTTGATGCTTCAGCAGCATTAGCACGCAATCACTCTGGTCTTACTGCCTTCAGAGATTAAGGGGTGGATAACCATTATGAACATTTAAGGGGTAAGAGGTCTCCAGAGAGTTTCCTTTTTCAAAAAATAAAAAGTTCATTCTTCACGCTGATTTCTTCAGCCAATTTTTATTTAGTTATTGCAGTTATTACTTAGATTTTATTTTTTTTTAAATGCATCCCCCCACCCCCTCCTTCCCTTCTATTGGGGCCCTTAGTCAGTTCCACTTTCCCAAGACACTCCTGTCTCTGATTGAGCACAAAGTCAGGGACATGTTTATTGTAATGTTTGAAGCATTTTTATTATTTGAGGGGAAAAAAAAGTTTCTTGAGTTTATTTTCAGATTGATTTTCATAAGAAGAGAATGCAGGAAATTGAGGACATCCATGTCATATACGTTTTATAAATGGCCTGGTGTTTGAAATTAAATTATCTTAAATATTTCAGGATTAGATCATCAGAGCTGCACAAATACAGCATGGCTGTTAGGAAGGGGATTTTTTTTTAAAGAATATATGTTTTCATACATAATAGGACATTACTCGGATACAAAATTATTAGTGTCACCACTGAGAATTTTAAAAATTTACAAGGTGGATTTTCTCGATAATTTTACACTAATATAGCTACAAACTGTCTTTAAAATGTATCTGACTCAACGTGCTCTTTTGCATTTTCCTCCAACTTACCCTTTATCCAGGCAGCGCACGGAGCAGGTAACCGGGTCAAGGTCACGGGCACCTTTGAATGGCCAGCCGCTGGCGTTGACGCACCCCATGAACCACGGTGAGTCCTCGTGATCCGGTGCAGGCACTGCCACAGAGGAGCGATGAAAAAACGGATGCAGTGAAATGAGCGTGCAGACAAACGCAGCGAACATGTCTGATGCGCGAGGTCTCCGGACAAAGGCCGCAGCAGCCTTAGAGCACGAGCTCAGGACAGCAGCTGGATTGCGTTTGAAGGGGAGGACGCACAGGTTTTAGACTGAATTAGGGGGGAAGAGTGGGATAGGAAAGCAGGTGCATTGACACCACGGAGTGCGTAGGTGAGAACAGAGAGGGACTGTATGCAAATTAAGGGTGAGGAAAGACTGAGGAGGAAGCTGGGATCAAAAAGAGAATTATTACAGTGCTGGTATGCAATCAAATAGTGCCCAAATAAGTGAGCTACCGCGCATTTGTAACATTATAATTTAATGTTAATGGGTATATGGTTTTATTTCAGGGTCGTAGTGGTGAGTATTTCTCATTTACTTGTGCAGTTTTCCTTTATTTTATGCATTGCAATATGATGTTTAGGAATTAAAATGTTCATTTGTCATTTTTCCTTATAGTTTTTAATACCGTGTGTTGTCTGTTATGCTCTCCATGCGTGAAAGGTCACCAGTCCAATTAAGTAACAGTATGGTCGGATTTATAAGTCTGACACTAGATCTGTGGCAAGAAGGGATTGTGCAATAAGGAGGTCTGCCATCGGACAGTTTTTTTTCAGTGAGAGCAGCTAACACATGGAACAGTCTGCCAACAATTACCAAGGACTGTGACACACATAAATAATTTAAAAATGACCTAAAATCATGGCTAAGAGACAATAAAGTGTTTAACCATACTTATTTAACTTCAGCTTATTTAAAATCCGAATTGTGCTTTGTTTGCCCCTGTTTTAACATACTTTGTGTTTTCTAATGAAGTGCATTCTGTCCTATGTATACAGCTGTTGTTTCTGTTAATAAATTGAATGTTGTTTTTTTTTCTGTAGTTATCATCACACCTGCCCAGGGACTACAGTTGAAAATTTGCACATTTACAGATATGTCTATAAATGTGCACTGTTCCTGTAATCTTAAACTGTATAATTAAATAAATAAATGTGAGTTTTTCGTGCATAATGAAACAGTTTTCAGACGACCACAGGCCTGTGTTTCAGCCTGAGTTGCTGCTTTTCTTGTCACCACACTGAAATGACCTATCATAAAGAGGCAAAACACCAGAAAACTGTAGAAAAAGATGAATGTGTTCTTTCTGGGGTTTTTTACATTATATTTTCAACCCCGTGTGTATAATTTTAATCTAACAATATGTAAATGTTATCATTAAGCCGTTTCATATGACAAATTAAACTGGTCAACAGTGACCTGGAAGCGTGCCCACGTGCGTCACTCAGGCCTCCAGTCTTAATAACAAGAAGGAGATGAATTCATTTCTACAGAGCCACGTTTGTGAGACAATGGCTGCGTCCTGTCACGAAGCAAATCCCATTACTGACTTCATTCAGCCCATTTGAAGCCGGTTGTGTCACTTAAGGACCAGAAACGGATGTCTATTCTTTCATAAACACTAATAATAACATCCATAGTCTTCAAAAGCGTCCCATTTATGTTTTATTCCATCAAGGGGAATATGAGGCATAATATTCTCGTTTAGGGACCAGAATAATAGAATCTGATGAGTGAGCCATCACACCACTATAAAGCAAAATCTAACAAGCTGCAGTTTGACATATATGAATCTCACTGACTATTTCGTTTTATTCTAAGTCTGAAATGTGCTTTTCTGACATGTGACACGGGATGCATCGTCCTACAACTAAGTTTCAACTGTGTGTCAAGAGCTGTCACCCTGTTTGCGTCTCCATTTACTCGCTAATAGCACTAATTCAAGGAAATCCTTCAAGAACGTCAATTTTAACAGGAAATGTGTATATGAAAACCTCACCAGCAGTGCTTTTTTTATTTTGTTTCATAGAAATTGGATATTTTAGTTATTTAGTAAACAGTTTTCTTATAATATCGTATTTTTTGCAAAGCAGTTCTGGGCTGTTGGGGTGAGAAATGCAACAACACAACAGAAGTGGTGAAAATCTTAGACGCCAACTTGCCCTGTGAGCCCTTTGGTGGGGGTAAAAAGCGTCCTCCTCTTGCAGCTAACTCTACCGGTCCACCTTAAAAAACTCTTCCGGTTTTCCAGACATCCCCTTTAAGAGAATTTTCCACTGGTTCTCACGGCCAGCAGGAGGCGCTGTCAGACCATACCATCTCACTGAGCTGAGTGGAGCAGAGAGAGGCACAGCGGGGGGAATCAAACACATTTTCTCTGTTCATTTTTTATCCGGAATACGCGCATATTTTGTCCCTTTCGTTCCGTGTCTCCACGCAGACACTCGTCTTTCTTTCATAAAAGTAAACATACATGTGACCACAGAGACACCGACAGATCTCATCTGGTCTCTAAAGAAATCCGAAATAGCGGGATTTTTTAAAAATTGTTGATTTAATAGCTTCAGCTGCACATATGAAAACTGAATACAGCTGTGGGAGTGACACCTATATTTGCGCACGCATGCACATTAAATTGGAATCTCTTTATGTAAATTAATCATCAAGAAAATACACCATGCTTTATTTTGGTGCGGGAGCCCATCCAAGCACCCGTGGAGGTCCCCGGATCACACGTTAAAAAGCATTTTAACCCTGAACATCAACATGTAGCGCTGCGCTCGTGACGGCGCGTAAAGCCCAACCCAGGCCTATAAACTCCCAAAAACCTGCTTAATTCGATAAGCGCGTGCTGTGTTTTCGACAAGTGCGCGTGGTGATACAATTAACAAATGATAAAATCAACGAATTTTTTAAAAAAGAAGCCGCTGAATGAGCGTTATGGTGCTGCGTAACGGAGAGTCCTAATAAAGACACGGGGCGTTATGTAAGCGCCCGCAGCCTGAGCCAATATAGAGGACACCGAGGAACCCGCTGCAGGAAACACAGCTGACTCCGGTAGACGGGGAAGAAAGAGGTGGAGCGGGATTAAACAGATATAATCTCACGGGTTTTGTTATGATATCAGGAGTGCAGTGGAGGGAAATCACCCCACCAAACCAGTTTACCTTTAATTTGTAAATTTTGTAACGCTTTTATCACGTGACATTAAACTGGACGCGAAGACATGGAGACATTAAGAAACTGAACAGATATAAAACATAAAACTATAGATTTAACTTGCTCATGTGATAAGCAGATAATCATTTTTATTCACAAACAGAGGAAAGTGCTCCTCATTTAAGAATAAAATAGTTTTGATTAACACGCTGCGTGATTTTTCTCCAGTGGCTGTCTGATCATGTAGACATAATTTCCTTTTTTTATAAACCAAATCATTTTTGTTTTTGTTTTTGTTTTTTTTTCTGGAGGAATAGTAACTCATTATATTCTTGTCTTTGGCTTCCATTTGTCAGAGGACTTTCCACAAATTGCTATATTTTAATACTTGAATTTTGAAGATAAAAAGGCCTGATCTTACCAGACTTCATCTCTCCCAACAACATTAAAAATGATCCATATAGCAGCATAAATACTTTTTTCTTTTTTAATCGATTAAGCAAGTCTTCTTAGGGCATTTTTTAAAATAAAAAAAAGTCTCTAAAAGAAACATTAACATTAATCCTTTACACACAAATACCATAAGAAACGACCAAACAAATTCATTGACATCATTTATAAATCATGTCAGATTGCTAAAGAAGTTGTGAGCATTTCATGATGTTTGGATTAAGGCTTTTTAAAGGTGAGAACAGCTGGGATTACAAGCAGCCTCCCCTACTATACTCCATTTATCAGCTTTGAAATTGATATTTGAAATGAATACAGTCATTTTCGTTTTGGAAGAAGCCCAGAGAGGCAAAACGCTGTATCCTGTTGCTAAAACACAAATGAGACAAGATGAGCAGATTAGGCAGTCATGGCAGCGAGTTTCCACCGGAAAAAGAGAGCCAATTCAATCCCCAATCGATGTATAAAAAAGGTGTTTGATTAAATAAAGAATAACTGGAAATTGTGGAAGAGGCAGGCTGTTTCAGTATATTTCACTTTTGTTTCACGTTCATTTTGTCTCGTGTTTAAACAGGTTGTTTAACTTTACTTTTTTTACATACTTTTCAGTCTACTAACATTCATTCTTTGTATTTCAAGCAGCTGTTTATTGGGGTTATGAGGTATATTTTGCTCAGTCCACAGAATAAACATTTCATCATTTAGCCTGAAAACCAGTCAACAGCAAACTAACTGCATATTAATAGAATACTTATATAACGATTTTTTTAAATACAAAATCTTGTCTCTCAATATTCATATATGATCACGTGATGCTTGTCACTTCATTAATGATTGAGGCCTACCTCACAGTCACATTAATGAACGTGCCGTCCAATCGGCTGCATGCAAAAGCTCCTCAGACCTGTGTGTCTCTCTGATGGTGCTCTAAAAAAGCACAACATTAAAGCTGATTCTTCTCTTTGTGCTTGTTTAAGGGTCTGCAGCACCAATACTCTGTATCCGGGTTAGCTAACCCTTGTTCAGTGCATTCACAAAATCATTTGCAGGCTGCTCAGCCACAAAAAGGAGGCCAGAAACTTAAGGGAAATTTGGAGGGTCAAGATGAACCAGAAATAAGCCGCAGAGAGCATATTTGAAAAAGGAATGTGTGTAGAAAGGCCAAAAACATCCAAAATATCCATGTCCATTAACCAATGAGCAACTAAGCACAGAAGCAAGTTAAGTAATTGCGTAAATTACCCGTGCATTGAGTCTATTAGATCACACGGTTATCATGTATTTCACCATAAATCTTTATTAAAGCACAAGTGGCGCACCCTTCTAACAAAGTTTTGGCCGTGGCACTAAAACATCCGCATTTAAAAGCTCTTTGACGGCACTGTGAAGTCGTTTCCCCCGAGAGGCAGCTCTGCAGGCTCAGATGACACTCTAAACAAACCTCAATCAGGCCAAATTATTATCGAGGATTCACTGTAACATTCAGATCTTATCAGAGCTGCATCACCAGGAGCAGTCTCCTGTGTTTGACAACAAGGGCTGGAGAGAGAGAGAGAGAGAAAACACATTAGAAAATGAGTTTAGCGGGACATTATAGGCTACAACTGAAACCATCGGCGAAGATCACAGATCCACGGACCAAAGAAACATCAGGGGAAACATTTTTTTAATTAAAATAATATTCTGTTTATACAACATAGGACTTTAAAAATCCTCAGTATGGTTAGGTCACAAACTGACAATTAAGCAGGCCTGTTAATAAAGTGTTATTTTACAGGATGTAATTGTAATATTTCACAATAAATTACTATAAAATGAAACTCTAATATTCAAATATGCTGTGTTTTTCCCAGGATGTAACAGTGATATTTCACAATAAATCACTGTTAAAAAATGATACCGTGATATACAAAGATGATGTGATTATTTCCAGGATTTTACAGAACTGTAATATTTCAAAATAAATCATTGTAAAATTATACAGAAACTTATTAAGAAAGTAATTTACTGCGACTGTACAGTCAAACATTTTTACAGTGTGTTCATATCCCTTTGTCTTACTACAAATATGAATACTAATAGAAGGAAGTAATAATAATACGATAATTGAAAATTCATTATTAAACATATCAACCACGTTTCAACCTATGCCAGCAATACTACGCAGGATACAATAATAAAGGACATAATTTAATATTAGCTATAATCCATAAGTACAAATAGACCTGATGATTTTCAAAGGAAAGTTCTGCTGAATTTTCATTTATACGCTGAATGCTTCAAATTAATATGGAGTAAGTTAAAATGAGTCTTTCTGGCTTTCCCCTTTGTCCCACACGAGATATAAAGAATTGGGTGAAGGTTGACTGAAACCTTATCTGGCAAAGGCCCAGTCAACCCTCTGAAAGAGTGTCCTATTATATGTCTCGCCCTCCCAATTTAAGAAACTTCACTTGAGGAGGAGAAGAAAGGAAGCCCATGTGCTCAAATCTGCTTTTGACACACTGCTTTTCCCACCTGCCTGCCTGCCTGCCTGCCTGCCTGCCTGCCTGCCTGCCTGCCTGCCTGCCTGCGTGCCCTGCAGCAAGGCAATAAGCTGAGGTTTTCATCAGTCTGACGTTTGACATGTAGCCCTGACTGAGGTGAGAATATCTGTCGACTTAGGCAATGGGGCAGTGGCACTGACAAAGTAATCAATGATCAACAAGCTGTGGCCTGACTGTGTGTAGAAACTGCTAAAAACACATTTTCTTCAGTGTTGTGGTCATTTTAGAAGGATTATTTCTGTTAATAATAAAAAAAAATCATGTGTCTGTTTCAGTGGAGGAGGGTCTCTGTTGTGTGTGTGTTGTGTGTGTGTGTGTGTGTGTGTGTGTGTGTGTGTGTGTGTGTTGTGTGTTGGGCTTTCATCCTCAATCCAGTCTGGGCTCCTTGTCCTAACTCCCTGGTATGAGGGGTCAAAGGTCACCCCTGCTTGTGGCCTGTTCAAATCCCCCTATAGTGTGTAATGTTCTCAACTGATCTGTCGTTTCATAAAAGGAAACTAGTGTCCAGATATACTAGTTTTCAGGCTGTGGAACATTTCAATCAGCTGATAAAAACGATAAACACACACCAGCTTTAAATGATCATCTTATCTCCTGCCCCATTCCACTGCATACAGCTTACAGCTGCTTATATCCAAAACAATGGCAAAATCATTTTAAATTGTGACTTGTTATTGTTGTTGAATTCCCTCTTTTTAATGAAAACTCAAAATACCATTTCATGGGATAACAGCTAAGAAAACATCTTAAAACATGTAGCCAGTAAAACCAGTGAGATGAACCATTTTAGAGCAAAACCATTGTGAACGCTTGATGTGCTTTTGCACAAAGATGAAAATAAATGTGAAGATGTATCCTGCAATGCAAATAATGTGTCGAAAAACCAAGGTGTCCCTACCATAGTTCACAACAAAGAAACCACTATGAAATTCGTGAGTGTGGGTGTGCGTGGAGGAGGGCTGTATTTTAAAGGCAATTCATTTTTTTGTTTCAGCACGAAAAAATTTAAGAAAATGCCTTCATAAACAGTATCCTCAATTAATATATGTTTTGCCAATGAGTAGTTTGTTTTTCCCCTTTTATTTATTTGTGGAAATTAAACTAATCATTTAAATTAATAATTCTCATTATTAATTACAAGTTATAGTTAAAACATGCTGAGACATGGGGCATGCTCAATCATTCATGTAATGGGATTAGGCAATTTAAAAAAAAAAAGAACAATAGGAACTTCAAACTTTACTTAAAAAGTGGGTCACTGCAAAAAAAATACTTGCACAAAATTATTAGTCTTTTTCTTGCTTTTTCATTTACTAATTTGCAGTTTCATTTAGGCTGTTTTCGTATTTCCAGCTAAGGACAACATTTTTCTGTGTCACACTGACTGACAGCGTGAATCCTGCTCAGGTTTGAAAACCTAATAAACCTTATGAGTTTTCAGTTCATGCAAAAAAAAAAAAAAAAAAAACCTCTAATGGGAGCCATGGGCTATATGAAATAAATATAGGCCAAAAAGACAGGGTTTAACTAATACCACGCTTTAAGATATGTTGACACATAGCAGAAAAACGGTCTCGATCAAAGGAGATCTTACTTGGCCTAAATATAAATGCCTTGGTGTGATTCTGATCAGTGTTGAGTTGGCTCCCACTGATCGCCTAAACACCGGGCTTACAGCTGCTCTCGGGGCCAGTACACGTCACTGCAGCGGGGCTCGTTGATAACTGATTGAATTGTATGTTCAAAGTTGCTCCAGTCTCCATGCTCCATTCAACATTAGGGCTACATCTGGCTCTCTGCTGTCCGCAGAAAAGCCTTTACAAATGGAGTTGAGCTCCATGACCGAGCAGAAGCCCTCTGGTGCTGGTTTTCCCCTTCCTTCCCCCATGCAGTCCCTCTGGCCAGGGAAATCCGCACAGACATCAGCTCTGTGGGCTCCCTGTGTCTCCTCTGAGCGTGTTTTCAGCGCTCTGGGGTCAGTTATTAACTTGAGATCATTTGATTTTAAGTTACGCATGGAGACTGGAAAATACTTGAGTCACTTCCGAAAATACCCTTAATGATAATAATAATAATAATAATAAATAATAATAATAATAATAATAATAATAATAATAATAATAATAAGCCATGTAGCCCATATATTATTTTATAGATATAACCTATTTCGTTGTGTTACCAGGAGCCATAAATGTGCAAATACGCATTAAGTAAATTTCAATAGGATTTTATAACAAACAGGCTGCCGATACTCACATAGGTTACTATAATCACAGTTATTTTAAAACAAAAAAAAATTAATTGCAGCGACAGCGCTGTAAAATCTGACATGTTGATCTTACTTAAAGTAATCTTGGAAACCAATTGCCTTGAAAAAGGAATGGAAATATATCTATAAATCTTAATTTATGTTTACCTTATATGTCAGTGTTAACTTGAAATGTAGCTGTATTTACTTAAATTTGTGATGTTGTTCCAACTTAAAAAATGACAAGTGAAATTACCTTGTTCTTTGTAAGTGTTAGCAACTTCAGTCAACTAAGTTAGTCTGACTTAACTTAACTCAAAAAAAAGATAATGCCAGCAATGAAGTTAGGAAATCTACTAGCTCTGTTTTCTTAACATATTTAAGGAAATACAAATTTGACTGACTAGCTTGCATTCAACAGAATACAAATATAAAGCACATGGTTTACTGAAGTTTCTAAAACTTAGAAAATTTTATTTAATTATATTGGTAATTGCAAAAAGTTCACAAACATTTCATACATAACTAGATTTTAAGTAAACTTTAATTAGATATAAAGTTGACATAAATCGAGCTTAATAATTGTATTTACCTACGCTTTTTAAGGCAATTGGTGCCCCATATTTTTAAAGTAGATTATAGTCAGATTATAGAGTGTATTATTTTATTCAGTGCTTAAATATCCCATTTGACGTTTGAGTGTGTTTTTAAATGAAAAGTCGCATCAGCAGAGTTGTTCCCATCCCCTCTCCACACAGGCTGCCATCCCTCCCTCTGACCCCGCGTGTGTGCAGGGGGATGCCGGGTAAAACCCAGCAGAGGCAGCGCTGTTTCCCCCGCTGTTTCCTCCTTCATGTGAAGCCACAACGGAGGTGATGGAGGCTACAATGAAATGCAATTCACGTGACTGACAGTTAAGAAAGTGTCTGGTGAACTAAATTTTTGGGATATAGGCAGTTAGAGGCGATCATAAAAAAACATTATTTTTAATTTGTGTTTATAGCCTCCGAACTTACGTCATGGCTACGTGATTATAACAATATTACAATGTCATGAGCCCCTGACCTTTGCACTACTTATTTTTAATTCATTGGAGTCTCTGACTTGAAAGCATATTGATTGATTGCCAGACACCACACACTTAAAATGTAAAGCTAATACGCCAAGAGCGAAATTTGGGGAGTATTTTGTTCAAAGATTAAAACCGTATTTGTAAGAAATATACTGTAAATAAAACGGAAAAATCATCATAAAGCTCTCGATAATTCTGTTATCAACAGCTTCCCTCCATATGACGGTCCTCCAGTAACTCAAGCTCTATTTAAAGTCACAACTGTTGAAGCGTGAAAGTGCTTACAGCTCATACCACAAAAAGGTCAAAATATCAATACCAAGAAGAGAGAAGTACTGAAGTGGTGAGAAAAAAAGACGCGATTTTATTGTTAATTCACTCCACCCTGTCTCTTAGATGTGTAGCTTGTATAAATTCACATGAAAAAGAAAAGCACGGGTCACCCATGAGGAGCGCGTTCTCCTATAAGCGCATGGAGAAGCCATTGGTTTATAGCGACTTTTCTCATGGGGAAACTTTTTACACCTTATACAGAAGCTCTGCTCTCTGTTTTATCAGACTCATATGGCCACACACACACACTTTCGACTCCGCGTGGTGTTTCACTTGATTAAAAGAGTAAGCTTTTATTTTGAAATTTAATGCAACAAATGTAACAATTCCTCCTTTTATTGGCATCAAACAGTCTGCTTACTGCCCCCATTTTTCTAGTCTTAGCCTCTGTAGAGTTTAATACATAGTTAGTCAGAGTGTACGTGCACACGCGCCAATTGGCACACGCAGAGCTTGAGTGTTATCAGGAGCCCACACCAGAGTGTGCAGACCAGGGATACTCAACTTGCTTTGCTTGGGGGGCACTTCTGAAAAATGACAGGAATCCAGGCGTCAGTCTATCATCCCTATGTTTCAAGGATTTTAGGACATCCCTAAGACTTTAGGAAGTTTCTAGGACTTTATGGTATTCCTAGGGTTTTTGGACATATCTAGGGTTTTTGCACGTTTCTCTGATTTTAGGACTTACAGGATTTTTAAAGATATTTCTAGGACTTTAGGGGTGTTTCTAAGATTTTAGGAAGTTTCTGGGACTCAGGATATTTCTAGGATTTTTAGACATTTCTAGGATTTTAGCACATTTTTAGGATGTTGCTCAGATTGGGATGGGATGGGTTTAACTAGGACCTCTTTTTTTAAAAAAAAGAAAACAAAAAAACTAGCTCTATTTTGATGCAGTTTTATGCACTTTGGCACATTGTTTAGACATATACTTAAAAGTACAAAAACAATTCACAAAGTGAATCACTTTATCTTTATTGCGAATTACAAAATGGTTGGGGGCGACACGGTATGCTATCAGGGCCAGATTTGGCCCGCGGGCCGTAAGTTGAGTATCTAAGTAGACGCAGTGTTGAATGACTGAGTCTTGCATTGCGTGACACCCTTTGCATGCATTATGTCAGTGTGGGCTGAACAGTCTTAGTGGAGAATTAATTCAATAATTTATTTGATAATTTACAGCTTGACTTTTTCTTAATTCTAGATACATTTGGGGAGTCTTTCAGCATTATTTCAATCACAGGTTAACGATGCAAACTTTATTCCACCACAGCAGATCATCGACCTGCGGCAGCAGCTTTCATGTCACGAAAGCAAAAAGTGTGCGCTTGCAATCTGCATGTTATACAGCGAGGCTTCAGTGCAACGTTTGTGCAAAACTATTGTATCATGCAGAGAGCCGTTTTCGTGTCCCCTCTGATCCCTGACTCACAAATTCATTCATACAGAGAGAATGAGAGAGAGAGAGAGAGAGGCGAAAGAAAAAAGGGTATGGCTGCGTAATTGGTGATGCATTAAAAAGCACGCAACACCACACACGACTCTCTTACAAATCCTCCCTTTGTTTTGTTTATTAATATTTTACACTCAAAATATTATGAGTTTGCCAGTGACCTTGTGTGAAGAGGTGAGTGGCAGGCAAATACTTTACAGCTGAGAGATTCAACATAAAAACGTCCTGACAGCTTTTATCGGTCTCCGTGTATTTAATTGTCTCAAAGATCAATGCAGAGTGCTGACCATAACGCGGCATGTGTCTGTCAGCATTACCCATAACTTCGTTTCCCAAACACGCAGCCAGCCACCAATATAATTCCGATTCCAATGAGCTGAGCTCTTTGGAAAACCTTAATTTTTATTTTTTTTATTTTTATTTTTATGGCTGCTAAAAACCAAATTGTGTGAGGGCTTGTTTTGTTCTTTTTCCACGTATTCTTTCTATTGTTATTCTATAGAAGTTACAGTCTACTGGTTTCCAATCCGCACTGGAATTTAACCCTGAAACGCCAGCAGCAGTATAATGGCTTGTCTCTGCTCCCAGTATGGCCCCTCCAGGCTCCAGCAGCAGCAGCAGCCGTGCCGGGGCCAGACAGCCTGCCAGCCCCAGCTCCCCTTATCAACCTCGGGGCTTTGGCCTGGACCGTATACCGCAGAGTCCCATTAATCAGGGAAACATCACGTCAAACATGGCAGATTGGGCAAAGAGCAAGTCTGGTCAACGCTTTCTTAGAAAAGTTGCATGCGTCCTGCACTGCACACTATATTCTGAACAGCCTTTGGGCGAGTTTAAGCTGTAGTCCTGTGTGTCCATACAAGTACATATGGTTGTGAATTATTAGTTTAACTTATTGTAGTTTGTCCCCTACACTGTAAAATGTGGCAAGTTGATTTTAAAAATAAAAATAAAAAAAATTAAAAATAGGACACTGATTGTCTTGAAAAATATAAGTAAATAACTATCAATCTTAATTAATGTTTACTTTATTGTTAAATTTACTTAAAATTGGTCATATTTATTGAATTTTGCGAAGTTGTTGCAACTTAAACATAAGAAGTGTAAGTCAATCTTTTCAAGCTTTAGCAACTTCAGTATGTTTACTGTGTGATATAAATGTATTCTGCTGGTTTCAAACTAGTAAATCATTTTGTATATTTTAAAACATCTTAACAACTCTCCTGACTTCACCATTGGCAAAATCCTTTTTGTCATGAACAGTGTTAATCAGACCAATTTGGTTTACTGAAGTTGATAACGCTTTTTAAAAAAAAACATGGTAATTTCAACTTTTTAAGTTGCAACAACCTCACAAAATTAAGTAAATACAGCAAAATTTCAGGGGAAGACATAACATAAATTAAGAATAATATTTACTTTACTTTTCAAGGCAGTTGTATTCCAAGATTTTTTAGAGTAAGATCAGCTTGTCAGGTCTTGCAATGCATGATATTATGACTCTAGATTTGCATTTTCTAGCTGTATTTTTCCTGCAGGACTTACACATTATGGAAGGGAATAATGATGCTTTACGCAGCATGTAAGGTAGCTCTGCACAAACGCTTTCTGCAGATGCATACAAGCCACAATATGAGTGCACACATGCTCCCTGCAGGAGTGTTGTTTGCTCTGTTTCCAGTGTTAAAGCGAGTAGGCTTGCACCACCTCATGTGCCAGTGGTTGGAAATGCTGCATGCGTAAATGTCTGCGGTTTGCCTCTTGTTATTATTGCAGGCTCCGCAGGCCTACCACTTCTTCCGTCACACACCCCTTAAATACACCAGGAAGGGATTCCCTCACTAATGTAAGACTGAAGATACTGCCATACCGTATGCAGCTATGTTTGAGGGCTATTTACCGTCAGTCATTATTAGTTCTATTGTTAGTTTAAACTGCACACAATGTGGATAAGCGCTAGATCTATTTGGGGTCTATTTCCTTTTAAATGTGAAACCTCGTCGCCTCAGGACAAAAGCCTTATCTGCTATTTAAGTGGAAACTATCTGATTTCCCAAAACGCCTTTAAACATTTATGAAATAAGTCGTGTTACAGAGTAAATTGAAAGGTTGAGGACATTTGATGGCAAAGTAGTGCAACATATGAAAAGCAGCTGTGTTCCCAAAATAAAACATAATAAAAAAGGAAAAGGGAAACCCTATAAAAAGTTTGAAAATCACTTCACTTCTTTGTTTTCATAACCCTCTCCTAATGCAAATCCCAGGCCAATTTCTCCATCATTAAATCTGTTACCGCCCCCCCCTCCGAAACAACAAATGATTGTCCAAAAGAAAGAGAAAGAGTCTCGTAATTACACTCAGTCGCGTTTAATGAATGCTTCATAATTAAAAAAAGAAAGAGAAAGTGCTTCAGAAATCCACTGTTCAAGTTTCCATTTCGAGTGCAGTTGTTCTATATATATTCACAAAAAAAAAATCAATATACAAGAAAAAAAAAACGGAAAAATTCACAAAAATAAATATTCAGATTGATATAAACAACCAGTGACTTCAAATTCCATGTCAAAAAACCTGACCTCAAGTATTGTATCAAAAAAGCGAAGTAAATGGGTGAATGAGGAGGGCAGGGAGAAGAAGAGGAGGAGGAGGAAGGTGGAGGGGGGAGAGAGAGAGTGCACGCAGCCTCTAGCTGCAGCACGATGCAATTGTTTACATTGATAGCGTCACTGTCAGAGAGCTATTTGTCTTAACGGTGGAAAGACCCTCCCAACAGGCCATTACCACCATCTCCGTCCCCTCGGCCGCGCATTGTGAGCACTGCGTGAGAATAGGCTGGTGCGTCAGGGGGGCAAACCCGCACTGCTTTGGGCGCAGGCTATTCCTCTTCTTCCTATGCCGTGCAGCCTATGCTTTTGACATGCGGATTAAAGGTTGAAAGCTTCGCTCTTGCAACACAGCAACTCCCCCCTCTCAAACCATGTGCAACCCCCTCCTTTTTTTCTCTTTTTTTTCTCTTTTTTTTTTTTTTTTTTTACTGCTAGCCTGCACATATACCAGCTTGTGACACGGGCTGCGAAAATAGCCAGTTTACAGGCTGGAGATATAAGTTCAAGTTTGAACCGTCGCTCCAGCACTGCAGGAATAAGGCCCACGGTGAGTTTGGGGGGCTTCGTGGCTGCAGAGTTAATCACGTGGCTAAACATATATGTATCCACGCTGATTTAGGCAGAAACTCACTTTTTGTACTTTTTTTTTTTTTTTTTTTTTTTACAATCACCCATTACATAGTTTCTACAATCCTCTGAATGAATGCACCCTTTGCTGTGCTTGTGAGGCTGACATCATTCACGGGCTTTGGGTTTGTTGTGATCTGGCTCGCCATAAGCTGGGCCTCTCTTTGTCGCAGACAGAAAAGCCTGCCAATTAGCAGAGCGCGTCCTGCACTGCCATTAAAAAAAACATCTACACATTTACTTAAAATACCTACATGTAGGTGCAGCTTCAACCTCTTGATTCGCTTCTGTTTAACGGTGTGGACACTGAATTTAGGAAGTAAATGAAACAGGTCTGGGGGACTACATTCACTGAGCAGCCATATTCAAAAGGCTACATTAAAGATGATGGTGGTGACAAATACAGAAAGCAATATTTTCAAAAAGACTGATTGTATTCTGGGTGTCAAATAGGACATGATTCGCGATTTTTTTCCCAGCTCAGAATGCTGACTTACACTAATATTACACTGATGAAATACAGTGGCTTCACGGAAATTAGCATATTATTAAATTATAGGAACTCACATACACTGTAAAATCTGACTAGTTGATTTTACTTTTAAAAAAATAAGGACAAAAAACTGCCTTTAAAAATAATGGTATCAGTAAATACCACTACTACTCTTATTTGCTTTTACTGAGAATTTAATTATAATTAATTAATATTGTGAAGTTCTTGCAACTTAAATATGATCCGTTTAATTAATCAATGTTTTTGAGTTTTAGCAACTCCAGCACACCAAGTTTACTGTGCTGTGTATCTGTATTCTGCTTGCTGCAAACAAGTCAATTGTAATTGTATTTTCTTAAACACGTTAACAAAACAGAACTTGCAGATCTCCTAACTGCATCATGGGAAAATTTCCCTTCATCACGATCAAGTTAAGTCAGACTAACTTGGTTTACTGAAGTTGCTAACACTTAAAAAGAACCAGGTAATTTCACTTGTCACTTTTTAAGTTGGAACAACTTCACAAAATGAAGTCAACACAGTTACATTTGAAGTAAACTTAACAATTAAATATAAAGTAAATTAAGATAATAGTTATATGTACTTCATTATTTCAAGGTGCTCTTTCCAATATTATTTTAAGTAAGATTAACTTGTCAGATTTTACAGTGTATGGGTGAATTCTAAACATCAAAATAACAGTCAAATGAATGCATTTTGGCCTTTGTGTCTACATTCAAATTAATCAGTCTCATCTTTTTTTTCTATCAGCATTTCTCACACATCATTTCACAGGCTAGTCAGAAAACCCTAAAGCTGAAACAAGACCCCCAACAGTATCAAAGTGCAATGCATTTAAGCCTATCTCTTGTGCTTTGTCGCATTGTTTCTGAGTGGCTAGAAGGTGTTTCACGCTGTTTTGGTGCTGTTTTCCCCCACTGAGAACTCCAACTCACACCCCATTCAAAGTCTACCTTGGACATTGTTATCGTGTCTGTGTTTTTCTTTTCTTTTTTTAAACTTACGTACGTGCTTTTAACGCAAATACAGACTGGCACAAATATAATATGCAGGAGAAATCTGTGTCCAAGTGAAACCAGAAAGGACATGACTGGAGTCCATCGTGGGAGCTTACGTGCCTTGAAGGGCTGAACCTTATTCTTTTTGATTGTCTGTACATAAGGCCTGTGTTGTGACTGGGGGCCTGCGTCTGTGCAGAGTCACACATTTGCAAACCAGGAAATAGTCCGCAGAAATAAAAACAAGACTGAAAATCATATCACAAGCACCCTAGAAAGAAAAATACAACCCACAACCACCAGTAAATTCCTGTCAAATCTAATAAAGGCTTAACCGTGAGCATGTATAGATAGACATTAATAAAACCAAATTTCATTAATTCTCTGAACACTTGGACACAAGCTGGAGAAATCACAGCTTTGATATATATATAAAAAAACACACTAGGTGGCACAGAATAGGAAACCCTGATTTTTTCCCGATTTTCCAAACTTGCTCTGAGCCCCAGCTAGATTTAGAGTAGCCTCATCTCAAGGAATGCTGTAGGTTTTTTTTTTAAAACCCCTTTCCTCTTTTAGACAAAGCACAACCCACTGAAGCCCTGACACCATACAATCCAACAGGTCGAGCATAGAAAAGCGAAGAAGAAAACACTCAAGTAAACACAATAACGAGAACCTAACGTATTGCTTAGGATTGGTAGCTTATTTAAAACACAAGTTTTTAAGCATAAATCCACGAGCGGTGTGTCACAGTTCTGTGGGCGTTTACGGAGGCTCCAAAAAGGGGGATCTTGTGGGTTTTACCTCCACCAAACTTCAAAACAAAGCGGAATGTCACCCCATTCACAGAAATAAAATATGATAAACACCGATAAAGTTGCGAGCAGTTTTGTGAGCTCAAGTTAAGACTACAAAATGCAAAATGGACAAGGGTTGTTTTTTTTTAATGCATGAAAAACTCAGTATTTCCTAGTTCTCGGAGCGTGTGGGGGAGGGAGAATCTGTCCGCCTGGCTGCCACCTCCACACGGGGTGGGACGGAGGGGGAGGCCCGGGGCCCCTCAGCGAGTTCAGGGAGTAAGCAGGGCACAAATCCCCGTCGCTGCCAACAACCAGCGACGGCGGGGATGGGAAATTTGCCATGAGGCTGAAAGGCGTTTTTGCAGGCGATGCTACAGTGCTCGCGTTGCTGCGTTTGCGTCTGCTCGGTAAATCCTCAGTGGATGTGTCCTCGCAGCGACGAGAAGAAGAAGAAGACGTAGAAGAACAGGAAGAGGCAGCCTTGTTGACCTTTTTTGTTTGCGTCCTGGAAACTCGTTTCTTACTCCCCAGCACCGGAGCCCTGCAGTTTTTGTCCCCCTCTTCGATGCAGGGGGCGTCCTGGGTGCTCCTGCATTCCTGAGGACCACATGGGGCCACATCGGGGCTCCTCTCTGTGGCTTTAATAAAGTGTTTGATTGGGCTGCTCTCTATCGCATCTCCTTTACATTTGACCACCTGGCTCTGGTATTCATACTCATCACAGCTGTCCTCCACTTTAACTTTCACATTGTGGAGGTTGAAGGGTGGTGTTCTGGCTGTCCTGCTGTTGTCCGGGTGGGGGGTGGCGGTGACACAGAGCTCCTCCGGCTCGGTCTTTATTTTTTTCACTGGAGTGGGCAGTTTGAGGTTGCTGACTCTCGCTTCCCTTTTGTCGGCACATTTGGGGAGCTTGTCCTGGTCACACGGTGCGCTAAGGCACTTGGTGGGGGTCCTGCGTAAGAGGTGAAAGGCCTTACTCCGGTTGGGTCCCGGTGAATACAGCTCGTCCCTGTTTGGATCTGCCTCAAACACCCTGTCCCTCTTGGACTCAGAGAAAAAGCTCTCCCCAGGGTTAAATTTTTGCTGTAAAGGTCCAAAGTCCTTTCTGGTTTCACTGCATAGAAATTCACATTTCTGGCGTTTCTCCTGTCTGCTGTCGCCTGTCTGTGAAGCAGCAGCATGACCCAGTGTCCTGTGTTTCTCTTGTTGATGCTGGTAGTGAAACGTGGGCTGCAGGACCAAAGGTGCTTTACTAGTGTTAAGAGTTTTGGCGAGAGAGCCGACCCGGGCGCGTCTGAACCGGATGCTCTGGACCGAAACACGGCTAGAAACCGAGCTGGAGTCGGACTGAGAGGAGCTCTCCTCCTCGTCTGAGCTGACCTCTGAACTCTCCGTGTCATCTTCCTCCTCGCCCTCCTCTTCCTCCTCGGAGCTGCTGCTGGTGGAGAATCCGGACCCAAAGTCCGAGTCGGGGTACGCGCGGTCTGAGTAGGTGCTGGACTCGGTGTCGCTGCTGTAACTCTCTTGGAAACTCGGCTGGTGGTGGTGGTGGTGATGATGATGGTGGTGGTGATGATGGTGAGGTCTGGGGTCAAGATAGAAATCCGAACCGAGGTGGAAAGCTCCGAAAGAAGTCCCGTGACCGCCGGGTGATTTGGGTTGTACGAGCAGCACCGGTGGTACGTGGTGGTGCGCGTGTCTGCTCCTGCTCCACGAGTGCCTCGCGCTGTCCCTGCCGCCGCCCCCCTCGCGCCTCCTCTTCCTTTTGTGAAGTAGGTCGCCGGCTGAGCGCGAGAGCCTGGACTGAGCAGCTATGGCGGACTGAGGCACCAGCGGCTGCCGGCTCACAGCGCTCCGGAAAAACGAGTGCCTTTGGCTCAAAGTAACGCGGTTCCCTGTTATTTTAGCTGTTTCATAGTTTTTAAAGTGTTTGTGACTGGACTTAGTCACCAAACGGTGCTCCCGTCCGTGGGTTTTGTGGTAAAATTGAGGTAGTTTGGAGTCGGTGCGGCAGGGAGTCAGCTCTCTTCTCCTGCCCGTTTTGTTATGAAGTGTGAGAGTCTCCGGGACGCCGTGAAAACTAAACCAAACTTTTTCCTTCCACAGCTCGGCGTCCGCACGCAGGAGTCCCCCGGACGCATCCTCACCCCCGGGGGAACACGCCGCTTTCGCTTTCCTTTTGTTGGACTTCAACACCCGCTCCGTCTTGCAGGAGAAATACAGAGCCTCCACGTCCTCCCGCGATATCAGAGTGCACTTAGCGGCGTGGAAAGCTATAGAGTTTATTGCTTTAAGCTTCCGCAGCTCCTCCAGGTCGCAGTGGTGCTTCTTCACCTTCAGGTGGTCCATGCGCTTGTGCACCGTGGTCCGAGGGATGTTCTTCAGCAGGTCGGTGAAGACCTGAGACAAAGCAAACATTTGCTTGCCTTTGATGAGCAGGTATCCCAATCTCACTCCTTGCATCTCCTCAAAGCCACACTCCAGGTCTCCCATGTTTTATGCATCCAATGAATTAATCCATGTAGTCACTCTGAGTATATTATGGATTCACCAGTAAATGGCATGGGGTCGCGAGCTCAAGGCATCCTGCTCATACCTTTAATCCATCCACACTGCTGCGTCATGAAAATGCAAACTTTGACATGCGGACTTAAATGGAGCTGCCGGTGTCTCATGATCTGACAGCATCCACTCGTCGCCTCTTGCCCCTCTTGTCCGGCATGGTGGAGGAATGCGACGGATGCGTCCACCAAGCCGGGGCTGCTGCTACCTGCCTCTGCCGGCTCCACTCCCCTCTGGTCGGCAGCAGGACGAGGGGTAGGTGTACACCACTGCCTCAGCCAGAGGGATAAAATAGCGAGAGGAGAGAGAGAGAGGGAGGGAGGGAGTTGTGGGGGTGGAGGGGAGGGAGAAAAAGAGAGAGAGAGTCGTAGAGAAACAGAATAAGGGCTAAAATGCAGCTGCTATTCTGGCTGCTGGTTGAGCCACAAATAAAATGACAGAGAGGGGAGGTGCGCCAGTCTGGAGACACCTTCATCAATTAATGCCCTCGGAGTCGACGCCCATTGGACGCCGCTGACAGGTGATGCAATAAAAATGGATATTCCATCCCCACCCCCTCACACACCCTCACATCACAATAGTTTACAATTGTGCCCACAGACTCCGATGTTAGAGTAAATAACGCAGTTATGACAAGTTCATATTTCAACAGAAAGCGCTGCTGAAAATGCACCAGAGCTCGTTTAGAATGGGTAGCCCGAGCCTGCATAGTGTCATGATAGGACTGGAATGTATTGTGCTATTCCCTTTTCGGTCCATATCAAAATGCATGCGGTATAAGCAATCGATATATGCTGGTAAAATGACTCCACACTCCGGGTATTTTAGACGGTTTGATGTGTGTAGGGCAGCGCAGCTTAAACAAAGACATTTGCTTTTTACTCTTGCAGAGCTGCTTTTCCACGTTCAGGCTGCTGCTCTGACCAAGGCTCAACTCATCTGCTTTTGTTGGCTCTAGCTTTTCGTCCATATGAGTTTTTTCTTTGCTGGTTGACTATAGACTGACCCACTAATCCTACAATATTTGTTCATACTGGATAGGCCTACACTCATTTGTTTGGCAATGCCTTAATTACTTCATCGGCATTTCCAATGTGTTTTAATACCCTTTCCCTTTACAATGCGTGCGTGTGTGTCATTCTCTTTCGCTCTCCCTCTCTGTACGTGTGTGCGCAAAATTGTTTGAAATGTTGTGTAAAACAGGGTGTAGCACTCCCAGACTACGTATTTGTGCATACAGTTGATTAAAAAAAGCAAATAAACGTCAAACACTAAAAATTATATTTATGCGAATTCTGTGGAGTCATGCTAAACTGACAAATCCCCGTTACATTGTAGCCTTCTTTTCATGCTGCTAAAACAACGAGAACAGTGATTGGACAGGCTGAAAGTGCAGAGTCAGGGTTGCTTTTCCCACAAGATTTTCTAGACAATGTAGGTTAAAGCTGCAACTATTAAACAATCCATTAAGAACTACTGTTCATTTTTTTAAGAGGCACATAGGAGAAACATTTATAAAAAAAAATATATATATATATATTAAGAATCTAGGCTAAATGTTAAATAAAGTTACAACTATTTATAATATCAACAAGTAGCTTTTTATAATAAAGGGAACAGAAACACGTGCTGTGATGAATGAATATGACGCTGTCACTTGTTTTATTTCTAGAATGTGTTTGTCTGGTGTCGCACACATTTTTGACATACTGTCTATGCGCACGTGCATATTGCATGTGAACACCGGAAACACCTACACACACACACACACACACACACACACACACACACACACACACACACACACACACACACACACACACACACACACACACACGCTATGACTTCCTATGACTTCTCACGGAACAGGCACGAAAACGCACACAAAGCAAGACGCACAATCTGAGAGACGCACGCGCGCTCCCTGTCGAGACACACACACACACACACACACACACACACACACACACACACACACACACACACACACACACACACACACTAAGTATAAAAAACGTATAGGCTGTAGCCACCACCCACAAAGCTGTCCAAATAATGTGACTATGTAATATATTTTAAGGGCTAATTGTTTGAATTACTGGTAGACCTTCAGAGGGGTGTTTGGACTGACTATTGTGTTTCGCCTCTGAGCCACATTTTTTCAACACTCCCAGCGTTATGTTCCGTCTTTGTTATCTATAAAACACGTAAATCCCTTGTGGCCCGTTCCTCAGGCGCTGTGCGCTATGGGCCAAAATCCAGACTGGGCATGCTCATTTCCACAATGTTAAGCCTGTTTGCTTATTTACAGACCATTCAGTGTGTGCTGAATGGCATCGATGTTACCTCGGTGTTACATCAAACAGCGTGTTATATATGTAGGCGTTGTTATTATATCTAAACCTTTTAATATGACTCGATCGTGTCCACAAGATCCTCCCGAAATTGGACTGCAGAGCATAATCACTAACATGGTGGTCATGGAACTACAGACAAGATCGTGCGTACCAAATAAGATGAAGAAAGCAGGAGATTAATGGGACTATATTGATATATATATATATATATACCTGTAGCGACACACGCGTGCGCACGTATTTGGATGGTTAGGGTCATCGTGTTGCACCAGGAGATGTCAGCCTCCATATGGGGAATATGGTTTGGGCCGGACTGTGACCAAAAATATTTTTTCTCTTTTTATCTAATTTAAGAGTTTATATTACAGTGGCTGTGCGTATTGTGGCACAGAATCAGTAGAGATAATTAAAAGTTATAATTATAGTAGCCTCTAGTGTGACAAGGCTCCTGCTATTTATAAAGTAGGTTATATTTTACTGGATAAGCCGCAGAAAGCTGTTAGGCGCCATACAAGTTACTTTAGGGTTACAGTTCAACACAAGAGATCTGTGTGTGTGTGTGTGTGTGTGTGTGTGTGTGTGTGTGTGTGTGTTGCTCCTGTGTATGTGTGAATGTGTATGTCTGATAGGCTGCCCAATCACTTCAAAACTAGTAAACTCCAGCTCAACCCCCACACAGCCACAGGTCACCTGACCTGCATTCTCGTCGCTCTAAATAAGACCAACCGATAACCTGCACGTTGAGCTCCTCTCGCAGCAAAACTCGCTGTTCACGTGCTGATCCTATATGACAGCATTAATACATGGGGCATGTGGAGCTTCACGGATGCAGCATGGTGAAGTGAGAGGAGGGGCAGATTGTTGAGGTCTGGATCCCCGGGAGAATAACTCCCGATCCCAGAGCCACGGTGCACCGTGCCTGGCCTGGGAGATGCAGAGAGGAACGGACAGTCGAGGCTTGTTTCATCCCACGTCCTGACCACTGTGTCTTGCCCTATTGGAAAGCTGCCTCACTAGTAATAAACCATATCTATATATTTTTTTTATATAAAAAAAATCTTAAAAAAAAAAAATCAAGAAAATATAATTAATATAAACCCCCCCTTGAACCCCCCCCCCCCCCCCCCCCCCCCCCCCACCACCACCAGTCCAATCTATTCTTTACTTTATTTATTTTATTTGTCCAGATAAAATCGTAATCAAATTCCATGATCATTAAAGATTAATCTTTTGATACGTGTTCATTGGTTTTACTATTTAGTTATTTTATTAATATGACCATGGGTTGTCGCTTTCAATGCAGACGATTTAAAGCAGTATAAACCTACCAATTCTCTTGTACTGACCTAAGCCTGACCTCTCACGCGCGCTTTTTATCGTCTTATAACATAAATACATCCTTTATATCCTTATAATAAATTACTCATATTGTACTGCAACTTGAAACAACTTTTTGACGTTTGTTAAGCTACAGAAAAGTAGATCAATCAGCAACAATTTCACATTACTTTTCAGTATTTGGTCACAAAGGTCTCTGAAATATTTATCTGCAGGCTTTCAAATATACCATTAATTAATTAATTACTACTGTCCGTCTCACCAACTATATGACACACACACGGCTAAAGAGCTTGAAAGATTTTGCAATCAAGATAATTTTACACGTCTAATATCCATAAAAACACATTTATTGATGTTATGTAGGCTAACTTTATAACAAAAGGACCTGATATAATGGAGGACTTTACCTGCTTTGAAAAAACAAATATTACTTTCTGTATCAGGTTAAATTTGCCAGAACAACTGACGATGACGTTTCTCATATCGGCGCTGTTAGACGTGAAAGCCCTATGCTGACACCATGATCACTATTTTTAAATCAGAACTCCACGCTTGTCCCAAACTATGTATCGAGTGTTATCTTAGCCATCCTGATAATAATATAAATATTGTAATAATTACTCAAACATCGTCGTGTATATATATATACATATTTGAGTATTTCCAATTAAGAGCAGGGACTCTTTGTTATGCAAATTTGTGGTTCACCAGATGCCACAGGGCACTTATTCCAGCCTCTCCTGCGCCTGGATGTTGGTCGGGACCGGAGGGGAGGAGAAGAGACCCGAGTGGCCGAGAGAGAGACCTCGAGGACGGGGGAGGTTTCTTACAGGAGACCGCAGTGTGCTGGTGATACGGGGAAAAATTCCAACAAATCTTACACTTTCGACTCCCACGAATGGACATGAGGCTACTCCAGTAAAGGCTTGATATGTTTGCGGAAGGTGAACCACTAAAACTCGCTTTAATCTGTGGGATATGTTTAGGGCATGGAGTTAATACCTTTTGGGAATCTGTGCCATTGTAACCTAGATTCATGAAAATTCGTGACGCATAGTTAGATGATCTAAAAGTGGAACAAAAACGAGTAAAAATATTTTTATTTAAAGTAAATGTTATGGATGTTCGCCTCGTGGCTGCTGCTTTACTTTTTTCTTTATTTTCCACTACTTCACGGTGGAAGACGGCTTAATGGGGAAGATAGAGGGATTGGTGTGGAAACAGAGACGCACATGACCAATGGACACACATTGCGCAGTGTAACCTACATTTTAACAGGAGTGAAATTGTTTGAAACTTCAATGCCCGAAAAGGAACGCATGAAATGTCTCCAGTACCATGTAAAGAATATAAATAAATGGCTAAGTGTGTTTTAAAAAATGTATAGAAAGTCGACCCACGCCACACAATCGCTATGTGGTATATTTAACAGCTTCATTTGGTGATATTCATACATTTTTTACAACGTCACTGGCTGTAAAAAAAAAAAAAAAAAAAATCTTTTCGGTACAGGCTACAAACTCGTCAAACCAAACGTGTTGCTCCTGCAGCTCCCAGTCATTTGTTTTGCATCGAGTTTTTATGGAGACACTTGGTCAAGGAGGCGCAGGCACTTGTAAGAGCATAGACTTTTTATGACACAAACCCACTGCCCCATGCCAAAACAATGAATTCCTCTCCACCCCCCACCACCCCGGGAGAATGTGATTTTACATGCAATCCGAGCCTGAAGTGTGTGCGGACAGTGGTGGGGGGAGGGCTCTCTTCACCTTTCACCCCGCCGTGTTGGGACTGTTTGTATTTTTTTCCTGGGCCCCTGTCCTACTCGCCGACCAGAGAGGAGACCAAATACTGATGGGTGTGTGACCGAGAAAGAAGCGTTATGGCACGGGAGCGCTGGGTTCATTTTTGCAGGTCATTTTAGTGTTGCAACTTCACCTATTTCAAACTTTCCCACTAAAAAGTAGCAGATGAAAAAGACCCCAAACTATATTGGAATAGCTGATGACTCTTCAACAAATAATGGCTCTAACTGTTCAACACATCATTTCTTTTAAGGGGGGGGGGGGGGGGGGGGGGGGTCAATATGACACAAATGGGAATGCATCACAAACATAAAGAACAAATATTAAACACAAACTGCCATGAACCACAAGAAAGACATGAAATATGTCCATACCACTGAGATAAAAATGCAACCTATGAAGCCTTATAGTCTATAATTACTGCCTAAAGGAATATTAGGCTCAATTAAATTTAATGATGCATTTATTGGGATTGCTGCAGGTGAATGACCTTAACTAAAACTTACTGTATTATTGCAACAGGGAGATTGACACAATATAAATTCTGCAGACATACAAAGGGAGGTGTGTGTGAATGCTGCTTCGTCTGAGACACTTTTCACTGTTTCAATTTTACCTTGCTTAAAAAAATAATAGTTAGGCTAAACGTATGCTGGGATATATTGTGTACAAGCTGCTCAAATATGTTGCATAACATATTTTCTACTAAAAAAAAAAACATTGTTAGGCTGTTTCTTTTGTTTAGCAAGGCTATTTACATTAAATGAAAAATACCAATTTTCTCATAGACGCAATGATTTGAATACAAGCTGTTTGTGAAGACACAATTGCTTTAAAATAAAAGTCTTATTGGCTGTCAGTAGTCATTTGTTGGAGCTAAACATTCCCTTGCAGACTCATTTCTGCACACACACACACACACACACACACACACACACACACACACACACACTTGGGATGCAGTGTTTTGTTTTTGTTTTTTTTTTAATTAGGATTGTATTACTGGTGTGATGTTTCAAACATTTTTTGCTCCTTCTGGGTCTTTCTTAGGATTAATAAATAAAAAAAAAATCAAATAAGCCTTTAAAGAGATGGCAATAGGAAATCTATATAGGGCAGTTACCATCAGAAAAAATAAATAACTGGCAGGCGATTAAGTGTGTCCAGTGTTTGTGTATACAATGTCTTAACACAATGCCATCATTTCTTATGCAGCTTACATAGAAGTCTGTGAGTGTGGGGGCTGCTTTTCCCAGTGTTGTCTTTCCTCCTGGTGCATTTCACACATCCCTTATCCTGCACAGAGAGACCACAAAACTTCACTCAGCCTATGCAAACATGTCCAGGACCCAATCATGAGAGCCCTCGGACTTCTTAAATCTCAAGAGCTATGAAGTCACACTTCTGACAATGAAACGTAGACCAAAGAAGACATTAAAAAAAAAAAAAAAAACATGAGGGGATATGAACAAGCATACTGTTGAAAGGCCAATTACAGCTTTTTACCTACATACTCTGTTTCTATGTAGTTCTCTTAAAGGCTTGCAAACTGCAAAATAAATGAAGCAAGAAATACCACAACTAAATGCAATTTATGCTATAGACAACATTTGGAAAAATGGTGCATGTTTCTATAGTATGGTAAACCTTAACAAGAGAGCTGACTTTTCTTAACAGATCAAGGCCCATAGCAGAAACACTGTTGCAGCGGATTTAGAGATCCTCATCCAAACACCAACTTGAGAGCGCTAACATATAGCATCTAAGAGAAATGCCTGGTTATAATCACAGAATACTTTAAATTATATAAAAGCTCTGAGTGCTATATGTGAGGTCACCAATAGTGGTTGGAAGCAGATAGTGTCGCTGCAATTTTCAGTCTCAGAGAAAGCTCTTCTCTGACAACCCGAGGAACATTATACATGATTTGTGCAGACTTTGACTTAATCAAGTGCAAGTTGTAAAAATCATTTGCCATTTTCAGTGTTTCAGTAGCTATATGGGCCCCTCCACAACCGCTGCCCCCTCCTTCGCCTCCCTTTGTTCTCTCCAGCTCTAATAGGTTTTCCCCTGCCACACACAATTCACTTTTTTTTCCCTTTTCCCCAGCTCCCCATCCCTCCCTCACCCCCCTTTTAGTGCAGTGCCCAGTGTCGACTGAAGCATTTGAGCAATTTGAAATTAAAGCAAACAATGGGCAGGCACTCCCAGGGACCTCTCGCTCACCATATTACACGGAGGACGCTCGTGTGCTCTTGCGCATTATTGGCAAGTCATTACGTTTCTCTGGAAACCAAGAGCGGGAGCTCGCTCAGAGGAATCGGTGATGCAAGCAGCAGCTGAGTGCTTGGAATAACATGTGTGTGTGTGTGTGAGTGTGTTCTGGAGCATCCTTGGCAACAGCATGGGGATGCTGTCAAAACAGAACTGTATATTGACAGGTCTGATATGCAGCCTGCTATAGGATTCTCAATGCCTCTAGTTTCTTTTTTTTTTAAGATATAGGTATTCATCCTTACAATGGAAAGCTTTTCAAATTGCTGTCCCAAGTCTACTGGCTCTGCACTCAAAAGGCATACACACCTTTTCCATTCTTAATCATACTGACATGGCATGGTGAAAACAGTATATAGACCTACTGTATTTTATAGTGTTGACTGTTGAATTTCCAAAGGTGTACATGAACTGTGATTCATTTTTTTTTGTTTGGGCTATCATTTGTAAAAATTGAAAAATTGAAAATCTCTTAAAATTACAGAAATCCTATGGTTGTCATTGACTTTGAAACTGTCAAAAACACTGTTGTTTGTACTTGTGTACTTTGTGCTGGGAGGGACAGAGTATACAGTTAGGAAACGTCTTGTTTTATCATATTACTATTGTCTTTTTGTATTAAATGAATTTAGTGCAATGAAATAAAAGACCTACATTCCTGACTTTTTAAGGACATGTGTACAAACATTAATGACATCTGGAGAACATTCTGCATTACAGCTTGAAAATTAAATATCAAGCCTCTCGCATGATTACAAATATGCACAGTCTGCCTTTAGAGAAGTGGTATACTGAAATGAAAAGGATTCAAATGGATTCGAAAAGGACAGGATAACAATCCTAAATGCAGAAAAATCCTCAAAGGGAAAATCAGCAAGTGCACAGAATGTACGGCAAAAACAGATGTGTGTGTTTAATGTACTTGAATTATCAAAACCAAAAAAGGTTATCTTAAGGTGTGAACACACACACACATTTATCTAGGCCTGCTATAGCAACTAAAAATTAATGTAATTATTGATTATTTTGCAAATCAGTGTAATGAAGCGAGGGATTGTTGCGCTCATTCGTTAGATTTTTTATGAAATATAAATATATAAAAGGGGTGAGGAAAGTCTTGAGTCTATCCTTAAAAGTGGAGACGGTGTCTGCCTCCCTGACCAAAACTGGAAGATGGTTCCATAAAAGAGCGTGGTAACTGAAGCTCTGGCTCACATCCTACTTTTGGAGACTTTAGGAACCACAAGTAACCCTGCGTTTTCAGAGCGCAGTGCTCTTGAGGGTTGATAGGGAACTATGAGCTGTGAAAGACACGACAGTCAGAGACTTGTTGGGGCAACTCGATAATAGGGAGTTGCAGTAATCAAGCCTAGAAAACACAAAAGAGTGCACTAATTTTTCGGCGTCTGTTTGAGACTGGTTATGCCTGAATTTTTCCAATGTTACGCAAGTGAAAGAAAGCAGTCCTTGAAGTTTGTATTCAGATGAAATTCAGAATATGGGCCGGGGGCGCGGTACATTATGACAAATAGAATGGGCTGTGGAGTTTTCCAGCTTGGGTGTGAAAGACTAAGAAAAAGGTTTTCAAACGAATTATTATTTAGTTTATCTTTAGGATGAATTACTAAGCTTGAATCAAAAATGGCAGAGATTCTGCCTTCTCGGCCAGTGGCTCAAGCAATGTGAGTATTTATATGACCAGGAGGAGTGGACTCATTCAGGCTAACATAATGATGAGGACACAGCCAGGTCTCCATGAGACAGAAAAAATCAATATTATTATCCGATATTTAAATGAGCTTTAGATGATAGGGATCTAAAATTCAAAAGACTGCATTTAATTCTCCTGTTATAATGCTCTTTGACAGATGATGTGATCATTTTTTATTAAATTCTCTTGTACAACTCCCATTTTGTTTATTTTAGATTTAAACAATTTTAGTGGTCGGGGGACACACATGTTTTATTACACTATGGGTGTGTGACTGTAATAAAGGGGGCTCAGAGAAGCGTATAAGACTGCGATTCTGCCCCCTGATCCCAACTCTGGATCATCATCATGGCTCTAATAAACTCGGCCAGATTCCCAGAGAGGAGAGCGGCTCCATCCAAAGTTGAATGGATGTCATCCCTCCTGATAAGACCAGGTTTTCTCCAGAAAGTTTGCCACTTATCTACGAAGCCCACATCGTTTGCTGGACACCACCTCGGCATATCTGGGTGTCATTAACGCCAACATGAATAACAATCTTACCAAATCTATGCTTAGCCTTAGCAAGGAGTTTCAAATTTGACTTGGCGTCGCCCGCTCTGGCCCCAGGGATGCATTTTACTATGGCCGCTTGTGTCACTAACTTCACGTTTCGCAAAACAGAGCTGCCAATTACCAAAGTTGTGTCCTCAAGGAGAACGCATTTTAAACGTTAAGTGGGGGTGGGTGGTGAACCGTGGGCTTCGGCTTGACACTATGCCTCGCTCGGACAGTCACCCCGGCTCCCGGCTGCACGGGGGTTACCTGGGGACGGCTACCAGAGTTTCGCTATGTCGGTCCACACCGGGTACAGAGGGGCTTGCTAACTATCGCAGCTAGAGTGGATTTTTCCACGGTGCGGAGCCGCGCTTCTGGGTCGCAACAAACAAACTACACTTATTACATGAACCATTATGGCTAAAGGAGGCAGAGGAGTAACTATGCATCTGACACCGAGAAGGAGAGAGCAGCAGAGGGAGAGGTCATCGATAACAAGGGCTAAAGTAGCTAACGAGCTAGCAGCGAGTGAACGGCTGTGTGATTAAACCGGAAACCCGCTGAGAGGAGAAGACAGCAGTGAGTGCTCGAGTAAAAACTGGGTGAATTTAAATCGCAGGCAAGTTATAAGTAGTCGGAGTAAATAGCACGTTAGAAGATTAGCTGGTAATCGGTCGCAAGAGCAGCACAGAGACGCCACAAGACAAAAACAAAAGCACGGGAAGTGAGGTAATGCGCTTACCGCAGTACGTCAGCATGTCCATCAAAACAACGCGATACTGTGCTTGTGCTACTACTACTACTACTGCTACTGCTACCATCGCGATATTTTGTCTGGCAATATTGTATCAATACACAGACGCCAAGTATAAATATTTCATTATATAAATGAATAATGTTAAATATACAAATTACGCTTTTGGTTGCCCTGCTAGACTGATAAAATCAATTGCTTTTTAAAAACCACTAGATACATGTTGCAGCAATAAAAATGAATAAATGAGTTGAAAATACTGGAAACTTTATCCTAAAAATGAAAGTTTTTCTTTCATTCGCAGTTGAAAAAAGGTCATAAATGCAATACATGATACTGCAATACTCAGCATATTGTGAAATATTTAAAATCGCAATAATATTGTATCGAGACCAAGGCTAAGAATTGTCATAATATCATATTGGAGGGACTCTAGAGATTCCAATCCCTATAAAAATACTAATTAAAATTTCCCTGAACCCAGCATGTCTTTATTAATTATGCCTTGTTTTGTCCTGCTATCAGTCTAAAACTCAAACATAATAAACAAAAAGGCTAGTCAAATGACAGAAAACAGATAAAAAACAGCAGATCCTCCTATCCAAAAAACTCAAGCCAAGAATGATTTTGCTTAAAAATGTAAAAACATTTTTGATTTATCTTTTTTAAATTATCATACTTGTTGTGAGTTCATTTTTGTTCGATCGATTACGCTAATTGACTTGACATTTTATCTCCTAATTGAGTTAATATACAATAAATAGTAGGGGTCAACAGATAATAAGCCTGGCCAATTATTGGGGCCGATATTTGGCAATTTGACGGTTATATGTATCAGCACATTATTTTAATGATTGCAGATAAAATTAATTAGTGTACAAGTGAAAAGATAATGTCAGCATGGGAAAAACTTTTACTTTGTAAAGCCTCAGAGAGCTATTTGTATTAATTCATTTTTATTTAAATTTTCACTTGAATTTATTTTTTAAAAAGTTGCTCAGAACTTGTTGTATATGATGTTGAATGTTTTAGTTTTGATGAAACATGTACTGAAGACATTTAAACAAGGTTTTGTGTTGCTAACTACTAATAATCAGTAATGGCCCTGACAAACGGTCGACCCATATTAAATAGTCAACATGATCCTCACACTGAAAGTAAACCCTCTTTTTTTACGCTGGAACAGAAAATTTCCATTTCTTTGAAATGCAGCTGTGCTCTATGCATCACAAACGCATCTTATTCCACTAAGTCAAGAATTACAGTCCTTCCTGTAAACAAACTCTAAACACAGTCAACATTCACAGTTTTCTAAACATTCAGCGTTTCACAGCTGCAAAACGTAGTAATTCTGTGTCAGTAATACACCAAAGCTTTGCCTACCTCCATGTTGCTACAGTGTAACTTGACAGTGAGTGGAGGAAAGTGAAGTTTCTCTGCTACAAACTTTCAAACACCTCTGCCATTTGGAGCCAAAATGGGACGTTGTTTTCGGCGGTCCAATCACATCCGTCTTTTACTTCCTGTCAGAGGGCACGCACACACACGCGCCTTGCGTCATTACGCATTTCCTGTTCACTACGAAATCCCCCCGCCCCCCCTCCCCTCTTCTGCTCGCCGTCGCGCCGTGAAGTGGATGTTTTGGTGAGAAAATACAGAGTCGAAAAGGGATGTAAATACGTTTAAAACATGACATTTCGACCGAGTGGGACCTAAAGCGGCGTAGCTGGGGAACGAAGGGCGTTTTGTGCGAAGGTTTCGGTTCATCTTTATGTCGTATTCCTCCGCATGTCCGCTTTCTTCGTAGATGGTCTCCGGCGAGCGTTGTCTGGCGGCGGACGACGAGTTGTCGACGAATAATATGAAGGAGATGATCGGGGGTTGCTGCGTTTGCTCTGACGAGAGAGGCTGGGCGGAAAACCCGCTGGTGTACTGCGACGGACACGGCTGCAACGTCGCCGTGCATCAAGGTAAGCGGTGCTGTTAGCTCGGCTAGGACTTAGCAGTTAGCTCGCAGGCTAGTTTAGCGTAGTCTTGTTGCAAGGTTATGGAGCGCTGCGTGCGGAGCCTCCTCCTCCGCCTGCCCTCACCAAGGCCAGGCTGAGGTCAGCCTCCACACATGCAGCAGGACAGTCTACTACTTTGGCTTGGCAGCTTACTTTGCCTGTTTTATCTGGTATGGACGATTGTTGGCAACTGCTTTATGAAAAACGTACTGGCTGTCAGTCGTGCTCATTTTAGCTGTTCTGCTGTCAGAAGCTGTCATGTGGGATATCCAGGAGTAATACTCTCCTCTTGTCAAATGGTGTAAACTCTTGTCGACGACTTTACCATGCGATCTGCCAAATGACAGTCAAGTTTGCATCAGATATGAAGGAAAACAATTTTTGGACGCAACTTTTTAGCTCAAAGAGCAAAACAGTGATTTCCAAACAACATGTTAGCTCGTAGTAGTGTGGCAGTTATGCAAAGCTGCCGAGACGCTGCTTACCCAAGATGACTCAGATAATGACGTCCAGTGTTTACAAATTTAACAGCTGGCCATGTGTCCATTTGGCAGACGCAGGGGGAGAGTGAGAACTACTTGAGATGTCAGCAACTCTGAACCCATGCAGATGCATTTCAGTGTATTCACACTTGTAACCCAAGTGTTTTTGTAACAGCTTGTAAGTGTTTGGACTGTTAAATAGGGCTGACAGGGGCATGTCTGTAAGCCTGCAGTTAGACAGGGCAGCACTCACATTTAGTCAAATATTATAAAACTATTTGGTTTTTAGTGGACTACGATACTTAGAATGTCGAATGTACCCCATCAAGTACTGTATAACATATTCTACTACCCCACGGTTATCCTAAATGAATAGCTTTGAAGCTTCCATACAAAGTATTGCTGAATGTTGAAAGTTGCGATAGGACCACAGATTAAACACTTACATCCAAACATGAACCCTCTGTTAAATGTCTAGTCACTTCCCAGATGTGGTCTGTTTTAATTCATTTAATTTAACCTTTAAATATGCAACACATTGCATACTTTATTTAATGTATAATACTTTGCAGACACACTTTGGGTATGATTGGAAGGACATACATGCAACATGCCTTAAAAGCCACTTCTTCTACCTCAAGTGAATTGGTGGTAGCAGACAAGCCTTTGAAGCTCCGGTGAAAATTATCCGAAAATATTCAGAGCTTTGCCTTGGGAAATACAAGCTATCTTACTTCATTCAAACTCGCGGACATTATTTATATACTTTGCTGTTACTGTAATTATGAGTTAAATGCGAGACGAGGACAATAATTAGACTTATGGAATTTTTTTTTACTTGAAGCAAGAACAGCCTCAAAATGTGCAATGATCACATCAAATAAATTAGAAGGAATATCTCAAAAAAATAAACTCTCTCATATGTAGGCTTATAAACAAACGAATACCATGTTTCCCACAGAATTATCAACTGGGGCTAGGGCAATCAGTGGCAAAATTTTACTTAAACTGTGCCTAGCGTTCTGCTGCTCTGTCTGTGTCCAGAGTACATCCTGCACTCCGAGAGTGTGATGCGATCAGTAACTGAGCAGTATATATATTCCAGTAGCACTCCTAATGACTCCTAAGGCACTCCAAAATATAAAATAAATCAATGTCGGCAGATGTTTTAATCGTGGCAGGCTGCCACAAGTATACAAATGTTTGGGGAAACCCTGGAATTGAAAAACAGACTATAGCCTGAGCCAATGATCAATGATATTGGATTGTATAATTAAAAACAAACAATCAAAAAAAGAGAGACAGAAAACCAGAAGCATTCGAATACTTCTTTGATATTGATTATCATGACCATGTGAGCAGCTTCGAAACATTTGGGACAGCCCTGCAGACTGTACTGCATTAGTTAAGATCAGACAAGGTTTTGATTCAGATAAACAACATCTCATGCGTTACCTTGTCCAGATGTTTTCTGAAAACCACAGTTATGACAGCATCTGTTTAAATGAAACATTCCTGCAAGAAAGATTAACTAGCAGCATTCAAACATTTCCAATAAATAGCTTATTGAAACTGTTGGATAATTAACAAAAATAATGATTTTGATGTCCGTCAGGACACTGGCACTAATCCATAGAAGAGATGCATCTAAAAAAGAGTCACGAGAGACCAGAAGTGCTTCACTCAGACTGTGAGAGTGTCCAGATTTCACACTATATACTAATACTATTAGAAAATATACTATTTATCAATGGTGAGAGAACATTTTGGAAAATGGTGTATTATACAAGACTATGTAATATTGCAGTGCAGAGAAAACAGTACAAGGCAACTGTTAGTGTTGAATCGCCGACACAACAAAGTCATAATTTTTTTCTGTCTCTTCACAGTCTCTTTGTAAACGCATTGATGATGAATAAAAACGTCCCCTGTGTGTTTGAAGACACCTCTGAATCTTAGAGAAAATCTTAAAATAACATCAAAGCATTTGCATGCTCTATGTACCATCGGTTAGCATGGCAAAAGTTTCAAGTTTTTAAGTGATTTGATCAGACAGTTGTAATTATTAAAATGAGTCAGTATGCAGCATGAAGCAGAATATTCCAACCAACTGCTACTTGATGTTTTGTCTGCAAGTCTGGTCACCGGTTTCTTCATTTGAACTCAGTTACCTTCTGGGTGTTTTGTTCTCAGAAATCTGGATTATGGCTGTTTATTCCATTGGATTATGAGCTCTGGACAGATCAGAGATAATCTGAAAATGTGTAGAGGTAGGCTATTTAGGGTAGTGATGCCGTATTTAGGGTAGCACCGCCTGCGCTGAAACAAGTCTGAGTCGTGTAAGCATCAGTGGAATCGGGTTATAACTCAAGATGAAAGAACTCAGTGTGTTTTTGAAGTTACACTCCATCTTGTAAATCATATTGTTTGCTAAAGCGATGCCAAAATATTAGGGTTTGACAGAACCTCGCGTACTGTTTGTCAGAAGAGCGACATCAGTGACAATTGTCTCCTCTCTGAGCTTGTGGCCCTGATTGTGTAGCATCCACACAGCAGTGCGAAAATAAAAGTGCAAATTCTTCATGTCATTGTGAGACATTTCGTATCATCTCAGCTCTTAAATTAAGCAGTTTCTGCAGCTGACATTCTTTCTTTGACTTTTGTTTTCATAGAAATGTTTGGTCTATTAAAGATTGTGGACTGTCTGAATGCAGTTTCTGTATGTATCGTCCCACAATCTTGGTGACATTGACAAAAAAGCAAAGCATTATCATCGATGCCCATATGTGTTGACATTGTCATTGTCCCAGGGGCTTAAAATATTTTGTAGTGCAGGAAAACTATGTCAGCTGTCAGTAGCATGATATCAAAACAACAGCAGCGTGTTCGACACTCTGTCAGATGAAAACACTGCTCGGCTCTGCATTCAAACCACTTTAGTCACAACTTTGCCTTCTGGCACTTGTAAAAACCAGTCAGAAGAAGAGATCATATGATATTGTAAAGATGTTATCAAGCGTTGTCAGGTTTGCTGTGGTTTCATTATCACTGCGTAATTATATTCTGTAGTCTTTCAATGTGGTTGTATTGACTTACTTTAACACACCCGCTCCGTCTGTCCTCAGCCTGCTATGGCATCGTGCAGGTGCCCACCGGTCCTTGGTTCTGCAGAAAGTGTGAATCTCAGGAGAGAGCGGCCCGCGTGGTGAGTTACACAATCCAGCTACCCATTCATCATTTATGAGTAAACTCCTTGAATAACAGGACTGTCTGACAAAGACGGTAGACGTCATGTCCTTGCACAGCACCAGCAGATATAAATGGTCACTAAGAAAATAGCACCAAGTTGGGTCTTGTATCTTCAGCGTGTCTGTTCACATTGACTGCAAGATTTCATAACCAGTATCATACCTTGTGCTGATGAGAAAATGTCTTTTAATCTGCTCCAAATATGAGCTGCCTACTGTTTCTGAATATTTTAGTTATGAGAGAAAGTAGACAGAACAACTGTTTATTGCTATTTTTAAATATTAAAAGATACAATCATGCAATGCATCATGAAGGGATGGGGTTTGAAACCCAGTTCTTTTCCGCTTTTTTCAAAACCGATATCAAAATCAGAAATGATGGAGCTTATTGATACCGCTATGGAGTTCAGCGGGTCCTATAAGGTGACATTACATCTCGAGTCGAGTCACGACATTTAAATCCCAGCACACCCAAACTTAATAGCAAGTCCCCTTGATTAAAAATAGTAATCCAGTGTTGGAATTCGGGTTGAAGTTGGCAGGATAAGAGCTAGTTAGCTAAATAAACGAGGTTCCATATGGTTTCATTGTGATGTGTTCATGGTCGGCTCAGTAAAATGGCAATTTATACAAAGGTAAATAAAATGTCATCACGATGTGTTCAAATGTAACATCAAGAAAAAGAAAATTTAGTTATTGGTGAGAAACTTGAATAATACCATTGTTTGGGTGAGACATTTATTTCCCCAGCAATATAAGATTAAAACACATTGTCGCCTCGTCGTTCCACCAAATAATAGAAAAGTATCAATAGTGGTATCAATAAAGACTGGTTAAGGAGTCTTGATAATGGTATTAATATCAATAAAAATTAACGATGCTCATACCTAGTATCCTGCAATGCAGTCACAGTCGTAGATGACAAACAATATTGAAATATTGCCCAGCCTTACTGTATGGCTTGCTGGATTTCTGTGTTTTACCTGAATTCAAAGCTCTAATCAGACAGAGAGTGTTTCGACATCCTGCAGCGGCTTTTTGTTATCATTTTTCGAAGTGTTTTGCTCCCTGCTTTTGAGTCAATTTATCCACTAAATGCACCTCTCATTTTTGTAAGAGCACTCCTATCACCTTGAGTTGAAAAAACTTTAAATCAGAGTGGGGAAAAAAGGGCCCAATGTCATTGGTGTTTTTTTTTTTTCATTGTCCAGACAGATGAATTAAGTGCGCCTTCTGTAGTTGTGATAACAAGTAGTCACAAACATGGTCTTTGTGAGGCTAACATGAGCTTACTCTCAATGTTGCCCTATGTAAGCTACTTGACATATGTGAATAAACTGCCACCTCAACTTCTTTGTAACTTTTAACCAACCATAACTAGGCCTGATGACTAACAATCGATTGCTAAACTGCCAGACTTATCCTGAAATAAGTATCATCCAGGTTAAGCTCCTGGACCAGCTGATGGTCCTCCCTGAGATTTCTCCTTTTTCTGGGGTTCTGGAGTTCCCTTTAGCATTATTAATGCAGATTTAAGGTACAGATCTGTAAGTTAACATCACAGCAAAAAACATTTTGGCTAAGGACAAGTGATTTGGTGGTTGCTTAGTTAAAAAAGACACAGCAAGCTGCAAAAGCGCTCTGCCTTATTGGGACAGATTTCAATGACAGTGTGGTACACCTCACGTTTTGTAACCTATAACATGCGCTCTGATGTCTGATCGGGGCCTAACAGGTTAGGTTTATTTGAAGATGTCTTTTACATTGTACAAAACTGACTTTTTAGAGCTTTCCTTTGGCTTTTCCTTAACAGGGAACCTAAGAAGGACTTTCTTTATTGTATCAAATGGCATTAACACACAGCAGTAGTATCATTGTTTCACTCATTAGTAGGACTCAGAAGCTTGCTTGTGTTGTGCTCACCCTGTGTTACTGCTTCATCTTAAATCTCTATACAGCTTGGCAGAAGCTGCTGTATCAAAGGCATTATAACTAGTGAAATTGTATTGGAGGTCTGCACAGACCTGCATGTTACTGCCTCTTTTCGTGGAGCTACCTCCTGCACAGGCAGCACTTTCTGTGGTGTGTGCTGTCTCCTACGGCCCACAATCTGTTTTCTCCACCAGTTACTTTCATATGTCACCAAATAATATTAACTCCTTATGAAACGCTCAATAGAACCTATCAGAAATGCTTGTTTGTGGCCAGTTTACCAACTTAACTAAATTCCATTCTGTAGTGTGCAAAAAGTAAGCTATCAAGTCTGCAACTTGAAAATGTTACTGCTGAGGCAGGGAAACGGCCCTGGAAAGCACTGCATTTCCAACAATAGCTGGACTGACCGGCTCTCCTTAGACCTCTGAATCATGTCACTTAGAGCTGAACTGAATTTGGCCAAAGCGTTTACATACTTTATGTGCTCTTTTTGTGAAAAGCCATAAACTGCTATGGCTAAGTTGCTGAGTTTCAACTTAATATGACCTCGGCAAACTTCTAAGGACCTGTCGAGATTTTGTCAGGGCAAGATTTACTTGCGTAGTTGTTGATACAGGTGCTAGGAATGATCTGCCGACTAGCTGTATTCATGTGTGTGCAGAGGGCAAAGTTGCTCTTGCAGAAATTTAGCAGGACAACTTGGTTTTCCTTTAACCTCTTAACCTGGTGAAGGAAACCAGGTTTCTCGTGTACATGGCAATTCAGAAATGAGTTTAGCGGAGAAATACTATTACAACCAGGTCACTCAAGTACATGCAAATGCTTTGAAAGTTGCAAAGCAGTGTCAAAGTATACAAAATCTTTAAATGCAGTGTTTTTAAAAGCCGAACATCATTCTCCTTGAAGGAAGATGTGAACTTGTTAGTCCCTTATTTCAGGCTGTGCAGCGGACAAATGGGTGAGGTGTTCCTTTTAAATATCACAATATAAGCATACAAAAGTGTTTTAACAAGTTGGTAATTACATGAGTGTGTCAGTTTGCAAGGGTCAGGGGAAAAATCAATACAGGCTGGTGTTGCAAAAACCTATCAAAACATGGACCCCAAAAATTTAATTTTTTTAGTACATAAATTATTAATATTGCAAATACAAATTAAACTTTTGGTAGCCGACTAGAATAATAATATAAATATCTTTTGCTGTCCACTAGATAAAAATTGCTACAATAAAAATGAGATGAGAACTTAATCTTATTACATAAAACAAATGTTTTTCTTTGGGGACATAATTTGCATTTGAAAATAGGTAATAAAATCACAATGTAACGCAACATGTATTATCTAAATACTTAACATATTGCAAGACATTTGAAATTGCAGTAATATTGTATTGTGACTTTTAAGTGTCGTGATTGTATTGTGTCGTAGGGCCACCTGTAGCATTCTCAAAGGATCACATTGTGCACAAAGTTAGTGGATAACTGTAGCTAGTAAAATTAGTTATTTTCTGATTGACAGAGTAACCTGAAAATGAAAAACGCAGGTAGGAAAGTGAAGTACCCAACTTCCTGCAAAGTGTTAGGTTAATGGAAGAGTGATAAATAATTACCCTCACTTTTAAAATCTGTAATTCTCCTAATAAAGCATCCATCGCCTTTCTTGAATTGAGTGCTCTGAATCAAATTGACCTTTCGAGTCGATCAATTATGACTCCACTTTGTTTGCCTAATAAAGGAATATTTGGGAAAGGTGTTTACACTTGTGGCATTTAAATGGTTTCATTAAAGTTCATCCCGTCTATCGCTTGCAAGTGCTGAGTTTAGAAAGATTGTGAATTAAAGTGTAAATAAAGCAACAATTTGACTGTACAGCACTTTTTTAACCACAACTTTACAGTAAAAAAACATTTATAATAAATTAAATATAGATATTCAAAACCCTTCAAAAAGATGGATTTTAAGATAGTACTGTGGAGTTGGGGCACCTTTACTGTCTTGTTTGCGAGGTGTGAGCTTAAACATGCCACAGAAAAGTATTGGAGGAAGAAATAAGGAAAGAAGGGACATGGAAGTCTTTCCGCTTACAGTTCACACACACTGTGCTCTTTGTAGTTAAGGCCTTAAGATGAGCAACGGCAGCTTATGTGTGAGTTGAGTGAGAGTTCAATTGTCAGGCTCAGAGCAGCAGAAATAATTGCTGGAGGACTTGTATTTGCTGATATACAGGACATGCACACACTTGGAGTGATAAATAACCTCAGGTGGCAGGTAGTGAGGGTGTTTTCCCATAGAGTTTCTGGCCTTGTGCCCAAGTCAGGGCCGCTTGCCAGTTTATCTCACACACTGGCATATTTGTCATACTTTTCTGTGTTTACCTCTCCCTGTGTGGATGACCTGTTGTTTCTGACCTGGTGTCTCTTTTTTTCCCCACAGAGATGTGAACTGTGTCCCCACAAAGATGGAGCCCTCAAGAGGACAGACAACGGAGGTAGAATCCCTCTCAGCTACTTAAACACACATATACACACGCACACATGCACACACGCACACATCTGTGGTGAGCCTCTTGTGTATTTTGTCATTAATTGCATGTCACCGGCAAGTTTAAGGGGTGTGAGCGTGCTGGGAGAGTTATGTCGCTGTTTGTTGTGTGTGCTGCCTCTCTCTGCCGTCCTTGCCAGTCCATGTTTTATGTGTGTGTGTCTGTGTATGTTTATGAGGGGGCGGGCCAGGATGGGTATAGTGCATGGCCTGTGAGGAGTCTCCTCTCTGGGTTCATTGGGAGGTCAGCTTGGTGGAGACTGTAAATATTCTGTGTGTATGTGAGTGTGTGTGTGTGTGTGTGTGTTGAGTCAGTCAGAGAGAGAGGCACAGCTGTGGGATTGTGTCCAGGCCTGCAGGGAGGCATCAGGACAACACTAACACACACCGTTTTACTACTTTCTCTTTTATTTTACCCTTCCCATGACCCCTCTCTCCCTCTCTTCTTCCTCCCATTTTTCTCTCGCCATCTCTTTCCCCGACCGTCCGTTTCTCTGCTCCTGTCAGTTCCTCTTCACTTGTTGATCTGTGTGGTAGTTGCTGTTATTTCAGGTGGGACAGTAATAAAGCACAGCAAAGGGATTAGTCTGAAATGGGTATTTGATCTACCCTCTGAACATATAGCAGGAAGAGAAGAAAGGAGACAGAAATTAAGTTTACAGCTGCTGCTGCTTCTTGCCTCTGTTTTTGTCCTCTTTAAGTCTAGATACCGACTAAATATTGGTGCTCTTTTAATTGTAGGGTTTAAATACATCTGTGACATGCATATATTTAAAGAGATTTGATGAAAACAAGTGAAAATCAGCAACAGGTCAGAGCCAAGAAATACTAGATAAGTGGCAGCAGAAGAGCATTTTCTAATTTGTACTGGTGTGGTTTCACTGTACTTGTAGCTCTTTACCTGCTGCAGTAAGTACAACATTAACTACCTAACACTGTCATCATAGTTTTACCCGAGTTTACCACGGAAGCTCATAAAGCCATTATCAAGAACTGACAGTCTTTTTGTTTGTTTCAAACCACATATACCACATTTTAGCCTTATTATCAGTTAAATTTAGGCTCATGTTCTCAACAGATTGTTCCCTGATAATGTCTTGGAGTATGGGATGTTTGTTAAAGGATGCTTTGTTGGCTATTTGGGGTGTAAAAGTGTGAAAACTCAGTTTGAGGAGGAAGGCTGTGCCACTTTTTATAGTCCTGTTTTATAGGCCTCTTCCAGATTCTTGGAGGGACTTCAAAACAACAACATGCCCCCATTTCACACCCGCTGCCTCCCCTCTGTCCCGCCCTCTGCCCTCCTCCCCCTGTCCCGCTCACCAGGTCAAAGGCAGGTCAGGGGTTCAACTGTAAGTTTAAGCCTGTTTTTGTTTCCGCTATGGGGGAAAAACAGACACCTCCAGCGTGGCAGGAGACTCCCACCTCCATTTGACCTCGCGTTGACCGCCTTCTGCTCCTCCTCAGCTCGTCGTCAATTCTGCTGCCACTCCACTATGCCCCACTGTCATCCCACCGCCCCCAGTTTGTCTTCACTGACAGGCAGCTGTGTGTGTTAGGGCTCAATAAACGGCTACTTAGATAGATTAACTACCAGGTTGCAAATTCTACATTTACGATGTAGCATTTCAAAGTTGAACCCAAAGTTCAATTTATGTTTAATGTGTGAATGTGAATGGAACCAAAACTACAATTTGGCATATTAATGATGGGTCCAGACCACATTTTAGGGTTTCCCACACATTCATTTATTTGTGGCGACCTGCCATGATTAAAACATCTGTCGCCACAAATAGATTTTCTGTATTTGGAGCTGGACCATTCATTAGGTGCGCTGTTGAAAGATCTAGATACCGTTCTGTTATTCATTGCGTCACACTCAAAAACCATAGAGCACATTCTGGGCACAGACTGAGAAAAGTTTGCATTCACTTGCAGCAGCTGCTCCTCTCATCCATTGATCTGATCTGATCTGATCAGCTCTTAACAGATCAACAGAGCAATTATCTGTCCCGCAAGTCACAAACTGCTGCTGAGGAGATAAAAAAGTCACGGATAGCTCTGCCCGCGCTGCGTTCACGAACCCACAAAAACCTCAGAATTTAGAGCGGGGATACCAAATGACACATAGGGATACACTGGTATTGGGAAAAGTTTACTGTCATCAGCTAGAGCCACACATACACTCTTATTCTGTGGGAAACAGTGTGTTAGTGCTAGAGTCAAATAAGTATTATCTGCTATTGCCTTTAGGCGTGGTCCATTTTGGGTTCACATTGACAATAAATCCAAGTTTCATGGACTGACAACTAACACATTCAAAGGACTATTTTGAGTTGTGCTGCGCATTTGCCCGTCTTTTGTGGAGTCTGACAGCTTTTTTTAAAATTCTTCACAAAGGTCACAAAGAGGTCAGGAGGAAATACCTGGACATTGAAACTGTGCTGGACTTTATGGACTTAAGTGACACCGTGCAGATAGAGTCAGAGGAGATGAGGTATCATGTAGTGCAGCGTGATGGATGAGAAGGGAATCATGATTGGCTGCCCTTGTTTAGTTGTTTGATCCTCATCAGAGTTGAAAAAGCTGCACTCATACCAACTCAAATATACCAGGCCAAAGTGCTGCAAAGTCAGTTATGCATTTAGAGTAGAGACGTCACATTTTTTAGAGCCTGTGTCATGAGTTACAACTCAAAAGAATGCGCAGGGAAAGGCTGTTTTTTGTTTTACCCAGTTGATAAAGTTCTGTTGATGATATATGGAGCAGTTCAGGTTATAAGGCAACTATCAGTCCTTTGCAACTTGCAACCAACATATGGAATGAATGCAGTTCTTCACTCTTATTCCTTCTCAAGACCTTCACAGATGGTTTTTAATCATCACGTAAACTCTGAAGTGTTGCCACAAACTTTTTGCAATCACACATGTTCAGAGGTTGATGGTTGTTTTCTGTGTGTGTTTGCAGGCTGGGCCCATGTCGTTTGTGCCCTTTACATACCTGAAGTGGAGTTCGCGAATGTCTCAACCATGGAGCCCATAGTGCTCCAATCTGTGCCACATGAGCGCTACAACAAGGTAACAGAACGCATCTATGCATTTAGACACCACACCACACACACAATGTAACTCTGATGGACGGGGTCAGTTTTTGGAATTACAGTGGTTCTCCTGCTCATCTAAAATCCATTAGGTGTGTCATGACCATCAATCTTTTATAGTAATGACCATAACTTTGATACAAAGCATGTATCAAGATATTGTTTTCACTTCCTGTTTCAAAAATGAATGCCAACAGACTGTTTTTGTTCAGAGGAATGGAAATATGGAATGTTTTTTTGCATCAAATATTACACATTTAACAGTTAAAATAGGTCTTAAAAAGAGGTTAAAGAAATACCCGACGGCACACAACACCAGCCCCTCTCCTAAGAATATCTGACAATATACTCATTGAATTCAATAAAAGAACTCTCTTGGACATTTTATTTTTCTGTCACTGTACATTATATTTTATAGTAGTGCTGCTGTCATTTTTAATCTGTATGAAATTTTTACTGATTATTTAGATAGTGTGGGTACTTGCTGTCATTACTGTAATTATTTTCATTAGTAGTTTTATTATTGTTGTTGTTATGGTTTGTTTTTGCAGTTTGCCTGTTTTCTTTTAGTCTTTTGTTCCCTTGCCTTGGATTTTTAATTACATACTTATTTTTTTTCCCTATGATGTAATGTGTACTTGTTTTGAACCCATGAAGAATAGTTTCTACCTTGGTAGTCGCTAATGGGATCCAAATAAAGTGTGTGTGTGTGTGTGTGTGTGTGTGTGTGTGTGTGTGTGTGTGTGTGTGTGTGTGTGTGTGTGTGTGTGTGTGTGTGTGTGTGCGCGCGCGCGCGCGTGTTTGTGCGTGGGTGCGTGTGCAGACATGTTATATCTGTGAGGACCAGGGCAGAGAAAGTAAAGCCGCCACTGGAGCCTGTATGACCTGCAACAAACATGGCTGCAGGCAGGCCTTCCATGTCACATGGTGAGACCCGTTCACATCACATCAACCTCACTAGACAAAGAAGGACACTGTTTCTGCTGTTTCACACACTAGAGTACACACACTAAGTAAAGACTTGTAGATTTGATATACTTGTGAGTAATGTAGTAGAAAAAAACTTTGAGTCACTGTGAATATTGAAGATTTTCATGTATTCCAAACTGTAACGACATCACAGCCTGCTGTAGAGTGGTCAAACCTGGATTTTTATGCTATGTCTGCTTCTGCTTCCTTGGGTTCAAATCATACTGTTTCATGATCGGTACTTGATGGTATTATGATACTTATTGTGTTACAATGTCACACATACATTTAAGAAAGTCTTCTGTTTTTTTTACCTCTCTTTATTGCCTTTACACTCGTCTCTGCTGCAGTGCCCAGTTTGCGGGGTTGTTGTGTGAGGAACAAGGATCGGACGCAGACAATGTCAAGTACTGTGGATATTGCAAATACCACCACAGCAAATTGGTAAGTGTCATCTCATATTTTTGTCTACAGATCTTTTGATCCTCTAAACCACAACCTCACACATCACTAGACAGTAGGTCATTATTCTCAACTTTCTTTTCTGTTGTTCCCATAACCCATTCTGCGCATGTAAGGGAAAAAAAATTGATTTGGTTATGATTAATCATTGACTGTACCAGTTAATCAGGGAGGAAGCTTGTTTTTTGTAAATATTGTGGTATAAATGTACAAGCTGACAATTGCTTGCAGTAGGGTAGAAGATTAATCGCAAAAGTTATATCTCTTTCTTTTTTTTAACCACCCAGTAACAATGATTAATTTGTGTCAAAAAGGTCTCTTATACAACCAATAAAGGGTTTACTAATGTAGGCGGGACTATGTGGTGGTAGGTAATTGACAGATTTCTTGATTGGCTCCGAGAGGCTTTTTACAAAAGCGTCGATCTTTTTTGTCTGTTTACAACTTTATGCTCAAGGACAACCAAAGATATGTCTACCTTTGCACGCTAAAAGGCCATCTCAACTCGCAACTTTGACTTGTCAACAACAGCTACCCACACAGCGCCCCTAGCTGCATATCTGCTGTCGATGCATTGCCACTGCTTTACTGCAGCGTTCTAAAACTTCAGATTAGCAACGATAGCTAGTGTTTTGCTTGTATTAGACTCACTGTCTTCCCTTCAGAACTAAGCATTGATTTCACTGTATGTACTTTATTTATGAAACCACTCTAACTGGTGTGTTGGACGTCTTGCAGCAGACACAGTGTTAGTTGCACTTCACTACATATATATGCATGAGAGTATCTAAAGGCTACGTGTCTCCTAACAGTTTGAATGCTGATTCATGTGTTTTTTTGTTCCGCTAACTACAAGCACGGATGACCATGTAGAGTTAACACACACATACTGGCTCGGTTGGAACACAGTGAGAAATACCTTTCATCTTGTGAATGACTTCTCTGCTGCCACTTGAGAGATGACCCACCATCACCTCTTCCCTCTTCTTTTTCTTGTGTCTCTACCTGCCTTAGCCCTTCACATCCCTGTCCTTCTCCTTGATACTACTTCCCCGTCTCCTCTACCTCTCCATCTTTTGTCCAACGTTTCCTCCGTTGTCAGTTTCTTTTTTCCTGCTTGGCCATCTCTCTCCTTCAGTCAGCTTCCGGTCTCTGTTGGCCTCTACCCCCATCCCCTCCATCTATCTTTCTCCCCCATCTGCTTCCTCTTTCACAAGACCACTGAATCCATCCCCCCACTGCCTGCCTCTTTTCCACCTGTCCTTTACCCTCCATCTTTCCATTTCCATCTACTCTTATTCCCCCTCCCTTCCTGATGCCTCTAATCTCTCTAATAGTGGCCCAGGGTCCCCTCCACTCCCTTGTGTATTAGTACTAAGCCCAGAGTGGGTACAGCGGGTTGGTTCTGCAGATGCTCTATAGTGTCCTTTTGAGCTTGGTCAGGCTTAAACATTATTTCTGTATGTTAAATTCTGTAGTAAATATTTCAGTGATTTATTTCTCAAGTCTCCCGTGCTGTCAGTTAGATTTTATTTTTTAGTCAGCAGCAGTAGTAGAAGGGGCTTTAGTGCTGCTTTACATAAATTGGACACATTGTTTCAATAAAGTTGCAATGTCAGTTCAGTTGGCTTTTTCTTCTTTTCTAGGTGGTGTGCTAAGTATAGTGATATTTATGGTGTAAATGAGTATAACGATCAACCTAAAAAAGACAGAAGCACAGTCTCTTTTGTCTGCACTTCAGATTTTCTTGCCAAACAATTGGCGATCACTCCTGAAAAGCACATTGCTAGTTTCTAGTCCTTGATAGCTACCTTATCTTTAGTAGTCTGTTAGCTTTGCTCTGACTATGCAACCAGCATAAAGCAAACCTGATAGGTGGATAGCTAGCCCATTGTCAAGCAGAATTCAATCAGATAAGAGAAGAATGAAAAGGATAGGCATATCAACACACCAATCCAACAACTGGATATGCAGAGCAAATGTGTTTTTAGTGCACGTTTACTGAAGAGACGCCCTGTTGTGATCCAGATTTTGTTCCACATCTCCAATAGTTAATAACCTGTAACAAGGTATACACGTGTGCATATACACACTGCACCAGTTTGGGGAGGGACGCAAATATGAATAACAGTAGCGTGACCTAACTATTGTAATTTCTGAAACAATGGTAGGCTAGAAACACAGGACAGGCTTTATTTGTAGTTTACACACACACACACACACAGATGACATTTTGCAATGTTAACAAATGCTGATGGAAAGACTCATGCTGTTATATTGATCGTGTATGAATGGCTTTGGATGCTGGGGCATAATGTCATTAAGCTGGGATTGTATGGATGACAGGAATGTACGAGAGGGAATCAATGACGAGAAAAGCAATGTTGTTAGCAGAGTGGGTTTCATAAAATACCACTTGATGGATGTTTACGGCATGTTAGCAACATATGGTATTTGACTGGACTCTGTCAGTGGCCAAATTTAATTTCAAACTTTGATTATACTTGCTTGTTGTTGATTTCATCAACACTGTGAATAATTTGTCCTTATTTGGTAGGGTCACTTTTAAAGCATTTTTCAATACACATTACTGGATACATGCGCTGAAATGTCATTTGTAACATATTTAACTAGATTATAAAATATATATACATATATAAATATATATAGATAGATAATATTTATATAGTCTACATATGTAGAACTTTTTATGTAGAACTATTTTGGGAATGCTTCAAAGCCATCATGCTGTGCTAATTCGTCCGAATCTTATATTTCCATGCCAAAAACACCAGCGTACTTTCCTCTGCTGTTATCTTCTGGCAGGTGCTCTGCATGCACTTTTTAAAACATTTGTGTGAAATTGCCTTACATGAATTTTACTTAGTGCCCAAATAGTAAGGGAGCGTTGCTCTATGTCCTCACTGAATACCTTAAATATGCACCTCTGTTACATCATGTAAAACACGTACTGTGCACTCGACCGGAGACATAACTGCTCTAAAATGCGTTAGTACTTGCTATCTTTCCACATTTGTACTTTTTAAACAAAAATACATGTTTTATATTTTGATATATATTGTGTTTTTTACTGGAAATTACATAAAATATAGCCAATGGTAAGTAGGTTTTTAAGGATGGTCATTTACCAGAAACTTTAAGTTTCCTAATGATCTCTGAGCAGACAGCTGCTTCCCTATTTAATTTAGTTAAATAAGGAGTTAATATTTGATTAACTTCCTCATTTTGTTTTTTCGTCTATTGTTGAGCTTTCAGATTGAGCAACAGGAATAAACAGAAATGGCGTCCAATAAAAGTTCAACTCAAAATGGTAGCATAATGTCGCTTGCTGAAACATTTTAGTAGAAAACACTAAAACAATGCACTCAAATCTGCAGAGAATATATAACTAAAAATAAAGCAAGATTGAGTGATACAATTGTTTTTTATTTTTTCAGGCTTTGAGTGGAATAAAAATCTTGTATTCTTCAATAGTATTAGTATAGTAGTATTTGTTGATCTTTTTCCTATGTGCTGTACAGTATGTCAGTATGGAAATCCAGATTTAGACTTTAAAAGGGAAGAGATTGCCAGTGAGCTGTATGTGAGGCCAGGAGAGGAGGATTTATCCCATGGTGCACCAGGTTGCCTTGGAGAGTCAGCTTTACATGAAATGCCAAAAGAAACACAGTCTCTGGTCATAGATCTGTACTTTTGAATAGAGACTGGGTAAACACACGCCTTGATCTATGCCTGGAGGTAATTTGGCTGTAAATTTGAGGATGTAGTTGTTTATCACATGGCAACACATGCTATGAGCAAGAGCAAGCTGACTTGGACTGAGATCGATAACCAAGACCTCTCAAAAGTGTCCCATGATGCCTCTTTAGATCCTAGCTCTGGCAAAGGAGTTTTAAAACAGCAGTGAAACACAACTTATGGTGGTGTCGGGCCTTACTGTTGCCCTCAGTCTTGATTGTTTTTTCTAATGTGTAGTATTGACGGATTTTCAACACTTGAATGACTTAGCCCAATGGTTTGTTTGGTCAATGAAGTTTGAACAGAGGAGCAGTGGAGGTATAATGCATTTTTGTTTTAATACTGTCACCATGCATTTTTTACTTAATTGTGACCAATAAGTTAACTCATAACCACCAATTCCAACCAATGCTTGTGACAATGTTTTTGACTGTCTTTTAATTTTGAATTTTCCTTAAGTTCAGTCAGCCTTTTCTAGTTTAAGTTTTAATTATTATTATTTTTTTTATCATAGAGTTCTTTTTTTGGTCTAATTTTAGACTCTCTTCTTTGGACTTCATCCAGTAACTTGGAGTTCCTCTTTACCTTTTTAGCGAAGGAGCAGGGGCCGTGGTAGTAGGTCTCAAAGCTTAAGTGACTCTCCCTCTCAGTGTATGGATAGACCCCCAGACACGGACAAGAAGGTAAGACAGCCCTCAGATCTTACCCTCTCTATGCCCAAACCACCAACTGTGACTCCACCAGAAACACACGCCCTCACTGTTACATGCTCACACTGTGCAGGCACAGGCAAATTCACGGAAAAGCATTGATCAATAATACTTTTCAGCGGTTCTTGTAATGGCTTTATAATGAGCATTTATGGAGTCAGTCTTTGAATATATTGGCAGGACATTATTTATGACAAGCGGAGTCTCAGAAGACATATTTTAGTTTGAATTAACAAGGCAAATGGAAAAAGAGGTGTGTGGTTTTTTGATTCATTATTGTAGACGTAGGTGTCATATCTTAATATATTATATGTTGGCAATTAAAAAAACAGCAGATGTCGACCCTTAAGTCAGTTGATCTGAGAAAAATGAGTGACTTGTTTTGAAATGGATAAAGGTCCTTGAAAAGAATTCATTTGGTATCTTGTAGTAATTTATTTATATTTTTTTCAAGGTAAAACCTATAGATGTTATTGATTTGAGCATACTGTGTTTAACATCACACCTCATAATGCATCAATCTGTCCTTCAGCTTTTCAAAAGGTCTTTAATATATAACAAGTCCTTTTAATTTGATGTCCAAGTGAGTGCTGTGATTGTTTTATATATACTCCGTATCAGTTGCATTTGGATTGGTCTTTAACTGTGAGTATGACTGCAGCTCACCAACACCCACCAGTGATCGCAGCCTTTAATGAATGCTACATTAGTGTGACTTAATCAGTCACAGCTGTTAGCAGAACATGTAATCACAGGCTGCGAAAAATCTGAATTTGCACGAGGTGTCAAGTCATCTGTTCCACTTTTTGTTTTTTGTCATGTGTATGGAGCCCTTATAGGACCGGAGTACAACTTTTGCGGGCCAGTATTGGGCCACATGCACGCTAATATATTTTATTTTCAAAACTGTGTGTTTAAACAAGAGCAATCACATTACATACAAGAGTTTTAGTACCCTATCAGAAATAATCTATGTAATAATTTATGCTTGATTTTATTTTTTTTTGGAGCTGGAGTGTTCATTAGGAGCACTATTGGAACATTTATACTATTTGGTTTTTTCACGGCCCCCCCCCCAGAACGCATGCTATACGCATTGAATCACCTCTGACTGAGTCGACAGATCAAATAATTGACAAGTGACTCAAACTCCTTAAACAGCTGCTGAGGAAAAAAAGGACTCATGATGAGTTCTGCCTATGCTGTGTTCACAGACCCGCAAAAACATCAGAATTTAGAGAGGGGGGCACTGAATGATAAAAAAAAAAAGGGACACACACATACACAAGATTGAAAAGAGTTTGCTGAACCCCCAACTCCTGTCCTCAGCTACCACCACACATAGATTTTAATTCTGTGGGAAACACGCACGACCATTCAGGTTCACTGGGCATACAGATGCTGATTCTTTGCTGCCGGTTACTCAGCCACAGAAAATACTATGGAGATAGTAAAAAGTAAGACCAGAGAAAACCAGCGTTGGATTTTTGGTTTTTTTTTTTTGTGTTTTTTTTGACCGACAAAAAAAAGGAACTGTTACTGAAAGAAAAATGAGTGCAATGTGGTCAAGGAGCAGAAAGCAGATTGGGAATCGTTACAAAGCAAATATGGCGGCATATAAGCGCCGTACCAAAAGCAGTATCCTTGAAGGAAGTCATGGCAGTGGGAAAGGACTAGCGTTATGCTACACACATAAGAAGAATTTTATGACACAAACGTGTTAGTGTGGATGTAGCCTTGGAGTGTAACAGGTAGGTAGAAATATTCAGCTCTGTGTTGTATAAATATAGAATGTACTAAAGTAGCCACATGACTGTCCCTTTACAGTTGAGCTGTTTAGAAAGTTTTCTCTATAGTGTCATTGATTCTTGTCACCCAACTCTCTCCAACAGTGTGCCCTGTGTGGACAGCACTTTGAAAATGCATCCATCCTTACTCTCTTCTTAAGTAGCAATCACTGGGAAGAGTTTACAGCATCCAAATATTGAAGTTGGTGTCAGTGTGTGAAGTTAATCAAGCACTTCACAGCAAAGTGCATTGCAGCAAACAAAGGATGCTTATTAGATAAAACAAGCAAGAACAAGTACTTAACATACTCAGACATGAGTCAGAGCTTTTGCTCTTTTGTGTGTGTGTGTGTGTGTGTGTGTGTGTGTGTGTGTGTGTGTGTGTGTGTGTGTGTGAGAGAGAGAGAGAGAGAGAGAGAGAGAGAGAGAGAGAGAATTTTTAGCCTGAGGGAAACTTGGTCCAGACCACCTCACTGTTTAACAAATGTGGATCACAACAGGATTTTTATCTGGCAACAATAAAATGTTTTATAAGATGACATTTTAATCAAGTTGTACAATTCTGCTCGGTCATCTAAAATGCTCTCCATATGTCCCTGATATTTAATGCAGCTGCACACTGCATACTAAGTGCATTCGTAAAACCAATTTAATTTGGTCAGGGGATGCTTTAAAATCTGCATTGGAAAGATGTTGCCTGTATAAAACAGTATAAACCTACTGTGAAAACAATCACAAATGAAAGCTCTGGGCGAAAATGAAAATATTACAAATGTCTGCTGCAACTTTCTAATTAAATAAATTCAACTCTGCAAGCATATATTATAGAGATGCCTTGCTGTAGCAAGTTTTATGTAAAATCAGTCTTAAACAAATTAGTATAACAACTGATACAGACAGATTTAATGGACCAAAGTAAAATATGACAGGGCTACACAATGCTGATATTGATCTTTCAAATCAGCTCAGTGCTTGTACGTTTTTGTTATGATGAGCATAAAATTAAGAGGATTAGCATAGTGAAAATTGTCTTCTTTTTTTCCTAAAAATACATCATGGAATTCAGTTATCTCAGTTTTGTTTTTAAGGAAGGAAGAATTGATGGGTGCATTTTGTAGGTGTCTGTGCAGTCAGCTCCTGCTTGTTTTTGTCACCTGAATGACTTGACAAACAATTGTTCAAATGAAATTCAACCTCTGAATGAAATGTTCATTTTTAGATGAGATGTTGCATTTATTTGTACACCTTTGTTTATGCAGAAAGCTGAGGAGAGATTTTTAAAATGATGCTGTGCCAAAAAGACTTATTTGCTTTGAGTTCCATTTTTCTATCTTTTTTTTTAAATTTAAGTCATAGTTAATGTTTTTGATAGACAAGCATGAAACACGACAATAGATGTTTCATTGTGTTCGGTCATAAAATAATCTGTGGAATCAAAATTGAGAATTTAGCATGTTGTGTGATGTTTTATCCTTCTTAGTCATTGTGTCAAACAATACCAGCTTCAGCGTGTGTATCCATATACCATCCAGCCCTTCTTCTCTGGCTTTTGTTAATTTTGTCTTATTTGCATTAGTCAGAGTATCCTCCCTCTCACTCATTTGTACTCTGTCACACACACACACACACACACATACACACACACACACACACACACACACACACACATTCTCTCTCTATATCCACATTCCAGGGTCAGAGATCAGTAGGCTCAGGTGTGTGTGTGTGTGTGTGTGTGTGTGTGTCTCCACACATCCACTCATGCATTTGTTATGTGGTTTCGAGGCTCAGATGTAAACCCACTTCATGTTAGACCCTGCAGTCAAACTACAGCAGGGGCTAAAACATCCCCACACTGGCCACTTAGACAAAGCCTGCAGGAAATACACACACACATCTATACATACACAATGGCTCGTCAGAAATCCTGCAGGAAACTGCACAGGGGAATTCCTGCCAGGCCAGGGCGGATTATTTTCCCCCTTACTTCCTGTTCCTCCATTTCCCCCCGCCGCCTTCCCTCTCCTCTCCTCAGCCCCCCTCCCCTCTGTGTCTGCATCTTCCTCCTGTGGCCACTGCGTTGACTTGTGAAGCATTTAAGATGCATGTTCCATTAAAATTAAAAGGCGATACTTTTTGCTTTGCATCATCGGTGCAGGCCCTTAATTTCTTACATAACCTAGCTAAGATTAGGGACTTTTATTTTATTTTATTTGTCTTTAAGCATCGCAGCAAAGAAATTACCACAACCTAATACACACTGTGCAGTACAACAGGAAGTTTGTTTTAAAATAGTGTTTGAACAATTAATTGACTGATGAATTAACAGGAAATGATTGAATTATAGTTTTGATAATTTATTATTTTTTGTCAAGCAAACATGAGTAAAACTTTCTCTGGTTTCAGCCTCTCAAATGTGAAGATGTGCTGTTTTGTCTTTGTTTTATAGAATTATAGGATGAATATTTTTAGATTTCAGACTGTAGGTTTGGCAGAAACAATTAACTTAGGGTCTGAGACTTACTTCTGGGCATTGTTTACTATGTTCTACCATTGTATTAATAAAATAAAACAATTGATAGATAGTTACAGCAAGTGTTGTTAGGACACTGGAGATTCTAACTTACAATACAATACCTTGAAAAATATTGATTTTTAATACCACAGAGAAAAATTAACATTGAAGGCACAGAATTTCATTTTGTTGATTAAAAGATAAAAATGAAAAATCTTGTCTTTTCTTGGTTAGTGGCAGAGAACAGCATAATGATTGTAGCAAACATTAACAATAAAAGAGAGCAAGAAAACACAACCGACACTGATGTATTGATAATGCAGAAAATGAGTACTTTTTTCAAATATTTAGAACTGATATGTATCAGTAAATGTATGCTTTTGACCAAACTAGTTATTTAATGCATTTAGTTTGAGCGTTAAATGCAAAAATCAAGAGGCCTGTTTGTACCAAGAGAGCAAAGAAAGTTCAAAGCATATATTTTCGGAGCTGTAAAGAAAACCGTTGCAAGAAATAATGTGTGTCTCCTGAAAGGGGAGTTTCCCAGTTCAGAGCCCCATGACCAGCGTCCGACATAGACAGAGAGGATCTCAGCCCGCCGTTGTATTGCTCATTGCTCAGGGGTTTGTTGATAAATAGACGTGGCCCTCTTTCGCTGTCACAACTCATATTTACCCCACACAGACTCAAAGAGCACTCGGACATGTCAAATGATCAGGCTGCTAATGGTCAGCAAAAGAGAAAGAGGGGAAATGACACGCTGAAAGGCTTTGTCTCTGCCTGTATAATCAATTGACCTGATTGATAAGGGTGTGTCAGGGGTACATTGTGTGTGTGTTATGTTTCCCACGCCCAGTGCTTCGGGTCCTCGTGTGTGTGTGTGTGTGTGTGTGTGTGTGTGTGTGTGTTATCCGACCCTCTCAGCTCAGCCTCTGTCCATCAACACCTACCTCTGGAATGTTAATGAAAAACAACAAGGGAATCCCAAAGAATTTACCTCTCTGTCTTTTCTCTCACTCGCCTTTCCTGCAGTGCCGTCTCTCCTTTCTGTTGCAGTAAATACTGTTTAAGTTAACCATCTTACTCTGTTTAGTCACCCACAGTTTATACTATGTTTCTCATTTGTTATCTGCTTTCTGCAACAAGTTTGCAAAGTAGGTAGAGATCATCAGACACAATTTTTCCTTCTGAAAACGATTCCTAATGCTGAACTTGCACATAAGCCAAAAGTGAAGACTGGCCCAATACCACTGCATTAAAAAAATATACAGATATATCACTAACCCTGTATAGATGTGAAATAATTGCTTTTATTGTTGTATGGCATTGCTCAGGTTGACCCCTTTGTAAAACATGAACAGATATGAACAGAGAGAATGGCTCCCACAGTCATGGGAAAACTAGAAAAGTAATGGAATTCCACAATCTCATTTTCCAGGTCTGGAAAAGTCATGGAATTAGTAAAATCTTTTAAAGTTGTGGAACAGTTACGTGGAATTTGCTCTCTGTAATGAAATTTAAAGTTCCAGTAATTTTCCTTGGATAACCTTCTATGTAATGTAGCATTTTATGTCACTTCAATTGATTATCTTTGATGGTTCAACTGTTGGTCTGATAAAGCAAGCGCTTTAAAGATACCAAACTTTTTTATTTCATTTTTCACTATTTTGTTCCATTTTATAGACTAAACTGTTGCTTGATTAGGTGAAATCACCAGGGTTTAAAAACTTTAACAGCAACTCACTCAATGATCAGTCATTACAAAGTCATTCTGTGCAGCCAAACATTGTTAAGACCTACAGAACTCTATTTTGAATTCTACTTAGGATCCAAACAAGGGAAATGTTTATAAAATGATGCACAAAACATCTAGAATGTTTTCATTTGTTAGAAGGTGCAGACATAAGAAACATGAAGTCGGTATTTCCCTCAGTAAAAACTGACATCTTCAAAGGAAAGCTGCAGAATATATACATTACCGTCATTCAGCATGGATTAAGATGATCGTAACAACTTTAAAGCTACCTAATGGAAACAAAAAGGTAAATTAATTGATTGCAGCCGTAAGTTGCAGCATAAAAATAGAACGCTGCAACATATGTCTAGTAACCCCCCTGAGTGTTAGCATTAGCGGAAGCCAGCGTGCAGAGAGGTTACAGTGGAGCTGCTATCTCCTGATTTGGCTGGTGAGGTCTGTTAACTGCCACCCTTTGAGGAAGTCTGGCTAAACTGTCACCAGCCTCCATGCAGTCGTCGGGGGGGGGTTAAGGGGGATGGGCGTTTTCTGGTGTTTCAGAGTTGTCATGACACTGAGCATCACAAGCATGTTGAGTCTCATGTCGTCTCTCAGGATCACTGCATATTTTCACCACCTATCTTCTAGAGAGTGTGTGTGTGTGTGTGTGTGTGTGTGTGTGTGTGTGTGTGTGTGTGTGTGTGTGTGTGTGTGTGTGTGTGTGTGTGTGTGTGTGTGTGTGTGTGTGCGTGCCTACATGAGTGTCCATGTGAAAGTGTGTGTGAGCGCACATGCACCTGTCTACTCATATGCCTGCACCGAGAGGTGTCAGGGTGCGGGGCGTGCATGTGAGGTGTAAATGCGCTGGCACCCAGTCGCCACCTCTGGGGGTGCGAGAGGAGGATGGCGGCGCGTGTGTGATAGCAAGGGTGTAAATTGAGCTGTGATGGTCCAGGAGGAGGATATGATTGGATGTAACGATGAGACCTTGTGCACGGCAAGAGGCACTTAGACACACTCCGCTCTAAAATGCAGTGCGCTGAATTCCTGTTTCCTCCTGCCCATTCTTTATCACTCTTCCATCACTCTCTTTGTGTTTGTGGATCTCTTAGCTTTCATCTCGGACTGAGCCTTTGAAATGTAATGCTCTCTCTTTCTATCACAAACACACACACACACACACACACACACACACACACACACACACACACACACACACACACACACACTTCCTTTTTTGTGCTTATATCCTAATAACTCATACCTTTTTAGTTTGTTTTATTTTAGCCATCTCTTTGAACACAGGACACTTGCAGTTATCAGGATTCCCGCTGATCCTCCGAAAATCTTAAAAGGCATTGAATTTATTAATCTGATAAGATACCCTGTTTGGTGTTAAAATATCTTAAATAAATCTTGCAAAAGCCTTGAAAAATGCACTGGAGATGGGATTTTATGAATTGCTTCTTTTCTGATGTTGCAATGTAAAATCTCATAATAATCAGTTAACATCTATTTTTTATTTTTTTTTTATAATTTACTAAATCCATCTTCTTAAATTATTCATAATGGGAATAAAAGCAGTGAAATAATCCAGCATATAGAGTGAGACACACAAAACCAGTAATAAAAAATTCTGCCAGGTATTTTCCAATTCTAATCAGATGTAACATTTTCACTGGACCAGAATTGTAATGTTTTATATTACAATAAACGTTGAGGCAAAATTGTTCTTAACTTAATGTAAAAACTGATGGTTCATGTTTTATTTTTTCTTCACTTCTCTTTATCTTCAGGTTTTTGTTATTGTAAATTTGGTCTCAAAATTCAATTTGAGTCCAAATTTCTAATTATAGTCCAGTATGTCTTTGCGGGTTGAGGGTTTCAAAGAAGGGTTGTAGGAGCAGGTCTGTTTTTCTCTCTCTGTCTTTATTTCTCTCCTTCCCGTATCATGTCTTAAGCAGCTTCACCCATCTGTTTCTCCTTTTTTTTCTTTTCCCGATGCTCAGAAACACAAGGAGCGGGACAGGCACAAACCGAAACACAAGAAGACCTCGATGGACATGTCGCCCTCCCTCGTCCTTCCTAACATCATGGTCCCAGATAAGGTAAGGGCATTCCTCACTGCTTTGATTTGGTTAATTGTGACTGGTTAAACATTACAGGACGGGTGGCTGTTTTCTTTTCTTCACCTTGATTTACCTTTGTTGCTCTTCTTCTCCATCCCTCACATATCTTGTCCTCCTGCTGACCTCTGTCCCGTGTTTGGTCCTCCCTCTCTCAACTGGCATTGTTTTGATAATTTTCTCTTCTTGTTCCGGTACTTCTCACGGTTCCTGTCCTCCCGTTTCTTTTCAACCATAATTTTTCATTGTACACCCCCCCCACACCCTTTTCATCTTCCTCCTCCAGAACTACAACAGCAGCAGCTCAGGGGGAGGTGTCACCTCTCTGCCGGCGTCGTCACAGAAGCGACTGGACGACGGCAGCGCCCGTTTCACCACCGCCAACTTCCAAGAAGTGTCGTCCGCACTCTCTGGCAGCGGTTCCAAAGATGGCTTGGCCGCAGACACTGGGAAGGCGGCATCTGAAGCGAAGAACAAGAAGAACAGCGGCGCAAGTCATGCAGTGGGACAGAGGGGTGGCCGCAAGTCTCTCACCTCCTCAGGGAAACCCCTCCCCTCCGCCGTGGTCACCATGGCAACCTCCTCTACATCTGCCTCCGCTTCCACCGGGCCTTTCCACCAAGGTGAATTAATAGTCCTGTATGTTAATTTTCCTGCGACTGGGAATTAACCCTGCAGTTAGAAAAATTGAAACGCAACGACAAATCATCGGGTGTTACTGCCCTGCCCACCTACCAAAAAACTGCAAGTGCAGCATGTTTACAAATGCAGACATAGTATTAAAACCCAAATAAGAGCGTGATTCATGTGGTTTGTGTGTGTGCTGTGTCATTGGCTGGATTTTGGCCAGACACCAGAGTTTTGTGTGTGTGGCCGTGATAACAGTGTTTCGTCTCGACTGGCCCCTGGCTCCTGTAATCAGAGGCCGTATCTGGGAAAGACCCAGAAACACAGAGAAGGAAAGAACATGTGGGGAGGTCAGGACCTGAGAGGAGTCAGAGGCTCACATTGAGCTCCTGTGTTTTGTACTATCAGAACTTGTCAGGTGTGTGTGTTTGTTTATGTGTGGCTCGTAGAGAAATGGTGTGTGTGTTTGGGTATCCATGGGTTTGTGTGCTCTCGAGGCGCTTCCTCTGATACATGGGAGGACTACATGATGAGGGAGGGCTGACTGAAGAGCAGATAGAGAGCAGGAGAGCAGATAAGGTGCTTATTTTGGTTATCTTGGTGCTGCTCCTCCCATGATGATGGAGAGGAGGCTTGTATGAAAACTTTAACAGCTGTAGTGCATGTATCCTGTGTTGTTTCTCTCCTGCTTCTTGTCAGTCTCTTCTATCTCCTCCTCTGTCTAACTTTTCTGTTATTCTCTTTCTTCCAGGCCTCCTGTTGACCAGTGCCAGCAAGACGCCCTCTGCCCCCTCCTCCTCAGACTTCCTAAGTTTCTCAGACTCATCGTTGCGTTCAGGCGGCGGGACTACCTTCTCCTCCCCGCCATCGTTCAGCAGCTGCCTTGTGAAGCCGAGCTCGGAGGGTGGAGCTTCAGAAGGAACTACAACGCTCTTCGGCTCTCTGATGTCCGCCACTACAGCTTCTGCAGGTACCAGGCGTTTAATCATGGAAGTGATCTCTTATGATTGAAGTGTATTTTTGTTTTTCTAGGCGCGTTCCCATTACAGATTTGCGCAAATATTATGCAATATTTTCTAAATGTCGATAAAACGCTATTGCAAGGTGACTGCATTTCCATTGAGTGATGTTATGAGACTTTTCCTGTGATGTTATACAACATTACATTAGGCTTTAAACAAATTAAAATCTTCATACAAAACAGTGATAGGAGCTACAGCCAATCAAATGCCTTCAAAACAAATGACAGCAGCCATGATATACAGTATATCATGGAACATGCAATTTTTAGTTTTCTATATTCAAAAAATACATAAGTAATACTTAAGTCCCAGTGGTGCAGCATGATTATCTAATCACTATCAGCTGTGTGACAAGTGTGTGGCCTGCATAAGAGATTAGTGTGCCCCCGTCTGAGTATGAATGTTGATTTTGAAGAGGGCCTGAGGGCCGAAACATCATCTAAATAAAAGAAACGAACATGGAGCTAGAGTGTGTTACACTTGTCTTTAACTTACAAGTCCGCTTCCAGTGATCAGCACCTAAATACAACCTTTATTGCTCATTACTTTACAATATCATAAATTATTTGGTTTTACCATAGAAATAGAAGAGGAAGTAATACATTTAGCTGTAGTCATTTGACAACATCAAAAGAAAATGGCTATATTTGTTTGTTGTTATGGTGACAACACGTATCTGGGGCTATTAAATGTGTCACACTCACTCGTTTGAGGACTCTGACGTGGCCGGCCGTACACACTAAGCTCTTGTTTTCCTTTTAACTGTCTTTTATTGATGCTCATCATGTAGCCTGAACCCATAATTACAATTATCAACATCTGTGTCACCTGTTAACAGAGGCAACGGTCAAAACTCAATTTAAACCTCACCAACATCTGACATTAAAGTAATGGATAACACATTCAAACATGACAAAAGATTGTGATAGTCCTTTTTACAGCAGACATTTTGACATGTCATTGAAGAAGCACAGGTGTATTCACTAACATTATTGATATCTGCATTTCACTCAGACGAGCCCCTGGTATTGTCATTGCTGGGTCGCTGGAAAAGCTTAATGCAACTGAGCCATTGTTAATGTTATCAATTTCACCTGTGCCTTTTTTACTCTGACGAGTCAAAATGTCTGCTGTGAAAAAGGTCCATTCTCTCTCTTCTCAATAAAAATATGAGGTGATTATATCCAGCAATCCCCGATCCTTCTCTAGCAGCAAGGCAAAGGAGATAATATTACTCCACTCCTTGTTTTGTTGTTACTACAAAACCTCACCTGGTTACAGAAGTCTCAGTCACATTTGCAACAGCACACAAACATGAGGGCTGCTCTGATCATCCCGCTGTGTTTATTTGAATAGGAGTGTTTGTTCTACTCTCATTCCATCTCCGTCGTTTGCACCTTCTTCATGCTCGCATTTTTTGGTCTCATTATTACAGTGGGGCCACCGTTTTTTTTTTCCAACACCATTTCTCAGATACAATAACAAAAGACATTAAGAAGGCTATTCACAAAATTTATTGTTTTTAATGACATTTTAGTGATAATTCTTTAAAGGGCCATTCCATTAGTTTAGCATGTCACGCTTGACCAGTGTACCAATGGACGATTATTCAAGAAATTAATCAAGTGACTTGACTTTAGTAATCTTGGGTTGGACTCAGATCCTTATACAAAAAAAAAAAATAATTACAAACTGCTGCTGAGGTGTGCGGAAAAAAAGTTTATCACTGAGGAGGGTTAACAGAAGACTTTTGCCAGGTTGAATAATGGGAAGTTAAGGATCCAATGTTGTTTGGATCTCAACGTTGACTGGCAGCCATTTTGAAAGTATTGCAACTTCAAACGATAATGAAGCACAAGACTTAATTAGAGTGCTCTTTTTAGTCGTTTTTAGCAACATTTTCTCCTTGTATCTAAAATGTAAATATGTACTTTTTTTACATAGTCCTCTATGATGGTGATTAGTTTGGACTGTTGGACAGAGAGATGGGCCTCTGACGTTTTATTGACCAAACGACCAATAGATTAATTGAGTAATAATGACTAAATTAATTAGTAATGAGGAGCAGTAATCGTTAGTTGCAGCTTTAATTTACAAGAGAACTGATGACGCAGGTTGTATTTTCCTCTTGAAGTAGAATCATTGATGGCCAACAAACCTCACAAAACATCAAGAGACTGCAGGCTTTGCTCTTAAATATTCAGTCCTGCTTTCTTTTTATTGCAGTGGGCGGGAAACTGTATGAGAATTCCCACAGTCTCACAGCCAGCGAGACGACAAGCCTCAGTGGGTCCGCCGGCTACAAACGGCCACAACCCGCCAGCTCAGTGCCGGGAATTGGAGGAGCGGCGGCAGGAGGAGGGGAAGACGGGGTGAAGAAGAAGAAGAAGGGCAACTGGCGAAACAGATTCGGACCTTGCTTCACGACGGATGTGAAGCCTTCAGAGCCAGCTCCCTCCCTGGCTCTCCCCACCCCCTCCACAGCCAACACCTCCTCCTCCTCCATCGTCTCTCCGTCCTCCTCTTCATCCTCGACACTCACAGGCCGGCCGGGTTTAGTATCCAGCAGTGGATTAGGAGTGGGGATGGGAGGAGGAGGAGAGAGGGGGCTGGGGGTCATGGGTGTCAGCGGTGGGATTCAGAAGTCCCCGTCACTCCTCAGGAATGGGAGTCTGCAGAGCAACAGCAGCTCCACGACCACTGGGCCAGGTGAGGAAGAAACAGCAAGTTGACACACTCAAAACACAACGTTTACATGCACACTAATATTCCAGATATGACAATATTCTGCATTTGATACACGTCATGTAAACAGTACATTCTGAATTTAGCCCTATTTCACATGTAGCACTTTCCGATTAAGACATGCAGGTTATATCAATATTATTCTTTGGACATGTATACAGAACATTGAGAATATGTGTCTCAGGTGGGGTTTTCTATCCCAGTTTTCCACACACAGCATCTTGCCCGTTTATAGTCGGCTTTTTGTATTGTCGTGGATCTGTTGTACATAAAACAATAGTTTTCAAGGCTGGGGTAGTGATATATGCCCGAAAGAAAAGCCTACATTTCTGGTCAGAGGGAGAAACACACATACTTTTAAACATTATGAAAGGCTTGCATATCCAGGGGTTTTTGGACTGTGAAAATATAGCAGTGCCGACCCGTACAAGACGGTTGTTAAAGGAATAAAACACTCTCATATCTATCTCTCTGTCTGTCAGCTACTTTTAAGAAAATCATCCTTGCAGTTTTGCTGTATCTTACCAAATAGCCTGAAATTATTGAAATGTTGGCAACTGAAATGAGGTTGGTTTAATTCAAGCTCCGTTAGCCAGTTGTGTTCCATCGTGTTCACCGCAGTGTCATCAAAATGATTTAAAGAGAAGAGTGAGGCATTGTGGCTGTTTTTATTCGTCCAGCTCCTGACTTGTGGAGCTTTCTTACTAAATGCTTTTGTATTACACAGAAACTGTTTGTGGAATCACATCTGCATAGCAAAGTATCAACAATACCGATCACAAACGGGAAGGATTCGACACACCTTTGTTATTGGCTCCTTGTGTGCGTGTGTGTAAGTCAGAGTGCAGGTCTACGTGCTGTTTGCTCACACACGTGGAAGTGGTCTGTATGTTTTTTTCATCGTGTTCAGTTGCTTGGCAACTGTCTTTATGCTTTGGAGTTCCCCTCTGCTGATGGAAATGGCTCAGCACAGCCCACACATCCCACATCTCCCCTTTCTTCCAGAATTACCACCCTTTTGTTTCTGTCTCCAGCCGCTCAGTCGCTGTCTCTTACCTGCATTCTGCTCATTCCTTAAATCCTCGTCTCACCTGTTGATGCTTTCTGCAGATGAAGGTGTAGGTGTTTTTCGTATAGTCCCAGGTCAATGCATATATGTGTACATGCTTCAAATCCAGGTCCAAGTCCAAATCCAAATAAAGAAATTAGATGCAGGCCAACATCCATCACTGATCATCTGATCTGATGCAGATCACCAATGTGCTCCTGCTATAATATACTTACATTAGGCTCCTACAGGAGAGACCCTTGTGTCTCTTTGTTACTGAGAGTTAAAAAAAATAATAATAATATTGTGATTATTATGACAGATATTGTGATCTGAGTCACAAATTAAGTGAGACTGATCATTTTTACATTTCATTTTCATTTAAAAAGAATTAAAATTATGATGGGTTTGGTTTCTTTTTTGGATATAGTTTCCACCAAACAAGCATGTTTCCTTACGTCTAGCATATAATTTGTAGGCCAGAGCATCTCTGTCGCACCACAATGCTTCATTTGTCATGGTATGTTACACTTTTTACCTTTATAAAAAAAATGGAACTTCTGCAATATGAATATTGCATTTGGCCATATTGCAATTTCAATGATATTTCACTTACTTGTGCAGCACTATTTTTGATATTTCTAGTTCTAAAGTATTAGTATACTGTATTTTTCAATTGTACTATTCTTTTTAAAGTGATTCATTAGTCTTGTTAAATTATGTTGTCCTTAACTTTCAGAATCTATAATACATATTGCCCCATCGATTGGATTGGAGCATTCATATAAGACACCAATGAGTTGTAATTATGTTATTTTTCCCCACCGCAGTGCAGATCTTAAAAGTGTAAAAATATGTGGTTGCAAAGAAGTGCAACAGTACACTGATTGTGATCACAGCATTTGTTGCTTGGTGTGAATGTCTCAATTCACATATTTAGAAATATAAACATAGGTATGAACTAGGGTTACACTCATTTTTCGCACTTTCCTTAATAGATTATTTGTAAAAATTAACAATCGATTAATCATAACTCAAAAAAATCATAAAAACAGCAATGCATAGCCTATCAATTAATCAGTAAAATTTCACGTTTGATTAAATTCTTTATGACCGATTAATTAACCGATTGTCGATTAATTGTTATCATCACTTGTGTGAACTTAAAAAAACCATAAACCAATAAAAACTTCTGCGTGTCTTTTTCTGTTTGCATTTGCATTCAGATGCAGAGATAAAGTTATTTTATAGTGGCATCATAGCTTTATGTCTTCCATTTAAGAAAGCATCATTACCCCCAAATTTATTAGAGCTAAGTGTGAACTGACAGAAATTTCCTTCTAGTTATATTCTGCTTTTATAATTTTATGTGACGGTGGAAACATGTTAACTTGTCATCAAAGCAACATGAAACGTAGCAATTAGACTTCTGGCATTCTGACATATTGAAGTGATTGTATCATTGCAAACCCTCAAATTTATTGTTGCTAAAAGTATAAGCACAAGTCATGTCGATCTATAAATATTGATATTCAGTCAAGCTTTCAAAGGTGGATATTTTGTATTTGCTTTGAGCGGGAGTTGGTGATGGAGACACGAGTACTGGAAGGCTCTGAATATAATTATTTGCAGCAGTGGTGGTTGAGGATAATTTTGTTTGCGATTCCACGTCCATCTCAGTTTTTGGAGCTTGTGCTTTTCCCTACAGCAGTGGCGACATTTCTGACCACGGCTGGTGAAAGAAGATAGGGGAGGCGGTGGTGGTTATGTATGGCTGTGCATTATATGTACGTGTGTGTGTGTGTGTGTCCGAGAATCATGTGTTCTTCTTCCTACTGTAAATATTTAGCTGAGGGTTAATGCAGGGCAGTAATGGGGAGGATCTTGGCGTTTATCTCCCCCCCTCCATCCTGTCTGCTGACTCCACCGTGCTGATGGATAGATAGTTAGCCTGATAGATATGTGTTGGAGGGTGGGGAGAGGCAGGGGGTTAGATTTTGGTTAGGTTAATGTTTGACGGCAAGGGGGTCACTGATGGGACGGACGAGTTGGTAGAGCACAGCGGGTTTGTTGGTGTGTGGGGGAGGAAAGACGTTGGGTGGACATTTATTTATTTAGACCAGTGTGTGAGTGTGTGAGTAGAAAATAATGAAAAAAGAGACAAGGAAATTAGACACCTCTTGCTGTTTTCATATGTTGTTTTTATTATGTTTTTTTAGTTAAAGATTTCTTAAGATTTGTACGTTTTTTCCCGTCATCTGAGTGAAGTGACAATTATAAGGAACTTGGTCTCACTGCAACACACATAAGACGGAAGTTGTGAAAACCAGGGAATATATAATCTGTTGAAATTTTATTCAAGGACAAATAAATAGGGTTGGATAAATGAAAACGAATTTGGGCACAGTAAAATTAAACTTAAGAATTGTATTTTTTAAATTTTTTTAATGGGTTTGATTTTCTTTTTTTTGCACCATTCAGGGTAATTATCTTTTATTTTCATTAATCTTAATATTTAACTAATGTGAACATTGTCGTTGATCGAGCTTGAAAATTTCCTCCACTTTATCCAAAACAAAGACTGTTAAACACTTGAAGCCAAAGAAAAACAAGACACACACACACACACACACACACACACACACACACACACACACACACACACACACATTATGCAGAAAACTTCAAACAACACACATCTGAAATTGGAGACAAAGTACTTTAAAGTGACAGCTCTTTCATGTACAATAGACAATATGTGTGTTCCTCCTCAGTAAACTACGCAAAAAAAGTATATGGTAAAATATTTCAGGTGAATTAAGTCCACTTTGAAACCTAACTGCATATTTGCAGAGACTCCTGAATTTTGTTGTATGCCCAAACTGTTTTCAATTCTGAAACTGATTCGGCATTATCAGTCAGAGGCAAACCCTCATACATTTGATGTGATTCGTGCACACACACGCACACACACACACACACACACACACTCGCATGGTCTGCCCTCGATGTGGCTCTGCTCCCTCTACACATTGCCGTGATGTTTGAATACATTTCTGTTTATCTTTGGTGGTAGAAAATTCTCAGAATAATAAATCTTTCCGTTGCCATGATGGTATTCAGTGTTTGTCTCCACATTCCATTTTTAAACATGATTAAATGACTGTCTGAAGTTTTTCCAGAAAACATGTTACAGGACCCCAGTGTTCAGCATCACACTGCAGACTGAAATTTCCCTCTAAAACAGAAGTTGTTGGTTGAAAACACTAATTCTGCTTGTTTTTTAACAGCGTAAGATGCATTTCACTTTGTTTTTAGATTGGACTTAACCCTCCCTAAATACATGACATAGATTTCCTTTGGCGATAATACCAGCTTGAACTAATCAAGGTGGATATTTTTGAAGCTTACAGATGTACTGAGCAGGAGGGGAAAAGGAACAGGAAGGTCAGGCGATGGAGGCAGTTGTGCTTCAGGGGCTTAACATTATTGATCTCACAGATAGGGTCTAAGTTGTACAAGCTTAGGCATGTGTGTGAGAGGTGAGTGAGTGTGTGTGTGTGTGTGTGTGTGTGTGTGTGTGTGTGTGTGTGTGTGTGTGTGTAGAAATGTTTTGCTCTTTGTCTTCTTTTTATTTAATTTTTTAATATGCCTTTATCCCAGTAATTAGATAATAGTTTGGTTAAATCTCAATCTTTGTAATATTTGAAGAGAGAAGAAAATACACTTCTGAAATAACAGTTCCACAACAACCATGAAAAAAACATAACTATATACATTTTTTAATTTATTAGATTTGTTTTAAAATAGTTCGATAGATGTAAGATTTATTTATTTATGTATACATTTTTAGTGTAGCATATCATGAACTGGAGCAAGACGGTTTTCACCTTAAAGTGATAACATTTACCTTAAATGACTATTATTAATATAATACAGCTGAACTTTAATTTAGAAAAGTACTACCAATTTACATAAATATTTATAAATTCCTTTAACATCACAAAATTGCAAAATCAGAAAATAACGAGCTGTTTAGTTTGGTTGTCTATATTAGGGAAAAAAATACAATATATTGAAAATTCAAAATAATTCAGACATTTCTTAACAACATAGAACAGAACATTTAAATACAACATACAGAGACAGACTCAAATCTCTATTAAAATACTAGCTGTTTAGTTTGGTTGTCTGACACAGGATTTTTTTTTACAAGAAATTTATTTAAATTCATTTTTATGGAGTATTAAATAAATACATATACTGACACATAAACGGCGTACTTTCTAAAAAATCTCTATTCTTGCATCATGAAGTTAATATAAGTTAAAATTAACCTTTAATTTTTTTACTCATTACTGCCATTGTTTTTTTGTTTTTTTTAACCATCCCTTTGTGTGTAACTCATTTCATCAGCGACATGAGCTAAACTCTGATAAACTGTTGGTTTGGCCTCTAATCCAGCGGCTCAAAATCTCGCTGGAGCTCGTGCCCCCTGAGTCACGGCAGCCCTGCTTTGGGTATCAATTTTTCTGGTGCATATTACAAAGCGTTATAAATAGTATGTAGGCCCATGCAGTGCTCCTATCTCTCTCTCTCGCTCTCCCTCGCGCTCCCTCCACCCCTCCCCTCCTGGCACAAAGATCTCTTGTTCCCCCAGTGAATGTGTGCTGCCCTGAGCCATTCAGGCTTTTGTGGGGCTGAGGGGCCCTGTCCTCCCACCCCTCCCCACCTCCACTGCTGGGGTCAAAGGGGGGCAGGGGCAGGGCTTATCCCTGGTTAGTGGGCGAGCACAGGGGTGTGCGAGGGGGGAGGGAGGGGGAGAAAGCAGAGAGATAAGAGAATGGAGTATGGGTGTGTGAAAATGGAGCAATATGTTTAGTGATTTATAACTAGTTTTTTAATACAACATTCATGATTTTTAATAAGCTGCAGAAAATGTGTTTTATCTGAATTGCTATAATTCTGTGCCAGTTTTTAAAAGCTTAATGTGAATGGTTTGTGTGTGTTTCTGTGTGTTTGAAATGTATTATAATTTAATGGAAACGAAATTATTTGACTGCACACTCAGGCAAGTCCATGTACGTAATCACACACTACATTTGTTGATTTAATAATCACGCATTAAAACTTAATTTTAGATGTTCATTTCTCTGGAATAGAGTAATTGGTCTTTTTGTAGCCAGCATGCACAAAATTAGGATGACTTAAACTGAAATATTAATGCTTTTCATGCTGCAATAATTACAGTGACTGTAACATCACCTGTCAAACAATATTCCTCTAAAACCATTGTTTATTTGTCCTGTTTAAATATAGTGTTAGATGATGATAAAGCTGCTAATGTCTGTGGTCTCTGATGTCTCCACAGGTGTTTTCTCCGGCGCCGATGGGTCATCGTTGGGAACAGGAGCCGTTGCCGTTGGTGGAGCCGGCTCTGAGTTGTCACAGCAACAGCAGCCCACACCTTCGCTAGCCCCTCCATCTCCATTCACCGCCACCGCACCGCTAACCAGCACAGCCTCTACACACGTGAGCCCAAACACACAAACTGCACTAAAAACTCCCCGTGCCCTCCTCACACACTCACATACATGAAAATACATGCTCATTAAACACACTCCATCTCTCTTTCTTTCTTTCACAAACACACGCATACACACATTTTCTCTCTTCATTCAGCACCCTCTGCATCCGTCAATTCATCCACATCTCTGGCATCTTTGAGCTGAAGTGTAGATGAGCTGAAGTGCAGATAAACTGTGGGAACACAAATAAACCAAAGCACGCTAATTAAACGTCTTCCGCACCAAATCTCTCAGCACTATTATTAATCCATCGCATGTTAATTATGTGTGAAATGTGTGTGTCCTGACCTTGTCTGGATTGTGTTTTCTCAGGGAGTTATTCTATGGCTGATTTGTGTACAGTGCGCCTGTGGTGGAAGGTCTCACTGGTTTATTCACAGCACGAAAATTAGTCTTTTTTTTTTGTATCTGAACATTTCATTGAAACATCTGTGATTCCCCTGCCTAATTTAATTCAACTATTGACCTTAGCATGCTCTGAAAAATGTTCTGTTATAATATGAAGTCTTTATTACTGTAAATGTACAGGAATGTGTATGGGTGTCATCACACAGATAACACACAGGGAAAATTTTGGGAAACAAAAAATCTTTTGAAAAAAGAATGTTGAAATTTAGTGTTCAATGTAATGACATTTGGAAAGAAAAAAGCAGAAGTTGAGAAAAAAAAACCGCATAGCATCACGATTGCTTATAATAAATAATAAATTGCTTATTTAGTCCAAAAGATTTTGCTGTAATAAAAAAAGACTTAAGTGAGATAAACAGACTGAAAACTTTATCTTGAATAATACAGATGTTGACAAAGTTCTTCTTTGGGGACATCATTTGCAGTTGAAAAAAGTGATTAATCGCACTAAATTCCAATATATTTTATTGCAATACTCAGCAGATAGCAATATGTTTAAAATGACAATAATACTGTATCATGGCCTAAATATTATCATAATATTTTATCGTGGAGCCTCTGGTGATTCCCATCCCCACAAAAAACACCTGTGCTGTGTTAATATAATACACACTCACTATGAGGATTTTCCTCATATTCCTTTATGTGAAAATGGTGGGAAAAAAAGCTTCTGGGCAGAACTTAGAAAGTGATCATTCACTATAAATTAGGTCTGAAAGTGGTTCCAGAATCCAGGCTGCATATTTAAGGAAAATGCCGTCTATCTTGCATGTATGTGAAATGTTTAGGAATTTTTAAATAGACATTAAATCATTTTAACAGTGTTTTATATGATATATGATGTTCAACTTGCAGTTCAGTAGGTTTATCTATATCAGAATGAATTATGGTGATTTCCAGAGCTAAAGTTGCAATTTTTTATGCTTTTCCTGGAAATGTAATTGTTGTCGGTGTGTCCCATTGGCTTAAATAGGCTTGTATTCAAAAGTGAGGGCATTGACTCTAATTCGATCAGCTCAGCCCCCTCCAGTAATCACTGCCCCATCTCCCCAAGAGAAAAAACCCCTCATCTTTAATCACTGACCCCAGTGTCCATCCATTCAAAACCTCCCCACCAAAGACCACGCTCTGTCTCTGTCCACCCAGCTCCCATTTTTCTCCCGTGTCCACTTACCACCTCTTTCTTTTTCTCTCACACACACACACACTTTCTCTCACCCTCGACCTTCCTTCTCTCCGTCCCCATCCATTTCTCTTTTTCTCCCTCCGTTGTCCTGTGATGTAATGACATCTGACAAGCACCACAGTAGGGATGGAGGGATAGATGGAGGGAGGGAGGGATCGGGGCAAGTGTGTGTGTGTGTGTGTGTGTGTGTGTGTGTGTGTGTGTGTGGAGGGGGTTGCACTCATGCCTTGAATTGGCTGGCCTGGGCTTCATCTTGCCCCGCTCCTCTGTGTTCAGCACATATTATAGGGGACGGGAGGCCCAGGGAAGCACAGGATATCACGCTTGTTTGCAGCATGTATAGATGAGTTTGGGCTGTAGCTGTGTTTGTTTGTACGTTTGAGACAGAAAGAGAGCAGCAAAAGCGAGGAAGACTTTGATAGAGAAAGAAATATTTTTTTCCTTCCTGTCGCTCCAGATTGTTAAAAACGTGTGTGTTGGTTTGTAAAGTGTGATGCACGCCTCTGGGCATCTGGGACACACACGCACACACGCGCACACTTACAAGTTGAGTCTGCAGAAATTACGCAACTATAGAAGGACGCCAACAACAGGCTTTCTTTACTCTGTGTGTGTGTGTGTGTGTGTGTGTGTGTGTGTGTGTGTTCCTGTGTGTGAGTGACAGAGACCATTTGCTATTTTCAGTCCGCTAGCAGACTCTCGGCCTACTGTTATTGGCTATCAGCCCAGGACAGAGAAAGGGAGCGCGAGAGACTTTGAATGAAAAATGAATGAAAATGAAAAATGAATGTTGATGGGAAAGGGGGCAGGATTATGGCACTAAGGGGAGGAGGAGGAGGAAGGGGAGGAGAGTCTAGGAAGAAATCTGAAGTCATTTCAGCGTGGGTGGAGAAATGGACCGAGAGTTTGAATTTAACATTTAACAGTGATGGGAATTTCCAGGATGTTTTCCAAATGGTATTGTTTTAGACATACACCTTCCATGAATTTGTAATGGGAGATTATCTACTATTTTTGTTCTCAGGGTACACCCAAAATTTGAGCAAAATGCATATAAATAACTTATAATGCAATAGCAAGAACAGAAAACAGGCTTGTCATATTGACCAGAAATTACAGAATTGCTAAACCTTCCAAACAATTTGTTAAATAGCACCTTCTGGCGGCCTCAGTAAGTTTTCTGCTGTGTCACTTGTTGTGGCTTTTTAACCAAAACAGCCATTTTGTTCTTTTCGGTAGACCTTATTCCCCTCCTGATGCTCCACCCTCGCTCTCTTCCGTCTTACCCCACCCCACCCTTCACTCCACGGTCCTTATTTGGGAAATGCCTTAATTGGATTAAACTCTATGCATCAGAAACACTTTGTCAGCATGTCAACGTACTGTTGGGATGTTGAGGCACTCTGAGCCCCGTGTGCATGTGTGTATTGGTGACAGAATAATGAGCCGTGGATCCATAATATAGCCTTGGTTTTTGTATATGAAATGGTAGTAAAGCGTTGTCAAATCCACATTCAGATATGTTTTTTTCCTCAATTCAAATAAGCTTCACTCACATTGAACCGCGTGTAGATGCTTTGTAGCAAAGCAAAATCAATACTGGAGGGCAGAGAATTAAAATTCTCGAACCAGCGATTGATCTGATTGATTCTCATCTTTGTATTCAGGCTCATTATATGTGTAATAACATGCTGATTAAACCGCTCCAAAAATGTAGCACAAAGTAAACACTTGAAGCTGACTGACGCAGTAAAACACACACACCAAAGAAACAACTCTGACTGCAGCATGAGATTTAAATATCAGTTCTTTAACAATAATTCACCGCTCAGACAACATCGCTTTGCTGCTGTTCAAGAATGACAATTTTTTTTTAACAATTATTGCTAAATAGAGAATCTAGATACAATGATATAAAGTAGTGCAAGTTACATAAAGGAGAAAATATAACAGATAAAATATAAAGTAAATGACATAAATCATTAGTTGCATGAATAGACGGGAAAAGTAAAATATATACGCACAACAAGAGTGTAAATAAATATGTAAATAAGTGTGTATATCAGATAAATTCATAATGAATATGAACAATTAAAATTGGAACGCATCAAAATAATTTTCCATTGTAGCCCTGAAATAATGTCTAATTCAATGAAAAATGATTTTAAACTCAGACGTGCATTTCCACCATTTAATAGAAGCCGTGTAACTCCTGAGTCAGTGCTTTGATGTTAATTGTTTAAGATTCAAATCCTTTAACTTTGAGCACAGTTAAAGAGACGTATAACTGCATTGTGGGTGGGTTCTGGTCCATGCTCTATTAAAATCCTCTCTAAAAAAAATGTTTTCTAAATGACTTGTAACTACAATCTCAGTAACATATATCCTTGTGGGTTATTCTCGTCCGTATCTGTGCCTCTGTCTACAGGTGAGCGGTCTGCCGGGGTCAGTCTTCAACCTCGCTCCCTCGCATATGTTTGGTAACCGGCTCAATCCCAACTCAGCCATGGCAGCACTCATCGCTCAATCCGAAGCCTCACCAGCAGGTACGGCAGCATACCTAACGTGATGATGCGTGTGTGTGCCCGTGTGACAAATGCATGCATGTGTGTTAGAGAGGGAAAGAGAGGGAGATAATCGCTAGGTCACGCCCCCTCAGTCCCACAGAGAGGTCAAGGGTCAGCACTCGTGATATCTTCAAGCTCCTCCCACTCAGCTCCAGTAACGTGCCGTGATTGTCCCCCCTCCTCTGTCAACCGTCCTCTCTGTCACACATACAAATACAGCACATGGGCTCACACACATATGAAATGCATGTTTAGAGCTCTTAACTGTGGCTGGTGTTCGGGAAAGATCGGGGTTGTGTTGAGCTGGTAGCTGCCGTCAGGAGCTCCTGCAGCAGAAAACAGGCGGTTTGTTGTCCGTCCAGTGCAGAGGAGCTGATGAAGGAGTGAGACATGGCTTTAGTAATCAGAGTAGCCACTTCCTGATACAAGACATCTGGTTGAAAAGAGAGGAGAGAAGAAGGGGGAGGAGGAGAGAGAGTTAAGAGCGAGGAGGAGGAGGAGGAGGAGGAGGAAGGTAGGTAGTTCCTGCTGCCGGTCAGCAGTCATCAGAGCCAGATCCACCCTGACCCGCAGGTCAACTCACTAATCAGGCTGAATGACAGGAGGCCACAGGGCTGTGTGTGTGCGCGCGTGTGTGTGTGTGCGTGTGCACGCGAACAGATAAAGAATATGCGGGTTCCTGTGTGTCGACACAAGCAAGCTTTGTGTAACTTTTAAAAAACGGTTTGGTAGCAGAGGAAATTGTCACACTTTAGCGACAACTTTTTTCACTTCATTAGAAAAAAAGTAGATTTTGTTTTAGATAAATGTTAGATTTCGTTTAACAAAAATAGAATTTTGGATGTGCGTGTGCATTAAAATTGAAAATTTGCATATTCATATATTGTTTGATATTCCATTTTATATGTAAGACATCAGACACTTTATTTGTCATTGTAGATGGACGAGGAAATTATGTCTGTGTGCTTTCATGTTGACATATGTACACAAAAGAAATAAAAACATTAAATTAAAGCTGAATTTGAAACATTAAGACAAGATAAAAAAAAGAAGCACAGGTAATGATAAAATGAAACAGTGACAAATAACTCTGAGCATAAATGATCATTTGAAGTGTGTCTTAAATATCAATAAATAAATGGCAGTGGTGAGTTTAAAGTGCATTGTCAATCAATATGTATATTTAGAGTAGAGTTCTATCTTTTTATTTTTATATATGCAGGGTTCCCACGGTCATGGACAACCTGAAATTCATGGAAAGTCATGGAATTTCTCAATCTCATTTTCCAGGCCCCCACCGTAAAGTTGTGCACACAGTTGTGTACAGCACGTGTGAACAGCTACACAATCATGAATTTCTGTTTGTGAACCAGTGAGGGTCATGTGGGCACAGACGTGCAAGGTGTGCGTGTGTTTGTATGCATGTAGCCTGTTTACTTTGGCAGCCGTCTCTCTTTGCTTTTGAGTGTCTGGAGGGAGGTGCCAGGACGGAAAGGGTTATGAGAGAAAAAGGACTTGAAAAAGAAGGCGAGCGAGGGACTAGAGTGGTGACCTGGTGGGGGTAAAAGCTGGGATTGACCGTCTTAAGTAGAGGGGAGTTTGTGTGAGTGTGTAAATGCAGAAGTGTGCGTTTGCGTGTGTGCATGTGTGATTCATTACTCTCACTGAGGAAAATGAAAAGAAGCGTCTGGCCAGGGGCCCGGAGGGAGGAGGTAGAGACTCTCACAGAAGGTAGAGGGAGAGAGAAACGCACAGGCACTTTGAATGTAGGCTCGTGTGTGAAAGAGATACAAAGGCAGAGAGAAAAAGTTTCGGAATTTGCAGGGCCACAAGTATTACAGTCTTTCCACGCTGCTCCTCTTTGACACAGTGTTTTTACCCAAAACTGAGCTGTCTCCAGAGCAGAAAAATCTTAAAACTGTTTAAGTGTGGGTGAGGACACCAGAGCTTTTGGAAAAGTCTGCACTGTAAGCCTGTTCAGATCTCCTAGCAAAGCTTTATAAAACTCCAATAAAAGAAATCCAAATAGACATACTTGGAATTTGGGAAGCGGTAGTGCTGTTTAAATGTGCTGTCAACACCAATCACAGATATGGAGTGTATGAAAATCCTTAGTATTTTAACCATGTGTGTTATAGTGGGAGTCATCGGTTCAAAGTCATGTTTGTCATAACTTGTTTTAAAATGAGTAAAATTTATCAAGTATGAAGCTCATAAAACAATGTTAAATTTAGTTTGAGATGTTAAAGAGGGCCCCAAAAAGAACAATAGGAGAAGGAAAATATTTTTTCATAAACCTTCATTTTAAATGTTAATACAGCCTAGACCTGCAACGATAAATTGATACATTGTCAAGTATTGAATCAATCTCCAATTGAATTTATAATAAATATTATCGAACAATTTAAGTTCTCTGACTCCAGTTTCTGACATGTGAATACTCTCTGGTTTATTTACTCATCTGTCAAACTGAATATCTTTAGGTTGTTGACAAAACAAGAATGCCACCTTGGGTTTTGATAAACACTGATCAACCAAACAACTAATCAATCGATTGAGAAAATGATCAACATTTAAATTGCTTTTGAAAATAAAAGCAATTTGCAGCCCCATAGCCTATCACGCAATGCATTCATAAGGCTTTTTTAGATTTATTTATTTATTTATTTTGAAATGCTTGGGGTTTTTTGTTTGTTTGTTTGTTTGTTTTTGTTTTTGTTTTGTTTTTTTTCCTGGTGTTATTTGTCGAGAAACAGGACAAATCTAGAAATGAGAACAATTAAATCATGAGTGAGGTTGTATTTAGTGCTGCAAATTAAAATTATTTTCATTATCAGTTAGTCTGTTGATTATTTTCTTGATTAATCTATAAGTTGTTTGGTTTTAAAATTGAGCAGTGTTTCCCAGATCCCTAAATGATGTCCTCAAATGTCTTGTCTTGTCCACCGCCAAAGATATTCAGTTTACTGTCAATAGAGGACGAAAGAAACCTGAAAGAAAACACTTTTAAGAAGCTATAATCAGAGAATTACTCTTACTGAATTAGCTGGTGATTAATTTATTAGTTGACAACTTATCGATTAATTGTGGCAGCTCTAGTTATGTTAAAACACAGTATGTGTGATGTCAGAGAGCACAGGATAACCTGGCTGTTGTCTCACTCTTTACCATATGTTGGCTGTGAAGCTCAGTTTTGTGGTTTACCCACCAAAATAAAACAAAAAAGATATTTAGCTGTTTTGCGATTGTACAGGTGTTTATGTGTAGATGGAAAACTTTACAAAAATGACCTGGAAATGTTAATGTGGATGAATACACACAAAGTGTTCAACTTCAGCCGGCTTAGTGCGGGCTTGGTCTTAGATGTACAATTGATTTTTGTGTGTGTGTATGTGTGTGTGTGTGTGTGTGTGTGCGCGCAGATCAGGAGGTTGGAGACGGCAGCAGCGGCGTCGGAGCTCAGGGCTTCTCCATAAGAGCTTCTCCCAAGACCACCCCGCGGTGAGTACACACACACACACACACACACACACACAGATGCCCACCCATCCCTCCCCATTTACATTCCTCGCTGCCCCCCCCCCTTCACCCATCCCCCCCCTCTGCTTTTCCCTCCGCTGGCCCCTCGTCTCCTCTCTCTTCCTCTCACTCCTCACACACACACATGCACACTCTCCCTTTCGCTCTCACCCCTACAGGCAATTCTCGCTCTCTCAGCCAACGATAACTTGTGTTTTTTGAAGGTGGTAACCATCCTTCAACTCCAGTTAGATTTTTTTTTTTTTTTTTTTTTTCCGTGGGTTTAATCACACATGGACGGACAGTCTGATGATTTTCGGCATCTCCTCCAGTTGGGAGTATTTACATGGATGTCTCAGGATGGGAATATTGATGAGACAAATTTGTTTGTTTCTTCGTCTTTGTGGGATGGATAATTTCACTTGATGAGGTTGGTTCCAATTTTTATTTTTTTGGTTTATTTATTTTCACACTGCACCTGTTTTATTTCACATTTTGCATTTATGGGACGTAATTTGTCTGTGTTGGAAAGGGTGGCATTTATTTTAAAAGGAAATATTGTAAACCAAGAATATGGCGACTTAGGAAATTAGATTTTCTCATTAAAGCAGCACATTTAATAAATGCCTTGAGGATTTTGTAGTTCAACAATTTAATGTCTTCATATAAATATAGTTGACACATTTTTGCATCCAACATTTTGGATTATAATGAGACATCGACGCCCAAAATCTGAGTGAATTTAACTTTGCGCTGTGATTCAAAAGTGGAAAAATCTTGTCACCACTTTGCATTTCTTTTACTTTCCCCCCAAATTACGCACCTCTCTCCTGCTGTCCCTCTATTCCCCTCGTCCACACTCAACAGATTGTCTCCGCACACACACACACACACTGAGATTTATTGCATGAAGACAGTCCACTTTCCTCTGTCTGTCTCTCTCCCTCTTGCATGTCCACTTTCTTCTTCTCTCTCCCTCTCTTTCTCCCTCTCTCTCCGCCTCACACACACAGACAGAAAGCCTGGCCCCTTTTCATTAGAGGCCACTGTAACAACAAATTGATGTAGTTTTATAGCCAGCAGTGTCTATGTTTGTCTGACGTTTATGTTGGGTCATTAATCTCCCCATTGACCTCTCTATCTCTCCCCTTCTATCCATGCTCTCTCTCTCCCTCTCTCTCCCTTCATTCAGCTCTCCCATTGGTGGCCTGCAGATCCGCTATGACTCCTCGGGGTCGTTGCCGGGGCCCGGGCTGGGGTTGCTAGGGGCGGGGGGAGGCGGCGGGGAGACGCTGCCCCCGGTGGCCACCAGCATAGAGCAGCTCCTGGAGAGGCAGTGGAATGAAGGGCAGAGCTTCCTGCTGCAGCAGGGAGCGCAGGGAGACGGTGAGAGGACACACACACACACACACACACACACACACACACACACACACACACACACACCTGAAGACGCACAAGGATGCACTCACAGGATGCAATACCTGACACTCTTCTCCAATGGCAAAACGATACTATTTCAGTGCCTTATCCTGATAACTTTTTAATTTAACAACAGGATTAAATGTTCTTAAACAAAAACACAACATTTGCTGTCCATTTTTCAGTACTTGTCAAACATTTCTGTACCAGAAAAGTAGTGAGGTTTATTACCCAGCCCCTTCCACCCTCTTTGCCCATCTCTATCTTCCTATCAAGTGATCCATCTCCCTTTTGCCTTCCAGCTGCTACCGTTCCCATGCTCTCTCAATCTGTCTTTTCATTCACTTTCTCGCTTTTTCTGTTACTGTCAATTACTGTCAGTAATGTGGCTATCCGAACAGCCTTTCAGGGATCTATAAAGTAAAAATTCAAAAGGGAAGGTCGCCTCGTTGTTGGAAAGGTTGTCCTTCATCTGGACTCTGGTTTAAGCTCCTGTGTGTGCATACCCTCCTCACTGAGTTGTCCTTGTCACTGACTCTGCACAGGTGCCAGGGTCACTGTTCTGTAGCTGACCTTGACCTCTGACCTTTTCATGGTGTACATCTGTCTAATCAGTCACCTGTTTTTTGTGTTGAGGCTTAGCATAGGTACATGGCTTTTCTTTCTTGTGAAGATCACTCCCAATACAGCTTCATCTAAAAAGTCCAAAGCATTTCATTTAAAATGTAGGCAAAAGGATTTTGAATTTGAAAAGCCTGTGTTGACCTCACACTGCAACCACATGAACTTAATCACTGCAAATTTGAATGATTTTCCTCTCTGCCTTACAGTAAATCGACAACTCAGAGCAAAGAGATGCACAAAATGTCTTTTAAGCAGGAAGAACAAAGTGCTCCTGCTCTGCGACACATAAATGCTCTGATCAAACCAATCACTTTATCCTTCTTGTCTCTCTTTCTCCGTCTCTTTCAGTGGTGGGCATGTTGAAGTCTCTCCACCAGCTGCAGGAAGAGAACAGGAGGCTGGAGGAGCAGATCAAAACTCTGACCATGAAGAAAGAGAGACTGCAGCTTCTCAGCGCTCAGCTATCAGTGCCTTTCACCCCCACCACGGCCTCCTCTGGTACACACACACACACACACACACACACACACACACGCTGCTTTTACACAGAGATTGTGCTATAGGGCTGCAACAAAGTCCCCCCTTTACACAGCCTCGCACTTTTACACTGAGCCAAATAATGGCGGCATCATGCCGCTTCAGTGTGTGATTGTACACTGCATAGCGGTATCCCACAATCAAAAGAGTCATGACGGGCGTGGCGTTAAACACACGAATGTCCGCCTCTAGTTTGACATGTAATACACGTGTTGGTAGTGCTTTATGAATATTAACAAAGGCATAACATTTTAATCACAATCATTTACCTTCTCTGATATATGACAGCTGATCTCCTCTGCTTGGAGGGTAAGGAGCTCCTGAATCTTTTCCCAATTTGCGGGCATTTACGGCAACTCTTCTTTTCTGAATAAGCTGCTGTGCTAACAGCTGCTATTTAAATGTCCCATGGTGGGGCGTATGCATAAACACATTGTCAAAACGTCACACTCGTGCCGTTTTTTCGTCTTTCTGGTTTTACGTTTTACACAGCCGTTTCGGGGCTGTTACTTCCTCTGGTCCCAGCTCAGAGGAGAGACCACTTTGTCCCCCCTTTTTCGTAATCAGACATTATATAGAGTAAGCAGAAGCAGCACAATAGTATGTTGTTCTGTCTTGAACAGGCAGCCTAAATGCAGCCACAGATACAAGAACTGAAAAAAAATAGTAGATTAAAATAAAAGTTGATGGAGAGAATACAGATGCACAGCTTTGATTACTAATTCATCTTTACAGCTGTTTATTAGAGCAAAATGACAATTATTTTCTGGCTTCAGCATCTCAGATGTGAAAAGCTTTCCTGTTTTTTATGATTTTGAATTGAATATCATACAAAATATTTATTCACATCACCTCAGGCCTTTCCCCATATTTTTCTGACACTTCATATAGACGAAACAGTTGTTGGTTAAAACATAATCGGCAGAATTATTGATGAAATGTAGACAAAGAGAATCTAAACCTGCTTTGATTTCTGTTGCAGATGTGAAAGGAACCCATGTGGGAGCCACTGACTCGTCTTTACCCATGGCAGCTCAGGTAAGAACAAACAGCAAAAGCACAAGATGAAGCAATATCATACCATTAATATAATAATTGAGTTAGTTAAGGTTCAGTGATGTAGGCAGTAGATGGTTAAGTTTGGTTATATGAGGTAATGTCATTATTTTACACCTCATTGCATGATGAATTAGAGTGATCAGTCTACATTTGTGAATAAGAATATCATCAAGTGGATGTTACTATTAATGGTTTTTCTCTCCCTCAGGACGGGGCATCATGTGGTGGCCACAGCAGTAGTGGCTCCACCTCATCTCTCTCCACCCCTCCCTCCGTCTCCCAGAGCCCGCCCCAGCCGCAGCTGAATGGAGTCGCTGCTGTGGGAGCGGCCCCGGCAGGGCTGGGAGGGGTGGCGGGACTGATGGGTGCTCTGGGTGCAGGCAGCGCACTGGGCATGGGGGGAATTGTCGGGGCGCTGAACGGGGTGATCCAGACGCCAGCAGGCACAGCCAGCCCTCACACACACACTACAGGAGCAGCTACCGGCGTCACGTTGCCTGTTAATAATAGGTACGTCTGACGGCTGCTTTTTTCATCCTGAAATCTTTTTCTGATAAAACGGTAATTAAAACCTTTTAGTTAGTGATAGTTGACAAAAGCGAAAGACGGAAACAAGTTATGCTCACTAATGAAGGATGAATGTTATTTCATGTTAGTAATGCAATAAAAGCATGTGGTGTCAGATCACCCTCCCCAACAAATCCAACAACTGTCAGTGGATTAAAAACATTCAGAGTATATCAGCAGTATGACAGCAGCAAAAAGAGGTCGGTGTAAAAAGTAAAGCCGTAACCATGGGCAGCACGGGTGTGACATTTTGATTTCGTATTATGTTTTTGCGACCACACTGCAGGAGATTTAAAAAGCAGCTGTTAGCAATTAGTTGCTAACTCAGAGAAGAAGAACAGTGGCCGTAGATGTTTGCAAACTGGAAAAGCATGCACTGTTATTCAGTATTCACGCAACAACCAGAGAGGCTCGGAGTAGGAAAAAAAAAAAAAAAAAACACACAATCAGAACCAGAAAATGATTTATTGATTATTGACATGTAGGTTTTCACTTATAAGGACTTTAATTTGTTTTGTTTTGATTTTTTGGTGCATACATTAAGCCTTTGAAACCTAAGCAAATTGGCTTGACTTCTTTCGACAAAATTATGGGAAGAAGGCAATGAGCAATTTAAGAAGAAATGGCCTAAAAATTAGCAAGAAATTTGTAAAAAGCTAAAGCTACAAAAAAAACACAGACATAGCCTGAACAAAGTGCTCATAATACTAATTAATTCTGTAAATAAAAATGTGACAAAGATAGGTGTGTTTTAGCTCAGGATGTCATTACTTCGCTATATTATCACAGCAAATAGTTCTTCCCCACTATGCTAATGCTCTGAATGTCATATACAGAACCTTTAAAGAACTGAAAACACAACAATCATTCCTGATGTCAGGGAACAGCCATGTCTTGCAGCTTCATCTCTTGGTTTTCGATGATGTTTGTAGGTGAACTCAATTGCACCTTCTCCTTTTTCTTTACCTTTGCTTGCATGTTGGATTCGTGCAGCTCAGCAACTAGTAAGAACAGGTGAGACAGAAGTCAATTTAGCATCACAGCAACCTGTAGCTCCGTTTCTTTCGTGTCTCTGAAGTCTGTCACAAGAGATTTTGTGCTGCATGTTTTGTGTGTGGTTATGTGAATTCATACCCTCCCCCCTTTTTTTTGCAATATCACAAAGTCTTAAACCTCTGATGTTTTGAGATTGTGTATTAAAGTGTGTGTTGCTCGGAGCTGATAAGGAGTGTTTATTGTGTGTGTGACTGACTGTGAATTGTGTTTGTGTCCCGTCAGCGCTGCGCGACTCGGCCTGCTGTCTGAGCAGCACAGACTCCTCCTGCAGCAGCATCAGCTCCAGCAGCTGCTGTCCTCACAACCCTCAGCGGTACGACACACACACACGCACACACACACGCACGCACACACAGGCAGGCTTGCAACTCCTCACTGCCATCACCACTATCACACACAGTTAAACACACACAAAGACACTAAGCTACAATTTTCCTTTCACAATGACCTAAATCACCAAGCTTATTAACTCTTCTTTTTTTCTGCTGTCTTCCTCTCCTTCCCTCATCCTTCTTATCCAACTCACATTTCCATTCTTGTCTTAAACTTTCGCTCTCTCCTCTTCCTCCCTCTTTGCCTCCTCCCCTCCCTCCTCTCTCTCTCTCCCAGGAGCAGCAGCAGGTGTTGCTCTACCAACTGATGCAGCAGCAGCAGGACCTCCAGCAGCTGCAATCCCTTTCCTCCTCTGCCCAGATTCCCTCCATCCCGCTCTCCTCCGCTCAGCTGCCCATCAACAACCTGCTGCCCGCCGCCCAGAGCCAGGGCCAAGGCGCCATCACCGCCAACCCCTTCCTGGCACTGCAGCATGCACATGCTGACACACACGCCTCGGGGGCACAGAAGCCGCGGCTAGCAGAGAAGGCCGTGGGCGTTGCAGGGCAGGAGAAAACATGACGGCAGATACTCTTTACTTTTTTTTTTGTTTTGTTTTTTTTAATAAATATGCAGAGTCTTCGGGAGATCAGCCTGTTCGTCAACTTCGTGGTTCAGTGATGAGAACATTGGCAGCAGAGAGATCTGTGTTATTCTTTGCTAATACACTAGCATTGTGAGTGGCGGCATTGATCTGCAGTCACCAGCTCATTGTAGTTGACTGTCAGGGTTTTATTTTTTTGCTATTTTTTCAGGTTACAGTCTTAACACAACATTTTGTCTTCGTTTGTAATATTTATGTCCATCCAATTTTTAGATTTTGTTTTTAGGTTTTAGCTTTAGGGCTGCTTCAGGTTCTTATTTTGTCACTGAGATCATTTGCGTTTGATATCACTGGTAGCAACTTAGTGTGTTAGTTAAAAAAAAGCACATGGTGTGTTTGCTTACCTTTTCCATCAATGAGTTTCTCTCAATGTTTCTACTCTAATCTCATCATCTTGCTTCTTCTAATTTCTCCTCATTCTCTTGTTGCCGCGTCCTGTTTCATGCTGTTTTCCTTTGTCTCCACATTTCTCTCACTGCTTCTCCATCCTCCACACCAACGATAATTCTCGGTCTGGTCTCTCTGCTGTCTCACTCTCTCAGGGGCCTCCGCTAACCAGAGTCGTGCACTCAGCACACAAGCTAGCACACACACACACACACACACACACACACACACACACAACATACTAAAATAGCAGAAATACATGAATATAAAAACTACAACTCCCCACCACAGGACTTCACAGTAGCAGATGTATGTTTGACATCTGTCTCGCAGCGATCCCGAGGGGAATATTGGGTGAGAGGCTGGTGAAAATATTCCACATGTTCTTGCTGTTGCCTCTCTCCCCGTGTCTCTTTCACAACGTTTGTGCAGATCCATTAATGTCAGTGAGCCAAGCCTCGTACGGTCACCGCAGAAGCCTTGCTTTTGACTGTCTCATCTCTGGGCCAGATTCAGGGGGCTCACTCAGGGAAGTGAAATGTAAAAAAAAAAAAACAACAACAAAAAAACAGCAAGTTGAATGTTCAGAGGGATGCTTTAATCCACAGACTCACAAAGAGAAATTATGCAGTTGGTTGTCAGCGTGCGGAAGTTTTTACGTTTCATCTTCCTGATTGAGCCCCCTGCTGCACCTACCTCTCGAGCAGGACCAGCCTATCAGGACCTAAAAGGCCGACAGCAGCGGCCGCTAAAAACCCACAGCAGTCAGGACTGGCCAATCAGGGTCCAAACCCAAGTGCCTGAGGCCAAGGGGGGAAGGCGCGATTTGTTTTCCTTTTACCTGTGTCCCTGTCACTCAGCCCAATTCTTCACAACGCTACTAGTAATTAAGCTGCCTTTCTAAGGCGACAGATTATTAAAAAAAAAAAACACGTCAGGCTGGACGTGTTGTCTCTTTAATAAAACCAGGAAATATTATTCTGCTGCATTCTCTAATATCAAAGCCAACTTTGTATTGTGCTTTTTATTTATTGGGAGTTTTTTGTGTAATGGGCATAAGATGATATATTTTAAAAGCCCGCTGGTGTTGCAACTTAACATCATTTTGTACTACTGTGTAAAGTTTTGTTTGTATTTTTTTTCCTTCATACAGTCGAATCTTGCTGTAAACCCTTTTAATAACTTCTTCTCTGTGTTGTGTTTGAAAGCTAGAAGCTACTTGATAGTTGGCTGATTGGGGGGGGGTGCCGCTGTATATAGCTGTTTGTAGGGGGAAGGAAGTGTGTCGCAGTGGCACAGTTTTTACCTCGTCAAGTGTACATAAACCTTTCTCATTGGCCGTTGGTGTACATAAGTGATTGTGATTGGCCGTGCTGGTGTGAAGGAAAGCCAATGAAGCCTCAGTTTGTGTGTGTGAATCTTTTAGGACCAGACAAAAAATAAAAAAGGCTGACAGTGACTGGACACACAAAGTATTAATTTATTTTTATATGTGCAGGGACATTGTGTTTCTTTTTTTTTTTTTTTTAAGTTTTGCACCGTTTTTCTTGATGAGAAGTCATTTTATACTTGGCACTGTGTTTTCATCTGTGCACACATTTGTTTGGATCAATTTTGTACAAGTGGAGAATAATGGTAGGGGGGGGGGGGTCTGACATTGTATTTCAAAACACCAAAATAAAGAAACACTCTGGATAAAGTAACTGGAACATTTGGTCTTTGTGTTAAAATAGAAAAAAAAATCTTCAATTCTCTGATTTGAAAAGCGTTGTTTTGCCGATTCAAATGAATTAATCTGTATTCAAACCTGAATTAATACTGAATACACTGACACATAAATATACTTTTTTTGTGTCACAATATTCTAAAAATGTTACATTTTTAGAACAATATGCAAATTCTGTTCTCAAAATGGATGCTTTCCTTGCTGCCAAAAAGTCTGTATTTGTTATGCCTCCAATGAATAATCTGAAATGCATTTAATATCCAGACAGATGTGCTGTTAATTTTAAAAAAAAATCCTGCTTGATAGGGGAAAAAATCAAAATAAGGAAGTTCTTTTGCCTAGATGTAAAACCAAATAATGCAAATGTATATACAACATATTAAATAATACACGTCATGACTAAATTTAAATGGGCTGAATAAATTGGTTGCGAGATAAAACTATGTAAAAACCCTTTTCACCCATTAAAGGCACAAAATGGTTTATTCTGCCCCTGCTCTGGGATTCATTTAAACACGTCTTTCCCCAAAAAAATATCCAGGTTACAAAAAAGGGAAGGAAACTGAAAGAAAGTAAACTCACAAAAAAATAAAAATTTATAATAAAATTAAATTTTTTAAAATAAAGGTGCATGACAGAGACATAAATCAAGAGAGAAAAGACTGGGGGCCCACAGAGCCTGCTTATGGATAGGGCCCAGGATTTGGTGCTACGCCCCTGTACACAAATCATGAATGTAAATAAGATGATAAAACAAGTTTGTTTCATTTCTGATTAACTGACAATAGACACAATGTCAATGAAGATGGAGTGATGGGCTTGGCTTATATTTTACAGCATTCATTTTACAGAGGAGATGGCAGCAGAAGCAAGACGCGATTAATTCAGTAACAAGGGGGAGGAAAATGAATAATCATCATGCTGAGAACTGCCAATAGAAGCTGAACATCTTTAAATTTAAACAATGTGCTTCAAGGCTCCTGTCCTAACAAATATGCACACACACACCCCAAAGCTGATGACTTCCAGCTGCCAAGAAACAACCAGTGTGTGTGTGTGTGTGTGTGTGTGTGTGTGTTTGGAGGTGGGGGCACCATTCTGCTACATCTGCTTCTGCCCTGGTAATTAAAAGCTCACTTTCCTCCTGCACCCCTGCTCCCCCAAAAATACATCCCCTCAGCCCCTTCAGGAGTTTTCAGCGCCCCCCTCCTCTTTCTGTACACAAACACACACACACACACACACACACACACACACACACACTAGCCTTCCCCTCCTGCCCAGGGGTCTCCAGTCTGCATAATAAATGAGGCCTGCTGATAGGTGGATGAACATGAGTCACTCACCCCTCCCGCTACCAAACATCCCTCACCGTGCCCCCCCTCCGCTCACTATCAGCTCTGTCAATCAAAGCCAGACTGTTTAAACAGCATATACCCTCACCACCTCCTCCTCCTCCTCCTCCTCCTCCACCACCCAGGATCTCCTCTTTTATAAGCCTCCACCATCAGAGACGCCTCCCCTCCACTCTGGTAATAGCAGCACCACCCTACCACACATACATACACACACGCACACACACACACACACTCAGGCCAGAGCTGCTGTGTCCATCATCGATCACACTCCCCCAGAAACCCTCCCTGGGGGTGGGAGGGCTTACCAGCTGATGGAGGACCCCTGTGTGCTGCCCAACCAGGTGCCTGATCACAAAGTCAGAACATTACTAAGCCCTGGTGTTAGGAGACAGGAGAGCTCTCTCTCTCTCTCTCCCACACACACACTCACACACGCACACAGAGCAGATAGCAGGCCAGCGGGGAGGGTTAAGCCCTGGATGATTAGACAAATGTTGGGCAGATATTTGTAGCTTCGGAGGCGAGCTGAGCTGCTGTCACTGAGGAATGCTCTGCAGCTACATGGGGACCTGCCTCTGACTGAGCGGGCTCTGTAACTTTGAGTCCCAGCTTTCTTCTCCTGCGTTAACATGAAACACTTTATTGTTTTGCATTTATTTAGAGGAAACAAAGCCGCAGAACAAAAATGCAACCAAGACAGCTTGAAGAAAGAGTGAAGTCTAGATTTTATTTCATGATATTAGATTTTTAGATTTCTAGATTTTATTTCATCTACAAAAACAAAACGACGCAGCTGGAAATTATGTCTTTTTAATAACTGTACAGAAAAAATGACCACATTGACAATTTAGGTACTGACTATTTATATATAAAATAGACATAGTTCATCTAAAAATAATAGACTACTTAAATAAAAAATACAATTAGCAGAAAAACATAAATTTACCAGAGTTAAGCTGCTATAATAGGATGACACAACAGAAAAGAGAGCATCTCAAAGACTACAGCAATTTCTAATTATATTTCAATTTATATTAAATGTATCAACTGCTACATACACCATGACCTACAATTGAAGTTACACACTTAAGTGTTTCTTACTAGTCCAAAAGAACGCACGGTCAAAATGATTCAAATTTGTTACTCTGTAATGAAAAGCTCCAGACTATAGAAAAAATATATACTTTAAAAAGTTATCTTATGGGCTTTCTTAAAATTTTAAATTGAATTGAATTTGAAATGACAAGTTGAGGTAAACTTAAACATTTAAGATAGCCCTGATGCTAACTTTTTTCTTTAAGTTATTACAAATCCTTTATTTTCCACAGCATAAGTAGACAAGTTGAGGTGATTTTGTAATGATTAAACTCTCAAATTCAGTCAACTTAAAAATTTGAGGCAGACTGGGCAACTTTTTGTTTTTAAGTTAAAACAAATAGTTGACTTTTACCATGCAAATTTGGAGAGTTTGAATTTTTCTTATTAACTCAACAATTAAATTCTTCCACTTCTTTATTCCAATAAACCATTTAAAAACCCACCCATATGAGAAATGCACTGTCACTTAGATCCTGAAAAGCTGATGTTCGGACATACATGGTTTTCACAGGACGTCATTTTTCTTATACTTACAATATTTGTTGCCATCATCTTTCCCATCCAAACTCAGGGCAGCTCAGGCGTCTCTCTCCAGCCAAGCGGAAATAAAAAGCAAAAACCATAAAACAAGTTAACCAAGTACCATGAGTAATTCCAACACAGGTTTTGGCATATGTTTGGTAATTCAGTTAAATTATTTAATTAGACCTCAGCCTCAAAGTGAGAGAGCAAAGTGCAATAAAGCTGAGAGAGGCTCCGGTGTAATAAACCATTAGCAGGAGGAGGCAGCCGCTGCTGTGTACAGTAATGCAGTGTAAATCATCACAGAGTGGCTGCCATTAGGAGGCTTAATCTCAGCCAGAAACCTGTAGTCAGCTGCCAGGGGCCCTGATCCGGTGCCGAGTGGAACCAGATCCAGCGAGCAGAGGTGTTTAGGGCCAGGGCAGGAGAGGAAGAGGAGGAGGAAGGGTACAAGGAGAGTGCAGGGGGAACAGCTGAGGAGATTCCCAGGGTGTGGGTGTGTGTGGGTGTGTGTGTGTGTGTGTGTGTGTGTGTGTGTGTGTGTGTGTGTGTGTGTGTGTGTGTGTTTGCCTGCCCCCCACAGGTCTCTCTCCTGTAGGATAATAGAGGCGAGGAGAAGCAGCAGGATTCAGCCTCATCCCTCTTCATTCTCAGATAGCTTGTATTCTTCTGCTAAGTGACACTCCTCTGTCACCCCCATGACACACACACAGACACACACACACAAACATGCATATACACATCCTTCCCAGGACCCTTATTTCTCCCTCTTGCTCTGTTCCACATTGGAGTTTTCTTGATGCACATGCAATGACTAGGGTGTGAACATCCAAAATTACAAATTACAGCGAATGCAGGTAATAGAAGTGCTGACCCAATAATTCTTTTTCTTTGATAGTCAAGTCTGGCCAGTTTTGTTTATGTATGTTAAACCTTAAAAATGTGCCTCAGAGGGCTTCTGCTGCTTACAATCTGTGCAACACAACTTACATCCCTGTAGATCTCCAACAGAGAAAAAGTAAAAACTCCCCATAAAAACATGTTTAAGTCCACACTTGCTATTTAGATCAATAAAATGAAACAGTTTTACAATCATCACTTAAACTAATCGTATTCAATGAGACACATACACAAACACCCATAAAGCTGATGTTTTCCACAGCACTGATGAATAATTGCAGATGAGATCCAATTACTGATAATATGGAATAATAATGGACAGGATAAAATCACAAACAATTGTAGGAAATATGATACGTTTTATGTAAATGAATTCAAAGTTCAACAATTAAAGAAGAATTACAAATAAATATTTTGACTTTTAGGATGATGAAGATGTCTCTTCGTCAGTGTGTGTGTGTGTGTGTGTGTGTGTGTGTTTATGTGTGCGTGTGTGTCTGTGTGTGTGAGTGTGTGAGTGTGTCTATCAATCTATCTATCTATATGTTTGTAGCCTATATGTTGTGTTTCATGTTGGCTACAATTTAAGGGAAATGGCAAACTGTGAATACATAAATAAAAATTGAACATTTCCAAAATACACAACAGTTAGGAGTTTTTATGTATTTTCATTATATTCAAAATTAATTACATCGTTTCCTTCAAAGGTTTTAACGACTTTTGCAAACAAAGATACAAAATACAAAATAATAATATGGACATATGTTTTGAATATCAAGGGCGGAAATAACTTTGGATACAATTCAGTTCTGATATATGTATACGCTGTGTGCGGGTGAAATGTTGCGCTGCAGCCTGATAGTTGGAGAAACGCCGTTGATCGCTCCGGTGTGTAGCAGCGTCGTCCCGGCGACTCAGCGGCGCCTGCTGCGCTCGCCTGCCGCGTGTAGTGCTGCGCTGCGCGGCCAGCGAGCCGTCCCTCCCCCGCTGCCTGCGGCTCCCACTACCGGCGAAAAGAAAGGAGCTCCGAAAACTGCCGACAAGTGGGGAGGATAAATTCACCGTGCGCCGTGAGTTTATTAATTCAACGTTGAAGGGAGGGGATTTAAATAAGTGATTTTCTTTTGTCTGCTATTCCCCTTCGGAAGGGGAAATGCAGCTCTGCAGCAGCAGCAGCAGCAGCAGCAGCAGCGCCGGCGTTTACATTGCTGTGTTTATTTAATCTGTGGCTCCCCGGCATGTTGACTCACGATGAGTTTCACCACATTCAAAATAGCGTCAAATGTTGGAATAAGATACAAAATAATTTTCACACACTCGCGTGGACTTAATGTTACTCACTTACTGAGACAGAAAGCGATTAAAAGCTCCACAGGCTCTGGCGTGTTATTGTAGCATTTTCATCTAGCTACTATAGCGAGCATACAATATAAATGTAGCATAATATTGTTGTGTATAGCCTACTGTAACATACATGCCACCTACAGTGAGGGTGATAATACAGATATTTCTAAATAAAATAAAATGAAATAGAATAAAGAAAAAGAAAAGGAAAATAAGTCCACATATATTTATGTAATCTCCTACAGTTTAACACCAACATTTCTATATTTTATAATATTCATAAATTGACTTTCTGAAGTTTTGCTTTACTTTAATCAATTACCAACTACTCAAATATTTATTTATTTCAATTAGATCAAATAGTTTATGTTTTTACTGTGATACAGCCCCCCATCTGTGATGGTGACCTCTGGTGTGTTGTTTTGAAAGCCATGGACCACAGCAGCCAACAGCAGGGAAGCCACATGACCCACACAGAAATGTACTAAATTAGCCTATGTATAAATTCAGTTAAACCCATGTAGAAGCCTCTTATTTCCTTTGCAGTTGACTTTTTTGTCATGTTGTTTTAAAAGCACATCTATGCTATTTAACTTGTCATAATGTGGTATAAAAGTGACAAAAAGCATTTATCTTTGTATTTATTTGTCAAGTATCCTGTTAAATTCAAAATAGCATAACACCAGGAATTAATGATGTGCTCAGTTCTTACCTAAAGACACAAACACACACAAACTCACTCAGAAACATAATGTGATTTCCTTTAAAATGTTTACATCCAACCTGAAAGAAGGGGGACAGAACCTTCATTGTATTCCCAATATTTACCATTTGGTGTGAATGGGCTCTGGGTGAAGAATGAAACACCATTATAAGGACAGGTGGTGCTGGCAGAGATGAATGTAATCTTGCTGGGTTATAATGAATGTGACGGGATATAGATCTGAGATGAGATCTGGTTTGATCATCAGGTAAAAATAGATCAGTCACTGGCAGATCATTACTGATAATTACTTTCAAATGGTTGGCTATGTGAGAGGTCTATATTATTAAATAATTCTAGCCCTGGTTAGTGATGGCAGGTTGAGGGTATTTCATGTGTGTGTGTGTGTGTGTGTGTGTGTGTGTGTGTGTGAGTCCATGCTTAATAATTATATTAAAAGTAAAAGAGTAGAGGAGAGGTGTGTTATAAATGAATCTTTTTTTTTTTTTTACTTGTTGTCAGGTGACAGATTAAATTTTAGTATTCATCAGGCAGTTTTCAGCATTAAAACTCTTTATGCATAACAAATGATCAACCTCAAATCCTCTGATATGAATCCCTCCGCTCCACATGTATGTGTATATTTTTATGATTAGCTAATAAACATCATTTAAAAGCTGCAGGAGGAGGGAGGGGCCCTTCCCTGAGCCGCTGAGGTATAAGTGCCTTGCTCAAGGACACTGCAGTGGATTGTGAGGAAGGCATCCCAGTGGAGGCTTCAAGCCAGTTTCTAGTATTGAAATCAGAGCATCAGGATGTGAGGAGGAGTCCAACTGCTGCTGCAATCACGATAAATGAGCGAACAACAACCATGTAAAGAGACCTGGGATTTCTCCAACGGCAACAGCTGTTAAATGGTATAGACCTGGGCTGCATAATGGTACCGGCTGATNGGAGTCCAACTGCTGCTGCAATCACGATAAATGAGCGAACAACAACCATGTAAAGAGACCTGGGATTTCTCCAACGGCAACAGCTGTTAAATGGTATAGACCTGGGCTGCATAATGGTACCGGCTGAT